>NC_139738.1:12280557-13617696 GCF_964211835.1 Anser anser | reverse complement strand
GGTCGTCAAAGCACGCACACACACACACACACACACACACACACACACACAGGCGTTGTTGTCCAAACAGAAAGTATTTACAACAAATTCGACAAGCGGTTTTCCTCTGCCAGCAGCAAATGCCTGAGGGCCCCTACAGCTTCACAAATCATAGCACAAAGAGCCTAAAGTTCCTCTAAAATTTAGGGAAATGATTCAAAATAGATCTGCTAGGGGAAAACGATCACTGGCGGCAGGGTACACAATACACGCGAGTCTCAGCTCTCCTCCGCAGGGTCAGTGCCCACGCCCAAGTGCGACGCTGATGGCACCCGAACATTTGCTGTAGCAGGCAGCAGAGCCAGCAGCTCAGGGGAGCAATTTTAAAAACCAGGAGGCACTTAAACCAACCCTTAATTGACCCAGTTACTGCAGGAGAGTCCCGACTACTCGCCCTGGAGTCCTACTGTCACCAACAAAAAGCACCAACCAAAGCTTGGGGGAACTTTGGTACAGCACAAGAGAAGGGAGTGGGGGTAGCGTAGCCGTATCGCAGAGCTGCTGCTTTTCACACCATTTTATCATCCCTGATAATTGAAAGTAAGGCCGGGTGGGCTGACCCCACCACCACCACTCCTGGCAGCATGTTTGGTCCACAACGCTAGAATAATTATTTTGCTCCCTCCCGCCCCTACAGCTTTATCATCTGAAAAGATTACAGTCAAAACAATGGCATACACAAATAAAAGTCAAGAGTTGACATAGTAACTCCGGGATTTGGGTATCAACTGTCCGAGAAATCAGAACACCCAGGCTTCACAATGTGCCCAACATCGAGCTGTGCCAAGGGGGGCGGAAGGAAGAAGCTTTCCGTTTAAGCCTTCAGAGCATCGCTCCATCACTACGTCAATTCACAGCCACCACAGCGTGCCGATGGACATCTTTCTGTGCCAAAAGAAACAAGTGCTTTGTCCTCTTGATATCAAAGGTAGCCACCTATAGTTACGGAACCATGCACAAGACCTTAACTCTGACCAGCAGGAAAACTTAGGACAACTGAGTGCAGATCCTGCCAATTTCTACCAGTTCCAACTGTGCTTTAAGTCTCATTGCAAAGCCTCAGTTAGAAAAAGGATCACCTCAGGGTATCCAACAAGAAGAAGAGTTGTTTTCTTTTTTTTCTTTTTTTCTTTTTTTTTTTTTAATATACCATAGGACTATGCAGTTCAATCATCAATCATCTTGGAAAGCTCAAGGAGGAGGTCATCCTCATCCTTCCCTGGGTCCAAGTCGAGCTCGGCTTCCAGTATGCTGTCTGAGAGTTCCCAAAGTAGCATCTCTAAATCCTCGTCTACAGATACGGGCGCGTTGCCTGTGGAACTCAGCCGGCGTGTCCTTGCTTCTTCTAGCTGGGAAGAAGCTGAAGTCGAGCTTGAGAACTCCATTGGCTCCACGGATTCTGCCTGGCTTCCAAGATGTGCTTCAGGTCTTGGCAGAGCAAGGAAGAGAACAATCAGTATATGCCATTTCTTAACGGGAAATCCCTTTTCTGCAAACCGGCTCTTAAAACCGTAGCCAACCCCTCCTGCACTTCAATCTTACCCAGGGATTGTTATTCAATTAACCCAGGGCTACATTTAGAGCCCAATATATTAGCAGGTACATTTTTCAGTTTGGGGGTTTCACTGTGAAGCCAGAGCACCCGGAGTCTAGCAAAGATGGTTCAATTTTTGTAGCAAGAGGCACTTTGCCACCTTGCTTAATTTTCCTGTAAAAATGTTAAGAAGTCTCCATCTGCAAATATCTGTTTACTAAGTTAGTCATTTTTCCCACGGCACACTCAGCAGAGTTTGCTCCCCACTACAGGAAGCTGATCTGCAGCCATCACTTCCCTCTGCTCTCCCTGCACTCTTGTCACCTGGTATGTTTGTTCGGGTGGCATTCTTGAGGACCAAAAGGCAGAGGACACTACTCATCATTTATCACCTCACGAGGAAGTAGAAGAACTTCACCTCATCCTCATTTAGGTATTCAGACAGAGCAAGAAGTCACTGGAAAGCTGTACCGACTTGCAGCATTTAAAGAAAGTAAGTCTAATTAAGCATTCCTGCTAGCTGCTAGAAAGTCATTTCACGTGACTTATTTATCTTATAAGATAAATAAGTGACTTATCCTCTGATGGATTTGGGCTTTAATTATCTCAGAACCCTCCTTTTTTCCCCACCTGTGACAGAACTTATGTTTCACTGGGGATATACACCGATTGAGAAAAAGAACAAGTTGTGGTCATCACCTGTTTTGGGGATTTTCTTCAAGTCTGGTGGCTGGGACGTGCTCCAGCGTGGCTGGAACAGCCTAGAAAGCAGCAAAACAGTGTTTAGGACTCATGGGTAAAAGATTCCTTACTAGCTTTTTCCTCCATGCTGCTTCTCCTCTGGCATTGCGGAGCCTTAGCCAAAATACAAAACCAAGGTGCTCCTGAAGAAAGTTAATATTCTCTTGGAGGTTACTAATGATCTTGTGTCTTTTAAGAACACAGCATTAATGGACAAAATCCTCCACACCAGAGAAATCACAGAATCACAGAGGACTAAGTAAATAGTGCCATTAATCTAATAAATATGGAAGGGTACTACAAGAATTCTGTAGGCAGCTACTGGATTTAAAAGGAAACAGAAGGCCTGTAGAACATTTGAGTTTTCCATCTTTTCTCCTAGAGGAGGGTATAAATTTTACAAGGGATCCATTTCTGCATTAGCCCCTGTCCTTACCATAGCTGCTTTTTTGGCTGGAGGTCCCATTGTGTCTGCATCGGAGGCAGTCCGTGGTTTCACAGCTGCTACAGCAGAGGGAAAACTGCCAGGTGCCTTACGTTTCAGTGCCTTCTTCTTGGGGGAAGCGACTTTCCCATCCCAAGGCTTCGCAAACATGTTAAAGTTGGCTAGAGTAAAAGGAAGAGAGAACTGATACAGTCTTGCTCTGCCTCATGAAAAATCCACGTTCTCTTCCTCATTTCCACGGCCCGTCTACACAGTTAACTGTATTTGGCCAGCAGAATTACACTGCCATTGCCTGGATTCTCAGCAATATCTTCCACATAGTAAACTCCGTCTACCAACAATCCATACAAAGGAACAAAGAAAGTGAATAGCTACAGTAAATCATAATCCAGGACGAGGGAAACTCAGACACAGAGCGATCCCAAGTGCAAGCAATACTCTAAGACGTTGTATGAAGTCTAGTAAGATTCACAAATGTTGACAGCTTTTGTATTTAAAGTCTTGCTCCCTCTAGGAAAGGAAAAGCAGCAGGTATAGTAAGACAAGAGAGTGTATGCAACTGTTGTACCAGCTTCCTCTCCCCTGCAGTGATGTCCCACAAAATTTATTAAGTTGTTCTACAAAATCCAAATTTGTAGAGTCATATTCTAGTCTCCCATTCCTGACCTAACGTCTGGCTGGCAGGAGAAGAAACGAAAGAAAGCTGGGTACTTGTTTTCTTTGTGTGTTTATTTCCTCGTGTCCTGTGAGACAGAGAGAAATGTTACAATGTGCAGTGCATGCAGCCTTTAAGCCCTCCTTATCTCCCTCACACAATCTCATTTTACAAAGTTGATATAATCTTAACAACGAGGCCTTTGATCCACTGTCATTTTTGACAGAAACTGGCCTCCCACATTAAGACGCTGATGCATGCTTTACAAACACATACACGTGTCAAGTTAAGCAACACATGCCAAAGAGGAAGGTGAACTTGAACTCAACACAGGGAGGACTTCATACCATAAACAGATGGCAGAAAAAAACAGAATACCAAAATTAGACTAAAAAGCCCCTCAATGTGTTAATTTTCTAGTGGGAAATACAGAATACCATCACGTAATTAACGAAAACAGACATGGTTGCATGTTCTGGCCCTTCTTTGCCTTTGAACTTTGTAGCCTTAAACTCTTTTATCCTCCGCATTGAAGGAAAAACAAAGCAGATCCTGAGCAAACGGAACTTGCTCAATATGGGAAGCACCTCACCGGGGCAGGTATTAAAGCATCTTATTACCTGATAGCTTTGTGTTCCATAACGATTTCTGCCCGGCTGGGGCAGGTCCAGGTTGTGCTGGGGGAGCTGGCACATTTCCTCCACTCTGCTGCATCCGCAGAGCTTTCTCGCGCTTTATTTCTTCCAGGGTTTTAACACGCACTTCTCCTTCTGGCTTGGCTTTACCTGCCGGCTCCTTCGACTGCACTTTGCTGGGCCCGGAAAGAGTGAGCACACTCTGCTTCTTGGGCTCACCCTCAATTTTTGCCCCTGCGCTGGGATCTTTGGTTTTACCATGCCATTCAGCCTGGGCTTTGGCTTGACTTTCTCGAAGAGCTCTCTCACGACGGATTTCCTCCAGTGTTTTCACATGGATCTCTCCCTTTGGCTTAGCAGCCTTCCCTGTCATCATCAAGAAATGAGAAGCACCAGCATTTAAAGAGAGTCCAACAATAGTTTAAGTCTCCAAAATTTGTCACAGCACTAAGGAAAACTAAGCCTGAGCGTTCCCAATAACCCATCTTAGGACAATAGCCTAACATTCTCCTCCTCCTCTGAGCCACTTGTTGTATTTTGAAGACCAGCCCTATCCAGAGAGAGTTGCTACACAGAAATGCTAGTTTACTTGATTACTTTTTCAGACTGCATTTCAAATTCCTGCTCCCGGCAGTGGCTCTATTCTAATTGTATATGATGGTTCACAGAAGCAGCTTAAAACCTTGACAAGGCACAAGCGGAAAATAAACACACACCTAGAGGCAGATTTCTGATAGTGGCTGTCAGAAGAGCTTCAGCACTCGAGCAAGAGGAACCAGTACTTCTTCACTTCTTTCCCTTTCAAAGGAATTTGCACAACTCTAAACAATATAATTTATACACAGACTCCTATCGCACTACTGTCCACACGTGCCACTGTCAGCCTCTTTAAAGCTTCAGAAATTGCTTCTTACATAGCACTGTCCTCTAGAGCTCTTTCTTCTCGTTACTCTCCTGTTTTTCAGTTATCCCCCTATTTGCATACTGACACATTTTTTTCTTTCTCCTGTTACTGCACTTAACCTGAGCACCAAAGCTTTCCAGTACAACCAGGGACTTTCAGCATAAAAGCATGTTTTGAACAGAAGGCGGCAGCACCAGGGGGCTAACAGGGGTGAATTGCCTTCATTCTTGCTTAACCTTCCAGTTTAGGAGTAATGAAATCAAAACAAAAGCATTAATTATTACCTTCCTCTGTAGACAGTGTCACAGTTCTCACCACTGTCCGGACATTTTCCTTTTCCGGAGCAGGAAAAATCATAGAATCGACGGGAGGAAGAGAAGATCTTGAAGGACCTTCTGCTCAGAGCAAGCAAAACATAAGGAAGTTTACCAAACAGAAAAAACTATCACGAAGAACAAAAAACTGTAATTATTCATTACTGTCAAACATACAGTGACCAGAGCATGCAAATAAGAGAGGTGACTAATTTGCCTCTGGTTGCCCTTGGAATTCCCATCTAGAATACCAGCTGGCTGAGAATCAGGTTGCTCGATGCCCCCAGCTAAACATGGAAGTCTATCCCTCAGGCAGCTCCCAGCCACCATCACCTGCCATTCTGAAGCCAATCAAATTTCACTTCTTTGGCAAATAGTTGGATTCACCAAAGCATAGCCAGCTACCCGGTATTACTGGAAGAATTTTTTTTTGAAAGAAAAATCATCACACAGGATGAAGGTGAAGAGGGTAAGAAAGTAGGGAATATTAACTCACCACCGTGTCTCTTAGTTTTTTCCTTCATTTTCTGCAATTTGATTTCTTCAAGTGTTTTTATTCCAAAATTCAGACCGTCCTCTGAAAACAGAAAACAGTTAATGAGACTAAGGCTTAGAGGCACTCACTGAGGACCACAGATCCTCAGGCTTCTTAGTGCTCAGGAACTTTCAGAAGTATTTAGAATAAACCCTGTCAACACTCCTCACAAGTGAAACAACCATAGAATCAATGGCATTTTGCCCCTCCTTTCACCCTTCAGGGTAAAAACTGTAGTTTTAATTTTAATCCATTTACGTGATATTAGATCCCTCTATCGTTAGATATGGCTTTCAACAGTGGTTGCCAGGCTGCACGTGCAGCCATTTAAACTCCATGCTGTGACCCTGTTTTGTTCTCCAAAAGGAAAGAAAAGGAGTTCAACTTTCTGACCCAATGGGCACATGATGGTATCAGGGAGAAATGAGATCATGGAAATAACCGAGTCCATTCAGCACCCCTACATTCTGTTGTGTTTTTACGCCACATTGCTTTTGAGTTAATTGTCAAGTTCTCCTTCCGATTTATCCTACTACAGGTGCTGGAATACCTTGTTTAGCAGTAGTAGCACTGGCTTTCCGAGTGGAAATCATCCGTAATCCATTTTGGCCTTCCTCAGCTGGTTGCTGGACGGGAGTTTTAGTTTCTTCTCCTTCCGCAGAAAGCTGGTCTGAAGGGGAAAAATCTATTCAGTTATGCATAGGCCAGATTGTTCGTGATTATGTAGCTCATGCAATGACACTTCAGTCCATGGTTCCTATAAAAAAGCTTTTTTTTTTTTTTTTTTTTTTTAATACAGCTACACTGACCTGATGAACTCGTAAGTAGACTACCCTAGGACAAAACATCTAGGACTCTAGATTCTCTCTGCAGCTTTAACTACTACACAACATATTACTCTTCAGACAAAAAAAAAGGAATTTCCTTCCTAGTTTCACATAGAGCTTTACACAACAGACCAACTAAAGCCAAGAGGGGTTCTAAGCTTTCCTCCAACATTTCAGGTTCTGTCCACTGACTGCCAGACAAAGCCACCAGTGACCTGACCAGACTGCCTGCCCTATCGCTAGTCAGACCTCAGGTCATCTGTGATTTATACATTGATTTACAGCACAAATTCCTTCCAAGAACCAAAGACTTACACAATCATTTACAGCACAAATTCCTTCCAAGAACCAAACCATGCTCACCATCATCATCTTCATCATCATCTGCAGCATTGATTACAACTGGAGGGTGTGTAGGGCTTGGGACATTTTCCGAGTTTTCCACTTTCATCACCCGCCTTAGCTATGGAGAGGGATTGGACTGGACAGAAAGTTTGTTTTGCTGCAGTGACATCTGAGCCACTTTCAAATCATCGTCCGCGGACTCAGGCGGACTTGGCAGTGTAGCTAGAGGAAGAGGAGGATCATCAGTAATATGGCAGTTTAAAACTTTGACCACAATGCACGAAGATGGTAGCTAAGGCAGATAACCTGCACAGACAATGAATTCAGCATCTCCTTTTGCCCATCCCGCCACTGTTTACACCGTGAACAATGACTTGCCTTCAAACAACAACACATCTCCCTACCACCCAGCAGAGGACGAAACAACAGAAAGCAAACTGCAAGGCAAATATCACACAAAGCAGAGAGAAGCTGAGCATGAAAGCAGAAAACAAATACCAGCAGTACAGCAGCAGTACACTCGGTTTAGCTGACCACCTAGGACTGCAGACCTTTTCCTGCACTCACAAATGGACGGTTACCTGATGTCTCCTACACTATTGGCACCCACTAAGTAATATGCAAAATTAATTCTTCAATACTTAAAGAAAAAGGACCTAAACTCACTCTTGCTTGGTGGTAAGAAGACTCCATCGATGTAACGTCCTTTTGCGTGATGAAAAGCACAGTTGGCTTTCTGACAGCCTACTGGCTGCTTCTCCCAGTAGCAGGGAATCTCACCGCGCTTTTTCTGAAGACAGAAAGAAAGACAAGCTCGTGATAACATGCACCTAAGGTTTGCAAAGAGATGCACAGTTCCAGGTCACGACAGCGATAGGGCTGTCACAATACAGTGCTGAAACATCATTCCAAAGGTCAGTTTATCACGGAAGTATAGTATTTCCGGGCATATTCACAAAGTTTGCAGAAGCTGTAACCACTATGCACGTTTAGCCCTGTCATCATTCAGTTTGAGAAGACAGGCACTCTCAGACATCAGTTTAGGGTGGGTTAAACTAATACGCCTAGGATTATACTAGGATTATTCAGAGGGAAAAAGAACATCTTAAATTGCCTACGTTAACTCTATCCAGAACTACTTCTTGGAGACTTGGAGGGTGTGTAGGGCTTGGGACATTTTCCGAGTTTTCCACTACTTCAGGCTACTTCAGCAGGTTATTTATTTATTTATTTATTTTTAACTGTATTGAACCTCTCAAGTAAGCTAGGAGCAGACTAGGAACAACTGTGGACTTGTTAGAGTGTGCCTTTTCACCTGGACTCATGTTACTTTGAATAAATTAACAAGGATAGCTGGTGATAATTTGTGATTTAAGGAAATTCCAGATACGTGAGAGAAAGAGCAGCGTTAAAGCAGTTAAATTCCTGCATTCCTAAGTGCTCTCTCTAGCCAGTTTCTGAACGCTTCTGTTCTGTGGCTAGGATTTGGTCAGCTTGACCACAAGATCACTAGTAAAACAAGGATGCCGTCCAGTCAAACCTTCAAATGAATGTAACTTACCTAAGGTCTACCGTTTGCTATCAAAGCAGGTAGCTTTGTCCTAATATTCTGTACAGTTGACCAATTTTAGCACGGAACTGAAATGCAGTCAGTTTAATGGGAGGGCTTTGGAAGCTGCCTTCAACAGTCAGTTCAGCCCTGTAGTCAGAGAGCAGATCAAGCCATGTGCAGGGTTGTGACTTCTCTCTTTAGAAAGAAAACCACTGAGCCAGACAGTTCCATGTTGAGTATCACAACAGGGAATGACATTTCTTCCCTTTGTCTTTCAGATGCAGAGCTTACTGATGGAAGCCTTCAATACTCAGACTAAACCTACCATCAAAACCGACGACCTTTTTACCGTCCAAACCAACCATTTTTCCATCAAACCCAACAACTTGGGTTTTGAAACGAAACTGGTAAGCCACAAGTCTTTATTGAATCTATTTTGCAGTGAAAGGGTTTTCTCTGTAACCTGATCATTTAAACTGTTGTGCTTAAAAGAAGGTCACTTGCAAGAGCGGTTATAATCCATGCTATAAAATCGAATCATCCTCTGGAAAGGGAAAAAAGGAGCAATTATCTTGCATGTACTCTTGATAAAGGAGGAGCTACACAGTGGTATATAGTTTCACACTTTGTTTTTGAGAATGTCCAGGCTTAAGTAACAGCTCTTGATGATAAATGAAAAGATTAATACGCAGTGGATTTACACAGAACATTACGTTTTTAACAATGATCGATACAGAGTATTTGTCATGCATATCACCTGTGTACACCAAGAAATACTTATTTCAATATATATCTGTACAGTATTTACATTTTATATTTAAACTCTAACTCGAAACATTTTCCAAGAAAATACAGAAATGAAACTGGTAAGCCACAAGTCTTAATCTGCAGCATTTGGTCTACAACAGACCTGGCTTTTCCAGCAAGCGTATCTACATAGATATGTAACAAATCTTAAAAATAGGCATTGTTTTTATATATGAAGCATTATAAATGCTGCTTGGTTTATAAAGCTTCGGTTTTGTACCCGTTTAAAACTCTTCAAAATGTCAAGTGATTTAGAGCTTACTTTGTCAGAATATTTTATAATGTAAGTCAGTCCAGGGGAGTTTAACTATTATATACAGTTCTCTCCCTAGATTGCACTGGCAACGGGGCAGCAATTTAATGCTAGAAATAATATACTTCCTGCTACGATCTCCTCAGTTACATGTTACTCTAAATAATTATTTCTGCAGGGTATAAGAACTTCAAATACAGCAAACGAACTCTCAAGGCATTTCCTTTGTGCTTACAGGTAGACACCGTCGCCTGGCTGGATAAACAGATTTTCTTGAAGGTGTTATTTCAGCATATAAGAATTGATTAAAAAAAAAAAAAAAAGTGCTTCATGGCTTATTGGTTTTGTAATCTCACAGTTCTCCAGGAACACTTGATTTGCTGCATTTCACCATTACGCTCGTCAGTAGCACTGATTCTGGTTTATCACTATTTGCATTACAAATCTCCTTGTCCAAAGCCTAAACTGATGTATGCACTGCTTGAAAACAAAATTTGAAGTTGCAGAGCAGAAGACTCAAGTCATTAGGTTAGCAGCTGCGTAACCATACTGCTTTCCAAATATAAGATGTAGAGCTTATTGAGTTTCTATGAAGAGTTTAAATGGCTCCCATTAAGCAAAGATGTCCCCACACTGATACTTCCTCTTAAGCAAGGATTCTACCTCCTTTGGCTGAGGCTTGCTCCCTTACATTCGAACATTCATCCAAGTAGCCTGCAATTCCACATTCGTGGGGGAAAGTCTATAGAATAGAAAAGGTTCCTCCAGTCTCTTCCTCTCAGCCTTTTTTTGAAGCATGCAATAAAGCAAAACATTCACAGGCTGACCTTCCATGCAAAACAAGGCAACTTAGTAAGACAGGAACCGCAAAACTGATTGCTCTTTAAAGTTAAAATGAGATTTGAAATAGATCAAGTTAGCAAGTGGTGTTAAGTCTGTAAGTAAGTCTGTTTTTGCCAGTGCAGCACAGTTCCCTATCATGTAGCCAGAGCTGCTTCTGTAGCTCCAAGAAGCAAAACTGCTTTGACAAAATACTGTGTCATGAAAGCATTCGTTGGTGCGGTAGGCACAGCTCAGGTTCAACAAGTTTCTGAAAAAATGAGTACTAACAGAAGCAGCAGCGTCCAAAGAAACACTTTATGTCCCCACTGCAAAATGAGGGGCTTTACCTTGAGTGTTATGCACACTGTCAATAGAAAAGCACCGTAACAGAATCTGCCATGGCAGTTTGTATGTTACTGAAAGACCATCAGAGTGGGACTGCAGAAAGATCTTTCAGAAGTTCCAAAAAGCATGTGGGGGTGGGAGTATAGTTGTGTTAGATAACACAATCTTAGATAAAGATTTTGGTCTTAACGTAAAAGTAAGGGCGTCTACCGATTTCTTCAACTCCAACAACTGAAGCACAAGTCTGAAAAATCGCCTTTAAGAATGCAATGAAAATATTTAACTCTTCTGTATGTTCATAGTTTGTTGTCAAGCAAAGGAATGAATGCTGATGCCTTAACTATCAAGAGCTGTAGCTTACAGAAGGACTACACCTTCCTGGTTTTTTCCCTTTAAAAACGTTAAATGCATGTGAAATTATTTGGGGGTGTTTTCACATGCAAAGCCTAATGCGATGCGTGCAAGCCCTGTCATCTTCTTCCTTTAGTAGTGTCGCATTAAGGGGTGTAGCCGATTGACCGTTACGGGTGCGGTCGGCTTCAGGGTACTGAACTATCACGGCCACGGATCCACCACCAACGCAGCACGCCCTCGCTCTAGTCGCGTTCAAGGAGAACTGTCACGGCCAGGAACAATGCAATTAAGTGCAGTTTATTACGGCAACAGATACACAGGTCCTTTGGATTGCCAGTGATAAATTCACTGTCTGCAAAAGCAAGCTAGCATGCATGAAATGCACAGGTACACGGCCTAGGTATTAAGACGTTAAAAAGCATAAAGACGCTAGAGATTTCTAAGTTTCCGTGGAGACGCCTGGTATAACCAAGCGTTCAGATCTTACCTCGCAGCATCCCAGTGGGCGGGGGGGGGGAGGGTGAGAGGCTCAGCCTGTCGACTGATGTCAGAAGGTATCCTTCGTGACAGTATCTCCCCCAACATTCCCTTTCTCTTAAGCCAATTGATATTATTTTCTATCTTTTAGGTGGAGCTTGAGTGACTCCAGTCATGCGTATCTTGGTTGTGATTGGTAGAAATTACCTCGCTTGCGTTTAAAGGTACAGGCTCCGAGAAATTCAGAGGATGTGCTCAGTGAGGGGTGGTTGCACCTTGGAGGCGGGTAGCTTTTGGGATGGAGGGGTGCTTATAATGCCTAGTCATTTAAGGCAATTACTCCACAAGGAGAAGCAAGGAAGAGAAGGGATAAAAGGGAAAAAACAAGAAGGAGAAAACCAGCTCCAGACTGACCTATAGTAACCTTTTGCTCATTAAGGGTCATTAAGGGTTAACACATTAGAAATCACACCTGTCAAAATGCTAATCCTTGCTAATGTGGGATTCGGTGTGTGTCCCCCTCCTCCTGTACCCCCTCCACCCCGGTGTTCCTCTGTAACGCGCAAGCTCAGTAGAGATAAGTTAGGTGAGCTGTAATAACCAATCAAAAGGAGCCAAAGAGAGAGTTTTCACAAATTTCCTGTGTATGAATGACGGTGATTCGAGTCAGAGGTGTGCTTGCTTTGCGAAAGATAGCCAAGTACCTGACTCTGCAGAGTTCTGTAATTAATTATGTAATTAAAAGACCTTGGTGTGCATTCCAACTCTGGGTGAATAATTGGCGTGGTGCACTGGGCACGAACCTGCGGATAACATCTGTACTCAGTGTGATGCCTACAGACAATCCTTTACTGTTGGGACCTGCATATTTTTCTGTGCGTTCAACACAAACCCTTTGGCACAACTAGTTCCCTACGTAGCTGCCAGTTCACCACTCAGTTGCACTTCTGAAGAGGAAAAGCTATTTCCATCTAATGTAGGAGCACATACTCTAAATGCAAGCTTCACTCAGCTGGTCATTTACTGCAGGACAAGATTTGAAAACTGTTGTGGAGATTCTGTTGGGTTTTCTGCTTACAGAAAAATTAAGTGCTAGATCGCCCTCTACTCCACTTTGTAGTGCTGCGTTTAATGGAGATTCAAAGAATTTCATTTGCTCCTCTGTTTATGGACAATGAGCTGAAGGAACAGGTACAGCACGTTAGCCTGGAATGCCTTCCCTCCCAACCAAAGTAAACTGGAGCTGTAACTAACACAAGCAGAAACAAGGCTTCCACGTTTTCAGCTGAATAAAGTTCCAACAAAATCATCCTCTGGGATTTGAAGCTTACTTCAAATTACATGCCAACAACTCTTTTCCCTGAAAGGTCTTGCCCAGTTCTTACGTCATAGTAAAGTGTGTACCTATAAAATTTACAGTTAACGTCTTCACTTAGTTTGTCCAATTTTTGCATTATCGCTCAGCTGTGTGCTCATTTATAAGTTGATGCATGTATACAAGCTGCTGCTCAAGTCCTACGTCTTGTTTGCAATTCTTTGTTTCCTTGTTGCCAGCCTATTGTAAAGCGGATCCCTGCTGCTACTTGCTCTAGAAGAAAAGGAATCATCGGTTTGGTTACCAAATACCCGCTTCTGGAAACCAGAAGTGTTTTGGTCTCTCTTCCCTTCGAATGACTCCACACCTCTCATCAGATAATGGATTGCTGACCTAGAATCAGAGAACATCCCAAGGTGGAAAGGGCTCACAATAATGAGCGAGTCCAACTCCTGGCTCCACACAGGACCACCCCAAAAGCAGAGCCTATGTCTGAGAGCATTGTTCAAACACTTCTGGACCCCCGTCAGGCTCGGTGCCATGACCATTGCCCTGGGCAGCTGTCCCAGTGCCCGAGCGCCCTCTCAGGGCAGCACCTGAGGCGCACGGGTCTCGGCGGGGCGGCCCGGGAGGGGAGGAGGACGGCGGGGCGAAGCGGCCGCTCCCTCAGAGCCGTCTCCCCGCCGCCTCGCCCGCATGTCGGGGCTTTTTCGTGTCGGGGCTTTTTCGTGTCGCGCCCTCTGGCTCTCGCCGCGGGCGACATGCCGCTCCCCAGCGCGGACAGCTTGCACGTGGGGCCTGCCCGCGGCGGCGGCGGGAGGGAAACCCCAACCGCAAAGCCCTCCCGGCAGGGAGAGCTCGGGGTGAGGGCCGGTCCGGCACCGACAGTAAAGACACGCCGGAGGAAACGCTCTGCTTTTAGCCGTGAGCACCGCGGCCAGGTTGAAAAGGCGTCACGCTGGAGCTCCGAGTTGGGCGGCGTTCCGAGGCCGTTGTGGCAGTTGTGGAGACGGCCTCGGCTGAGGTGGCGGCTGCTGTCGCTGCTGTCCCCTCTGTCCCCGCTGTTGCCGCTGTTCCCGGCGCCTGGAGACCCCCGGCAGCCCCCTGTGACAGGACCTGTGGCCCCGGGGAGCAGGACCTGTGGCCCCCGTGCCCGCCGCCTCGTCGGCCATCCCGGCAGCAATCCTGCCAGCACAGAATAGCTCACTGGCTTTACGTGCGTTTCAGGGTAAAGTGACGATTAACTTCTATTTCCTGGCTTGGGTGCTGCTTTATTCTTTAACGGAGCTTCAGGTTTAAAGGTTAAACTCAGTTCTGTCAAGGTTAAACTCAGTTTCGTGAATGGCATCTTGGACAAAATCTTAAGCTGTGATTGACTCTCTGCTTAACAGAGGCCAAACGTGTACCTACTGAGAAGCAGGTCATAGGTGATAAGCCCTCACAAATTAACTTGCTATCACAAAGTGACGCCCAGAAAAAGTGTATTCAAAAGCTAGCCTCATTATAGAATCACAACAAAGCCATCATGACTGGTGCAGTAGACAGTGAGGTAGAGGGTGAGCCCTGGAAAGACAGAAGTAAAGTAGCAGCGAAATGCAGGTACCTTTGTGCACACGAAGCAGAAAAGCGCAGGCAGTAAAGTAATAGTGCTCCATTACTAGCGTGAGCAACAATTATATATAAATCGCAACCATTATCTATTAGATAATAGGTAATAATTAATAGATAATTGCAAAGCTCCAAAAATGCAATAAATAACTGATTCCCCTCAGAGAATGTCATTTGCATTTTTATATTAAAAAGACTCCAGAGTTGTAATGGATTAAAATCCTACGAAAGTGAAAGAAATGGCATCAGCCACTAGTTCTGCAGAAGCTAAAAGTAATACTGATAGAGTTTTGATGGAAATTTTTCCTTTGTGTGTTTAGTTTGGGGATTCCTTTTAAATCATTCATACCAGCAATTTAGTTCTTAAAGGCCGTTTCTTTGAGATTAAGTGACAGGACTTCTACTACTCTTTTCTTCTTGGAATGCTTCTTGGTATTCTTACGTCAGCCAGAACATTTGTCTCTGCCGCAGATGAGAACAATGACCATAGTTAACAAGCCCAAATCTTCAAAGTCTAAAAAGCCATCTTCAAGGCGGTCTGGCAAATCCAAGAAACCGAGTACTAAAAAACCGATGTCACGCACCGCAAACTGGGGCCGGATACCACCTGCAGAAGATTCAAGCCAAGTCTCTGTGGCCCAAGGATGTGGAGGTGCTATTTATTGTAGATCCTCTGAAAAATCTAAGCCTTTTGCCCAAAGAGATCTAAGTAAGTGTGCGCTTTATCCTGCCTCTGTTTTCTTCAAAACAAAAGTAGAAAGTGCAGTTCTTACTTGTTGCACTGATAGAGAACGGGACTACTGTGAATAAAGACTTCCAAAGCGATTCTCCTAAGGCAACTGAAGTGACTGACGTTACAGAAATTAATTTTGATATATTTACAGTCGACAGAGAAATATGGGGAGCATTTTGTAATGCACAGATTCATCCATATCTTTTCTGTTTTGCAAAGAAAAGTGTTTGATTGTTGCTATTCACAGGTTCCATTATTCACAGGTTTTTGAATGCTAAGATTGCTCAGGAAAAGATCTGATATTTGTAGGGGTACCGTCATTCCTAGTTATTTGTTTTTACATTGTCCTTGCATTTATTACCATATAATTTCAAGTCTAAGTTTGTGGTTGAAGTTATAATAAGGAAAAAAGCATATAATAAGGAAAAAATTAAAATGGTTGACTAAACTTTTTTTTCCCAAAACGTTGTGTTGACCAGCCAATTTGAATATGGCGGTATTAAAGGTGTCTGCAATAAGTTTTTCTGTTTTGGATTGTAGCTAGTTCCTCTAGGTGCTCCCGCAGAATAGTATTTTTACTATGCCTATATATACTTTATATATTTACTATACCTATATATACTTAATACCTTTCTTAGAAACAAACAAACAAAATCTCTTTTTAAATATAACTTTCTTGCAGTTGTTAATGATGGAATTGCTCCGCCACAAAGGATTCTTTTTCCACCTGAGAAGATACGTATGGATTGGCAAGAAACACAAAGTGTTGGAGTTGGCCTGTACAATCTTGGCAACACGTGTTTTCTTAATGCTACTCTACAGTGTTTGACCTACACCCCCCCACTTGCCAATTACATGCTTTCTCTTGAGCACAGCCAGTCATGTGAGTACTTTCTAACAGTATTTTAAATCTGTTGGATAGCTGTGAAGGTGAAAGAACAGCAGTGATTCTGTGAGACAAACTTACTTGCCTGATTTTACCTGTAGAAGCTGGCTTTGAGCATTGTATTAGCAGCGGGCTCGGAATAGCATATGGAGTGCGTTTAATGCACCATGTGTTTTTTTTGTTTGTTTGTTTGTTTGTTTTTTTAAAAGGATCTTTTCTTGCTTCATGGGAATAATGAAGTGCATTGGACAGTAATGCATTTAATGAACATTTGGCATTTGGGCTATTTGGGCTTCCTGCTGCTAGAAAGGCAATAAAATTTAGGATGTTGGCATCATAGGTCTTTAGTCTGCACAGCCGAGGTTCCATAATGCACTACAATAAAGGGTCTGTTTGTTGTTGAACCAATTAAAAAAAAAAAAAAAAAAAAACCTAGAAAGCAATATGAGCTGTTATGAACACGACTAGATTTTTTTGTGGGACTGAATTAAAATCTAGACTGATTTTGTCCTAAATAAAATGTTGTACTATAAAGTAAATGTTGTACTAAACCTGTATGCTTTTTAGGCTGGTATCTTTGTATCGATACCTAGAAATTTAACTGTTTTCTTCCTGTATATAGAAATCGTTTCAGTTAAGAATCCTGTTGAAAAAAGGAGGGCAGAAGTACTATTACATACATTACTGTAATTTTTCCTTTCTCCCAAAGGACTCGTAGCTCTGTATCATGAAGCTCACCTGACAGCACTGTGCTGAAAATAACCCACATTCTCTTAATGCTGTATCATCAACGTCAAATATTCTTTCCTCATACATTTTGCAACCTGTGGAGTTCACATTCCTGTCAGCCTTTACAAACGTGACTTTGCAGTAGTCTTTTAGATTTCTCATCACAAAATGCACTTGAATACAGGCTTAATGGATATTTTTATTCTATAAAGTTGTGTGAAATGAAATGTTAGGAGGCTGTTGGGACAAGGAGAGTGGATATTGTATCTATAGTTTAAATGTTACTTATATGTTTGTTTGTAGTTATGTCTGTTTCGCTAGACTGGGATGCTTTCTTCTTTCACTCTTCAGGTCGTGAACAAGATTTTTGCATGATGTGCACGATGGAGACTCACATTAACCAGGCCCTGCGTTGCACTGTTGATGCCATCGAGCCTACGCGTGTTATCAATAATCTCAGTCGTAAGTGGCTTCAGATGTGTTTCTTTTTCAGCATCTTGTAATCTTCAAATAATTATTTGATGTGTATAAATGGTTTTAACACTATAAAGAAGAGAGATTTTAGAAACAGGAGAATTACTTCATTTTTAAATGAGGTAAATACTATCATCTTCTTATTTAGGAATAGGACAACATTTCCGTTTTGGCAGTCAAGAAGACGCACACGAGTTCTTGCGCTATACTGTTGATGCTATGCAGGAAGTGTGCTTGAATGGAAGCACCAAGTAAGCATAAACAAATTCACTTTTATACGTTCTCTAGCACCTTTTAGGCCTTTATTTACTATCAAAACTGAAAGTCTAGGTCATCCTTGGTTTTCATAAAACTCTTTGAAGAGTTAACTGTGTGCCTTAAATCTTCTGAGGTCTGATTATAATTTATTTCCAGATTGGACAGATCTTCTCAAGCTACCACCACCATTCATCAAATATTTGGAGGATTTCTAAGATCAAGAGGTACTTTTAAAAATATTCCTGTCCTTAGAACTGATCTGTGTCTTTTGTCGGTAGTAAAGCAGTCTGTAGTTTGTCTGAAGTAGTATCTATCGACAACTTGAATGTGGACAGTTAGTCTCCTTCACGTGTTGTTAAGCATTTATATTTTGCTTCCAGTGAAGTGCTTGAATTGCAAAGCAGTTTCGGATACGTATGAGGCATTTCTTGATATCACTTTGGATGTAAAGGTAGGAGGTTTTGTAAATATAATTCATGATGTTTAAGTACATGTATAACTTTCTAAATTAAACTTGTTTAACTTAAAAAACCAAACCACGTACAATGTTAAAATATAAGAGCTTGGTGGTGGTTAGAAAGTGGATTGGACTTTGTCCTTCTGTGGAACCCCTGTAAATAGTCTCCACGTCTGCATTGGGTTTAAGGGGAAAGAATTTTATTGTTGCACAAAGTATAATACTGTCACACTTCTTTGTTGTTCTACCTCAATATACATCTAATTGTTAGACTGCTGGATTTGTTGCCAGTATTGATGACAAAGCACACTATAGATGCTGTCTGCGTTACTGGAAAATGATTTGTTTCAAAGTAGAATGACTTCCAGGTGAGGTAAACGCTGAGCATGCTCTTTCTGCCTCCTTCTTGACAGTGCTCATAGTAGATCGCTTAAGTATGTATTAGTCAGGTTCTCTTATAAACTCCTAGTGCGTCTCTGGAATTTTGAATTTACAGTGACTTTACGCTCTTCTTTCTCGCTCCTCTAGGCGGTTTCATCTGTTACCAGAGCTCTAGAACTATTTGTGAAACCTGAAGAGCTGGATGGAGAGAATTGCTATAAATGTAGCGAGTAAGATCATTACTAATTATGTCTTAATACTAGATATTAGTTTTATATATTACATGACTTAGAGCGTAAGTTATCCTTTAACTTCATTTAGAAATAAGGAGACGCAGCTTTGTTGTTGTTGTTGTTGTTGCTTCATTTCGTAGTAGTGGTGAGCTGAAGCAAGGAGCTATGGAGAATGATTTGGAGTGGAAGGCAGCAGCAGGTTCCTGCAGGTCCCAGCGTTCACTGTGAAACAAAGTTAGATTGAGTGTCAGGGAATGTGAGCTGGCTCCGTGGTAATGAATGTTAGCAGCCTGTGCTGGCTCACTAAACAGCGTCTTGCACAGCTCTTGAACTGTGAAACCTGTCGATGTGGACTAATGCCTGAAATGAGCTCCCTTAAGCCTAACCCGTGCACAGGGAAAGCCTATTGAGTTCAGGCGCTCTCTGTGCTGATCAATATGTAAGATGTTTCTACGTATGTGAGAAACAATTGAACATTTGCATAAGATGGTTTGGCAAAACAAGCTGTTAGTCAAACATCCCCTCAGAAAAGCACAGAGTGCCCGGCTCAGTTCTGTAGGATTCATGCCTGACCCCTCTAAATGAAAAATGCAGTATCCACTTCTTGTTGTCGGATACTAAGGAAATTAGGGTGTCGAATCAAGAGCGTCCAATAGGTTATTAAAGCAATTTAATCCCAGGTTCGTCTTGGCCTGCGGATCCTAGAAAGCAACATGCAGCGTATTCAGGATTCTCATAACTGATGTCTGAGGAAGAGAAAGAACTGTAATAGCACCTCACATCTGAATTGCATGGTCTTTCCTTAATGTGCTCTTTGAGGTGTGATCGGTTCAGTCACACTTAAAGCCAGAATTTTCTGTCTTTTTGTGAGCTTAAAAGGAAAGGCCTTGCACATGTACAGTACTTTTTCCATTGCTGATAACTGTTATTAGTCTTATATATAACTCATTTTTAATATTTTTTGTTTATATTTTATAACTCCCTGGTAATACGCTTTCATGAGAGATTCCTGTTCCCGCTGTGCTCTGAGTTGTTGGTAAAACTTACCTTCTTCTCTGTATTAACAAACGTGACATGCAGTGCATGGGTTTATGAAAAGAAAAAACCAAACATATGATGCAAGTAAATATCATTCAAATAGCATAAGCATGCGTGAGACATTAAAAGGAGTTTGTTTTGGGGGCGAAAAAGAAGATGCTTTCAAACACTTGTCTCTGCTTGTTTTTAAGGTGTAAAAAGATGGTTCCTGCATCCAAGAGATTTACCGTACACCGTTCTTCCAACGTTCTCACAATATCACTGAAAAGATTTGCAGATTTCACAGGTGGAAAGATCAACAAGGTATATTAAGAATATACCTTAAGAATATAGAGAAATGGTCTGCTTTTATTTTCATTTTCTCTTTTTTTCACTTTTCTCTTAATATCAGTAAAGTTCCTGCTTGACAAGAAGCATAAACTTTCCTCTGAGAAGGCTAATTCATCAGGAAACAGTTGTCTGCAACTTCTAGTATTAAACGTTGCTTATGGGAAGACTTATTTTTAGTGAATCAAGAGATATATTCATATAATTCCAGTCTCTGTTTTTTGGAAGTGTTTTTCTCTGGCTAGTCTGCGAAGTACTCTGATATAATTTTTCTATCTTCTTGGTCTCTCTTTAGGAGGTAAAATATCCTGAATATTTGGACCTCCGAGCCTACATGTCTCAATCAAGTGGAGAACCACTCCTCTATGCCTTATATGCGGTGCTGGTGCATCATGGAATCAACTGTCGCACAGGACACTATGTATGCTACATGAAGGTAGAAGTCAACATCATTTCTAACAGGGTAAAAGGTTGTGCTGGCAAACCAGTTAAAGTGTTACTAGTAGTACTGTTTCTAGGCAAAAAGATTTTCTGAAATAATCCCAAACTTGAAAATGGGATCTTGTATAAAATCTTAAGCTGTGATTGACTCTCTGCTTAAGAGAGGCCAAACGTGTACCTACTGAGAAGCTAGGTGATAAGTGTTTTTGTACACTTATAAGTGGTCATTTTGTAAAGAGACTGCTGAAAAATCTGAACACTGCTGCTGCAGAACTCTGAATGGGGGGCTAGCAACTGTTTTAACTGATCTGGAATCTTGAGTTTACTTTTCAGTGGACAGGAGGAGAGTCTCTCAAGGCAAACAGAAATAACACCCGATACTCATGTCAACATAAATTTATGCTCAGAGTGTAGGTGTAGGAACAGCGTCGGTATGTATATGGAACATCGGGAGAGGAAACTATATCGGTATTTACAGCTTTTCTACTTCCTTGTCAGAGAGACGTTATCTCCAAATTAGAAATTGATGTATTTTGAATAAGGGCTGGTGGATCGGATTTATTCTTACTAGTGTTAATATTTGCTCTTGAATAGTACTTAATATCTGGTAACGCATCAATCAATCGTCAAAAATAAACTTAAAAATGTGTAAGGCTTATCTCGTTGGTCGATACAAAGACCAAGGTCTTTTCTCTTTTCTCTTTTTTTTTTTTTTCCCAGTATTGTTTTTCTGTTTTCCTTCTCACTGCAGTCTTGATTTTGTTTCTTGTCCCTTAAGTATGTTTTCAATGTGTTGTTGAAACATTTTCCCTTTCAATCCGAAAAAAGGAGCTGTCACTGGTGTCTGCAAGTTGAAGACTGGAGCTTATCCGAAAATCACTGAGCCCAAGAGCTGTCACCTTAGTCTTCCAATAGGACGGGGATGTCTTCATTTCTCAGTTAAATGCATTTTTCAGGTTTGTGTATTATTTTCTCAGGAACGGAAAGTGTGCGCACAATTTGCCAGTTGTGGGACTAGGAGTTCTCTTATTTCCTGTGCTTTGTTTAACCTGTCTTAAGTTTAATGGATAGCAATCAAGGTGTACTAGAAATCTGAAAACACTTTATGCTTTGTTCTCTCAGTCATTTTGGTATAACAAACTAGCTTATGGTTTAAACCCTCCATTAGGTTAGCATTTTCCCTAAACGTAACAAGTCCCTGTGTGCTACAGGAAGACAGTAACAAAAAATTAAGTATAGATATTCATCCTGTCATTATTCAGCTTCTGCCTATGGACACACAATTACGCTTATTTAAAGCGGTATCCTCTTGAAACCTAATCAGCATGTTAGAAAGGACTTAGTTATCGGCTTTTGTCCGAGGTTTGGTCTGTTTTGTTTTACATTCAGCATTTCCTTTTCTAGCTTCCATTCCCCTGTTGTTTTGCATGAGGAAAACATGCAGCTTTACAAAGTAGAACGGAAAGAGATGCTTTTCAGTCTAACTTTTCAGTTTTTTGTATGAGTTTTAAATGTGGTGGGTGCAAAACAGCATAAGTACTGCTGCCAAAGTTATATTCAAACAAGTATTTCTTGGAGAAGCAGAAGAAGCCCAGGGAGAAATAAATTTACAAACATGCTCTTCATGCTCTCCTTTCCCAAGATTTCTCTGAGATATATCCCATAGTCTGTGGGTTTTGAGGTATGTGGTTCCCAGGAGTGAAAAGGAGGGCCAAACAGCTCTCCTCTTGGATCTCAACGTGCCAGGGCTTTAGTGTACTGCCACTTATGGCTCCGCTTTTCACCTGGAAAAAGCGACCTCATGCTGTAAACTGAGGAGCCCTGCAATTGTTCTACTTGTTGTTCACTTGTGGTCACTTTGAAAAATACCAGCTAAATTACTGGCAAGACTGCACCCGTTCTTAAAAACAAACAACCCCCCCAAATCATCTGTTTTCCTCTTACAGGTAATTGAAGTAATCCCCAAAGAAGACAGTTCACTATCCATAGGCAAGTTTTATTTTTAAACATTTTCTACATTTTATACCTAGCCACAACTTAACAACCAGTTAACAGTTGGTGACAATCCTGTTCAGTGTTGAAAATGTCATTCTGGCATAGGAAACAAAGGACTTCATCTTCTTGCTTTACAGCTGAATGTCTTCTACATAATGTTTGGAGAAGTGAAATCTTGCAAGAGGTTTTCAAAAATTCTGCCCGGTTTGGATGATGAAGTAAATTGCCATAGTCAGTAGATTCTGGCACTGACAAGTTCCTTCAAGCTAAAGAGGGAGTGCGATTGTTGCAAAGCATGTCTGTATTTTGAGACAGGGACGACCACAAGTTTTAATCTTAAAATACGACATGGAGGGGAGGCTGGTTGTTCACACATTCTTGCAAACATTAATACAATCTGTCCCATTATCAAGAACAAAATTAGGGACTGAACGGAGGTCTTTCAAATACCAGTGTTGCAAAAATAGACTTTTTATGCTACTAATGTCAAAAGAATCCTGATTGTACTAAACTGTAAGTGTCTCTTCTAGCTGATAAATCAGGAACAGCACAGAAGAAAATGCGTCTGCTCTAATGCTCTTTGGGCTTCGGTGAATTCTCTGGCCAGCAGATGGCGAACTCGCTTTTTCTAAACCAGTCAAAAGTATAGGGAGAAAGTAAATGTCTTGCACACATTACACAAGTCCAGGGCATTGGGATCACTGGGCTACATGAGTGAAAGAGATGCACCCCAACAGTACCCCACTTAGATACGCTGCTTGAAACATAAGCAGGATAGGAGGGCTGTGCAAAGCAATTTTGGTAAATTGAGAAATTCATGTATTTCATCAAGCCTGAAGATACTAATTAATTTCATGTGGGGGAAGGTCAGTCTTTCAAAGAAAAGAAAAAACGTCTCTTAAGCAGGATTTTCTGAATGGTGGAATCTAATCTGAAAAAAGGCTACTTCAGCAGGTTATTTATTTATTTATTTATTTTTAACTGTATTGAACCTCTCAAGTAAGCTAGGAGCAGACTAGGAACAACTGAGGACTTGTTAGAGTGTGCCTTTTCACCTGGACTCATGTTACTTTGAATAAATTAACAAGGATAGCTAGTGATAATTTGTGATTTAAGGAAATTCCAGATACGTGAGAGAAAGAGCAGCGTTAAAGCAGTTAAATTCCTGCTCTCTCTAATAAGTGCTCTCTCTAGCCAGTTTCTGAACGCTTCTGTTCTGTGGCTAGGATTTGGTCTGCTTGACCACAAGATCACTAGTAAAACAAGGATGCCGTCCAGTCAAACCTTCAAATGAATGTAACTTACCTAAGGTCTACCGTTTGCTATCAAAGCAGGTAGCTTTGTCCTAATATTCTGTACAGTTGACCAATTTTAGCACGGAACTGAAATGCAGTCAGTTTAATGGGAGGGCTTTGGAAGCTGCCTTCAACAGTCAGTTCAGCCCTGTAGTCAGAGAGCAGATCAAGCCATGTGCAGGGTTGTGACTTCTCTCTTTAGAAAGAAAACCACTGAGCCAGACAGTTCCATGTTGAGTATCACAACAGGGAATGACATTTCTTCCCTTTGTCTTTCAGATGCAGAGCTTACTGATGGAAGCCTTCAATACTCAGACTAAACCTACCATCAAAACGGACGACCTTTTTACCATCCAAACCAACCATTTTTCCATCAAACCCAACAACTTGGGTTTTGAAACGAAACTGGTAAGCCACAAGTCCTTATTGAATCTATTTTTCAGTGAAAGGGTTTTCTCTGTAACCTGATCATTTAAACTGTTGTGCTTAAAAGAAGGTCACTTGCAAGAGCGGTTATAATCCATGCTAATCCATGCTCCGTGCTGTTCCTTACAGTCAGCACACCAGGTTCCCCCAGTGCGGTAACATGTAAGGGTGGAAGCCTAGGGAACACTCAGGTAATGCTGCTATAGCATACCCTGAAAGCCTCCTCAATGCTCTACAGTTTCTTTAAAATGTGAATGTTAGTTTAATTTTCCTAGTCACTTTAAGCAATTACTCCACAAGACCTTATTGTTCTCCACAACTCCCTCTTAGAGGTTGTAGCAGCGTGGGGGTTGGTCTTTCTCCCAAGCAGCAAGCAACAGGAGAAGAGGAATTGGCCTCAAGTTTCACCCAGGAAGGCATGGGGTGGATATGAGGAAAAAATTCTTCCCTGAAAGGATTGTGAGTCCTTGGAAGAGGCTGCCCAGGGAAGGAGTTGAATCACCGTCCCTGCAGCTCTGCAAAAGACGTGTAGATGTGGTGCTTGGGGACGTGGTTTAGTGGTAGACTTGGCAGGGCTGGGTTAGCGCTTGGACTTGATGACCTCAGAGCTCTTTTCCAGCCTAAAGGATTTGACAATTCTATGGTAATAAGCACAAGTGCTGAGACACAGAGCTGACCAAGCAAACATAGAGACAAGGACAAGACATGAACCATGAGGATTCTTAACAGAAGAGTAGAGAAAGCAGCTAGAAATAGAAGATCTTTTTAGAAGAGAACTTTCCAAGCTAGAGAAAGAGGAAAGCATATGTGTGTAACTTCAAACTTGAACAAGAAAGGAAAAGCATGCTAAACACTGACAAGAAAAACACAAAGAAATATAAACACCAACACTTCAGACTAAAACTTCAAGAATGATTTGGCATTTGTTATCTTGTTGAGGTTTACGGAAGTTGCCAGAAATATTTTTTTTCTGGGGGTGAATCTGATAAATTATCTTAAATTTAACTGTCACTGACAAACCTGTGAGTCCGAGGAAATAGATACTGAGTGGTGTCCCAGTAGGCAGGAGGGCAGCGGTGGCTGTGTCACCCAGGTGTCACAATGGGCAGCGGTGGCTGTGTCATCCAGGCGTCACAGTGGGGCCGTGACATGGCAGCCCAGTCAGGATAAAAGGCCCCTGGTTGCAGGCAGGCCCCAGTCGGGATGGAAGCCCCTGGCAGCAGGCAGCAGAGGGCAGAGCAGGGCAGGACAGGGAGGTGAGTGCGCGATGGAGCAGGGGCTGAAGTGCAGTGCAAGCCTGAATGGTCCAGGAACCAATGTGGGGAGGAGATGCTTGTGTGCTCATCCCAGTGCAGAGATGATGCCTGGGTGCCTGAGAAGGTGCCCGCGGGACTCAGGAGCTGCTTTCTTGCTCGATGGAAGTTCTTGGCTATGGCAAGAAGAATCTGGGTGCTCCCCAGGCTTCTTAGCTGCTGTGTCCAGATACTCCCTGGGTGTGCAGGGAGATGCTTGGTTTCTCCAAGAAGACAGCTGGGTGATGCAGAGATTTTTTTGGATGTCTCAGGAAGATGGATTGGTGATCCTGGCTGTTTCTTGGTGGCTCCAGAGAAATGCTTGAGTGCTATTTGGGGATGCTTGTGTACCCTAGGAGATGTGGTTGTGTGCCCAAGGGAGAGGCTAGTTTGATCCAGGGTAAAGCTGTGTTTCTCCAGGGAGGATTTTGGGTGCTCCAGGGAGATGGTTGGGTGCTTTTTGTGTGATGCTTGGCTCCAGGGAGATGCTGGAGTGCTGTGGGGAGATGCTTAGTTCCTGCTCTTTGGTATCTGTGTCCCCTGGGGGGGTGCGTGCATGAGCACGGGGACATACTTGAATGACCCTGGTAGGTACTTGTGCAGCCCTCAGAAGCTCTTGGGTGCCAAGGGAGGTGCTTCCCATGTCCAGTGGGATGTTTGTGTGCCCCAGGTGGTGTTTTGGTGCCCTGGGGAGATGCTTGGGTTCTCCAGTCAGATGTAGGACTGTGGTGGGAAGGTTCCTGTGTGAGGTGCAATGAGGTGCTTGGGTATTGCAGGGAGGTGCTTCTGTGCTGCAGGGAGATGCTTGGGTGCCTGGGGCAGAGCTTTGTGTGATTAGGGGATAGATTTTTGTGCTCTAAGGTGCAGCCAAACATTCCCCAGACCATTCCCCATCTTGGGAGCACCCAAGCATCTCCCCAGAGCACCCAACCATATTGTACTAGGAGTACCCAAGCAGCTCCCCAGAGTACACGAGCATGTCCAAGGAGCATTCAGGCACCTCCCTAGAGAAGACATGAACCTCCCTAGGGAAAGAACCAGTCTCCCTTGGGAATACAAGCATCTTCCTGGAGCACTCTCCACGACACCCAAGCCTCTCGCCAAGGAACATAAGCACCTCTTGAAATCACCGAGATTTTCCCCAGGGCACACAAGCCTTGTGTTGGAGTAGACAAGCATCTCCCCAGGACACCTAAGCACTACATTCTACCTGTGAGGCATCATCCAAGAGCATTCCAGCACCTTCCAGGAGATCCCAACATCACCCTGAGCTCACAAGGTTCTGCCGGGCTCAGCCAGGCATCTCTCTGGAGCACCCAAGCATCATTGTAGGGCATCCAAACATGACCCTTTTAAGGACCCAAGCATTTTGGGTAGACTGTGCGGTGCCAGGGGTTGGACTTGATCATCCTTATGGGTCCCTTCCAACTCGGGCTATTCTATGATTCTACGATTCCCCAGCAGCAGCAAAGCATTTCCCCAGGAACACGGCTATTTCCCTGAGGCACACAAGCATAACCCCCCGAGAACGCAAGCATCTTCCTGGAGAACCCACGCATCTCCCCACAGCACTCAGGCACCCCACTGCAGCATTATTGAAACATCTCCCCAGGGAACCCAAGCACATCCCAAGGTACTTTGACATCCGTCCAGAGCTCCCAAGCAAGTTCTTTCAGCATCTCGGTCGTTCAAAAAGCACCTCTGTGAAGCATGCAGAGACCTCTGTGGAGTACCCTAACTTGTCCCTGGGGTAGGAGAGGTAGATACCCAGGATCCCCAAGCATCACTCTGGTACACCCATCACATCCTTGGTACGCAAAAGCACCTCCCCGTGCTGCACAAGCAATTTGCTGAGGCAGCCAAAGATCTCCCCAGAGCACCCAGTCACCTGCGTGGGATATTCAAAAAGCAAAGCGCGGACAGAAAAGCAAAGCAAAAAAGGTCCAAAAATAAAACAAAGCAATGCAATGAATATGTACCTATAAAAAAAAAAAAAAAAAAAGGACAAAAAAACCCAAGGAAAGCAGGGCCAGGAAAAGCAAAGTAAAGCATGTCCAGGAAAGGCAAAGCAGTGCAAGGCAGAGCAAAGAAAAGCAGAGCAGAGAAAGTAAAGCAAAGCCATGGCAGGAATACAAAGCAAAGCAAACCAAAGGAAAGCACGGCCTGAAAAAGCATGGTCAGGAAAGGCAACGCAGAGCAAGGCAAAGCGAAGCAGTGCAAAGCGAAGCAGTGTAAACTTGTACAAGGAAAGTCCCAGCAGTGCCAGGAAACGTATAGCAAAGTAAAGAAAGCAGTTTGAGGCAAGGCAAAGCAGAGCAGAGACAGTAAAACCAAGAGGTGCCAGGAATAGGAAGCGAAGCAAAGCACGACAAAAGAAAGTGTGGCCTGAAAAAGCAAAAGAAAACATGGCCAGTGGAGGCAAAGCAGAGCAAGGCAAAGCAAAGCAAAGCAAAGTAGCACGAGGAAAAGCAAAGCATTGCCAGGAAAGACAAAGCAAACAAAGCAAAGCAAAGCAATCTGAGGCAAAGCAAAGCAAAGCAGGGGCAGGAACAGCAGAGGAAAGCAGAGAAGGAAAACCAAAAGTGTGCCCGGAAGAGCAGAGCAGAGCAAAGCAAAGCAGAGCAAGGAAAAAGAAAGAGAAGCGAAGCAAATGTAAGGAGCTGGCGGACAGCCCTCCTGCCGGTTCCCAGTGTCTGCGGGGCAAAGACCGCAGGGCCCTCATGCCGGGTAGAGCTGGCGGCCAGACTCGGACGGTGGCTATACCCTGCTCGCCCGCTCCCCGGCCTCCTTGACACCTCATAGTCCGCCGTGACAGCGGGCAAGAACCATGTCTTGCTTTACCTGGGTTTATATTTACTTATTTATTGATTAATTGATTAATTTATTGTTGCCTTTCTTCCACTGTACTTATCGTCGTTGAAAACCTCACCCAACACCGTCCCCGGAAGGGTAACTGTGGGGACCGCCTAGCGGCAGGCCACACGGCTGGGGCCACAGAACTGACAATGTCGGGTGGCCAGGCCTGCTGCCCCCACCCTCGAGTTGCGAGGGGACAGTGTCCGGGCTGCGGGGAGGCCCAGCTGTGTGTCTGAGGGTTTATGCGTTCCGAAATATACCGATAGCCTCATCGGCAAAATCGTCGGGACAGTCTGCAAAGGAAGCCTAGCGCAGCACAGGAGAGCAGAGAAATGAAGAGGAAAGCAGAGCAAGGCAAAGCAAAGCAGTGCAAACTGGTACAAGGAAAGTCCCAGCAGTGCCAGGAAACGTAGAGCAGAGTAAAGAAAGCAGTTTGAGGCGAGGCAAAGCACAGCAGGAGTAGGAAAAGCAAAGCACAGCAGAGAAGGTAAAGCAAAGCTGTGGCAGGAAAACAAAGCGAAGCAAGACAAAGGAAAGCGTGGCCTGAAAAAGCAAAAGAAAACATGGCCAGTGGAGGCAAAGCAATGCAAGGCAAAGCAAAGCAGTGCAAACTTGTACAAGGAAAGTCCCAGCAGGGCCAGGAAACGTAGAGCAAAGTAACGAAAGCAGTTTGAGGCAAGGCAAAGCACAGCAGGGGTAGGACAAGCAGAGCAGAGAAAGTAAAACCAAGAGGTGCCAGGAATACAAAGCGAAGCAAGACAAAGGAAAGCGTGGCCTGAAAAAGCATGGCCAGGAAAGGCAACGCAGAGCAAGGCAAAGCGAAGCAGTGCAAACTTGTACAAGGAAAGTCCCAGCAGTGCCAGGAAACGTAGAGCAAAGTAAAGAAAGCAGTTTGAGGAGGCAAGACAAAGCACAGCAGGGGTAGGAAAAGCAAAGCAGAGCAGAGAAGGTAAAGCAAAGCCGTGGCAAGTATACGAAGCAAAGGAAAACAAAGGAAAGCGTGGCCTGAAAAAGCATGGCCAGGAAAAGCAAAGCGCGGCGAGGAAAACCAAAGCCAAAAGGTCCAAAAACAAAACAAAGCAATGCAATGAATATGTATCTAAAGTAAAAAAAATAAAATAAAATAAAAGGCAAAAAAAACCAACAAGCAAAGCAGGGCCAGGAAAAGCAAAGTAAAGCGTGTCCAGGAAAGGCAAAGCAGTGCAAGGCAGAGCAAAGCAAAGGAAAGTAGCACAAGGAAAAGCAAAGCAGTGCCAGGAAATGTAGAGCAAAAGAAAGAAAGCAGTTTGAGGAGGCAAGGCAAAGCACAGCAGGGGTAGGAAAAGAAAGCAACGTAGAGAAGGAAAAGCAAAGCAGTGCCAGGAATACAAAGCAAAGCAAAACAAAGGAAAGCATGGCCTGAAAAAGCATGGCCCGGAAAGGCAACGCAGAGCAAGGCAAAGCGAAGCAGTGCAAACTCGTACAAGGAAAGTCCCAGCAGGGCCAGGAAACGTAGAGCAAAGTAAAGAAAGCAGTTTGAGGTGAGACAAAGCACAGCAGGGGTAGGAAAAGCAAAGCAGAGCAGAGAAGGTAAAGCAAAGCCGTGGCAGGAATACGAAGCAAAGGAAAACAAAGGAAAGCATGGCCTGAAAAAGCATGGCCAGGAAAGGCAAAGCAGAGCAAGGCAAAGCAAAGCAGTGCAAACTCGTACAAGGAAAGTCCCAGCAGGGCCAGGAAACGTAGAGCAAAGTAACGAAAGCAGTTTGAGGCGAGGCAAAGCAGAGCAGGGGCAGGAAAAGCAAAGCAGAGCAGAGAAGGTAAAACCAAGAGGTGCCAAGAATACGAAGCAAAAAAAAGACCAAGCAAAGCAGGGCCAGGAAAAGCAAAGTAAAGCGTGTCCAGGAAAGGCAAAGCAGTGCAAGGCAGAGCAAAGCAAAGGAAAGTAGCACAAGGAAAAGCAAAGCAGTACCAGGAAATGTAGAGCAAAAGAAAGAAAGCAGTTAGAGGAGGCAAGGCAAAGCACAGCAGGCGTAGGAAAAGCAAAGCAGAGCAGAGAAGGTAAAGCAAAGCCGTGGCAGGAATACAAAGCGAAGCAAAACAAAGGAAAGCGTGGCCTGAAAAAGCATGGCCCGGAAAGGCAACCCAGAGCAAGGCAAAGCAAAGCAGTGCAAACTGGTACAAGGAAAGTCTCAGCAGTGCCAGGAAACGTAGAGCAAAGTAAAGAAAGCAGTTTGAGGCGAGGCAAAGCACAGCAGGGGTAGGAAAAGCAAAGCAGAGCAGAGAAGGTAAAGCAAAGCCGTGGCAGGAATACAAAGCAAAGCAAAACAAAGGAAAGCGTGGCCTGAAAAACAAAAGAAAACATGGCCAGTGGAGGCAAAGCAGAGCAAGACAAAGCAAAGCAAAGCAAAGTGAAGTAGCACGAGGAAAAGCAAAGCATTGCCAGGAAAGACAAAGCAAACAAAGCAAAGCAAAGCAATCTGAGGCAAAGCACAGCAGGGGCAGGAACAGCAGAGGAAAGTAGAGAAGGAAAACCAAAAGTGTGCCCGGAAGAGCAGAGCAGAGCAAAGCAAAGCAGAGCAAGGAAAAAGAAAGAGAAGCGAAGCAAATGTAAGGAGCTGGCGGCCAGCCCTCCTGCCGGTTCCCAGTTTCTGCGGGGCAAAGACCGCAAGGCCCTCATGCTGGGTAGAGCTGGCGGCCAGACTCGGACGGTGGCTGTACCCTGCTCGCCCGCTCCCCGGCCTCCCTGACACCTCATAGTCCGCCGTGACAGCGGGCAAGAACCATGTCTTGCTTTACCTGGTTTTATCTTTATTTATTTATTTATTTATTTATTTATTTATTTATTGTTGGCTTCCATCCAATGTAGTTGTGGGAAGCATGTAGTTACTTACCGTCGTTGAAAACCTCACCCAACGCCGTCCCCAGACAAATAGCAGTGGGGCCCGCCTAGCGGCAGGCCACACAGCTGGGGCCACAGAACTGACCATGTCGGGTGGCCGGGCCTGCTGCCCCCACCCTCGAGTTGCGAGGGGACAGTGTCCGGGCTGCGGGGAGGCCCAGCTGTGTGTCTGAGGGTTTATGCGTTCCGAAATATACCGATAGCCTCATCGGCAAAATCGTCGGGACGGTCTGCAAAGGAAGCCTAGCGCAGCACAGGAGAGCAGAGAAATGAAGAGGAAAGCAGAGCAAGGCAAAGCAAAGCAGTGCAAACTTGTACAAGGAAAGTCCCAGCAGTGCCAGGAAACGTAGAGCAAAGTAAAGAAAGCAGTTGGAGGCAAGGCAAAGCAGAGCAGAGAAAGTAAAGCCTAGAGGTGCCAGGAATACAAAGCGAAGCAAAGCAAGACAAAGGAAAGCGTGGCCTGAAAAAGCAAAAGAAAACATGGCCAGTGGAGGCAAAGCAGTGCAAGGCAAAGCAAAGCAGTGCAAACTTGTACAAGCAAAGTCCCAGCAGGGCCAGGAAACGTAGAGCAAAGTAAAGAAAGCAGTTTGAGGCAAGGCAAAGCACAGCAGGGGTAGGAAAAGCAGAGCAGAGAAAGTAAAACCAAGAGGCGCCAGGAATACAAAGCGAAGCAAGACAAAGGAAAGCATGGCCTGAAAAAGCATGGCCAGGAAAGGCAAAGCAGAGCAAGGCAAAGCAAAGCAGTGCAAACTCGTACAAGGAAAGTCCCAGCAGGGCCAGGAAAGGTAGAGCAAAGTAACGAAAGCAGTTGGAGGCAAGGCAAAGCAGAACAGAGAAAGTAAAACCTAGAGGTGCCAGGAATACAAAGCGAAGCGAAGCAAGACAAAGGAAAGCGTGGCCTGAAAAAGCAAAAGAAAACATGGCCAGTGGAGGCAAAGCAGAGCAAGGCAAAGCAAAGCAGTGCAAACTCGTACAAGGAAAGCAAAGCAGTGCCAGGAAACGTAGAGCAAAGTAAAGAAAGCAGTTTGAGGCAAGGCAAAGCACAGCAGGGGTAGGAAAAGCAAAGCAGAGCAGAGAAGGTAAAACCAAGAGGTGCCAAGAATACGAAGCAAAGGAAAACAAAGGAAAGCATGGCCTGAAAAAGCATGGCCAGGAAAGGCAATGCAGAGCAAGGCAAAGCAAAGCAGTGCAAACTCGAACAAGGAAAGTCCCAGCAGTGCCAGGAAACGTAGAGCAAAGTAACGAAAGCAGTTTGAGGCAAGGCAAAGCACAGCAGGGGTAGGAAAAGCAAAGCAGAGCAGAGAAGGTAAAGCAAAGCCGTGGCAGGAATACAAAGCAAAACAAAACAAAGGAAAGCATGGCCTGAAAAAGCAAAAGAAAACATGGCCAGTGGAGGCAAAGCAGAGCAAGGCAAAGCAAAGCAAAGCAAAGCGAAGTAGCACGAGGAAAAGCAAAGCATTGCCAGGAAAGACAAAGCAAACAAAGCAAAGCAAAGCAATCTGAGGGAAAGCACAGCAGGGGCAGGAACAGCAGAGGAAAGTAGAGAAGGAAAACCAAAAGTGTGCCCGGAAGAGCAGAGCAGAGCAAAGCAAAGCAGAGCAAGGAAAAACAAAGAGAAGCGAAGCAAATGTAAGGAGCTGGCGGCCAGCCCTCCTGCCGGTTCCCAGTGTCTGCGGGGCAAAGACCGCAAGGCCCTCATGCCGGGTAGAGCTGGCGGCCAGACTCGGACGGTGGCTGTACCCTGCTCGCCCGCTCCCCGGCCTCCCTGACACCTCATAGTCCGCCGTGACAGCGGGCAAGAACCATGTCTTGCTTTACCTGGTTTTATCTTTATTTATTTATTTATTTATTTATTTATTGTTGGCTTCCATCCAATGTAGTTGTGGGAATCATGTAGTTACTTACCGTCGTTGAAAACCTCACCCAACGCCGTCCCCAGACAAATAGCAGTGGGGCCCGCCTAGCGGCAGGCCACACGGCTGGGGCCACAGAAGTGACCATGTCGGGTGGCCGGGCCTGCTGCCCCCACCCTCGAGTTGCGAGGGGACAGTGTCCGGGCTGCGGGGAGGCCCAGCTGTGTGTCTGAGGGTTTATGCGTTCCGAAATATACCGATAGCCTCATCGGCAAAATCGTCGGGACAGTCTGCAAAGGAAGCCTAGCGCAGCACAGGAGAGCAGAGAAATGAAGAGGAAAGCAGAGCAAGGCAAAGCAAAGCAGTGCAAACTGGTACAAGGAAAGTCCCAGCAGTGCCAGGAAACGTAGAGCAGAGTAAAGAAAGCAGTTTGAGGCGAGGCAAAGCACAGCAGGAGTAGGAAAAGCAAAGCACAGCAGAGAAGGTAAAGCAAAGCTGTGGCAGGAAAACAAAGCGAAGCAAGACAAAGGAAAGCGTGGCCTGAAAAAGCAAAAGAAAACATGGCCAGTGGAGGCAAAGCAGTGCAAGGCAAAGCAAAGCAGTGCAAACTTGTACAAGGAAAGTCCCAGCAGGGCCAGGAAACGTAGAGCAAAGTAACGAAAGCAGTTTGAGGCAAGGCAAAGCACAGCAGGGGTAGGACAAGCAGAGCAGAGAAAGTAAAACCAAGAGGTGCCAGGAATACAAAGCGAAGCAAGACAAAGGAAAGCGTGGCCTGAAAAAGCATGGCCAGGAAAGGCAACGCAGAGCAAGGCAAAGCGAAGCAGTGCAAACTTGTACAAGGAAAGTCCCAGCAGTGCCAGGAAACATAGAGCAAAGTAAAGAAAGCAGTTTGAGGAGGCAAGACAAAGCACAGCAGGGGTAGGAAAAGCAAAGCAGAGCAGAGAAGGTAAAGCAAAGCCGTGGCAAGTATACGAAGCAAAGGAAAACAAAGGAAAGCATGGCCTGAAAAAGCATGGCCAGGAAAAGCAAAGCGCGGCGAGGAAAACCAAAGCCAAAAGGTCCAAAAATAAAACAAAGCAATGCAATGAATATGTATCTAAAGTAAAAAAAAATAAAATAAAATAAAAGGCAAAAAAAACCAACAAGCAAAGCAGGGCCAGGAAAAGCAAAGTAAAGCGTGTCCAGGAAAGGCAAAGCAGTGCAAGGCAGAGCAAAGCAAAGGAAAGTAGCACAAGGAAAAGCAAAGCAGTGCCAGGAAATGTAGAGCAAAAGAAAGAAAGCAGTTTGAGGAGGCAAGGCAAAGCACAGCAGGGGTAGGAAAAGAAAGCAACGTAGAGAAGGAAAAGCAAAGCAGTGCCAGGAATACAAAGCAAAGCAAAACAAAGGAAAGCATGGCCTGAAAAAGCATGGCCCGGAAAGGCAACGCAGAGCAAGGCAAAGCGAAGCAGTGCAAACTCGTACAAGGAAAGTCCCAGCAGGGCCAGGAAACGTAGAGCAAAGTAAAGAAAGCAGTTTGAGGTGAGACAAAGCACAGCAGGGGTAGGAAAAGCAAAGCAGAGCAGAGAAGGTAAAGCAAAGCCGTGGCAGGAATACGAAGCAAAGGAAAACAAAGGAAAGCATGGCCTGAAAAAGCATGGCCAGGAAAGGCAAAGCAGAGCAAGGCAAAGCAAAGCAGTGCAAACTCGTACAAGGAAAGTCCCAGCAGGGCCAGGAAACGTAGAGCAAAGTAACGAAAGCAGTTTGAGGCGAGGCAAAGCAGAGCAGAGAAAGTAGAACCAAGAGGTGCCAGGAATACAAAGCGAAGCGAAGCAAGACAAAGGAAAGCATGGCCTGAAAAAGCATGGCCAGGAAAAGCAAAGCGCGGCCAGGAAGACCAAAGCAAAAAGGTCCAAAAATAAAACAAAGCAATGCAATGAAAATGTATCTATATTAAAATAAAACAAACAAACAAACAAACAAACAAAACAAAAAAACGCAAAAAAAAAGACCAAGCAAAGCAGGGCCAGGAAAAGCAAAGAAAAGCGTGTCCAGGAAAGGCAAAGCGGTGCAAGGCAGAGCAAAGCAAAGGAAAGTAGCACAAGGAAAAGCAAAGCAGGGCCAGGAAATGTAGAGCAAAAGAAAGAAAGCAGTTTGAGGAGGCAAAGCAAAGCACAGCAGGGGTAGGAAAAACAGAGCAGAGCAGAGAAAGTAAAACCAAGAGGTGCCTGGAATAAAAAGCAAAGCAAAACAAAGGAAAGCGTGGCCGGAAAAAGCACGGCCAGGAAAGGCAAAGCAGAGCAAGGCAAAGCAAAGCAGTGCAAACTCGTACAAGGAAAGTCCCAGCAGGGCCAGGAAAGGTAGAGCAAAGTAACGAAAGCAGTTGGAGGCAAGGCAAAGCAGAGCAGAGAAAGTAAAACCTAGAGGTGCCAGGAATACAAAGCGAAGCGAAGCAAGACAAAGGAAAGCATGGCCTGAAAAAGCAAAAGAAAACATGGCCAGTGGAGGCAAAGCAGAGCAAGGCAAAGCAAAGCAGTGCAAACTCGTACAAGGAAAGTCCCAGCAGTGCCAGGAAACGTAGAGCAAAGTAAAGAAAGCAGTTTGAGGCAAGGCAAAGCACAGCAGGGGCAGGAAAAGCAAAGCAGAGCAGAGAAGGTAAAACCAAGAGGTGCCAAGAATACGAAGCAAAAAAAAGACCAAGCAAAGCAGGGCCAGGAAAAGCAAAGTAAAGCGTGTCCAGGAAAGGCAAAGCAGTGCAAGGCAGAGCAAAGCAAAGGAAAGTAGCACAAGGAAAAGCAAAGCAGTACCAGGAAATGTAGAGCAAAAGAAAGAAAGCAGTTAGAGGAGGCAAGGCAAAGCACAGCAGGCGTAGGAAAAGCAAAGCAGAGCAGAGAAGGTAAAGCAAAGCCGTGGCAGGAATACAAAGCGAAGCAAAACAAAGGAAAGCGTGGCCTGAAAAAGCATGGCCCGGAAAGGCAACCCAGAGCAAGGCAAAGCAAAGCAGTGCAAACTGGTACAAGGAAAGTCTCAGCAGTGCCAGGAAACGTAGAGCAAAGTAAAGAAAGCAGTTTGAGGCGAGGCAAAGCACAGCAGGGGTAGGAAAAGCAAAGCAGAGCAGAGAAGGTAAAGCAAAGCCGTGGCAGGAATACAAAGCAAAGCAAAACAAAGGAAAGCGTGGCCTGAAAAACAAAAGAAAACATGGCCAGTGGAGGCAAAGCAGAGCAAGACAAAGCAAAGCAAAGCAAAGTGAAGTAGCACGAGGAAAAGCAAAGCATTGCCAGGAAAGACAAAGCAAACAAAGCAAAGCAAAGCAATCTGAGGCAAAGCACAGCAGGGGCAGGAACAGCAGAGGAAAGTAGAGAAGGAAAACCAAAAGTGTGCCCGGAAGAGCAGAGCAGAGCAAAGCAAAGCAGAGCAAGGAAAAACAAAGAGAAGCGAAGCAAATGTAAGGAGCTGGCGGCCAGCCCTCCTGCCGGTTCCCAGTGTCTGCGGGGCAAAGACCGCAAGGCCCTCATGCCGGGTAGAGCTGGCGGCCAGACTCGGACGGTGGCTGTACCCTGCTCGCCCGCTCCCCGGCCTCCCTGACACCTCATAGTCCGCCGTGACAGCGGGCAAGAACCATGTCTTGCTTTACCTGGTTTTATCTTTATTTATTTATTTATTTATTTATTTATTTATTGTTGGCTTCCATCCAATGTAGTTGTGGGAATCATGTAGTTACTTACCGTCGTTGAAAACCTCACCCAACGCCGTCCCCAGACGAATAGCAGTGGGGCCCGCCTAGCGGCAGGCCACACGGCTGGGGCCACAGAACTGACCATGTCGGGTGGCCGGGCCTGCTGCCCCCACCCTCGAGTTGCGAGGGGACAGTGTCCGGGCTGCGGGGAGGCCCAGCTGTGTGTCTGAGGGTTTATGCGTTCCGAAATATACCGATAGCCTCATCGGCAAAATCGTCGGGACGGTCTGCAAAGGAAGCCTAGCGCAGCACAGGAGAGCAGAGAAATGAAGAGGAAAGCAGAGCAAGGCAAAGCAAAGCAGTGCAAACTTGTACAAGGAAAGTCCCAGCAGTGCCAGGAAACGTAGAGCAAAGTAAAGAAAGCAGTTGGAGGCAAGGCAAAGCAGAGCAGAGAAAGTAAAGCCTAGAGGTGCCAGGAATACAAAGCGAAGCAAAGCAAGACAAAGGAAAGCGTGGCCTGAAAAAGCAAAAGAAAACATGGCCAGTGGAGGCAAAGCAGTGCAAGGCAAAGCAAAGCAGTGCAAACTTGTACAAGCAAAGTCCCAGCAGGGCCAGGAAACGTAGAGCAAAGTAAAGAAAGCAGTTTGAGGCAAGGCAAAGCACAGCAGGGGTAGGAAAAGCAGAGCAGAGAAAGTAAAACCAAGAGGCGCCAGGAATACAAAGCGAAGCAAGACAAAGGAAAGCATGGCCTGAAAAAGCATGGCCAGGAAAGGCAACGCAGAGCAAGGCAAAGCAAAGCAGTGCAAACTCGTGCAAGGAAAGTCCCAGCAGGGCCAGGAAACGTAGAGCAAAGTAAAGAAAACAGTTTGAGGCAAGGCAAAGCAGAACAGAGAAAGTAAAACCTAGAGGTGCCAGGAATACAAAGCGAAGTGAAGCAAGACAAAGGAAAGCGTGGCCTGAAAAAGCAAAAGAAAACATAGCCAGTGGAGGCAAAGCAGTGCAAGGCAAAGCAAAGCTGTGCAAACTTGTACAAGGAAAGTCCCAGCAGGGCCAGGAAACGTATAGCAAAGTAACGAAAGCAGTTTGAGGCAAGGCAAAGCAGAGCAGGGGTAGGAAAAGCAGAGCAGAGCAGGGAAAGTAAAACCAAGAGGTGCCAGGAATACGAAGCGAAGCAAGACAAAGGAAAGCGTGGCCCGAAAAAGCATGGCCAGGAAAGGCAACGCAGAGCAAGGCAAAGCAAAGCAGTGCAAACTTGTACAAGGAAAGTCCCCGCAGTGCCAGGAAACGTGGAGCAAAGGAAAGAAAGCAGTTTGAGGCAAGGCAAAGCACAGCAGGCGTAGGAAAAGCAAAGCAGAGCAGAGAAGGTAAAGCAAAGCCGTGGCAGGAATACAAAGCGAAGCAAGACAAAGGAAAGCGTGGCCGGAAAAAGCATGGCCAGGAAATGCAACGCAGAGCAAGGCAAAGCAAAGCAGTGCAAACTTGTACAAGGAATGTCCCAGCAGTGCCAGGAAACGTAGAGCAAAGTAAAGAAAGCAGTTGGAGGCAAGGCAAAGCAGAGCAGGGGTAGGAAAAGCAAAGCGGAGCAGAGAAGGTAAAGCAAAGCCGTGGCAGGAATACAAAGCAAAGCAAAACAAAGGAAAGCGTGGCCTGAAAAGCAAAAGAAAACATGGCCAGTGGAGGCAAAGCCGAGCAAGGCAAAGCAAAGCCCTGCTAGGGAAAAGAATGCGGCATAAGGAAAAGAAATGACAAGCAGGGCCAGGCAAAGCAAAGCGCGGCCAGGAAAACCAAAGCAAAGAGGTCCAAAAATAAAACAAAGCAATGCAATGAATGTGTAACTATATTAAAAAAACAAACAAACAAACAAAAAAAATGCAAAAAAAAGACCAAGCAAAGCAGGGCCAGGAAAAGCAAAGTAAAGCGTGTCCAGGAAAGGCAAAGCAGTGCAAGGCAGAGCAAAGCAAAGGAAAGTAGCACAAGGAAAAGCAAAGCAGTACCAGGAAATGTAGAGCAAAAGAAAGAAAGCAGTTAGAGGAGGCAAGGCAAAGCACAGCAGGCGTAGGAAAAGCAAAGCAGAGCAGAGAAGGTAAAGCAAAGCCGTGGCAGGAATACAAAGCGAAGCAAAACAAAGGAAAGCGTGGCCTGAAAAAGCATGGCCCGGAAAGGCAACCCAGAGCAAGGCAAAGCAAAGCAGTGCAAACTGGTACAAGGAAAGTCTCAGCAGTGCCAGGAAACGTAGAGCAAAGTAAAGAAAGCAGTTTGAGGCGAGGCAAAGCACAGCAGGGGTAGGAAAAGCAAAGCAGAGCAGAGAAGGTAAAGCAAAGCCGTGGCAGGAATACAAAGCAAAGCAAAACAAAGGAAAGCGTGGCCTGAAAAACAAAAGAAAACATGGCAGTGGAGGCAAAGCAGAGCAAGACAAAGCAAAGCAAAGCAAAGTGAAGTAGCACGAGGAAAAGCAAAGCATTGCCAGGAAAGACAAAGCAAACAAAGCAAAGCAAAGCAATCTGAGGCAAAGCACAGCAGGGGCAGGAACAGCAGAGGAAAGTAGAGAAGGAAAACCAAAAGTGTGCCCGGAAGAGCAGAGCAGAGCAAAGCAAAGCAGAGCAAGGAAAAAGAAAGAGAAGCGAAGCAAATGTAAGGAGCTGGCGGCCAGCCCTCCTGCCGGTTCCCAGTGTCTGCGGGGCAAAGACCGCAAGGCCCTCATGCCGGGTAGAGCTGGCGGCCAGACTCGGACGGTGGCTGTATCCTGTTCGCCCGCTCCCCGGCCTCCCTGACACCTCATAGTCCGCCGTGACAGCGGGCAAGAACCATGTCTTGCTTTACCTGGTTTTATCTTTATTTATTTATTTATTTATTTATTTATTTATTTATTTATTGTTGGCTTCCATCCAATGTAGTTGTGGGAATCATGTAGTTACTTACCGTCGTTGAAAACCTCACCCAACGCCGTCCCCAGACGAATAGCAGTGGGGCCCGCCTAGCGGCAGGCCACACGGCTGGGGCCACAGAACTGACCATGTCGGGTGGCCGGGCCTGCTGCCCCCACCCTCGAGTTGCGAGGGGACAGTGTCCGGGCTGCGGGGAGGCCCAGCTGTGTGTCTGAGGGTTTATGCGTTCCGAAATATACCGATAGCCTCATCGGCAAAATCGTCGGGACGGTCTGCAAAGGAAGCCTAGCGCAGCACAGGAGAGCAGAGAAATGAAGAGGAAAGCAGAGCAAGGCAAAGCAAAGCAGTGCAAACTGGTACAAGGAAAGTCCCAGCAGTGCCAGGAAACGTAGAGCAAAGTAAAGAAAGCAGTTGGAGGCAAGGCAAAGCAGAGCAGAGGAAGTAAAGCCTAGAGGTGCCAGGAATACAAAGCGAAGCGAAGCAAGACAAAGGAAAGCGTGGCCTGAAAAAGCAAAAGAAAACATGGCCAGTGGAGGCAAAGCAGTGCAAGGCAAAGCAAAGCAGTGCAAACTTGTACAAGCAAAGTCCCAGCAGGGCCAGGAAACGTAGAGCAAAGTAAAGAAAGCAGTTTGAGGCAAGGCAAAGCACAGCAGGGGTAGGAAAAGCAGAGCAGAGAAAGTAAAACCAAGAGGCGCCAGGAATACAAAGCGAAGCAAGACAAAGGAAAGCATGGCCTGAAAAAGCATGGCCAGGAAAGGCAACACAGAGCAAGGCAAAGCAAAGCAGTGCAAACGCGTACAAGGAAAGTCCCAGCAGGGCCAGGAAACGTAGAGCAACGTAAAGAAAACAGTTTGAGGCAAGGCAAAGCAGAACAGAGAAAGTAAAACCTAGAGGTGCCAGGAATACAAAGCGAAGTGAAGCAAGACAAAGGAAAGCGTGGCCTGAAAAAGCAAAAGAAAACATGGCCAGTGGAGGCAAAGCAGTGCAAGGCAAAGCAAAGCAGTGCAAACTTGTACAAGGAAAGTCCCAGCAGGGCCAGGAAACGTATAGCAAAGTAACGAAAGCAGTTTGAGGCAAGGCAAAGCAGAGCAGGGGTAGGAAAAGCAGAGCAGAGCAGGGAAAGTAAAACCAAGAGGTGCCAGGAATACGAAGCGAAGCAAGACAAAGGAAAGCGTGGCCGGAAAAAGCATGGCCAGGAAAGGCAACGCAGAGCAAGGCAAAGCAAAGCAGTGCAAACTTTTACAAGTAAAGTCCCAGCAGTGCCAGGAAACGTAGAGCAAAGTAAAGAAAGCAGTTGGAGGCAAGGCAAAGCAGAGCAGGGGTAGGAAAAGCAAAGCGGAGCAGAGAAGGTAAAGCAAAGCCGTGGCAGGAATACAAAGCAAAGCAAAACAAAGGAAAGCGTGGCCTGAAAAGCAAAAGAAAACATGGCCAGTGGAGGTAAAGCCGAGCAAGGCAAAGCAAAGCCCTGCTAGGGAAAAGAATGCGGCATAAGGAAAAGAAATGACAAGCAGGGCCAGGCAAAGCAAAGCGCGGCCAGGAAAACCAAAGCAAAGAGGTCCAAAAATAAAACAAAGCAATGCAATGAATGTGTAACTATATTAAAAAAACAAACAAACAAACAAAAAAAATGCAAAAAAAAGACCAAGCAAAGCAGGGCCAGGAAAAGCAAAGTAAAGCGTGTCCAGGAAAGGCAAAGCAGTGCAAGGCAGAGCAAAGCAAAGGAAAGTAGCACAAGGAAAAGCAAAGCAGTACCAGGAAATGTAGAGCAAAAGAAAGAAAGCAGTTAGAGGAGGCAAGGCAAAGCACAGCAGGCGTAGGAAAAGCAAAGCAGAGCAGAGAAGGTAAAGCAAAGCCGTGGCAGGAATACAAAGCGAAGCAAAACAAAGGAAAGCGTGGCCTGAAAAAGCATGGCCCGGAAAGGCAACGCAGAGCAAGGCAAAGCAAAGCAGTGCAAACTGGTACAAGGAAAGTCTCAGCAGTGCCAGGAAACGTAGAGCAAAGTAAAGAAAGCAGTTTGAGGCGAGGCAAAGCACAGCAGGTGTAGGAAAAGCAAAGCAGAGCAGAGAAGGTAAAACAAAGCCGTGGCAGGAATACAAAGCAAAGCAAAACAAAGGAAAGCGTGGCCTGAAAAACAAAAGAAAACATGGCCAGTGGAGGCAAAGCAGAGCAAGACAAAGCAAAGCAAAGCAAAGTGAAGTAGCACGAGGAAAAGCAAAGCATTGCCAGGAAAGACAAAGCAAACAAAGCAAAGCAAAGCAATCTGAGGCAAAGCAAAGCAAAGCAAAGCAGGGGCAGGAACAGCAGAGGAAAGCAGAGAAGGAAAAGCAAAAGTGTGCCCGGAAGAGCAGAGCAGAGCAAAGCAAAGCAGAGCAAGGAAAAAGAAAGAGAAGCGAAGCAAATGTAAGAACTGGCGGCCAGCCCTCCTGCCGGTTCCCAGTGTCTGTGGGGCAAAGACCGCAGGGCCCTCATGCCGGGTAGAGCTGGCGGCCAGACTCGGACGGTGGCTGTACCCTGCTCGCCCGCTCCCTGGCCTCCCTTAACCCTCATAGTCCGCCGTGACAGTGGGCAAGAACCATGTCTTGCTTTACATTTTTTTTTTTTCTTTTTTCTTTTTTCCCTGCATTTATTTATTTATTTATTGTTGCCTTCCATCCAATGTAGTTGTGGGAATCACATATTTACTGATCGTCGTTCAAAACCTCACCCAACGCCGTCCCCAGACGGGTAGCAGTGGGGCCCGCCTAGCGGCAGGACACACAGCTGGGGCCACAGAACTGACCATGTCGGGTGGCTGGGCCTGCTGCCCCCACCCTCGAGTTGCGAGGGGACAGTGTTCGGGCTGCGGGGAGGCCCAGCTGTGTGTCTGAGGGTTTATGCGTTCCGAAATATACCGATAGCCTCATCGGCAAAATCGTCGGGACGGTCTGCAAAGGAAGCCTAGCGCAGCACAGGAGAGCAGAGAAATGAAGAGGAAAGCCGAGCAAGGCAAAGCAAAGCAGTGCAAACTTGTACAAGGAAAGTCCCAGCAGTGCCAGGAAAGGTAGAGCAAAGTAACGAAAGCGGTTTGAGGAGGCAAGGCAAAGCACAGCAGGGGTAGGAAAAGCAAAGCAGAGCATAGAAGGTAAAACCAAGAGGCGCCAGGAATACGAAGCAAAGGAAAACAAAGGAAAGCATGGCCTGAAAAAGCATGGCCAGGAAAGGCAAAGCAGAGCAAGGCAAAGCAAAGCAGTGTAAACTGGTACAAGGAAAGTCCCAGCAGTGCCAGGAAAGGTAGAGCAAAGTAACGAAAGCAGTTTGAGGCAAGGCAAAGCACAGCAGGGGTAGGAAAAGCAAAGCAGAGCAGAGAAGGTAAAGGAAAGCCGTGGCGGGAATAAGAAGCAACGGAAAACAAAGGAAAGCATGGCCTGAAAAAGCATGGCCAGGAAAGGCAACGCAGAGCAAGGCAAAGGAAAGCAGTGCAAACTGGCACAAGGAAAGCCCCAGCAGTGCCAGGAAACGTAGAGCAAAGTAACGAAAGCAGTTGGAGGCGAGGCAAAGCACAGCAGGGGTAGGAAAAGCAAAGCAGAGCAGAGAAAGTAAAACCAAGAGGTGCCAGGCATACGAAGCAAAGGAAAACAAAGGAAAGCATGGCCTGAAAAAGCATGGCCAGGAAAGGCAACGCAGAGCAAGGCAAAGCAAAGCAGTGCAAACTGATACAAGGAAAGCCCCAGCAGTGCCAGGAAAGGTAGAGCAAAGTAACGAAAGCAGTTTGAGGCGAGGCAAAGCACAGCAGGGGTAGGAAAAGCAAAGCAGAGCAGAGAAGGTAAAGCAAAGCCGTGGCAGGAATACAAAGCAAAGCAAAACAAAGGAAAGCATGGCCTGAAAAAGCATGGCCAGGAAAGGCAAAGCAGAGCAAGGCAAAGCAACGCAGTGCAAACTCGTACAAGGAAAGTCCCAGCAGTGCCAGGAAACGTAGAGCAAAGTAACGAAAGCAGTTGGAGGCAAGGCAAAGCAGAGCAGAGAGAGTAAAACCAAGAGGTGCCAGGAATACAAAGCGAAACGAAGCAAGACAAAGGAAAGCATGGCCTGAAAAAGCATGGCCATGAAAAGCAAAGCGCGGCCAGGAAGACCAAAGCAAAAAGGTCCAAAAATAAAACAAAGCAATGCAATGAAAATGTATCTATATTAAAATAAAACAAACAAACAAACAAACAAAAAAAACAAACGCAAAAAAAAGACCAAGCAAAGCAGGGCCAGGAAAAGCAAAGTAAAGCGTGTCCAGGAAAGGCAAAGCAGTGCAAGGCAGAGCAAAGCAAAGGAAAGTAGCACAAGGAAAAACAAAGCAGGGCCAGGAAAGGTAGAGCAAAGGAAAGAAAGAAATTGAGGCGAGGCAAAGCACAGCAGGGGTAGGAAAAGCAAAGCAGAGCAGAGAAGGTAAAGCAAAGCCGTGGCAGGAATACAAAGCGAAGCAAAACAAAGGAAAGCATGGCCTGAAAAAATATGGCCAGGAAAGGCAACGCAGAGCAAGGCAAAGCAAAGCAGTGCAAACTCGTACAAGGAAAGTCCCAGCAGTGCCAGGAAACGTAGAGCAAAGTAAAGAAAGCAGTTTGAGGAGGCAAGGCAAAGCAGAGCAGAGAAAGTAAAGCCTAGAGGTGCCAGGAATACAAAGCGAAGCGAAGCAAGACAAAGGAAAGCGTGGCCTAAAAAAGCAAAAGAAAACATGGCCAGTGGAGGCAAAGCAGTGCAAGGCAAAGCAAAGCAGTGCAAACTTGTACAAGGAAAGTCCCAGCAGGGCCAGGAAACGTAGAGCAAAGTAACGAAAGCAGTTTGAGGCAAGGCAAAGCACAGCAGGGGTAGGACAAGCAGAGTAGAGAAAGTAAAACCAAGAGGTGCCAGGAATACAAAGCGAAGCAAGACAAAGGAAAGCGTGGCCTGAAAAAGCATGGCCAGGAAAGGCAACACAGAGCAAGGCAAAGCGAAGCAGTGCAAACTTGTACAAGGAAAGTCCCAGCAGTGCCAGGAAACATAGAGCAAAGTAAAGAAAGCAGTTTGAGGAGGCAAGACAAAGCACAGCAGGGGTAGGAAAAGCAAAGCAGAGCAGAGAAGGTAAAGCAAAGCCGTGGCAAGTATAGGAAGCAAAGGAAAACAAAGGAAAGCGTGGCCTGAAAAAGCATGGCCAGGAAAAGCAAAGCGCGGCGAGGAAAACCAAAGCCAAAAGGTCCAAAAACAAAACAAAGCAATGCAATGAATATGTATCTAAAGTAAAAAAAATAAAATAAAATAAAATAAAATAAAAGGCAAAAAAAACCAACAAGCAAAGCAGGGCCAGGAAAAGCAAAGTAAAGCGTGTCCAGGAAAGGCAAAGCAGTGCAAGGCAGAGCAAAGCAAAGGAAAGTAGCACAAGGAAAAGCAAAGCAGTGCCAGGAAATGTAGAGCAAAAGAAAGAAAGCAGTTTGAGGAGGCAAGGCAAAGCACAGCAGGGGTAGGAAAAGAAAGCAACGTAGAGAAGGAAAAGCAAAGCAGTGCCAGGAATACAAAGCAAAGCAAAACAAAGGAAAGCATGGCCTTAAAAAGCATGGCCCGGAAAGGCAACGCAGAGCAAGGCAAAGCGAAGCAGTGCAAACTCGTACAAGGAAAGTCCCAGCAGGGCCAGGAAACGTAGAGCAAAGTAAAGAAAGCAGTTTGAGGCAAGGCAAAGCACAGCAGGGGTAGGAAAAGCAAAGCAGAGCAGAGAAGGTAAAGCAAAGCCGTGGCAGGAATACGAAGCAAAGGAAAACAAAGGAAAGCATGGCCTGAAAAAGCATGGCCAGGAAAGGCAAAGCAGAGCAAGGCAAAGCAAAGCAGTGCAAACTCGTACAAGGAAAGTCCCAGCAGGGCCAGGAAAGGTAGAGCAAAGTAACGAAAGCAGTTGGAGGCAAGGCAAAGCAGAGCAGAGAAAGTAAAACCTAGAGGTGCCAGGAATACAAAGCGAAGCGAAGCAAGACAAAGGAAAGCATGGCCTGAAAAAGCAAAAGAAAACATGGCCAGTGGAGGCAAAGCAGAGCAAGGAAAAAGGAAAGCAGTGCAAACTCGTACAAGGAAAGTCCCAGCAGTGCCAGGAAACGTAGAGCAGAGTAAAGAAAGCAGTTTGAGGCAAGGCAAAGCACAGCAGGGGTAGGACAAGCAAAGCAGAGCAGAGAAGGTAAAACCAAGAGGTGCCAAGAATACGAAGCAAAGGAAAACAAAGGAAAGCATGGCCTGAAAAAGCATGGCCAGGAAAGGCAACGCAGAGCAAGGCAAAGCAAAGCAGTGCAAACTCGTACAAGGAAAGTCCCAGCAGTGCCAGGAAACGTAGAGCAAAGTAACGAAAGCAGTTGGAGGCAAGGCAAAGCACAGCAGGGGTAGGAAAAGCAAAGCAGAGCAGAGAAGGTAAAGCAAAGCCGTGGCAGGAATACAAAGCAAAGCAAAACAAAGGAAAGCGTGGCCTGAAAAAGCAAAAGAAAACATGGCCAGTGGAGGCAAAGCAGAGCAAGGCAAAGCAAAGCAAAGCAAAGCGAAGTAGCACGAGGAAAAGCAAAGCATTGCCAGGAAAGACAAAGCAAACAAAGCAAAGCAAAGCAATCTGAGGCAAAGCACAGCAGGGGCAGGAACAGCAGAGGAAAGTAGAGAAGGAAAACCAAAAGTGTGCCCGGAAGAGCAGAGCAGAGCAAAGCAAAGCAGAGCAAGGAAAAACAAAGAGAAGCGAAGCAAATGTAAGGAGCTGGCGGCCAGCCCTCCTGCCGGTTCCCAGTGTCTGCGGGGCAAAGACCGCAAGGCCCTCATGCCGGGTAGAGCTGGCGGCCAGACTCGGACGGTGGCTGTACCCTGCTCGCCCGCTCCCCGGCCTCCCTGACACCTCATAGTCCGCCGTGACAGCGGGCAAGAACCATGTCTTGCTTTACCTGGTTTTATCTTTATTTATTTATTTATTTATTTATTTATTGTTGGCTTCCATCCAATGTAGTTGTGGGAATCATGTAGTTACTTACCGTCGTTGAAAACCTCACCCAACGCCGTCCCCAGACAAATAGCAGTGGGGCCCGCCTAGCAGCAGGCCACACGTCTGGGGCCACAGAACTGACCATGTCGGGTGGCCGGGCCTGCTGCCCCCACCCTCGAGTTGCGAGGGGACAGTGTCCGGGCTGCGGGGAGGCCCAGCTGTGTGTCTGAGGGTTTATGCGTTCCGAAATATACCGATAGCCTCATCGGCAAAATCGTCGGGACGGTCTGCAAAGGAAGCCTAGCGCAGCACAGGAGAGCAGAGAAATGAAGAGGAAAGCAGAGCAAGGCAAAGCAAAGCAGTGCAAACTGGTACAAGGAAAGTCCCAGCAGTGCCAGGAAACGTAGAGCAGAGTAAAGAAAGCAGTTTGAGGCAAGGCAAAGCACAGCACGGGTAGGAAAAGCAAAGCACAGCAGAGAAGGTAAAGCAAAGCTGTGGCAGGAAAACAAAGCGAAGCAAGACAAGGGAAAGCATGGCCTGAAAAAGCATGGTCAGGAAAGGCAACGCAGAGCAAGGCAAAGCGAAGCAGTGCAAGCTTGTACAAGGAAAGTCCCAGCAGTGCCAGGAAACGTAGAGCAAAGTAAAGAAAGAAGTTTGAGACGAGGCAAAGCACAGCAGGGGTAGGAAAAGCAAAGCAGAGCAGAGAAGGTAAAACCAAGAGGTGCCAGGAATACGAAGCAAAGGAAAACAAAGGAAAGCGTGGCCTGAAAACGCATGGCCAGGAAAGGCAACGCAGAGCAAGGCAAAGCAAAGCAGTGCAAACTTGTACAAGTAAAGTCCCAGCAGTGCCAGGAAAGGTAGAGCAAAGTAACGAAAGCAGTTGGAGGCAAGGCAAAGCACAGCAGGGGTAGGAAAAGCAAAGCAGAGTAGAGAAGGTAAAACCAAGAGGTGCCAGGCATACGAAGCAAAGGAAAACAAAGGAAAGCGTGGCCTGAAAACGCATGGCCAGGAAAGGCAACGCAGAGCAAGGCAAAGCAAAGCAGTGCAAACTTGTACAAGGAAAGTCCCAGCAGTGACAGGAAACGTAGAGCAAAGTAAAGAAAGCAGTTGGAGGCAAGGCAAAGCAGAGCAGGGGTAGGAAAAGCAAAGCGGAGCAGAGAAGGTAAAGCAAAGCCGTGGCAGGAATACAAAGCCAAGCAAAACAAAGGAAAGCGTGGCCTGAAAAGCAAAAGAAAACATGGCCAATGGAGGCAAAGCCGAGCAAGGCAAAGCAAAGCCCTGCTAGGGAAAAGAATGCGGCATAAGGAAAAGAAATGACAAGCAGGGCCAGGCAAAGCAAAGCGCGGCCAGGAAAACCAAAGCAAAGAGGTCAAAAAATAAAAAAAAGCAATGCAATGAATGTGTAACTATATTAAAAAAAAAAAAAAAACAAAAAAAAACGCAAAAAAAAAACCAAGCAAAGCAGAGCCAGGAAAAGCAAAGTAAAGCATGTTCAGGAAAGGCAAAGCAGTGCAAGGCAGAGCAAAGCAAAGGAAAGTAGCACAAGGAAAAGCAAAGCAGTGCCAGGAAATGTAGAGCAAAAGAAAGAAAGCAGTTTGAGGAGGCAAGGCAAAGCACAGCAGGCGTAGGAAAAGCAAAGCAGAGCCAGGAAAAGCAAGGTAAAGCATGTCCAGGAAAGGCAAAGCAGTGCAAGGCAGAGCAAAGCAAAGGAAAGTAGACAAGGAAAAGCAAAGCAGTACCAGGAAATGTAGAGCAAAAGAAAGAAAGCAGTTAGAGGAGGCAAGGCAAAGCACAGCAGGCGTAGGAAAAGCAAAGCAGAGCAGAGAAGGTAAAGCAAAGCCGTGGCAGGAATACAAAGCAAAGCAAAACAAAGGAAAGCGTGGCCTGAAAAAGCAAAAGAAAGCATGGCCAGTGGAGGGAAAGCAGAGCAAGGCAAAACAAAGCAAGGCAAAGTGAAGTAGCACGAGGAAAAGCAAAGCATTACCAGGAAAGACAGAGCAACAAAAGCAAAGCAAAGCAACCTGAGGCAAAGCAAAGCAAAGCAGGGGCAGGAACAGCAGAGGAAAGCAGAGAAGGAAAAGCAAAAGTGTGCCCGGAAGAGCAGAGCAGAGCAAAGCAAAGCAGAGCAAGGAAAAAGAAAGAGAAGCGAAGCAAATGTAAGGAGCTGGCGGCCAGCCCTCTTGCCGGTTCCCAGTGTCTGCGGGGCAAAGACCGCAGGGCCCTCATGCCGGGTAGAGCTGGCGGCCAGACTCGGACGGTGGCTGTACCCTGCTCGCCCGCTCCCCGGCCTCCCTGACACCTCATAGTCCGCCGTGACAGCGGGCAAGAACCATGTCTTGCTTTACCTGGTTTTATCTTTATTTATTTATTTATTTATTTATTTATTTATTTATTTATTCTTGCCTTCCATCCAATGTAGTTGTGGGAATCATGTAGTTACTTACCGTCGTTGAAAACCTCACCCAACGCCGTCCCCAGATGGGTAGCAGTGGGGCCCGCCTAGCGGCAAGCCACACGGCTGGGGCCACAGAACTGACCATGTCGGGTGGCCAGGCCTGCTGCCCCCACCCTCGAGTTGCGAGGGGACAGTGTCCGGGCTGTGGGGAGGCCCAGCTGTGTGTCTGAGCGTTTATGCGTTCCGAAATATACCGATAGCCTCATCGGCAAAATCGTCGGGACAGTCTGCAAAGGAAGCCTAGCGCAGCACAGGAGAGCAGAGCAATGAAGAAGAAAGCCGAACAAGGCAAAGCAAAGCAGTGCAAACTTGTACAAGGAAAGTCCCAGCAGTGCCAGGAAACGTAGAGCAAAGTAAAGAAAGCAGTTTGAGGCGAGGCAAAGCACAGCAGGAGTAGGAAAAGCAAAGCACAGCAGAGAAGGTAAAGCAAAGCCGTGGCAGGGAAACAAAGCAAAGCAAGGCAAGGGAAAGCATGGCCTGAAAAAGCATTGCCAGGAAAGGCAACGCAGAGCAAGGCAAAGTGAAGCAGTGCAAACTTTTACAAGGAAAGTCCCAGCAGTGCCAGGAAAGGTAGAGCAAAGTAAAGAAAGAAGTTTGAGGCGAGGCAAAGCAGAGCAGGGGTAGGAAAAGCAAAGCAGAGCAGAGAAAGTAAAACCAAGAGGTGCCAGGAATACAAAGCGAAGCAAGACAAAGGAAAGCGTGGCCTGAAAAAGCATGGCCCGGAAAGGCAAAGCAGAGCAAGGCAAAGCAAAGCAGTGCAAACTCGTACAAGGAAAGTCCCAGCAGTGCCAGGAAACGTAGAGGAAATGAAAGAAAGCAGTTTGAGGCAAGGCAAAGCACAGCAGGGTAGGAAAAGCAAAGCAGAGCAGAGAAAGTAAAACCAAGAGGTGCCAGGAATACGAAGCGAAGCAAGACAAAGGAAAGCATGGCCTGAAAAAGCAGGGTCAGGAAAAGCAAAGCGCGGCCAGGAAAAAAAAGTAAAAAGGTCCAAAAATAATACAAAGCAATGCAATGAATATATACCTAAAGTAAAAAAAAAAAAAAAAAAAAAAAAAAGTCAAAAAAACCCCAAGCAAAGCAGGGCCAGGAAAAGCAAAGTAAAGCGTGTCCAGGAAAGGCAAAGCAGTGCAAGGCAGAGCAAAGCAAAGTGAAGTAGCACAAGGAAAAGCAAAGCAGTGCCAGGAAATGTAGAGCAAAAGGAAGAAAGCAGTTTGAGGAAGCAAGGCAAAGCACAGCAGGGGTAGGAAAAGCAAAGCAGAGCAGAGAAGGTAAAGCAAAGCCGTGGCAGGAATACAAAGCAAAGCAAGACAAAGGAAAGCGTGGCCTGAAAAAGCAAAAGAAAACATGGCCAGTGGAGGCAAAGCAGAGCAAGGCAAAGCAAAGCAAAGCGAAGTAGCACGAGGAAAAGCAAAGCATTGCCAGGAAAGACAGAGCAAACAAAGCAAAGCAAAGCAATCTGAGGCAAAGCAAAGCAAAGCAGGGGCAAGAAAAGCAGAGCAAAGTAGAGAAGGAAAAGCAAAAGTGTGCCCGGAAGAGCAGAGCAAAGCAAAGCAGAGCAAGGAAAAAGAAAGAGAAGCGAAGCAAATGTAAGGAGCTGGCGGCCAGCCCTCCTGCCGGTTCCCAGTGTCTGCGGGGCAAAGACCGCAGGGCCCTCATGCCGGGTAGAGCTGGCGGCCAGACTCGGACGGTGGCTGTATCCTGTTCGCCCGCTCCCCGGCCTCCCTGACACCTCATAGTCCGCCATGACAGCGGGCAAGAACCATGTCTTGCTTTACCTGGTTTTATCTTTATTTATTTATTTATTTATTGTTGGCTTCCATCCAATGTAGTTGTGGGAATCATGTAGTTACTGATCGTCGTTCAAAACCTCACCCAACACCGTCCCCAGACGGGGAGCAGTGGGGCCCGCCTAGCGGCAGGCCACACGGCTGGGGCCAAAGAACTGACCATGTCAGGTGGCTGGGCCTGCTGCCCCCACCCTCGAGTTGCGAGGGGACAGTGTCCGGGCTGCGGGGAGGCCCAGCTGTGTGTCTGAGGGTTTATGCGTTCCTAAATATACCAATAGCCTCATTGGCAAAATCGTCGGGACAGTCTGCGAAGGAAGCCTAGCGCAACACAGGACAGCAGAGCAATGAAGAGGAAAGCCGAGCAAGGCAAAGCAAAGCAGTACAAACTTGCACAAGGAAAGTCCCAGCAGTGCCAGGAAACGTAGAGGAAATGAAAGAAAGCAGTTTGAGGCAAGGCAAAGCACAGCAGGGGTAGGAAAAGCAAAGCAGAGCAAAGAAAGTAAAACCAAGAGGTGCCAGGAATAAAAGCAGAGCAAGACAAAGGAAAGCGTGGCCTGAAAAAGCATGGCCAGGAAAAGCAAAGCGCGGCCAGGAAAACCAAAGCCAAAAGGTCCAAAAATAAAACAAAGCAATGCAATGAATATGTATCTATATTAAAAAAATAAAATAAAATAAAATAAAAGGCAAAAAAAAACAACAAGCAAAGCAGGGCCAGGAAAAGCAAAGTAAAGCCTGTCCAGGAAAGGCAAAGCAGTGCAAGGCAGAGCAAAGCAAAGTGAAGTAGCACAAGGAAAAGCAAAGCAGTGCCAGGAAATGTAGAGCAAAAGGAAGAAAGCAGTTTGAGGAAGCAAGGCAAAGCACAGCAGGGGTAGGAAAAGCAAAGCAGAGCAGAGAAGGTAAAGCAAAGCAGTGCCAGGAATACAAAGCAAAGCAAGACAAAGGAAAGCGTGGCCTGAAAAAGCAAAAGAAAACATGGCCAGTGGAGGCAAAGCAGAGCAAGGCAAAGCAAAGCAAAGCGAAGTAGCACGAGGAAAAGCAAAGCATTGCCAGGAAAGACAGAGCAAATAAAGCAAAGCAAAGCAATCTGAGGCAAAGCAAAGCAAAGCAGGGGCAAGAAAAGCAGAGCAAAGTAGAGAAGGAAAAGCAAAAGTGTGCCCGGAAGAGCAGAGCAAAGCAAAGCAGAGCAAGGAAAAACAAAGAGAAGCGAAGCAAATGTAAGGAGCTGGCGGCCAGCCCTCCTGCCGGTTCCCAGTGTCTGCGGGGCAAAGACCGCAGGGCCCTCATGCCGGGTAGAGCTGGCGGCCAGACTCGGACGGTGGCTGTACCCTGCTCGCCCGCTCCCCGGCCTCCCTGACACCTCATAGTCCGCCGTGACAGCGGGCAAGAACCATGTCTTGCTTTACCTGGTTTTATCTTTATTTATTTATTTATTTATTTATTTATTGTTGGCTTCCATCCAATGTAGTTGTGGGAATCATGTAGTTACTGATCGTCGTTCAAAACCTCACCCAACACCGTCCCCAGACGGGGAGCAGTGGGGCCCGCCTAGCGGCAGGCCACACGGCTGGGGCCACAGAACTGACCATGTCAGGTGGCTGGGCCTGCTGCCCCCACCCTCGAGTTGCGAGGGGACAGTGTCCGGGCTGCGGGGAGGCCCAGCTGTGTGTCTGAGGGTTTATGCGTTCCTAAATATACCGATAGCCTCATCGGCAAAATCGTCGGGACAGTCTGCGAAGGAAGCCTAGCGCAACACAGGAGAGCAGAGCAATGAAGAGGAAAGCCGAGCAAGGCAAAGCAAAGCAGTACAAACTTGCACAAGGAAAGTCCCAGCAGTGCCAGGAAACGTAGAGGAAATGAAAGAAAGCAGTTTGAGGCAAGGCAAAGCACAGCAGGGGTAGGAAAAGCAAAGCAGAGCAAAGAAAGTAAAACCAAGAGGTGCCAGGAATAAAAGCAGAGCAAGACAAAGGAAAGCGTGGCCTGAAAAAGCATGGCCAGGAAAAGCAAAGCGCGGCCAGGAAAAGCAAAGCCAAAAGGTCCAAAAATAAAACAAAGCAATGCAATGAATATGTATATATATTAAAAAAATAAAATAAAATAAAATAAAATAAAATAAAATAAAATAAAATAAAATAAAATAAAATAAAATAAAATAAAATAAAAGGCAAAAAAAAACAACAAGCAAAGCAGGGCCAGGAAAAGCAAAGTAAAGCGTGTCCAGGAAAGGCAAAGCAGTGCAAGGCAGAGCAAAGCAAAGGAAAGTAGCACAAGGAAAAGCAAAGCAGTGCCAGGAAATGTAGAGCAAAAGAAAGAAAGCAGTTAGAGGAGGCAAGGCAAAGCACAGCAGGCGTAGGAAAAGCAAAGAAGAGCAGAGAAGGTAAAGCAAAGCCATGGCAGGAATACAAAGCGAAGCAAAACAAAGGAAAGCGTGGCCGGAAAAAGCATGGCCCGCGAAGGCAACGCAGAGCAAGGCAAAGCAAAGCAGTGCAAACTGGTACAAGGAAAGTCCCAGCAGTGCCAGGAAACGTAGAGCAAAGTAAAGAAAGCAGTTTGAGGCAAGGCAAAGCAAAGCAGAGAAAGTAAAACCTAGAGGTGCCAGGAATACAAAGCGAAGCGAAGCACGAAAAAGGAAAGCGTGGCCGAAAAAAGCATTGCCCGGAAAGGCAACGCAGAGCAAGGCAAAGCAAAGCAGTGCAAACTGGTACAAGGAAAGTCCGAGCAGTGCCAGGAAACGTAGAGCAAAGTAAAGAAAGAAGTTTCCAGTGGAGAACCCCGGTGACTCCAGAGAGTGCACTGGCACCACCGGGGATGCACCCCAGTGAGTCCAGAGAGTGCACTGGCACCACTGGGGATGCAGTGCAGTGAGTCCAGAGAGTGCACTGGCACCACTGGGGATGCAGTGCAGTGACTCCAGAGAGTGCACTGGCACCACTGGGGATGCACCCCGGTGAGTCTAGAGAGTGCACTGGCACCACTGGGGATGCACTGCAGTGACTCCAGAGAGTGCACTGGCACCCCTGGGGATGCACTGCAGTGACTCCATAGAGTGCACTGGCACCACTGGGGATGCACTGCAGTGATCCAGAGAGTGCACTGGCACCACTGGGGATGCAGTGCAGTGAGTCCAGAGAGTGCACTGGCACCACTGGGGATGCAGTGCAGTGAGTCCAGAGAGTGCACTGGCACCACTGGGGATGCACTGCAGTGATCCAGAGAGTGCACTGGCACCACTGGGGATGCAGTGCAGTGAGTCCAGAGAGTGCACTGGCACCACTGGGGATGGTCATTAGTGAGTCCTGAGAGTGCACTGGCACCACTGGGGATGCAGTGCAGTGAGTCCAGAGAGTGCACTGGCACCACCGGGGATGCAGTGCAGTGAGTCCAGAGAGTACCCTGGCACCAGTGGGGATGCAGTGCAGTGAGTCTAGAGAGTGCACTGGCACCACTGGGGATGCAGTGCCGTGAGTCCAGAGAGTGCACTGTCAGCACTGGGGATGCACTGCAGTGAGTCCAGAGAGTGCATTGGCACCACTGGGGATGCAGTGCAGTGAGTCCAGAGAGTTCACTGGCACCAGTGGGGATGCAGTGCTGTGAGTCCAGAGAGTGCACTGGCACCACCGGGAATTCAGTGCAGTGATCCAGAGAGTGCACTGGCACCACTGGGGATGCAGTGCCGTGAGTCCAGAGAGTGCACTAGCACCACTGGGGATGCAGTGCTGTGTGTCCAGAGTGTGCACTGGCACCACTGGGGATGCACTGCAGTGAGTCCAGAGAGTGCACTGGCACCACTGGGGATGCAGTGCAGTGAGTCCAGAGAGTGCATTGGCACCACTGGGGATACAGTGCAGTGAGTCCAGAGAGTTCACTGGCACCACTGGGGATGCAGTGCTGTGAGTCCAGAGAGTGCACTGGCACCACCGGGAATTCAGTGCAGTGATCCAGAGAGTGCCTTGGCACCACTGGGGATGCAGTGCAGTGAGTCCAGAGAGTGCACTGGCACCACTGGGGATGCGGTGCAGTGAGTCCAGAGAGTGCACTGGCACCACTGGGGTTGCGGTGCAGTGAGTCCAGAGAGTGCACTGGCACCACTGGGGATGCACCCCGGTGAGTCCAGAGAGTGCACTGGCACCACTGGGGATGCACTGCAGTGAGTCCAGAGAGTGCACTGGCACCACTGGGGATGCAGTGCAGTAAGTGCAGAGAGTGCACTGGCACCACTGGGGATGCACTGCAGTGAGTTCAGAGAGTGCACTTGCACCACGGGGGATGCAGTGCAGCGAGTCCAGAGAGTGCACTGGCACCACTGGGGATGCACTGCAGTGACTCCAGAGAGTGCACTGGCGCCCCTGGGTATGCACTGCAGTGACTCCATAGAGTGCACTGGCACCACTGGGGATGCACTGCAGTGATCCAGAGAGTGCACTGGCACCACTGGGGATGCAGTGCACTGAGTCCAGAGAGTGCACTGGCACCACTGGGGATGCAGTGCAGTGAGTCCAGAGAGTGCACTGGCACCACCTGGGATGGTCATTAGTGTGTCCAGAGAGTGCACTGGCACCACTGGGGATGCAGTGCAGTGAGTCCAGAGAGTGCACTGGCACCCCTGGGGATGCAGTGCTGTGAGTCCAGAGAGTGCACTGGCACCAATGGGGATGCAGTGCAGTGATCCATAGAGTGCACTGGCACCACTGGGGATGCACCCCGGTGATTCCGGAGAGTGCACTGGCACCACTGGGGATGCAGTGCAGTGAGTCCAGAGAGTGCACTGGCACCAGTGGGGATGCAGTGCAGTGAGTCTAGAGAGTGCACTGGCACCACTGGGGATGCAGTGCCGTGAGTCCAGAGAGTGCACTGTCAGCACTGGGGATGCACTGCAGTGAGTCCAGAGAGTGCATTGGCACCACTGGGGATACAGTGCAGTGAGTCCAGAGAGTTCACTGGCACCACTGGGGATGCAGTGCTGTGAGTCCAGAGAGTGCACTGGCACCACCGGGAATTCAGTGCAGTGATCCAGAGAGTGCACTGGCACCACTGGGGATGCACCCCGGTGAGTCCAGAGAGTGCACTGGCACCACTGGTTATGCAGTGCAGTGAGTCCAGAGAGTGCCCTGGCACCACTGGGGATGCAGTTCAGTGAGTCCAGAGAGTGCACTGGCACCACTGGGGATGCAGTGCCGTGAGTCCAGAGAGTGCACTGGCACCACTGGGGATGCAGTGCAGTGAGTCCAGAGAGTGCACTGGCACCACTGGGGATGCACTGCCGTGAGTCCAGAGAGTGCACTGGCACCACCGGGGATGCACTGAAGTGAGTCCAGAGAGTGCACTGGAACCACTGGGGATGCAGTGCAGTGAGTCCAGAGAGTGCACTGGCACCACTGGAGATGCAGTGTAGTGAGTCCAGAGAGTGCACTGGCACCACTGGGGATGCACCCCGGTGAGTCCAGAGAGTGCACTGGCACCACTGGGGATGCAGTGCAGTGAGTGCAGAGAGTGCACTGGCACCACTGGGGATGCAGTGCAGTGAGTCCAGAGAGTGCACTGGCACCACTGGGGATGCAGTGCAGTGATCCAGAGAGTGCACTGGCACCACTGGGGATGCACCCCGGTGAGTCCAGAGAGTGCACTGGCACCACTGGTTATGCAGTGCAGTGAGTCCAGAGAGTGCACTGGCACCACTGGGGATGGTCATTAGTGAGTCCAGAGAGTGCACTGGCACCACTGGGGATGCAATGGAGTGAGTCCAGAGAGTGCACTGGCACCACTGGGGATGCAGTGCCGTGAGTCCAGAGAGTGCACTAGCACCACTGGGGATGCAGTGCCGTGAGTCCAGAGTGTGCACTGGCACCACTGGGGATTCACTGCCGTGAGTCCAGAGAGTGCACTGGCACCACTGGGGATGCACCCCGGTGAGTCCAGAGAGTGCACTGGAACCACTGGGGATGCAGTGCAGTGAGTCCAGAGAGTGCCCTGGCACCACTGGGGTTGCAGTTCAGTGAGTTCAGAGAATACACTGGCACCACTGGGGATGCAGTGCAGTGAGTCCAGAGAGTGCACTGGCACCACTGGGGATGCAGTGCAGTGAGTCCATAGAGTGCACTGGCACCACTGGGGATGCAGTGCCGTGAGTCCAGAGAGTGCACTGGCACCACCGGGGATGCAGTGCAGTGAGTCCAGAGAGTGCACTAGCACCACTGGGGATGCACTGCAGTGAGTCCAGAGAGTGCACTGGCACCACTGGGGATGCAGTGCAGTGAGTCCAGAGAGTGCACTGGCACCACTGGTGATGCACTGCAGTGAGTCCAGAGAGTGCACTGGCACCACTGGGGATGCAGTGCAGTGAGTCCAGAGAGTGCACTGGCACCACTGGGGATGCAGTGTAGTGAGTCCAGAGAGTTCACTGGCACCACTGGGGATGCAGTGCCGTGAGTCCAGAGAGTGCACTAGCACCACTGGGTATGCACTGCAGTGAGTCCAGAGAGTGCACTGGCACCACTGGGGATGCAGTGCAGTGAGTGCAGAGAGTGCACTGGTACCACTGGTGATGCACCCCGGTGAGTCCAGAGAGTGCACTGGCACCACTGGGGATGCAGTGCAGTGAGTCCAGAGAGTGCACTGGCACCACAGGGGATGGTCATTAGTGAGTCCAGAGAGTGCACTGGCACCACTGGGGATGCAGTGCAGTGAGTCCAGAGAGTGCACTGGCACCCCTGGGGATGCAGTGCAGTGACTCCATAGAGTGCACTGGCACCAATGGGGATGCAGTGCAGTGATCCATAGAGTGCACTGGCACCACTGGGGATGCACCCCGGTGAGTCCAGAGAGTGCACTGGCACCACTGGGGATGCAGTGCTGTGAGTCCAGAGAGTGCACTGGCACCACTGGGGATGTAGTGCAGTGAGTCCAGAGAGTGCACTGGCACCACTGGGGATGCAGTGCAGTGATCCAGAGAGTGCACTGGCACCACTGGGGATGCACCCCGGTGAGTCCAGAGAGTGCACTGGCACCACTGGGGATGCAGTGCAGTGACTCCATAGAGTGCACTGGCACCAATGGGGATGCAGTGCAGTGATCCAGAGAGTGCACTGGCACCACTGGGGATGCACCCCGGTGAGTCCAGAGAGTGCACTGGCACCACTGGGTATGCAGTGCAGTGAGTCCAGAGAGTGCACTGGCACCACTGGGGATGGTCATTAGTGAGTCCAGAGAGTGCACTGGCACCACTGGAGATGCAGTGCAGTGAGTCCAGAGTGTGCACAGGCACCACTGGGGATTCACTGCCGTGAGTCCAGAGAGTGCACTGGCACCACTGGGGATGCAGTGCAGTGAGTCCAGAGAGTGCACTGGAACCACTGGGGATGCAGTGCTGTGAGTCCAGAGAGTGCCCTGGCACCACCGGGAATTCAGTGCAGTGATCCAGAGAGTGCCTTGGCACCACTGGGGATGCAGTGCAGTGAGTCCAGAGAGTGCACTGGCACCACTGGGGATGCGGTGCAGTGAGTCCAGAGAGTGCACTGGCACCACTGGGGTTGCGGTGCAGTGAGTCCAGAGAGTGCACTGGCACCACTGGGGATGCACCCCGGTGAGTCCAGAGAGTGCACTGGCACCACTGGGGATGCACTGCAGTGAGTCCAGAGAGTGCACTGGCACCACTGGGGATGCAGTGCAGTAAATGCAGAGAGTGCACTGGCACCACTGGGGATGCACTGCAGTGAGTTCAGAGAGTGCACTTGCACCACTGGGGATGCAGTGCAGCGAGTCCAGAGAGTGCACTGGCACCACTGGGGATGCACTGCAGTGACTCCAGAGAGTGCACTGGCGCCCCTGGGTATGCACTGCAGTGACTCCATAGAGTGCACTGGCACCACTGGGGATGCACTGCAGTGATCCAGAGAGTGCACTGGCACCACTGGGGATGCAGTGCAGTGAGTCCAGAGAGTGCACTGGCACCACTGGGGATGCAGTGCAGTGAGTCCAGAGAGTGCACTGGCACCACCTGGGATGGTCATTAGTGTGTCCAGAGAGTGCACTGGCACCACTGGGGATGCAGTGCAGTGAGTCCAGAGAGTGCACTGGCACCCCTGGGGATGCAGTGCTGTGAGTCCAGAGAGTGCACTGGCACCAATGGGGATGCAGTGCAGTGATCCATAGAGTGCACTGGCACCACTGGGGATGCACCCCGGTGATTCCGGAGAGTGCACTGGCACCACTGGGTATGCAGTGCAGTGAGTCCAGAGAGTGCACTGGCACCAGTGGGGATGCAGTGCAGTGAGTCTAGAGAGTGCACTGGCACCACTGGGGATGCAGTGCCGTGAGTCCAGAGAGTGCACTGTCAGCACTGGGGATGCACTGCAGTGAGTCCAGAGAGTGCATTGGCACCACTGGGGATACAGTGCAGTGAGTCCAGAGAGTTCACTGGCACCACTGGGGATGCAGTGCTGTGAGTCCAGAGAGTGCACTGGCACCACCGGGAATTCAGTGCAGTGATCCAGAGAGTGCACTGGCACCACTGGGGATGCACCCCGGTGAGTCCAGAGAGTGCACTGGCACCACTGGTTATGCAGTGCAGTGAGTCCAGAGAGTGCCCTGGCACCACTGGGGATGCAGTTCAGTGAGTCCAGAGAGTGCACTGGCACCACTGGGGATGCAGTGCCGTGAGTCCAGAGAGTGCACTGGCACCACTGGGGATGCAGTGCAGTGAGTCCAGAGAGTGCACTGGCACCACTGGGGATGCACTGCCGTGAGTCCAGAGAGTGCACTGGCACCACCGGGGATGCACTGAAGTGAGTCCAGAGAGTGCACTGGAACCACTGGGGATGCAGTGCAGTGAGTCCAGAGAGTGCACTGGCACCACTGGAGATGCAGTGTAGTGAGTCCAGAGAGTGCACTGGCACCACTGGGGATGCACCCCGGTGAGTCCAGAGAGTGCACTGGCACCACAGGGGATGCAGTGCAGTGAGTGCAGAGAGTGCACTGGCACCACTGGGGATGCAGTGCAGTGAGTCCAGAGAGTGCACTGGCACCACTGGGGATGCAGTGCAGTGATCCAGAGAGTGCACTGGCACCACTGGGGATGCACCCCGGTGAGTCCAGAGAGTGCACTGGCACCACTGGGGATGCAGTGCAGTGACTCCATAGAGTGCACTGGCACCAATGGGGATGCAGTGCAGTGATCCAGAGAGTGCACTGGCACCACTGGGGATGCACCCCGGTGAGTCCAGAGAGTGCACTGGCACCACTGGTTATGCAGTGCAGTGAGTCCAGAGAGTGCACTGGCACCACTGGGGATGGTCATTAGTGAGTCCAGAGAGTGCACTGGCACCACTGGGGATGCAATGGAGTGAGTCCAGAGAGTGCACTGGCACCACTGGGGATGCAGTGCCGTGAGTCCAGAGAGTGCACTAGCACCACTGGGGATGCAGTGCCGTGAGTCCAGAGTGTGCACTGGCACCACTGGGGATTCACTGCCGTGAGTCCAGAGAGTGCACTGGCACCACTGGGGATGCACCCCGGTGAGTCCAGAGAGTGCACTGGAACCACTGGGGATGCAGTGCAGTGAGTCCAGAGAGTGCCCTGGCACCACTGGGGTTGCAGTTCAGTGAGTTCAGAGAATACACTGGCACCACTGGGGATGCAGTGCAGTGAGTCCAGAGAGTGCACTGGCACCACTGGGGATGCAGTGCAGTGAGTCCATAGAGTGCACTGGCACCACCGGGGATGCAGGGCCGTGAGTCCAGAGAGTGCACTGGCACCACCGGGGATGCAGTGCAGTGAGTCCAGAGAGTGCACTAGCACCACTGGGGATGCACTGCAGTGAGTCCAGAGAGTGCACTGGCACCACTGGGGATGCAGTGCAGTGAGTCCAGAGAGTGCACTGGCACCACTGGTGATGCACTGCAGTGAGTCCAGAGAGTGCACTGGCACCACTGGGGATGCAGTGCAGTGAGTCCAGAGAGTGCACTGGCACCACTGGGGATGCAGTGTAGTGAGTCCAGAGAGTTCACTGGCACCACTGGGGATGCAGTGCCGTGAGTCCAGAGAGTGCACTAGCACCACTGGGTATGCACTGCAGTGAGTCCAGAGAGTGCACTGGCACCACTGGGGATGCAGTCCAGTGAGTGCAGAGAGTGCACTGGTACCACTGGTGATGCACCCCGGTGAGTCCAGAGAGTGCACTGGCACCACTGGGGATGCAGTGCAGTGAGTCCAGAGAGTGCACTGGCACCACAGGGGATGGTCATTAGTGAGTCCAGAGAGTGCACTGGCACCACTGGGGATGCAGTGCAGTGAGTCCAGAGAGTGCACTGGCACCCCTGGGGATGCAGTGCAGTGACTCCATAGAGTGCACTGGCACCAATGGGGATGCAGTGCAGTGATCCATAGAGTGCACTGGCACCACTGGGGATGCAGTGCAGTGAGTCCAGAGAGTGCACTGGCACCACTGGGGATGCAGTGCAGTGAGTCCAGAGAGTGCACTGGCACCACTGGGGATGCAGTGCAGTGATCCAGAGAGTGCACTGGCACCACTGGGGATGCACCCCGGTGAGTCCAGAGAGTGCACTGGCACCACTGGGGATGCAGTGCAGTGACTCCATAGAGTGCACTGGCACCAATGGGGATGCAGTGCAGTGATCCAGAGAGTGCACTGGCACCACTGGGGATGCACCCCGGTGAGTCCAGAGAGTGCACTGGCACCACTGGGTATGCAGTGCAGTGAGTCCAGAGAGTGCACTGGCACCACTGGGGATGGTCATTAGTGAGTCCAGAGAGTGCACTGGCACCACTGGAGATGCAGTGCAGTGAGTCCAGAGAGTGCACTGGCACCACTGGGGATGCAGTGCCGTGAGTCCAGAGAGTGTACTAGCACCACTGGGGATGCAGTGCCGTGAGTCCAGAGTGTGCACAGGCACCACTGGGGATTCACTGCCGTGAGTCCAGAGAGTGCACTGGCACCACTGGGGATGCAGTGCAGTGAGTCCAGAGAGTGCACTGGAACCACTGGGGATGCAGTGCCGTGAGTCCAGAGTGTGCACTGGCACCACTGGGGATGCACTGCAGTGATCCAGAGAGTGCACTGGCACCACTGGGGATGCAGTGCAGTGAGTCCAGAGAGTGCACTGGCACCACTGGGGATGCAGTGCAGTAAGTGCAGAGAGTGCACTGGCACCACTGGGGATGCACTGCAGTGAGTCCAGAGAGTGCACTTGCACCACTGGGGATGCAGTGCAGTGAGTCCAGAGAGTGCACTGGCACCACTGGGGATGCAGTGCAGTGAGTCCAGAGAGTGCACTGGCACCACTGGGGATGGTCATTAGTGAGTCCAGAGAGTGCACTGGCACCAATGGGGATGCAGTGCAGTGAGTCCAGAGAGTGCAATGGCACCCCTGGGGATGCAGTGCAGTGACTCCATAGAGTGCACTGGCACCAATGGGGATGCAGTGCAGTGATCCATAGAGTGCACTGGCACCACTGGGGATGCACCCCGGTGAGTCCAGAGAGTGCACTGGCACCACTGGGGATGCAGTGCAGTGAGTCCAGAGAGTGCACTGGCACCACTGGGGATGGTCATTAGTGAGTCCTGAGAGTGCACTGGCACCAATGGGGATGCAGTGCAGTGAGTCCAGAGAGTGCACTGGCACCACTGGGGATGCACTGCAGTGAGTCCAGAGAGTGCACTGGCACCACTGGGGATGGTCATTAGTGAGTCCTGAGAGTAAACTGACACCAATGGAGATGCAGTGCAGTGAGTCCAGAGAGTGCACTGGCACCACCGGGGATGCAGTGCAGTGAGTCCAGAGAGTACCCTGGCACCAGTGGGGATGCCGTGCAGTGAGTCCAGAGAGTGCACTGGCACCACTGGGGATGCAGTGCCGTGAGTCCAGAGAGTGCACTAGCACCACTGGGGATGCAGTGCCGTGTGTCCAGAGTGTGCACTGGCACCACTGGGGATGCACTGCAGTGAGTCCAGAGAGTGCACTGTCAGCACTGGCGATGCACTGCAGTGAGTCCAGAGAGTGCATTGGCACCACTGGGGATACAGTGCAGTGAGTCCAGAGAGTTCACTGGCACCACTGGGGATGCAGTGCTGTGAGTCCAGAGAGTGCACTGGCACCACCGGGAATTCAGTGCAGTGATCCAGAGAGTGCACGGGCACCACTGGGGATGCACCCCGGTGAGTCCAGAGAGTGCACTGGCACCACTGGGTATGCAGTGCAGTGAGTCCAGTGAGTGCACTGGCACCACTGGGGATGGTCATTAGTGAGTCCAGAGAGTGCACTGGCACCACTGGGGATGCAGTGCAGTGAGTCCAGAGAGTGCACTGGCACCACTGGGGATGCAGTGCCGTGAGTCCAGAGAGTGCACTAGCACCACTGGGGATGCAGTGCCGTGAGTCCAGAGTGTGCACTGGCACCACTGGGGATTCACTGCCGTGAGTCCAGAGAGTGCACTGGCACCACTGGGGATGCACCACGGTGAGTCCAGAGAGTGCACTGGAACCACTGGGGATGCAGTGCCGTGAGTCCAGAGAGTGCCCTGGCACCACTGGGGTTGCAGTTCAGTGAGTTCAGAGAATACACTGGCACCACTGGGGATGCAGTGCCGTGAGTCCAGAGAGTGCACTGGCACCACTGGGGATGCAGTGCAGTGAGTCCAGAGAGTGCACTGGCACCACTGGGGATGCAGTGCCGTGAGTCCAGAGAGTGCACTGGCACCACCGGGGATGCACTGCAGTGAGTCCAGAGAGTGCACTGGCACCACCGGGGATACACTGCAGAGAGTCCAGGGAGTGCACTGGCACCACTGGTGATGCAGTGCAGTGAGTCCAGAGAGTGCACTGGCACCACTGGGGATGCAGTGCAGTGAGTCCAGAGAGTGCCCTGGCACCACTGGGGATGAATTGCAGTGAGTCCACAGAGTACCCTGGCACCAGTGGGGATGCAGTGCAGTGAGTCCAGAGAGTGCACTGGCACCACTGGGGATGCAGTGCAGTGAGTCCAGAGAGTACCCTGGCACCAGTGGGGATGCAGTGCAGTGAGTCCAGAGAGTGCCCTGGCACCACTGGGGATGCAGTGCCGTGAGTCCAGAGAGTGCACTAGCACCACTGGGGATGCAGTGCAGTGAGTGCAGAGAGGGCACTGGCACCAGTGGGGATGCAGTGCAGTGAGTCCAGAGAGTGCACTGGCACCACTGGGGATGCACTGCAGTGAGTCCAGAGAGTGCACTGGCAACACTGGGGATGCAGTGCAGTGAGTCCAGAGAGTGCACTGGCACCACTGGGGATGCACTGCCGTGAGTCCAGAGAGTGCACTGGCACCACTGGGGATGCAGTGTAGTGAGTCCAGAGAGTGCACTGGCACCACTGGGGATGCAGTGCCGTGAGTCCAGAGAGTGCACTGGCACCACTGGGGATGCAGTGCCGTGAGTCCAGAGAGTGCACTGGCACCAATGGGGATGCAGTGCAGTGAGTCCAGAGAGTGCACTGGCACCCCTGGGGATGCAGTGCAGTGACTCCAGAGAGTGCACTGGCACCAATGGGAATGCAGTGCAGTGATCCATAGAGTGCACTGGCACCACTGGGGATGCACCCCGGTGAGTCCAGAGAGTGCACTGGCACCACTGGGTATGCAGTGCAGTGAGTCCAGAGAGTGCACTGGCACCACTGGGGATGCAGTGCAGTGAGTCCAGAGAGTGCACTGGCACCACTGGGGATGCAGTGCAGTGATCCAGAGAGTGCACTGGCACCACTGGGGATGCACCCCGGTGAGTCCAGAGAGTGCACTGGCACCACTGGGGATGCAGTGCAGTGACTCCATAGAGTGCACTGGCACCAATGGGGATGCAGTGCAGTGATCCAGAGAGTGCACTGGCACCACTGGGGATGCACCCCGGTGAGTCCAGAGAGTGCACTGGCACCACTGGGTATGCAGTGCAGTGAGTCCAGAGAGTGCACTGGCACCACTGGGGATGGTCATTAGTGAGTCCAGAGAGTGCACTGGCACCACTGGGGATGCAGTGCAGTGAGTCCAGAGAGTGCACTGGCACCACTGGGGATGCAGTGCCGTGAGTCCAGAGAGTGCACTAGCACCACTGGGGATGCAGTGCCGTGAGTCCAGAGTGTGCACTGGAACCACTGGGGATTCACTGCCGTGAGTCCAGAGAGTGCACTGGCACCACTGGGGATGCAGTGCAGTGAGTGCAGAGAGTTCCCTGGCACCAGTGGGGATGCAGTGCAGTGAGTCCAGAGAGTTCACTGGCACCACTGGGGATGCAGTGCAGTGAGTCCAGAGAGTGCACTGGCACCACTGGGGATGCAGTGCAGTGAGTCCAGAGAGTGCACTGGCACCACTGGGGATGCAGTGCCGTGAGTCCAGAGAGTGCACTGGCACCACCGGGGATGCAGTGCAGTGAGTCCACAGAGTGCACTGGCACCACCGGGGATACACTGCAGAGAGTCCAGGGAGTGCACTGGCACCACTGGGGATGCAGTGCAGTGAGTCCAGAGAGTGCACTGGCACCACTGGGGATGCAGTGCAGTGAGTGCAGAGAATGCCCTGGCACCACTGGGGATGCAGTGCAGTGAGTCCACAGAGTACCCTGGCACCAGTGGGGATGCAGTGCAGTGAGTCCAGAGAGTGCACTGGCACCACTGGGGATGCAGTGCAGTGAGTCCAGAGAGTACCCTGGCACCAGTGGGGATGCAGTGCAGTGAGTCCAGAGAGTTCACTGGCACCACTGGGGATGCAGTGCCGTGAGTCCAGTGTGTGCACTAGCACCACTGGGGATGCACTGCAGTGAGTCCAGAGAGTGCACTGGCACCACTGGGGATGCAGTGCAGTGAGTCCAGAGAGTGCACTGGCACCACTGGGGATGCAGTGCCGTGAGTCCAGAGAGTGCACTGGCACCACTGGGGATGCAGTGTAGTGAGTCCAGAGAGTGCACTGGCACCACCAGGGATACAGTGCCGTGAGTCCAGAGAGTGCACTGGAACCACTGGGGATGCAGTGCAGTGAGATCAGAGAGTGCACTGACACCACTGGTGATGCACCCCGGTGAGTCCAGAGAGTGCACTGGCACCACTGGGGATGCAGTCCAGTGAGTCCAGAGAGTGCACTGGCACCACTGGGGATGGTCATTAGTGAGTCCAGAGAGTGCACTGGCACCAATGGGGATGCAGTGCAGTGAGTCCAGAGAGTGCACTGGCACCCCTGGGGATGCAGTGCAGTGACTCCATAGAGTGCACTGGCACCAATGGGGATGCAGTGCAGTGATCCATAGAGTGCACTGGCACCACTGGGGATGCACCCCGGTGAGTCCAGAGAGTGCACTGGCACCACTGGGTATGCAGTGCAGTGAGTCCAGAGAGTGCACTGGCACCACTGGGGATGGTCATTAGTGAGTCCTGAGAGTAAACTGACACCAATGGGGATGCAGTGCAGTGAGTCCAGAGAGTGCACTGGCACCACTGGGGATGCAGTGCAGTGAGTCCAGAGAGTACCCTGGCACCAGTGGGGATGCAGTGCAGTGAGTCCAGAGAGTGCACTGGCACCACTGGGGATGCAGTGCCGTGAGTCCAGAGAGTGCACTAGCACCACTGGGGATGCAGTGCCGTGTGTCCAGAGTGTGCACTGGCACCACTGGGGATGCAGTGCAGTGAGTCCAGAGAGTGCATTGGCACCACTGGGGATACAGTGCAGTGAGTCCAGAGAGTGCACTGGCACCACCGGGAATTCAGTGCAGTGAGTCCAAAGACTGCACTGGCAGCACTGGGGATGCAGTGCAGTGAGTCCAGAGAGTGCATTGGCACCACTGGGGATGCAGTGCCGTGAGTCCAGAGAGTGCATTGGCACCACTGGGGATGCAGTGCAGTGAGTCCAGAGAGTGCACTGGCACCACCGGGAATTCAGTGCAGTGAGTCCAAAGACTGCACTGGCACCACTGGGGATGCAGTGCAGTGAGTCCAGAGAGTGCATTGGCACCACTGGGGATGCAGTGCCGTGAGTCCAGAGAGTGCACTAGCACCACTGGGGATGCAGTGCAGTGAGTCCAGAGAGTGCACTGGCACCACCGGGAATTCAGTGCAGTGAGTCCAAAGACTGCACTGGCACCACTGGGGATGCAGTGCAGTGAGTCCAGAGAGTGCATTGGCACCACTGGGGATGCAGTGCCGTGAGTCCAGAGAGTGCACTAGCACCACTGGGGATGCAGTGCCGTGTGTCCAGAGTGTGCACTGGCACCACTGGGGATGCAGTGCAGTGAGTCCAGAGAGTTCACTGGCACCACTGGGGATGCAGTGCTGTGAGTCCAGAGAGTGCACTGGCACCACCGGGAATTCAGTGCAGTGAGTCCAAAGACTGCACTGGCAGCACTGGGGATGCAGTGCAGTGAGTCCAGAGAGTGCACTGGCACCACTGGTTATGCAGTGCAGTGAGTCCAGAGAGTGCCCTGGCACCACTGGGTATGCAGTTCAGTGAGTTCAGAGAATACACTGGCACCACTGGGGATGCAGTGCCGTGAGTCCAGAGAGTGCACTGGCACCACTGGGGATGCAGTGCAGTGATTCCAGAGAGTGCACCGGCACCACTGGGGATGCAGTGCAGTGAGTCCAGAGAGTGCACTGGCACCACTGGGGATGCAGTGCAGTGATCCAGAGAGTGCACTGGCACCACTGGGGATGCAGTGCAGTGATCCAGAGAGTGCACTGGCACCACTGGGGATGCACCCCGGTGAGTCCAGAGAGTACACTGGCACCACTGGGTATGCAGTGCAGTGAGTCCAGAGAGTGCACTGGCACCACTGGGGATGGTCATTAGTGAGTCCAGAGAGTGCACTGGCACCACTGGGGATGCAGTGCAGTGAGTCCAGAGAGTGCACTGGCACCACTGGGGATGCAGTGCAGTGATTCCAGAGATTACCCTGGCACCACTGTGGATGCAGTGGAGTGAGTCCAGAGAGTGCACTGGCACCACTGGGGATGCAGTGCCGTGAGTCCAGAGAGTGCACTAGCACCACTGGGGATGCAGTGCCGTGAGTCCAGAGTGTGCACTGGCACCACTGGGGATGAAGTGCAGTGAGTCCAGAGAGTGCACTGGCACCACTGGGGATGCAGTGCAGTGAGTCCAGAGAGTGCACTGGAACCACTGGGGATGCAGTGCCGTGAGTCCAGAGAGTGCACTGGCACCACTGGGTATGCAGTTCAGTGAGTTCAGAGAATACACTGGCACCACTGGGGATGCAGTGCAGTGAGTCCAGAGAGTGCACTGGCACCACTGGGGATGCAGTGCAGTGACTCCATAGAGTGCACTGGCACCAATGGGGATGCAGTGCAGTGATCCATAGAGTGCACTGGCACCACTGGGGATGCACCCCGGTGAGTCCAGAGAGTGCACTGGCACCACTGGGGATGCAGTGCAGTGAGTCCAGAGAGTGCACTGGCACCACTGGGGATGGTCATTAGTGAGTCCTGAGAGTAAACTGACACCAATGGGGATGCAGTGCAGTGAGTCCAGAGAGTGCACTGGCACCACTGGGGATGCAGTGCAGTGAGTCCAGAGAGTACCCTGGCACCAGTGGGGATTCAGTGCAGTGAGTCCAGAGAGTGCACTGGCACCACTGGGGATGCAGTGCCGTGAGTCCAGAGAGTGCACTAGAACCACTGGGGATGCAGTGCCGTGTGTCCAGAGTGTGCACTGGCACCACTGGGGATGCACTGCAGTGAGTCTAGAGAGTGCATTGGCACCACTGGGGATACAGTGCCGTGAGTCCAGAGAGTTCACTGGCACCACTGGGGATGCAGTGCTGTGAGTCCAGAGAGTGCACTGGCACCACCGGGAATTCAGTGCAGTGAGTCCAAAGACTGCACTGGCAGCACTGGGGATGCACTGCAGTGAGTCCAGAGAGTGCACTGGCACCACTGGTTATGCAGTGCAGTGAGTCCAGAGAGTGCCCTGGCACCACTGGGGATGCAGTGCAGTGAGTTCAGAGAATACACTGGCACCACTGGGGATGCAGTGCCGTGAGTCCAGAGAGTGCACTGGCACCACTGGGGATGCAGTGCAGTGAGTCCAGAGAGTGATGTGGCACCACTGGGGATGCAGTGCAGTGAGTCCAGAGAGTGCACTGGCACCACTGGGGATGCAGTGCAGTGATCCAGAGAGTGCACTGGCACCACTGGGGATGCACCCCGGTGAGTCCAGATAGTGCACTGGCACCACTGGGGATGCAGTGCAGTGAGTCCAGAGAGTGCAGTGGCACCCCTGGGGATGCAGTGCAGTGACTCCATAGAGTGCACTGGCACCAATGGGGATGCAGTGCAGTGATCCAGAGAGTGCACTGGCACCACTGGGGATGCACCCCGGTGAGTCCAGAGAGTACACTGGCACCACTGGGGATGCACTGCAGTGAGTCCAGAGAGTGCACTGGCACCACTGGGGATGGTCATTAGTGAGTCCAGAGAGTGCACTGGCACCACTGGGGATGCAGTGCAATGAGTCCAGAGACTGCAATGGCACCACTGGGGATGCAGTGCAGTGATTCCAGAGAGTGCATCGGCACCACTGGGGATGCAGTGCAGTGAGTCCAGAGAGTGCACTGGCACCACTGGGGATGCAGTGCAGTGAGTCCAGAGAGTGCACTGGCACCACTGGGGATGCAGTGCAGTGAGTCCAGAGAGTGCACTGGCACCACTGGGGATGCAGTGCAGTGAGTCCAGAGAGTACCCTGGCACCAGTGGGGATGCAGTGCAGTGAGTCCAGAGAGTTCACTGGCACCACTGGGGATGCAGTGCCGTGAGTCCAGAGAGTGCACTAGCACCACTGGGGATGCACTGCAGTGAGTCCAGAGAGTGCACTGGCACCACTGGGGATGCAGTGCAGTGAGTCCAGAGAGTGCACTGGCACCACTGGGGATGCAGTGTAGTGTGTCCAGAGAGTTCACTGGCACCACTGGGGATGCAGTGCCGTGAGTCCAGAGAGTACACTGGCACCACTGGGGATGCAGTGCAGTGAGTGCAGAGAGTGCACTGGTACCACTGGTGATGCACCCCGGTGAGTCCAGAGAGTGCACTGGCACCACTGGGGATGCAGTGCAGTGAGTGCAGAGAGTGCACTGGTACCACTGGTGATGCACCCCGGTGAGTCCAGAGAGTGCACTGGCACCACTGGGGATGCAGTGCAGTGAGTCCAGAGAGTGCACTGGCACCACAGGGGATGGTCATTAGTGAGTCCAGAGAGTGCACTGGCACCACTGGGGATGCAGTGCAGTGAGTCCAGAGAGTGCACTGGCACCCCTGGGGATGACGTGCAGTGACTCCATAGAGTGCACTGGCACCAATGGGGATGCAGTGCAGTGATCCATAGAGTGCACTGGCACCACTGGGGATGCACCCCGGTGAGTCCAGAGAGTGCACTGGCACCACTGGGGATGCAGTGCAGTGAGTCCAGAGAGTGCACTGGCACCACTGGGGATGTAGTGCAGTGAGTCCAGAGAGTGCACTGGCACCACTGGGGATGCAGTGCAGTGATCCAGAGAGTGCACTGGCACCACTGGGGATGCACCCCGGTGAGTCCAGATAGTGCACTGGCACCACTGGGGATGCAGTGCAGTGACTCCATAGAGTGCACTGGCACCAATGGGGATGCAGTGCAGTGATCCAGAGAGTGCACTGGCACCACTGGGGATGCACCCCGGTGAGTCCAGAGAGTGCACTGGCACCACTGGGTATGCAGTGCAGTGAGTCCAGAGAGTGCACTGGCACCACTGGGGATGGTCATTAGTGAGTCCAGAGAGTGCACTGGCACCACTGGGGATGCAGTGCAGTGAGTCCAGAGAGTGCACTGGCACCACTGGGGATGCAGTGCCGTGAGTCCAGAGAGTGTACTAGCACCACTGGGGATGCAGTGCCGTGAGTCCAGAGTGTGCACAGGCACCACTGGGGATTCACTGCCGTGAGTCCAGAGAGTGCACTGGCACCACTGGGGATGCAGTGCAGTGAGTCCAGAGAGTGCACTGGAACCACTGGGGATGCAGTGCCGTGAGTCCAGAGTGTGCACTGGCACCACTGGGGATGCACTGCAGTGATCCAGAGAGTGCACTGGCACCACTGGGGATGCAGTGCAGTGAGTCCAGAGAGTGCACTGGCACCACTGGGGATGCACTGCAGTGAGTCCAGAGAGTGCACTGGCACCACTGGGGATGCAGTGCAGTAAGTGCAGAGTGCACTGGCACCACTGGGGATGCAGTGCAGTGAGTCCAGAGAGTGCACTTGCACCACTGGGGATGCAGTGCAGTGAGTCCAGAGAGTGCACTGGCACCACTGGGGATGCAGTGCAGTGAGTCCAGAGAGTGCACTGGCACCACTGGGGATGGTCATTAGTGAGTCCAGAGAGTGCACTGGCACCAATGGGGATGCAGTGCAGTGAGTCCAGAGAGTGCAATGGCACCCCTGGGGATGCAGTGCAGTGACTCCATAGAGTGCACTGGCACCAATGGGGATGCAGTGCAGTGATCCATAGAGTGCACTGGCACCACTGGGGATGCACCCCGGTGAGTCCAGAGAGTGCACTGGCACCACTGGGGATGCAGTGCAGTGAGTCCAGAGAGTGCACTGGCACCACTGGGGATGGTCATTAGTGAGTCCTGAGAGTGCACTGGCACCAATGGGGATGCAGTGCAGTGAGTCCAGAGAGTGCACTGGCACCACTGGGGATGCACTGCAGTGAGTCCAGAGAGTACCCTGGCACCAGTGGGGATGCAGTGCAGTGAGTCCAGAGAGTGCACTGACACCACTGGGGATGCAGTGCCGTGAGTCCAGAGAGTGCACTAGCACCACTGGGGATGCAGTGCCGTGTGTCCAGAGTGTGCACTGGCACCACTGGGGATGCACTGCAGTGAGTCCAGAGAGTGCACTGGCACCACTGGGGATGCAGTGCAGTGAGTCCAGAGAGTGCATTGGCACCACTGGGGATACAGTGCAGTGAGTCCAGAGAGTTCACTGGCACCACTGGGGATGCAGTGCTGTGAGTCCAGAGAGTGCACTGGCACCACCGGGAATTCAGTGCAGTGATCCAGAGAGTGCACTGGCACCACTGGGGATGCACCCCGGTGAGTCCAGAGAGTGCACTGGCACCACTGGGGATGCAGTGCAGTAAGTCCAGAGAGTGCACTGGCACCACTGGGGTTGCGGTGCAGTGAGTCCAGAGAGTGCACTGGCACCACTGGGGATGCACCCCGGTGAGTCCAGAGAGTGCACTGGCACCACTGGGGATGCAGTGCAGTGAGTCCAGAGAGTGCACTGGCACCACTGGGGATGCAGTGCAGTAAGTGCAGAGAGTGCACTGGCACCACTGGGGATGCACTGCAGTGAGTCCAGAGAGTGCACTGGCAACACTGGGGATGCAGTGCAGTGAGTCCAGAGAGTGCACTGGCACCACTGGGGATGCACTGCAGTGACTCCAGAGAGTGCACTGGCGCCCCTGGGTATGCACTGCAGTGACTCCATAGAGTGCACTGGCACCACTGGGGATGCACTGCAGTGATCCAGAGAGTGCACTGGCACCTCTGGGGATGCAGTGCAGTGAGTCCAGAGAGTGCACTGGCACCACTGGCGATGCAGTGCAGTGAGTCCAGAGAGTGCACTGGCACCACTGGGGATGGTCATTAGTGAGTCCAGAGAGTGCACTGGCACCAATGGGGATGCAGTGCAGTGAGTCCAGAGAGTGCACTGGCACCCCTGGGGATGCAGTGCAGTGACTCCATAGAGTGCACTGGCACCAATGGGGATGCAGTGCAGTGATCCATAGAGTGCACTGGCACCACTGGGGATGCACCCCGGTGATTCCAGAGAGTGCACTGGCACCACTGGGGATGCAGTGCAGTGAGTCCAGAGAGTGCACTGGCACCACTGGGGATGGTCATTAGTGAGTCCTGAGAGTAAACTGACACCAATGGGGATGCAGTGCAGTGAGTCCAGAGAGTGCACTGGCACCACCCGGGATGCAGTGCAGTGAGTCCAGAGAGTACCCTGGCACCAGTGGGGATGCAGTGCAGTGAGTCCAGAGAGTGCACTGGCACCACTGGGGATGCAGTGCCGTGAGTCCAGAGAGTGCACTAGCACCACTGGGGATGCAGTGCCGTGTGTCCAGAGTGTGCACTGGCACCACTGGGGATGCACTGCAGTGAGTCCAGAGAGTGCACTGTCAGCACTGGGGATGCACTGCAGTGAGTCCAGAGAGTGCATTGGCACCACTGGGGATACAGTGCAGTGAGTCCAGAGAGTTCACTGGCACCACTGGGGATGCAGTGCTGTGAGTCCAGAGAGTGCACTGGCACCACCGCGAATTCAGTGCAGTGATCCAGAGAGTGCACGGGCACCACTGGGGATGCACCCCGGTGAGTCCAGAGAGTGCACTGGCACCACTGCGTATGCAGTGCAGTGAGTCCAGAGAGTGCACTGGCACCACTGGGGATGGTCATTAGTGAGTCCAGAGAGTGCACTGGCACCACACTGGATGCAGTGCAGTGAGTCCAGAGAGTGCACTGCCACCACTGGGGATGCAGTGCCGTGAGTCCAGAGAGTGCACTAGCAACACTGGGGATGCAGTGCCGTGAGTCCAGAGTGTGCACTGGCACCACTGGGGATTCACTGCCGTGAGTCCAGAGAGTGCACTGGCACCACTGGGGATGCACCCCGGTGAGTCCAGAGAGTGCACTGGAACCACTGGGGATGCAGTGCCGTGAGTCCAGAGAGTGCCCTGGCACCACTGGGGTTGCAGTTCAGTGAGTTCAGAGAATACACTGGCACCACTGGGGATGCAGTGCCGTGAGTCCAGAGAGTGCACTGGCACCACTGGGGATGCAGTGCAGTGAGTCCAGAGAGTGCACTGGCACCACTGGGGATGCAGTGTCGTGAGTCCAGAGAGTGCACTGGCACCACCGGGGATGCACTGCAGTGAGTCCAGAGAGTGCACTGGCACCACCGGGGATACACTGCAGAGAGTCCAGGGAGTGCACTGGCACCACTGGGGATGCAGTGCAGTGAGTCCAGAGAGTGCACTGGCACCACTGGGGATGCAGTGCAGTGAGTGCAGAGAGTGCACTGGCACCACTGGGGATGCATTGCAGTGAGTCCACAGAGTACCCTGGCACCAGTGGGGATGCAGTGCAGTGAGTCCAGAGAGTGCACTGGCACCACTGGGGATGCAGTGCAGTGAGTCCAGAGAGTGCACTGGCACCAGTGGGGATGCAGTGCAGTGAGTCCAGAGAGTGCCCTGGCACCACTGGGGATGCAGTGCCGTGAGTCCAGAGAGTGCACTAGCACCACTGGGGATGCAGTGCAGTGAGTGCAGAGAGGGCACTGGCACCAGTGGGGATGCAGTGCAGTGAGTCCAGAGAGTGCACTGGCACCACTGGGGATGCACTGCAGTGAGTCCAGAGAGTGCACTGGCAACACTGGGGATGCAGTGCAGTGAGTCCAGAGAGTGCACTGGCACCACTGGGGATGCACTGCCGTGAGTCCAGAGAGTGCACTGGCACCACTGGGGATGCAGTGTAGTGAGTCCAGAGAGTGCACTGGCACCACTGGGGATGCAGTGCCGTGAGTCCAGAGAGTGCACTGGCACCACTGGGGATGCAGTGCAGTGAGTGCAGAGAGTGCACTGGCACCACTGGTGATGCACCCCGGTGAGTCCAGAGAGTGCACTGGCACCACTGGGGATGCAGTGCAGTGAGTCCAGAGAGTGCACTGGCACCACTGGGGATGGTCATTAGTGAGTCCAGAGAGTGCACTGGCACCAATGGGGATGCAGTGCAGTGAGTCAAGAGAGTGCACTGGCACCCCTGGGGATGCAGTGCAGTGACTCCAGAGAGTGCACTGGCACCAATGGGGATGCAGTGCAGTGATCCATAGAGTGCACTGGCACCACTGGGGATGCAGTGCAGTGAGTCCAGAGAGTGCACTGGCACCACTGGGTATGCAGTGCAGTGAGTCCAGAGAGTGCACTGGCACCACTGGGGATGCAGTGCAGTGAGTCCAGAGAGTGCACTGGCACCACTGGGGATGCAGTGCAGTGATCCAGAGAGTGCACTGGCACCACTGGGGATGCACCCCGGTGAGTCCAGAGAGTGCACTGGCACCACTGGGGATGCAGTGCAGTGACTCCATAGAGTGCACTGGCACCCCTGGGGATGCAGTGCAGTGATCCAGAGAGTGCACTGGCACCACTGGGGATGCACCCCGGTGAGTCCAGAGAGTGCACTGGCACCACTGGGGATGCAGTGCAGTGAGTCCAGAGAGTGCACTGGCACCACTGGGGATGGTCATTAGTGAGTCCAGAGAGTGCACTGTCAGCACTGGGGATGCACTGCAGTGAGTCCAGAGAGTGCATTGGCACCACTGGGGATACAGTGCAGTGAGTCCAGAGAGGTCACTGGCACCACTGGGGATGCAGTGCTGTGAGTCCAGAGAGTGCACTGGCACCACCGCGAATTCAGTGCAGTGATCCAGAGAGTGCACGGGCACCACTGGGGATGCACCCCGGTGAGTCCAGAGAGTGCACTGGCACCACTGGGTATGCAGTGCAGTGAGTCCAGAGAGTGCACTGGCACCACTGGGGATGGTCATTAGTGAGTCCAGAGAGTGCACTGGCACCACACTGGATGCAGTGCAGTGAGTCCAGAGAGTGCACTGCCACCACTGGGGATGCAGTGCCGTGAGTCCAGAGAGTGCACTAGCAACACTGGGGATGCAGTGCCGTGAGTCCAGAGTGTGCACTGGCACCACTGGGGATTCACTGCCGTGAGTCCAGAGAGTGCACTGGCACCACTGGGGATGCACCCCGGTGAGTCCAGAGAGTGCACTGGAACCACTGGGGATGCAGTGCCGTGAGTCCAGAGAGTGCCCTGGCACCACTGGGGTTGCAGTTCAGTGAGTTCAGAGAATACACTGGCACCACTGGGGATGCAGTGCCGTGAGTCCAGAGAGTGCACTGGCACCACTGGGGATGCAGTGCAGTGAGTCCAGAGAGTGCACTGGCACCACTGGGGATGCAGTGTCGTGAGTCCAGAGAGTGCACTGGCACCACCGGGGATGCACTGCAGTGAGTCCAGAGAGTGCACTGGCACCACCGGGGATACACTGCAGAGAGTCCAGGGAGTGCACTGGCACCACTGGGGATGCAGTGCAGTGAGTCCAGAGAGTGCACTGGCACCACTGGGGATGCAGTGCAGTGAGTGCAGAGAGTGCACTGGCACCACTGGGGATGCATTGCAGTGAGTCCACAGAGTACCCTGGCACCAGTGGGGATGCAGTGCAGTGAGTCCAGAGAGTGCACTGGCACCACTGGGGATGCAGTGCAGTGAGTCCAGAGAGTACCCTGGCACCAGTGGGGATGCAGTGCAGTGAGTCCAGAGAGTGCCCTGGCACCACTGGGGATGCAGTGCCGTGAGTCCAGAGAGTGCACTAGCACCACTGGGGATGCAGTGCAGTGAGTGCAGAGAGGGCACTGGCACCAGTGGGGATGCAGTGCAGTGAGTCCAGAGAGTGCACTGGAACACTGGGGATGCACTGCAGTGAGTCCAGAGAGTGCACTGGCAACACTGGGGATGCAGTGCAGTGAGTCCAGAGAGTGCACTGGCACCACTGGGGATGCACTGCCGTGAGTCCAGAGAGTGCACTGGCACCACTGGGGATGCAGTGTAGTGAGTCCAGAGAGTGCACTGGCACCACTGGGGATGCAGTGCCGTGAGTCCAGAGAGTGCACTGGCACCACTGGGGATGCAGTGCAGTGAGTGCAGAGAGTGCACTGGCACCACTGGTGATGCACCCCGGTGAGTCCAGAGAGTGCACTGGCACCACTGGGGATGCAGTGCAGTGAGTCCAGAGAGTGCACTGGCACCACTGGGGATGGTCATTAGTGAGTCCAGAGAGTGCACTGGCACCAATGGGGATGCAGTGCAGTGAGTCAAGAGAGTGCACTGGCACCCCTGGGGATGCAGTGCAGTGACTCCAGAGAGTGCACTGGCACCAATGGGGATGCAGTGCAGTGATCCATAGAGTGCACTGGCACCACTGGGGATGCAGTGCAGTGAGTCCAGAGAGTGCACTGGCACCACTGGGTATGCAGTGCAGTGAGTCCAGAGAGTGCACTGGCACCCCTGGGGATGCAGTGCAGTGACTCCATAGAGTGCACTGGCACCAATGGGGATGCAGTGCAGTGATCCATAGAGTGCACTGGCACCACTGGGGATGCACCCCGGTGATTCCAGAGAGTGCACTGGCACCACTGGGGATGCAGTGCAGTGAGTCCAGAGAGTGCACTGGCACCACTGGGGATGGTCATTAGTGAGTCCTGAGAGTAAACTGACACCAATGGGGATGCAGTGCAGTGAGTCCAGAGAGTGCACTGGCACCACCCGGGATGCAGTGCAGTGAGTCCAGAGAGTACCCTGGCACCAGTGGGGATGCAGTGCAGTGAGTCCAGAGAGTGCACTGGCACCACTGGGGATGCAGTGCCGTGAGTCCAGAGAGTGCACTAGCACCACTGGGGATGCAGTGCCGTGTGTCCAGAGTGTGCACTGGCACCACTGGGGATGCACTGCAGTGAGTCCAGAGAGTGCACTGTCAGCACTGGGGATGCACTGCAGTGAGTCCAGAGAGTGCATTGGCACCACTGGGGATACAGTGCAGTGAGTCCAGAGAGTTCACTGGCACCACTGGGGATGCAGTGCTGTGAGTCCAGAGAGTGCACTGGCACCACCGCGAATTCAGTGCAGTGATCCAGAGAGTGCACGGGCACCACTGGGGATGCACCCCGGTGAGTCCAGAGAGTGCACTGGCACCACTGGGTATGCAGTGCAGTGAGTCCAGAGAGTGCACTGGCACCACTGGGGATGGTCATTAGTGAGTCCAGAGAGTGCACTGGCACCACACTGGATGCAGTGCAGTGAGTCCAGAGAGTGCACTGCCACCACTGGGGATGCAGTGCCGTGAGTCCAGAGAGTGCACTAGCAACACTGGGGATGCAGTGCCGTGAGTCCAGAGTGTGCACTGGCACCACTGGGGATTCACTGCCGTGAGTCCAGAGAGTGCACTGGCACCACTGGGGATGCACCCCGGTGAGTCCAGAGAGTGCACTGGAACCACTGGGGATGCAGTGCCGTGAGTCCAGAGAGTGCCCTGGCACCACTGGGGTTGCAGTTCAGTGAGTTCAGAGAATACACTGGCACCACTGGGGATGCAGTGCCGTGAGTCCAGAGAGTGCACTGGCACCACTGGGGATGCAGTGCAGTGAGTCCAGAGAGTGCACTGGCACCACTGGGGATGCAGTGTCGTGAGTCCAGAGAGTGCACTGGCACCACCGGGGATGCACTGCAGTGAGTCCAGAGAGTGCACTGGCACCACCGGGGATACACTGCAGAGAGTCCAGGGAGTGCACTGGCACCACTGGGGATGCAGTGCAGTGAGTCCAGAGAGAGCACTGGCACCACTGGGGATGCAGTGCAGTGAGTGCAGAGAGTGCACTGGCACCACTGGGGATGCATTGCAGTGAGTCCACAGAGTACCCTGGCACCAGTGGGGATGCAGTGCAGTGAGTCCAGAGAGTGCACTGGCACCACTGGGGATGCAGTGCAGTGAGTCCAGAGAGTACCCTGGCACCAGTGGGGATGCAGTGCAGTGAGTCCAGAGAGTGCCCTGGCACCACTGGGGATGCAGTGCCGTGAGTCCAGAGAGTGCACTAGCACCACTGGGGATGCAGTGCAGTGAGTGCAGAGAGGGCACTGGCACCAGTGGGGATGCAGTGCAGTGAGTCCAGAGAGTGCACTGGCACCACTGGGGATGCACTGCAGTGAGTCCAGAGAGTGCACTGGCAACACTGGGGATGCAGTGCAGTGAGTCCAGAGAGTGCACTGGCACCACTGGGGATGCAGTGCCGTGAGTCCAGAGAGTGCACTGGCACCACTGGGGATGCAGTGCAGTGAGTGCAGAGAGTGCACTGGCACCACTGGTGATGCACCCCGGTGAGTCCAGAGAGTGCACTGGCACCACTGGGGATGCAGTGCAGTGAGTCCAGAGAGTGCACTGGCACCACTGGGGATGGTCATTAGTGAGTCCAGAGAGTGCACTGGCACCAATGGGGATGCAGTGCAGTGAGTCAAGAGAGTGCACTGGCACCCCTGGGGATGCAGTGCAGTGACTCCAGAGAGTGCACTGGCACCAATGGGGATGCAGTGCAGTGATCCATAGAGTGCACTGGCACCACTGGGGATGCAGTGCAGTGAGTCCAGAGAGTGCACTGGCACCACTGGGTATGCAGTGCAGTGAGTCCAGAGAGTGCACTGGCACCACTGGGGATGCAGTGCAGTGAGTCCAGAGAGTGCACTGGCACCACTGGGGATGCAGTGCAGTGATCCAGAGAGTGCACTGGCACCACTGGGGATGCACCCCGGTGAGTCCAGAGAGTGCACTGGCACCACTGGGGATGCAGTGCAGTGACTCCATAGAGTGCACTGGCACCCCTGGGGATGCAGTGCAGTGATCCAGAGAGTGCACTGGCACCACTGGGGATGCACCCCGGTGAGTCCAGAGAGTGCACTGGCACCACTGGGGATGCAGTGCAGTGAGTCCAGAGAGTGCACTGGCACCACTGGGGATGGTCATTAGTGAGTCCAGAGAGTGCACTGGCACCACTGGGGATGCAGTGCAGTGAGTCCAGAGAGTGCACTGGCACCACTGGGGATGCAGTGCCGTGAGTCCAGACAGTGCACTAGCACCACTGGGGATGCAGTGCCGTGAGTCCAGAGTGTGCACTGGCACCACTGGGGATTCACTGCCGTGAGTCCAGAGAGTGCACTGGCACCACTGGGGATGCAGTGCAGTGAGTGCAGAGAGTGCCCTGGCACCAGTGGGGATGCAGTGCAGTGAGTCCAGAGAGTTCACTGGCACCACTGGGGATGCAGTGCAGTGAGTCCAGAGAGTGCACTGGCACCACTGGGGATGCAGTGCAGTGAGTCCAGAGAGTGCACTGGCACCACTGGGGATGCAGTGCCGTGAGTCCAGAGAGTGCACTGGCACCACCGGGGATGCAGTGCAGTGAGTCCACAGAGTGCACTGGCACCACCGGGGATACACTGCAGAGAGTCCAGGGAGTGCACTGGCACCACTGGGGATGCAGTGCAGTGAGTCCAGAGAGTGCACTGGCACCACTGGGGATGCAGTGCAGTGAGTGCAGAGAGTGCCCTGGCACCACTGGGGATGCAGTGCAGTGAGTCCACAGAGTACCCTGGCACCAGTGGGGATGCAGTGCAGTGAGTCCAGAGAGTGCACTGGCACCACTGGGGATGCAGTGCAGTGAGTCCAGAGAGTACCCTGGCACCAGTGGGGATGCAGTGCAGTGAGTCCAGAGAGTTCACTGGCACCACTGGGGATGCAGTGCCGTGAGTCCAGTGTGTGCACTAGAACCACTGGGGATGCACTGCAGTGAGTCCAGAGAGTGCACTGGCACCACTGGGGATGCAGTGCAGTGAGTCCAGAGAGTGCACTGGCGCCACTGGGGATGCAGTGCAGTGAGTCCAGAGAGTGCACTGGCACCACGAGTGATGCACTACAGTGAGTCCAGACAGTGCCTTGGCACCACTGGGGATGCAGCGCACTTAGTCCAGAGAGTGCACTGTCACCACCTGGGATGCACCCCGGTGAGTCCAGAGAGTGCACTGGCACCACTGGGGATGCAGTGCAGTGAGTCCAGAGAGTGCACTGGCAGCACTGGGGATGCACTGCAGTGAGTCCAGAGAGTGCACTGGCACCACTGGGGATGGTCATTAGTGAGTCCAGAGAGTGCACTGGCACCAATGGGGATGCAGTGCAGTGAGTCCAGAGAGTGCACTGGCACCCCTGGGGATGCAGTGCAGTGACTCCAGAGAGTGCACTGGCACCAATGGGGATGCAGTGCAGTGATCCATAGAGTGCACTGGCACCACTGGGGATGCACCCCGGTGAGTCCAGAGAGTGCACTGGCACCACTGGGTATGCAGTGCAGTGAGTCCAGAGAGTGCACTGGCACCACTGGGGATGGTCATTAGTGAGTCCTGAGAGTAAACTGACACCAATGGGGATGCAGTGCAGTGAGTCCAGAGAGTGCACTGGCACCACTGGGGATGCAGTGCAGTGAGTCCAGAGAGTACCCTGGCACCAGTGGGGATGCAGTGCAGTGAGTCCAGAGAGTGCACTGGCACCACTGGGGATGCAGTGCCGTGAGTCCAGAGAGTGCACTAGCACCACTGGGGATGCAGTGCCGTGTGTCCAGAGTGTGCACTGGCACCACTGGGGATGCAGTGCAGTGAGTCCAGAGAGTGCATTGGCACCACTGGGGATACAGTGCAGTGAGTCCAAAGAGTTCACTGGCACCACTGGGGATGCAGTGCTGTGAGTCCAGAGAGTGCACTGGCACCACCGGGAATTCAGTGCAGTGAGTCCAAAGACTGCACTGGCAGCACTGGGGATGCAGTGCAGTGAGTCCAGAGAGTGCACTGGCACCACTGGTTATGCAGTGCAGTGAGTCCAGAGAGTGCCCTGGCACCACTGGGGATGCAGTTCAGTGAGTTCAGAGAATACACTGGCACCACTGGGGATGCAGTGCCGTGAGTCCAGAGAGTGCACTGGCACCACTGGGGATGCAGTGCAGTGATTCCAGAGAGTGCACCGGCACCACTGGGGATGCAGTGCAGTGAGTCCAGAGAGTGCACTGGCACCACTGGGGATGCAGTGCAGTGATCCAGAGAGTGCACTGGCACCACTGGGGATGCAGTGCAGTGATCCAGAGAGTGCACTGGCACCACTGGGGATGCACCCCGGTGAGTCCAGAGAGTTCACTGGCACCACTGGGTATGAGGTGCACTGAGTCCAGAGTGCACTGGCACCACTGGGGATGGTCATTAGTGAGTCCAGAGAGTGCACTGGCACCACTGGGGATGCAGTGCAGTGAGTCCAGAGAGTGCACTGGCACCACTGGGGATGCAGTGCAGTGATTCCAGAGATTACCCTGGCACCACTGTGGATGCAGTGCAGTGAGTCCAGAGAGTGCACTGGCACCACTGGGGATGCAGTGCCGTGAGTCCAGAGAGTGCACTAGCACCACTGGGGATGCAGTGCCGTGAGTCCAGAGTGTGCACTGGCACCACTGGGGATGAAGTGCAGTGAGTCCAGAGAGTGCACTGGCACCACTGGGGATGCAGTGCAGTGAGTCCAGAGAGTGCACTGGAACCACTGGGGATGCAGTGCCGTGAGTCCAGAGAGTGCACTGGCACCACTGGGTATGCAGTTCAGTGAGTTCAGAGAATACACTGGCACCACTGGGGATGCAGTGCAGTGAGTCCAGAGAGTGCACTGGCACCCCTGGGGATGCAGTGCAGTGACTCCATAGAGTGCACTGGCACCAATGGGGATGCAGTGCAGTGATCCATAGAGTGCACTGGCACCACTGGGGATGCACCCCGGTGAGTCCAGAGAGTGCACTGGCACCACTGGGTATGCAGTGCAGTGAGTCCAGAGAGTGCACTGGCACCACTGGGGATGGTCATTAGTGAGTCCTGAGAGTAAACTGACACCAATGGGGATGCAGTGCAGTGAGTCCAGAGAGTGCACTGGCACCAGTGGGGATTCAGTGCAGTGAGTCCAGAGAGTGCACTGGCACCACTGGGGATGCAGTGCCGTGAGTCCAGAGAGTGCACTAGCACCACTGGGGATGCAGTGCCGTGTGTCCAGAGTGTGCACTGGCACCACTGGGGATGCACTGCAGTGAGTCTAGAGAGTGCATTGGCACCACTGGGGATACAGTGCCGTGAGTCCAGAGAGTTCACTGGCACCACTGGGGATGCAGTGCTGTGAGTCCAGAGAGTGCACTGGCACCACCGGGAATTCAGTGCAGTGAGTCCAAAGACTGCACTGGCAGCACTGGGGATGCAGTGCAGTGAGTCCAGAGAGTGCACTGGCACCACTGGTTATGCAGTGCAGTGAGTCCAGAGAGTGCCCTGGCACCACTGGGGATGCAGTGCAGTGAGTTCAGAGAATACACTGGCACCACTGGGGATGCAGTGCCGTGAGTCCAGAGAGTGCACTGGCACCACTGGGGATGCAGTGCAGTGAGTCCAGAGAGTGATGTGGCACCACTGGGGATGCAGTGCAGTGAGTCCAGAGAGTGCACTGGCACCACTGGGGATGCAGTGCAGTGATCCAGAGAGTGCACTGGCACCACTGGGGATGCACCCCGGTGAGTCCAGATAGTGCACTGGCACCACTGGGGATGCAGTGCAGTGAGTCCAGAGAGTGCACTGGCACCCATGGGGATGCAGTGCAGTGACTCCATAGAGTGCACTGGCACCAATGGGGATGCAGTGCAGTGATCCAGAGAGTGCACTGGCACCACTGGGGATGCACCCCGGTGAGTCCAGAGAGTACACTGGCACCACTGGGGATGCACTGCAGTGAGTCCAGAGAGTGCACTGGCACCACTGGGGATGGTCATTAGTGAGTCCAGAGAGTGCACTGGCACCACTGGGGAGCAGTGCAATGAGTCCAGAGAGTGCACTGGCACCACTGGGGATGCAGTGCAGTGATTCCAGAGAGTGCACCGGCACCACTGGGGATGCAGTGCAGTGAGTCCAGAGAGTGCACTGGCACCACTGGGGATGCAGTGCAGTGAGTCCAGAGAGTGCACTGGCACCACTGGGGATGCAGTGCAGTGAGTCCAGAGAGTGCACTGGCACCACTGGGGATGCAGTGCAGTGAGTCCAGAGAGTGCCCTGGCACCACTGGGGATGCAGTGCAGTGAGTTCAGAGAATACACTGGCACCACTGGGGATGCAGTGCCGTGAGTCCAGAGAGTGCACTGGCACCACTGGGGATGCACTGCAATGAGTCCAGAGAGTGCACTGGCACCACTGGGGATGCAGTGCCGTGAGTCCAGAGAGTGCACTGGCACCACCGGGGATGCAGTGCAGTAAGTCCAGAGAGTGCACTGGCACCACTGGGGATGCACTGCAGAGAGTCCAGAGAGTGCACTGGCACCAATGGGGATGCAGTGCCGTCAGTCCAGAGAGTGCACTAGCACCACTGGGGATGCAGTGCAGTGAGTCCAGAGAGTGCACTGGCGCCACTGGGGATGCAGTGCAGTGAGTCCAGAGAGTGCACTGGCACCACGAGTGATGCACTACAGTGAGTCCAGACAGTGCCTTGGCACCACTGGGGATGCAGCGCAGTGAGTCCAGAGAGTGCACTGTCACCACTGGGGATGCACCCCGGTGAGTCCAGAGAGTGCACTGGCACCACTGGGGATGCAGTGCAGTGAGTCCAGAGAGTGCACTGGCACCACTGGGGATGCAGTGCAGTGAGTCCAGAGAGTGCACTGGCACCACTGGGGATGCAGTGCAGTGAGTCCAGAGAGTGCACTGGCACCACTGTGTATGCAGTGCAGTGAGTCCAGAGAGTGCACTGGCACCACTGGGGATGCACTGCAGTGAGTCCAGAGAGTGCACTGGCACCACTGGGGATGCAGTCCAGTGAGTCCAGAGAGTGCACTGTCAGCACTGGGGATGCACTGCAGTGAGTCCAGAGAGTGCACTGGCACCACTGGAGATGCAGCGCAGTGAGTCCAGAGAGTGCTCTGGCAACACTGGAGATGCAGTGCAGTGACTCCAGAGAGTGCAGTGGCACCACTGGGGATGCAGTGCAGTGAGTCCAGAGAGGGCACTGGCACCACTGGGGATGCAGTGCAGTGAGTCCAGAGAGTGCACTGGCACCACTGGGGATGCACTGCAGTGAGTCCAGAGTGTGCACTGGCACCACCGGGGATGCACTTCAATGAGTCCAGAGAGTGCACTGGCACCACTGGGGATGCAGTGCCGTGAGTCCAGAGAGTGCACTGGCACCACTGGGGATGCACTGCAGTGAGTTCAGAGACTGCACTGGCACCACTGGAAATGGAGTGCAGTGAGTCCAGAGAGTGCACTGGCACCACTGGGGATGCAGTGCAGTGAGTCCAGAGAGTGCACTGGCACCAATGGGGATGCAGTGCAGTGAGTCCAGAGAGTGCACTGGCACCACTGGGGATGCAGTGTAGTGAGTCCAGAGAGTGCACTGGCACCAGTGGGGATGCACTGCAGTGACTCCAAAGAGTGCACTGGCACCCCTGGGGATGCCGTGCAGTGACTCCATAGAGTGCACTGGCACCACTGGGGATGCAGTGCAGTGATCCAGAGAGTGCACTGGCACCACTGGGGATGCACCCCGGTTAGCGCAGAGAGTGCACTGGCACCACTGGGGATGCAGTGCCGTGAGTCCAGAGAGTGCACTGGCACCACTGGGGATGGTCATTAGTGAGTCCAGAGAGTGCACTGGCACCAATGGGGATGCAGTGCAGTGAGTCCAGAGAGTGCACTTGCACCCCTGGGGATGCAGTGCAGTGACTCCATCGAGTGCACTGGCACCAATGGGGATGTAGTGCAGTGATCCAGAGAGTGCACTGGCACCTCTGGGGATGCAGCCCGGTGAGTCCAGAGAGTGCACTGGCACCACTGGGGATGCAGTGCAGTGAGTCCAGAGAGTGCACTGGCACCACTGGGGATGGTCATTAGTGAGTCCAGAGAGTGCACTGGCACCACTGGGGATGCAGTGCAGTGAGTCCAGAGAGTGCACTGGCACCACTGGGGATGCAGTGCAGTGATTCCAGAGAGTGCACTGGCACCACTGGGGATGCAGTGCAGTGAGTCCAGAGAGTGCATTGGCACCACTGGAAATGGAGTGCAGTGAGTCCAGAGAGTGCACTGGCACCAGTAGGGATGTAGTGCAGTGAGTCCAGAGAGTGCACTGGCACCAGTGGGGATGCAGTGCAGAGAGTCCAAAGAGTGACCTGGCACCACTGGGGATGCAGTGCAGTGAGTCCAGAGAGTGCACTGGCACCCCTGGGGATGCAGTGCAGTGACTCCATAGAGTGCACTGGCACCAATGGGGATGCACCCCGGTGAGTCCAGAGAGTGCACTGGCAACACTGGGGATGCAATGCAGTGATTCCAGAGAGTACCCTGGCACCACTGGGGATGCAGTGCAGTGAGTCCAGAGAGTGCCCTGGCACCACTGGGGTTGCAGTGCCGTGTGTCCAGAGAGTGCACAAGCACCACTGGGGATGCAGTGCCGTGAGTCCAGAGTGTGCACTGCCACCACTGGGGATGCAGTGCAGTGAGTCCAGAGAGTGCACTGGCACCACTGGGGATGCAGTGCTGTGAGTCCAGAGAGTGCACTGGCACCACCGGGAATTCAGTGCAGTGAGTCCAAAGAGTGCACTGGCAGCACTGGGGATGCAGTGCAGTGAGTCCAGAGAGTGCACTGGCACCACTGGGGATGCACTGCAGTGAGTCCAGAGAGTGCACTGGAACCACTGGTGATGCAGTGCAGTGAGTCCAGAGAGTGCCCTGGCACCACTGGGGATGCAGTGCAGTGAGTTCAGAGAATACACTGGCACCACTGGGGATGCAGTGCAGTGAGTCCAGAGAGTGCACTGGCACCACTGGGGATGCAGTGCCGTGAGTCCAGAGAGTGCACTGGCACCACTGGGGATGCAGTGCCGTGAGTCCAGAGAATGCACTGGCTCCACCAGGGATGCAGTGCAGTGAGTCCAGAGAGTGCACTGGCACCACTGGGGATACACTGCAGAGAGTCCAGAGAGTACCCTGGCACCACTGGGGATGCACTGCAGTGAGTCCAGAGAGTGCACTGGCACCACTGGGGATGCACTGCAGTGAGTCCAGAGAGTGCCCTGGCACCACTGGGGATGCAGTGCAGTGAGTCCAGAGAGTACCCTGGCACCACTGGGGATGCAGTGCAGTGAGTCCAGAGAGTGCACTGGCACCACTGGGGATGCAGTGCAGTGAGTCCAGAGAGTGCCCTGGCACCACTGGGGATGCATTGCAGTGAGTCCAGAGAGTATCCTGGCACCAGTGGGGATGCAGTGCAGTGAGTCCAGAGAGTTCACTGGCACCAATGGGGATACTGTGCCGTCAGTCCAGAGAGTGCACTAGCACCACTGGGAATGCAGTGCCGTGAGTCCACAGTGTGCACTGGCACCACAGGGGATGCAGTGCAGTGAGTCCAGAGAGTGCACTGGCACCACTGGGGATGCAGTGCAGTGAGTCCAGAGAGTGCACTGGCACCACTGGGGATGCAGTGCAGTGAGTCCAGAGAGTGCATTGGCACCACTGGGGATGCAGTGCAGTGAGTCCAGAGAGTTCACTGGCACCACTGGGGATGCAGTGCTGTGAGTCCAGAGAGTGCACTGGCACCACCGGGAATTCAGTACAGTGAGTCCAAAGAGTGCACTGGCAGCACTGGGGATGCACTGCAGTGAGTCCAGAGAGTGCACTGGCACCAGTGGGGATGCAGTGCAGTGAGTCCAGCGAGTGCCCTGGCACCACTGGGGATGCAGTGCAGTGAGTTCAGAGAATACACTGGCACCACTGGGGATGCACTGCAGTGAGTCCAGAGAGTGCACTGGCACCACTGGGGATGCACTGCAGTGAGTCCAGAGAGTGCACTGGCACCAATGGGGATGCAGTGCCGTGAGTCCAGAGAGTGCACTGGCACCACTGGGGATGCAGTGCAGTGAGTCCAGAGAGTGCACTGGCACCACTGGGGATGCACTGCAGTGAGTCCAGAGAGTGCACTGGCACCAATGGGGATGCAGTGCCGTCAGTCCAGAGAGTGCACTGGCACCACTGGGGATGCAGTGCAGTGAGTCCAGAGAGTGCACTGGCGCCACTGGGGATGCAGTGCAGTGAGTCCAGAGAGTGCACTGGCACCACGAGTGATGCACTACAGTGAGTCCAGAGAGTGCCTTGGCACCACTGGGGATGCAGCGCAGTGAGTCCAGAGAGTGCACTGTCACCACTGGGGATGCAGTGCAGTGAGTCCAGAGAGTGCACTGGCACCACGGGGGATGCACTGCAGTGAGTTCAGAGAGTGCACTGGCACCACTGGAAATGGAGTGCAGTGAGTCCAGAGAGTGCACTGGCACCACTGGGGATGCAGTGCAGTGAGTCCAGAGAGTGCACTGGCACCAGTGGGGATGCAGTGCAGTGAGTCCAAAGAGTGACCTGGCACCACTGGGGATGCAGTGCAGTGAGTCCAGAGAGTGCACTGGCACCCCTGGGGATGCAGTGCAGTGAGTCCAGAGAGTGCACTGGCACCACTGGTGATGCACCCCGGTGAGTCCAGAGAGTGCACTGGCAACACTGGGGATGCAGTGCAGTGATTCCAGAGAGTACCCTGGCACCACTGGGGATGCAGTGCAGTGAGTCCAGAGAGTGCCCTGGCACCACTGGGGTTGCAGTGCCGTGTGTCCAGAGAGTGCACAAGCACCACTGGGGATGCAGTGCCGTGAGTCCAGAGTGTGCACTGCCACCACTGGGGATGCAGTGCAGTGAGTCCAGAGAGTGCACTGGCACCACTGGGGATGCAGTGCAGTGAGTCCAGAGAGTGCACTGGTACCACCGGGAATTCAGTGCAGTGAGTCCAAAGAGTGCACAGGCAGCACTGGGGATGCAGTGCAGTGAGTCCAGAGAGTGCACTTGCACCACTGGGGATGCACTGCAGTGAGTCCAGAGAGTGCACTGGAACCACTGGTGATGCAGTGCAGTGAGTCCAGAGAGTGCCCTGGCACCACTGGGGATGCAGTGCAGTGAGTTCAGAGAATACACTGGCACCACTGGGGATGCAGTGCAGTGAGTCCAGAGAGTGCACTGGCACCACTGGGGATGCAGTGCAGTGAGTCCAGAGAGTGCACTGGCACCACTGGGGATGCAGTGCCGTGAGTCCAGAGAATGCACTGGCTCCACCAGGGATGCAGTGCAGTGAGTCCAGAGAGTGCACTGGCACCACTGGGGATACACTGCAGAGAGTCCAGAGAGTGCACTGGCACCACTGGGGATGCACTGCAGTGAGTCCAGAGAGTGCACTGGCACCACTGGGGATGCACTGCAGTGAGTCCAGAGAGTGCCCTGGCACCACTTTGGATGCAGTGCAGTGAGTCCAGAGAGTACCCTGGCACCACTGGGGATGCAGTGCAGTGAGTCCAGAGAGTTCACTGGCACCACTGGGGATGCAGTGCAGTGAGTCCAGAGAGTGCCCTGGCACCACTGGGGATGCATTGCAGTGAGTCCAGAGAGTATCCTGGCACCAGTGGGGATGCAGTGCAGTGAGTCCAGAGAGTTCACTGGCACCAATGGGAATGCTGTGCCGTCAGTCCAGAGAGTGCACTAGCACCACTGGGAATGCAGTGCCGTGAGTCCACAGTGTGCACTGGCACCACAGGGGATGCAGTGCAGTGAGTCCAGAGAGTGCACTGGCACCACTGGGGATGCAGTGCAGTGAGTCCAGAGAGTGCACTGGCACCACTGGGGATGCAGTGCAGTGAGTCCAGAGAGTGCACTGGCACCACGAGTGATGCACTACAGTGAGTCCAGAGAGTGCACTGGCACCACTGGGGATGCAGTGCAGTGAGTCCAGAGAGTGCACTGGCACCACTGGGGATGCAGTGCAGTGAGTCCAGAGAGTCCACTGGCACCACTGGGGATGCAGTGCCGTGAGTCCAGAGAGTGCACTGGCACCACCGGGGATGCAGTGCAGTGAGTCCAGAGAGTGCACTGGCACCACTGGAGATGCAGTGCAGTGAGTCCAGAGTGTTACCTGGCACCACTGGGGATGCAGTGCAGTGAGTCCAGAGAGTGCACTGGCACCACTGGGAATGAAGTGCAGTGAGTCCAGAGAGTGCACTGGCACCCCTGGGGATGCAGTGCAGTGACTCCATAGAGTGCACGGGCACCACTGGGGATGCAGTGCAGTGATCCAGAGAGTGCACTGGCACCACTGAGGATGCACCCCGGTTAGTGCAGAGAGTGCACTGGCACCACTGGGGATGCAGTGCAGTGAGTCCAGAGAGTGCACTGGCACCACTGGGGATGGTCATTAGTGAGTCCAGAGAGTGCACTGGCACCACACTGGATGCAGTGCAGTGAGTCCAGAGAGTGCACTGCCACCAGTCGGGATGGTCATTAGTGAGTCCAGAGAGTGCACTGGCAGCACTGGGGATGCAGTGCAGTGAGTCCAGAGAGTGCACTGGCACCACTGGGGATGCAGTGCAGTGAGTCCAGAGAGTGCACTGGCACCACTGGGGATGCAGTGCAGTGAGTCCAGAGAGTGCACTGGCACCAATGGGGATGCAGTGCAGTGAGTCCAGAGAGTGCACTGGCACCACTGGGGATGCACTACAGTGAGTGCAGAGAGTGCCTTGGCACCACTGGGGATGCAGCGCAGTGAGTCCAGAGAGTGCCTTGGCACCCCTGGGGATGCAGTGCAGTGAGTCCAGAGAGTGCACTGGCACCACTGGGGATGCAGTGCAGTGAGTCCAGAGAGTGCACTGGCACCACTGTGTATGCAGTGCAGTGAGTCCAGAGAGTGCACTGGCACCACTGGTGATGCAGTGCAGTGAGTCCAGAGAGTGCACTGGCACCACTGGGGATTCACTGCAGTGAGTCCAGAGAGCGCACTTGCAACACTGGAGATGCAGTGCAGTGACTCCAGAGAGTGCAGTGGCACCACTGGGGATGCAGTGCAGTGAGTGCAGAGAGGGCACTGGCACCACTGGGGATGCAGTGCAGTGAGTCCAGAGAGTGCACTGGCACCACTGGGGATGCACTGCAGTGAGTCCAGAGTGTGCACTGGCACCACCGGGGATGCACTGCAATGAGTCCAGAGAGTGCACTGGCACCACTGGGGATGCAGTGCCGTGAGTCCGGAGAGTGCACTGGCACCACTGGGGATGCAGTGCTGTGAGTCCAGCGTGTGCACTGGCACCACTGTGTATGCAGTGCAGTGAGTCCAGAGAGTGCACTGGCACCACTGGGGATGCACTGCAGTGAGTCCAGAGAGTGCCTTGGCACCACTGGGGATGCAGCGCAGTGAGTCCAGAGAGTGCACTGTCACCACCGGGGATGCACTGCAATGAGTCCAGAGAGTGCACTGGCACCACATAGGATGCAGTGCAGTGAGTCCAGAGAGTGCACTGGCACCACTGGGGATGCAGTGCAGTGAGTCCAGAGAGTGCCCTGGCACCACTGTGTATGCAGTGCAGTGAGTCCAGAGAGTGCACTGGCACCACTGGGGATGCACTGCAGTGAGTCCAGAGAGTGACCTGGCACCACTGGGGATGCAGTGCAGTGAGTCCAGATTGTGCACTGGCACCACTGGGGATGCAGTGCAGTGATCCAGAGAGTGCACTGGCAACACTGGGGATGCAGTGCAGTGAGTCCAGAGAGTGCACTGGCACCACTGGGGATGCAGTGCAGTGACTCCATAGAGTGCACTGGCACCAATGGGGATGCAGTGCAGTGATCCAGAGAGTGCACTGGCACCACTGGGGATGCAGTGCCGTGAGTCCAGAGAGTGCACTAGCACCACTGGGGATGCAGTGCCCTGAGTCCAGAGTGTGCACTGCCACCACTGGGGATGCAGTGCAGTGAGTCCAGAGAGTGCACTGGCACCACTGGGGATGCAGTGCAGTGAGTCCAGAGAGTGCACTGTCACCACTGGGGATGCAGTGCAGTGGGTCCAGAGAGTTCACTGGCACCACTGGGGATGCAGTGCTGTGAGTCCAGAGAGTGCACTGGCACTACCGGGAATTCAGTGCAGTGAGTCCAAAGAGTGCACTGGCAGCACTGGGGATGCAGTGCAGTGAGTCCAGAGAGTGCACTGGCAACACTGGGGATGCACTGCAGTGAGTCCAGAGAGTGCACTGGAACCACTGGGGATGCAGTGCAGTGAGTCCAGAGAGTGCCCTGGCACCACTGGGGATGCAGTGCAGTGAGTTCAGAGAATACACTGGCACCACTGGGGATGCAGTGCCGTGAGTCCAGAGAGTGCACTGGCACCACTGGAGATGCACTGCACTGAGTCCAGAGAGTGCACTGGCACCACTGGGGATGCAGTGCAGTGAGTCCAGAGAGTGCACTGGCACCACTGAGGATGCAGTGCAGTGAGTCCAGAGAGTGCACTGGCACCACGAGTGATGCACTACAGTGAGTCCAGAGAGTGCACTGGCACCACTGGGGATGCAGTGCAGTGAGTCCAGAGACTGCACTGGCACCACTGGGGATGCAGTGCAGTGAGTCCAGAGAGTGCACTGGCACCACTGGGGCTGCAGTGCCGTGAGTCCAGAGAGTGCACTGGCACCACTGGGGATGCAGTGCAGTGAGTCCAGAGAGTGCACTGGCACCACTGGGGATGCAGTGCAGTGAGTCCAGAGTGTGACCTGGCACCACTGGGGATGCAGTGCAGTGAGTCCAGAGAGTGCACTGGCACCACTGGGGATGAAGTGCAGTGAGTCCAGAGAGTGCACTGGCACCACAGGGGATGCACCCCAGTGAGTCCAGAGAGTTCCCTGGCACCACTGGGGATGCACTGCAGTGAGTCCAGAGAGTGCACTGTCACCACTGGGGATGCAGTGCAGTGAGTCCAGAGAGTTCACTGGCACCACTGGGGATGCAGTGCTGTGAGTACAGAGAGTGCACTGGCACCACCGGGAATTCAGTACAGTGAGTCCAAAGAGTGCACTGGCAGCACTGGGGATGCACTGCAGTGAGTCCAGAGAGTGCACTGGCACCACTGGGGATGCAGAGCAGTGAGTCCAGAGAGTGCCCTGGCGCCACTGGGGATGCAGTGCAGTGAGTCCAGAGAGTGCACTGGCACCACGAGTGATGCACTACAGTGAGTCCAGAGAGTGCCTTGGCACCACTGGGGATGCAGCGCAGTGAGTCCAGAGAGTGCACTGTCACCACTGGGGATGCAGTGCAGTGAGTCCAGAGAGTGCACTGGCACCACTGGGGATGCAGTGCAGTGAGTCCAGAGAGTGCACTGGCACCACTGGGGATGCAGTGCAGTGAGTCCAGAGAGTGCACTGGCACCACTGGGAATGCACTGCAGTGAGTCCAGAGAGTGCACTGGCACCACTGGGGATGCACTGCAGTGAGTCCAGAGAGTGCACTGGCACCACTGGGGATGCAGTCCAGTGAGTCCAGAGAGTGCACTGGCACCACTGGGGATGCACTGCAGTGAGTCCAGAGAGTGCACTTGCAACACTGGAGATGCAGTGCAGTGAGTCCAGAGAGTGCACTGGCACCACTGGGGATGCACTGCAGTGAGTCCAGAGAGTGCACTTGCAACACTGGAGATGCAGTGCAGTGAGTCCAGAGAGTGCACTGGTACCACTGGGGATGCACTGCAGTTAGTCCAGAGAGTGCACTGGCACCACTGGGGATGCAGTGCAGTGAGTCCAGAGAGTTCCCTGGCACCACTGGGGATGCACCCCGGTGAGTCCAGAGAGTACCCTGGCACCACTGGGGATGCAGTGCAGTGAGTCCAGAGAGTTCACTGGCACCACTGGGGATGCAGTGCAGTGAGTCCAGAGAGTGCCCTGGCACCACTGGGGATGCAGTGCAGTGAGTCCAGAGAGTATCCTGGCACCAGTGGGGATGCAGTGCAGTGAGTCCAGAGAGTTCACTGGCACCAATGGGGATGCAGTGCCGTCAGTCCAGAGAGTGCACTAGCACCACTGGGGATGCAGTGCCGTGAGTCCACAGTGTGCACTGGCACCACAGGGGATGCAGTGCAGTGAGTCCAGAGAGTGCACTGGCACCACTGGGGATGCAGTGCAGTGAGTCCAGAGAGTGCACTGGCACCACTGGGGATGCACTGCAGTGAGTCCAGAGAGTGCACTGGCACCACTAAGGATGCAGTGCAGTGAGTCCAGAGAGTGCACTGGCACTACTGGGAATGCAATGCCGTGAGTCCACAGTGTGCACTGGCACCACAGGGGATGCAGTGCAGTGAGTCCAGAGAGTGCACTGGCACCACTGGGGATGCAGTGCAGTGAGTCCAGAGAGTGCACTGGCACCACGAGTGATGCACTACAGTGAGTCCAGAGAGTGCACTGGCACCACTGGGGATGCAGTGCAGTGAGTCCAGAGAGTGCACTGGCACCACTGGGGATGCAGTGCAGTGAGTCCAGAGAGTCCACTGGCACCACTGGGGATGCAGTGCCGTGAGTCCAGAGAGTGCACTGGCACCACTGGGGATGCAGTGCAGTGAGTCCAGAGAGTGCACTGGCACCACTGGAGATGCAGTGCAGTGAGTCCAGAGTGTTACCTGGCACCACTGGGGATGCAGTGCAGTGAGTCCAGAGAGTGCACTGGCACCACTGGGAATGAAGTGCAGTGAGTCCAGAGAGTGCACTGGCACCCCTGGGGATGCAGTGCAGTGACTCCATAGAGTGCACGGGCACCACTGGGGATGCAGTGCAGTGATCCAGAGAGTGCACTGGCACCACTGGGGATGCACCCCGGTTAGTGCAGAGAGTGCACTGGCACCACTGGGGATGCAGTGCAGTGAGTCCAGAGAGTGCACTGGCACCACTGGGGATGGTCATTAGTGACTCCAGAGAGTGCACTGGCACCACACTGGATGCAGTGCAGTGAGTCCAGAGAGTGCACTGCCACCAGTCGGGATGGTCATTAGTGAGTCCAGAGAGTGCACTGGCAGCACTGGGGATGCAGTGCAGTGAGTCCACAGAGTGCACTGGCACCACTGGGGATGCAGTGCAGTGAGTCCAGAGAGTGCACTGGCACCACTGGGGATGCAGTGCAGTGAGTCCAGAGAGTGCACTGGCACCACTGGGGATGCACTGCAGTGAGTCCAGAGAGTGCAGTGGCACCACTGGGGATGCACTACAGTGAGTGCAGAGAGTGCCTTGGCACCACTGGGGATGCAGCGCAGTGAGTCCAGAGAGTGCCTTGGCACCACTGGGGATGCAGTGCAGTGAGTCCAGAGAGTGCACTGGCACCACTGGGGATGCAGTGCAGTGAGTCCAGAGAGTGCACTGGCACCACTGTGTATGCAGTGCAGTGAGTCCAGAGAGTGCACTGGCACCACTGGTGATGCAGTGCAGTGAGTCCAGAGAGTGCACTGGCACCACTGGGGATTCACTGCAGTGAGTCCAGAGAGCGCACTTGCAACACTGGAGATGCAGTGCAGTGACTCCAGAGAGTGCAGTGGCACCACTGGGGATGCAGTGCAGTGAGTGCAGAGAGGGCACTGGCACCACTGGGGATGCAGTGCAGTGAGTCCAGAGAGTGCACTGGCACCACTGGGGATGCACTGCAGTGAGTCCAGAGTGTGCACTGGCACCACCGGGGATGCACTGCAATGAGTCCAGAGAGTGCACTGGCACCACTGGGGATGCAGTGCCGTGAGTCCAGAGAGTGCACTGGCACCACTGGGGATGCAGTGCTGTGAGTCCAGAGAGTGCACTGGCACCACTGTGTATGCAGTGCAGTGAGTCCAGAGAGTGCACTGGCACCACTGGGGATGCACTGCAGTGAGTCCAGAGAGTGCACTGGCACCACTGGGGATGCACTGCAGTGAGTCCAGAGAGTGCCTTGGCACCACTGGGGATGCAGCGCAGTGAGTCCAGAGAGTGCACTGTCACCACCGGGGATGCACTGCAATGAGTCCAGAGAGTGCACTGGCACCACTGGGGATGCAGTGCAGTGAGTCCAGAGAGTGCACTGGCACCACTGGGGATGCAGTGCAGTGAGTCCAGAGAGTGCACTGGCACCACTGTGTATGCAGTGCAGTGAGTCCAGAGAGTGCACTGGCACCACTGGGGATGCACTGCAGTGAGTCCAGAGAGTGACCTGGCACCACTGGGGATGCAGTGCTGTGAGTCCAGAGAGTGCACTGGCACCACTGGGGATGAAGTGCAGTGAGTCCAGAGAGTGCACTGGCACCACTGGGGATGCAGTGCAGTGAGTCCAGAGAGTGCACTGGCAACACTGGGGATGCAGTGCAGTGATTCCAGAGAGTACCCTGGCACCACTGGGGATGCAGTGCAGTGAGTCCAGAGAGTGCACTGGCACCACTGGGGATGCAGTGCCGTGAGTCCAGAGAGTGCACTAGCACCACTGGGGATGCAGTGCCCTGAGTCCAGAGTGTGCACTGCCACCACTGGGGATGCAGTGCAGTGAGTCCAGAGAGTGCACTGGCACCACTGGGGATGCAGTGCAGTGAGTCCAGAGAGTGCACTGTCACCACTGGGGATGCAGTGCAGTGGGTCCAGAGAGTTCACTGGCACCACTGGGGATGCAGTGCTGTGAGTCCAGAGAGTGCACTGGCACTACCGGGAATTCAGTGCAGTGAGTCCAGAGAGTGCACTGGAACCACTGGGGATGCAGTGCAGTGAGTCCAGAGAGTGCCCTGGCACCACTGGGGATGCAGTGCAGTGAGTTCAGAGAATACACTGGCACCACTGGGGATGCAGTGCCGTGAGTCCAGAGAGTGCACTGGCACCACTGGAGATGCACTGCAGTGAGTCCAGAGAGTGCACTGGCACCACTGGGGATGCAGTGCAGTGAGTCCAGAGAGAGCACTGGCACCACTGAGGATGCAGTGCAGTGAGTCCAGAGAGTGCACTGGCACCACGAGTGATGCACTACAGTGAGTCCAGAGAGTGCACTGGCACCACTGGGGATGCAGTGCAGTGAGTCCAGAGACTGCACTGGCACCACTGGGGATGCAGTGCAGTGAGTCCAGAGAGTGCACTGGCACCACTGGGGCTGCAGTGCCGTGAGTCCAGAGAGTGCACTGGCACCACTGGGGATGCAGTGCAGTGAGTCCAGAGAGTGCACTGGCACCACTGGGGATGCAGTGCAGTGAGTCCAGAGTGTGACCTGGCACCACTGGGGATGCAGTGCAGTGAGTCCAGAGAGTGCACTGGCACCACTGGGGATGAAGTGCAGTGAGTCCAGAGAGTGCACTGGCACCACAGGGGATGCACCCCGGTGAGTCCAGAGAGTGCACTGGCACCACTGGGGATGCACTGCAGTGAGTCCAGAGAGTGCACTGGCACCACTGGGGATGCAGTGCAGTGAGTCCAGAGAGTTCACTGGCACCACTGGGGATGCAGTGCTGTGAGTACAGAGAGTGCACTGGCACCACCGGGAATTCAGTACAGTGAGTCCAAAGAGTGCACTGGCAGCACTGGGGATGCACTGCAGTGAGTCCAGAGAGTGCACTGGCACCACTGGGGATGCAGAGCAGTGAGTCCAGAGAGTGCCCTGGCGCCACTGGGGATGCAGTGCAGTGAGTCCAGAGAGTGCACTGGCACCACGAGTGATGCACTACAGTGAGTCCAGAGAGTGCCTTGGCACCACTGGGGATGCAGCGCAGTGAGTCCAGAGAGTGCACTGTCACCACTGGGGATGCAGTGCAGTGAGTCCAGAGAGTGCACTGGCACCACTGGGGATGCACTGCAGAGAGTCCAGAGAGTGCACTGGCACCACTGGGAATGCACTGCAGTGAGTCCAGAGAGTGCACTGGCACCACTGGGGATGCACTGCAGTGAGTCCAGAGAGTGCACTGGCACCACTGGGGATGCAGTCCAGTGAGTCCAGAGAGTGCACTGGCACCACTGGGGATGCACTGCAGTGAGTCCAGAGAGTGCACTTGCAACACTGGAGATGCAGTGCAGTGAGTCCAGAGAGTGCACTGGCACCACTGGGGATGCACTGCAGTGAGTCCAGAGAGTGCACTTGCAACACTGGAGATGCAGTGCAGTGAGTCCAGAGAGTGCACTGGTACCACTGGGGATGCACTGCAGTTAGTCCAGAGAGTGCACTGGCACCACTGGGGATGCAGTGCAGTGAGTCCAGAGAGTTCCCTGGCACCACTGGGGATGCACCCCGGTGAGTCCAGAGAGTACCCTGGCACCACTGGGGATGCAGTGCAGTGAGTCCAGAGAGTTCACTGGCACCACTGGGGATGCAGTGCAGTGAGTCCAGAGAGTGCCCTGGCACCACTGGGGATGCAGTGCAGTGAGTCCAGAGAGTATCCTGGCACCAGTGGGGATGCAGTGCAGTGAGTCCAGAGAGTTCACTGGCACCAATGGGGATGCAGTGCCGTCAGTCCAGAGAGTGCACTAGCACCACTGGGGATGCAGTGCCGTGAGTCCACAGTGTGCACTGGCACCACAGGGGATGTAGTGCAGTGAGTCCAGAGAGTGCACTGGCACCACTGGGGATGCAGTGCAGTGAGTCCAGAGAGTGCACTGGCACCACTGGGGATGCACTGCAGTGAGTCCAGAGAGTGCACTGGCACCACTAAGGATGCAGTGCAGTGAGTCCAGAGAGTGCACTGGCACTACTGGGGATGCACTGCAGTGACTCCAAAGAGTGCACTGGCACCCCTGGGGATGCAGTGCAGTGAGTCCAGAGAGTGCACTGGCACCACTGGGGATGCAGTGCAGTGATCCAGAGAGTGCACTGGCACCACTGGGGATGCAGTGCAGTGAGTCCAGAGAGTGCACTGGCACCACTGGGGATGCAGTGCAGTGAGTCCAGAGAGTGCACTGGCACCACTGGGGATGGTCATTATTGAGTCCAGAGAGTGCACTGGCACCAATGGGGATGCAGTGCAGTGAGTCCAGAGAGTGCACTGGCACCCCTGGGGATGCAGTGCAGTGAGTCCAGAGAGTGCACTGGCACCAATGGGGATGCAGTGCAGTGATCCAGAGAGTGCACTGGCACCTCTGGGAATGCAGCCCGGTGAGTCCAGAGAGTGCACTGGCACCACTGGGGATGCACTGCAGTGAGTCCAGAGAGTGCACTGACACCACTGGGGATGGTCATTAGTGAGTCCAGAGAGTGCACTGGCACCACTGGGGATGCAGTGCAGTGAGTCCAGAGAGTGCACTGGCACCACTGGGGATGCAGTGCAGTGATTCCAGAGAGTGCACTGGCACCACTGGGGATGCAGTGCAGTGAGTCCAGAGAGTGCACTGGCACCACTGGGGATGCAGTGCAGTGAGTCCAGAGAGTGCATTGGCACCACTGGGGATGCAGTGCAGTGAGTCCAGAGAGTTCACTGGCAGCACTGGGGATGCAGTGCAGTGAGTCCAGAGAGTGCACTGGCACCACCGGGAATTCAGTACAGTGAGTCCAAAGAGTGCACTGGCAGCACTGGGGATGCAGTGCAGTGAGTCCAGAGAGTGCACTGGCACCACTGGGGATGCAGTGCAGTGAGTCCAGAGAGTGCCCTGGCACCACTGGGGATGCAGTGCACTGAGTTCAGAGAATACACTGGCACCACTGGGAATGCAGTGCCGTGAGTCCAGAGAGTGCACTGGCACCAATGGGGATGCAGTGCCGTCAGTCCAGAGAGTGCACTGGCACCACTGGGGATGCAGTGCAGTGATTCCAGAGAGTGCACTGGCACCACTGGGGATGCAGTGCAGTGAGTCCAGAGAGTGCACTGGCACCACTGGGGATGCAGTGCAGTGAGTCCAGAGAGTGCATTGGCACCACTGGGGATGCAGTGCAGTGAGTCCAGAGAGTTCACTGGCACCACTGGGGATGCAGTGCAGTGAGTCCAGAGAGTGCACTGGCACCACCGGGAATTCAGTACAGTGAGTCCAAAGAGTGCACTGGCAGCACTGGGGATGCAGTGCAGTGAGTCCAGAGAGTGCACTGGCACCACTGGGGATGCAGTGCAGTGAGTCCAGAGAGTGCCCTGGCACCACTGGGGATGCAGTGCACTGAGTTCAGAGAATACACTGGCACCACTGGGAATGCAGTGCCGTGAGTCCAGAGAGTGCACTGGCACCAATGGGGATGCAGTGCCGTCAGTCCAGAGAGTGCACTAGCACCACTGGGGATGCAGTGCAGTGAGTCCAGAGAGTGCACTGGCGCCACTGGGGATGCAGTGCAGTGAGTCCAGAGAGTGCACTGGCACCACGAGTGATGCACTACTGTGAGTCCAGAGAGTGCCTTGGCACCACTGGGGATGCAGCGCAGTGAGTCCAGAGAGTGCACTGTCACCACTGGGGATGCAGTGCAGTGAGTCCAGAGAGTGCACTGGCACCACTGGGGATGCAGTGCAGTGAGTCCAGGGAGTGCACTGGCACCACTGGGGATGCAGTGCAGTGAGTCCAGAGAGTGCACTGGCACCACTGGGGATGCAGTGCAGTGAGTCCAGAGAGTGCACTGGCACCACTGGGGATGCACTGCAGTGAGTCCAGAGAGCGCACTTGCAACACTGGAGATGCAGTGCAGTGACTCCAGAGAGTGCAGTGGCACCACTGGGGATGCAGTGCAGTGAGTCCAGAGAGGGCACTGGCACTACTGTGTATGCAGTGCAGTGAGTCCAGAGAGTGCACTGGCACCACTGGGGATGCACTGCAGTGAGTCCAGAGAGTGCCTTGGCACCACTCGTGATGCAGCGCAGTGAGTCCAGAGAGTGCACTGTCACCACCGGGGATGCAGTGCAGTGAGTCCAGAGAGTGCACTGGCACCACTGGGGATGCAGTGCAGTGAGTCCAGAGAGTGCACTGGCACCACTGGGGATGCACTGCAGTGAGTCCAGAGAGTGACCTGGCACCACTGGGGATGCACCCCGGTGAGTCCAGAGAGTTCACTGGCACCACTGGGGATGCAGTGCTGTGAGTCCAGAGAGTGCACTGGCACCACTGGGGATGCACTGCAGTGAGTCCAGAGAGTGCATTGGCACCAATGGGGATGCAGTGCAGTGAGTCCAGAGAGTTCACTGGCACCACTGGGGATGCAGTGCTGTGAGTCCAGAGAGTGCACTGGCACCACCGGGAATTCAGTACAGTGAGTCCAAAGAGTGCACTGGCAGCACTGGGGATGCACTGCAGTGAGTCCAGAGAGTGCACTGGCACCACTGGGGATGCAGTGCAGTGAGTCCAGAGAGTGCACTGGCACCACTGGGGATGCAGTGCCGTGAGTCCAGAGAGTGCACTAGCACCACTGGGAATGCAGTGCCGTGAGTCCAGAGTGTGCACTGCCACCACTGGGGATGCAGTGCAGTGAGTCCAGAGAGTGCACTGTCACCACTGGGGATGCAGTGCAGTGAGTCCAGAGAGTGCACTGGCAACACTGGGGATGCAGTGCCGTGAGTCCAGAGAGTGCACTGGCTCTACCGGGGATGCAGTGCAGTGAGTCCAGAGAGTGCACTGGCACCACTGGGGATGCAGTGCAGTGAGTCCAGAGAGTATCCTGGCACCACTGGGGATGCAGTGCAGTGAGTCCAGAGAGTTCACTGGCACCAATGGGGATGCAGTGCCGTCAGTCCAGAGAGTGCACTAGCACCACTGGGGATGCAGTGCCGTGAGTCCACAGTGTGCACTGGCACCACAGGGGATGCAGTGCAGTGAGTCCAGAGAGTGCACTGGCACCACTGGGGATGCACTGCAGTGAGTCCAGAGAGTGCACTGGCACCACTGGGGATGCAGTGCAGTGAGTCCACAGAGTGCACTGGCACCACGAGTGATGCACTACAGTGAGTCCAGAGAGTGCACTGGCACCACTGGGGATGCAGTGCAGTGAGTCCAGAGAGTGCACTGGCAGCACTGGGGATGCAGTGCAGTGAGTCCAGAGAGTGCACTGGCACCACTGGGGATGCAGTGCCGTGAGTCCAGAGAGTGCACTGGCACCACTGGGGATGCAGTGCAGTGAGTCCAGAGAGTGCACTGACACCACTGGGGTTGCAGTTCAGTGAGTTCAGAGAGTGACCTGGCACCACTGGGGATGCAGTGCAGTGAGTCCAGAGAGTGCACTGGCACCACTGGGGATGCAGTGCAGTGAGTCCAGAGAGTGCACTGGCACCACTGGGGATGCAGTGCAGTGAGTCCAGAGAGTGCACTGGCACCACTGTGGATGCAGTGCCGTGAGTCCAGAGAGTGCACTGGCACCACTGCGGATGCAGTGCAGTGAGTCCAGAGAGTCCACTGGCACCACTGGGGATGCAGTGCCGTGAGTCCAGAGAGTGCACTGGCACCACTGGGGATGCAGTGCAGTGAGTCCAGAGAGTGCACTGGCACCACTGGGGATGCAGTGCAGTGAGTCCAGAGTGTGACCTGGCACCACTGGGGATGCAGTGCAGTGAGTCCAGAGAGTGCACTGGCACCACTGGGGATGAAGTGCAGTGACTCCAGAGAGTGCACTGGCACCACTGGGGATGGTCATTAATGAGTCCAGAGAGTGCACTGGCACCACTGGGGATGCAGTGCAGTGAGTCCAGAGAGTGCACTGGCACCACACTGGATGCAGTGCAGTGAGTCCAGAGAGTGCACTGCCACCAGTCGGGATGGTCATTAGTGAGTCCAGAGAGTGCACTGGCACCACTGGGGATGCAGTGCAGTGAGTCCAGAGAGTGCACTGGCACCACTGGGGATGCAGTGCAGTGATTCCAGAGAGTGCACTGGCACCACGAGTGATGCACTACAGTGAGTCCAGAGAGTGCCTTGGCACCACTGGGGATGCAGCGCAGTGAGTCCAGAGAGTGCACTGGCACCAGTAGGGATGTAGTGCAGTGAGTCCAGAGAGTGCACTGGCACCAGTGGGGATGCAGTGCAGAGAGTCCAAAGAGTGACCTGGCACCACCGGGGATGCAGTGCAGTGAGTCCAGAGAGTGCCCTGGCACCACTGGGGATGCAGTGCAGTGAGTCCAGAGAGTTCACTGGCACCACTGGGGATGCAGTGCTGTGAGTCCAGAGAGTGCACTGGCACTACCGGGAATTCAGTGCAGTGAGTCCAAAGAGTGCACTGGCAGCACTGGGGATGCAGTGCAGTGAGTCCAGAGAGTGCACTGGCAACACTGGGGATGCACTGCAGTGAGTCCAGAGAGTGCACTGGAACCACTGGGGATGCAGTGCAGTGAGTCCAGAGAGTGCCCTGGCACCACTGGGGATGCAGTGCAGTGAGTTCAGAGAATACACTGGCACCACTGGGGATGCAGTGCCGTGAGTCCAGAGAGTGCACTGGCACCACTGGGGATGCACTGCAGTGAGTCCAGAGAGTGCACTGGCACCACTGGGGATGCAGTGCAGTGAGTCCAGAGAGTGCACTGGCATCACTGAGGATGCAGTGCAGTGAGTCCAGAGAGTGCACTGGCACCACGAGTGATGCACTACAGTGAGTCCAGAGAGTGCACTGGCACCACTGGGGATGCAGTGCAGTGAGTCCAGAGACTGCACTGGCACCACTGGGGATGCAGTGCAGTGAGTCCAGAGAGTGCACTGGCACCACTGGGGATGCAGTGCCGTGAGTCCAGAGAGTGCACTGGCACCACTGGGGATGCAGTGCAGTGAGTCCAGAGAGTGCACTGGCACCACTGGGGATGCAGTGCAGTGAGTCCAGAGTGTGACCTGGCACCACTGGGGATGCAGTGCAGTGAGTCCAGAGAGTGCACTGGCACCACTGGGGATGAAGTGCAGTGAGTCCAGAGAGTGCACTGGCACCACAGGGGATGCACCCCGGTGAGTCCAGAGAGTGCACTGGCACCACTGGGGATGCACTGCAGTGAGTCCAGAGAGTGCACTGGCAACACTGGGGATGCAGTGCAGTGAGTCCAGAGAGTTCACTGGCACCACTGGGGATGCAGTGCTGTGAGTACAGAGAGTGCACTGGCACCACCGGGAATTCAGTACAGTGAGTCCAAAGAGTGCACTGGCAGCACTGGGGATGCAGTGCAGTGAGTCCAGAGAGTGCACTGGCACCACTGGGGATGCAGAGCAGTGAGTCCAGAGAGTGCCCTGGCGCCACTGGGGATGCAGTGCAGTGCGTACAGAGAGTGCACTGGCACCACGAGTGATGCACTACAGTGAGTCCAGAGAGTGCCTTGGCACCACTGGGGATGCAGCGCAGTGAGTCCAGAGAGTGCACTGTCACCACTGGGGATGCAGTGCAGTGAGTCCAGAGAGTGCACTGGCACCACTGGGGATGCACTGCAGAGAGTCCAGAGAGTGCACTGGCACCACTGGGAATGCACTGCAGTGAGTCCAGAGAGTGCACTGGCACCACTGGGGATGCACCGCAGTGAGTCCAGAGAGTGCACTGGCACCACTGGGGATGCAGTGCAGTGAGTCCAGAGAGTGCACTGGCACTACTGGGGATGCAGTGCAGTGAGTCCAGAGAGTGCACTGGCACCACTGTGTATGCAGTGCAGTGAGTCCAGAGTGCACTGGCACCACCGGGAATTCAGTACAGTGAGTCCAAAGAGTGCACTGGCAGCACTGGGGATGCACTGCAGTGAGTCCAGAGAGTGCACTGGCACCACTGGGGATGCAGTGCAGTGAGTCCAGAGAGTGCACTGGCACCACTGGGGATGCAGTGCCGTGAGTCCAGAGAGTGCACTAGCACCACTGGGGATGCAGTGCCGTGAGTCCAGAGTGTGCACTGGCACCACTGGGGATGCAGTGCAGTGAGTCCAGAGAGTGCACTGGCACCACTGCGGATGCAGTGCAGTGAGTCCAGAGAGTGCACTGGCACCACTGGGGATGCAGTGCCGTGAGTCCAGAGAGTGCACTGGCTCTACCGGGGATGCAGTGCAGTGAGTCCAGAGAGTGCACTGGCACCACTGGGGATACACTGCAGAGAGTCCAGAGAGTGCACTGGCACCACTGGGGATGCACTGCAGTGAGTCCAGAGAGTGCACTGGCACCACTGGGGATGCAGTGCAGTGAGTCCAGAGAGTGCCCTGGCACCACTGGGGATGCAGTGCAGTGAGTCCAGAGAGTACCCTGGCAACAGTGGGGATGCAGTGCAGTGAGTCCAGAGAGTTCACTGGCACCACCGGGGATGCAGTGCAGTGAGTCCAGAGAGTGCCCTGGCACCACTGGGGATGCAGTGCAGTGAGTCCAGAGAGTATCCTGGCACCACTGGGGATGCAGTGCAGTGAGTCCAGAGAGTTCACTGGCACCAATGGGGATGCAGTGCCGTCAGTCCAGAGAGTGCACTAGCACCACTGGGGATGCAGTGCCGTGAGTCCACAGTGTGCACTGGCACCACAGGGGATGCAGTGCAGTGAGTCCAGAGAGTGCACTGGCACCACTGCGGATGCAGTGCAGTGAGTCCAGAGAGTGCACTGGCACCACTGGGGATGCAGTGCAGTGAGTCCAGAGAGTGCACTGGCACCACGAGTGATGCACTACAGTGAGTCCAGAGAGTGCACTGGCACCACTGGGGATGCAGTGCAGTGAGTCCAGAGAGTGCACTGGAACCACTGGGGATGCAGTGCAGTGAGTCCAGAGAGTGCACTGGCACCACTGGGGATGCAGTGCCGTGAGTCCAGAGAGTGCACTGGCACCACTGCGGATGCAGTGCAGTGAGTCCAGAGAGTCCACTGGCACCACTGGGGATGCAGTGCCGTGAGTCCAGAGAGTGCACTGGCACCACTGGGGATGCAGTGCAGTGAGTCCAGAGAGTGCACTGGCACCACTGGGGATGCAGTGCAGTGAGTCCAGAGTGTGACCTGGCACCACTGGGGATGCAGTGCAGTGAGTCCAGAGAGTGCACTGGCACCACTGGGGATGAAGTGCAGTGACTCCAGAGAGTGCACTGGCACCACTGGGGATGGTCATTAATGAGTCCAGAGAGTGCACTGGCACCACTGGGGATGCAGTGCAGTGAGTCCAGAGAGTGCACTGGCACCACACTGGATGCAGTGCAGTGAGTCCAGAGAGTGCACTGCCACCAGTCGGGATGGTCATTAGTGAGTCCAGAGAGTGCACTGGCACCACTGGGGATGCAGTGCAGTGATTCCAGAGAGTGCACTGGCACCACGAGTGATGCACTACAGTGAGTCCAGAGAGTGCCTTGGCACCACTGGGGATGCAGCGCAGTGAGTCCAGAGAGTGCACTGTCACCAATGGGGATGCAGTGCAGTGAGTCCAGAGAGTGCACTGGCACCACTGGGGATGCAGTGCAGTGAGTCCAGAGAGTGCACTGGCACTACTGGGGATGCAGTGCAGTGAGTCCAGAGAGTGCACTGGCACCACTGTGTATGCAGTGCAGTGAGTCCAGAGAGTGCACTGGCACCACCGGGAATTCAGTACAGTGAGTCCAAAGAGTGCACTGGCAGCACTGGGGATGCACTGCAGTGAGTCCAGAGAGTGCACTGGCACCACTGGGGATGCAGTGCAGTGAGTCCAGAGAGTGCACTGGCACCACTGGGTATGCAGTGCCGTGAGTCCAGAGAGTGCACTAGCACCACTGGGGATGCACTGCAGTGAGTCCAGAGAGCGCACTGGCACCACTGGGGATGCAGTGCGGTGAGTCCAGAGAGCGCACTGGCACCACCGGGGATGCAGTGAAATGAGTCCAGAGAGGGCACTGGCACCACCGGGGATGCAGTGCCGTGCTTCCAGAGAGTGCACTGGCACCACTGGGGATGCAGTGCAGTGAGTCCAGAGAGTGCACTGGCACCACTGGGGATGCACTGCAGTGAGACCAGAGATTGCACTGGTACGATTGGCTATGCACTGCAGTGAGTCCAGAGAGTGCACTGGCACCACTGGGGATGCACTGCAGTGAGTCCAGAGAGTGCACTGGCACCACTGGGGATGCAGTGCAGTGCCTCAGAGAGTGCACTGGCACCACTGGGGTTGCACTGCAGTGAAACCAGAGATTGCACTGGTACGATTGGGGATGCAGTGCAGTGAGTCCAGAGAGTGCACTGGCACCACTGGGGATGCAGTGCCGTGAGTCCAGAGAGTGCACTGGCACCACTGGGGATGCAGTGCAGTGACTCAAGAGAGTGCACTGGCCCCACTGGGGATGTAGTGCAGTGAGTCCACAGAGGGCACTGGCACCACTGGGGATGCAGTGCAGTGAGTCCAGAGAGTGCACTGGCACCACTGGGTATGCAGTGCAGTGAGTCCAAAGAGTGCACTGGCACCATTGGGGATGCAGTGCAGTGAGTCCAGAGAGTGCACTGGCACCACTGGGGATGCAGTGCAGTGAGTCCAGAGAGTGCACTGGCACCACTGGGGATGCAGTGCAGTGAGCTCAGAGAGTGCACTGGCACCACTGGGGATGCAGTGCAGTGAGTCCAGAGAGTGCACTGTCACCACTAGGGATGCAGTGCAGTGAGTCCAGAGAGGTCACTGGCAACACTGGGGATGCAGTGCAGTGAGTCCAGAGATTGCACTGGAACCACTGGGGATGCAGTGCAGTGAGTCCAGAGAGTGCACTGGCACCACTGGGGATGCAGTGCCGTGAGTCCAGAGAGTGCACTGGCACCACTGGGGATGCACTGCAATGAGTCCAGAGAGTGCACTGGCAACACTGGGGATGCAGTGCAGTGAGTCCAGAGAGTGCACTGGCACCACTGGGGATGCAGTGCCGTGAGTCCAGAGAGTGCACTGGCACCACTGGGGATGCACTGCAATGAGTCCAGAGAGTGCTCTGGTACCAATGGCAATGCAGTGCAGTGAGTCCAGAGAGTGCCTTGGCACCAATGGCAATGCAGTGCAGTGAGTCCAGAGAGTACCCTGGCACCACTGGGGATGCAGTGCAGTGAGTCCAGAGAGTGCACTGGCACCACTGCGGATGCAGTGCAGTGAGTCCAGAGAGTGCACTGGCAGCACTGGGGATGCAGTGCCGTGAGTCCAGAGAGTGCACTGGCACCGCTGGGGATGCACTGCAATGAGTCCAGAGAGTGCTCTGGTACCAATGGCAATGCAGTGCAGTGAGTCCAGAGAGTGCCTTGGCACCAATGGCAATGCAGTGCAGTGAGTCCAGAGAGTACCCTGGCACCACTGGGGATGCAGTGCAGTGAGTCCAGAGAGTGCACTGGCACCACTGGGGATGCAGTGCCGTGAGTCCAGAGTGTGCACTGGCACCACTGGGGATGCAGTGCAGTGAGTCCAGAGAGTGCACTGGCACCAGTGGGGATGCAGTGCTGTGAGTCCAGAGAGTGCACTGGCACCACTGGGGGTGCAGTGCAGTGAGTCCAGAGAGTGCACTGGCACCACTGGGGATGCACTGCAGTGAGTCCAGAGAGTGCACTGGCACCACTGGGGATGCAGTGCAGTGAGTCCAGAGAGCGCACTGGCACCACCGGGGATGCAGTGAAATGAGTCCAGAGAGCGCACTGGCACCACCCGGGATGCAGTGCCGTGCTTCCAGAGAGTGCACTGGCACCACAGGGGATGCAGTGCAGTGAGTCCAGAGAGTGCACTGGCACCACTGGGGATGCACTGCAGTGAGACCAGAGATTGCACTGGTACGATTGGGTATGCACTGCAGTGAGTCCAGAGAGTGCACTGGCACCACTGGGGATGCAGTGCAGTGAGTCCAGACAGTGCACTGGCACCACCTGGGATGCACTGCAGTGAGTCCAGAGAGTGCACTGGCACCACTGGGGATGCACTGCAGTGAGTCCAGAGAGTGCACTGGCACCACTGGGGATGCAGTGCAGTGACTCAAGAGAGTGCACTGGCACCACTGGGGATGCACTGCAGTGAGTCCAGAGAGTGCACTGGCACCACTGGGGATGTAGTGCAGTGAGTCCAGAGAGTGCACTGGCACCACTGGGGATGCAGTGCAGTGAGTCCAGAGAGGGCACTGGCACCACTGGGGATGCAGTGCAGTGAGTCCAGAGAGTGCACTGGCACCACTGGGGATGCAGTGCAGTGAGTCCAGAGAGTGCACTGGCACCACAGGGGATGCAGTGCAGTGAGCTCAGAGAGTGCACTGGCACCACTGGGGATGCAGTGCAGTGAGTCCAGAGAGTGCACTGTCACCACTAGGGATGCAGTGCAGTGAGTCCAGAGAGGTCACTGGCAACACTGGGGATGCAGTGCAGTGAGTCCAGAGAGTGCACTGGTACCACTGGGGATGCAGTGCAGTGAGTCCAGAGAGTGCACTGGCACCACTGGGGATGCACTGCAGTGAGTCCAGAGAGGGCGCTGGCACCACTGGGGATGCAGTGCAGTGACTCAAGAGAGTGCACTGGCCCCACTGGGGATGTAGTGCAGTGAGTCCACAGAGGGCACTGGCACCACTGGGGATGCAGTGCAGTGAGTCCAAAGAGTGCACTGGCACCACTGGGGATGCAGTGCAGTGAGTCCAGAGAGTGCACTGGCACCACTGGGGATGCAGTGCAGTGAGTCCAGAGAGTGCACGGGCACCACTGGGGATGCAGTGCAGTGAGCTCAGAGAGTACACTGGCACCACTGGTGATGCACTGCAATGAGTCCAGAGAGTGCACTGGCACCACTAGTGATGCAGTGCAGTGAGTGCAGAGAGGTCACTGGCACCAATGGGGATGCAGTGCAGTGAGTCCAGAGAGTGCACTGGCACCACTGGGGATGCAGTGCGGTGAGTCCAGAGAGTGCACTGGCACCACTGGGGATGCAGTGCACTGAGTCCAGAGAGGTCACTGGCACCACTGGGGATGCCGTGCAGTGAGTCCAGAAAGTGCACTGGCACCACTGGGGATGCAGTGCAGTGAGTCCAGAGAGTGCACTGGCACCACTGGGGATGCAGCGCAGTGAGTCCAGAGAGTGCACGGGCACCACTGGGGATGCAGTGCAGTGAGTCCAGAGAGTGCACTGGCACCACTGGGGATGCAGTGCCGTGAGTCCAGAGAGTGCACTGGCACCAATGGCAATGCAGTGCAGTGAGTCCAGAGAGTGCCTTGGCACCACTAGGGATGCACTGCAGTGAGTCCAGAGAGTACCCTGGCACCATTGGGGATGCAGTGCAGTGAGTCCAGAGAGTGCACTGGCACAACTGGGGATGCAGTGCCGTGAGTCCAGAGTGTGCACTGGCACCACTGGGGATGCAGTGCAGTGAGTCCAGAGAGTGCACTGGCACCAGTGGGGATGCAGTGCAGTGAGTCCAGAGAGTGTACTGGCACCACTGGGAGTGCAGTGCAGTGAGTCCAGAGAGTGCACTGGCACCAGTGGGGATGCACTGCAGTGAGTCCAGAGAGTGCACTGGCACCACTGGGGATGCACCCCGGTGAGTCCAGAGAGTGCACTGGCACCACCGGGGATGCAGTGCCGTGAGTCCAGAGAGTTCACTGGCACCACTGGGGATGCAGTGCAGTGAGTCCAGAGAGTGCACTGGCACCACTGGGGATGCACTACAGTGAGACCAGAGATTGCACTGGTACGATTGGCTATGCACTGCAGTGAGTCCAGAGAGTGCACTGGCACCACTGGGGATGCACTGCAGTGAGTCCAGAGAGTGCACTGGCACCACTGGGGATGCAGTGCAGTGCCTCAGAGAGTGCACTGGCACCACTGGGGTTGCACTGCAGTGAAACCAGAGATTGCACTGGTACGATTGGGGATGCAGTGCAGTGAGTCCAGAGAGTGCACTGGCACCACTGGGGATGCAGTGCCGTGAGTCCAGAGAGTGCACTGGCACCACTGGGGATGCAGTGCAGTGACTCAAGAGAGTGCACTGGCCCCACTGGGGATGTAGTGCAGTGAGTCCACAGAGGGCACTGGCACCACTGGGGATGCAGTGCAGTGAGTCCAGAGAGTGCACTGGCACCACTGGGTATGCAGTGCAGTGAGTCCAAAGAGTGCACTGGCACCATTGGGGATGCAGTGCAGTGAGTCCAGAGAGTGCACTGGCACCACTGGGGATGCAGTGCAGTGAGTCCAGAGAGTGCACTGGCACCACTGGGGATGCAGTGCAGTGAGCTCAGAGAGTGCACTGGCACCACTGGGGATGCAGTGCAGTGAGTCCAGAGAGTGCACTGTCACCACTAGGGATGCAGTGCAGTGAGTCCAGAGAGGTCACTGGCAACACTGGGGATGCAGTGCAGTGAGTCCAGAGAGTGCACTGGAACCACTGGGGATGCAGTGCAGTGAGTCCAGAGAGTGCACTGGCACCACTGGGGATGCAGTGCCGTGAGTCCAGAGAGTGCACTGGCACCACTGGGGATGCACTGCAATGAGTCCAGAGAGTGCACTGGCAACACTGGGGATGCAGTGCAGTGAGTCCAGAGAGTGCACTGGCACCACTGGGGATGCAGTGCCGTGAGTCCAGAGAGTGCACTGGCACCACTGGGGATGCACTGCAATGAGTCCAGAGAGTGCTCTGCTACCAATGGCAATGCAGTGCAGTGAGTCCAGAGAGTGCCTTGGCACCAATGGCAATGCAGTGCAGTGAGTCCAGAGAGTACCCTGGCACCACTGGGGATGCAGTGCAGTGAGTCCAGAGAGTGCACTGGCACCACTGCGGATGCAGTGCAGTGAGTCCAGAGAGTGCACTGGCAGCACTGGGGATGCAGTGCCGTGAGTCCAGAGAGTGCACTGGAACCGCTGGGGATGCACTGCAATGAGTCCAGAGAGTGCTCTGGTACCAATGGCAATGCAGTGCAGTGAGTCCAGAGAGTGCCTTGGCACCAATGGCAATGCAGTGCAGTGAGTCCAGAGAGTACCCTGGCACCACTGGGGATGCAGTGCAGTGAGTCCAGAGAGTGCACTGGCACCACTGGGGATGCAGTGCCGTGAGTCCAGAGTGTGCACTGGCACCACTGGGGATGCAGTGCAGTGAGTCCAGAGAGTGCACTGGCACCAGTGGGGATGCAGTGCTGTGAGTCCAGAGAGTGCACTGGCACCACTGGGGGTGCAGTGCAGTGAGTCCAGAGAGTGCACTGGCACCACTGGGGATGCACTGCAGTGAGTCCAGAGAGTGCACTGGCACCACTGGGGATGCAGTGCGGTGAGTCCAGAGAGCGCACTGGCACCACCGGGGATGCAGTGAAATGAGTCCAGAGAGCGCACTGGCACCACCGGGGATGCAGTGCCGTGCTTCCAGAGAGTGCACTGGCACCACAGGGGATGCAGTGCAGTGAGTCCAGAGAGTGCACTGGCACCACTGGGGATGCACTGCAGTGAGTCCAGAGAGTGCACTGGCACCACTGGGGATGCAGTGCAGTGACTCAAGAGAGTGCACTGGCACCACTGGGGATGCACTGCAGTGAGTCCAGAGAGTGCACTGGCACCACTGGGGATGTAGTGCAGTGAGTCCAGAGAGTGCACTGGCACCACTGGGGATGCAGTGCAGTGAGTCCAGAGAGGGCACTGGCACCACTGGGGATGCAGTGCAGTGAGTCCAGAGAGTGCACTGGCACCACTGGGGATGCAGTGCAGTGAGTCCAGAGAGTGCACTGGCACCACTGGGGATGCAGTGCAGTGAGCTCAGAGAGTGCACTGGCACCACTGGGGATGCAGTGCAGTGAGTCCAGAGAGTGCACTGTCACCACTAGGGATGCAGTGCAGTGAGTCCAGAGAGGTCACTGGCAACACTGGGGATGCAGTGCAGTGAGTCCAGAGAGTGCACTGGTACCACTGGGGATGCAGTGCAGTGAGTCCAGAGAGTGCACTGGCACCACTGGGGATGCACTGCAGTGAGTCCAGAGAGGGCGCTGGCACCACTGGGGATGCAGTGCAGTGACTCAAGAGAGTGCACTGGCCCCACTGGGGATGTAGTGCAGTGAGTCCACAGAGGGCACTGGCACCACTGGGGATGCAGTGCAGTGAGTCCAAAGAGTGCACTGGCACCACTGGGGATGCAGTGCAGTGAGTCCAGAGAGTGCACTGGCACCACTGGGGATGCAGTGCAGTGAGTCCAGAGAGTGCACGGGCACCACTGGGGATGCAGTGCAGTGAGCTCAGAGAGTACACTGGCACCACTGGTGATGCACTGCAATGAGTCCAGAGAGTGCACTGGCACCACTAGTGATGCAGTGCAGTGAGTCCAGAGAGGTCACTGGCACCAATGGGGATGCAGTGCAGTGAGTCCAGAGAGTGCACTGGCACCACTGGGGATGCAGTGCGGTGAGTCCAGAGAGTGCACTGGCACCACTGGGGATGCAGTGCACTGAGTCCAGAGAGGTCACTGGCACCACTGGGGATGCCGTGCAGTGAGTCCAGAAAGTGCACTGGCACCACTGGGGATGCAGTGCAGTGAGTCCAGAGAGTGCACTGGCACCACTGGGGATGCAGCGCAGTGAGTCCAGAGAGTGCACGGGCACCACTGGGGATGCAGTGCAGTGAGTCCAGAGAGTGCACTGGCACCACTGGGGATGCAGTGCCGTGAGTCCAGAGAGTGCACTGGCACCAATGGCAATGCAGTGCAGTGAGTCCAGAGAGTGCCTTGGCACCACTAGGGATGCACTGCAGTGAGTCCAGAGAGTACCCTGGAACCATTGGGGATGCAGTGCAGTGAGTCCAGAGAGTGCACTGGCACAACTGGGGATGCAGTGCCGTGAGTCCAGAGTGTGCACTGGCACCACTGGGGATGCAGTGCAGTGAGTCCAGAGAGTGCACTGGCACCAGTGGGGATGCAGTGCAGTGAGTCCAGAGAGTGTACTGGCACCACTGGGAGTGCAGTGCAGTGAGTCCAGAGAGTGCACTGGCACCAGTGGGGATGCACTGCAGTGAGTCCAGAGAGTGCACTGGCACCACTGGGGATGCACCCCGGTGAGTCCAGAGAGTGCACTGGCACCACCGGGGATGCAGTGCCGTGAGTCCAGAGAGTTCACTGGCACCACTGGGGATGCAGTGCAGTGAGTCCAGAGAGTGCTCTGGCACCACTGGGGATGCACTGCAGTGAGACCAGAGATTGCACTGGTACGATTGGGGATGCACTGCAGTGAGTCCAGAGAGTGCACTGGCACCACTGGGGATGCAGTGCAGTGAGTCCAGAGAGTGCACTGGCACCACTGGGGATGCAGTGCAGTGACTCAAGAGAGTGCACTGGCACCACTGGGGATGCAGTGCAGTCAGTCCAGAGAGTTCACTGGCACCACTGGGGATGCAGTGCAGTGAGTGCAGAGAGTGCACTGGCCCCACTGGGGATGTAGTGCAGTGAGTCCACAGAGGGTACTGGCACCACTGGGGATGCAGTGCAGTGAGTCCAGAGAGTGCACTGGCACCACTGGGGATGCAGTGCCGTGAGTCCAGAGAGTGCACTGGCACCACTGGGGATGCAGTGAAGTGAGTCCAGAGAGTGCACTGGCACCACTGGTGATGCAACACGGTGAGTCCAGAGAGTGCACTGTCACCACTGGGGATGCAGTGCAGTGAGCTCAGAGAGTGCACTTGCACCACTGGGGATGCAGTGCAGTGAGTCCAGAGAGTGCACTGGCACCACTGGTGATGCACTGCAGTGAGCCAGAGAGTGCACTGGCACCACTGGGGATGCAGTGCGGTGAGTCCAGAGAGTGCACTGGCACCACTGGGGGTGCAGTGCAGTGAGTCCAGAGAGGTCACTGGCACCACTGGGGATGCACCCCGGTGAGTCCAGAGAGTGCACTGGCACCACTGGGGATTGACCCCGGCAGGTCCAGAGAGTGCACTGTCACCACTGGGATGCAGTGCAGTGAGTCCAGAGAGTGCACTGGCACCACTGGGGATGCAGTGCAGTGAGTCCAGAGAGTGCACTGGCACCACTGGGGATGCACTGCAGTGAGTCCAGAGAGTGCACTGGTACCACTGGGGATGCACTGCAGTGAGTCCAGAGAGTGCACTGGCACCACTGGGGATGTGGTGCAATGAGTCCAGAGTGTGCACTGGCACCACTGGGGATGCACTGCAGTGACACCAGAGATTGCAGTGGCACCACTGGGGATGCAGTGCAGTGAATCCAGAGAGTGCACTGGAACGATTGGGGATGCACTGCAGGGAGTCCAGAGAGTGCACTGGCACCACCTGGGATGCAATGCAGTGAGTCCAGGGAGTGCACTGGCACCACTGGGGATGCACTGCAGTGACTCAAGAGAGCGCACTGGCACCAATGGGGATGCAGTGCAGTGAGTCCAGAGAGTGCACTGGCACCTCTGGGGATGCAGTGCAGTGAGTCCAGAGAGTGCACTGGCACCACTGGGGATGCAGCGCAGTGAGTCCAGAGAGTGCACTGGCACCACTGGGGATGCACTGCAGTGAGTCCAGAGAGTGCACTGGCACCACTAGTGATGCAGTGCAGTGAGTCCAGAGAGGTCACTGGCACCACTGGGGATGCAGTGCAGTGAGTCCAGAGAGTGCACTGGCACCACTGGGGATGCAGTGCGGTGAGTCCAGAGAGTGCACTAGCTCCACTGGGGATGCACTGCAGTGAGTCCAGAGAGGTCACTGGCACTATTGGGGATGCACCCCTGTGAGTCCAGAGAGTGCACTGGCACCACTGGGGATGCAGTGCACTGAGTCCAGAGAGGTCACTGGCACCACTGGGGATGCCGTGCAGTGAGTCCAGAGAGTGCACTGGCACCACTGGGGATGCAGTGCAGTGAGTCCAGAGAGTGCACTGGCACCACTGGGGATGCAGCGCAGTGAGTCCAGAGAGTGCACGGGCACCACTGGGGATGCAGTGCAGTGAGTCCAGAGAGTGCACTGGCACCACTGGGGATGCAGTGCCGTGAGTCCAGAGAGTGCACTGGCACCAATGGCAATGCAGTGCAGTGAGTCCAGAGAGTGCCTTGGCACCACTAGGGATGCACTGCAGTGAGTCCAGAGAGTACCCTGGCACCATTGGGGATGCAGTGCAGTGAGTCCAGAGAGTGCACTGGCACAACTGGGGATGCAGTGCCATGAGTCCAGAGTGTGCACTGGCACCACTGGGGATGCAGTGCAGTGAGTCCAGAGAGTGCACTGGCACCACTGGGGATGCAGTGCAGTGAGTCCAGAGAGTGTACTGGCACCACTGGGAGTGCAGTGCAGTGAGTCCAGAGAGTGCACTGGCACCAGTGGGGATGCACTGCAGTGAGTCCAGAGAGTGCACTGGCACCACTGGGGATGCACCCCGGTGAGTCCAGAGAGTGCACTGGCACCACTGGGGATGCATACCGGCAAGTCCAGAGAGTGCACTGGCACCACCGGGGATGCAGTGCCGTGAGTCCAGAGAGTGCACTGGCACCACTGGGGATGCAGTGCAGTGAGTCCAGAGAGTGCTCTGGCACCACTGGGGATGCACTGCAGTGAGACCAGAGATTGCACTGGTACGATTGGGGATGCACTGCAGTGAGTCCAGAGAGTGCACTGGCACCACTGGGGATGCAGTGCAGTGAGTCCAGAGAGTGCACTGGCACCACTGGGGATGCAGTGCAGTGACTCAAGAGAGTGCACTGGCACCACTGGAGATGCAGTGCAGTCAGTCCAGAGAGTTCACTGGCACCACTGGGGATGCAGTGCAGTGAGTGCAGAGAGTGCACTGGCCCCACTGGGGATGTAGTGCAGTGAGTCCACAGAGGGTACTGGCACCACTGGGGATGCAGTGCAGTGAGTCCAGAGAGTGCACTGGCACCACTGGGGATGCAGTGCCGTGAGTCCAGAGAGTGCACTGGCACCACTGGGGATGCAGTGAAGTGAGTCCAGAGAGTGCACTGGCACCACTGGTGATGCAACACGGTGAGTCCAGAGAGCGCACTGTCACCACTGGGGATGCAGTGCAGTGAGCTCAGAGAGTGCACTGGCACCACTGGGGATGCAGTGCAGTGAGTCCAGAGAGTGCACTGTCACCACTGGGGATGCAGTGCAGTGAGTCCAGAGAGGTCACTGGCACCACTGGGGATGCAGTGCAGTGAGTCCAGAGAGTGCACTGGCACCACTGGGGATTCAACGCAGTGAGTTCAGAGAGTGCACTTGCACCACTGGGGATGCAGTGCAGTGAGTCCAGAGAGTGCACTGGCACCACTGGTGATGCACTGCAGTGAGTCCAGAGAGTGCACTGGCACCACTGGGGATGCAGTGCGGTGAGTCCAGAGAGTGCACTGGCACCACTGGGGGTGCAGTGCAGTGAGTCCAGAGAGGTCACTGGCACCACTGGGGATGCACCCCGGTGAGTCCAGAGAGTGCACTGGCACCACTGGGGATGGACCCCGGCAGGTCCAGAGAGTGCACTGTCACCACTGGGATGCAGTGCAGTGAGTCCAGAGAGTGCACTGGCACCACTGGGGATGCAGTGCTGTGAGTCCAGAGAGTGCACTGGCACCACTGGGGATGCACTGCAGTGAGTCCAGAGAGTGCACTGGCACCACTGGGGATGTGGTGCAATGAGTCCAGAGTGTGCACTGGCACCACTGGGGATGCACTGCAGTGACACCAGAGATTGCAGTGGCACCACTGGGGATGCAGTGCAGTGAATCCAGAGAGTGCAGTGGAACGATTGGGGATGCACTGCAGGGAGTCCAGAGAGTGCACTGGCACCACCTGGGATGCAATGCAGTGAGTCCAGGGAGTGCACTGGCACCACTGGGGATGCACTGCAGTGACTCAAGAGAGCGCACTGGCACCACTGGGGATGCAGTGCAGTGAGTCCAGAGAGTGCACTGGCACCTCTGGGGATGCAGTGCAGTGAGTCCAGAGAGTGCACTGGCACCACTGGGGATGCAGCGCAGTGAGTCCAGAGAGTGCACTGGCACCACTGGGGATGCACTGCAGTGAGTCCAGAGAGTGCACTGGCACCACTGGGGATTCAACGCAGTGAGTCCAGAGAGTGCACTGGCACCACTGGGGATACACTGCAGTGAGTCCAGAGAGTGCACTGGCACTACTGGGGATGCAATGGAGTGAGTCCAGAGAGTGCACTGGCACCACTGGGGATGCATTGCAGTGACTCAAGAGAGCGCACTGGCACCACTGGGGATGCAGTGCAGTGAGTCCAGAGAGTGCACTGGCACCACTGGGGATGCAGTGCAGTGAGTCCAGAGAGTGCACGGGCACCCCTGGGGATGCAGTGCAGTGAGTCCAGAGAGTGCACGGGCACCACTGGGGATGCAGTGCAGTGAGTCCAGAGAGTGCACTGGCACCACTGGGGGTGCAGTGCAGTGAGTCCAGAGAGTGCACTGGCACCACTGGGGATGCACTGCAGTGAGTCCAGAGAGTGCACTGGCACCGCTGGAGATGCAGTGCAGTGAGTCCAGAGAGTGCACTGGCACCACCTAGGATGCAGTGCAGTGAGTCCAGATAGTGCACTGGCACCACTGGGGATGCAGTGCAGTAAGTCCAGAGAGTGCACGGGCACCACTGGGGATGCAGTGCAGTGAGTCCAGAGAGTGCACTTGCACCACTGGGGATGCATTGCAGTGAGTCCAGAGAGTGCACTGGCACCACTGGGGATGCAGTGCCGTGAGTCCAGAGAGTGCACTGGCACCACTGGGGATGCACTGCAGTGAGTCCAGAGAGGGCACTGGCACTATTGGGAATGCACACCGGTGAGTCCAGAGAGTGCACTGACACCACTGGGAATGCAGTGCACTGAGTCCAGAGAGTGCACTGGCACCACTGGGGATGCAGTGCAGTGAGTCCAGAGAGTGCACGGGCACCACTGGGGATGCAGTGCAGTGAGCTCAGAGAGTACACTGGCACCACTGGTGATGCACTGCAATGAGTCCAGAGAGTGCACTGGCACCACTAGTGATGCAGTGCAGTGAGTCCAGAGAGGTCACTGGCACCACTGGGGATGCAGTGCAGTGAGTCCAGAGAGTGCACTGGCACCACTGGGGATGCAGTGCAGTGAGTCCAAAGAGTGTACTGGCACCATTGGGGATGCAGTGCAGTGAGTCCCGAGAGTGCACTGGCACCACTGGGGATGCACTGCAGTGAGTCCAGAGAGTGCACTGGCACCACTGGGGATGCAGTGCAGTGAGTCCAGAGAGTGCACTGGCACCACTGGGGATGCAGTGCAGTGAGTCCAGAGAGTGCACTGGCACCAATGGGGATGCAGTGCAGTGAGTCCAGATAGTGCACTGGCACCAGTGGGGATGCAGTGCAGTGAGTCCAGAGAGTGCACTGGCACCACTGGGGATGCAGTGCAGTGAGTCCAGAGAGTGCACTGGCACCACTGGGGATGCAGTGCCGTGAGTCCAGAGAGTGCACTGGCACCACTGGGGATGCACTGCAATGAGTCCAGAGAGTGCACTGGCACCAATGGCAATGCAGTGCCTTGAGTCCAGAGAGTGCCTTGGCACCAATGGCAATGCAGTGCAGTGAGTCCAGAGAGTACCCTGGCACCACTGGGGATGCAGTGCAGTGAGTCCAGAGAGGTCACTGGCACCACTGGGGATGCAGTGCCGTGTGTCCAGAGACTACACATGCACCACTGGGGATGCAGTGCAGTGAGTCCAGAGAGTGCACTGGCACCAGTGGGGATGCAGTGCTGTGAGTCCAGAGAGTGCACTGGCACCACTGGGGGTGCAGTGCAGTGAGTCCAGAGAGTGCACTGGCACCACTGGGGATGCACTGCAGTGAGTCCAGAGAGTGCACTGGCACCACTGGGGATGCAGTGCGGTGAGTCCAGAGAGCGCACTGGCACCACCGGGGATGCAGTGAAATGAGTCCAGAGAGCGCACTCGCACCACCGGGGATGCAGTGCCGTGCTTCCAGAGAGTGCACTGGCACCACTGGGGATGCAGTGCAGTGAGTCCAGAGAGTGCACTGGCACCACTGGGGATGCACTGCAGTGAGACCAGAGATTGCACTGGTACGATTGGCTATGCACTGCAGTGAGTCCAGAGAGTGCACTGGCACCACTGGGGATGCACTGCAGTGAGTCCAGAGAGTGCACTGGCACCACTGGGGATGCAGTGCAGTGCCTCAGAGAGTGCACTGGCACCACTGGGGTTGCACTGCAGTGAAACCAGAGATTGCACTGGTACGATTGGGGATGCAGTGCAGTGAGTCCAGAGAGTGCACTGGCACCACTGGGGATGCAGTGCCGTGAGTCCAGAGAGTGCACTGGCACCACTGGGGATGCAGTGCAGTGACTCAAGAGAGTGCACTGGCCCCACTGGGGATGTAGTGCAGTGAGTCCACAGAGGGCACTGGCACCACTGGGGATGCAGTGCAGTGAGTCCAGAGAGTGCACTGGCACCACTGGGTATGCAGTGCAGTGAGTCCAAAGAGTGCACTGGCACCATTGGGGATGCAGTGCAGTGAGTCCAGAGAGTGCACTGGCACCACTGGGGATGCAGTGCAGTGAGTCCAGAGAGTGCACTGGCACCACTGGGGATGCAGTGCAGTGAGCTCAGAGAGTGCACTGGCACCACTGGGGATGCAGTGCAGTGAGTCCAGAGAGTGCACTGTCACCACTAGGGATGCAGTGCAGTGAGTCCAGAGAGGTCACTGGCAACACTGGGGATGCAGTGCAGTGAGTCCAGAGAGTGCACTGGAACCACTGGGGATGCAGTGCAGTGAGTCCAGAGAGTGCACTGGCACTACTGGGGATGCAGTGCGGTGAGTCCAGAGAGTGCACTGGCACCACTGGGGATGCACTGCAGTGAGTCCAGAGAGGGCACTGGAACCACTGGTGATGCAGTGCAGTGACTCAAGAGAGTGCACTGGCCCCACTGGGGATGTAGTGCAGTGAGTCCACAGAGGGCACTGGCACCACTGGGGATGCAGTGCAGTGAGTCCAGAGAGTGCACTGGCACCACTGGGGATGCAGTGCCGTGAGTCCAGAGAGTGCACTGGCACCACTGGGGATGCACTGCAATGAGTCCAGAGAGTGCACTGGCACCACTGGGGATGCAGTGCAGTGAGTCCAGAGAGTGCACTGGCACCACTGGGGATGCAGTGCCGTGAGTCCAGAGAGTGCACTGGCACCACTGGGGATGCACTGCAATGAGTCCAGAGAGTGCTCTGGTACCAATGGCAATGCAGTGCAGTGAGTCCAGAGAGTGCCTTGGCACCAATGGCAATGCAGTGCAGTGAGTCCAGAGAGAACCCTGGCACCACTGGGTTTGCAGTGCAGTGAGTCCAGAGAGTGCACTGGCACCACTGGGGATGCAGTGCCGTGAGTCCAGAGTGTGCACTGGCACCACTGGGGATGCAGTGCAGTGAGTCCAGAGAGTGCACTGGTACCAGTGGGGATGCAGTGCTGTGAGTCCAGAGAGTGCACTGGCACCACTGGGGGTGCAGTGCAGTGAGTCCAGAGAGTGCACTGGCACCACTGGGGATGCAGTGCAGTGAGTCCAGAGAGTGCACTGGCACCAGTGGGGATGCAGTGCTGTGAGTCCAGAGAGTGCACTGGCACCACTGGGGGTGCAGTGCAGTGAGTCCAGAGAGTGCACTGGCACCACTGGGGATGCACTGCAGTGAGTCCAGAGAGTGCACTGGCACCACTGGGGATGCAGTGCGGTGAGTCCAGAGAGCGCACTGGCACCACCGGGGATGCAGTGAAATGAGTCCAGAGAGCGCACTGGCACCACCGGGGATGCAGTGCCGTGCTTCCAGAGAGTGCACTGGCACCACTGGGGATGCAGTGCAGTGAGTCCAGAGAGTGCACTGGCACCACTGGGGATGCACTGCAGTGAGTCCAGACAGTGCACTGGCACCACTGGGGATGCAGTGCAGTGACTCAAGAGAGTGCACTGGCACCACTGGAGATGCAGTGCAGTGAGTCCAGAGAGTGCACTGGCACCACTGGGGATGCAGTACAGTGAGTCCAGAGAGTGCACTGGCACCAATGGGGATGCAGTGCAGTGAGTCCAGATAGTGCACTGGCACCAGTGGGGATGCAGTGCAGTGAGTCCAGAGAGTGCACTGGCACCACTGGGGATGCAGTGCAGTGAGTCCAGAGAGTGCACTGGCACCACTGGGGATGCAGTGCCGTGAGTCCAGAGAGTGCACTGGCACCACTGGGGATGCACTGCAATGAGTCCAGAGAGTGCACTGGCACCAATGGCAATGCAGTGCCGTGAGTCCAGAGAGTGCCTTGGCACCAATGGCAATGCAGTGCAGTGAGTCCAGAGAGTACCCTGGCACCACTGGGGATGCAGTGCAGTGAGTCCAGAGAGGTCACTGGCACCACTGGGGATGCAGTGCCGTGAGTCCAGAGTGTGCACTGGCACCACTGGGGATGCAGTGCAGTGAGTCCAGAGAGTGCACTGGCACCAGTGGGGATGCAGTGCTGTGAGTCCAGAGAGTGCACTGGCACCACTGGGGGTGCAGTGCAGTGAGTCCAGAGAGTGCACTGGCACCACTGGGGATGCACTGCAGTGAGTCCAGAGAGTGCACTGGCACCACTGGGGATGCAGTGCGGTGAGTCCAGAGAGCGCACTGGCACCACCGGGGATGCAGTGAAATGAGTCCAGAGAGCGCACTGGCACCACCGGGGATGCAGTGCCGTGCTTCCAGAGAGTGCACTGGCACCACTGGGGATGCAGTGCAGTGAGTCCAGAGAGTGCACTGGCACCACTGGGGATGCACTGCAGTGAGACCAGAGATTGCACTGGTACGATTGGCTATGCACTGCAGTGAGTCCAGAGAGTGCACTGGCACCACTGGGGATGCACTGCAGTGAGTCCAGAGAGTGCACTGGCACCACTGGGGATGCAGTGCAGTGCCTCAGAGAGTGCACTGGCACCACTGGGGTTGCACTGCAGTGAAACCAGAGATTGCACTGGTACGATTGGGGATGCAGTGCAGTGAGTCCAGAGAGTGCACTGGCACCACTGGGGATGCAGTGCCGTGAGTCCAGAGAGTGCACTGGCACCACTGGGGATGCAGTGCAGTGACTCAAGAGAGTGCACTGGCCCCACTGGGGATGTAGTGCAGTGAGTCCACAGAGGGCACTGGCACCACTGGGGATGCAGTGCAGTGAGTCCAGAGAGTGCACTGGCACCACTGGGTATGCAGTGCAGTGAGTCCAAAGAGTGCACTGGCACCATTGGGGATGCAGTGCAGTGAGTCCAGAGAGTGCACTGGCACCACTGGGGATGCAGTGCAGTGAGTCCAGAGAGTGCACTGGCACCACTGGGGATGCAGTGCAGTGAGTCCACAGAGTGCTCTGGCACGACTGGGGATGCACTGCAGTGAGACCAGAGATTACACTGGTACGATTGGGGATGCACTGCAGTGAGTCCAGAGAGTGCACTGGCACCACTGGGGATGCAGTGCAGTGAGTCCAGAGAGTGCACTGGCACCACTGGGGATGCAGTGCAGTGACTCAAGAGAGTGCACTGGCACCACTGGGGATGCAGTGCAGTCAGTCCAGAGAGTTCACTGGCACCACTGGGGATGCAGTGCAGTGAGCTCAGAGAGTGCACTGGCACCACTGGGGATGCAGTGCAGTGAGTCCAGAGAGTGCACTGTCACCACTAGGGATGCAGTGCAGTGAGTCCAGAGAGGTCACTGGCAACACTGGGGATGCAGTGCAGTGAGTCCAGAGAGTGCACTGGAACCACTGGGGATGCAGTGCAGTGAGTCCAGAGAGTGCACTGGCACCACTGGGGATGCAGTGCGGTGAGTCCAGAGAGTGCACTGGCACCACTGGGGATGCACTGCAGTGAGTCCAGAGAGGGCACTGGAACCACTGGTGATGCAGTGCAGTGACTCAAGAGAGTGCACTGGCCCCACTGGGGATGTAGTGCAGTGAGTCCACAGAGGGCACTGGCACCACTGGGGATGCAGTGCAGTGAGTCCAGAGAGTGCACTGGCACCACTGGGGATGCAGTGCAGTGACTCCAGAGAGTGCACTGGCACCACTGGGGATGCACTGCAATGAGTCCAGAGAGTGCACTGGCACCACTGGGGATGCAGTGCAGTGAGTCCAGAGAGTGCACTGGCACCACTGGGGATGCAGTGCCGTGAGTCCAGAGAGTGCACTGGCACCACTGGGGATGCACTGCAATGAGTCCAGAGAGTGCTCTGGTACCAATGGCAATGCAGTGCAGTGAGTCCAGAGAGTGCCTTGGCACCAATGGCAATGCAGTGCAGTGAGTCCAGAGAGTACCCTGGCACCACTGGGGATGCAGTGCAGTGAGTCCAGAGAGTGCACTGGCACCACTGGGGATGCAGTGCCGTGAGTCCAGAGTGTGCACTGGCACCACTGGGGATGCAGTGCAGTGAGTCCAGAGAGTGCACTGGCACCAGTGGGGATGCAGTGCTGTGAGTCCAGAGAGTGCACTGGCACCACTGGGGGTGCAGTGCAGTGAGTCCAGAGAGTGCACTGGCACCACTGGGGATGCACTGCAGTGAGTCCAGAGAGTGCACTGGCACCAGTGGGGATGCAGTGCTGTGAGTCCAGAGAGTGCACTGGCACCACTGGGGGTGCAGTGCAGTGAGTCCAGAGAGTGCACTGGCACCACTGGGGATGCACTGCTTGAGTCCAGAGAGTGCACTGGCACCACTGGGGATGCAGTGCGGTGAGTCCAGAGAGCGCACTGGCACCACCGGGGATGCAGTGAAATGAGTCCAGAGAGCGCACTGGCACCACCGGGGATGCAGTGCCGTGCTTCCAGAGAGTGCACTGGCACCACTGGGGATGCAGTGCAGTGAGTCCAGAGAGTGCACTGGCACCACTGGGGATGCACTGCAGTGAGTCCAGACAGTGCACTGGCACCACTGGGGATGCAGTGCAGTGACTCAAGAGAGTGCACTGGCACCACTGGAGATGCAGTGCAGTGAGTCCAGAGAGTGCACTGGCACCACTGGGGATGCAGTGCGGTGAGTCCAGAGAGTGCACTGGCACCACTGGGGATGCACTGCAGTGAGTCCAGAGAGGGCACTGGAACCACTGGTGATGCAGTGCAGTGACTCAAGAGAGTGCACTGGCCCCACTGGGGATGTAGTGCAGTGAGTCCACAGAGGGCACTGGCACCACTGGGGATGCAGTGCAGTGAGTCCAGAGAGTGCACTGGCACCACTGGGGATGCAGTGCCGTGAGTCCAGAGAGTGCACTGGCACCACTGGGGATGCACTGCAATGAGTCCAGAGAGTGCACTGGCACCACTGGGGATGCAGTGCAGTGAGTCCAGAGAGTGCACTGGCACCACTGGGGATGCAGTGCCGTGAGTCCAGAGAGTGCACTGGCACCACTGGGGATGCACTGCAATGAGTCCAGAGAGTGCTCTGGTACCAATGGCAATGCAGTGCAGTGAGTCCAGAGAGTGCCTTGGCACCAATGGCAATGCAGTGCAGTGAGTCCAGAGAGTACCCTGGCACCACTGGGGATGCAGTGCAGTGAGTCCAGAGAGTGCTCTGGCACCACTGGGGATGCAGTGCCGTGAGTCCAGAGTGTGCACTGGCACCACTGGGGATGCAGTGCAGTGAGTCCAGAGAGTGCACTGGCACCAGTGGGGATGCAGTGCTGTGAGTCCAGAGAGTGCACTGGCACCACTGGGGGTGCAGTGCAGTGAGTCCAGAGAGTGCACTGGCACCACTGGGGATGCACTGCAGTGAGTCCAGAGAGTGCACTGGCACCAGTGGGGATGCAGTGCTGTGAGTCCAGAGAGTGCACTGGCACCACTGGGGATGCAGTGCAGTGAGTCCAGAGAGTGCACTGGCACCACTGTGTATGCAGTGCAGTGAGTCCAGAGAGTGCACTGGCACCACTGGGGATGCAGTGCGGTGAGTCCAGAGAGCGCACTGGCACCACCGGGGATGCAGTGAAATGAGTCCAGAGAGCGCACTGGCACCACCGGGGATGCAGTGCCGTGCTTCCAGAGAGTGCACTGGCACCACTGGGGATGCAGTGCAGTGAGTCCAGAGAGTGCACTGGCACCACTGGGGATGCACTGCAGTGAGTCCAGACAGTGCACTGGCACCACTGGGGATGCAGTGCAGTGACTCAAGAGAGTGCACTGGCACCACTGGAGATGCACTGCAGTGAGTCCAGAGAGTGCACTGGCACCACTGGGGATGCAGTGCAGTGAGTCCAGAGAGTGCCCTGGCACCACTGGGGATGCAGTGCAGTGAGTCCAGAGAGTGCACTGGCACCACTGGGGATGCAGTGCCGTGAGTCCAGAGAGTGCACTGGCACCACTGGTCATGCACTGCAATGAGTCCAGAGAGTGCACTGGCACCACTGGGGATGCAGTGCAGTGAGTCCAGAGAGTGCACTGGCACCACTGGGGATGCAGTGCAGTGAGTCCAGAGAGTGCCCTGGCACCACTGGGGATGCAGTGCAGTCAGTCCAGAGAGTGCACTGGCACCACTGCGGATGCAGTGCAGTGAGTCCAGAGAGTGCACTGGCAGCACTGGGGATGCAGTGCCGTGAGTCCAGAGAGTGCACTGGCACCGCTGGGGATGCACTGCAATGAGTCCAGAGAGTGCTCTGGTACCAATGGCAATGCAGTGCAGTGAGTCCAGAGAGTGCCTTGGCACCAATGGCAATGCAGTGCAGTGAGTCCAGAGAGTACCCTGGCACCACTGGGGATGCAGTGCAGTGAGTCCAGAGAGTGCACTGGCACCACTGGGGATGCACTGCAGTGAGTCCAGACAGTGCACTGGCACCACTGGGGATGCAGTGCAGTGACTCAAGAGAGTGCAGTGGCACCACTGGAGATGCAGTGCAGTGAGTCCAGAGAGTGCACTGGCACCACTGGGGATGCAGTGCGGTGAGTCCAGAGAGTGCACTGGCACCACTGGTGATGCACTGCAGTGAGTCCAGAGAGGGCACTGGAACCACTGGTGATGCAGTGCAGTGACTCAAGAGAGTGCACTGGCCCCACTGGGGATGTAGTGCAGTGAGTCCACAGAGGGCACTGGCACCACTGGGGATGCAGTGCAGTGAGTCCAGAGAGTGCACTGGCACCACTGGGGATGCAGTGCCGTGAGTCCAGAGAGTGCACTGGCACCACTGGGGATGCACTGCAATGAGTCCAGAGAGTGCACTGGCACCACTGGGGATGCAGTGCAGTGAGTCCAGAGAGTGCACTGGCACCACTGGGGATGCAGTGCCGTGAGTCCAGAGAGTGCACTGGCACCACTGGGGATGCACTGCAATGAGTCCAGAGAGTGCTCTGGTACCAATGGCAATGCAGTGCAGTGAGTCCAGAGAGTGCCTTGGCACCAATGGCAATGCAGTGCAGTGAGTCCAGAGAGTACCCTGGCACCACTGGGGATGCAGTGCAGTGAGTCCAGAGAGTGCTCTGGCACCACTGGGGATGCAGTGCCGTGAGTCCAGCGTGTGCACTGGCACCACTGGGGATGCAGTGCAGTGAGTCCAGAGAGTGCACTGGCACCAGTGGGGATGCAGTGCTGTGAGTCCAGAGAGTGCACTGGCACCACTGGGGGTGCAGTGCAGTGAGTCCAGAGAGTGCACTGGCACCACTGGGGATGCACTGCAGTGAGTCCAGAGAGTGCACTGGCACCAGTGGGGATGCAGTGCTGTGAGTCCAGAGAGTGCACTGGCACCACTGGGGGTGCAGTGCAGTGAGTCCAGAGAGTGCACTGGCACCACTGGGGATGCACTGCAGTGAGTCCAGAGAGTGCACTGGCACCACTGGGGATGCAGTGCGGTGAGTCCAGAGAGCGCACTGGCACCACCGGGGATGCAGTGAAATGAGTCCAGAGAGCGCACTGGCACCACCGGGGATGCAGTGCCGTGCTTCCAGAGAGTGCACTGGCACCACTGGGGATGCAGTGCAGTGAGTCCAGAGAGTGCACTGGCACCACTGGGGATGCACTGCAGTGAGTCCAGACAGTGCACTGGCACCACTGGGGATGCAGTGCAGTGACTCAAGAGAGTGCACTGGCACCACTGGGGATGCAGTGCAGTGAGTCCAGAGAGTGCACTGGCACCACTGGGGATGCAGTGCAGTGAGTCCAGAGAGTGCCCTGGCACCACTGGGGATGCACTGCAGTGAGTCCAGAGAGTGCACTGGCACCACTGGGGATGCAGTGCCGTGAGTCCAGAGAGTGCACTGGCACCACTGGTCATGCACTGCAATGAGTCCAGAGAGTGCACTGGCACCACTGGGGATGCAGTGCAGTGAGTCCAGAGAGTGCACTGGCACCACTGGGGATGCAGTGCAGTGAGTCCAGAGAGTGCCCTGGCACCACTGGGGATGCAGTGCAGTCAGTCCAGAGAGTGCACTGGCACCACTGCGGATGCAGTGCAGTGAGTCCAGAGAGTGCACTGGCAGCACTGGGGATGCAGTGCCGTGAGTCCAGAGAGTGCACTGGCACCGCTGGGGATGCACTGCAATGAGTCCAGAGAGTGCTCTGGTACCAATGGCAATGCAGTGCAGTGAGTCCAGAGAGTGCCTTGGCACCAATGGCAATGCAGTGCAGTGAGTCCAGAGAGTACCCTGGCACCACTGGGGATGCAGTGCAGTGAGTCCAGAGAGTGCACTGGCACCACTGGGGATGCAGTGCCGTGAGTCCAGAGTGTGCACTGGCACCACTGGGGATGCAGTGCAGTGAGTCCAGAGAGTGCACTGGCACCAGTGGGGATGCAGTGCTGTGAGTCCAGAGAGTGCACTGGCACCACTGGGGGTGCAGTGCAGTGAGTCCAGAGAGTGCACTGGCACCACTGGGGATGCACTGCAGTGAGACCAGAGATTGCACTGGCACCACTGGGGATGCAGTGCGGTGAGTCCAGAGAGCGCACTGGCACCACCGGGGATGCAGTGAAATGAGTCCAGAGAGCGCACTGGCACCACCGGGGATGCAGTGCCGTGCTTCCAGAGAGTGCACTGGCACCACAGGGATGCAGTGCAGTGAGTCCAGAGAGTGCACTGGCACCACTGGGGATGCACTGCAGTGAGACCAGAGATTGCACTGGTACGATTGGGTATGCAGTGCAGTGAGTCCAGAGAGTGCACTGGCAGCACTGGGGATGCAGTGCAGTGAGTCCAGACAGTGCACTGGCACCACCTGGGATGCACTTCAGTGAGTCCAGAGAGTGCACTGGCACCACTGGGGATGCACTGCAGTGAGTCCAGAGAGTGCACTGGCACCACTGGGGATGCAGTGCAGTGACTCAAGAGAGTGCACTGGCACCACTGGGGATGCACTGCAGTGAGTCCAGAGAGTGCACTGGCACCACTGGGGATGTAGTGCAGTGAGTCCAGAGAGTGCACTAGCACCACTGGGGATGCAGTGCAGTGAGTCCAGAGAGGGCACTGGCACCACTGGGGATGCAGTGCAGTGAGTCCAAAGAGTGCACTGGCACCATTGTGGATGCAGTGCAGTGAGTCCCGAGAGTGCACTGGCACAACTGGGGATGCAGTGCAGTGAGTCCAGAGAGGTCACTGGCAGCACTGGGTATGCAGTGCAGTGAGTCCAGAGAGTGCCCCGGCACCACTGGGGATGCAGTGCAGTGAGTCCAGAGAGGTCACTGGCACCAATGGGGATGCAGTGCAGTGAGTCCAGATAGTGAACTGGCACCAGTTGGGATGCAGTGCAGTGAGTCCAGAGAGTGCACTGGCACCACTGGGGATGCAGTGCAGTGAGCTCAGAGAGAGCACTGGCACCACTGGGGATGCAGTGCAGTGAGTCCAGAGAGGGCACTGGCACTATTGGGGATGCACCCCGGTGAGTCCAGAGAGTGCACTGGCACCACTGGGGTTGCACTGCAGTGAAACCAGAGATTGCACTGGTACGATTGGGGATGCAGTGCAGTGAGTCCAGAGAGTGCACTGGCAACACTGGGGATGCAGTGCCGTGAGTCCAGAGAGTGCACTGGCACCACTGGGGATGCAGTGCAGTGAGTCCAGAGAGCGCACTGGCACCATTGGGGATGCAGTGCAGTGAGTCCAGAGAGTGCACTGGCACCACTGGGGATGCAGTGCAGTGAGTCCAGAGAGTGCACTGGCACCACTGGGGATGCAGTGCAGTGAGCTCAGAGAGTGCACTGGCACCACTGGGGATGCAGTGCAGTGAGTCCAGAGAGTGCACTGTCACCACTAGGGATGCAGTGCAGTGAGTCCAGAGAGGTCACTGGCAACACTGGGGATGCAGTGCAGTGAGTCCAGAGAGTGCACTGGTACCACTGGGGATGCAGTGCAGTGAGTACAGAGAGTGCACTGGCACCACTGGGGATGCAGTGCGGTGAGTCCAGAGAGTGCACTGGCACCACTGGGGATGCACTGCAGTGAGTCCAGAGAGGGCACTGGCACCACTGGGGATGCAGTGCAGTGACTCAAGAGAGTGCACTGGCCCCACTGGGGATGTAGTGCAGTGAGTCCACAGAGGGCACTGGCACCACTGGGGATGCAGTGCAGTGAGTCCAAAGAGTGCACTGGCACCACTGGGGATGCAGTGCAATGAGTCCAAAGAGTGCACTGGCACCATTGGGGATGCAGTGCAGTGAGTCCAGAGAGTGCACTGGCACTACTGGGGATGCAGTGCAGTGAGTCCAGAGAGTGCACGGGCACCACTGGGGATGCAGTGCAGTTAGCTCAGAGAGTACACTGGCACCACTGGTGATGCACTGCAATGAGTCCAGAGAGTGCACTGGCACCACTAGTGATGCAGTGCAGTGAGTCCAGAGAGGTCACTGGCAGCACTGGGGATGCAGTGCAGTGAGTCCAGAGAGTGCACTGGCACCACTGGGGATGCAGTGCGGTGAGTCCAGAGAGGTCACTGGCACTATTGGGGATGCACCCCTGTGAGTTCAGAGAGTGCACTGGCACCACTGGGGATGCAGTGCACTGAGTCCAGAGAGGTCACTGGCACCACAGGGGATGCCGTGCAGTGAGTCCAGAGAGTGCACTGGCACCACTGGGGATGCAGTGCAGTGAGTCCAGAGAGTGCACTGGCACCACTGGGGATGCAGCGCAGTGAGTCCAGAGAGTGCACTGGCAGCACTGGGGATGCAGTGCAGTGAGTCCAGAGAGTGCACTGGCACCACTGGGGATGCAGTGCCGTGAGTCCAGAGAGTGCACTGGCACCAAAGGCAATGCAGTGCAGTGAGTCCAGAGAGTGCCTTGGCACCACTAGGGATGCACTGCAGTGAGTCCAGAGAGATTACTGGCACCACTGGGAGTGCAGTGCAGTAAGTCCAGAGAGTGCACTGGCACCAGTGGGGATGCACTGCAGTGAGTCCAGAGAGTGCACTGGCACCACTGGGGATGCACCCCGGTGAGTCCAGAGAGTGCACTGGCACCACTGGGGATGCATACCGGCAAGTCCAGAGAGTGCACTGGCACCACCGGGGATGCAGTGCCGTGAGTCCAGAGAGTGCACTGGCACAACTGGGGATGCAGTGCAGTGAGTCCAGAGAGTGCTCTGGCACCACTGGGGATGCACTGCAGTGAGACCAGAGATTGCACTGGTACGATTGGGGATGCACTGCAGTGAGTCCAGAGAGTGCACTGGCACCACTGGGGATGCACTGCAGTGAGTCCAGAGAGGTCACTGGCACTATTGGGGATGCACCCCTGTGAGTCCAGAGAGTGCACTGGCACCACTGGGGATGCAGTGCACTGAGTCCAGAGAGGTCACTGGCACCACTGGGGATGCCGTGCAGTGAGTCCAGAGAGTGCACTGGCACCACTGGGGATGCAGTGCAGTGAGTCCAGAGAGTGCACTGGCACCACTGGGGATGCAGTGCAGTGAGTCCAGAGAGTGCACTGGCACCACTGGGGATGCAGTGCCGTGAGTCCAGAGAGTGCACTGGCACCAATGGCAATGCAGTGCAGTGAGTCCAGAGAGTGCCTTGGCACCACTAGGGATGCACTGCAGTGAGTCCAGAGAGTGTACTGGCACCACTGGGGATGCAGTGCAGTGAGTCCAGAGAGTGCACTGGCACCAGTGGGGATGCACTGCAGTGAGTCCAGAGAGTGCACTGGCACCACTGGGGATGCACCCCGGTGAGTCCAGAGAGTGCACTGGCACCACTGGGGATGCATACCGGCAAGTCCAGAGAGTGCACTGGCACCACCGGGGATGCAGTGCCGTGAGTCCAGAGAGTGCACTGGCACCACTGGGGATGCAGTGCAGTGAGTCCAGAGAGTGCTCTGGCACCACTGGGGATGCACTGCAGTGAGACCAGAGATTGCACTGGTACGATTGGGGATGCACTTCAGCGAGTCCAGAGAGTGCACTGGCACCACTGGGGATGCAGTGCAGTGAGTCCAGAGAGTGCACTGGCACCACTGGGGATGCAGTGCAGTGACTCAAGAGAGTGCACTGGCACCACTGGGGATGCAGTGCAGTCAGTCCAGAGAGTTCACTGGCACCACTGGGGATGCAGTGCAGTGAGTGCAGAGAGTGCACTGGCCCCACTGGGGATGTAGTGCAGTGAGTCCACAGAGGGTACTGGCACCACTGGGGATGCAGTGCAGTGAGTCCAGAGAGTGCACTGGCACCACTGGGGATGCAGTGCCGTGAGTCCAGAGAGTGCACTGGCACCACTGGGGATGCAGTGAAGTGTGTCCAGAGAGTGCACTGGCACCACTGGGGATGCAACCCGGTGAGTCCAAAGAGTGCACTGTCACCACTGGGGATGCAGTGCAGTGAGCTCAGAGAGTGCACTGGCACCACTGGGGATGCAGTGCAGTGAGTCCAGAGAGTGCACTGTCACCACTGGGGATGCAGTGCAGTGAGTCCAGAGAGTGCACTGGCACCACTGGGGATGCACTGCAGTGAGTCCACAGAGTGCACTGGCACCACTGGGGATGCAGTGCAGTGAGCTCAGAGAGTGCACTTGCACGACTGGGGATGCAGTGCAGTGAGTCCAGAGAGTGCACTGGCACCACTGGGGAGGCAGTGCGGTGAGTCCAGAGAGTGCACTGGCACCACTGGGGGTGCAGTGCAGTGAGTCCAGAGAGTGCACTGGCACCACTGGGGATGCAGTGCGGTGAGTCCAGAGAGTGCACTGGCACCACTGGGGGTGCAGTGCAGTGAGTCCAGAGAGGTCACTGGCACCACTGGGGATGCACCCCGGTGAGTCCAGAGAGTGCACTGGCACCACTGGGGATGGACCCCGGCAGGTCCAGAGAGTGCACTGTCACCACTGGGATGCAGTGCAGTGAGTCCAGAGAGTGCACTGGCACCACTGGGGATGCTGTGCAGTGAGTCCAGAGAGTGCACTGGCACCACTGGGGATGCACTGCAGTGAGTCCAGAGAGTGCACTGGTACCACTGGGGATGCACTGCAGTGAGTCCAGAGAGTGCACTGGCACCACTGGGGATGTGGTGCAATGAGTCCAGAGTGTGCACTGGCACCACTGGGGATGCACTGCAGTGAGACCAGAGATTGCAGTGGCACCACTGGGGATGCAGTGCAGTGAATCCAGAGAGTGCACTGGAACGATTGGGGATGCACTGCAGGGAGTCCAGAGAGTGCACTGGCACCACCTGGGATGCAATGCAGTGAGTCCAGGGAGTGCACTGGCACCACTGGGGATGCACTGCAGTGACTCAAGAGAGCGCACTGGCACCACTGGTGATGCAGTGCAGTGAGTCCAGAGAGTGCACTGGCACCTCTGGGGATGCAGTGCAGTGAGTCCAGAGAGTGCACTGGCACCACTGGGGATGCAGCGCAGTGAGTCCAGAGAGTGCACTGGCACCACTGGGGATGCAGTGCAGTGAGTCCAGAGAGTGCACTGGCACCACTGGGGATTCAACGCAGTGAGTCCAGAGAGTGCACTGGCACCACTGGGGATACACTGCAGTGAGTCCAGAGAGTGCCCTGGCACTACTGGGGATGCAATGGAGTGAGTCCAGAGAGTGCACTGGCACCACTGGGGATGCACTGCAGTGACTCAAGAGAGCGCACTGGCACCACTGGGGATGCAGTGCAGTGAGTCCAGAGAGTGCACTGGCACCACTGGGGATGCAGTGCGGTGAGTCCAGAGAGTGCACGGGCACCCCTGGGGATGCAGAGCAGTGAGTCCAGAGAGTGCACGGGCACCACTGGGGATGCAGTGCAGTGAGTCCAGAGAGTGCACTGGCACCACTGGGGGTGCAGTGCAGTGAGTCCAGAGAGTGCACTGGCACCACTGGGGATGCAGTGCAGTGAGTCCAGAGAGTGCACTGGCACCGCTGGAGATGCAGTGCAGTGAGTCCAGAGAGTGCACTGGCACCACCTAGGATGCAGTGCAGTGAGTCCAGATAGTGCACTGGCACCACTGGGGATGCAGTGCAGTAAGTCCAGAGAGTGCACGGGCACCACTGGGGATGCAGTGCAGTGAGTCCAGAGAGTGCACTTGCACCACTGGGGATGCATTGCAGTGAGTCCAGAGAGTGCACTGGCACCACTGGGGATTCACTGCAGTGAGTCCAGAGAGTGCACTGGCACCACTGGGGATGCACTGCAGTGAGTCCAGAGAGGGCACTGGCACTATTGGGGATGCACACCGGTGAGTCCAGAGAGTGCACTGACACCACTGGGAATGCAGTGCACTGAGTCCAGAGAGGTCACTGGCACCACTGGGGATGCAGTGCAGTGAGTCCAGAGAGTGCCCTGGCACCACTGGGGATGCAGTGCAGTGAGTCCAGAGAGTGACCTGGCACCACTGGGGATGCAGTGCAGTGAGTCCAGAGAGTGCACTGGCACCACTGGGGATGCAGTGCAGTGAGTCCAGAGAGTGCACTGGCACCACTGGGGATGCACTGCAGTGAGTCCAGAGAGTGCACTGGCACCACTGGGGATGCAGTGCCGTGAGTCCAGAGAGTGCACTGGCACCACTGGGGATGCACTGCAATGAGTCCAGAGAGTGCACTGGCACCAATGGCAATGCAGTGCAGTGAGTCCAGAGAGTGCCTTGGCACCACTGGGGATGCAGTGCAGTGAGTCCAGAGAGTACCCTGGCACCCCTGGGGATGCAGTGCAGTGAGTCCAGAGAGTGCACTGGCACCACTGGGGAGGCAGTGCCGTTGGTCCAGAGAGTGCACTAGCACCACTGGGGATGCAGTGCCGTGAGTCCAGAGTGTGCACTGTCACCACTGGGGATGTAGTGCAGTGAGTCCAGAGAGTGCACTGGCACCAGTGGGGATGCAGTGCTGTGACTCCAGAGAGTGCACTGGCACCACTGGGGGTGCAGTGCAGTGAGTCCAGAGAGTGCACTGGCTCCAGTGGGGATGCACTGCAGTGAGTCCAGAGAGTGCACTGGCACCACTGGGGATGCACTGCCGTGAGTCCAGAGAGCGCACTGGCACCACTGGGGATGCTGTGCAGTGAGTCCAGAGAGTGCACTGGCACCACCGGTGATGCAGTGCCGTGAGTCCGGAGAGTGCATTGCACCACTGGGGATGCAGTGCAGTGAGTCCAGAGAGTCCACTTGCACCACTGGGGATGCACTGCAGTGAGACCAGAGATTGCACTGGTACGATTGGGGTATGCACTGCAGTGAGTCCAGAGAGTGCACTGGCACCACTGGGGATGCAGTGCAGTGACTCAAGAGAGTGCACTGGCACCACTAGGGATGCAGTGCAGTGAGTCCAGAGAGTTCACTGGCACCACTGGGGATGCAGTGCAGTGAGTGCAGAGAGTGCACTGGCCCTACTGGGGATGTAGTGCAGTGAGTCCACAGAGGGCACTGGCACCACTGGGGATGCACTGCAGTGAGTCCAGAGATTGCCCCGGCACCACTGGGGATGCAGTGCAGTGAGTCCAGAGAGTGCAGTGGCACCACTCGGGATGCACTGCAGTGAGTCCAAAGAGTGCCCTGGCACCATTGGGGATGCAGTGCAGTGAGTCCAGAGAGTACACTGGCACCACTGGGAATGCAGTGCGGTGAGTCCAGAGAGTGCACTGGCACCACTGGGGATGCAGTGCAGTGAGCTCAGAGAGTGCACTGGCACCACTGGGGATGCAGTGCAGTGAGTCCAGAGAGTGCACTGGCACCACTGGGGATGCAGTGCCATGAGTCCGGAGAGTGCACTGGCACCACTGGGGATGCAGTGCAGTGAGTCCAGAGAGTGCACTGGCACCACTGGGGATGCAGTGCAGTGAGCTCAGAGAGTGCACTGGCACCACTGGGGATGCAGTGCAGTGAGTCCAGAGAGTGCACTGGCACTATTGGGGATGCACCCCGGTGAGTCCAGAGAGTGCACTGGCACCACTGGGGTTGCACTGCAGAGAGACCAGAGATTGCACTGGTACGATTGGGGATGCAGTGCTGTGAGTCCAGAGAGTGCACTGGCACCACTGGGGATGCAGTGCAGTGAGTCCAGAGAGTGCACTGGCACCACTGGGGATGCAGTGCAGTTACTCAGGAGAGTGCACTGGCCCCACTGGGGATGTAGTGCAGTGAGTCCACAGAGGGCACTGGCACCACTGGGGATGCAGTGCAGTGAGTCCAGAGAGTGCACTGGCACCACTGGGGATGCAGTGCAGTGAGTCCAAAGAGTGCACTGGCACCATTGGGGATGCAGTGCAGTGAGTCCAGAGAGTGCAGTGGCACCACTGGGGATGCAGTGCAGTGAGTCCAGAGAGTGCACTGGCACCACTGGGGATGCAGTGCAGTGAGCTCAGAGAGTGCACTGGCACCACTGGGGATGCAGTGCAGTGAGTCCAGAGAGTGCACTGGCACCACTGGGGATGCAGTGCAGTGAGTCCAGAGAGTGCACTGGCACCACTGGGGATGCAGTGCAGTGAGTCCAGAGAGTGCACTGGAACCACTGGGGATGCAGTGCAGTGAGTCCAGAGAGTGCACTGGCACCACTGGGGATGCAGTGCGGTGAGTCCAGAGAGTGCACTGGCACCACTGGGGATGCACTGCAGTGAGTCCAGAGAGGGCACTGGCACCACTGGGGATGCAGTGCAGTGAGTCCAGAGAGTGCACTGGCACCACTGGGGATGCACTGCAGTGACTCAAGAGAGTGCACTGGCCCCACTGGGGATGTCGTGCAGTGAGTCCACAGAGGGCACTGGCACCACTGGGGATGCAGTGCAGTGACTCCAGAGAGTGCACTGGCACCACTGGGGATGCAGTGCAATGAGTCCAAAGAGTGCACTGGCACCATTGGGGATGCAGTGCAGTGAGTCCAGAGAGTGCACTGGCACCACTGGGGATGCAGTGCAGTGAGTCCAGAGAGTGCACGGGCACCACTGGGGATGCAGTGCAGTGAGTTCAGAGAGTGCACTGGCACCACTGGTGATGCACTGCAATGAGTCCAGAGTGTGCACTGGCACCACTAGTGATGCAGTGCAGTGAGTCCAGAGAGGTCACTGGCACCACTGGGGATGCAGTGCAGTGAGTCCAGAGAGTGCACTGGCACCACTGGGGATGCAGTGCGGTGAGTCCAGAGAGTGCACTAGCACCACTGGGGATGCACTGCAGTGAGTCCAGAGAGGGCACTGGCACTATTGGGGATGCACCCCTGTGAGTCCAGAGAGTGCACTGGCACCACTGGGAATGCAGTGCACTGAGTCCAGAGAGGTCACTGGCACCACTGGGGATGCAGTGCAGTGAGTCCAGAGAGTGCCCTGGCACCATTGGGGATGCAGTGCAGTGAGTCCAGAGAGTGCACTGGCACCACTGGGGATGCAGTGCAGTGAGTCCAGAGAGTGCACTGGCACCACTGAGGATGCAGTGCAGTGAGTCCAGAGAGTGCACTGGCACCACTGGGGATGCACTGCCGTGAGTCCAGAGAGTGCACTGGCACCAATGGCAATGCAGTGCAGTGAGTCCAGAGAGTGCCTTGGCACCACTAGGGATGCACTGCAGTGAGTCCAGAGAGTACCCTGGCACCATTGGGGATGCAGTGCAGTGAGTCCAGAGAGTGCTCTGGCACCACTGGGGATGCAGTGCCGTGAGTCCAGAGTGTGCACTGGCACCACTGGGGATGCAGTGCAGTGAGTCCAGAGAGTGCACTGGCACCACTGGGGATGCAGTGCAGTGAGTCCAGAGAGTGCACTGGCACCACTGGGAGTGCAGTGCAGTGAGTCCAGAGAGTGCACTGGCACCAGTGGGGATGCACTGCAGTGAGTCCAGAGAGTGCACTGGCACCACTGGGGATGCACCCCGGTGAGTCCAGAGAGTGCACTGGCACCACTGGGGATGCATCCCGGCAAGTCCAGAGAGTACACTGGCACCACTGGGGATGCACTGCAGTGAGTCCAGAGAGTGCACTGGCACCACTGGGGATGCAGTGCAGTGAGTCCAGAGAGTGCTCTGGCACCACTGGGGATGCACTGCAGTGAGACCAGAGATTGCACTGGTACGATTGGGGATGCACTGCAGTGAGTCCAGAGAGTGCACTGGCACCACTGGGGATGCAGTGCAGTGAGTCCAGAGAGTGCACTGGCACCACTGGGGATGCAGTGCAGTGACTCAAGAGAGTGCACTGGCACCACTGGGGATGCAGTGCAGTCAGTCCAGAGAGTTCACTGGCACCACTGGGGATGCAGTGCAGTGAGTGCAGAGAGTGCACTGGCCCCACTGGGGATGTAGTGCAGTGAGTCCACAGAGGGTACTGGCACCACTGGGGATGCAGTGCAGTGAGTCCAGAGAGTGCCCCGTCACCACTGGGGATGCAGTGCAGTGAGTCCAGAGAGTGCAGTGGCACCACTGGGGATGCAGTGAAGTGAGTCCAGAGAGTGCACTGGCACCACTGGGGATGCACCCCGGTGAGTCCAGAGAGTGCACTGTCACCACTGGGGATGCAGTGCAGTGAGTCCAGAGAGTGCACTGTCACCACTGGGGATGTAGTGCAGTGAGTCCAGAGAGTGCCTTGGCACCACTGGGGATGCAGTGCAGTAAATCCACAGAGTGCACTGGCACCACTGGGGATGCAGTGCAGTGAGTCCAGAGAGTGCACTGGCACCACTGGGGATGCAGTGCAGTGAGTCCAGAGAGTGCACTGGCACCACTGGGGATGCAGTGCGGTGAGTCCAGAGAGTGCACTGGCACCACTGGGGATGCACTGCAGTGAGTCCAGAGAGTGCACTGGCACCACTGAGGATGCAGTGCAGTGAGTCCAGAGAGTGCACTGGCACCACTGGGGATGCACTGCCGTGAGTCCAGAGAGTGCACTGGCACCAATGGCAATGCAGTGCAGTGAGTCCAGAGAGTGCCTTGGCACCACTAGGGATGCACTGCAGTGAGTCCAGAGAGTACCCTGGCACCATTGGGGATGCAGTGCAGTGAGTCCAGAGAGTGCTCTGGCACCACTGGGGATGCAGTGCCGTGAGTCCAGAGTGTGCACTGGCACCACTGGGGATGCAGTGCAGTGAGTCCAGAGAGTGCACTGGCACCACTGGGGATGCAGTGCAGTGAGTCCAGAGAGTGCACTGGCACCACTGGGAGTGCAGTGCAGTGAGTCCAGAGAGTGCACTGGCACCAGTGGGGATGCACTGCAGTGAGTCCAGAGAGTGCACTGGCACCACTGGGGATGCACCCCGGTGAGTCCAGAGAGTGCACTGGCACCACTGGGGATGCATCCCGGCAAGTCCAGAGAGTACACTGGCACCACTGGGGATGCAGTGCCGTGAGTCCAGAGAGTGCACTGGCACCACTGGGGATGCAGTGCAGTGAGTCCAGAGAGTGCTCTGGCACCACTGGGGATGCACTGCAGTGAGACCAGAGATTGCACTGGTACGATTGGGGATGCACTGCAGTGAGTCCAGAGAGTGCACTGGCACCACTGGGGATGCAGTGCAGTGAGTCCAGAGAGTGCACTGGCACCACTGGGGATGCAGTGCAGTGACTCAAGAGAGTGCACTGGCACCACTGGGGATGCAGTGCAGTCAGTCCAGAGAGTTCACTGGCACCACTGGGGATGCAGTGCAGTGAGTGCAGAGAGTGCACTGGCCCCACTGGGGATGTAGTGCAGTGAGTCCACAGAGGGTACTGGCACCACTGGGGATGCAGTGCAGTGAGTCCAGAGAGTGCCCCGTCACCACTGGGGATGCAGTGCAGTGAGTCCAGAGAGTGCAGTGGCACCACTGGGGATGCAGTGAAGTGAGTCCAGAGAGTGCACTGGCACCACTGGGGATGCACCCCGGTGAGTCCAGAGAGTGCACTGTCACCACTGGGGATGCAGTGCAGTGAGTCCAGAGAGTGCACTGTCACCACTGGGGATGTAGTGCAGTGAGTACAGAGAGTGCCTTGGCACCACTTGGGATGCAGTGCAGTGAATCCACAGAGTGCACTGGCACCACTGGGGATGCAGTGCAGTGAGTCCAGAGAGTGCACTGGCACCACTGGGGATGCAGTGCAGTGAGTCCAGAGAGTGCACTGGCACCACTGGGGATGCAGTGCGGTGAGTCCAGAGAGTGCACTGGCACCACTGGGGGTGCAGTGCAGTGAGTCCAGAGAGGTCACTGGCACCACTGGTGATGCAGTGCAGTGAGTCCAGAGAGTGCACTGGCACCACTGGGGATGCACCCCGGTGAGTCCAGAGAGTGCACTGGCACCACTGGGGATGCACCCCGGCAGGTCCAGAGAGTGCACTGTCACCACTGGGATGCAGTGCAGTGAGACCAGAGAGTGCACTGGCACCACTGGGGATGCACTGCAGTGAGTCCAGAGAGTGCACTGGCACCACTGGGGATGCACTACAGTGAGTCCAGAGAGTGCACTGGTACCACTGGGGATGCACTGCAGTGAGTCCAGAGAGTGCACTGGCACCACTGGGGATGTGGTGCAATGAGTCCAGAGAGTGCACTGGCACCACTGGGGATGCACTGCAGTGAGACCAGAGATTGCAGTGGCACCACTGGGGATGCAGTGCAGTGAATCCAGAGAGTGCACTGGAACGATTGGGGTTGCACTGCAGGGAGTCCAGAGAGTGCACAGGCACCACCTGGGATGCAATGCAGTGAGTCCAGGGAGTGCACTGGCACCACTGGGGATGCAGTGCAGTGAGTCCAGAGAGCGCACTGGCACCACTGGGGATGCAGTGCAGTGAGTCCAGAGAGTGCACTGGCACCACTGGGGATGCAGCGCAGTGAGTCCAGAGAGTGCACTGGCACCACTGGGGATGCAGCGCAGTGAGTCCAGAGAGTGCACTGGCACCACTGGGGATGCACTGCAGTGAGTCCAGAGAGTGCACTGGCACCACTGGGGATTCACTGCAGTGAGTCCAGAGAGTGCACTGGCACCACTGGGGATACACTGCAGTGAGCCCAGAGAGTGCACTGGCACTACTGGGGATGCAATGGAGTGAGTCCAGGGAGTGCACTGGCACCACTGGGGATGCACTGCAGTGACTCAAGAGAGCGCACTGGCACCACTGGGGATGCAGTGCAGTGAGTCCAGAGAGTGCACTGGCACCACTGGGGTGCAATGCAGTGAGTCCAGAGTGTGCACGGGCACCCCTGGGGATGCAGTGCAGTGAGTCCAGAGAGTGCACGGGCACCACTGGGGATGCAGTGCAGTGAGTCCATAGAGTGCACTGGCACCACTGGGGGTGCAGTGCAGTGAGTCCAGAGAGTGCACTGGCACCACTGGGGATGCAGTGCAGTGAGTCCAGAGAGTGCACTGGCACCGCTGGAGATGCAGTGCAGTGAGTCCAGAGAGTGCACTGGCACCACCTAGGATGCAGTGCAGTGAGTACAGATAGTGCAGTGGCACCACTGGGGATGCAGTGCAGTGAGTCCAGAGAGTGCACTGGCACCACCTGGGATGCAGTGCAGTGAGTCCAGAGAGTGCACTGGCACCACTGGAGATGCAATGCAGTGAGTCCAGAGAGTGCACTTGCACCACTGGGGATGCAGTGCAGTGAGTCCAGAGAGTGCACTTGCACCACCGGGGACGCAGTGCAGTGAGTCCTGAGAGTGCACTGGCACCACTGGGGATGCACTGCAGTGAGTCCAGAGAGGGCACTGGCACTATTGGGGATGCACCCCGGTGAGTCCAGAGAGTGCACTGACACCACTGGGAATGCAGTGCACTGAGTCCAGAGAGGTCACTGGCACCACTGGGGATGCAGTGCAGTGAGTCCAGAGAGTGCCCTGGCACCACTGGGGATGCACTGCAGTGAGTCCAGAGAGTGCACTGGCACCACTGGGGATGCACTGCAGTGAGTCCAGAGAGTGCACTGGCACCACTGGGGATGCAGTGCAGTGAGTCCAGAGAGTGCACTGGCACCACTAGGGATGCAGTGCAGTGAGTCCACAGAGGGCACTGGCACCACTGGGGATGCACTGCAGTGAGTCCAGAGAGTGCACTGGCACCACTGGGGATGCAGTGCCGTGAGTCCAGAGAGTGCACTGGCACCACTGGGGATGCACTGCAATGAGTCCAAAGAGTGCACTGGCACCAATGGCAATGCAGTGCAGTGAGTCCAGAGAGTGCCTTGGCACCACTGGGGATGCAGTGCAGTGAGTCCAGAGAGTGCACTGGCACCACTGGGGAGGCAGTGCCGTTGGTCCAGAGAGTGCACTGTCACCACTGGGGATGCAGTGCAGTGAGTCCAGAGAGTGCACTGGCAGCACTGGGGATGCAGTGCTGTGACTCCAGAGAGTGCACTGGCACCACTGGGGGTGCTGTGCAGTGAGTAGAGAGTGCACGGGCACCACTGGGGATGCAGTGCAGTGAGTCCAGAGAGTGCACTGGCACCACTGGGGATGCACTGCCGTGAGTCCAGAGAGCGCACTGGCACGACTGGGGATGCCGTGCAGTGAGTCCAGAGAGTGCACTGGCACCACCGGGGATGCAGTGCCGTGCGTCCAGAGAGTGCACTTGCACCACTGGGGATGCAGTGCAGTGAGTCCAGAGAGTGCACTGGCACCACTGGGGATGCAGTGCAGTGAGACCATAGATTGCACTGGTACGATTGGGGATGCACTGCAGTGAGTCCAGAGAGTGCACTGGCACCACTGGGGATGCAGTGCAGTGAGTCCAGAGAGTGTACTGGCACCACTGGGGAGGCAGTGCCGTTGGTCCAGAGAGTGCACTAGCACCACTGGGGATGCAGTGCCGTGAGTCCAGAGTGTGCACGGTCACCACTGGGGATGCAGTGCAGTGAGTCCAGAGAGTGCACTGGCACCACTGGGGATGCAGTGCGGTGAGTCCAGAGAGTGCACTGGCACCACTGGGGATGCAGTGCGGTGAGTCCAGAGAGTGCACTGGCACCACTGGGGATGCAGTGCAGTGAGCCCAGAGAGTGCACTGGCACTACTGGGGATGCAATGGAGTGAGTCCAGGGAGTGCACTGGCACCACTGGGGATGCACTGCAGTGACTCAAGAGAGCGCACTGGCACCACTGGGGATGCAGTGCAGTGAGTCCAGAGAGTGCACTGGCACCACTGGGGTGCAATGCAGTGAGTCCAGAGTGTGCACGGGCACCCCTGGGGATGCAGTGCAGTGAGTCCAGAGAGTGCACGGGCACCACTGGGGATGCAGTGCAGTGAGTCCATAGAGTGCACTGGCACCACTGGGGGTGCAGTGCAGTGAGTCCAGAGAGTGCACTGGCACCACTGGGGATGCAGTGCAGTGAGTCCAGAGAGTGCACTGGCACCGCTGGAGATGCAGTGCAGTGAGTCCAGAGAGTGCACTGGCACCACCTAGGATGCAGTGCAGTGAGTACAGATAGTGCAGTGGCACCACTGGGGATGCAGTGCCGTAAGTCCAGAGAGTGCACTGGCACCACCTGGGATGCAGTGCAGTGAGTCCAGAGAGTGCACTGGCACCACTGGAGATGCAGTGCAGTGAGTCCAGAGAGTGCACTTGCACCACTGGGGATGCAGTGCAGTGAGTCCAGAGAGTGCACTGGCACCACTGGGGATGCAGTGCAGTGAGTCCTGAGAGTGCACTGGCACCACTGGGGATGCACTGCAGTGAGTCCAGAGAGGGCACTGGCACTATTGGGGATGCACCCCGGTGAGTCCAGAGAGTGCACTGACACCACTGGGAATGCAGTGCACTGAGTCCAGAGAGGTCACTGGCACCACTGGGGATGCAGTGCAGTGAGTCCAGAGAGTGCCCTGGCACCACTGGGGATGCACTGCAGTCAGTCCAGAGAGTGCACTGGCACCACTGGGGATGCACTGCAGTGAGTCCAAAGAGTGCACTGGCACCACTGGGGATGCAGTGCAGTGAGTCCAGAGAGTGCACTGGCACCACTAGGGATGCAGTGCAGTGAGTCCAGAGAGTGCACTGGCACCACTGGGGATGCACTGCAGTGAGTCCAGAGAGTGCACTGGCACCACTGGGGATGCAGTGCCGTGAGTCCAGAGAGTGCACTGGCACCACTGGGGATGCACTGCAATGAGTCCAGAGAGTGCACTGGCACCAATGGCAATGCAGTGCAGTGAGTCCAGAGAGTGCCTTGGCACCACTGGGGATGCAGTGCAGTGAGTCCAGAGAGTGCACTGGCACCACTGGGGAGGCAGTGCCGTTGGTCCAGAGTGTGCACTGTCACCACTGCGGATGCAGTGCAGTGAGTCCAGAGAGTGCACTGGCACCAGTGGGGATGCAGTGCTGTGACTCCAGAGAGTGCACTGGCACCACTGGGGGTGCAGTGCAGTGAGTAGAGAGTGCACGGGCACCACTGGGGATGCAGTGCAGTGAGTCCAGAGAGTGCACTGGCACCACTGGGGATGCACTGCCGTGAGTCCAGAGAGCGCACTGGCACGACTGGGGATGCCGTGCAGTGAGTCCAGAGAGTGCACTGGCACCACCGGGGATGCAGTGCCGTGAGTCCAGAGAGTGCACTTGCACCACTGGGGATGCAGTGCAGTGAGTCCAGAGAGTGCACTGGCACCACTGGGGATGCACTGCAGTGAGACCATAGATTGCACTGGTACGATTGGGGATGCACTGCAGTGAGTCCAGAGAGTGCACTGGCACCACTGGGGATGCAGTGCAGTGAGTCCAGAGAGTGCACTGGCACCACTGGGGAGGCAGTGCCGTTGGTCCAGAGAGTGCACTAGCACCACTGGGGATGCAGTGCCGTGAGTCCAGAGTGTGCACGGTCACCACTGGGGATGCAGTGCAGTGAGTCCAGAGAGTGCACTGGCACCACTGGGGATGCAGTGCGGTGAGTCCAGAGAGTGCACTAGCACCACTGGGGATGCACTGCAGTGAGTCCAGAGAGGTCACTGGCACTATTGTTGATGCACCCCGGTGAGTCCAGAGAGTGCACTGACACCACTGGGAATGCAGTGCACTGAGTCGAGAGAGGTCACTGGCACCACTGGGGATGCAGTGCAGTGAGTCCAGAGAGTGCCCTGGCACCACTGGGGATGCAGTGCAGTGAGTCCAGAGAGTGACCTGGCACCACTGGGGATGCAGTGCAGTGAGTCCAGAGAGTGCACTGGCACCACTGGGGATGCAGTGCAGTGAGTCCAGAGAGTGCACTGGCACCACTGGGGATGCACTGCAGTGAGTCCAGAGGTTGCACTGGCACCACTGGGGATGCAGTGCCGTGAGTCCAGAGAGTGCACTGGCACCACTGGGGATGCACTGCAATGAGTCCAGAGAGTGCACTGGCACCAATGGCAATGCAGTGTAGTGAGTCCAGAGAGTGCCTTGGCACCACTGGGGATGCAGTGCAGTGAGTCCAGAGAGTACCCTGGCACCACTGGGGATGCAGTGCAGTGAGTCCAGAGAGTGCACTGGCACCACTGGGGAGGCAGTGCCGTTGGTCCAGAGAGTGCACTAGCACCACTGGGGATGCAGTGCCGTGAGTCCAGACTGTGCACTGTCACCACTGGGGATGCAGTGCAGTGAGTCCAGAGAGTGCACTGGCACCAGTGGGGATGCAGTGCTGTGACTCCAGAGAGTGCACTGGCACCACTGGGGGTGCAGTGCAGTGAGTCCAGAGAGTGCACGGGCACCAGTGGGGATCACTTCAGTGAGTCCAGAGAGTGCACTTGCACCACTGGGGATGCACTGCCGTGAGTCCAGAGAGCGCACTGGCACCACTGGGGATGCCGTGCAGTGAGTCCAGAGAGTGCACTGGCACCACGGGGGATGCAGTGCCGTGAGTCCAGAGAGTGCACTTGCACCACTGGGGATGCAGTGCAGTGAGTCCAGAGAGTGCACTGGCACCACTGGGGATGCACTGCAGTGAGACCAGAGATTGCACTGGTACGATTGGGGATGCACTGCAGTGAGTCCAGAGAGTGCACTGGCACCACTGGGGATGCAGTGCAGTGCGTCCAGAGAGTGCACTGGCACCACTGGGGATGCAGTGCAGTGACTCAAGAGAGTGCACTGGCACCTCTAGGGATGCAGTGCAGTGAGTCCAGAGAGTTCACTGGCACCACTGGGGATGCAGTGCAGTGAGTGCAGAGAGTGCACTGGCCCTACTGGGGATGTAGTGCAGTGAGTCCACAGAGGGCACTGGCACCACTGGGGATGCACTGCAGTGAGTCCAGAGATTGCCCCGGCACCACTGGGGATGCAGTGCAGTGAGTCCAGAGAGTGCAGTGGCACCACTCGGGATGCACTGCAGTGAGTCCAAAGAGTGCACTGGCACCATTGGGGATGCAGTGCAGTGAGTCCAGAGAGTGCACTGGCACCACTGGGAATGCAGTGCAGTGAGTCCAGAGAGTGCACTGGCACCACTGGGGATGCAGTGCAGTGAGCTCAGAGAGTGCACTTGCACCACTGGGGATGCAGTGCAGTGAGTCCAGAGAGTGCACTGGCACCACTGGGGATGCAGTGCCGTGAGTCCAGAGAGTGCACTGGCACCAGTGGGGATGCAGTGCAGTGAGTCCAGAGAGTGCACTGGCACCACTGGGGATGCAGTGCAGTGAGCTCAGAGAGTGCACTGGCACCACCGGGGATGCAGTGCAGTGAGTTCAGAGAGGGCACTGGCACTATTGGGGATGCACCCCGGTGAGTCCAGAGAGTGCACTGGCACCACTGGGGTTGCACTGCAGTGAGACCAGAGATTGCACTGGTACGATTGGGGATGCAGTGCAGTGACTCCAGAGAGTGCAGTGGCACCACTGGGGATGCAGTGCAGTGAGTCCAGAGAGTGCACTGGCACCACTGGGGATGCAGTGCAGTGAGTCCAGAGAGTGCACTGGCCCCACTGGGGATGTAGTGCAGTGAGTCCACAGAGGGCACTGGCACCACTGGGGATGCAGTGCAGTGAGTCCAGAGAGTGCACTGGCACCACTGGGGATGCAGTGCAGTGAGTCCAGAGAGTGCACTGTCACCACTGGGGATGCAGTGCAGTGAGTCCAGAGAGTGCACTGTCACCACTGGGGATGTAGTGCAGTGAGTCCAGAGAGTGCCTTGGCACCACTGGGGATGCAGTGCAGTGAGTCCAGAGAGTGCACTGGCACCACTGGGGATGCAGTGCAGTGAGTCCAGAGAGTGCACTGGCACCACTGGGGATGCAGTGCAGTGAGTCTCATAGAGGTCACTGGCAACACTGGGGATGCAGTGCAGTGAGTCCAGAGAGTGCACTGGAACCACTGGGGATGCAGTGCAGTGAGTCCAGAGAGTGCACTGGCACCACTGGGGATGCAGTGCGGTGAGTCCAGAGAGTGCACTGGCACCACTGGGGATGCACTGCAGTGAGTCCAGAGAGGGCACTGGCACCACTGGGGATGCAGTGCAGTGAGTCCAGAGAGTGCACTGGCACCACTGGTGATGCAGTGCCATGAGTCCAGAGAGTGCACTGGCACCACTGGGGATGCAGTGCAGTGAGTCCAGAGAGTGCACTGGCACCACTGGGGATGCAGTGCAGTGAGCTCAGAGAGTGCACTGGCACCACTGGGGATGCAGTGCAGTGAGTCCAGAGAGTGCACTGGCACTATTGGGGATGCACCCCGGTGAGTCCAGAGAGTGCACTGGCACCACTGGGGTTGCACTGCAGAGAGACCAGAGATTGCACTGGTACGATTGGGGATGCAGTGTTGTGAGTCCAGAGAGTGCACTGGCACCACTGGGGATGCAGTGCAGTGAGTCCAGAGAGTGCACTGGCACCACTGGGGATGCAGTGCAGTGACTCAGGAGAGTGCACTGGCCCCACTGGGGATGTAGTGCAGTGAGTCCACAGAGGGCACTGGCACCACTGGGGATGCAGTGCAGTGAGTCCAGAGAGTGCACTGGCACCACTGGGGATGCAGTGCAGTGAGTCCAAAGAGTGCACTGGCACCATTGGGGATGCAGTGCAGTGAGTCCAGAGAGTGCAGTGGCACCACTGGGGATGCAGTGCAGTGAGTCCAGAGAGTGCACTGGCACCACTGGGGATGCAGTGCAGTGAGCTCAGAGAGTGCACTGGCACCACTGGGGATGCAGTGCAGTGAGTCCAGAGAGTGCACTGGCACCACTGGGGATGCAGTGCAGTGAGTCCAGAGAGTGCACTGGCAACACTGGGGATGCAGTGCAGTGAGTCCAGAGAGTGCACTGGAACCACTGGGGATGCAGTGCAGTGAGTCCAGAGAGTGCACTGGCACCACTGGGGATGCAGTGCGGTGAGTCCAGAGAGTGCACTGGCACCACTGGGGATGCACTGCAGTGAGTCCAGAGAGGGCACTGGCACCACTGGGGATGCAGTGCAGTGAGTCCAGAGAGTGCACTGGCACCACTGGGGATGCAGTGCAGTGACTCAAGAGAGTGCACTGGCCCCACTGGGGATGTAGTGCAGTGAGTCCACAGAGGGCACTGGCACCACTGGGGATGCAGTGCAGTGACTCCAGAGAGTGCACTGGCACCACTGGGGATGCAGTGCAATGAGTCCAAAGAGTGCAGTGGCACCATTGGGGATGCAGTGCAGTGAGTCCAGAGAGTGCACTGGCACCACTGGGGATGCAGTGCAGTGAGTCCAGAGAGTGCACGGGCACCACTGGGGATGCAGTGCAGTGAGTCCAGAGAGTGCACTGGCACCACTGGTGATGCACTGCAATGAGTCCAGAGTGTGCACTGGCACCACTAGTGATGCAGTGCAGTGAGTCCAGAGAGTGCACTGGCACCACTGGGGATGCAGTGCGGTGAGTCCAGAGAGTGCACTAGCACCACTGGGGATGCACTGCAGTGAGTCCAGAGAGGGCACTGGCACTATTGGGGATGCACCCCTGTGAGTCCAGAGAGTGCACTGGCACCACTGGGAATGCAGTGCACTGAGTCCAGAGAGGTCACTGGGACCACTGGGGATGCAGTGCAGTGAGTCCAGAGAGTGCCCTGGCACCATTGGGGATGCAGTGCAGTGAGTCCAGAGAGTGCACTGGCACCACTGGGGATGCAGTGCAGTGAGTCCAGAGAGTGCACTGGCACCACTGAGGATGCAGTGCAGTGAGTCCAGAGAGTGCACTGGCACCACTGGGGATGCAATGCCATGAGTCCAGAGAGTGCACTGGCACCAATGGCAATGCAGTGCAGTGAGTCCAGAGAGTGCCTTGGCACCACTAGGGATGCACTGCAGTGAGTCCAGAGAGTACCCTGGCACCATTGGGGATGCAGTGCAGTGAGTCCAGAGAGTGCTCTGGCACCACTGGGGATGCAGTGCCGTGAGTCCAGAGTGTGCACTGGCACCACTGGGGATGCAGTGCAGTGAGTCCAGAGAGTGCACTGGCACCACTGGGGATGCAGTGCAGTGAGTCCAGAGAGTGCACTGGCACCACTGGGAGTGCAGTGCAGTGAGTCCAGAGAGTGCACTGGCACCACTGGGGATGCCGTGCAGTGAGCCCAGAGAGTGTACTGGCACCACTGGGGAGGCAGTGCCGTTGGTCCAGAGAGTGCACTAGCACCACTGGGGATGCAGTGCCGTGAGTCCAGAGTGTGCACGGTCACCACTGGGGATGCAGTGCAGTGAGTCCAGAGCGTGCACTGGCACCACTGGGGATGCAGTGCGGTGAGTCCAGAGAGTGCACTGGCACCACTGGGGATGCAGTGCGGTGAGTCCAGAGAGTGCACTGGCACCACTGGGGATGCAGTGCAGTGAGCCCAGAGAGTGCACTGGCACTACTGGGGATGCAATGGAGTGAGTCCAGGGAGTGCACTGGCACCACTGGGGATGCACTGCAGTGACTCAAGAGAGCGCACTGGCACCACTGGGGATGCAGTGCAGTGAGTCCAGAGAGTGCACTGGCACCACTGGGGTGCAATGCAGTGAGTCCAGAGTGTGCACGGGCACCCCTGGGGATGCAGTGCAGTGAGTCCAGAGAGTGCACGGGCACCACTGGGGATGCAGTGCAGTGAGTCCATAGAGTGCACTGGCACCACTGGGGGTGCAGTGCAGTGAGTCCAGAGAGTGCACTGGCACCACTGGGGATGCAGTGCAGTGAGTCCAGAGAGTGCACTGGCACCGCTGGAGATGCAGTGCAGTGAGTCCAGAGAGTGCACTGGCACCACCTAGGATGCAGTGCAGTGAGTACAGATAGTGCAGTGGCACCACTGGGGATGCAGTGCAGTAAGTCCAGAGAGTGCACTGGCACCACCTGGGATGCAGTGCAGTGAGTCCAGAGAGTGCACTGGCACCACTGGAGATGCAGTGCAGTGAGTCCAGAGAGTGCACTTGCACCACTGGGGATGCAGTGCAGTGAGTCCAGAGAGTGCACTGGCACCACTGGGGATGCAGTGCAGTGAGTCCTGAGAGCGCACTGGCACCACTGGGGATGCACTGCAGTGAGTCCAGAGAGGGCACTGGCACTATTGGGGATGCACCCCGGTGAGTCCAGAGAGTGCACTGACACCACTGGGAATGCAGTGCACTGAGTCCAGAGAGGTCACTGGCACCACTGGGGATGCAGTGCAGTGAGTCCAGAGAGTGCCCTGGCACCACTGGGGATGCACTGCAGTCAGTCCAGAGAGTGCACTGGCACCACTGGGGATGCACTGCAGTGAGTCCAAAGAGTGCACTGGCACCACTGGGGATGCAGTGCAGTGAGTCCAGAGAGTGCACTGGCACCACTAGGGATGCAGTGCAGTGAGTCCAGAGAGTGCACTGGCACCACTGGGGATGCACTGCAGTGAGTCCAGAGAGTGCACTGGCACCACTGGGGATGCAGTGCCGTGAGTCCAGAGAGTGCACTGGCACCACTGGGGATGCACTGCAATGAGTCCAGAGAGTGCACTGGCACCAATGGCAATGCAGTGCAGTGAGTCCAGAGAGTGCCTTGGCACCACTGGGGATGCAGTGCAGTGAGTCCAGAGAGTGCACTGGCACCACTGGGGAGGCAGTGCCGTTGGTCCAGAGTGTGCACTGTCACCACTGCGGATGCAGTGCAGTGAGTCCAGAGAGTGCACTGGCACCAGTGGGGATGCAGTGCTGTGACTCCAGAGAGTGCACTGGCACCACTGGGGGTGCAGTGCAGTGAGTAGAGAGTGCACGGGTACCACTGGGGATGCAGTGCAGTGAGTCCAGAGAGTGCACTGGCACCACTGGGGATGCACTGCCGTGAGTCCAGAGAGCGCACTGGCACGACTGGGGATGCCGTGCAGTGAGTCCAGAGAGTGCACTGGCACCACCGGGGATGCAGTGCCGTGAGTCCAGAGAGTGCACTTGCACCACTGGGGATGCAGTGCAGTGAGTCCAGAGAGTGCACTGGCACCACTGGGGATGCACTGCAGTGAGACCATAGATTGCACTGGTACGATTGGGGATGCACTGCAGTGAGTCCAGAGAGTGCACTGGCACCACTGGGGATGCAGTGCAGTGAGTCCAGAGAGTGCACTGGCACCACTGGGGAGGCAGTGCCGTTGGTCCAGAGAGTGCACTAGCACCACTGGGGATGCAGTGCCGTGAGTCCAGAGTGTGCACGGTCACCACTGGGGATGCAGTGCAGTGAGTCCAGAGAGTGCACTGGCACCACTGGGGATGCAGTGCGGTGAGTCCAGAGAGTGCACTAGCACCACTGGGGATGCACTGCAGTGAGTCCAAAGAGGTCACTGGCACTATTGTTGATGCACCCCGGTGAGTCCAGAGAGTGCACTGACACCACTGGGAATGCAGTGCACTGAGTCGAGAGAGGTCACTGGCACCACTGGGGATGCAGTGCAGTGAGTCCAGAGAGTGCCCTGGCACCACTGGGGATGCAGTGCAGTGAGTCCAGAGAGTGACCTGGCACCACTGGGGATGCAGTGCAGTGAGTCCAGAGAGTGCACTGGCACCACTGGGGATGCACTGCAGTGAGTCCAGAGAGTGCAGTGGCACCACTGGGGATGCAGTGCAGTGAGTCCAGAGAGTGCACTGGCACCACTGGGGATGCACTGCAGTGAGTCCAGAGGTTGCACTGGCACCACTGGGGATGCAGTGCCGTGAGTCCAGAGAGTGCACTGGCACCACTGGGGATGCACTGCAATGAGTCCAGAGAGTGCACTGGCACCAATGGCAATGCAGTGCAGTGAGTCCAGAGAGTGCCTTGGCACCACTGGGGATGCAGTGCAGTGAGTCCAGAGAGTACCCTGGCACCACTGGGGATGCAGTGCAGTGAGTCCAGAGAGTGCACTGGCACCACTGGGGAGGCAGTGCCGTTGGTCCAGAGAGTGCACTAGCACCACTGGGGATGCAGTGCCGTGAGTCCAGAGTGTGCACTGTCACCACTGGGGATGCAGTGCAGTGAGTCCAGAGAGTGCACTGGCACCAGTGGGGATGCAGTGCTGTGACTCCAGAGAGTGCACTGGCACCACTGGGGGTGCAGTGCAGTGAGTCCAGAGAGTGCACGGGCACCAGTGGGGATCACTTCAGTGAGTCCAGAGAGTGCACTGGCACCACTGGGGATGCACTGCCGTGAGTCCTGAGAGCGCACTGGCACCACTGGGGATGCCGTGCAGTGAGTCCAGAGAGTGCACTGGCACCACCGGGGATGCAGTGCCGTGAGTCCAGAGAGTGCACTTGCACCACTGGGGATGCAGTGCAGTGAGTCCAGAGAGTGCACTGGCACCACTGGGGATGCACTGCAGTGAGACCAGAGATTGCACTGGTACGATTGGCAATGCAGTGCAGTGAGTGCAGAGAGTGCCTTGGCACCACTGGGGATGCAGTGCAGTGCGTCCAGAGAGTGCACTGGCACCACTGGGGATGCAGTGCAGTGACTCAAGAGAGTGCACTGGCACCTCTAGGGATGCAGTGCAGTGAGTCCAGAGAGTTCACTGGCACCACTGGGGATGCAGTGCAGTGAGTGCAGAGAGTGCACTGGCCCTACTGGGGATGTAGTGCAGTGAGTCCACAGAGGGCACTGGCACCACTGGGGATGCACTGCAGTGAGTCCAGAGATTGCCCCGGCACCACTGGGGATGCAGTGCAGTGAGTCCAGAGAGTGCAGTGGCACCACTCGGGATGCACTGCAGTGAGTCCAAAGAGTGCACTGGCACCATTGGGGATGCAGTGCAGTGAGTCCAGAGAGTGCACTGGCACCACTGGGAATGCAGTGCAGTGAGTCCAGAGAGTGCACTGGCACCACTGGGGATGCAGTGCAGTGAGCTCAGAGAGTGCACTTGCACCACTGGGGATGCAGTGCAGTGAGTCCAGAGAGTGCACTGGCACCACTGGGGATGCAGTGCCGTGAGTCCAGAGAGTGCACTGGCACCAGTGGGGATGCAGTGCAGTGAGTCCAGAGAGTGCACTGGCACCACTGGGGATGCAGTGTAGTGAGCTCAGAGAGTGCACTGGCACCACCGGGGATGCAGTGCAGTGAGTTCAGAGAGGGCACTGGCACTATTGGGGATGCACCCCGGTGAGTCCAGAGAGTGCACTGGCACCACTGGGGTTGCACTGCAGTGAGACCAGAGATTGCACTGGTACGATTGGGGATGCAGTGCAGTGACTCCAGAGAGTGCAGTGGCACCACTGGGGATGCAGTGCAGTGAGTCCAGAGAGTGCACTGGCACCACTGGGGATGCAGTGCAGTGAGTCCAGAGAGTGCACTGGCCCCACTGGGGATGTAGTGCAGTGAGTCCACAGAGGGCACTGGCACCACTGGGGATGCAGTGCAGTGAGTCCAGAGAGTGCCCTGGCACCACTGGGGATGCAGTGCAGTGAGTCCAAAGAGTGCACTGGCACCACTGGGGATGCAGTGCAGTGAGTCCAGAGAGTGCACTGGCACCACTGGGGATGCAGTGCAGTGAGCTCAGAGAGTGCACTGGCACCACTGGGGATGCAGTGCAGTGAGTCCAGAGAGTGCACTGGCACCACTGGGGATGCAGTGCAGTGAGTCCAGAGAGTGCACTGGCACCACTGGGAGTGCAGTGCAGTGAGTCCAGAGAGTGCACTGGCACCACTGGGGATGCAGTGCAGTGAGCCCAGAGAGTGTACTGGCACCACTGGGGAGGCAGTGCCGTTGGTCCAGAGAGTGCACTAGCACCACTGGGGATGCAGTGCCGTGAGTCCAGAGTGTGCACGGTCACCACTGGGGATGCAGTGCAGTGAGTCCAGAGAGTGCACTGGCACCACTGGGGATGCAGTGCGGTGAGTCCAGAGAGTGCACTGGCACCACTGGGGATGCAGTGCGGTGAGTCCAGAGAGTGCACTGGCACCACTGGGGATGCAGTGCAGTGAGCCCAGAGAGTGCACTGGCACTACTGGGGATGCAATGGAGTGAGTCCAGGGAGTGCACTGGCACCACTGGGGATGCACTGCAGTGACTCAAGAGAGCGCACTGGCACCACTGGGGATGCAGTGCAGTGAGTCCAGAGAGTGCACTGGCACCACTGGGGTGCAATGCAGTGAGTCCAGAGTGTGCACGGGCACCCCTGGGGATGCAGTGCAGTGAGTCCAGAAAGTGCACGGGCACCACTGGGGATGCAGTGCAGTGAGTCCATAGAGTGCACTGGCACCACTGGGGGTGCAGTGCAGTGAGTCCAGAGAGTGCACTGGCACCACTGGGGATGCAGTGCAGTGAGTCCAGAGAGTGCACTGGCACCGCTGGAGATGCAGTGCAGTGAGTCCAGAGAGTGCACTGGCACCACCTAGGATGCAGTGCAGTGAGTACAGATAGTGCAGTGGCACCACTGGGGATGCAGTGCAGTAAGTCCAGAGAGTGCACTGGCACCACCTGGGATGCAGTGCAGTGAGTCCAGAGAGTGCACTGGCACCACTAGGGATGCAGTGCAGTGAGTCCAGAGAGTGCACTGGCACCACTTAGGATGCAGTGCAGTGAGTCCAGAGAGTGCACTGGCACCACTGGGGATGCAGTGCAGTGAGTCCTGAGAGTGCACTGGCACCACTGGGGATGCACTGCAGTGAGTCCAGAGAGGGCACTGGCACTATTGGGGATGCACCCCGGTGAGTCCAGAGAGTGCACTGACACCACTGGGAATGCAGTGCACTGAGTCCAGAGAGGTCACTGGCACCACTGGGGATGCAGTGCAGTGAGTCCAGAGAGTGCCCTGGCACCACTGGGGATGCACTGCAGTCAGTCCAGAGAGTGCACTGGCACCACTGGGGATGCACTGCAGTGAGTCCAAAGAGTGCACTGGCACCACTGGGGATGCAGTGCAGTGAGTCCAGAGAGTGCACTGGCACCACTAGGGATGCAGTGCAGTGAGTCCAGAGAGTGCACTGGCACCACTGGGGATGCACTGCAGTGAGTCCAGAGAGTGCACTGGCACCACTGGGGATGCAGTGCCGTGAGTCCAGAGAGTGCACTGGCACCACTGGGGATGCACTGCAATGAGTCCAGAGAGTGCACTGGCACCAATGGCAATGCAGTGCAGTGAGTCCAGAGAGTGCCTTGGCACCACTGGGGATGCAGTGCAGTGAGTCCAGAGAGTGCACTGGCACCACTGGGGAGGCAGTGCCGTTGGTCCAGAGTGTGCACTGTCACCACTGCGGATGCAGTGCAGTGAGTCCAGAGAGTGCACTGGCACCAGTGGGGATGCAGTGCTGTGACTCCAGAGAGTGCACTGGCACCACTGGGGGTGCAGTGCAGTGAGTAGAGAGTGCACGGGCACCACTGGGGATGCAGTGCAGTGAGTCCAGAGAGTGCACTGGCACCACTGGGGATGCACTGCCGTGAGTCCAGAGAGCGCACTGGCACGACTGGGGATGCCGTGCAGTGAGTCCAGAGAGTGCACTGGCACCACCGGGGATGCAGTGCCGTGAGTCCAGAGAGTGCACTTGCACCACTGGGGATGCAGTGCAGTGAGTCCAGAGAGTGCACTGGCACCACTGGGGATGCACTGCAGTGAGACCATAGATTGCACTGGTACGATTGGGGATGCACTGCAGTGAGTCCAGAGAGTGCACTGGCACCACTGGGGATGCAGTGCAGTGAGTCCAGAGAGTGCACTGGCACCACTGGGGAGGCAGTGCCGTTGGTCCAGAGAGTGCACTAGCACCACTGGGGATGCAGTGCCGTGAGTCCAGAGTGTGCACGGTCACCACTGGGGATGCAGTGCAGTGAGTCCAGAGAGTGCACTGGCACCACTGGGGATGCAGTGCGGTGAGTCCAGAGAGTGCACTAGCACCACTGGGGATGCACTGCAGTGAGTCCAAAGAGGTCACTGGCACTATTGTTGATGCACCCCGGTGAGTCCAGAGAGTGCACTGACACCACTGGGAATGCAGTGCACTGAGTCGAGAGAGGTCACTGGCACCACTGGGGATGCAGTGCAGTGAGTCCAGAGAGTGCCCTGGCACCACTGGGGATGCAGTGCAGTGAGTCCAGAGAGTGACCTGGCACCACTGGGGATGCAGTGCAGTGAGTCCAGAGAGTGCACTGGCACCACTGGGGATGCACTGCAGTGAGTCCAGAGAGTGCAGTGGCACCACTGGGGATGCAGTGCAGTGAGTCCAGAGAGTGCACTGGCACCACTGGGGATGCACTGCAGTGAGTCCAGAGGTTGCACTGGCACCACTGGGGATGCAGTGCCGTGAGTCCAGAGAGTGCACTGGCACCACTGGGGATGCACTGCAATGAGTCCAGAGAGTGCACTGGCACCAATGGCAATGCAGTGCAGTGAGTCCAGAGAGTGCCTTGGCACCACTGGGGATGCAGTGCAGTGAGTCCAGAGAGTACCCTGGCACCACTGGGGATGCAGTGCAGTGAGTCCAGAGAGTGCACTGGCACCACTGGGGAGGCAGTGCCGTTGGTCCAGAGAGTGCACTAGCACCACTGGGGATGCAGTGCCGTGAGTCCAGAGTGTGCACTGTCACCACTGGGGATGTAGTGCAGTGAGTCCAGAGAGTGCACTGGCACCAGTGGGGATGCAGTGCTGTGACTCCAGAGAGTGCACTGGCACCACTGGGGGTGCAGTGCAGTGAGTCCAGAGAGTGCACTGGCTCCAGTGGGGATGCACTGCAGTGAGTCCAGAGAGTGCACTGGCACCACTGGGGATGCACTGCCGTGAGTCCAGAGAGCGCACTGGCACCACTGGGGATGCCGTGCAGTGAGTCCAGAGAGTGCACTGGCACCACCGGTGATGCAGTGCCGTGAGTCCGGAGAGTGCATTGCACCACTGGGGATGCAGTGCAGTGAGTCCAGAGAGTCCACTTGCACCACTGGGGATGCAGTGCCGTGAGTCCAGAGTGTGCACTGTCACCACTGGGGATGCAGTGCAGTGAGTCCAGAGAGTGCACTGGCACCAGTGGGGATGCAGTGCAGTGAGTCCAGAGAGTGCACTGGCACCACTGGGGATGCAGTGCAGTGAGCCCAGAGAGTGTACTGGCACCACTGGGGAGGCAGTGCCGTTGGTCCAGAGAGTGCACTAGCACCACTGGGGATGCAGTGCCGTGAGTCCAGAGTGTGCACGGTCACCACTGGGGATGCAGTGCAGTGAGTCCAGAGAGTGCACTGGCACCACTGGGGATGCAGTGCGGTGAGTCCAGAGAGTGCACTGGCACCACTGGGGATGCAGTGCGGTGAGTCCAGAGAGTGCACTGGCACCACTGGGGATGCAGTGCAGTGAGCCCAGAGAGTGCACTGGCACTACTGGGGATGCAATGGAGTGAGTCCAGGGAGTGCACTGGCACCACTGGGGATGCACTGCAGTGACTCAAGAGAGCGCACTGGCACCACTGGGGATGCAGTGCAGTGAGTCCAGAGAGTGCACTGGCACCACTGGGGTGCAATGCAGTGAGTCCAGAGTGTGCACGGGCACCCCTGGGGATGCAGTGCAGTGAGTCCAGAAAGTGCACGGGCACCACTGGGGATGCAGTGCAGTGAGTCCATAGAGTGCACTGGCACCACTGGGGGTGCAGTGCAGTGAGTCCAGAGAGTGCACTGGCACCACTGGGGATGCAGTGCAGTGAGTCCAGAGAGTGCACTGGCACCGCTGGAGATGCAGTGCAGTGAGTCCAGAGAGTGCACTGGCACCACCTAGGATGCAGTGCAGTGAGTACAGATAGTGCAGTGGCACCACTGGGGATGCAGTGCAGTAAGTCCAGAGAGTGCACTGGCACCACCTGGGATGCAGTGCAGTGAGTCCAGAGAGTGCACTGGCACCACTAGGGATGCAGTGCAGTGAGTCCAGAGAGTGCACTTGCACCACTGGGGATGCAGTGCAGTGAGTCCAGAGAGTGCACTGGCACCACTGGGGATGCAGTGCAGTGAGTCCTGAGAGTGCACTGGCACCACTGGGGATGCACTGCAGTGAGTCCAGAGAGGGCACTGGCACTATTGGGGATGCACCCCGGTGAGTCCAGAGAGTGCACTGACACCACTGGGAATGCAGTGCACTGAGTCCAGAGAGGTCACTGGCACCACTGGGGATGCAGTGCAGTGAGTCCAGAGAGTGCCCTGGCACCACTGGGGATGCACTGCAGTCAGTCCAGAGAGTGCACTGGCACCACTGGGGATGCACTGCAGTGAGTCCAAAGAGTGCACTGGCACCACTGGGGATGCAGTGCAGTGAGTCCAGAGAGTGCACTGGCACCACTAGGGATGCAGTGCAGTGAGTCCAGAGAGTGCACTGGCACCACTGGGGATGCACTGCAGTGAGTCCAGAGAGTGCACTGGCACCACTGGGGATGCAGTGCCGTGAGTCCAGAGAGTGCACTGGCACCACTGGGGATGCACTGCAATGAGTCCAGAGAGTGCACTGGCACCAATGGCAATGCAGTGCAGTGAGTCCAGAGAGTGCCTTGGCACCACTGGGGATGCAGTGCAGTGAGTCCAGAGAGTGCACTGGCACCACTGGGGAGGCAGTGCCGTTGGTCCAGAGTGTGCACTGTCACCACTGCGGATGCAGTGCAGTGAGTCCAGAGAGTGCACTGGCACCAGTGGGGATGCAGTGCTGTGACTCCAGAGAGTGCACTGGCACCACTGGGGGTGCAGTGCAGTGAGTAGAGAGTGCACGGGCACCACTGGGGATGCAGTGCAGTGAGTCCAGAGAGTGCACTGGCACCACTGGGGATGCACTGCCGTGAGTCCAGAGAGCGCACTGGCACGACTGGGGATGCCGTGCAGTGAGTCCAGAGAGTGCACTGGCACCACCGGGGATGCAGTGCCGTGAGTCCAGAGAGTGCACTTGCACCACTGGGGATGCAGTGCAGTGAGTCCAGAGAGTGCACTGGCACCACTGGGGATGCACTGCAGTGAGACCATAGATTGCACTGGTACGATTGGGGATGCACTGCAGTGAGTCCAGAGAGTGCACTGGCACCACTGGGGATGCAGTGCAGTGAGTCCAGAGAGTGCACTGGCACCACTGGGGAGGCAGTGCCGTTGGTCCAGAGAGTGCACTAGCACCACTGGGGATGCAGTGCCGTGAGTCCAGAGTGTGCACGGTCACCACTGGGGATGCAGTGCAGTGAGTCCAGAGAGTGCACTGGCACCACTGGGGATGCAGTGCGGTGAGTCCAGAGAGTGCACTAGCACCACTGGGGATGCACTGCAGTGAGTCCAAAGAGGTCACTGGCACTATTGTTGATGCACCCCGGTGAGTCCAGAGAGTGCACTGACACCACTGGGAATGCAGTGCACTGAGTCGAGAGAGGTCACTGGCACCACTGGGGATGCAGTGCAGTGAGTCCAGAGAGTGCCCTGGCACCACTGGGGATGCAGTGCAGTGAGTCCAGAGAGTGACCTGGCACCACTGGGGATGCAGTGCAGTGAGTCCAGAGAGTGCACTGGCACCACTGGGGATGCACTGCAGTGAGTCCAGAGAGTGCAGTGGCACCACTGGGGATGCAGTGCAGTGAGTCCAGAGAGTGCACTGGCACCACTGGGGATGCACTGCAGTGAGTCCAGAGGTTGCACTGGCACCACTGGGGATGCAGTGCCGTGAGTCCAGAGAGTGCACTGGCACCACTGGGGATGCACTGCAATGAGTCCAGAGAGTGCACTGGCACCAATGGCAATGCAGTGCAGTGAGTCCAGAGAGTGCCTTGGCACCACTGGGGATGCAGTGCAGTGAGTCCAGAGAGTACCCTGGCACCACTGGGGATGCAGTGCAGTGAGTCCAGAGAGTGCACTGGCACCACTGGGGAGGCAGTGCCGTTGGTCCAGAGAGTGCACTAGCACCACTGGGGATGCAGTGCCGTGAGTCCAGAGTGTGCACTGTCACCACTGGGGATGTAGTGCAGTGAGTCCAGAGAGTGCACTGGCACCAGTGGGGATGCAGTGCTGTGACTCCAGAGAGTGCACTGGCACCACTGGGGGTGCAGTGCAGTGAGTCCAGAGAGTGCACTGGCTCCAGTGGGGATGCACTGCAGTGAGTCCAGAGAGTGCACTGGCACCACTGGGGATGCACTGCCGTGAGTCCAGAGAGCGCACTGGCACCACTGGGGATGCCGTGCAGTGAGTCCAGAGAGTGCACTGGCACCACCGGTGATGCAGTGCCGTGAGTCCGGAGAGTGCATTGCACCACTGGGGATGCAGTGCAGTGAGTCCAGAGAGTCCACTTGCACCACTGGGGATGCAGTGCCGTGAGTCCAGAGTGTGCACTGTCACCACTGGGGATGCAGTGCAGTGAGTCCAGAGAGTGCACTGGCACCAGTGGGGATGCAGTGCTGTGACTCCAGAGAGTGCACTGGCACCACTGGGGGTGCAGTGCAGTGAGTCCAGAGAGTGCACGGCACCAGTGGGGATCACTTCAGTGAGTCCAGAGAGTGCACTGGCACCACTGGGGATGCACTGCCGTGAGTCCAGAGAGCGCACTGGCACCACTGGGGATGCCGTGCAGTGAGTCCAGAGAGTGCACTGGCACCACCGGGGATGCAGTGCCGTGAGTCCAGAGAGTGCACTTGCACCACTGGGGATGCAGTGCAGTGAGTCCAGAGAGTGCACTGGCACCACTGGGGATGCACTGCAGTGAGACCAGAGATTGCACTGGTACGATTGGGGATGCACTGCAGTGAGTCCAGAGAGTGCACTGGCACCACTGGGGATGCACTGCAGTGACTCAAGAGAGTGCACTGGCACCACTGGGGATGCAGTGCAGTGACTCAAGAGAGTGCACTGGCACCTCTAGGGATGCAGTGCAGTGAGTCCAGAGAGTTCACTGGCACCACTGGGGATGCAGTGCAGTGAGTGCAGAGAGTGCACTGGCCCTACTGGGGATGTAGTGCAGTGAGTCCACAGAGGGCACTGGCACCACTGGGGATGCACTGCAGTGAGTCCAGAGATTGCCCCGGCACCACTGGGGATGCAGTGCAGTGAGTCCAGAGAGTGCAGTGGCACCACTCGGGATGCACTGCAGTGAGTCCAAAGAGTGCACTGGCACCATTGGGGATGCAGTGCAGTGAGTCCAGAGAGTGCACTGGCACCACTGGGAATGCAGTGCAGTGAGTCCAGAGAGTGCACTGGCACCACTGGGGATGCAGTGCAGTGAGCTCAGAGAGTGCACTTGCACCACTGGGGATGCAGTGCAGTGAGTCCAGAGAGTGCACTGGCACCACTGGGGATGCAGTGCCGTGAGTCCAGAGAGTGCACTGGCACCAGTGGGGATGCAGTGCAGTGAGTCCAGAGAGTGCACTGGCACCACTGGGGATGCAGTGTAGTGAGCTCAGAGAGTGCACTGGCACCACCGGGGATGCAGTGCAGTGAGTTCAGAGAGGGCACTGGCACTATTGGGGATGCACCCCGGTGAGTCCAGAGAGTGCACTGGCACCACTGGGGTTGCACTGCAGTGAGACCAGAGATTGCACTGGTACGATTGGGGATGCAGTGCAGTGACTCCAGAGAGTGCAGTGGCACCACTGGGGATGCAGTGCAGTGAGTCCAGAGAGTGCACTGGCACCACTGGGGATGCAGTGCAGTGAGTCCAGAGAGTGCACTGGCCCCACTGGGGATGTAGTGCAGTGAGTCCACAGAGGGCACTGGCACCACTGGGGATGCAGTGCAGTGAGTCCAGAGAGTGCACTGGCACCACTGGGGATGCAGTGCAGTGAGTCCAAAGAGTGCACTGGCACCACTGGGGATGCAGTGCAGTGAGTCCAGAGAGTGCACTGGCACCACTGGGGATGCAGTGCAGTGAGCTCAGAGAGTGCACTGGCACCACTGGGGATGCAGTGCAGTGAGTCCAGAGAGTGCACTGGCACCACTGGGGATGCAGTGCAGTGAGTCTCATAGAGGTCACTGGCAACACTGGGGATGCAGTGCAGTGAGTCCAGAGAGTGCACTGGAACCACTGGGGATGCAGTGCAGTGAGTCCAGAGAGTGCACTGGCACCACTGGGGATGCAGTGCGGTGAGTCCAGAGAGTGCACTGGCACCACTGGGGATGCACTGCAGTGAGTCCAGAGAGGGCACTGGCACCACTGGGGATGCAGTGCAGTGAGTCCAGAGAGTGCACTGGCACCACTGGTGATGCAGTGCCATGAGTCCAGAGAGTGCACTGGCACCACTGGGGATGCAGTGCAGTGAGTCCAGAGAGTGCACTGGCACCACTGGGGATGCAGTGCAGTGAGCTCAGAGAGTGCACTGGCACCACTGGGGATGCAGTGCAGTGAGTCCAGAGAGTGCACTGGCACTATTGGGGATGCACCCCGGTGAGTCCAGAGAGTGCACTGGCACCACTGGGGTTGCACTGCAGAGAGACCAGAGATTGCACTGGTACGATTGGGGATGCAGTGTTGTGAGTCCAGAGAGTGCACTGGCACCACTGGGGATGCAGTGCAGTGAGTCCAGAGAGTGCACTGGCACCACTGGGGATGCAGTGCAGTGACTCAGGAGAGTGCACTGGCCCCACTGGGGATGTAGTGCAGTGAGTCCACAGAGGGCACTGGCACCACTGGGGATGCAGTGCAGTGAGTCCAGAGAGTGCACTGGCACCACTGGGGATGCAGTGCAGTGAGTCCAAAGAGTGCACTGGCACCATTGGGGATGCAGTGCAGTGAGTCCAGAGAGTGCAGTGGCACCACTGGGGATGCAGTGCAGTGAGTCCAGAGAGTGCACTGGCACCACTGGGGATGCAGTGCAGTGAGCTCAGAGAGTGCACTGGCACCACTGGGGATGCAGTGCAGTGAGTCCAGAGAGTGCACTGGCACCACCGGGGATGCAGTGCAGTGAGTCCAGAGAGTGCACTGGCAACACTGGGGATGCAGTGCAGTGAGTCCAGAGAGTGCACTGGAACCACTGGGGATGCAGTGCAGTGAGTCCAGAGAGTGCACTGGCACCACTGGGGATGCAGTGCGGTGAGTCCAGAGAGTGCACTGGCACCACTGGGGATGCACTGCAGTGAGTCCAGAGAGGGCACTGGCACCACTGGGGATGCAGTGCAGTGAGTCCAGAGAGTGCACTGGCACCACTGGGGATGCAGTGCAGTGACTCAAGAGAGTGCACTGGCCCCACTGGGGATGTAGTGCAGTGAGTCCACAGAGGGCACTGGCACCACTGGGGATGCAGTGCAGTGACTCCAGAGAGTGCACTGGCACCACTGGGGATGCAGTGCAATGAGTCCAGAGAGTGCACTAGCACCACTGGGGATGCACTGCAGTGAGTCCAGAGAGGGCACTGGCACTATTGGGGATGCACCCCTGTGAGTCCAGAGAGTGCACTGGCACCACTGGGAATGCAGTGCACTGAGTCCAGAGAGGTCACTGGGACCACTGGGGATGCAGTGCAGTGAGTCCAGAGAGTGCCCTGGCACCATTGGGGATGCAGTGCAGTGAGTCCAGAGAGTGCACTGGCACCACTGGGGATGCAGTGCAGTGAGTCCAGAGAGTGCACTGGCACCACTGAGGATGCAGTGCAGTGAGTCCAGAGAGTGCACTGGCACCACTGGGGATGCAATGCCATGAGTCCAGAGAGTGCACTGGCACCAATGGCAATGCAGTGCAGTGAGTCCAGAGAGTGCCTTGGCACCACTAGGGATGCACTGCAGTGAGTCCAGAGAGTACCCTGGCACCATTGGGGATGCAGTGCAGTGAGTCCAGAGAGTGCTCTGGCACCACTGGGGATGCAGTGCCGTGAGTCCAGAGTGTGCACTGGCACCACTGGGGATGCAGTGCAGTGAGTCCAGAGAGTGCACTGGCACCACTGGGGATGCAGTGCAGTGAGTCCAGAGAGTGCACTGGCACCACTGGGAGTGCAGTGCAGTGAGTCCAGAGAGTGCACTGGCACCAGTGGGGATGCACTGCAGTGAGTCCAGAGAGTGCACTGGCACCACTGGGGATGCACCCCGGTGAGTCCAGAGAGTGCACTGGCACCACTGGGGATGCATCCCGGCAAGTCCAGAGAGTGCACTGGCACCACCGGGGATGCAGTGCCGTGAGTCCAGAGAGTGCACTGGCACCACTGGGGATGCAGTGCAGTGAGTCCAGAGAGTGCTCTGGCACCACTGGGGATGCACTGCAGTGAGACCAGAGATTGCACTGGTACGATTGGCGATGCACTGCAGTGAGTCCAGAGAGTGCACTGGCACCACTGGGGATGCAGTGCAGTGAGTCCAGAGAGTGCACTGGCACCACTGGGGATGCAGTGCAGTGACTCAAGAGAGTGCACTGGCACCACTGGGGATGCAGTGCAGTCAGTCCAGAGAGATCACTGGCACCACTGGGGATGCAGTGCAGTGAGTGCAGAGAGTGCACTGGCCCCACTGGGGATGTAGTGCAGTGAGTCCACAGAGGGTACTGGCACCACTGGGGATGCAGTGCAGTGAGTCCAGAGAGTGCCCCGTCACCACTGGGGATGCAGTGCAGTGAGTCCAGAGAGTGCAGTGGCACCACTGGGGATGCAGTGAAGTGAGTCCAGAGAGTGCACTGGCACCACTGGGGATGCACCCCGGTGAGTCCAGAGAGTGCACTGTCACCACTGGGGATGCAGTGCAGTGAGCTCAGAGAGTGCACTGGCACCACTGGGGATGCAGTGCAGTGAGTCCAGAGAGTGCACTGTCACCACTGGGGATGTAGTGCAGTGAGTCCAGAGAGTGCACTGCCACCACTGGGGATGCAGTGCAGTGAATCCACAGAGTGCACTGGCACCACTGGGGATGCAGTGCAGTGAGTCCAGAGAGTGCACTGGCACCACTGGGGATGCAGTGCAGTGAGTCCAGAGAGTGCACTGGTACCACTGGGGATGCAGTGCGGTGAGTCCAGAGAGTGCACTGGCACCACTGGGGGTGCAGTGCAGTGAGTCCAGAGAGGTCACTGGCACCACTGGGGATGCAGTGCAGTGAGTCCAGAGAGTGCACTGGCACCACTGGGGATGCACCCCGGTGAGTCCAGAGAGTGCACTGGTACCACTGGGGATGCACTGCAGTGAGTCCAGAGAGTGCACTGGCACCACTGGGGATGTGGTGCAATGAGTCCAGAGAGTGCACTGGCACCACTGGGGATGCACTGCAGTGAGACCAGAGATTGCAGTGGCACCACTGGGGATGCAGTGCAGTGAATCCAGAGAGTGCACTGGAACGATTGGGGATGCACTGCAGGGAGTCCAGAGAGTGCACTGGCACCACCTGGGATGCAATGCAGTGAGTCCAGGGAGTGCACTGGCACCACTGGGGATGCACTGCAGTGACTCAAGAGAGCGCACTGGCACCACTGGGGATGCAGTGCAGTGAGTCCAGAGAGTGCACTGGCACCACTGGGGATGCAGCGCAGTGAGTCCAGAGAGTGCACTGGCACCACTGGGGATGCAGCGCAGTTAGTCCAGAGAGTGCACTGGCACCACTGGGGATGCACTGCAGTGAGTCCAGAGAGTGCACTGGCACCACTGGGGATTCACTGCAGTGAGTCCAGAGAGTGCACTGGCACCACTGGTGATACACTGCAGTGAGCCCAGAGAGTGCACTGGCACTACTGGGGATGCAATGGAGTGAGTCCAGGGAGTGCACTGGCACCACTGGGGATGCACTGCAGTGACTCAAGAGAGCGCACTGGCACCACTGGGGATGCAGTGCAGTGAGTCCATAGAGTGCACTGGCACCACTGGGGATGCAATGCAGTGAGTCCAGAGAGTGCACGGGCACCCCTGGGGATGCAGTGCAGTGAGTCCAGAGAGTGCACGGGCACCACTGGGGATGCAGTGCAGTGAGTCCAGAGAGTGCACTGGCACCACTGGGGGTGCAGTGCAGTGAGTCCAGAGAGTGCACTGGCACCACTGGGGATGCTGTGTAGTGAGTTCAGAGAGTGCACTGGCACCGCTGGAGATGCAGTGCAGTGAGTCCAGAGAGTGCACTGGCACAACCTAGGATGCAGTGCAGTGAGTACAGATAGTGCAGTGGCACCACTGGGGATGCAGTGCAGTGAGTCCAGAGAGTGCACTGGCACCACCTGGGATGCAGTGCAGTGAGTCCAGAGAGTGCACTGGCACCACTGGAGATGCAGTGCAGTGAGTCCAGAGAGTGCACTTGCACTACTGGGGATGCAGTGCAGTGAGTCCAGAGAGTGCACTGGCACCACTGGGGATGCAGTGCAGTGAGTCCTGAGAGTGCACTGGCACCACTGGGGATGCACTGCAGTGAGTCCAGAGAGGGCACTGGCAGTATTGGGGATGCACCCCGGTGAGTCCAGAGAGTGCACTGACACCACTGGGAATGCAGTGCACTGAGTCCAGAGAGGTCACTGGCACCACTGGGGATGCAGTGCAGTGAGTCCAGAGAGTGCCCTGGCACCACTGGGGATGCACTGCAGTGAGTCCAGAGAGTGCACTGGCACCACTGGGGATGCACTGCAGTGAGTCCAGAGAGTGCACTGGCACCACTGGGGATGCAGTGCAGTGAGTCCAGAGAGTGCACTGGCTCCACTAGGGATGCAGTGCAGTGAGTCCAGAGAGTGCACTGGCACCACTGGGGATGCAGTGCAGTGAGTCCAGAGAGTGCACTGGCACCACTGGGGATGCAGTGCCGTGAGTCCAGAGAGTGCACTGGCACCACTGGGGATGCACTGCAATGAGTCCAGAGAGTGCACTGGCACCAATGGCAATGCAGTGCAGTGAGTCCAGAGAGTGCCTTGGCACCACTGGGGATGCAGTGCAGTGAGTCCAGAGAGTACCCTGGCACCACTGGGGATGCAGTGCAGTGAGTCCAGAGAGTGCACTGGCACCACTGGGGAGGCAGTGCCGTTGGTCCAGAGTGTGCACTGTCACCACTGGGGATGCAGTGCAGTGAGTCCAGAGAGTGCACTGGCACCAGTGGGGATGCAGTGCTGTGACTCCAGAGAGTGCACTGGCACCACTGGGGGTGCAGTGCAGTGAGTAGAGAGTGCACGGGCACCACTGGGGATGCAGTGCAGTGAGTCCAGAGAGTGCACTGGCACCACTGGGGATGCACTGCCGTGAGTCCAGAGAGCGCACTGGCACGACTGGGGATGCCGTGCAGTGAGTCCAGAGAGTGCACTGGGACCACCGGGGATGCACTGCAGTGAGACCATAGATTGCACTGGTACGATTGGGGATGCACTGCAGTGAGTCCAGAGAGTGCACTGGCACCACTGGGGATGCAGTGCAGTGAGTCCAGAGAGTGTACTGGCACCACTGGGGAGGCAGTGCCGTTGGTCCAGAGAGTGCACTAGCACCACTGGGGATGCAGTGCCGTGAGTCCAGAGTGTGCACGGTCACCACTGGGGATGCAGTGCAGTGAGTCCAGAGGGTGCACTGGCACCACTGGGGGTGCAGTGCAGTGAGTCCAGAGAGTGCACTGGCACCACTGGGGATGCAGTGCAGTGAGTCCAGAGAGTGCACTGGCACCGCTGGAGATGCAGTGCAGTGAGTCCAGAGAGTGCACTGGCACCACCTAGGATGCAGTGCAGTGAGTACAGATAGTGCAGTGGCACCACTGGGGATGCAGTGCAGTGAGTCCAGAGAGTGCACTGGCACCACCTGGGATGCAGTGCAGTGAGTCCAGAGAGTGCACTGGCACCACTGGAGATGCAGTGCAGTGAGTCCAGAGAGTGCACTTGCACCACTGGGGATGCAGTGCAGTGAGTCCAGAGAGTGCACTGGCACCACTGGAGATGCAGTGCAGTGAGTCCTGAGAGTGCACTGGCACCACTGGGGATGCACTGCAGTGAGTCCAGAGAGGGCACTGGCAGTATTGGGGATGCACCCCGGTGAGTCCAGAGAGTGCACTGACACCACTGGGAATGCAGTGCACTGAGTCCAGAGAGGTCACTGGCACCACTGGGGATGCAGTGCAGTGAGTCCAGAGAGTGCCCTGGCACCACTGGGGATGCACTGCAGTCAGTCCAGAGAGTGCACTGGCACCACTGGGGATGCACTGCAGTGAGTCCAGAGAGTGCACTGGCACCACTGGGGATGCAGTGCAGTGAGTCCAGAGAGTGCACAGGCACCACTAGGGATGCAGTGCAGTGAGTCCAGAGAGTGCACTGGCACCACTGGGGATGCAGTGCAGTGAGTCCAGAGAGTGCACTGGCACCACTGGGGATGCAGTGCCGTGAGTCCAGAGAGTGCACTGGCACCACTCGGGATGCACTGCAATGGGTCCAGAGAGTGCACTGGCACCAATGGCAATGCAGTGCAGTGAGTCCAGAGAGTGCCTTGGCACCACTGGGGATGCAGTGCAGTGAGTCCAGAGAGTACCCTGGCACCACTGGGGATGCAGTGCAGTGAGTCCAGAGAGTGCACTGGCAGCACTGGGGAGGCAGTGCCGTTGGTCCAGAGTGTGCACTGTCACCACTGGGGATGCAGTGCAGTGAGTCCAGAGAGTGCACTGGCACCACTGGGGGTGCAGTGCAGTGAGTAGAGAGTGCACGGGCACCACTGGGGATGCAGTGCAGTGAGTCCAGAGAGTGCACTGGCACCACTGGGGATGCACTGCCGTGAGTCCAGAGAGCGCACTGGCACGACTGGGGATGCCGTGCAGTGAGTCCAGAGAGTGCACTGGCACCACCGGGGATGCAGTGCCGTGAGTCCAGAGAGTGCACTTGCACCACTGGGGATGCAGTGCAGTGAGTCCAGAGAGTGCACTGGCACCACTGGGGATGCACTGCAGTGGGACCATAGATTGCACTGGTACGATTGGGGATGCACTGCAGTGAGTCCAGAGAGTGCACTGGCACCACTGGGGATGCAGTGCAGTGAGTCCAGAGAGTGTACTGGCACCACTGGGGAGGCAGTGCCGTTGGTCCAGAGAGTGCACTAGCACCACTGGGGATGCAGTGCCGTGAGTCCAGAGTGTGCACGGTCACCACTGGGGATGCAGTGCAGTGAGTCCAGAGAGTGCACTGGCACTACTGGGGATGCAGTGCGGTGAGTCCAGAGAGTGCACTAGCACCACTGGGGATGCACTGCAGTGAGTCCAGAGAGGTCACTGGCACTATTGTGGATGCACCCCGGTGAGTCCAGAGAGTGCACTGACACCACTGGGAATGCAGTGCACTGAGTCGAGAGAGGTCACGGTCACCACTGGGGATGCAGTGCAGTGAGTCCAGAGAGTGCCCTGGCACCACTGGGGATGCAGTGCAGTGAGTCCAGAGAGTGACCTGGCACCACTGGGGATGCAGTGCAGTGAGTCCAGAGAGTGCACTGGCACCACTGGGGATGCACTGCAGTGAGTCCAGAGAGTGCAGTGGCACCACTGGGGATGCAGTGCAGTGAGTCCAGAGAGTGCACTGGCACCACTGGGGATGCACTGCAGTGAGTCCAGAGAGTGCACTGGCACCACTGGGGATACAGTGCCGTGAGTCCAGAGAGTGCACTGGCACCACTGGGGATGCACTGCAATGAGTCCAGAGAGTGCACTGGCACCAATGGCAATGCAGTGCAGTGAGTCCAGAGAGTGCCTTGGCACCACTGGGGATGCAGTGCAGTGAGTCCAGAGAGTACCCTGGCACCACTGGGGATGCAGTGCAGTGAGTCCAGAGAGTGCACTGGCACCACTGGGGAGGCAGTGCCGTTGGTCCAGAGAGTGCACTAGCACCACTGGGGATGCAGTGCCGTGAGTCCAGAGTGTGCACTGTCACCACTGGGGATGCAGTGCAGTGAGTCCAGAGAGTGCACTGGCACCAGTGGGGATGCAGTGCTGTGACTCCAGAGAGTGCACTGGCACCACTGGGGGTGCAGTGCAGTGAGTCCAGAGAGTGCACGGGCACCAGTGGGGATCACTTCAGTGAGTCCAGAGAGTGCACTGGCACCACTGGGGATGCACTGCCGTGAGTCCAGAGAGCGCACTGGCACCACTGGGGATGCCGTGCAGTGAGTCCAGAGAGTGCACTGGCACCACCGGGGATGCAGTGCCGTGAGTCCAGAGAGTGCACTGGCACCACTGGGGATGCAGTGCAGTGAGTCCAGAGAGTGCACTGGCACCACTGGGGATGCACTGCAGTGAGACCAGAGATTGCACTGGTACGATTGGGGATGCACTGCAGTGAGTCCAGAGAGTGCACTGGCACCACTGGGGATGCAGTGCAGTGCGTCCAGAGAGTGCACTGGCACCACTGGGGATGCAGTGCAGTGACTCAAGAGAGTGCACTGGCACCACTAGGGATGCAGTGCAGTGAGTCCAGAGAGTTCACTGGCACCACTGGGGATGCAGTGCAGTGAGTGCAGAGAGTGCACTGGCCCTACTGGGGATGTAGTGCAGTGAGTCCACAGAGGGCACTGGCACCACTGGGGATGCACTGCAGTGAGTCCAGAGATTGCCCCGGCACCACTGGGGATGCAGTGCAGTAAGTCCAGAGAGTGCAGTGGCACCACTCGGGATGCACTGCAGTGAGTCCAAAGAGTGCACTGGCACCATTGGGGATGCAGTGCAGTGAGTCCAGAGAGTGCACTGGCACCACTGGGAATGCAGTGCAGTGAGTCCAGAGAGTGCACTGGCACCACTGGGGATGCAGTGCAGTGAGCTCAGAGAGTGCACTGTCACCACTGGGGATGCAGTGCAGTGAGTCCAGAGAGTGCACTGGCACCACTGGGGATGCAGTGCCGTGAGTCCAGAGAGTGCACTGGCACCACTGGGGATGCAGTGCAGTGAGTCCAGAGAGTGCACTGGCACCACTGGGGATGCAGTGCAGTGAGCTCAGAGAGTGCACTGGCACCACTGGGGATGCAGTGCAGTGAGTTCAGAGAGGGCACTGGCACTATTGGGGATGCACCCCGGTGAGTCCAGAGAGTGCACTGGCACCACTGGGGTTGCACTGCAGTGAGACCAGAGATTGCACTGGTACGATTGGGGATGCAGTGCAGTGACTCCAGAGAGTGCAGTGGCACCACTGGGGATGCAGTGCAGTGAGTCCAGAGAGTGCACTGGCACCACTGGGGATGCAGTGCAGTGAGTCCAGAGAGTGCACTTGCCCCACTGGGGATGTAGTGCAGTGAGTCCACAGAGGGCACTGGCACCACTGGGGATGCAGTGCAGTGAGTCCAGAGAGTGCACTGGCACCACTGGGGATGCAGTGCAGTGAGTCCAGAGAGTGCACTGGCACCACTGGGGATGCAGTGCAGTGAGTCCAGAGAGTGCACTGGCCCCACTGGGGATGCAGTGCAGTGAGCTCAGAGAGTGCACTGGCACCACTGGGGATGCAGTGCAGTGAGTCCAGAGAGTGCACTGGCACCACTGGGGATGCAGTGCAGTGAGTCCAGAGAGGGCACTGGCACCACTGGGGATGCAGTGCAGTGAGTCCAGAGAGTGCACTGGCCCCACTGGGGATGCAGTGCAGTGAGTCCACAGAGGGCACTGGCACCACTGGGGATGCAGTGCACTGAGTCCAGAGAGTGCACTGGCACCACTGGGGATGCAGTGCAATGAGTCCAAAGAGTGCACCGGCACCACTGGGGATGCAGTGCAGTGAGTCCAGAGAGTGCACGGGCACCACTGGGGATGCAGTGCAGTGATCTCAGAGAGTGCACTGGCACCACTGGTGATGCACTGCAATGAGTCCAGAGTGTGCACTGGCACCACTAGTGATGCAGTGCAGTGAGTCCAGAGAGGTCACTGGCACCACTGGGGATGCAGTGCAGTGAGTCCAGAGAGTGCACTGGCACCACTGGGGATGCAGTGCGGTGAGTCCAGAGAGTGCACTAGCACCACTGGGGATGCAGTGCAGTGAGTCCAGAGAGGGCACTGGCACCACTGGGGATGCAGTGCAGTGAGTCCAGAGAGTGCACTGGCACCACTGGGGATGCACTGCAGTGAGTCCAGAGAGGGCACTGGCACTATTGGGGATGCACCCCGGTGAGTCCAGAGAGTGCACTGACACCACTGGGAATGCAGTGCACTGAGTCCAGAGAGGTCACTGGCAGCACTGGGGATGCAGTGCAGTGAGTCCAGAGAGTGCACTGGCACCACTGGGGATGCACTGCAGTGAGTCCAGAGAGTGCACTGGCACCACTGGGGATGCAGTGCCGTGAGTCCAGAGAGTGCACTGGCACCACTGGGGACGCACTGCAGTGAGTCCAGAGAGTGCACTGGCACCAATGGCAATGCAGTGCAGTGAGTCCAGAGAGTGCCTTGGCACCACTGGGGATGCAGTGCAGTGAGTCCAGAGAGTACCCTGGCACCACTGGGGATGCAGTGCAGTGAGTCCAGAGAGTGCACTGGCACCAGTGGGGATGCAGTGCTGTGACTCCAGAGAGTGCACTGGCACCACTGGGGGTGCAGTGCAGTGAGTAGAGAGTGCACGGGCACCACTGGGGATGCAGTGCAGTGAGTCCAGAGAGTGCACTGGCACCACTGGGGATGCACTGCCGTGAGTCCAGAGAGCGCACTGGCACGACTGGGGATGCCGTGCAGTGAGTCCAGAGAGTGCACTGGCACCACCGGGGATGCAGTGCCGTGAGTCCAGAGAGTGCACTGGCACCACTGGGGTTGCACTGCAGTGAGACCATAGATTGCACTGGTACGATTGGGGATGCACTGCAGTGAGTCCAGAGAGTGCCTTGGCACCACTGGGGATGCAGTGCAGTGAGTCCAGAGAGTGTACTGGCACCACTGGGGAGGCAGTGCCGTTGGTCCAGAGAGTGCACTAGCACCACTGGGGATGCAGTGCCGTGAGTCCAGAGTGTGCACGGTCACCACTGGGGATGCAGTGCAGTGAGTCCAGAGAGTGCACTGGCACCACTGGGGATGCAGTGCGGTGAGTCCAGAGAGTGCACTAGCACCACTGGGGATGCACTGCAGTGAGTCCAGAGAGGTCACTGGCACTATTGTGGATGCACCCCGGTGAGTCCAGAGAGTGCACTGACACCACTGGGAATGCAGTGCACTGAGTCCAGAGAGGTCACTGGCACCACTGGGAATGCAGTGCAGTGAGTCCAGAGAGTGCCCTGGCACCACTGGGGATGCAGTGCAGTGAGTCCAGAGAGTGCACTGGCACCACTGGGGATGCAGTGCAGTGAGTCCAGAGAGTGCACTGGCACCACTGGGGATGCACTGCAGTGAGTCCAGAGAGTGCACTGGCACCACTGGGGATGCACTGCAGTGAGTCCAGAGAGTGCACTGGCACCACTGGGGATGCAGTGCAGTCAGTCCAGAGAGTGCACTGGCACCACTGGGGATGCACTGCAATGAGTCCAGAGAGTGCACTGGCACCAATGGCAATGCAGTGCAGTGAGTCCAGAGAGTGCCTTGGCACCACTGGGGATGCAGTGCAGTGAGTCCAGAGAGTACCCTGGCACCACTGGGGATGCAGTGCAGTGAGTCCAGAGAGTGCACTGGCACCACTGGGGAGGCAGTGCCGTTGGTCCAGAGAGTGCACTAGCACCACTGGGGATGCAGTGCCGTGAGTCCAGAGTGTGCACTGTCACCACTGGGGATGCAGTGCAGTGAGTCCAGAGAGTGCACTGGCACCAGTGGGGATGCAGTGCTGTGACTCCAGAGAGTGCACTGGCACCACTGGGGGTGCAGTGCAGTGAGTCCAGAGAGTGCACGGGCACCAGTGGGGATCACTTCAGTGAGTCCAGAGAGTGCACTGGCACCACTGGGGATGCACTGCCGTGAGTCCAGAGAGCGCACTGGCACCACTGGGGATGCCGTGCAGTGAGTCCAGAGAGTGCACTGGCACCACCGGGGATGCAGTGCCGTGAGTCCAGAGAGTGCACTTGCACCACTGGGGATGCAGTGCAGTGAGTCCAGAGAGTGCACTGGCACCACTGGGGATGCACTGCAGTGAGACCAGAGATTGCACTGGTACGATTGGGGATGCACTGCAGTGAGTCCAGAGAGTGCACTGGCACCACTGGGGATGCAGTGCAGTGAGTCCACAGAGGGCACTGGCACCACTGGGGATGCACTGCAGTGAGTCCAGAGATTGCCCAGGCACCACTGGGGATGCAGTGCAGTGAGTCCAGAGAGTGCAGTGGCACCACTCGGGATGCACTGCAGTGAGTCCAAAGAGTGCACTGGCACCATTGGGGATGCAGTGCAGTGAGTCCAGAGAGTGCACTGGCACCACTGGGGATGCAGTGCAGTGAGCTCAGAGAGTGCACTGGCACCACTGGGGATGCAGTGCAGTGAGTCCAGAGAGTGCACTGGCACCACTGGGGATGCAGTGCCGTGAGTCCAGAGAGTGCACTGGCACCAGTGGGGATGCAGTGCAGTGAGTCCAGAGAGTGCACTGGCACCACTGGGGATGCAGTGCAGTGAGCTCAGAGAGTGCACTGGCACCACTGGGGATGCAGTGCAGTGAGTTCAGAGAGGGCACTGGCACTATTGGGGATGCACCCCGGTGAGTCCAGAGAGTGCACTGGCACCACTGGTGTTGCACTGCAGTGAGACCAGAGATTGCACTGGTACGATTGGGGATGCAGTGCAGTGACTCCAGAGAGTGCAGTGGCACCACTGGGGATGCAGTGCAGTGAGTCCAGAGAGTGCACTGGCACCACTGGGGATGCAGTGCAGTGAGTCCAGAGAGTGCACTGGCCCCACTGGGGATGTAGTGCAGTGAGTCCACAGAGGGCACTGGCACCACTGGGGATGCAGTGCAGTGAGTCCAGAGAGTGCACTGGCACCACTGGGGATGCAGTGCAGTGAGTCCAGAGAGTGCACTGGCACCATTGGGGATGCAGTGCAGTGAGTCCAGAGAGTGCAGTGGCACCACTGGGGTTGCAGTGCAGTGAGTCCAGAGAGTGCACTGGCACCACTGGGGATGCAGTGCAGTGAGCTCAGAGAGTGCACTGGCACCACTGGGGATGCAGTGCAGTGAGTCCAGAGAGTGCACTGGCACCACTGGGGATGCACTGCAGTGAGACCAGAGATTGCACTGGTACGATTGGGGATGCAGTGCAGTGAGTCCAGAGAGTGCACTGGCACCACTGGGGATGCAGTGCAGTGAGTCCACAGAGGGCACTGGCACCACTGGGGATGCACTGCAGTGAGTCCAGAGATTGCCCCGGCACCACTGGGGATGCAGTGCAGTGAGTCCAGAGAGTGCAGTGGCACCACTCGGGATGCACTGCAGTGAGTCCAAAGAGTGCACTGGCACCATTGGGGATGCAGTGCAGTGAGTCCAGAGAGTGCACTGGCACCACTGGGAATGCAGTGCAGTGAGTCCAGAGAGTGCACTGGCACCACTGGGGATGCAGTGCAGTGAGCTCAGAGAGTGCACTGGCACCACTGGGGATGCAGTGCAGTGAGTCCAGAGAGTGCACTGGCACCACTGGGGATGCAGTGCAGTCAGTCCAGAGAGTGCACTGGCACCAGTGGGGATGCAGTGCAGTGAGTCCAGAGAGTGCACTGGCACCACTGGGGATGCAGTGCAGTGAGCTCAGAGAGTGCACTGGCACCACTGGGGATGCAGTGCAGTGAGTTCAGAGAGGGCACTGGCACTATTGGGGATGCACCCCGGTGAGTCCAGAGAGTGCACTGGCACCACTGGTGTTGCACTGCAGTGAGACCAGAGATTGCACTGGTACGATTGGGGATGCAGTGCAGTGACTCCAGAGAGTGCAGTGGCACCACTGGGGATGCAGTGCAGTGAGTCCAGAGAGTGCACTGGCACCACTGGGGATGCAGTGCAGTGAGTCCAGAGAGTGCACTGGCCCCACTGGGGATGTAGTGCAGTGAGTCCACAGAGGGCACTGGCACCACTGGGGATGCAGTGCAGTGAGTCCAGAGAGTGCACTGGCACCACTGGGGATGCAGTGCAGTGAGTCCAGAGAGTGCACTGGCACCATTGGGGATGCAGTGCAGTGAGTCCAGAGAGTGCAGTGGCACCACTGGGGTTGCAGTGCAGCGAGTCCAGAGAGTGCACTGGCACCACTGGGGATGCAGTGCAGTGAGCTCAGAGAGTGCACTGGCACCACTGGGGATGCAGTGCAGTGAGTCCAGAGAGTGCACTGGCACCACTGGGGATGCACTGCAGTGAGTCCAGAGAGGTCACTGGCAACACTGGGGATGCAGTGCAGTGAGTCCAGAGAGTGCACTGGAACCACTGGGGATGCAGTGCAGTGAGTCCAGAGAGTGCACTGGCACCACTGGGGATGCAGTGCGGTGAGTCCAGAGAGTGCACTGGCACCACTGGGGATGCCCTGCAGTGAGTCCAGAGAGGGCACTGGCACCACTGGGGATGCAGTGCAGTGAGTCCAGAGAGTGCACTGGCACCACTGGGGATGCAGTGCAGTGACTCAAGAGAGTGCACTGGCCCCACTGGGGATGTAGTGCAGTGAGTCCACAGAGGGCACTGGCACCACTGGGGATGCAGTGCAGTGAGTCCAGAGAGTGCACTGGCACCACAGGGGATGCAGTGCAATGAGTCCAAAGAGTGCACTGGCACCACTGGGGATGCAGTGCAGTGAGTCCAGAGAGTGCACTGGCACCACTGGGGATGCAGTGCAGTGAGTCCAGAGAGTGCACGGGCACCACTGGGGATGCAGTGCAGTGAGCTCAGAGAGTGCACTGGCACCACTGGTGATGCACTGCAATGAGTCCAGAGTGTGCACTGGCACCACTAGTGATGCAGTGCAGTGAGTCCAGAGAGGTCACTGGCACCACTGGGGATGCAGTGCAGTGAGTCCAGAGAGTGCACTGGCACCACTGGGGATGCAGTGCGGTGAGTCCAGAGAGTGCACTAGCACCACTGGGGATGCAGTGCAGTGAGTCCAGAGAGGGCACTGGCACCACCGGGGATGCACCCCTGTGAGTCCAGAGAGTGAACTGGCACCACTGGGAATGCAGTGCACTGAGTCCAGAGAGGTCACTGGCACCACTGGGGATGCAGTGCAGTGAGTCCAGAGAGTGCACTGGCACCACTGGGGATGCAGTGCAGTGAGTCCAGAGAGTGCACTGGCACCACTGGGGAGGCAGTGCCGTTGGTCCAGAGTGTGCACTGTCACCACTGGGGATGCAGTGCAGTGAGTCCAGAGAGTGCACTGGCACCAGTGGGGATGCAGTGCTGTGACTCCAGAGAGTGCACTGGCACCACTGGGGGTGCAGTGCAGTGAGTAGAGAGTGCACGGGCACCACTGGGGATGCAGTGCAGTGAGTCCAGAGAGTGCACTGGCACCACTGGGGATGCACTGCCGTGAGTCCAGAGAGCGCACTGGCACGACTGGGGATGCCGTGCAGTGAGTCCAGAGAGTGCACTGGCACCACCGGGGATGCAGTGCCGTGAGTCCAGAGAGTGCACTTGCACCACTGGGGATGCAGTGCAGTGAGTCCAGAGAGTGCACTGGCACCACTGGGGATGCACTGCAGTGAGACCATAGATTGCACTGGTACGATTGGGAATGCACTGCAGTGAGTCCAGAGAGTGCACTGGCACCACTGGGGATGCAGTGCAGTGAGTCCAGAGAGTGTACTGGCACCACTGGGGAGGCAGTGCCGTTGGTCCAGAGAGTGCACTAGCACCACTGGGGATGCAGTGCCGTGAGTCCAGAGTGTGCACGGTCACCACTGGGGATGCAGTGCAGTGAGTCCAGAGAGCGCACTGGCACCACTGGGGATGCAGTGCGGTGAGTCCAGAGAGTGCACTAGCACCACTGGGGATGCACTGCAGTGAGTCCAGAGAGGTCACTGGCACTATTGTGGATGCACCCCGGTGAGTCCAGAGAGTGCACTGACACCACTGGGAATGCAGTGCACTGAGTCCAGAGAGTGCACTGGCACCACTGGGGATGCAGTGCAGTGAGTCCAGAGAGTGCCCTGGCACCACTGGGGATGCAGTGCAGTGAGTCCAGAGAGTGCACTGGCACCACTGGGGATGCAGTGCAGTGAGTCCAGAGAGTGCACTGGCACCACTGGGGATGCACTGCAGTGAGTCCAGAGAGTGCAGTGGCACCACTGGGGATGCAGTGCAGTGAGTCCAGAGAGTGCACTGGCACCACTGGGGATGCACTGCAGTGAGTCCAGAGAGTGCACTGGCACCACTGGGGATGCAGTGCAGTCAGTCCAGAGAGTGCACTGGCACCACTGGGGATGCACTGCAATGAGTCCAGAGAGTGCACTGGCACCAATGGCAATGCAGTGCAGTGAGTCCAGAGAGTGCCTTGGCACCACTGGGGATGCAGTGCAGTGAGTCCAGAGAGTACCCTGGCACCACTGGGGATGCAGTGCAGTGACTCCAGAGAGTGCACTGGCACCACTGGGGAGGCAGTGCCGTTGGTCCAGAGAGTGCACTAGCACCACTGGGGATGCAGTGCCGTGAGTCCAGAGTGTGCACTGTCACCACTGGGGATGCAGTGCAGTGAGTCCAGAGAGTGCACTGGCACCAGTGGGGATGCAGTGCTGTGACTCCAGAGAGTGCACTGGCATCACTGGGGGTGCAGTGCAGTGAGTCCAGAGAGTGCACGGGCACCAGTGGGGATCACTTCAGTGAGTCCAGAGAGTGCACTGGCACCACTGGGGATGCACTGCCGTGAGTCCAGAGAGCGCACTGGCACCACTGGGGATGCCGTGCAGTGAGTCCAGAGAGTGCACTGGCACCACCGGGGATGCAGTGCAGTGAGTCCAGAGAGTGCACTGGCACCACAGGGGATGCAGTGCAATGAGTCCAAAGAGTGCACTGGCACCACTGGGGATGCAGTGCAGTGAGTCCAGAGAGTGCACTGGCACCACTGGGGATGCAGTGCAGTGAGTCCAGAGAGTGCACGGGCACCACTGGGGATGCAGTGCAGTGAGTCCAGAGAGTGCACTGGCACCACTGGGGATGCAGTGCAGTGAGTCCAGAGAGTGCACGGGCACCACTGGGGATGCAGTGCAGTGAGCTCAGAGAGTGCACTGGCACCACTGGTGATGCACTGCAATGAGTCCAGAGTGTGCACTGGCACCACTAGTGATGCAGTGCAGTGAGTCCAGAGAGGTCACTGGCACCACTGGGGATGCAGTGCAGTGAGTCCAGAGAGTGCACTGGCACCACTGGGGATGCAGTGCGGTGAGTCCAGAGAGTGCACTAGCACCACTGGGGATGCAGTGCAGTGAGTCCAGAGAGGGCACTGGCACCACCGGGGATGCACCCCTGTGAGTCCAGAGAGTGAACTGGCACCACTGGGAATGCAGTGCACTGAGTCCAGAGAGGTCACTGGCACCACTGGGGATGCAGTGCAGTGAGTCCAGAGAGTGCACTGGCACCACTGGGGATGCAGTGCAGTGAGTCCAGAGAGTGCACGGGCACCACTGGGGATGCAGTGCAGTGAGCTCAGAGTGTGCACTGTCACCACTGGGGATGCAGTGCAGTGAGTCCAGAGAGTGCACTGGCACCACTAGTGATGCAGTGCAGTGAGTCCAGAGAGGTCACTGGCACCACTGGGGATGCAGTGCAGTGAGTCCAGAGAGTGCACTGGCACCACTGGGGATGCAGTGCGGTGAGTCCAGAGAGTGCACTAGCACCACTGGGGATGCAGTGCAGTGAGTCCAGAGAGGGCACTGGCACCACCGGGGATGCACCCCTGTGAGTCCAGAGAGTGAACTGGCACCACTGGGAATGCAGTGCACTGAGTCCAGAGAGGTCACTGGCACCACTGGGGATGCAGTGCAGTGAGTCCAGAGAGTGCACTGGCACCACTGGGGATGCAGTGCAGTGAGTCCAGAGAGTGCACTGGCACCACTGGGGAGGCAGTGCCGTTGGTCCAGAGTGTGCACTGTCACCACTGGGGATGCAGTGCAGTGAGTCCAGAGAGTGCACTGGCACCAGTGGGGATGCAGTGCTGTGACTCCAGAGAGTGCACTGGCACCACTGGGGGTGCAGTGCAGTGAGTAGAGAGTGCACGGGCACCACTGGGGATGCAGTGCAGTGAGTCCAGAGAGTGCACTGGCACCACTGGGGATGCACTGCCGTGAGTCCAGAGAGCGCACTGGCACGACTGGGGATGCCGTGCAGTGAGTCCAGAGAGTGCACTGGCACCACCGGGGATGCAGTGCCGTGAGTCCAGAGAGTGCACTTGCACCACTGGGGATGCAGTGCAGTGAGTCCAGAGAGTGCACTGGCACCACTGGGGATGCACTGCAGTGAGACCATAGATTGCACTGGTACGATTGGGAATGCACTGCAGTGAGTCCAGAGAGTGCACTGGCACCACTGGGGATGCAGTGCAGTGAGTCCAGAGAGTGTACTGGCACCACTGGGGAGGCAGTGCCGTTGGTCCAGAGAGTGCACTAGCACCACTGGGGATGCAGTGCCGTGAGTCCAGAGTGTGCACGGTCACCACTGGGGATGCAGTGCAGTGAGTCCAGAGAGCGCACTGGCACCACTGGGGATGCAGTGCGGTGAGTCCAGAGAGTGCACTAGCACCACTGGGGATGCACTGCAGTGAGTCCAGAGAGGTCACTGGCACTATTGTGGATGCACCCCGGTGAGTCCAGAGAGTGCACTGACACCACTGGGAATGCAGTGCACTGAGTCCAGAGAGTGCACTGGCACCACTGGGGATGCAGTGCAGTGAGTCCAGAGAGTGCCCTGGCACCACTGGGGATGCAGTGCAGTGAGTCCAGAGAGTGCACTGGCACCACTGGGGATGCAGTGCAGTGAGTCCAGAGAGTGCACTGGCACCACTGGGGATGCACTGCAGTGAGTCCAGAGAGTGCAGTGGCACCACTGGGGATGCAGTGCAGTGAGTCCAGAGAGTGCACTGGCACCACTGGGGATGCACTGCAGTGAGTCCAGAGAGTGCACTGGCACCACTGGGGATGCAGTGCAGTCAGTCCAGAGAGTGCACTGGCACCACTGGGGATGCACTGCAATGAGTCCAGAGAGTGCACTGGCACCAATGGCAATGCAGTGCAGTGAGTCCAGAGAGTGCCTTGGCACCACTGGGGATGCAGTGCAGTGAGTCCAGAGAGTACCCTGGCACCACTGGGGATGCAGTGCAGTGACTCCAGAGAGTGCACTGGCACCACTGGGGAGGCAGTGCCGTTGGTCCAGAGAGTGCACTAGCACCACTGGGGATGCAGTGCCGTGAGTCCAGAGTGTGCACTGTCACCACTGGGGATGCAGTGCAGTGAGTCCAGAGAGTGCACTGGCACCAGTGGGGATGCAGTGCTGTGACTCCAGAGAGTGCACTGGCATCACTGGGGGTGCAGTGCAGTGAGTCCAGAGAGTGCACGGGCACCAGTGGGGATCACTTCAGTGAGTCCAGAGAGTGCACTGGCACCACTGGGGATGCACTGCCGTGAGTCCAGAGAGCGCACTGGCACCACTGGGGATGCCGTGCAGTGAGTCCAGAGAGTGCACTGGCACCACCGGGGATGCAGTGCCGTGAGTCCAGAGAGTGCACTTGCACCACTGGGGATGCAGTGCAGTGAGTCCAGAGAGTGCACTGGCACCACTGGGGATGCACTGCAGTGAGACCAGAGATTGCACTGGTACGATTGGGGATGCACTGCAGTGAGTCCAGAGAGTGCACTGGCACCACTGGGGATGCAGTGCAGTGAGTCCAGAGAGTGCACTGGCACCACTGGGGATGCAGTGCAGTGACTCAAGAGAGTACACTGGCACCACTAGGGATGCAGTGCAGTGAGTCCAGAGAGTTCACTGGCACCACTGGGGATGCAGTGCAGTGAGTGCAGAGAGTGCACTGGCCCTACTGGGGATGTAGTGCAGTGAGTCCACAGAGGGCACTGGCACCACTGGGGATGCACTGCAGTGAGTCCAGAGATTGCCCCGGCACCACTGGGGATGCAGTGCAGTGAGTCCAGAGAGTGCAGTGGCACCACTCGGGATCCACTGCAGTGAGTCCAAAGAGTGCACTGGCACCATTGGGGATGCAGTGCAGTGAGTCCAGAGAGTGCACTGGCACCACTGGGAATGCAGTGCAGTGAGTCCAGAGAGTGCACTGGCACTACTGGGGATGCAGTGCAGTGAGCTCAGAGAGTGCACTGGCACCACTGGGGATGCAGTGCAGTGAGTCCAGAGAGTGCACTGGCACCACTGGGGATGCAGTGCCGTGAGTCCAGAGAGTGCACTGGCACCACTGGGGATGCAGTGCAGTGAGTCCAGAGAGTGCACTGGCACCACTGGGGATGCAGTGCAGTGAGCTCAGAGAGTGCACTGGCACCACTGGGGATGCAGTGCAGTGAGTTCAGGGAGGGCACTGGCACTATTGGGGATGCACCCCGGTGAGTCCAGAGAGTGCACTGGCACCACTGGGGTTGCACTGCAGTGAGACCAGAGATTGCACTGGTATGATTGGGGATGCAGTGCAGTGACTCCAGAGAGTGCAGTGGCACTACTGGGGATGCAGTGCAGTGAGTCCAGAGAGTGCACTGGCACCACTGGGGATGCACCCCGGTGAGTCCAGAGAGTGCACTGGCACCACTGGGGATGTAGTGCAGTGAGTCCACAGAGGGCACTGGCACCACTGGGGATGCAGTGCAGTGAGTGCAGAGAGTGCACTGGCACCAATGGGGATGCAGTGCAGTGAGTCCAAAGAGTGCACTGGCACCATTGGGGATGCAGTGCAGTGAGTCCAGAGAGTGCAGTGGCACCACTGGGGATGCAGTGCAGTGAGTCCAGAGAGTGCACTGGCACCACTGGGGATGCAGTGCAGTGAGCTCAGAGAGTGCACTGGCACCACTGGGGATGCAGTGCAGTGAGTCCAGAGAGTGCACTGTCACCACTGGGGATGCAGTGCATTGAGTCCAGAGAGGTCACTGGCAACACTGGGGATGCAGTGCAGTGAGTCCAGAGAGTGCACTGGAACCACTGGGGATGCAGTGCAGTGAGTCCAGAGAGTGCACTGGCACCACTGGGGATGCAGTGTGGTGAGTCCAGAGAGTGCACTGGCACCACTTGGGATGCACTGCAGTGAGTCCAGAGAGGGCACTGGCACCACTGGGGATGCAGTGCAGTGAGTCCAGAGAGTGCACTGGCACCACTGGGGATGCAGTGCAGTGACTCAAGAGAGTGCACTGGCCCCACTGGGGATGTAGTGCAGTGAGTCCACAGAGGGCACTGGCACCACTGGGGATGCAGTGCAGTGAGTCCAGAGAGTGCACTGGCACCACTGGGGATGCAGTGCAATGAGTCCAAAGAGTGCACTGGCACCACTGGGGATGCAGTGCAGTGAGTCCAGAGAGTGCACTGGCACCACTGGGGATGCAGTGCAGTGAGTCCAGAGAGTGCACGGGCACCACTGGGGATGCAGTGCAGTGAGCTCAGAGAGTGCACTGGCACCACTGGTGATGCACTGCAATGAGTCCAGAGTGTGCACTGGCACCACTAGTGATGCAGTGCAGTGAGTCCAGAGAGGTCACTGGCACCACTGGGGATGCAGTGCAGTGAGTCCAGAGAGTGCACTGGCACCACTGGGGATGCAGTGCGGTGAGTCCAGAGAGTGCACTAGCACCACTGGGGATGCACTGCAGTGAGTCCAGAGAGGGCACTGGCACCACTGGGGATGCAGTGCAGTGAGTCCAGAGAGTGCACTGGCACCACTGGGGATGCACTGCAGTGAGTCCAGAGAGGGCACTGGCACTATTGGGGATGCACCCCGGTGAGTCCAGAGAGTGCACTGACACCACTGGGAATGCAGTGCACTGAGTCCAGAGAGGTCACTGGCACCACTGGGGATGCAGTGCAGTGAGTCCAGAGAGTGCCCTGGCACCACTGGGGATGCACTTCAGTGAGTCCAGAGAGTGCCCCGGCACCACTGGGGATGCACTGCAGTGAGTCCAGAGAGTGCACTGGCACCACTGGGGATGCAGTGCAGTGAGTCCAGAGAGTGCACTGGCACCACTGGGAATGCAGTGCAGTGAGTCCAGAGAGTGCACTGGCACCACTGGGGATGCACTGCAGTGAGTCCAGAGAGTGCACTGGCACCACTGGGGATGCAGTGCCGTGAGTCCAGAGAGTGCACTGGCACCACTGGGGATGCACTGCAATGAGTCCAGAGAGTGCACTGGCACCAATGGCAATGCAGTGCAGTGAGTCCAGAGAGTGCCTTGGCACCACTGGGGATGCAGTGCAGTGAGTCCAGAGAGTACCCTGGCACCACTGGGGATGCAGTGCAGTGAGTCCAGAGAGTGCACTGGCACCACTGGGGAGGCAGTGCCGTTGGTCCAGAGTGTGCACTGTCACCACTGGGGATGCAGTGCAGTGAGTCCAGAGAGTGCACTGGCACCAGTGGGGATGCAGTGCTGTGACTCCAGAGAGTGCACTGGCACCACTGGGGGTGCAGTGCAGTGAGTAGAGAGTGCACGGGCACCAATGGGGATGCAGTGCAGTGAGTCCAGAGAGTGCACTGGCACCACTGGGGATGCACTGCCGTGAGTCCAGAGAGCGCACTGGCACGACTGGGGATGCCGTGCAGTGAGTCCAGAGAGTGCACTGGCACCACTGGGGATGCAGTGCCGTGAGTCCAGAGAGTGCACTGGCACCACTGGGGATGCACTGCAGTGAGTCCAGAGAGTGCACTGGCACCAATGGCAATGCAGTGCAGTGAGTCCAGAGAGTGCCTTGGCACCACTGGGGATGCAGTGCAGTGAGTCCAGAGAGTACCCTGGCACCACTGGGGATGTAGTGCAGTGAGTCCAGAGAGTGCACTGGCACCAGTGGGGATGCAGTGCTGTGACTCCAGAGAGTGCACTGGCACCACTGGGGGTGCAGTGCAGTGAGTAGAGAGTGCACGGGCACCACTGGGGATGCAGTGCAGTGAGTCCAGAGAGTGCACTGGCACCACTGGGGATGCACTGCCGTGAGTCCAGAGAGCGCACTGGCACGACTGGGGATGCCGTGCAGTGAGTCCAGAGAGTGCACTGGCACCACCGGGGATGCAGTGCCGTGAGTCCAGAGAGTGCACTGGCACCACTGGGGTTGCACTGCAGTGAGACCATAGATTGCACTGGTACGATTGGGGATGCACTGCAGTGAGTCCAGAGAGTGCCTTGGCACCACTGGGGATGCAGTGCAGTGAGTCCAGAGAGTGTACTGGCACCACTGGGGAGGCAGTGCCGTTGGTCCAGAGAGTGCACTAGCACCACTGGGGATGCAGTGCCGTGAGTCCAGAGTGTGCACGGTCACCACTGGGGATGCAGTGCAGTGAGTCCAGAGAGTGCACTGGCACCACTGGGGATGCAGTGCGGTGAGTCCAGAGAGTGCACTAGCACCACTGGGGATGCACTGCAGTGAGTCCAGAGAGGTCACTGGCACTATTGTGGATGCACCCCGGTGAGTCCAGAGAGTGCACTGACACCACTGGGAATGCAGTGCACTGAGTCCAGAGAGGTCACTGGCACCACTGGGGATGCAGTGCAGTGAGTCCAGAGAGTGCCCTGGCACCACTGGGGATGCAGTGCAGTGAGTCCAGAGAGTGACCTGGCACCACTGGGGATGCAGTGCAGTGAGTCCAGAGAGTGCACTGGCACCACTGGGGATGCACTGCAGTGAGTCCAGAGAGTGCAGTGGCACCACTGGGGATGCAGTGCAGTGAGTCCAGAGAGTGCACTGGCACCACTGGGGATGCACTGCAGTGAGTCCAGAGAGTGCACTGGCACCACTGGGGATGCAGTGCAGTGAGTCCAGAGAGTGCACTGGCACCACTGGGGATGCACTGCAATGAGTCCAGAGAGTGCACTGGCACCAATGGCAATGCAGTGCAGTGAGTGCAGAGAGTGCCTTGGCACCACTGGGGATGCAGTGCAGTGAGTCCAGAGAGTACCCTGGCACCACTGGGGATGCAGTGCAGTGAGTCCAGAGAGTGCACTGGCACCACTGGGGAGGCAGTGCCGTTGGTCCAGAGAGTGCACTAGCACCACTGGGGATGCAGTGCCGTGAGTCCAGAGTGTGCACTGTCACCACTGGGGATGCAGTGCAGTGAGTCCAGAGAGTGCACTGGCACCAGTGGGGATGCAGTGCTGTGACTCCAGAGAGTGCACTGGCACCACTGGGGGTGCAGTGCAGTGAGTCCAGAGAGTGCACGGGCACCAGTGGGGAACACTTCAGTGAGTCCAGAGAGTGCACTGGCACCACTGGGGATGCACTGCCGTGAGTCCAGAGAGCGCACTGGCACCACTGGGGATGCCGTGCAGTGAGTCCAGAGAGTGCACTGGCACCACCGGGGATGCAGTGCCGTGAGTCCAGAGAGTGCACTTGCACCACTGGGGATGCAGTGCAGTGAGTCCAGAGAGTGCACTGGCACCACTGGGGATGCACTGCAGTGAGACCAGAGATTGCACTGGTACGATTCGGGATGCACTGCAGTGAGTCCAGAGAGTGCACTGGCACCACTGGGGATGCAGTGCAGTGAGTCCAGAGAGTGCACTGGCACCACTGGGGATGCAGTGCAGTGACTCAAGAGAGTGCACTGGCCCTACTGGGGATGTAGTGCAGTGAGTCCACAGAGGGCACTGGCACCACTGGGGATGCACTGCAGTGAGTCCAGAGATTGCCCGGGCACCACTGGGGATGCAGTGCAGTGAGTCCACAGAGTGCAGTGGCACCACTCGGGATGCACTGCAGTGAGTCCAAAGAGTGCACTGGCACCATTGGGGATGCAGTGCAGTGAGTCCAGAGAGTGCACTGGCACCACTGGGAATGCAGTGCAGTGAGTCCAGAGAGTGCACTGGCACCACTGGGGATGCAGTGCAGTGAGCTCAGAGAGTGCACTGGCACCACTGGGGATGCAGTGCAGTGAGTCCAGAGAGTGCACTGGCACCACTGGGGATGCAGTGCCGTGAGTCCAGAGAGTGCACTGGCACCAGTGGGGATGCAGTGCAGTGAGTCCAGAGAGTGCACTGGCACCACTGGGGATGCAGTGCAGTGAGCTCAGAGAGTGCACTGGCACCAGTGGGGATGCAGTGCTGTGAGTTCAGAGAGGGCACTGGCACTATTGGGGATGCACCCCGGTGAGTCCAGAGAGTGCACTGGCACCACTGGGGTTGCACTGCAGTGAGACCAGAGATTGCACTGGTACGATTGGGGATGCAGTGCAGTGACTCCAGAGAGTGCAGTGGCACCACTGGGGATGCAGTGCAGTGAGTCCAGAGAGTGCACTGGCACCACTGGCAATGCAGTGCAGTGAGTCCAAAGAGTGCACTGGCACCATTGGGGATGCAGTGCAGTGAGTCCAGAGAGTGCAGTGGCACCACTGGGGATGCAGTGCAGTGAGTCCAGAGAGTGCACTGGCACCACTGGGGATGCAGTGCAGTGAGCTCAGGGAGTGCACTGGCACCACTGGGGATGCAGTGCAGTGAGTCCAGAGAGTGCACTGGCACCACTGGGGATGCAGTGCAGTGAGTCCAGAGAGGTCACTGGCAACACTGGGGATGCAGTGCAGTGAGTCCAGAGAGTGCACTGGAACCACTGGGGATGCAGTGCAGTGAGTCCAGAGAGTGCACTGGCAGCACTGGGGATGCAGTGCGGTGAGTCCAGAGAGTGCACTGGCACCACTGGGGATGCAGTGCAGTGAGTCCAGAGAGTGCACTGGCACCACTGGGGATGCAGTGCAGTGAGTCCAGAGAGTGCACTGGCACCACTGGGGATGCAGTGCTGTGACTCAAGAGAGTGCACTGGCCCCACTGGGGATGTAGTGCAGTGAGTCCACAGAGGGCACTGGCACCACTGGTGATGCAGTGCAGTGAGTCCAGAGAGTGCACTGGCACCACAGGGGATGCAGTGCAATGAGTCCAAAGAGTGCACTGGCACCACTGGGGATGCAGTGCAGTGAGTCCAGAGAGTGCACTGGCAACACTGGGGATGCAGTGCAGTGAGTCCAGAGAGTGCACGGGCACCATTGGGGATGCAGTGCAGTGAGCTCAGAGAGTGCACTGGCACCACTGGCGATGCACTGCAATGAGTCCAGAGTGTGCACTGGCACCACTAGTGATGCAGTGCAGTGAGTCCAGAGAGGTCACTGGCACCACTGGGGATGCAGTGCAGTGAGTCCAGAGAGTACACTGGCACCACTGGGGATGCAGTGCGGTGAGTCCAGAGAGTGCACTAGCACCACTGGGGATGCACTGCAGTGAGTCCAGAGAGGGCACTGGCACTATTGGGGATGCACCCCTGTGAGTCCAGAGAGTGCACTGGCACCACTGGGAATGCAGTGCACTGAGTCCAGAGAGGTCACTGGCACCACTGGGGATGCAGTGCAGTGAGTCCAGAGAGTGCCCTGGCTCCATTGGGGATGCAGTGCAGTGAGTCCAGAGAGTGCACTGGCACCACTGGGGATGCAGTGCACTGAGTCCAGAGAGTGCACTGGCACCACTGAGGATGCAGTGCAGTGAGTCCAGAGAGTGCACTGGCACCACTGGGGATGCAGTGCCGTGAGTCCAGAGAGTGCACTGGCACCAATGGCAATGCAGTGCAGTGAGTCCAGAGAGTGCCTTGGCACCACTAGGGATGCACTGCAGTGAGTCCAGAGAGTACCCTGGCACCATTGGGGATGCAGTGCAGTGAGTCCAGAGAGTGCACTGGCACCACTGCGGATGCAGTGCCGTGAGTCCAGAGTGTGCACTGGCACCACTGGGGATGCAGTGCAGTGAGTCCAGAGAGTGCACTGGCACCAGTGGAGATGCAGTGCAGTGAGTCCAGAGAGTGCACTGGCACCACTGGGAGTGCAGTGCAGTGAGTCCAGAGAGCGCACTGGCACCACTGGGGATGCCGTGCAGTGAGTCCAGAGAGTGCACTGGCACCACCGGGGATGCAGTGCCGTGAGTCCAGAGAGTGCACTTGCACCACTGGGGATGCAGTGCAGTGAGTCCAGAGAGTGCACTGGCACCACTGGGGATGCACTGCAGTGAGACCAGAGATTGCACTGGTACGATTCGGGATGCACTGCAGTGAGTCCAGAGAGTGCACTGGCACCACTGGGGATGCAGTGCAGTGAGTCCAGAGAGTGCACTGGCACCACTGGGGATGCAGTGCAGTGACTCAAGAGAGTGCACTGGCCCTACTGGGGATGTAGTGCAGTGAGTCCACAGAGGGCACTGGCACCACTGGGGATGCACTGCAGTGAGTCCAGAGATTGCCCCGGCACCACTGGGGATGCAGTGCAGTGAGTCCACAGAGTGCAGTGGCACCACTCGGGATGCACTGCAGTGAGTCCAAAGAGTGCACTGGCACCATTGGGGATGCAGTGCAGTGAGTCCAGAGAGTGCACTGGCACCACTGGGAATGCAGTGCAGTGAGTCCAGAGAGTGCACTGGCACCACTGGGGATGCAGTGCAGTGAGCTCAGAGAGTGCACTGGCACCACTGGGGATGCAGTGCAGTGAGTCCAGAGAGTGCACTGGCACCACTGGGGATGCAGTGCCGTGAGTCCAGAGAGTGCACTGGCACCAGTGGGGATGCAGTGCAGTGAGTCCAGAGAGTGCACTGGCACCACTGGGGATGCAGTGCAGTGAGCTCAGAGAGTGCACTGGCACCAGTGGGGATGCAGTGCTGTGAGTTCAGAGAGGGCACTGGCACTATTGGGGATGCACCCCGGTGAGTCCAGAGAGTGCACTGGCACCACTGGGGTTGCACTGCAGTGAGACCAGAGATTGCACTGGTACGATTGGGGATGCAGTGCAGTGACTCCAGAGAGTGCAGTGGCACCACTGGGGATGCAGTGCAGTGAGTCCAGAGAGTGCACTGGCACCACTGGGGATGCAGTGCAGTGAGTCCAGAGAGTGCACTGGCACCACTGGGGATGTAGTGCAGTGAGTCCACAGAGGGCACTGGCACCACTGGGGATGCAGTGCCGTGAGTCCAGAGAGTGCACTGGCACCACTGGCAATGCAGTGCAGTGAGTCCAAAGAGTGCACTGGCACCATTGGGGATGCAGTGCAGTGAGTCCAGAGAGTGCAGTGGCACCACTGGGGATGCAGTGCAGTGAGTCCAGAGAGTGCACTGGCACCACTGGGGATGCAGTGCAGTGAGCTCAGGGAGTGCACTGGCACCACTGGGGATGCAGTGCAGTGAGTCCAGAGAGTGCACTGGCACCACTGGGGATGCAGTGCAGTGAGTCCAGAGAGGTCACTGGCAACACTGGGGATGCAGTGCAGTGAGTTTAGAGAGTGCACTGGAACCACTGGGGATGCAGTGCAGTGAGTCCAGAGATTGCACTGGCAGCACTGGGGATGCAGTGCGGTGAGTCCAGAGAGTGCACTGGCACCACTGGGGATGCAGTGCAGTGAGTCCAGAGAGTGCACTGGCACCACTGGGGATGCAGTGCAGTGAGTCCAGAGAGTGCACTGGCACCACTGGGGATGCAGTGCAGTGACTCAAGAGAGTGCACTGGCCCCACTGGGGATGTAGTGCAGTGAGTCCACAGAGGGCACTGGCACCACTGGTGATGCAGTGCAGTGAGTCCAGAGAGTGCACTGGCACCACAGGGGATGCAGTGCAATGAGTCCAAAGAGTGCACTGGCACCACTGGGGATGCAGTGCAGTGAGTCCAGAGAGTGCACGGGCACCATTGGGGATGCAGTGCAGTGAGCTCAGAGAGTGCACTGGCACCACTGGTGATGCACTGCAATGAGTCCAGAGTGTGCACTGGCACCACTAGTGATGCAGTGCAGTGAGTCCAGAGAGGTCACTGGCACCACTGGGGATGCAGTGCAGTGAGTCCAGAGAGTGCACTGGCACCACTGGGGATGCAGTGCGGTGAGTCCAGAGAGTGCACTAGCACCACTGGGGATGCAGTGCAGTGAGTCCAGAGAGGGCACTGGCACTATTGGGGATGCACCCCTGTGAGTCCAGAGAGTGCACTGGCACCACTGGGAATGCAGTGCACTGAGTCCAGAGAGGTCACTGGCACCACTGGGGATGCAGTGCAGTGAGTCCAGAGAGTGCCCTGGCTCCATTGGGGATGCAGTGCAGTGAGTCCAGAGAGTGCACTGGCACCACTGGGGATGCAGTGCACTGAGTCCAGAGAGTGCACTGGCACCACTGAGGATGCAGTGCAGTGAGTCCAGAGAGTGCACTGGCACCACTGGGGATGCAGTGCCGTGAGTCCAGAGAGTGCACTGGCACCAATGGCAATGCAGTGCAGTGAGTGCAGAGAGTGCCTTGGCACCACTAGGGATGCACTGCAGTGAGTCCAGAGAGTACCCTGGCACCATTGGGGATGCAGTGCAGTGAGTCCAGAGAGTGCACTGGCACCACTGCGGATGCAGTGCCGTGAGTCCAGAGTGTGCACTGGCACCACTGGGGATGCAGTGCAGTGAGTCCAGAGAGTGCACTGGCACCAGTGGGGATGCAGTGCAGTGAGTCCAGAGAGTGCACTGGCACCACTGGGAGTGCAGTGCAGTGAGTCCAGAGAGTGCACTGGCACCAGTGGGGATGCACTGCAGTGAGTCCAGAGAGTGCACTGGCACCACTGGGGATGCACCCCGGTGAGTCCAGACAGTGCACTGGCACCACTGGGGATGCATCCCGGCAAGTCCAGAGAGTGCACTGGCACCACCGGGGATGCAGTGCCGTGAGTCCAGAGAGTGCACTGGCACCACTGGGGATGCAGTGCAGTGAGTCCACAGAGTGCTCTGGCACGACTGGGGATGCACTGCAGTGAGACCAGAGATTACACTGGTACGATTGGGGATGCACTGCAGTGAGTCCAGAGAGTGCACTGGCACCACTGGGGATGCAGTGCAGTGAGTCCAGAGAGTGCACTGGCACCACTGGGGATGCAGTGCAGTGACTCAAGAGAGTGCACTGGCACCACTGGGGATGCAGTGCAGTCAGTCCAGAGAGTTCACTGGCACCACTGGGGATGCAGTGCAGTGAGTGCAGAGAGTGCACTGGCCCCACTGGGGATGTAGTGCAGTGAGTCCACAGAGGGTACTGGCACCACTGGGGATACAGTGCAGTGAGTCCAGAGAGTGCCCCGTCACCACTGGGGATGCAGTGCAGTGAGTCCAGAGAGTGCAGTGGCACCACTGGGGATGCAGTGAAGTGAGTCCAGAGAGTGCACTGGCACCACTGGGGATGCACCCCGGTGAGTCCAGAGAGTGCACTGTCACCACTGGGGATGCAGTGCAGTGAGCTCAGAGAGTGCACTGGCACCACTGGGGATGCAGTGCAGTGAGTCCAGAGAGTGCACTGTCACCACTGGGGATGCAGTGCAGTGAGTCCAGAGAGTGCACTGGCACCACTGGGGATGCAGTGCAGTGAGTCCACAGAGTGCACTGGCACCACTGGGGATGCAGTGCACTGAGTCCAGAGAGTGCACTGGCACCACTGGGGATGCAGTGCAGTGAGTCCAGAGAGTGCACTGGCACCACTGGGGATGCAGTGCAGTGAGTCCAGAGAGTGCACTGGCACCACTGGGGATGCAGTGCGGTGAGTCCAGAGAGTGCACTGGCACCACTGGGGGTGCAGTGCAGTGAGTCCAGAGAGGTCACTGGCACCACTGGGGATGCAGTGCAGTGAGTCCAGAGAGTGCACTGGCACCACTGGGGATGCACCCCGGTGAGTCCAGAGAGTGCACTGGCACCACTGGGGATGCACCCCGGCAGGTCCAGAGAGTGCACTGTCCCCACTGGGATGCAGTGCAGTGAGTCCAGAGAGTGCACTGGCACTACTGGGGATGCAGTGCAGTGAGTCCAGAGAGTGCACTGGCACCACTGGGGATGCACTACAGTGAGTCCAGAGAGTGCACTGGTACCACTGGGGATGCACTGCAGTGAGTCCAGAGAGTGCACTGGCACCACTGGGGATGTGGTGCAATGAGTCCAGAGAGTGCACTGGCACCACTGGGGATGCACTGCAGTGAGACCAGAGATTGCAGTGGCACCACTGGGGATGCAGTGCAGTGAATCCAGAGAGTGCACTGGAACGATTGGGGATGCACTGCAGGGAGTCCAGAGAGTGCGCTGGCACCACCTGGGATGCAATGCAGTGAGTCCAGGGAGTGCACTGGCACCACTGGGGATGCACTGCAGTGACTCAAGAGAGCGCACTGGCAACACTGGGGATGCAGTGCAGTGAGTCCAGAGAGTGCACTGGCACCACTGGGGATGCAGTGCAGTGAGTCCAGAGAGTGCACTGGCACCACTGGGGATGCACTGCAGAGAGTCCAGAGAGTGCACTGGCACCACTGGGGATTCACTGCAGTGAGTCCAGAGAGTGCACTGGCACCACTGGGGATGCACCCCGGTGTGTCCAGAGAGTGCACTGGCACCACTGGGGATGCACCCCTGTGAGTCCAGAGAGTGCACTGGCACCACTGGGGATGCACTGCAGTGAGTCCAGAGAGTGCACTGGCACCACTGGGGATGCACCCCTGTGAGTCCAGAGAGTGCACTGGCACCACTGGGGATGCAGTGCAGTGAGTCCAGAGAGTGCACTGGCACCACTGGGGATGCAGTGCAGTGACTCAAGAGAGTGCACTGGCTCCACTGGGGATGCAGTGCAGTGACTCAAGAGAGTGCACTGGCACCACTGGGGATGCAGTGCAGTCAGTCCAGAGAGTTCACTGGCACCACTGGGGATGCAGTGCAGTGAGTGCAGAGAGTGCACTGGCCCCACTGGGGATGTAGTGCAGTGAGTCCACAGAGGGTACTGGCACCACTGGGGATGCAGTGCAGTGAGTCCAGAGAGTGCCCCGTCACCACTGGGGATGCAGTGCAGTGAGTCCAGAGAGTGCAGTGGCACCACTGGGGATGCAGTGAAGTGAGTCCAGAGAGTGCAGTGGCACCACTGGGGATGCACCCCGGTGAGTCCAGAGAGTGCACTGTCACCACTGGGGATGCAGTGCAGTGAGCTCAGAGAGTGCACTGGCACCACTGGGGATGCAGTGCAGTGAGTCCAGAGAGTGCACTGGCACCACTGGGGATGCAGTGCAGTGAGTCCAGAGAGTGCACTGGCACCACTGGGGATGCAGTGCAGTGAGTCCACAGAGTGCTCTGGCACGACTGGGGATGCACTGCAGTGAGACCAGAGATTACACTGGTACGATTGGGGATGCACTGCAGTGAGTCCAGAGAGTGCACTGGCACCACTGGGGATGCAGTGCAGTGAGTCCAGAGAGTGCACTGGCACCACTGGGGATGCAGTGCAGTGACTCAAGAGAGTGCACTGGCACCACTGGGGATGCAGTGCAGTCAGTCCAGAGAGTTCACTGGCACCACTGGGGATGCAGTGCAGTGAGTGCAGAGAGTGCACTGGCCCCACTGGGGATGTAGTGCAGTGAGTCCACAGAGGGTACTGGCACCACTGGGGATACAGTGCAGTGAGTCCAGAGAGTGCCCCGTCACCACTGGGGATGCAGTGCAGTGAGTCCAGAGAGTGCAGTGGCACCACTGGGGATGCAGTGAAGTGAGTCCAGAGAGTGCAGTGGCACCACTGGGGATGCAGTGAAATGAGTCCAGAGAGTGCACTGTCACCACTGGGGATGCAGTGCAGTGAGCTCAGAGAGTGCACTGGCACCACAGGGGATGCAGTGCAGTGAGTCCACAGAGTGCACTGGCACCACTGGGGATGCAGTGCAGTGAGCTCAGAGAGTGCACTGGCACCACTGGGGATGCAGTGCAGTGAGTCCAGAGAGTGCACTGGCACCACTGGGGATGCAGTGCAGTGAGTCCAGAGAGTGCACTGGCACCACTGGGGATGCAGTGCGGTGAGTCCAGAGAGTGCACTGGCACCACTGGGGGTGCAGTGCAGTGAGTCCAGAGAGGTCACTGGCACCACTGGGGATGCAGTGCAGTGAGTCCAGAGAGTGCACTGGCACCACTGGGGATGCACCCCGGTGAGTCCAGAGAGTGCACTGGCACCACTGGGGATGCACCCCGGCAGGTCCAGAGAGTGCACTGTCCCCACTGGGATGCAGTGCAGTGAGTCCAGAGAGTGCACTGGCACCACTGGGGATGCAGTGCAGTGAGTCCAGAGAGTGCACTGGCACCACTGGGGATGCACTACAGTGAGTCCAGAGAGTGCACTGGTACCACTGGGGATGCACTGCAGTGAGTCCAGAGAGTGCACTGGCACCACTGGGGATGTGGTGCAATGAGTCCAGAGAGTGCACTGGCACCACTGGGGATGCACTGCAGTGAGACCAGAGATTGCAGTGGCACCACTGGGGATGCAGTGCAGTGAGTCCAGAGAGTGCACTGGCACCACTGGGGATGCAGTGCGGTGAGTCCAGAGAGTGCACTAGCACCACTGGGGATGCAGTGCAGTGAGTCCAGAGAGGGCACTGGCACCACTGGGGATGCAGTGCAGTGAGTCCAGAGAGTGCACTGGCACCACTGGGGATGCACTGCAGTGAGTCCAGAGAGGGCACTGGCACTATTGGGGATGCACCCCGGTGAGTCCAGAGAGTGCACTGACACCACTGGGAATGCAGTGCACTGAGTCCAGAGAGGTCACTGGCAGCACTGGGGATGCAGTGCAGTGAGTCCAGAGAGTGCACTGGCACCACTGGGGATGCACTGCAGTGAGTCCAGAGAGTGCACTGGCACCACTGGGGATGCAGTGCCGTGAGTCCAGAGAGTGCACTGGCACCACTGGGGACGCACTGCAGTGAGTCCAGAGAGTGCACTGGCACCAATGGCAATGCAGTGCAGTGAGTCCAGAGAGTGCCTTGGCACCACTGGGGATGCAGTGCAGTGAGTCCAGAGAGTACCCTGGCACCACTGGGGATGCAGTGCAGTGAGTCCAGAGAGTGCACTGGCACCAGTGGGGATGCAGTGCTGTGACTCCAGAGAGTGCACTGGCACCACTGGGGGTGCAGTGCAGTGAGTAGAGAGTGCACGGGCACCACTGGGGATGCAGTGCAGTGAGTCCAGAGAGTGCACTGGCACCACTGGGGATGCACTGCCGTGAGTCCAGAGAGCGCACTGGCACGACTGGGGATGCCGTGCAGTGAGTCCAGAGAGTGCACTGGCACCACCGGGGATGCAGTGCCGTGAGTCCAGAGAGTGCACTGGCACCACTGGGGTTGCACTGCAGTGAGACCATAGATTGCACTGGTACGATTGGGGATGCACTGCAGTGAGTCCAGAGAGTGCCTTGGCACCACTGGGGATGCAGTGCAGTGAGTCCAGAGAGTGTACTGGCACCACTGGGGAGGCAGTGCCGTTGGTCCAGAGAGTGCACTAGCACCACTGGGGATGCAGTGCCGTGAGTCCAGAGTGTGCACGGTCACCACTGGGGATGCAGTGCAGTGAGTCCAGAGAGTGCACTGGCACCACTGGGGATGCAGTGCGGTGAGTCCAGAGAGTGCACTAGCACCACTGGGGATGCACTGCAGTGAGTCCAGAGAGGTCACTGGCACTATTGTGGATGCACCCCGGTGAGTCCAGAGAGTGCACTGACACCACTGGGAATGCAGTGCACTGAGTCCAGAGAGGTCACTGGCACCACTGGGAATGCAGTGCAGTGAGTCCAGAGAGTGCCCTGGCACCACTGGGGATGCAGTGCAGTGAGTCCAGAGAGTGCACTGGCACCACTGGGGATGCAGTGCAGTGAGTCCAGAGAGTGCACTGGCACCACTGGGGATGCACTGCAGTGAGTCCAGAGAGTGCACTGGCACCACTGGGGATGCACTGCAGTGAGTCCAGAGAGTGCACTGGCACCACTGGGGATGCAGTGCAGTCAGTCCAGAGAGTGCACTGGCACCACTGGGGATGCACTGCAATGAGTCCAGAGAGTGCACTGGCACCAATGGCAATGCAGTGCAGTGAGTCCAGAGAGTGCCTTGGCACCACTGGGGATGCAGTGCAGTGAGTCCAGAGAGTACCCTGGCACCACTGGGGATGCAGTGCAGTGAGTCCAGAGAGTGCACTGGCACCACTGGGGAGGCAGTGCCGTTGGTCCAGAGAGTGCACTAGCACCACTGGGGATGCAGTGCCGTGAGTCCAGAGTGTGCACTGTCACCACTGGGGATGCAGTGCAGTGAGTCCAGAGAGTGCACTGGCACCAGTGGGGATGCAGTGCTGTGACTCCAGAGAGTGCACTGGCACCACTGGGGGTGCAGTGCAGTGAGTCCAGAGAGTGCACGGGCACCAGTGGGGATCACTTCAGTGAGTCCAGAGAGTGCACTGGCACCACTGGGGATGCACTGCCGTGAGTCCAGAGAGCGCACTGGCACCACTGGGGATGCCGTGCAGTGAGTCCAGAGAGTGCACTGGCACCACCGGGGATGCAGTGCCGTGAGTCCAGAGAGGGCACTTGCACCACTGGGGATGCAGTGCAGTGAGTCCAGAGAGTGCACTGGCACCACTGGGGATGCACTGCAGTGAGACCAGAGATTGCACTGGTACGATTGGGGATGCACTGCAGTGAGTCCAGAGAGTGCACTGGCACCACTGGGGATGCAGTGCAGTGAGTCCACAGAGGGCACTGGCACCACTGGGGATGCACTGCAGTGAGTCCAGAGATTGCCCAGGCACCACTGGGGATGCAGTGCAGTGAGTCCAGAGAGTGCAGTGGCACCACTCGGGATGCACTGCAGTGAGTCCAAAGAGTGCACTGGCACCATTGGGGATGCAGTGCAGTGAGTCCAGAGAGTGCACTGGCACCACTGGGGATGCAGTGCAGTGAGCTCAGAGAGTGCACTGGCACCACTGGGGATGCAGTGCAGTGAGTCCAGAGAGTGCACTGGCACCACTGGGGATGCAGTGCCGTGAGTCCAGAGAGTGCACTGGCACCAGTGGGGATGCAGTGCAGTGAGTCCAGAGAGTGCACTGGCACCACTGGGGATGCAGTGCAGTGAGCTCAGAGAGTGCACTGGCACCACTGGGGATGCAGTGCAGTGAGTTCAGAGAGGGCACTGGCACTATTGGGGATGCACCCCGGTGAGTCCAGAGAGTGCACTGGCACCACTGGTGTTGCACTGCAGTGAGACCAGAGATTGCACTGGTACGATTGGGGATGCAGTGCAGTGACTCCAGAGAGTGCAGTGGCACCACTGGGGATGCAGTGCAGTGAGTCCAGAGAGTGCACTGGCACCACTGGGGATGCAGTGCAGTGAGTCCAGAGAGTGCACTGGCCCCACTGGGGATGTAGTGCAGTGAGTCCACAGAGGGCACTGGCACCACTGGGGATGCAGTGCAGTGAGTCCAGAGAGTGCACTGGCACCACTGGGGATGCAGTGCAGTGAGTCCAGAGAGTGCACTGGCACCATTGGGGATGCAGTGCAGTGAGTCCAGAGAGTGCAGTGGCACCACTGGGGTTGCAGTGCAGTGAGTCCAGAGAGTGCACTGGCACCACTGGGGATGCAGTGCAGTGAGCTCAGAGAGTGCACTGGCACCACTGGGGATGCAGTGCAGTGAGTCCAGAGAGTGCACTGGCACCACTGGGGATGCACTGCAGTGAGACCAGAGATTGCACTGGTACGATTGGGGATGCACTGCAGTGAGTCCAGAGAGTGCACTGGCACCACTGGGGATGCAGTGCAGTGAGTCCACAGAGGGCACTGGCACCACTGGGGATGCACTGCAGTGAGTCCAGAGATTGCCCCGGCACCACTGGGGATGCAGTGCAGTGAGTCCAGAGAGTGCAGTGGCACCACTCGGGATGCACTGCAGTGAGTCCAAAGAGTGCACTGGCACCATTGGGGATGCAGTGCAGTGAGTCCAGAGAGTGCACTGGCACCACTGGGAATGCAGTGCAGTGAGTCCAGAGAGTGCACTGGCACCACTGGGGATGCAGTGCAGTGAGCTCAGAGAGTGCACTGGCACCACTGGGGATGCAGTGCAGTGAGTCCAGAGAGTGCACTGGCACCACTGGGGATGCAGTGCAGTCAGTCCAGAGAGTGCACTGGCACCAGTGGGGATGCAGTGCAGTGAGTCCAGAGAGTGCACTGGCACCACTGGGGATGCAGTGCAGTGAGCTCAGAGAGTGCACTGGCACCACTGGGGATGCAGTGCAGTGAGTTCAGAGAGGGCACTGGCACTATTGGGGATGCACCCCGGTGAGTCCAGAGAGTGCACTGGCACCACTGGTGTTGCACTGCAGTGAGACCAGAGATTGCACTGGTACGATTGGGGATGCAGTGCAGTGACTCCAGAGAGTGCAGTGGCACCACTGGGGATGCAGTGCAGTGAGTCCAGAGAGTGCACTGGCACCACTGGGGATGCAGTGCAGTGAGTCCAGAGAGTGCACTGGCCCCACTGGGGATGTAGTGCAGTGAGTCCACAGAGGGCACTGGCACCACTGGGGATGCAGTGCAGTGAGTCCAGAGAGTGCACTGGCACCACTGGGGATGCAGTGCAGTGAGTCCAGAGAGTGCACTGGCACCATTGGGGATGCAGTGCAGTGAGTCCAGAGAGTGCAGTGGCACCACTGGGGTTGCAGTGCAGCGAGTCCAGAGAGTGCACTGGCACCACTGGGGATGCAGTGCAGTGAGCTCAGAGAGTGCACTGGCACCACTGGGGATGCAGTGCAGTGAGTCCAGAGAGTGCACTGGCACCACTGGGGATGCACTGCAGTGAGTCCAGAGAGGTCACTGGCAACACTGGGGATGCAGTGCAGTGAGTCCAGAGAGTGCACTGGAACCACTGGGGATGCAGTGCAGTGAGTCCAGAGAGTGCACTGGCACCACTGGGGATGCAGTGCGGTGAGTCCAGAGAGTGCACTGGCACCACTGGGGATGCCCTGCAGTGAGTCCAGAGAGGGCACTGGCACCACTGGGGATGCAGTGCAGTGAGTCCAGAGAGTGCACTGGCACCACTGGGGATGCAGTGCAGTGACTCAAGAGAGTGCACTGGCCCCACTGGGGATGTAGTGCAGTGAGTCCACAGAGGGCACTGGCACCACTGGGGATGCAGTGCAGTGAGTCCAGAGAGTGCACTGGCACCACAGGGGATGCAGTGCAATGAGTCCAAAGAGTGCACTGGCACCACTGGGGATGCAGTGCAGTGAGTCCAGAGAGTGCACTGGCACCACTGGGGATGCAGTGCAGTGAGTCCAGAGAGTGCACGGGCACCACTGGGGATGCAGTGCAGTGAGCTCAGAGAGTGCACTGGCACCACTGGTGATGCACTGCAATGAGTCCAGAGTGTGCACTGGCACCACTAGTGATGCAGTGCAGTGAGTCCAGAGAGGTCACTGGCACCACTGGGGATGCAGTGCAGTGAGTCCAGAGAGTGCACTGGCACCACTGGGGATGCAGTGCGGTGAGTCCAGAGAGTGCACTAGCACCACTGGGGATGCAGTGCAGTGAGTCCAGAGAGGGCACTGGCACCACCGGGGATGCACCCCTGTGAGTCCAGAGAGTGAACTGGCACCACTGGGAATGCAGTGCACTGAGTCCAGAGAGGTCACTGGCACCACTGGGGATGCAGTGCAGTGAGTCCAGAGAGTGCACTGGCACCACTGGGGATGCAGTGCAGTGAGTCCAGAGAGTGCACTGGCACCACTGGGGAGGCAGTGCCGTTGGTCCAGAGTGTGCACTGTCACCACTGGGGATGCAGTGCAGTGAGTCCAGAGAGTGCACTGGCACCAGTGGGGATGCAGTGCTGTGACTCCAGAGAGTGCACTGGCACCACTGGGGGTGCAGTGCAGTGAGTAGAGAGTGCACGGGCACCACTGGGGATGCAGTGCAGTGAGTCCAGAGAGTGCACTGGCACCACTGGGGATGCACTGCCGTGAGTCCAGAGAGCGCACTGGCACGACTGGGGATGCCGTGCAGTGAGTCCAGAGAGTGCACTGGCACCACCGGGGATGCAGTGCCGTGAGTCCAGAGAGTGCACTTGCACCACTGGGGATGCAGTGCAGTGAGTCCAGAGAGTGCACTGGCACCACTGGGGATGCACTGCAGTGAGACCATAGATTGCACTGGTACGATTGGGAATGCACTGCAGTGAGTCCAGAGAGTGCACTGGCACCACTGGGGATGCAGTGCAGTGAGTCCAGAGAGTGTACTGGCACCACTGGGGAGGCAGTGCCGTTGGTCCAGAGAGTGCACTAGCACCACTGGGGATGCAGTGCCGTGAGTCCAGAGTGTGCACGGTCACCACTGGGGATGCAGTGCAGTGAGTCCAGAGAGCGCACTGGCACCACTGGGGATGCAGTGCGGTGAGTCCAGAGAGTGCACTAGCACCACTGGGGATGCACTGCAGTGAGTCCAGAGAGGTCACTGGCACTATTGTGGATGCACCCCGGTGAGTCCAGAGAGTGCACTGACACCACTGGGAATGCAGTGCACTGAGTCCAGAGAGTGCACTGGCACCACTGGGGATGCAGTGCAGTGAGTCCAGAGAGTGCCCTGGCACCACTGGGGATGCAGTGCAGTGAGTCCAGAGAGTGCACTGGCACCACTGGGGATGCAGTGCAGTGAGTCCAGAGAGTGCACTGGCACCACTGGGGATGCACTGCAGTGAGTCCAGAGAGTGCAGTGGCACCACTGGGGATGCAGTGCAGTGAGTCCAGAGAGTGCACTGGCACCACTGGGGATGCACTGCAGTGAGTCCAGAGAGTGCACTGGCACCACTGGGGATGCAGTGCAGTCAGTCCAGAGAGTGCACTGGCACCACTGGGGATGCACTGCAATGAGTCCAGAGAGTGCACTGGCACCAATGGCAATGCAGTGCAGTGAGTCCAGAGAGTGCCTTGGCACCACTGGGGATGCAGTGCAGTGAGTCCAGAGAGTACCCTGGCACCACTGGGGATGCAGTGCAGTGACTCCAGAGAGTGCACTGGCACCACTGGGGAGGCAGTGCCGTTGGTCCAGAGAGTGCACTAGCACCACTGGGGATGCAGTGCCGTGAGTCCAGAGTGTGCACTGTCACCACTGGGGATGCAGTGCAGTGAGTCCAGAGAGTGCACTGGCACCAGTGGGGATGCAGTGCTGTGACTCCAGAGAGTGCACTGGCATCACTGGGGGTGCAGTGCAGTGAGTCCAGAGAGTGCACGGGCACCAGTGGGGATCACTTCAGTGAGTCCAGAGAGTGCACTGGCACCACTGGGGATGCACTGCCGTGAGTCCAGAGAGCGCACTGGCACCACTGGGGATGCCGTGCAGTGAGTCCAGAGAGTGCACTGGCACCACCGGGGATGCAGTGCAGTGAGTCCAGAGAGTGCACTGGCACCACAGGGGATGCAGTGCAATGAGTCCAAAGAGTGCACTGGCACCACTGGGGATGCAGTGCAGTGAGTCCAGAGAGTGCACTGGCACCACTGGGGATGCAGTGCAGTGAGTCCAGAGAGTGCACGGGCACCACTGGGGATGCAGTGCAGTGAGTCCAGAGAGTGCACTGGCACCACTGGGGATGCAGTGCAGTGAGTCCAGAGAGTGCACGGGCACCACTGGGGATGCAGTGCAGTGAGCTCAGAGAGTGCACTGGCACCACTGGTGATGCACTGCAATGAGTCCAGAGTGTGCACTGGCACCACTAGTGATGCAGTGCAGTGAGTCCAGAGAGGTCACTGGCACCACTGGGGATGCAGTGCAGTGAGTCCAGAGAGTGCACTGGCACCACTGGGGATGCAGTGCGGTGAGTCCAGAGAGTGCACTAGCACCACTGGGGATGCAGTGCAGTGAGTCCAGAGAGGGCACTGGCACCACCGGGGATGCACCCCTGTGAGTCCAGAGAGTGAACTGGCACCACTGGGAATGCAGTGCACTGAGTCCAGAGAGGTCACTGGCACCACTGGGGATGCAGTGCAGTGAGTCCAGAGAGTGCACTGGCACCACTGGGGATGCAGTGCAGTGAGTCCAGAGAGTGCACGGGCACCACTGGGGATGCAGTGCAGTGAGCTCAGAGTGTGCACTGTCACCACTGGGGATGCAGTGCAGTGAGTCCAGAGAGTGCACTGGCACCACTAGTGATGCAGTGCAGTGAGTCCAGAGAGGTCACTGGCACCACTGGGGATGCAGTGCAGTGAGTCCAGAGAGTGCACTGGCACCACTGGGGATGCAGTGCGGTGAGTCCAGAGAGTGCACTAGCACCACTGGGGATGCAGTGCAGTGAGTCCAGAGAGGGCACTGGCACCACCGGGGATGCACCCCTGTGAGTCCAGAGAGTGAACTGGCACCACTGGGAATGCAGTGCACTGAGTCCAGAGAGGTCACTGGCACCACTGGGGATGCAGTGCAGTGAGTCCAGAGAGTGCACTGGCACCACTGGGGATGCAGTGCAGTGAGTCCAGAGAGTGCACTGGCACCACTGGGGAGGCAGTGCCGTTGGTCCAGAGTGTGCACTGTCACCACTGGGGATGCAGTGCAGTGAGTCCAGAGAGTGCACTGGCACCAGTGGGGATGCAGTGCTGTGACTCCAGAGAGTGCACTGGCACCACTGGGGGTGCAGTGCAGTGAGTAGAGAGTGCACGGGCACCACTGGGGATGCAGTGCAGTGAGTCCAGAGAGTGCACTGGCACCACTGGGGATGCACTGCCGTGAGTCCAGAGAGCGCACTGGCACGACTGGGGATGCCGTGCAGTGAGTCCAGAGAGTGCACTGGCACCACCGGGGATGCAGTGCCGTGAGTCCAGAGAGTGCACTTGCACCACTGGGGATGCAGTGCAGTGAGTCCAGAGAGTGCACTGGCACCACTGGGGATGCACTGCAGTGAGACCATAGATTGCACTGGTACGATTGGGAATGCACTGCAGTGAGTCCAGAGAGTGCACTGGCACCACTGGGGATGCAGTGCAGTGAGTCCAGAGAGTGTACTGGCACCACTGGGGAGGCAGTGCCGTTGGTCCAGAGAGTGCACTAGCACCACTGGGGATGCAGTGCCGTGAGTCCAGAGTGTGCACGGTCACCACTGGGGATGCAGTGCAGTGAGTCCAGAGAGCGCACTGGCACCACTGGGGATGCAGTGCGGTGAGTCCAGAGAGTGCACTAGCACCACTGGGGATGCACTGCAGTGAGTCCAGAGAGGTCACTGGCACTATTGTGGATGCACCCCGGTGAGTCCAGAGAGTGCACTGACACCACTGGGAATGCAGTGCACTGAGTCCAGAGAGTGCACTGGCACCACTGGGGATGCAGTGCAGTGAGTCCAGAGAGTGCCCTGGCACCACTGGGGATGCAGTGCAGTGAGTCCAGAGAGTGCACTGGCACCACTGGGGATGCAGTGCAGTGAGTCCAGAGAGTGCACTGGCACCACTGGGGATGCACTGCAGTGAGTCCAGAGAGTGCAGTGGCACCACTGGGGATGCAGTGCAGTGAGTCCAGAGAGTGCACTGGCACCACTGGGGATGCACTGCAGTGAGTCCAGAGAGTGCACTGGCACCACTGGGGATGCAGTGCAGTCAGTCCAGAGAGTGCACTGGCACCACTGGGGATGCACTGCAATGAGTCCAGAGAGTGCACTGGCACCAATGGCAATGCAGTGCAGTGAGTCCAGAGAGTGCCTTGGCACCACTGGGGATGCAGTGCAGTGAGTCCAGAGAGTACCCTGGCACCACTGGGGATGCAGTGCAGTGACTCCAGAGAGTGCACTGGCACCACTGGGGAGGCAGTGCCGTTGGTCCAGAGAGTGCACTAGCACCACTGGGGATGCAGTGCCGTGAGTCCAGAGTGTGCACTGTCACCACTGGGGATGCAGTGCAGTGAGTCCAGAGAGTGCACTGGCACCAGTGGGGATGCAGTGCTGTGACTCCAGAGAGTGCACTGGCATCACTGGGGGTGCAGTGCAGTGAGTCCAGAGAGTGCACGGGCACCAGTGGGGATCACTTCAGTGAGTCCAGAGAGTGCACTGGCACCACTGGGGATGCACTGCCGTGAGTCCAGAGAGCGCACTGGCACCACTGGGGATGCCGTGCAGTGAGTCCAGAGAGTGCACTGGCACCACCGGGGATGCAGTGCCGTGAGTCCAGAGAGTGCACTTGCACCACTGGGGATGCAGTGCAGTGAGTCCAGAGAGTGCACTGGCACCACTGGGGATGCACTGCAGTGAGACCAGAGATTGCACTGGTACGATTGGGGATGCACTGCAGTGAGTCCAGAGAGTGCACTGGCACCACTGGGGATGCAGTGCAGTGAGTCCAGAGAGTGCACTGGCACCACTGGGGATGCAGTGCAGTGACTCAAGAGAGTACACTGGCACCACTAGGGATGCAGTGCAGTGAGTCCAGAGAGTTCACTGGCACCACTGGGGATGCAGTGCAGTGAGTGCAGAGAGTGCACTGGCCCTACTGGGGATGTAGTGCAGTGAGTCCACAGAGGGCACTGGCACCACTGGGGATGCACTGCAGTGAGTCCAGAGATTGCCCCGGCACCACTGGGGATGCAGTGCAGTGAGTCCAGAGAGTGCAGTGGCACCACTCGGGATCCACTGCAGTGAGTCCAAAGAGTGCACTGGCACCATTGGGGATGCAGTGCAGTGAGTCCAGAGAGTGCACTGGCACCACTGGGAATGCAGTGCAGTGAGTCCAGAGAGTGCACTGGCACTACTGGGGATGCAGTGCAGTGAGCTCAGAGAGTGCACTGGCACCACTGGGGATGCAGTGCAGTGAGTCCAGAGAGTGCACTGGCACCACTGGGGATGCAGTGCCGTGAGTCCAGAGAGTGCACTGGCACCACTGGGGATGCAGTGCAGTGAGTCCAGAGAGTGCACTGGCACCACTGGGGATGCAGTGCAGTGAGCTCAGAGAGTGCACTGGCACCACTGGGGATGCAGTGCAGTGAGTTCAGGGAGGGCACTGGCACTATTGGGGATGCACCCCGGTGAGTCCAGAGAGTGCACTGGCACCACTGGGGTTGCACTGCAGTGAGACCAGAGATTGCACTGGTATGATTGGGGATGCAGTGCAGTGACTCCAGAGAGTGCAGTGGCACTACTGGGGATGCAGTGCAGTGAGTCCAGAGAGTGCACTGGCACCACTGGGGATGCACCCCGGTGAGTCCAGAGAGTGCACTGGCACCACTGGGGATGTAGTGCAGTGAGTCCACAGAGGGCACTGGCACCACTGGGGATGCAGTGCAGTGAGTGCAGAGAGTGCACTGGCACCAATGGGGATGCAGTGCAGTGAGTCCAAAGAGTGCACTGGCACCATTGGGGATGCAGTGCAGTGAGTCCAGAGAGTGCAGTGGCACCACTGGGGATGCAGTGCAGTGAGTCCAGAGAGTGCACTGGCACCACTGGGGATGCAGTGCAGTGAGCTCAGAGAGTGCACTGGCACCACTGGGGATGCAGTGCAGTGAGTCCAGAGAGTGCACTGTCACCACTGGGGATGCAGTGCATTGAGTCCAGAGAGGTCACTGGCAACACTGGGGATGCAGTGCAGTGAGTCCAGAGAGTGCACTGGAACCACTGGGGATGCAGTGCAGTGAGTCCAGAGAGTGCACTGGCACCACTGGGGATGCAGTGTGGTGAGTCCAGAGAGTGCACTGGCACCACTTGGGATGCACTGCAGTGAGTCCAGAGAGGGCACTGGCACCACTGGGGATGCAGTGCAGTGAGTCCAGAGAGTGCACTGGCACCACTGGGGATGCAGTGCAGTGACTCAAGAGAGTGCACTGGCCCCACTGGGGATGTAGTGCAGTGAGTCCACAGAGGGCACTGGCACCACTGGGGATGCAGTGCAGTGAGTCCAGAGAGTGCACTGGCACCACTGGGGATGCAGTGCAATGAGTCCAAAGAGTGCACTGGCACCACTGGGGATGCAGTGCAGTGAGTCCAGAGAGTGCACTGGCACCACTGGGGATGCAGTGCAGTGAGTCCAGAGAGTGCACGGGCACCACTGGGGATGCAGTGCAGTGAGCTCAGAGAGTGCACTGGCACCACTGGTGATGCACTGCAATGAGTCCAGAGTGTGCACTGGCACCACTAGTGATGCAGTGCAGTGAGTCCAGAGAGGTCACTGGCACCACTGGGGATGCAGTGCAGTGAGTCCAGAGAGTGCACTGGCACCACTGGGGATGCAGTGCGGTGAGTCCAGAGAGTGCACTAGCACCACTGGGGATGCACTGCAGTGAGTCCAGAGAGGGCACTGGCACCACTGGGGATGCAGTGCAGTGAGTCCAGAGAGTGCACTGGCACCACTGGGGATGCACTGCAGTGAGTCCAGAGAGGGCACTGGCACTATTGGGGATGCACCCCGGTGAGTCCAGAGAGTGCACTGACACCACTGGGAATGCAGTGCACTGAGTCCAGAGAGGTCACTGGCACCACTGGGGATGCAGTGCAGTGAGTCCAGAGAGTGCCCTGGCACCACTGGGGATGCACTTCAGTGAGTCCAGAGAGTGCCCCGGCACCACTGGGGATGCACTGCAGTGAGTCCAGAGAGTGCACTGGCACCACTGGGGATGCAGTGCAGTGAGTCCAGAGAGTGCACTGGCACCACTGGGAATGCAGTGCAGTGAGTCCAGAGAGTGCACTGGCACCACTGGGGATGCACTGCAGTGAGTCCAGAGAGTGCACTGGCACCACTGGGGATGCAGTGCCGTGAGTCCAGAGAGTGCACTGGCACCACTGGGGATGCACTGCAATGAGTCCAGAGAGTGCACTGGCACCAATGGCAATGCAGTGCAGTGAGTCCAGAGAGTGCCTTGGCACCACTGGGGATGCAGTGCAGTGAGTCCAGAGAGTACCCTGGCACCACTGGGGATGCAGTGCAGTGAGTCCAGAGAGTGCACTGGCACCACTGGGGAGGCAGTGCCGTTGGTCCAGAGTGTGCACTGTCACCACTGGGGATGCAGTGCAGTGAGTCCAGAGAGTGCACTGGCACCAGTGGGGATGCAGTGCTGTGACTCCAGAGAGTGCACTGGCACCACTGGGGGTGCAGTGCAGTGAGTAGAGAGTGCACGGGCACCAATGGGGATGCAGTGCAGTGAGTCCAGAGAGTGCACTGGCACCACTGGGGATGCACTGCCGTGAGTCCAGAGAGCGCACTGGCACGACTGGGGATGCCGTGCAGTGAGTCCAGAGAGTGCACTGGCACCACTGGGGATGCAGTGCCGTGAGTCCAGAGAGTGCACTGGCACCACTGGGGATGCACTGCAGTGAGTCCAGAGAGTGCACTGGCACCAATGGCAATGCAGTGCAGTGAGTCCAGAGAGTGCCTTGGCACCACTGGGGATGCAGTGCAGTGAGTCCAGAGAGTACCCTGGCACCACTGGGGATGTAGTGCAGTGAGTCCAGAGAGTGCACTGGCACCAGTGGGGATGCAGTGCTGTGACTCCAGAGAGTGCACTGGCACCACTGGGGGTGCAGTGCAGTGAGTAGAGAGTGCACGGGCACCACTGGGGATGCAGTGCAGTGAGTCCAGAGAGTGCACTGGCACCACTGGGGATGCACTGCCGTGAGTCCAGAGAGCGCACTGGCACGACTGGGGATGCCGTGCAGTGAGTCCAGAGAGTGCACTGGCACCACCGGGGATGCAGTGCCGTGAGTCCAGAGAGTGCACTGGCACCACTGGGGTTGCACTGCAGTGAGACCATAGATTGCACTGGTACGATTGGGGATGCACTGCAGTGAGTCCAGAGAGTGCCTTGGCACCACTGGGGATGCAGTGCAGTGAGTCCAGAGAGTGTACTGGCACCACTGGGGAGGCAGTGCCGTTGGTCCAGAGAGTGCACTAGCACCACTGGGGATGCAGTGCCGTGAGTCCAGAGTGTGCACGGTCACCACTGGGGATGCAGTGCAGTGAGTCCAGAGAGTGCACTGGCACCACTGGGGATGCAGTGCGGTGAGTCCAGAGAGTGCACTAGCACCACTGGGGATGCACTGCAGTGAGTCCAGAGAGGTCACTGGCACTATTGTGGATGCACCCCGGTGAGTCCAGAGAGTGCACTGACACCACTGGGAATGCAGTGCACTGAGTCCAGAGAGGTCACTGGCACCACTGGGGATGCAGTGCAGTGAGTCCAGAGAGTGCCCTGGCACCACTGGGGATGCAGTGCAGTGAGTCCAGAGAGTGACCTGGCACCACTGGGGATGCAGTGCAGTGAGTCCAGAGAGTGCACTGGCACCACTGGGGATGCACTGCAGTGAGTCCAGAGAGTGCAGTGGCACCACTGGGGATGCAGTGCAGTGAGTCCAGAGAGTGCACTGGCACCACTGGGGATGCACTGCAGTGAGTCCAGAGAGTGCACTGGCACCACTGGGGATGCAGTGCAGTGAGTCCAGAGAGTGCACTGGCACCACTGGGGATGCACTGCAATGAGTCCAGAGAGTGCACTGGCACCAATGGCAATGCAGTGCAGTGAGTGCAGAGAGTGCCTTGGCACCACTGGGGATGCAGTGCAGTGAGTCCAGAGAGTACCCTGGCACCACTGGGGATGCAGTGCAGTGAGTCCAGAGAGTGCACTGGCACCACTGGGGAGGCAGTGCCGTTGGTCCAGAGAGTGCACTAGCACCACTGGGGATGCAGTGCCGTGAGTCCAGAGTGTGCACTGTCACCACTGGGGATGCAGTGCAGTGAGTCCAGAGAGTGCACTGGCACCAGTGGGGATGCAGTGCTGTGACTCCAGAGAGTGCACTGGCACCACTGGGGGTGCAGTGCAGTGAGTCCAGAGAGTGCACGGGCACCAGTGGGGAACACTTCAGTGAGTCCAGAGAGTGCACTGGCACCACTGGGGATGCACTGCCGTGAGTCCAGAGAGCGCACTGGCACCACTGGGGATGCCGTGCAGTGAGTCCAGAGAGTGCACTGGCACCACCGGGGATGCAGTGCCGTGAGTCCAGAGAGTGCACTTGCACCACTGGGGATGCAGTGCAGTGAGTCCAGAGAGTGCACTGGCACCACTGGGGATGCACTGCAGTGAGACCAGAGATTGCACTGGTACGATTCGGGATGCACTGCAGTGAGTCCAGAGAGTGCACTGGCACCACTGGGGATGCAGTGCAGTGAGTCCAGAGAGTGCACTGGCACCACTGGGGATGCAGTGCAGTGACTCAAGAGAGTGCACTGGCCCTACTGGGGATGTAGTGCAGTGAGTCCACAGAGGGCACTGGCACCACTGGGGATGCACTGCAGTGAGTCCAGAGATTGCCCGGGCACCACTGGGGATGCAGTGCAGTGAGTCCACAGAGTGCAGTGGCACCACTCGGGATGCACTGCAGTGAGTCCAAAGAGTGCACTGGCACCATTGGGGATGCAGTGCAGTGAGTCCAGAGAGTGCACTGGCACCACTGGGAATGCAGTGCAGTGAGTCCAGAGAGTGCACTGGCACCACTGGGGATGCAGTGCAGTGAGCTCAGAGAGTGCACTGGCACCACTGGGGATGCAGTGCAGTGAGTCCAGAGAGTGCACTGGCACCACTGGGGATGCAGTGCCGTGAGTCCAGAGAGTGCACTGGCACCAGTGGGGATGCAGTGCAGTGAGTCCAGAGAGTGCACTGGCACCACTGGGGATGCAGTGCAGTGAGCTCAGAGAGTGCACTGGCACCAGTGGGGATGCAGTGCTGTGAGTTCAGAGAGGGCACTGGCACTATTGGGGATGCACCCCGGTGAGTCCAGAGAGTGCACTGGCACCACTGGGGTTGCACTGCAGTGAGACCAGAGATTGCACTGGTACGATTGGGGATGCAGTGCAGTGACTCCAGAGAGTGCAGTGGCACCACTGGGGATGCAGTGCAGTGAGTCCAGAGAGTGCACTGGCACCACTGGCAATGCAGTGCAGTGAGTCCAAAGAGTGCACTGGCACCATTGGGGATGCAGTGCAGTGAGTCCAGAGAGTGCAGTGGCACCACTGGGGATGCAGTGCAGTGAGTCCAGAGAGTGCACTGGCACCACTGGGGATGCAGTGCAGTGAGCTCAGGGAGTGCACTGGCACCACTGGGGATGCAGTGCAGTGAGTCCAGAGAGTGCACTGGCACCACTGGGGATGCAGTGCAGTGAGTCCAGAGAGGTCACTGGCAACACTGGGGATGCAGTGCAGTGAGTCCAGAGAGTGCACTGGAACCACTGGGGATGCAGTGCAGTGAGTCCAGAGAGTGCACTGGCAGCACTGGGGATGCAGTGCGGTGAGTCCAGAGAGTGCACTGGCACCACTGGGGATGCAGTGCAGTGAGTCCAGAGAGTGCACTGGCACCACTGGGGATGCAGTGCAGTGAGTCCAGAGAGTGCACTGGCACCACTGGGGATGCAGTGCTGTGACTCAAGAGAGTGCACTGGCCCCACTGGGGATGTAGTGCAGTGAGTCCACAGAGGGCACTGGCACCACTGGTGATGCAGTGCAGTGAGTCCAGAGAGTGCACTGGCACCACAGGGGATGCAGTGCAATGAGTCCAAAGAGTGCACTGGCACCACTGGGGATGCAGTGCAGTGAGTCCAGAGAGTGCACTGGCAACACTGGGGATGCAGTGCAGTGAGTCCAGAGAGTGCACGGGCACCATTGGGGATGCAGTGCAGTGAGCTCAGAGAGTGCACTGGCACCACTGGTGATGCACTGCAATGAGTCCAGAGTGTGCACTGGCACCACTAGTGATGCAGTGCAGTGAGTCCAGAGAGGTCACTGGCACCACTGGGGATGCAGTGCAGTGAGTCCAGAGAGTACACTGGCACCACTGGGGATGCAGTGCGGTGAGTCCAGAGAGTGCACTAGCACCACTGGGGATGCACTGCAGTGAGTCCAGAGAGGGCACTGGCACTATTGGGGATGCACCCCTGTGAGTCCAGAGAGTGCACTGGCACCACTGGGAATGCAGTGCACTGAGTCCAGAGAGGTCACTGGCACCACTGGGGATGCAGTGCAGTGAGTCCAGAGAGTGCCCTGGCTCCATTGGGGATGCAGTGCAGTGAGTCCAGAGAGTGCACTGGCACCACTGGGGATGCAGTGCACTGAGTCCAGAGAGTGCACTGGCACCACTGAGGATGCAGTGCAGTGAGTCCAGAGAGTGCACTGGCACCACTGGGGATGCAGTGCCGTGAGTCCAGAGAGTGCACTGGCACCAATGGCAATGCAGTGCAGTGAGTCCAGAGAGTGCCTTGGCACCACTAGGGATGCACTGCAGTGAGTCCAGAGAGTACCCTGGCACCATTGGGGATGCAGTGCAGTGAGTCCAGAGAGTGCACTGGCACCACTGCGGATGCAGTGCCGTGAGTCCAGAGTGTGCACTGGCACCACTGGGGATGCAGTGCAGTGAGTCCAGAGAGTGCACTGGCACCAGTGGAGATGCAGTGCAGTGAGTCCAGAGAGTGCACTGGCACCACTGGGAGTGCAGTGCAGTGAGTCCAGAGAGCGCACTGGCACCACTGGGGATGCCGTGCAGTGAGTCCAGAGAGTGCACTGGCACCACCGGGGATGCAGTGCCGTGAGTCCAGAGAGTGCACTTGCACCACTGGGGATGCAGTGCAGTGAGTCCAGAGAGTGCACTGGCACCACTGGGGATGCACTGCAGTGAGACCAGAGATTGCACTGGTACGATTCGGGATGCACTGCAGTGAGTCCAGAGAGTGCACTGGCACCACTGGGGATGCAGTGCAGTGAGTCCAGAGAGTGCACTGGCACCACTGGGGATGCAGTGCAGTGACTCAAGAGAGTGCACTGGCCCTACTGGGGATGTAGTGCAGTGAGTCCACAGAGGGCACTGGCACCACTGGGGATGCACTGCAGTGAGTCCAGAGATTGCCCCGGCACCACTGGGGATGCAGTGCAGTGAGTCCACAGAGTGCAGTGGCACCACTCGGGATGCACTGCAGTGAGTCCAAAGAGTGCACTGGCACCATTGGGGATGCAGTGCAGTGAGTCCAGAGAGTGCACTGGCACCACTGGGAATGCAGTGCAGTGAGTCCAGAGAGTGCACTGGCACCACTGGGGATGCAGTGCAGTGAGCTCAGAGAGTGCACTGGCACCACTGGGGATGCAGTGCAGTGAGTCCAGAGAGTGCACTGGCACCACTGGGGATGCAGTGCCGTGAGTCCAGAGAGTGCACTGGCACCAGTGGGGATGCAGTGCAGTGAGTCCAGAGAGTGCACTGGCACCACTGGGGATGCAGTGCAGTGAGCTCAGAGAGTGCACTGGCACCAGTGGGGATGCAGTGCTGTGAGTTCAGAGAGGGCACTGGCACTATTGGGGATGCACCCCGGTGAGTCCAGAGAGTGCACTGGCACCACTGGGGTTGCACTGCAGTGAGACCAGAGATTGCACTGGTACGATTGGGGATGCAGTGCAGTGACTCCAGAGAGTGCAGTGGCACCACTGGGGATGCAGTGCAGTGAGTCCAGAGAGTGCACTGGCACCACTGGGGATGCAGTGCAGTGAGTCCAGAGAGTGCACTGGCACCACTGGGGATGTAGTGCAGTGAGTCCACAGAGGGCACTGGCACCACTGGGGATGCAGTGCCGTGAGTCCAGAGAGTGCACTGGCACCACTGGCAATGCAGTGCAGTGAGTCCAAAGAGTGCACTGGCACCATTGGGGATGCAGTGCAGTGAGTCCAGAGAGTGCAGTGGCACCACTGGGGATGCAGTGCAGTGAGTCCAGAGAGTGCACTGGCACCACTGGGGATGCAGTGCAGTGAGCTCAGGGAGTGCACTGGCACCACTGGGGATGCAGTGCAGTGAGTCCAGAGAGTGCACTGGCACCACTGGGGATGCAGTGCAGTGAGTCCAGAGAGGTCACTGGCAACACTGGGGATGCAGTGCAGTGAGTTTAGAGAGTGCACTGGAACCACTGGGGATGCAGTGCAGTGAGTCCAGAGATTGCACTGGCAGCACTGGGGATGCAGTGCGGTGAGTCCAGAGAGTGCACTGGCACCACTGGGGATGCAGTGCAGTGAGTCCAGAGAGTGCACTGGCACCACTGGGGATGCAGTGCAGTGAGTCCAGAGAGTGCACTGGCACCACTGGGGATGCAGTGCAGTGACTCAAGAGAGTGCACTGGCCCCACTGGGGATGTAGTGCAGTGAGTCCACAGAGGGCACTGGCACCACTGGTGATGCAGTGCAGTGAGTCCAGAGAGTGCACTGGCACCACAGGGGATGCAGTGCAATGAGTCCAAAGAGTGCACTGGCACCACTGGGGATGCAGTGCAGTGAGTCCAGAGAGTGCACGGGCACCATTGGGGATGCAGTGCAGTGAGCTCAGAGAGTGCACTGGCACCACTGGTGATGCACTGCAATGAGTCCAGAGTGTGCACTGGCACCACTAGTGATGCAGTGCAGTGAGTCCAGAGAGGTCACTGGCACCACTGGGGATGCAGTGCAGTGAGTCCAGAGAGTGCACTGGCACCACTGGGGATGCAGTGCGGTGAGTCCAGAGAGTGCACTAGCACCACTGGGGATGCAGTGCAGTGAGTCCAGAGAGGGCACTGGCACTATTGGGGATGCACCCCTGTGAGTCCAGAGAGTGCACTGGCACCACTGGGAATGCAGTGCACTGAGTCCAGAGAGGTCACTGGCACCACTGGGGATGCAGTGCAGTGAGTCCAGAGAGTGCCCTGGCTCCATTGGGGATGCAGTGCAGTGAGTCCAGAGAGTGCACTGGCACCACTGGGGATGCAGTGCACTGAGTCCAGAGAGTGCACTGGCACCACTGAGGATGCAGTGCAGTGAGTCCAGAGAGTGCACTGGCACCACTGGGGATGCAGTGCCGTGAGTCCAGAGAGTGCACTGGCACCAATGGCAATGCAGTGCAGTGAGTGCAGAGAGTGCCTTGGCACCACTAGGGATGCACTGCAGTGAGTCCAGAGAGTACCCTGGCACCATTGGGGATGCAGTGCAGTGAGTCCAGAGAGTGCACTGGCACCACTGCGGATGCAGTGCCGTGAGTCCAGAGTGTGCACTGGCACCACTGGGGATGCAGTGCAGTGAGTCCAGAGAGTGCACTGGCACCAGTGGGGATGCAGTGCAGTGAGTCCAGAGAGTGCACTGGCACCACTGGGAGTGCAGTGCAGTGAGTCCAGAGAGTGCACTGGCACCAGTGGGGATGCACTGCAGTGAGTCCAGAGAGTGCACTGGCACCACTGGGGATGCACCCCGGTGAGTCCAGACAGTGCACTGGCACCACTGGGGATGCATCCCGGCAAGTCCAGAGAGTGCACTGGCACCACCGGGGATGCAGTGCCGTGAGTCCAGAGAGTGCACTGGCACCACTGGGGATGCAGTGCAGTGAGTCCACAGAGTGCTCTGGCACGACTGGGGATGCACTGCAGTGAGACCAGAGATTACACTGGTACGATTGGGGATGCACTGCAGTGAGTCCAGAGAGTGCACTGGCACCACTGGGGATGCAGTGCAGTGAGTCCAGAGAGTGCACTGGCACCACTGGGGATGCAGTGCAGTGACTCAAGAGAGTGCACTGGCACCACTGGGGATGCAGTGCAGTCAGTCCAGAGAGTTCACTGGCACCACTGGGGATGCAGTGCAGTGAGTGCAGAGAGTGCACTGGCCCCACTGGGGATGTAGTGCAGTGAGTCCACAGAGGGTACTGGCACCACTGGGGATACAGTGCAGTGAGTCCAGAGAGTGCCCCGTCACCACTGGGGATGCAGTGCAGTGAGTCCAGAGAGTGCAGTGGCACCACTGGGGATGCAGTGAAGTGAGTCCAGAGAGTGCACTGGCACCACTGGGGATGCACCCCGGTGAGTCCAGAGAGTGCACTGTCACCACTGGGGATGCAGTGCAGTGAGCTCAGAGAGTGCACTGGCACCACTGGGGATGCAGTGCAGTGAGTCCAGAGAGTGCACTGTCACCACTGGGGATGCAGTGCAGTGAGTCCAGAGAGTGCACTGGCACCACTGGGGATGCAGTGCAGTGAGTCCACAGAGTGCACTGGCACCACTGGGGATGCAGTGCACTGAGTCCAGAGAGTGCACTGGCACCACTGGGGATGCAGTGCAGTGAGTCCAGAGAGTGCACTGGCACCACTGGGGATGCAGTGCAGTGAGTCCAGAGAGTGCACTGGCACCACTGGGGATGCAGTGCGGTGAGTCCAGAGAGTGCACTGGCACCACTGGGGGTGCAGTGCAGTGAGTCCAGAGAGGTCACTGGCACCACTGGGGATGCAGTGCAGTGAGTCCAGAGAGTGCACTGGCACCACTGGGGATGCACCCCGGTGAGTCCAGAGAGTGCACTGGCACCACTGGGGATGCACCCCGGCAGGTCCAGAGAGTGCACTGTCCCCACTGGGATGCAGTGCAGTGAGTCCAGAGAGTGCACTGGCACTACTGGGGATGCAGTGCAGTGAGTCCAGAGAGTGCACTGGCACCACTGGGGATGCACTACAGTGAGTCCAGAGAGTGCACTGGTACCACTGGGGATGCACTGCAGTGAGTCCAGAGAGTGCACTGGCACCACTGGGGATGTGGTGCAATGAGTCCAGAGAGTGCACTGGCACCACTGGGGATGCACTGCAGTGAGACCAGAGATTGCAGTGGCACCACTGGGGATGCAGTGCAGTGAATCCAGAGAGTGCACTGGAACGATTGGGGATGCACTGCAGGGAGTCCAGAGAGTGCGCTGGCACCACCTGGGATGCAATGCAGTGAGTCCAGGGAGTGCACTGGCACCACTGGGGATGCACTGCAGTGACTCAAGAGAGCGCACTGGCAACACTGGGGATGCAGTGCAGTGAGTCCAGAGAGTGCACTGGCACCACTGGGGATGCAGTGCAGTGAGTCCAGAGAGTGCACTGGCACCACTGGGGATGCACTGCAGAGAGTCCAGAGAGTGCACTGGCACCACTGGGGATTCACTGCAGTGAGTCCAGAGAGTGCACTGGCACCACTGGGGATGCACCCCGGTGTGTCCAGAGAGTGCACTGGCACCACTGGGGATGCACCCCTGTGAGTCCAGAGAGTGCACTGGCACCACTGGGGATGCACTGCAGTGAGTCCAGAGAGTGCACTGGCACCACTGGGGATGCACCCCTGTGAGTCCAGAGAGTGCACTGGCACCACTGGGGATGCAGTGCAGTGAGTCCAGAGAGTGCACTGGCACCACTGGGGATGCAGTGCAGTGACTCAAGAGAGTGCACTGGCTCCACTGGGGATGCAGTGCAGTGACTCAAGAGAGTGCACTGGCACCACTGGGGATGCAGTGCAGTCAGTCCAGAGAGTTCACTGGCACCACTGGGGATGCAGTGCAGTGAGTGCAGAGAGTGCACTGGCCCCACTGGGGATGTAGTGCAGTGAGTCCACAGAGGGTACTGGCACCACTGGGGATGCAGTGCAGTGAGTCCAGAGAGTGCCCCGTCACCACTGGGGATGCAGTGCAGTGAGTCCAGAGAGTGCAGTGGCACCACTGGGGATGCAGTGAAGTGAGTCCAGAGAGTGCAGTGGCACCACTGGGGATGCACCCCGGTGAGTCCAGAGAGTGCACTGTCACCACTGGGGATGCAGTGCAGTGAGCTCAGAGAGTGCACTGGCACCACTGGGGATGCAGTGCAGTGAGTCCAGAGAGTGCACTGGCACCACTGGGGATGCAGTGCAGTGAGTCCAGAGAGTGCACTGGCACCACTGGGGATGCAGTGCAGTGAGTCCACAGAGTGCTCTGGCACGACTGGGGATGCACTGCAGTGAGACCAGAGATTACACTGGTACGATTGGGGATGCACTGCAGTGAGTCCAGAGAGTGCACTGGCACCACTGGGGATGCAGTGCAGTGAGTCCAGAGAGTGCACTGGCACCACTGGGGATGCAGTGCAGTGACTCAAGAGAGTGCACTGGCACCACTGGGGATGCAGTGCAGTCAGTCCAGAGAGTTCACTGGCACCACTGGGGATGCAGTGCAGTGAGTGCAGAGAGTGCACTGGCCCCACTGGGGATGTAGTGCAGTGAGTCCACAGAGGGTACTGGCACCACTGGGGATACAGTGCAGTGAGTCCAGAGAGTGCCCCGTCACCACTGGGGATGCAGTGCAGTGAGTCCAGAGAGTGCAGTGGCACCACTGGGGATGCAGTGAAGTGAGTCCAGAGAGTGCAGTGGCACCACTGGGGATGCAGTGAAATGAGTCCAGAGAGTGCACTGTCACCACTGGGGATGCAGTGCAGTGAGCTCAGAGAGTGCACTGGCACCACAGGGGATGCAGTGCAGTGAGTCCACAGAGTGCACTGGCACCACTGGGGATGCAGTGCAGTGAGCTCAGAGAGTGCACTGGCACCACTGGGGATGCAGTGCAGTGAGTCCAGAGAGTGCACTGGCACCACTGGGGATGCAGTGCAGTGAGTCCAGAGAGTGCACTGGCACCACTGGGGATGCAGTGCGGTGAGTCCAGAGAGTGCACTGGCACCACTGGGGGTGCAGTGCAGTGAGTCCAGAGAGGTCACTGGCACCACTGGGGATGCAGTGCAGTGAGTCCAGAGAGTGCACTGGCACCACTGGGGATGCACCCCGGTGAGTCCAGAGAGTGCACTGGCACCACTGGGGATGCACCCCGGCAGGTCCAGAGAGTGCACTGTCCCCACTGGGATGCAGTGCAGTGAGTCCAGAGAGTGCACTGGCACCACTGGGGATGCAGTGCAGTGAGTCCAGAGAGTGCACTGGCACCACTGGGGATGCACTACAGTGAGTCCAGAGAGTGCACTGGTACCACTGGGGATGCACTGCAGTGAGTCCAGAGAGTGCACTGGCACCACTGGGGATGTGGTGCAATGAGTCCAGAGAGTGCACTGGCACCACTGGGGATGCACTGCAGTGAGACCAGAGATTGCAGTGGCACCACTGGGGATGCAGTGCAGTGAATCCAGAGAGTGCACTGGAACGATTGGGGATGCACTGCAGGGAGTCCAGAGAGTGCGCTTGCACCACCTGGGATGCAATGCAGTGAGTCCAGGGAGTGCACTGGCACCACTGGGTATGCACTGCAGTGACTCAAGAGAGCGCACTGGCACCACTGGGGATGCAGTGCAGTGAGTCCAGAGAGTGCACTGGCACCACTGGGGATGCAGTGCAGTGAGTCCAGAGAGTGCACTGGCACCACTGGGGATGCACTGCAGAGAGTCCAGAGAGTGCACTGGCACCACTGGGGATTCACTGCAGTGAGTCCAGAGAGTGCACTGGCACCACTGGGGATGCACCCCGGTGTGTCCAGAGAGTGCACTGGCACCACTGGGGATGCACCCCTGTGAGTCCAGAGAGTGCACTGGCACCACTGGGGATGCACTGCAGTGAGTCCAGAGAGTGCACTGGCACCACTGGGGATGCACCCCTGTGAGTCCAGAGAGTGCACTGGCACCACTGGGGATGCAGTGCAGTGAGTCCAGAGAGTGCACTGGCACCACTGGGGATGCAGTGCAGTGACTCAAGAGAGTGCACTGGCACCACTGGGGATGCAGTGCAGTCAGTCCAGAGAGTTCACTGGCACCACTGGGGATGCAGTGCAGTGAGTGCAGAGAGTGCACTGGCCCCACTGGGGATGTAGTGCAGTGAGTCCACAGAGGGTACTGGCACCACTGGGGATGCAGTGCAGTGAGTCCAGAGAGTGCCCCGTCACCACTGGGGATGCAGTGCAGTGAGTCCAGAGAGTGCACTGGCACCACTGGGGATGCAGTGAAGTGAGTCCAGAGAGTGCAGTGGCACCACTGGGGATGCACCCCGGTGAGTCCAGAGAGTGCACTGTCACCACTGGGGATGCAGTGCAGTGAGCTCAGAGAGTGCACTGGCACCACTGGGGATGCAGTGCAGTGAGTCCAGAGAGTGCACTGGCACCACTGGGGATGCAGTGCAGTGAGTCCACAGAGTGCACTGGCACCACTGGGGATGCAGTGCAGTGAGCTCAGAGAGTGCACTGGCACCACTGGGGATGCAGTGCAGTGAGTCCAGAGAGTGCACTGGCACCACTGGGGATGCAGTGCAGTGAGTCCAGAGAGTGCACTGTCACCACTGGGGATGCAGTGCGGTGAGTCCAGAGAGTGCACTGGCACCACTGGGGGTGCAGTGCAGTGAGTCCAGAGAGGTCACTGGCACCACTGGGGATGCAGTGCAGTGAGTCCAGAGAGTGCACTGGCACCACTGGGGATGCACCCCGGTGAGTCCAGAGAGTGCACTGGCACCACTGGGGATGCACCCCGGCAGGTCCAGAGAGTGCACTGTCCCCACTGGGATGCACCCCGGTGAGTCCAGAGAGTGCACTGGCACCACTGGGGATGCAGTGCAGTGAGTCCAGAGGGTGCACTGGCACCACTGGGGATGCACTACAGTGAGTCCAGAGAGTGCACTGGTACCACTGGGGATGCACTGCAGTGAGTCCAGAGAGTGCACTGGCACCACTGGGGATGCAGTGCAGTGAGTCCAGAGAGTGCACTGGCACCACTGGGGATGCAGTGCAGTGAGTCCACAGAGTGCACTGGCACCACTGGGGATGCAGTGCAGTGAGCTCAGAGAGTGCACTGGCACCACTGGGGATGCAGTGCAGTGAGTCCAGAGAGTGCACTGGCACCACTGGGGATGCAGTGCAGTGAGTCCAGAGAGTGCACTGTCACCACTGGGGATGCAGTGCGGTGAGTCCAGAGAGTGCACTGGCACCACTGGGGGTGCAGTGCAGTGAGTCCAGAGAGGTCACTGGCACCACTGGGGATGCAGTGCAGTGAGTCCAGAGAGTGCACTGGCACCACTGGGGATGCACCCCGGTGAGTCCAGAGAGTGCACTGGCACCACTGGGGATGCACCCCGGCAGGTCCAGAGAGTGCACTGTCCCCACTGGGATGCACCCCGGTGAGTCCAGAGAGTGCACTGGCACCACTGGGGATGCAGTGCAGTGAGTCCAGAGAGTGCACTGGCACCACTGGGAATGCAGTGCAGTGACTCAAGAGAGTGCACTGGCACCACTGGGGATGCAGTGCAGTGAGTCCAGAGAGTTCACTGGCACCACTGGGGATGCAGTGCAGTGAGTCCAGAGAGTGCACTGGCACCACTGGGGATGCAGTGCAGTGAGTCCAGAGAGTGCACTGGCACCACTGGGGATGCACTGCAGTGAGTCCAGAGAGTGCACGGGCACCACTGGGGATGCAGTGCGGTGAGTCCAGAGAGTGCACTGGCACCACTGGGGATGCAGTGCCGTGAGTCCAGAGTGTGCACTGGCACCACTGGGGATGCAGTGCAGTGAGTCCAGAGAGTGCACTGGCACCACTGGGGATGCACCCCGGTGAGTCCAGAGAGTGCACTGGCACCACTGGGGATGCACCCCGGCAAGTCCAGAGAGTGCACTGTCACCATTGGGGATGCAGTGCAGTGAGTCCAGAGAGTGCACTGGCACCATTGGGGATGCACTGCAGTGAGTCCAGAGAGTGCACTGGCACCACTGGGGATGCAGTGCAGTGAGTCCAGAGAGTGCACTGGCACCACTGGGGATGCAGTGCAGTGAGTCCAGAGAGTGCACTGGCACCACTGGGGATGAACTGCAGTGAGTCCAGAGAGTGCACTTGTACCACTGAGGATGCACTGCAGTGAGTCCAGAGAGTGCACTGGCACCACTGGGGATGCACTGCAGTGAGTCCAGAGAGTGCACTTGTACCACTGGGGATGCAGTGCAACGAGTTCAGAGAGTGCACTGGCACCACTGGGGATGCACTGCAGTGAGACCAGAGATTGCAGTGGCACCACTGGGGATGCAGTGCAGTGAGTCCAGAGAGTGCACTGGTACGATTGGGGATGCACTGCAGTGAGTCCAGAGAGTGCACTGGAAATAGTGGAGATGCAGTGCAGTGAGTCCAGAGAGTGCACTGGCACCACTGGGGATGCAGTGCAGTGAGTCCAGAGAGTGCACTGGCACCACTGGGGATGAACTGCAGTGAGTCCAGAGAGTGCACTTGTACCACTGGGGATGCACTGCAGTGAGTCCAGAGAGTGCACTGGCACCACTGGGGATGAACTGCAGTGAGTCCAGAGAGTGCACTTGTACCACTGGGGATGCAGTGCAATGAGTTCAGAGAGTGCACTGGCACCACTGGGGATGCACTGCAGTGAGACCAGAGATTGCAGTGGCACCACTGGGGATGCAGTGCAGTGAGTCCAGAGAGTGCACTGGTACGATTGGGGATGCACTGCAGTGAGTCCAGAGAGTGAACTGGCACCACTGGCGATGCAATGCAGTGAGTCCAGAGAGTGCACTGGCACCACTGGGGATGCACTGCAGTGACTCAAGAGAGTACCCTGGCACCACTGGGGATGCAGTGCAGTGAGTCCAGAGAGTGCACTGGTACGATTGGGGATGCACTGCAGTGAGTCCAGAGAGTGCACTGGCACCACTGGTGATGCACTGCGGTGACTCCAGAGAGTGCACTGGCACCACTGGGGATGCACTGCAGTGAGTCCAGAGAGTGCACTGGCACCACTGGGGATGCAGTGCAGTGACTCCAGAGAGTGCACTGGCACCACTGGGGATGCACTGCAGTGAGTCCAGAGAGTGCACTGGCACCACTGGTGATGCACTGCGGTGACTCCAGAGAGTGCACTGGCACCACTGGGGATGCACTGCGGTGACTCCAGAGAGTGCACTGGCACCACTGGGGATGCACTGCAGTGAGTCCAGAGAGTGCACTGGCACCACTGGGGATGCAGTGCAGTGAGTCCAGAGAGTGCACTGGCACCACTGGGGATGCAGTGCAGTGACTCAAGAGAGTGCACTGGCACCACTGGGGATGCACTGCAGTGACTCAAGAGAGTGCACTGGCACCACTGGGGATGCACTGCAGTGAGTCCAGAGAGTGCACTGGCAACACTGGGGATGTGCTGCAGTAAGTCCAGAGAGTGCACTTGCACCATTGGGGATGCAGTGCAGTGACTCCAGAGAGTGCACTGTCACCACTGGTGATGTAGTGCAGTGAGTCCAGAGAGTGCACTGGCACCACTAGGGATGCAGCGCAGTGAGTCCAGAGAGTGCACTGGCACCACTGGGGATGCAGCGCAGTGAGTCCAGAGAGTACACTGGCACCACTGGGGATGCACTGCCGTGAGTCCAGAGAGTGCACTGGCACCACTGGGGATGCACTGCCGTGAGTCCACAGAGTGCACTGGCATCACTGGGTATGCACTGCCGTGCTTCCAGAGAGTGCACTGGCACCACTGGGGATGCAGTGCAGTGAGTCCAGAGAGTGCACTGGCACCACTGGTGATGCACTGCAGTAAGTGCAGAGAGTGCACTGGCACCACTGGGGATGCAGTTCAGTGACTCCAGAGAGTGCAGTGGCACTACTGGGGATGCAGTGCAGTGAGTCCAGAGAGTGCACTGGTACGATTGGGGATGCACTGCAGTGAGTCCAGAGAGTGCACTGGCACCACTGGGGATGCAATGCAGTGAGTCCAGAGAGTGCACTGGCACCACTGGGGATGCAGTGCAGTGAGTCCAGAGAGTGCACTGGAACCACTGGGGATGCACCCCGGTGAGTCCAGAGAGTGCACTGGCACCACTGGCGATGCACCCCGGCAAGTCCAGAGAGTGCACTGGCACCACAGGGGATGCAGTGCAGTGAGTCCAGAGAGTGCACTGGCACCAGTGGGAATGCACTGCAGTGAGTCCAGAGAGTGCACTGGCACCACTGGGGATGCAGTGCAATGAGTCCAAAGAGTGCACTGGCACCACTGGGGATGCACTGCACTGAGACCAGAGATTGCAGTGGCACCACTGGGGATGCAGTGCAGTGAGTCCAGAGAGTGCACTGGTACGATTGGGGATGCAGTGCAGTGAGTCCAGAGAGTGCACTGGCACCACTGGGGATGCAGTGCAGTGAGTCCAGAGAGTGCACTGGCACCACTGGGGATGCACTGCAGTGAGTCCAGAGAGTGCACTGACACCACTGGCGATGCAGTGCAATGAGTCCAGAGAGTGCACTGGCACCACTGGGGATGCCGTGCAGTGAGCTCAGAGAGTGCACTGGCACCACTGGGGATGCAGTGCAGTGAGTCCAGAGAGTTCACTGGCACCAGTGGGGATGCACTGCAGTGAGTACAGAGAGTGCACTGGCACCACTGGGGATGCAGTGCCGTGAGTCCATAGAGTGCATTGGCACCACTGGGGATGCACTGCAGTGAGACCAGAGATTGCACTGGTACGATTGGGGATGCACTGCAGTGAGTCCAGAGAGTGCACTGGCACCACTGGGGATGCACTGCAGTGAGTCCAGAGAGTGCACTGGCACCACTGGGAATGCAGTGCAGTGACTCAAGAGAGTGCACTGGCACCACTGGGGATGCAGTGCAGTGAGTCCAGAGAGTTCACTGGCACCACTGGGGATGCAGTGCAGTGAGTGCAGAGAGTGCAGTGGCCCCACTGGGGATGTAGTGCAGTGAGTCCACAGAGGGCACTGGTACCACTGGGGATGCAGTGCAGTGAGTCTAGAGAGTGCATTGGCAGCACTGGGGATGCAGTGCAGTGAGTCCAGAGAGTGCAGTGGCACCACTGGGGATGCAGTGCAGTGAGTCCAAAGAGTTCACTGGCACCATTGGGGATGCAGTGCAGTGAGTCCAGAGAGTGCACTTGTACCATTGGGGATGCACTGCAGTGAGTCCAGAGAGTGCACTGGCAATAGTGGAGATGCAGTGCAGTGAGTCCAGAGAGTGCACTGGCACCACTGGGGATGCAGTGCAGTGAGTCCAGAGAGTGCACTGGCACCACTGGGGATGCAGTGCAATGAGTTCAGAGAGTGCACTGGCACCATTGGGGATGCACTGCAGTGAGTCCAGAGAATGCACTGGCAATAGTGGAGATGCAGTGCAGTGAGTCCAGAGAGTGCACTGGCACCACTGGGGATGCAGTGCAGTGAGTCCAGAGAGTGCACTGGCACCACTGGGGATGAACTGCAGTGAGTCCAGAGAGTGCACTTGTACCACTGGGGATGCACTGCAGTGAGTCCAGAGAGTGCACTGGCACCACTGGTGATGCAGTGCAGTGAGTCCAGAGAGTACCCTGGCACCACTGGGGATGCAGTGCAATGAGTTCAGAGAGTGCACTGGCACCACTGGGGATGCACTGCAGTGAGACCAGAGATTGCAGTGGCACCACTGGGGATGCAGTGCAGTGAGTCCAGAGAGTGCACTGGTACGATTGGGGATGCACTGCAGTGAGTCCAGAGAGTGCACTGGCACCACTGGCGATGCAATGCAGTGAGTCCAGAGAGTGCACTGGCACCAATGGGGATGCAGTGCAGTGAGTCCAGAGAGTGCACTTGCACCACTGGGGATGCAGTGCAGTGAGTCCAGAGAGTGCACTGTCACCACTGGTGATGCACTGCGGTGAGTCCAGAGAGTGCACTGGCACCACTGGGGATGCAGTGCAGTGAGTCCAGAGAGTGCACTGGCACCACTGGGGATGCAATGCAGTGAGTCCAGAGAGTGCACTGGCACCACTGGGGATGCACTGCAGTGACTCAAGAGAGTGCACTGGCACCACTGGGGATGCAGTTCAGTGAGTCCAGATAGTGCACTGGTACGATTGGGGATGCACTGCAGTGAGTCCAGAGAGTGCACTGGCACCACTGGGGATGAACTGCAGTGAGTCCAGAGAGTGCACTTGTACCACTGGGGATGCACTGCAGTGAGTCCAGAGAGTGCACTGGCACCACTGGGGATGCAGTGCAGTGAGTCCAGAGAGTACCCTGGCACCACTGGGGATGCAGTGCAATGAGTTCAGAGAGTGCACTGGCACCACTGGGGATGCACTGCAGTGAGACCAGAGATTGCAGTGGCACCACTGGGGATGCAGTGCAGTGAGTCCAGAGAGTGCACTGGTACGATTGGGGATGCACTGCAGTGAGTCCAGAGAGTGCACTGGCACCACTGGCGATGCAATGCAGTGAGTCCAGAGAGTGCACTGGCACCACTGGGGATGCAGTGCAGTGAGTCCAGAGAGTGCACTTGCACCACAGGGGATGCAGTGCAGTGAGTCCAGAGAGTGCACTGTCACCACTGGTGATGCACTGCGGTGAGTCCAGAGAGTGCACTGGCACCACTGGGGATGCAGTGCAGTGAGTCCAGAGAGTGCACTGGCACCACTGGGGATGCAGTGCAGTGAGTCCAGAGAGTGCACTGGCACCACTGGGATGCACTGCAGTGACTCAAGAGAGTGCACTGGCACCACTGGGGATGCAGTTCAGTGAGTCCAGAGAGTGCACTGGTACGATTGGGGATGCACTGCAGTGAGTCCAGAGAGTGCACTGGCACCACTGGGGATGCACTGCGGTGACTCCAGAGAGTGCACTGGCACCAACTGGAAATGCACTGCAGTGAGTCCACAGAGTGCACAGGCACCACTGGGGATGCACTGCAGTGAGTCCAGAGAGTGCACTGGCACCACTGGGGATGCACCCCGGTGAGTCCAGAGAGTGCACTGGCACCACTGGGGATGCACCCCGGTAAGTCCAGAGAGTGCACTGGCACCACTGGGGATGCAGTGCAGTGAGTCCAGAGAGTGCACTGGCACCACTGGGGATGCACCCCGGTTAGTCAAGAGAGTGCACTGGCACCACTGGGGATGCAGTGCAGTGAGCTCAGAGAGTGCACTGGCACCACTGGGGATGCAGTGCAGTGAGTCCAGAGAGCGCACTGGCACCACTGGGGATGCACTGCAGTGAGTCCAGAGAGCGCACTGGCACCACTGGGGATGCACTGCAGTGAGTCCAGAGAGTGCACTGGCACCACTGGGGATGCAGTGCGGTGAGTCCAGAGAGTGCACTGGCACCACTGGGGGTGCAGTGCAGTGAGTCCACAGAGGTCACTGGCACCACTGGGGATGCAGTGCAGTGAGTCCAGAGAGTGCAGTGACACCACTGGGGATGCAGTGCAGTGAGTCCAGAGAGTGTACTGGCACCATTGGGGATGCACTGCAGTGAGTCCAGAGAGTGCACTGGCAATAGTGGAGATGCAGTGCAGTGAGTCCAGAGAGTGCACTGGCACCACTGGGGATGCAGTGCAGTGAGTCCAGAGAGTGCACTGGCACCACTGGGGATGAACTGCAGTGAGTCCAGAGAGTGCACTTGTACCACTGGGGATGCACTGCAGTGAGTCCAGAGAGTGCACTGGCACCACTGGGGATGCACTGCAGTGAGTCCAGAGAGTACCCTGGCACCACTGGGGATGCAGTGCAGTGAGTCCAGAGATTGCAGTGGCACCACTGGGGATGCAGTGCAGTGAGTCCAGAGAGTGCTCTGGTACGATTGGGGATGCACTGCAGTGAATCCAGAGAGTGCACTGGCACCACTGGGGATGCAATGCAGTGAGTCCAGAGAGTGCACTGGCACCACTGGGGATGCACTGCAGTGACTCAAGAGAGTGCACTGGCACCACTGGGGATGCAGTTCAGTGAGTCCAGAGAGTGCACTGGTACGATTGGGGATGCACTGCAGTGAGTCCAGAGAGTGCACTGGCACCACTGGGGATGCACTGCGGTGACTCCAGAGAGTGCACTGGCACCAACTGGAAATGCACTGCAGTGAGTCCACAGAGTGCACTGGCACCACTGGGGATGCAGTGCAGTGAGTCCAGAGAGTGCACTGGCACCACTGGGGATGCACCCCGGTGAGTCCAGAGAGTGCACTGGCACCACTGGGGATGCACCCCGGCAAGTCCAGAGAGTGCACTGGCACCACAGGGGATGCAGTGCAGTGAGTCCAGAGAGTGCACTGGCACCACTGGGGATGCAGTGCAGTGAGTCCAGAGAGTGCACTGGCACCACTGGGGATGCAGTGCAGTGAGTCCAGAGAGTGCACTGGCACCACTGGGGATGCAGTGCAGTGAGTCCAGAGAGCGCACTGGCACCACTGGGGATGCACTGCAGTGAGTCCAGAGAGTGCACTGGCGCCACTGGGGATGCAGTGCGGTGAGTCCAGAGAGTGCACTGGCACCACTGGGGGTGCAGTGCAGTGAGTCCACAGAGGTCACTGGCACCACTGGGGATGCAGTGCATTGAGTCCAGAGAGTGCAGTGACACCACTGGGGATGCAGTGCAGTGAGTCCAGAGAGTGTACTGGCACCATTGGGGATGCACTGCAGTGAGTCCAGAGAGTGCACTGGCAATAGTGGAGATGCAGTGCAGTGAGTCCAGAGAGTGCACTGGCACCACTGGGGATGCACTGCAGTGAGTCCAGAGAGTGCACTGTCACCACTGGGGATGAACTGCAGTGAGTCCAGAGAGTGCACTTGTACCACTGGGGATGCACTGCAGTGAGTCCAGAGAGTGCACTGGCACCACTGGGGATGCACTGCAGTGAGTCCAGAGAGTACCCTGGCACCACTGGGGATGCAGTGCAATGAGTTCAGAGAGTGCACTGGCACCACTGGGGATGCACTGCAGTGAGACCAGAGATTGCAGTGGCACCACTGGGGAAGCAGTGCAGTGAGTCCAGAGAGTGCACTGGTACGATTGGGGATGCACTGCAGTGAGTCCAGAGAGTGCACTGGCACCACTGGGGATGCAATGCAGTGAGTCCAGAGAGTGCACTGGCACCACTGGGGATGCACTGCAGTGACTCAAGAGAGTGCACTGGCACCACTGGGGATGCAGTGCAGTGAGTCCAGAGAGTGCACTTGCACCACTGGGGATGCAGTGCCGTGAGTCCAGAGAGTGCACTGGCACCACTGGTGATGCACTGCGGTGAGTCCAGAGAGTGCACTGGCACCACTGGGGATGCAGTGCAGTGAGTCCAGAGAGTGCACTGGCACCACTGGGGATGCACCCCGGTGCGTCCAGAGAGTGCACTGGCACCACTGGGGATGCACCCCGGCAAGTCCAGAGAGTGCACTGGCACCACAGGGGATGCAGTGCAGTGAGTCCAGAGAGTGCACTGGCACCACTGGGGATGCACCCCGGTTAGTCCAGAGAGGTCACTGGCACCACTGGGGATGCAGCGCAGTGAGCTCAGAGAGTGCACTGGCACCATTGGGGATGCAGTGCAGTGAGTCCAGAGAGTGCACTGTCACCTTTGGGGATGCAGTGCAGTGAGTCCAGAGAGTGCAATGGCAACACTGGGGATGCACTGCAGTGAGTCCAGAGAGTGCACTGGCACCACTGGGGATGCAGTGCGGTGAGTCCAGAGAGTGCACTGGCACCACTGGGGGTGCAGTGCAGTGAGTCCAGAGAGGTCACTGGCACCACTGGGGATGCAGTGCAGTGAGTCCAGAGAGTGCACTGGCACCACTGGGGATGCACCCCGGTGAGTCCAGAGAGTGCTCTGGCACCACTGGGAATGCAGTGCACTGAGTCCAGAGAGGTCACTGGCACCCCTGGGGATGCAGTGCAGTGAGTCCAGAGAGTGCATTGGTACGATTGGGGATGCAGTGCGGTGAGTCCAGAGTGTGCACTGGCACCACTGGGATTGCAGTGCCGTGAGTCCAGAGAGTGCACTGGCACCACTGGGAATGCAGTGCACTGAGTCCAGAGATTGCACTGGCACCACTGGGGGTGCAGTGCAGTGAGTCCAGAGAGTGCACTGGCACCACTGCGGATGCAGTGCAGCGAGTCCAGAGAGTGCACTGGCACCACTGGGGATGCAGTGCGGTGAGTCCAGAGAGTGCACTGGCACCACTGGGGATGCAGTGCAGTGAGTCCAGAGAGGTCACTGGCACCACTGGGGATGCAGTGCAGTGAGTCCAGATAGTGCACTGGCACCACCGGGGATGCACCCCGGTGAGTCCAGAGAGTGCACTGGCACCACTGGGGATGCACCCCGGCAAGTCCAGAGAGTGCAGTGTCACCACTGGGGATGCAGTGCAGTGAGTCCAGAGAGTGCACTGGCACCACTGGGGATGCAGCACAGTGAGTCCAGAGAGGTCACTGGCACCACTGGGGATGCAGTGTAGTGAGTCCAGAGAGTGCCCTGGCACCACTGGGGATGCAGTGCAGTGAGTCCAGAGAATGCCCTGGCACCACTGGGGATGCAGTGCAGTGAGTCCAGAGAGTGCACTGGCACCACTGGGGATGCAGTGCCGTGAGTCCAGAGAGTGCACTGGCACCACTGGGGATGCAGTGCAGTGAGTCCAGAGAGTGCACTGGCACCAATGGCAATGCAGTGCAGTGAGTCCAGAGAGTGCCCTGGCACCACTGGGGATGCAGTGCAGTGAGTCCAGAGAGTGCACTGGCACCACTGGTGATGCAGTGCCGTTGGTCCAGAGAGTGCAGTAGCACCACTGGGGATGCAGTGCCGTGAGTCCAGAGTGTGCAGTGGCACCACCGGGAATGCAGTGCAGTGAGTCCAGAGAGTGCACTGGCACCACTGGGGATGCAGTGCTGTGAGTCCAGAGAGCGCACTGGCACCCATGGGGGTGCAGTGCAGTGAGTCCAGAGAGTGCACTGGCACCACTGGGGATGCACTGCAGTGATTCCAGAGAGTGCACCGGTACCACTGGGGATGCACTGCAGTGAGTCCAGAGAGTGCACTGGCACCACTGGGGATGCACTGCAGTGAGTCCAGAGAGTGCACTGGCACCACTGGGGATACAGTGCAATGAGTCCAGAGAGTGCACTGGCACCACTGGGGATGCAGTGCAGTGAGTCCAGAGAGTGCATTGGTACGATTGGGGATGCAGTGCGGTGAGTCCAGAGAGTGCACTGGCACCACTGGGGATGCAGTGCCGTGAGTCCAGAGTGTGCACTGGCACCACTGGGGATGCAGTGCAGTGAGTCCAGAGAGTGCCCTGGCACCACTGGGAATGCAGTGCACTGAGTCCAGAGATTGCACTGGCACCACTGGGGGTGCAGTGCAGTGAGTCCAGAGAGTGCACTGGCACCACTGGGGATGCAGTGCAGTGAGTCCAGAGAGTGCACTGGCACCACTGGGGATGCACCCCGGTGAGTCCAGAGAGTGCACTGGCACCACAGGGGATGCAGTGCGGTGAGTCCAGAGAGTGCACTGTCACCACTGGGGATGCACTGCAGTGAGTCCAGAGAGGTCACTGGCACCACTGGGGATGCAGTGCAGTGAGTCCAGATAGTGCACTGGCACCAACAGTGATGCACCCCGGTGAGTCCAGAGAGTGCACTGGCACCACTGGGGATGCACCCCGGTGAGTCCAGAGAGTGCACTGGCACCACTGGGGATGCAGTGCAGTGAGTCCAGAGAGTGCACTGGCACCACTGGGGATGCAGTGCACTGAGTCCAGAGAGGTCACTGGCACCACTGGGGATGCAGTGCAGTGAATCCAGAGAGTGCCCTGGCACCACTGGGGATGCAGTGCAGTGAGTCCAGAGAGTGCCCTGGCACCACTGGGGATGCAGTGCAATGAGTCCAGAGAGTGCACTGGCACCACTGGGGATGCAGTGCAGTGAGTCCACAGAGGGCACTGGCACCACTGGGGATGCAGTGCCGTGCGTCCAGAGTGTGCAGTGGCACCACTGGGGATGCAGTGCAGTGAGTCCAGAGAGTGCACTGGCACCCATGGGGGTGCACTGCAGTGAGTCCAGAGAGTGCACTGGCACCAGTGGGGATGCACTGCAGTGAGTCCAGAGAGTGCACTGGTACCACTGGGGATGCACTGCAGTGAGTCCAGAGAGTGCACTGGCACCACTGGGGATGCACTGCAGTGAGTCCAGAGAGTGCACTGGCACCACTGGGGATGCAGTGCAATGAGTCCAGAGAGTGCACTGGCACCACTGGGGATGCGCTGCAGTGAGGCCAGAGATTGCAGTGGCACCACTGGGGATGCAGTGCAGTGAGTCCAGAGAGTGCACTGGTACGATTGGGGATGCACTGCAGTGAGTCCAGAGAGTGCACTGGCACCACTGGGGATGCAATGCAGTGAGTCCAGAGAGTGGACTGGCACCACTGGGGATGCACAGCAGTGACTCAAGAGAGTGCACTGGCACCACTGGGGATGCACTGCAGTGAGTGCAGAGAGTGCACTGGCACCACTGGGGATGCAGTGCAGTGAGTCCAGAGAGTGCACTGGCACGACTGGGGATGCAGTGCAGTGAGTCCAGAGAGTGCACTGGCACCACTGGGGATGCAGCGCAGTGAGTCCAGAGAGTGCACTGGCACCACTGGGGATGCAGTGCAGTGAGTCCAGAGAGTGCACTGGCACCACTGGGGATGCAGTGCAGTGAGTCCAGAGAGTGCACGGGCACCACTGGGGATGCAATGCAGTGAGTCCAGAGAGTGCACTGGCACCACTGGGGATGCACTGCAGTGAGTCCAGAGAGTGCACTGGCACCACTGGGGATGCAGTGCAGTGAGTCCAGAGAGTGCACTGGCACCACTGGGGATGCAGTGCAGTGAGTCCAGAGAGTGCACTGGCACCACTGGGGATGCAGTGCAGTGAGTCCAGAGAGTGCACTGGCACCACTGGTGATGCACTGCAGTGAGTCCAGAGAATGCACTGTCACCACAGGTGATGCAGTGCAGTGAGTCCAGAGAGTGCACTGGCACCACTGGGGATGCAGCGCAGTGAGTCCAGAGAGGTCACTGGCACCACTGGGGATGCAGCGCAGTGAGTCCAGAGAGTGCACTGGCACCACTGGGGATGGACTGCCGTGAGTCCAGAGAGTGCTCTGGCACCACTGGGGATGCACTGCCGTGAGTCCAGAGAGTGCACTGGCACCACTGGGGATGCACTGCCGTGCTTCCAGAGAGTGCACTGGCACCACTGGGGATGCACTGCAATGAGTCCACAGAGTGCACTGGCACCACTCGGGATGCAGTGCAGTGAGTCCAGAGTGCACTGGCACCACTGGGGATGCACTGCAGTAAGTGCAGAGAGTGCACTGGCACCACTGGGGATGCAGTGCAGTGAGTCCAGAGAGTGCACTGGCACCACTGGGGATGCAGTGCGGTGAGTCCAGAGAGTGCACTGGCACCACCGGGGATGCAGTGCGGTGAGTCCAGAGAGTGCACTGGCACCACTCGGGATGCAGTGCAGTGAGTCCAGAGAGGTCACTGGCACCACTGGGGATGCACTGCAGTGAGTCCAGATAGTGCACTGGCACCACCGGGGATGCACCCTGGTGAGTCCAGAGAGTGCACTGGCACCACTGGGGATGCAGTGCAGTGAGTCCAGAGAGTGCACTGGCACCACTGGGGATGCAGTTCGGTGAGTCCAGAGAGTGCACTGGCACCACTGGGGATGCACTGCAGTGAGTCCAGAGAGTGCACTGGCACCACTGGGGATGCAGTTCAGTGAGTCCAGAGAGTGCAATGGCACCACTAGGGATGCAGTGCAGTGAGTCCAGAGAGTGCACTGACACCACTGGTGATGCAGTGCAGTGAGTCCAGAGAGTGCACTGGCACCACTGGGGATGCAGTGCAGTGAGTCCGGAGAGGGCACTGGCACCACTGGGGATGCACCCCGGTGAGTCCAGAGAGTGCACTGGCAGGACTGGGAATGCAGTGCACTGAGTCCAGAGGGGTCACTGGCACCCCTGGGGATGCAGTGCAGTGAGTCCAGAGAGTGCCCTGGCACCACTGGGGATGCAGTGCAGTGAGTCCAGAGAGTGCACTGGCACCACTGGGAATGCACTGCAGTGAGTCCAGAGAGTGCACTGGCACCACTGGGGATGCAGTGCAGTGAGTCCAGAGAGTGCAATGGCACCACTAGGGATGCAGTGCAGTGAGTCCAGAGAGTGCACTGACACCACTGGGGATGCAGTGCAGTGAGTCCAGAGAGTGCACTGGCACCACTGGGGATGCAGTGCAGTGAGTCCAGAGAGTGCACTGGTACGATTGGGGATGCAGTGCCGTGAGTCCACAGAGTGCACTGGCACCACTGGGGATGCACTGCAATGAGTCCAGAGAGTGCACTGGCACCACTAGTGATGCAGTGCCGTGAGTCCAGAGAGTGCACTGGCACCACTGGGGATGCAGTGCCGTGAGTCCAGAGAGTGTACTGGTACGATTGGGGATGCAGTGCCGTGAGTCCAGAGAGTGCACTGGCACCACTGGGGATTCAGTGCCGTGAGTCCAGAGAGTGCACTAGCACCACTGGGGATGCAGTGCCGTGAGTCCAGAGTGTGCACTGGCACCACTGGGGATGCAGTGCAGTGAGTCCAGAGAGTGCACTGACACCACTGGGGATGCAGTGCAGTGAGTCCAGAGAGTGCACTGGCACCACCGGGTATGCAGTGCCGTGAGTCCAGAGAGTGCACTGGCACCACTGGTGATGCAGTGCAGTGAGTCCAGAGAGTGCACTGGTACCACTGGGGATGCAGTGCAGTGAGACCAGAGATGGCACTGGTACGATTGGGGATGCACTGCAGTGAGTCCAGAGAGTGCACTGGCACCACTGGGGATGCACCCTGGTGAGTCCAGAGAGTGCACTGGCACCACTGGGGATGCAGTGCAGTGAGTCCAGAGAGTGCACTGGCACCACTGGGGATGCAGTGCGGTGAGTCCAGAGAGTGCACTGGCACCACTGGGGATGCACTGCAGTGAGTCCAGACAGTGCACTGGCACCACTGGGGATGCACCCCGGTGAGTCCAGGGAGTGCACTGGCACCACTGCGGATGCACCCCGGCAAGTCCAGAGAGTGCACTGTCACCACTTGTGATGCAGTGCAGTGAGTCCAGAGAGTGCACTGGCCCCACTGGGGATGCAGTGCAGTGAGTCCACAGAGGGCACTGGCTCCACTGGGGATGCAGTGCAGTGAGTCCAGAGAGTGCCCCGGCACCACTGGGGATGCATTGCAGTGAGTCCAGAGAGTGCAGTGGCACCACTGGGGATGCAGTGCAGTGAGTCCACAGAGGGCACTGGCTCCACTGGGGATGCACTGCAGTGAGTCCAGAGAGTACCCCGGCAGCACTGGGGATGCAGTGCAGTGAGTCCAGAGAGTGCAGTGGCACCACTAGTGATGCACTGCAGTGAGTGCAGAGAGTGCACTGGCACCACTGGGGATGCAGTGCCGTGAGTCCAGAGAGTGCACTGGCACCACTGGGGATGCACTGCAATGAGTCCAGAGAGTGCACTGGCACCAATGGCAATGCAGTGCAGTGAGTCCAGAGAGTGCCTTGGCACCACTGGGGATGCAGTGCAGTGAGTCCAGAGAGTACCCTGGCACCACTGGGGATGCAGTGCAGTGAGTCCAGAGAGTGTACTGGCACCACTGGGGATGCAGTGCAGTGAGTCCAGAGAGAGCAATGGCACCACTGGGGATGCAGTGCAGTGAGTCCAGAGAGAGCAATGGCACCACTGGGGATGCACTGCAGTGAGTCTAGAGAGTGCAATGGCACCACTGGGGATGCAGTGCAGTGAGTCCAGAGAGAGCAATGGCACCACTAGGGATGCAGTGCAGTGATTCCAGAGAGTGCACTGACACCACTGGGGATGCAGTGCAGTGAGTCCAGAGAGTGCAGTGGAACCACTGGGGATGCAGTGCAGTGAGTCCAGAGAGTGCACTGGTACGATTGGGGATGCAGTGCCGTGAGTCCAGAGAGTGCACTGGCACCACTGGGGATGCACTGCAGTGAGTCCAGAGAGTGCACTGGCACCACTGGTTGTGCAGTGCAGTGAGTCCAGAGAGTGCACTGGCACCGCTGGAGATGCAGTCCAGTGAGTCCAGAGAGTGCACTGGCACCACCTGGGATGCAGTGCAGTGAGTACAGATAGTGCACTGGCACCACTGGGGATGCAGTGCAGTGAGTCCAGAGAGTGCACTGGCACCACTGGGGATGCAGTGCAGTGAGTCCAGAGAGTGCACTGGCACCACCTGGTTTGCAGTGCAGTGAGTCCAGAGAGTGCACTGGCACCTCTGGGGATGCAGTGCAGTGAGTCCAGAGAGTGCACTGGCACCTCTGGGGATGAAGTGCAGTGAGTCCAGAGAGTGCACTGGCACCACTGGGGATGCAGTGCAGTGAGTCCAGAGAGTGCAGTTGCACCACTGGGGATACAGCGCAGTGAGTCCAGAGAGTGCACTGGCACCACTGGGGATGCAGCGCAGTGAGTCCAGAGAGTGCACTGGCACCACTGGGGATGCAGCGCAGTGAGTCCAGAGAGTGCACTGGCACCACTGGGGATGCACTGCCGTGAGTCCAGAGAGTGCACTGGCACCACTGGGGATGCACTGCCGTGAGTCCAGAGAGTGCACTGGCACCTCTGGGAATGCAGTGCAGTGAGTCCAGAGAGTGCACTGGCAGCACTGGGGATGCAGTGCAGTGAGTCCAGAGAGTGCACTTGCACCACTGGGGAGACAGTGCCGTGAGTCCAGAGAGTGCACTGGCACCACTGGGGATGCAGTGCAGTGAGTCCAGAGAGTGCACTGGCACCACTGGGGATGCAGTGCAGTGAGTCCAGAGAGTGCCCTGGCACCACTGGGGATGCACTGCAGTGAGTCCAGAGAGGGCACTGGCACTATTGGGGATGCACCCAGGTGAGTCCAGAGAGTGCACTGGCACCACTGGGGATGCAGTGCACTGAGTCCAGAGAGGTCACTGGCACCACTGGGGATGCAGTGCAGTGAGTCCAGAGAGTGCACTGGCACCACTGGGGATGTAGTGCCGTTGGTCCAGAGAGTGCACTAGCACCACTGGGGATGCAGTGCCGTGAGTCCAGAGTGTGCACTTGCACCACTGGCAATGCAGTGCAGTGAGTCCAGAGAGTGCACTGGCACCAGTGGGGATGCAGTGCTGTGAGTCCAGAGAGTGCCTTGGCACCACAGGGGATGCAGTGCAGTGAGTCCAGAGAGTGCACTGGCACTACCGGGGATGCAGTGCCGTGAGTCCAGAGAGTGCACTGGCACCACTGGGGGTGCACTGCAGTGAGTCCAGAGAGTGCACTGGCACCACTGGGGATGCACTGCAGTGAGACCAGAGATTGCACTGGTACGATTGGTGATGCACTGCAGTGAGTCCAGAGAGTGCACTGGCACCACTGGGGATGCAGTGCAGTGAGTCCAGAGAGTGCACTGGCACCACTGGGGATGCAGTGCAGTGACTCAAGAGAGTGCACTGGCACCACTAGGGACGCAGTGCAGTGAGTCCAGAGAGTTCACTGGCACAACTGGGGATGCAGTGCAGTGAGTCCAGAGAGTGCACTGGCACCACTGGGGATGCAGTGCAGTGAGTCCACAGAGGGCACTGGCACCACTGGGGATGCAGTGCAGTGAGTCCAGAGAGTGCCCAGGCACCACTGGGGATGCAGTGCAGTGAGTCGAGAGAGTGCAGTGGCACCACTGGGGATGCAGTGCAGTGAGTCCAGAGAGTTCACTGGCACCTTTGGGGATGCAGTGCAGTGAGTCCAGAGAGTGCACTGGCACCACTGGGGATGCAGTGCAGTGAGTCCAGAGAGTGCACTGGCACCACTGGGGATGCACTGCAGTGAGCTCAGAGAGTGCACTGGCACCACTGGGGATGCAGTGCAGTGAGTCCAGAGAGTGCACTGGCACCACTGGGGATGCAGTGCAGTGAGTCCAGAGAGTGCACTGGCACCACTGGGGATGCAGTGAAATGAGTCCAGAGAGTGCACTGGCACCACTGGGGATGCAGTGCGGTGAGTCCAGAGAGTGCACTGGCACCACTGGGGATGCACTGCAGTGAGTCCAGAGAGGGCACTGGCACTATTGGGGATGCACCCCGGTGAGTCCAGAGAGTGCCCTGGCACCACTGGTGATGCAGTGCAGTGAGTCCAGAGAGTGCACTGGCACCACTGGGGATGCAGTGCAGTGAGTCCAGAGAGTGCACTGGCACCACTGGGGATGCACTGCAATGAGTCCAGAGAGTGCACTGGCACCAATGGCAATGCAGTGCAGTGAGTCCAGAGAGTGCCTTGGCACCACTGGGGATGCAGTGCCGCGAGTCCAGAGAGTACCCTGGCACCACTGGGGATGCAGTGCAGTGAGTCCAGAGTGTGCACTGGCACCACTGGGGATGCAGTGCAGTGAGTCCAGAGAGTACCCTGGCACAACTGGGGATGCAGTGCTGTGAGTCCAGAGAGTGCACTGGCACCACTGGGGGTGCAGTGCAGTGAGTCCAGAGAGTGCACTGGCACCAGTGGGGATGCACTACAGTGAGTCCAGAGAGTGCACTGGCACCACTGGGGATGCAGTGCAGTGACTCAAGAGAGTGCACTGGCACCACTGGGGATGCAGTGCAGTGAGTCCAGAGAGTTCACTGGCACCACTGGGGATGCAGTGCAGTGAGTGCAGAGAGTGCACTGGCCCTACTGGGGATGTAGTGCAGTGAGTCCACAGAGGGCACTGGCACCACTGGGGATGCACTGCAGTGAGTCCAGAGAGTGCCCCGGCACCACTGGGGATGCAGTGCAGTGAGTCCAGAGAGTGCAGTGGCACCACTGGGGATGCAGTGCAGTGAGTCCAGAGAGTGCACTGGCACCATTGGGGACGCAGTGCAGTGAGGACAGAGAGTGCACTGGCACCACTGGGGATGCAGTGCAGTGAGTCCAGAGAGTGCACTGGCACCACTGGGGATGCACTGCAGTGAGCTCAGAGAGTGCACTGGCACCACTGGGGATGCAGTGCAGTGACTCCAGAGAGTGCACTGGCACCACTGGGGATGCAGTGAAATGAGTCCAGAGAGTGCCCTGGCACCACTGGGGATGCAGTACAGTGAGTCCAGAGAGTGCACTGGCACCACTGGGGATGCAGTTCAGTGAGTTCAGAGAGTGCCCTGGCACCACTGGGGATGCAGTGCAGTGAGTCCAGAGAGTGCACTGGCACCACTGGGGATGCACTGCAGTGAGTCCAGAGAGTGCACTGGCACCACTGGGGATGCACTGCAATGAGTCCAGAGAGTGCACTGGCACCAATGGCAATGCAGTGCAGTGAGTCCAGAGAGTACCCTGGCACCACTGGGGATGCAGTGCAGTGAGTCCAGAGAGTGCACTGGCACCACTGGGGATGCAGTGCAGTGAGTCCAGAGAGTGCACTGGCACCAGTGGGGATGCAGTACTGTGAGTCCAGAGAGTGCACTGGCACCACTGGGGGTGCAGTGCAGTGAGTCCAGAGAGTGCACTGGCACCAGTGGGGATGCACTACAGTGAGTCCAGAGAGTGCACTGGCACCACTGGGGATGCAGTGCAGGGAGTCCAGAGAGCGCACTGGCACCACTGGTGATGCAGTCCAGTGAGTCCAGAGAGCGCACTTGCAACACTGGAGATGCAGTGCAGTGACTCCAGAGAGTGCACTGGCACCACTGGGGATGCAGTGCAGTGACTCCAGAGAGTGCACTGGCACCACTGGGGATGCACTGCAATGAGTCCAGAGAGTGCACTGGCACCAATGGCAATGCAGTGCAGTGAGTCCAGAGAGTGCCTTGGCACCACTGGGGATGCAGTGCAGTGAGTCCAGAGAGTGCCCTGGCACCACTGGGAATGCAGTGCAGTGAGTCCAGAGAGTGCACTGGCACCACTGGGGATGCAGTGCCGTAGGTCCAGAGAGTGCACTAGCACCACTGGGGATGCAGTGCCGTGAGTCCAGAGTGTGCACTTGCACCACTGGCAATGCAGTGCAGTGAGTCCAGAGAGTGCACTGGCACCAGTGGGGATGCAGTGCTGTGAGTCCAGAGAGTGCCTTGGCACCACTGGGGATGCAGTGCAGTGAGTCCAGAGAGTGCACTGGCACTACCGGGGATGCAGTGCCGTGAGTCCATAGAGTGCACTGGCACCACTGGGGATGCACTGCAGTGAGTCCAGAGAGTGCACTGGCACCACTGGGGATGCACTGCAGTGAGACCAGAGATTGCACTGGTACGATTGGGGATTCACTGCAGTGAGTCCAGAGAGTGCACTGGCACCACTGGGGATGCAGTGCAGTGAGTCCAGAGAGTGCACTGGCACCACTGGGGATGCAGTGCAGTGACTCAAGAGAGTGCACTGGCACCACTAGGGATGCAGTGCAGTGAGTCCAGAGAGTTCACTGGCACAACTGGGGATGCAGTGCAGTGAGTCCAGAGAGTGCACTGGCACCACTGGGGATGCAGTGCAGTGAGTCCAGAGAGTGCACTGGCACCACTGGGGATGCAGTGCAGTGAGTCCAGAGAGTGCCCCGGCACCACTGGGGATGCAGTGCAGTGAGTCGAGAGAGTGCAGTGGCACCACTGGGGATGCAGTGCAGTGAGTCCAGAGAGTTCACTGGCACCTTTGGGGATGCAGTGCAGTGAGTCCAGAGAGTGCACTTGCACCACTGGGGATGCACTGCAATGAGTCCAGAGAGTGCACTGGCACCACTGGGGATGCACTGCAGTGAGCTCAGAGAGTGCACTGGCACCACTGGGGATGCAGTGCAGTGAGTCCAGAGAGTGCACTGGCACCACTGGTGATGCAGTGCAGTGAGTCCAGAGAGTGCACTGGCACCACTGGTGATGCAGTGAAATGAGTCCAGAGAGTGCACTGGCACCACTGGGGATGCAGTGCAGTGAGTCCAGAGAGTGCACTGGCACCACTGGGGATGCAGTGCGGTGAGTCCAGAGAGTGCACTGGCACCACTGGGGATGCAGTGCAGTGAGTCCAGAGAGGGCACTGGCACTATTGGGGATGCACCCCGGTGAGTCCAGAGAGTGCCCTGGCACCACTGGGGATGCAGTGCAGTGAGTCCAGAGAGTGCACTGGCACCACTGGGGATGCGCTGCAGTGAGGCCAGAGATTGCAGTGGCACCACTGGGGATGCAGTGCCGTGAGTCCAGAGAGTGCACTGGCACCACTGAGGATGCACTGCAATGAGTCCAGAGAGTGCACTGGCACCAATGGCAATGCAGTGCCGTGAGTCCAGAGAGTGCACTGGCACCACTGGGGATGCAGTGCAGTGAGTCCAGAGAGTGCACTGGCACCACTGGGGATGCAGTGCAGTGAGTCCAGAGAGTGCACTGGCACCACTGGGGATGCAGTGCAGTGAGTCCAGAGAGTGCACTGGCACCACTGGGGATGCACTGCAGTGAGTCCAGAGAGTGCCTTGGCACCACTGGGGATGCAGCGCAGTCAGTCCAGAGAGTGCACTGTCACCACCGGGGATGCACTGCAATGAGTCCAGAGAGTGCACTGGCACCACTGGGGATGCAGTGCCGTGAGTCCAGAGAGTGCACTGGCACCACTGGGGATGCACTGCAGTGAGTCCAGAGAGTGCACTGGCACCTCTGGGGATGCAGTGCAGTGAGTCCAGAGAGTGCACTGGCACCACTGGGGATGAAGTGCAGTGAGTCCAGAGAGTGCACTGGCACCACTGGGGATGCAGTGCAGTGAGTCCAGAGAGTGCACTGGCACCACTGGGGATGCAGTGCAGTGAGTCCAGAGAGTACCCTGGCACCACTGGGGATGCAGCGCAGTGAGTCCAGAGAGTGCACTGGCACCACTGGGGATGCAGTGCAGTGAGTCCAGAGAGTGCACTAGCACCACTGGGGATGCAGTGCCGTGAGTCCAGAGTGTGCACTGCCACCACTGGGGATGCAGTGCAGTGAGTCCAGAGAGTGCACTGGCACCAGTGGGGATGCAGTGCAGTGGGTCCAGAGAGTTCACTGGCACCACTGGGGATGCAGTGCTGTGAGTCCAGAGAGTGCACTGGCACTACCGGGAACTCAGTGCAGTGAGTCCAAAGAGTGAACTGGCAGCACTGGGGATGCAGTGCAGTGAGTCCAGAGAGTGCCCCGGCACCACTGGGGATGCAGTGCAGTGAGTCGAGAGAGTGCAGTGGCACCACTGGGGATGCAGTGCAGTGAGTCCAGAGAGTTCACTGGCACCTTTGGGGATGCAGTGCAGTGAGTCCAGAGAGTGCACTTGCACCACTGGGGATGCACTGCAATGAGTCCAGAGAGTGCACTGGCACCACTGGGGATGCACTGCAGTGAGCTCAGAGAGTGCACTGGCACCACTGGGGATGCAGTGCAGTGAGTCCAGAGAGTGCACTGGCACCACTGGTGATGCAGTGCAGTGAGTCCAGAGAGTGCACTGGCACCACTGGGGATGCAGTGAAATGAGTCCAGAGAGTGCACTGGCACCACTGGGGATGCAGTGCAGTGAGTCCAGAGAGTGCACTGGCACCACTGGGGATGCAGTGCGGTGAGTCCAGAGAGTGCACTGGCACCACTGGGGATGCAGTGCAGTGAGTCCAGAGAGGGCACTGGCACTATTGGGGATGCACCCCGGTGAGTCCAGAGAGTGCCCTGGCACCACTGGGGATGCAGTGCAGTGAGTGCAGAGAGTGCACTGGCACCACTGGGGATGCGCTGCAGTGAGGCCAGAGATTGCAGTGGCACCACTGGGGATGCAGTGCCGTGAGTCCAGAGAGTGCACTGGCACCACTGAGGATGCACTGCAATGAGTCCAGAGAGTGCACTGGCACCAATGGCAATGCAGTGCCATGAGTCCAGAGAGTGCACTGGCACCACTGGGGATGCAGTGCAGTGAGTCCAGAGAGTGCACTGGCACCACTGGGGATGCAGTGCAGTGAGTCCAGAGAGTGCACTGGCACCACTGGGGATGCAGTGCAGTGAGTCCAGAGAGTGCACTGGCACCACTGGGGATGCACTGCAGTGAGTCCAGAGAGTGCCTTGGCACCACTGGGGATGCAGCGCAGTCAGTCCAGAGAGTGCACTGTCACCACCGGGGATGCACTGCAATGAGTCCAGAGAGTGCACTGGCACCACTGGGGATGCAGTGCCGTGAGTCCAGAGAGTGCACTGGCACCACTGGGGATGCACTGCAGTGAGTCCAGAGAGTGCACTGGCACCTCTGGGGATGCAGTGCAGTGAGTCCAGAGAGTGCACTGGCACCACTGGGGATGAAGTGCAGTGAGTCCAGAGAGTGCACTGGCACCACTGGGGATGCAGTGCAGTGAGTCCAGAGAGTGCACTGGCACCACTGGGGATGCAGTGCAGTGAGTCCAGAGAGTACCCTGGCACCACTGGGGATGCAGCGCAGTGAGTCCAGAGAGTGCACTGGCACCACTGGGGATGCAGTGCAGTGAGTCCAGAGAGTGCACTAGCACCACTGGGGATGCAGTGCCGTGAGTCCAGAGTGTGCACTGCCACCACTGGGGATGCAGTGCAGTGAGTCCAGAGAGTGCACTGGCACCAGTGGGGATGCAGTGCAGTGGGTCCAGAGAGTTCACTGGCACCACTGGGGATGCAGTGCTGTGAGTCCAGAGAGTGCACTGGCACTACCGGGAACTCAGTGCAGTGAGTCCAAAGAGTGAACTGGCAGCACTGGGGATGCAGTGCAGTGAGTCCAGAGAGTGCACTGGCAACACTGGGGATGCACTGCAGTGAGTCCAGAGAGTGCACTGGAACCACTGGGGATGCAGTGCAGTGAGTCCAGAGAGTGCCCTGGCACCACTGGGGATGCAGTGCAGTGAGTTCAGAGAATACACTGGCACCACTGGGGATGCAGTGCCGTGAGTCCAGAGAATGCACTGGCACCAGTGGGGATGCAGTGCAGTGAGTCCAGAGAGTGCACTGGCACCACTGGGGATACACTGCAGAGAGTCCAGAGAGTGCACTGGCACCACTGGAGATGCACTGCAGTGAGACCAGAGAGTGCACTGGCACCACTGGGGATGCAGTGCAGTGAGTCCAGAGAGTGCCCTGGCACCACTGGGGATGCAGTGCAGTGCGTACAGAGAGTGCACTGGCACCACTGGGGATGCAGTGCAGTGAGTCCAGAGAGTACCCTGGCACCAGTGGGGATGCAGTGCAGTGAGTCCAGAGAGTTCACTGGCACCACTGGGGATGCAGTGCAGTGAGTCCAGAGAGTGTGCTGGCACCACTGGGGATGCAGTGCAGTGAGTCCAGAGAGTATCCTGGCACCAGTGGGGATGCAGTGCAGTGAGTGCAGAGAGTGCACTGGCACCACTGGGGATGCAGTGCAGTGAGTCCAGAGAGTGCACTGGCACCACTGGGGATGCAGTGCAGTGAGTCCAGAGAGTGCACTGGCACCACGAGTGATGCACTACAGTGAGTCCAGAGAGTGCACTGGCACCACTGGGGATGCAGTGCAGTGAGTCCAGAGAGTGCACTGGCACCACTGGGAATGCAGTGCCGTGAGTCCAGAGAGTGCACTGGCACCACTGGTGATGCAGTGCAGTGAGTGCAGAGAGTGCACTGGCACCACTGGGGATGCAGTGCAGTGAGTCCAGAGTGTGACCTGGCACCACTGGGGATGCAGTGCAGTGAGTCCAGAGAGTGCACTGGCACCACTGGGGATGCAGTGCAGTGAGTCCAGAGAGTGCATTGGCACCACTGGGGATGCAGTGCAGTGAGTCCAGAGAGATCACTGGCACCACTGGGGATGCAGTGCTGTGAGTCCAGAGAGTGCACGGGCACCACCGGGAATTCAGTACAGTGAGTCCAAAGAGTGCACTGGCAGCACTGGGGATGCAGTGCAGTGAGTCCAGAGAGTGCACTGGCACCACTGGGGATGCAGTGCAGTGAGTCCAGAGAGTTCCCTGGCGCCACTGGGGATGCAGTACAGTGAGTCCAGAGAGTGCACTGGCACCACGAGTGATGCACTACAGGGAGTCCAGAGAGTGCCTTGGCACCACTGGGGATGCAGCGCAGTGAGTCCAGAGAGTGCACTGGCACCACTGGGGATGCAGTGCCGTTAGTCCAGAGAGCGCACTGGCACCACTGGTGATGCAGTCCAGTGAGTCCAGAGAGCGCACTTGCAACACTGGAGATGCAGTGCAGTGACTCCAGAGAGTGCACTGGCACCACTGGGGATGCAATACAGTGAGTCCAGAGAGGGCACTGGCACCACTGGGGATGCAGTGCAGTGAGTCCAGAGAGTGCCCCGGCACCACTGGGGATGCAGTGCAGTGAGTCGAGAGAGTGCAGTGGCACCACTGGGGATGCAGTGCAGTGAGTCCAGAGAGTTCACTGGCACCTTTGGGGATGCAGTGCAGTGAGTCCAGAGAGTGCACTTGCACCACTGGGGATGCACTGCAATGAGTCCAGAGAGTGCACTGGCACCACTGGGGATGCACTGCAGTGAGCTCAGAGAGTGCACTGGCACCACTGGGGATGCAGTGCAGTGAGTCCAGAGAGTGCACTGGCACCACTGGTGATGCAGTGCAGTGAGTCCAGAGAGTGCACTGGCACCACTGGGGATGCAGTGAAATGAGTCCAGAGAGTGCACTGGCACCACTGGGGATGCAGTGCAGTGAGCCCAGAGAGTGCACTGGCACCACTGGGGATGCAGTGCGGTGAGTCCAGAGAGTGCACTGGCACCACTGGGGATGCAGTGCAGTGAGTCCAGAGAGGGCACTGGCACTATTGGGGATGCACCCCGGTGAGTCCAGGGAGTGCCCTGGCACCACTGGGGATGCAGTGCAGTGAGTCCAGAGAGTGCACTGGCACCACTGGGGATGCGCTGCAGTGAGGCCAGAGATTGCAGTGGCACCACTGGGGATGCAGTGCCGTGAGTCCAGAGAGTGCACTGGCACCACTGAGGATGCACTGCAATGAGTCCAGAGAGTGCACTGGCACCAATGGCAATGCAGTGCAGTGAGTCCAGAGAGTGCCTTGGCACCACTGGGGATGCAGTGCCGTGAGTCCAGAGAGTACCCTGGCACCACTGGGGATGCAGTGCAGTGAGTCCAGAGTGTGCACTGGCACCAGAGGGGATGCAGTGCTGTGAGTCCAGAGAGTGCACTGGCACCACTGGGGGTGCAGTGCAGTGAGTCCAGAGAGTGCACTGGCACCAGTGGGGATGCACTACAGTGAGTCCAGAGAGTGCACTGGCACCACTGGGGATGCAGTGCAGTGACTCAAGAGAGTGCACTGGCACCACTAGGGATGCAGTGCAGTGAGTCCAGAGAGTTCACTGGCACCACTGGGGATGCAGTGCAGTGAGTGCAGAGAGTGCACTGGCCCTACTGGGGATGTAGTGCAGTGAGTCCACAGAGGGCACTGGCACCACTGGGGATGCACTGCAGTGAGTCCAGAGAGTGCCCCGGCACCACTGGGGATGCAGTGCAGTGAGTCCAGAGAGTGCAGTGGCACCACTGGGGATGCAGTGCAGTGAGTCCAGAGAGTGCACTGGCACCATTGGGGACGCAGTGCAGTGAGTCCAGAGAGTGCACTGGCACCACTGGGGATGCACTGCAGTGAGTCCAGAGAGGGCACTGGCACTATTGGGGATGCACCCCGGTGAGTCCAGAGAGTGCCCTGGCACCACTGGGGATGCAGTGCAGTGACTCAAGAGAGTGCACTGGCACCACTAGGGATGCAGTGCAGTGAGTCCAGAGAGTTCACTGGCACCACTGGGGATGCAGTGCAGTGAGTGCAGAGAGTGCACTGGCACCACTGGGGATGCAGTGCCGTGAATCCAGAGAGCGCACTGGCACCACTGGTGATGCAGTCCAGTGAGTCCAGAGAGCGCACTTGCAACACTGGAGATGCAGTGCAGTGACTCCAGAGAGTGCACTGGCACCACTGGGGATGCAGTGCAGTGAGTCCAGAGAGGGCACTGGCACCACTGGGGATGCAGTGCAGTGAGTCCAGAGAGTGCACTGGCACCACTGGGGATGCACTGCAGTGAGTCCAGAGAGTGCACTGGCACCACTGGGGATGCAGTGCCGTGAGTCCAGAGAGTGCACTGGCACCACTGGGGATGCAGTGCAGTGAGTCCAGAGAGTGCACTGGCACCACTGGGGATGCAGTGCAGTGAGTCCAGAGAGTGCACTGGCACCACTGGGGATGCAGTGCAGTGAGTCCAGAGAGTGCACTGGCACCACTGGGGATGCACTGCAGTGAGTCCAGAGAGTGCCTTGGCACCACTGGGGATGCAGCGCAGTGAGTCCAGAGAGTGCACTGTCACCACCGGGGATGCACTGCAATGAGTCCAGAGAGTGCACTGGCACCACTGGGGATGCAGTGCCGTGAGTCCAGAGAGTGCACTGGCACCACTGGGGATGCACTGCAGTGAGTCCAGAGAGGGCACTGGCACCTCTGGGGATGCAGTGCAGTGAGTCCAGAGAGTGCACTGGCACCACTGGGGATGAAGTGCAGTGAGTCCAGAGAGTGCACTGGCTCCACTGGGGATGCAGTGCAGTGAGTCCAGAGAGTGCACTGGCACCACTGGGGATGCAGTGCAGTGAGTCCAGAGAGTACCCTGGCACCACTGGGGATGCAGTGCAGTGAGTCCAGAGAGTGCACTGGCACCACTGGGGATGCAGTGCAGTGAGTCCAGAGAGTGCACTAGCACCACTGGGGATGCAGTGCCGTGAGTCCAGAGTGTGCACTGCCACCACTGGGGATGCAGTGCAGTGAGTCCAGAGAGTGCACTGGCACCAGTGGGGATGCAGTGCAGTGGGTCCAGAGAGTTCACTGGCACCACTGGGGATGCAGTGCTGTGAGTCCAGAGAGTGCACTGGCACTACCGGGAACTCAGTGCAGTGAGTCCAAAGAGTGAACTGGCAGCACTGGGGATGCAGTGCAGTGAGTCCAGAGAGTGCACTGGCAACACTGGGGATGCACTGCAGTGAGTCCAGAGAGTGCACTGGAACCACTGGGGATGCAGTGCAGTGAGTCCAGAGAGTGCCCTGGCACCACTGGGGATGCAGTGCAGTGAGTTCAGAGAATACACTGGCACCACTGGGGATGCAGTGCCGTGAGTCCAGAGAATGCACTGGCACCAGTGGGGATGCAGTGCAGTGAGTCCAGAGAGTGCACTGGCACCACTGGGGATACAATGCAGAGAGTCCAGAGAGTGCACTGGCACCACTGGAGATGCACTGCAGTGAGTCCAGAGAGTGCACTGGCACCACTGGGGATGCAGTGCAGTGAGTCCAGAGAGTGCCCTGGCACCACTGGGGATGCAGTGCAGTGAGTCCAGAGAGTGCACTGGCACCACTGGGGATGCAGTGCAGTGAGTCCAGAGAGTACCCTGGCACCAGTGGGGATGCAGTGCAGTGAGTCCAGAGAGTTCACTGGCACCACTGGGGATGCAGTGCAGTGAGTCCAGAGAGTGCCCTGGCACCACTGGGGATGCAGTGCAGTGAGTCCAGAGAGTATCCTGGCACCAGTGGGGATGCAGTGCAGTGAGTGCAGAGAGTGCACTGGCACCACTGGGGATGCAGTGCAGTGAGTCCAGAGAGTGCACTGGCACCACTGGGGATGCAGTGCAGTGAGTCCAGAGAGTGCACTGGCACCACGAGTGATGCACTACAGTGAGTCCAGAGAGTGCACTGGCACCACTGGGAATGCAGTGCCGTGAGTCCAGAGAGTGCACTGGCACCACTGGTGATGCAGTGCAGTGAGTCCAGAGAGTGCACTGGCACCACTGGGGATGCAGTGCAGTGAGTCCAGAGTGTGACCTGGCACCACTGGGGATGCAGTGCAGTGAGTCCAGAGAGTGCACTGGCACCACTGGGGATGAAGTGCAGTGAGTCCAGAGAGTGCACTGGCACCAGTGGGGATGCACTCCGGTGAGTCCAGAGAGTGCACTGGCACCACTGGGGATGCAGTGCACTGAGTCCAGAGAGTGCATTGGCACCACTGGGGATGCAGTGCAGTGAGTCCAGAGAGATCACTGGCACCACTGGGGATGCAGTGCTGTGAGTCCAGAGAGTGCACGGGCACCACCGGGAATTCAGTACAGTGAGTCCAAAGAGTGCACTGGCAGCACTGGGGATGCAGTGCAGTGAGTCCAGAGAGTGCACTGGCACCACTGGGGATGCAGTGCAGTGAGTCCAGAGAGTTCCCTGGCGCCACTGGGGATGCAGTACAGTGAGTCCAGAGAGTGCACTGGCACCACGAGTGATGCACTACAGGGAGTCCAGAGAGTGCCTTGGCACCACTGGGGATGCAGCGCAGTGAGTCCAGAGAGTGCACTGGCACCACTGGGGATGCAGTGCCGTTAGTCCAGAGAGCGCACTGGCACCACTGGTGATGCAGTCCAGTGAGTCCAGAGAGCGCACTTGCAACACTGGAGATGCAGTGCAGTGACTCCAGAGAGTGCACTGGCACCACTGGGGATGCAATACAGTGAGTCCAGAGAGGGCACTGGCACCACTGGGGATGCAGTGCAGTGAGTCCAGAGAGTGCACTGGCACCACTGGGGATACACTGCAGAGAGTCCAGAGAGTGCACTGGCACCACTGGAGATGCACTGCAGTGAGTCCAGAGAGTGCACTGGCACCACTGGGGATGCAGTGCAGTGAGTCCAGAGAGTGCCCTGGCACCACTGGGGATGCAGTGCAGTGAGTACAGAGAGTGCACTGGCACCACTGGGGATGCACTGCAGTGAGTCCAGAGAGTACCCTGGCACCAGTGGGGATGCAGTGCAGTGAGTCCAGAGAGTTCACTGGCACCACTGGGGATGCAGTGCAGTGAGTCCAGAGAGTGCCCTGGCACCACTGGGGATGCAGTGCAGTGAGTCCAGAGAGTATCCTGGCACCAGTGGGGATGCAGTGCAGTGAGTGCAGAGAGTGCACTGGCACCACTGGGGATGCAGTGCAGTGAGTCCAGAGAGTGCACTGGCACCACTGGGGATGCAGTGCAGTGAGTCCAGAGAGTGCACTGGCACCACGAGTGATGCACTACAGTGAGTCCAGAGAGTGCACTGGCACCACTGGGGATGCAGTGCAGTGAGTCCAGAGAGTGCACTGGCACCACTGGGAATGCAGTGCCGTGAGTCCAGAGAGTGCACTGGCACCACTGGTGATGCAGTGCAGTGAGTCCAGAGAGTGCACTGGCACCACTGGGGATGCAGTGCAGTGAGTCCAGAGTGTGACCTGGCACCACTGGGGATGCAGTGCAGTGAGTCCAGAGAGTGCACTGGCACCACTGGGGATGAAGTGCAGTGAGTCCAGAGAGTGCACTGGCACCACTGGGGATGCACTCCGGTGAGTCCAGAGAGTGCACTGGCACCACTGGGGATGCAGTGCAGTGAGTCCAGAGAGTGCATTGGCACCACTGGGGATGCAGTGCAGTGAGTCCAGAGAGATCACTGGCACCACTGGGGATGCAGTGCTGTGAGTCCAGAGAGTGCACGGGCACCACCGGGAATTCAGTGCAGTGAGTCCAAAGAGTGCACTGGCAGCACTGGGGATGCAGTGCAGTGAGTCCAGAGAGTGCACTGGCACCACTGGGGATGCAGTGCAGTGAGTCCAGAGAGTTCCCTGGCGCCACTGGGGATGCAGTACAGTGAGTCCAGAGAGTGCACTGGCACCACGAGTGATGCACTACAGGGAGTCCAGAGAGTGCCTTGGCACCACTGGGGATGCAGCGCAGTGAGTCCAGAGAGTGCACTGGCACCACTGGGGATGCAGTGCCGTTAGTCCAGAGAGCGCACTGGCACCACTGGTGATGCAGTCCAGTGAGTCCAGAGAGCGCACTTGCAACACTGGAGATGCAGTGCAGTGACTCCAGAGAGTGCACTGGCACCACTGGGGATGCAATACAGTGAGTCCAGAGAGGGCACTGGCACCACTGGGGATGCAGTGCAGTGAGTCCAGAGAGTGCACTGGCACCACTGGGGATGCACTGCAGTGAGTCCAGAGTGTGAACTGGCACCACCGGGGATGCACTGCAATGAGTCCAGAGAGTGCACTGGCACCACTGGGGATGCAGTGCCGTGAGTCCAGAGAGTGCACTGGCACCACTGGGGATGCAGTGCAGTGAGTCCAGAGAGTGCACTGGCACCACTGGGGATGCAGTGCAGTGAGTCCAGAGAGTGCACTGGCACCACTGGGGATGCACTGCAGTGAGTCCAGAGAGTGCACTGGCACCACTGGGGATGCAGTGCAGTGAGTCCAGAGAGTGCCTTGGCACCACTGGGGATGCAGCGCAGTGAGTCCAGAGAGTGCACTGTCACCACCGGGGATGCACTGCAATGAGTCCAGAGAGTGCACTGGCACCACTGGGGATGCAGTGCAGTGAGTCCAGAGAGTGCACTGGCACCACTGGGGATGCACTGCAGTGAGTCCAGAGAGTGCACTGGCACCTCTGGGTATGCAGTGCAGTGAGTCCAGAGAGTGCACTGGCACCACTGGGGATGCAGTGCAGTGAGTCCAGAGAGTGCACTGGCACCACTGGGGATGCAGTGCAGTGAGTCCAGAGAGTGCACTGGCACCACTGGGGATGCAGTGCAGTGAGTCCAGAGAGTACCCTGGCACCACTGGGGATGCAGTGCAGTGAGTCCAGAGAGTGCACTGGCACCACTGGGGATGCAGTGCCGTGAGTCCAGAGAGTGCACTAGCACCACTGGGGATGCAGTGCCGTGAGTCCAGAGTGTGCACTGCCACCACTGGGGATGCAGTGCAGTGAGTCCAGAGAGTGCACTGGCACCACTGGGGATGCAGTGCAGTGAGTCCAGAGAGTGCACTGGCACCAGTGGGGAGGCAGTTCAGTGGGTCCAGAGAGTTCACTGGCACCACTGGGGATGCAGTGCTGTGAGTCCATAGAGTGCACTGGCACTACCGGGAATTCAGTGCAGTGAGTCCAAAGAGTGCACTGGCAGCACTGGGGATGCAGTGCAGTGAGTCCAGAGAGTGCACTGGCACCACTGGGGATGCAGTGAAATGAGTCCAGAGAGTGCACTGGCACCACTGGGGATGCACTGCAGTGAGTCCAGAGAGTGCACTGGCACCACTGGGGATGCAGTGCGGTGAGTCCAGAGAGTGCACTGGCACCACTGGGGATGCACTGCAGTGAGTCCAGAGAGGGCACTGGCACTATTGGGGATGCACCCCGGTGAGTCCAGAGAGTGCCCTGGCACCACTGGGGATGCACTGCAGTGAGTCCAGAGAGTGCACTGGCACCACTGGGGATGCAGTGCAGTGAGTCCAGAGAGTGCACTGGCACCACTGGGGATGCAGTGCCGTGAGTCCAGAGAGTGCACTGGCACCACTGAGGATGCACTGCAATGAGTCCAGAGAGTGCACTGGCACCAATGGCAATGCAGTGCAGTGAGTCCAGAGAGTGCCTTGGCACCACTGGGGATGCAGTGCAGTGAGTCCAGAGAGTACCCTGGCACCACTGGGGATGCAGTGCAGTGAGTCCAGAGTGTGCACTGGCACCACTGGGGATGCAGTGCAGTGAGTCCAGAGAGTGCACTGGCACCACTGGGGATGCAGTGCTGTGAGTCCAGAGAGTGCACTGGCACCACTGGGGGTGCAGTGCAGTGAGTCCAGAGAGTGCACTGGCACCAGTGGGGATGCACTACAGTGAGTCCAGAGAGTGCACTGGCACCACTGGGGATGCAGTGCAGTGACTCAAGAGAGTGCACTGGCACCACTAGGGATGCAGTGCAGTGAGTCCAGAGAGTTCACTGGCACCACTGGGGATGCAGTGCAGTGAGTGCAGAGAGTGCACTGGCACCACTGGGGATGCAGTGCCGTGAATCCAGAGAGCGCACTGGCACCACTGGGGATGCAGTGCTGTGAGTCCAGAGAGTGCACTGGCACTACCGGGAATTCAGTGCAGTGAGTCCAAAGAGTGCACTGGCATCACTGGGGATGCAGTGCAGTGAGTCCAGAGAGTGCACTGGCAACACTGGGGATGCACTGCAGTGAGTCCAGAGAGTGCACTGGAACCACTGGGGATGCAGTGCAGTGAGTCCAGAGAGTGCCCTGGCACCACTGGGGATGCAGTGCAGTGAGTTCAGAGAGTGCACTGGCACCACTGGGGATGCACTGCAGTGAGCTCAGAGAGTGCACTGGCACCACTGGGGATGCAGTGCAGTGAGTCCAGAGATTGCACTGGCACCACTGGGGATGCAGTGCAGTGAGTCCAGAGAGTGCACTGGCACCACTGGGGATGCAGTGAAATGAGTCCAGAGAGTGCACTGGCACCACTGGGGATGCACTGCAGTGAGTCCAGAGAGTGCACTGGCACCACTGGGGATGCAGTGCGGTGAGTCCAGAGAGTGCACTGGCACCACTGGGGATGCACTGCAGTGAGTCCAGAGAGGGCACTGGCACTATTGGGGATGCACCCCGGTGAGTCCAGAGAGTGCCCTGGCACCACTGGGGATGCAGTGCAGTGAGTCCAGAGAGTGCACTGGCACCACTGGGGATGCACTGCAGTGAGTCCAGAGAGTGCACTGGCACCACTGGGGATGCAGTGCCGTGAGTCCAGAGAGTGCACTGGCACCACTGAGGATGCACTGCAATGAGTCCAGAGAGTGCACTGGCACCAATGGCAATGCAGTGCAGTGAGTCCAGAGAGTGCCTTGGCACCACTGGGGATGCAGTGCAGTGAGTCCAGAGAGTACCCTGGCACCACTGGGGATGCAGTGCAGTGAGTCCAGAGTGTGCACTGGCACCACTGGGGATGCAGTGCAGTGAGTCCAGAGAGTGCACTGGCACCAGTGGGGATGCAGTGCTGTGAGTCCAGAGAGTGCACTGGCACCACTGGGGATGCAGTGCAGTGAGTGCAGAGAGTGCACTGGCACCACTGGGGATGCAGTGCCGTGAATCCAGAGAGCGCACTGGCACCACTGGTGATGCAGTCCAGTGAGTCCAGAGAGCGCACTTGCAACACTGGAGATGCAGTGCAGTGACTCCAGAGAGTGCACTGGCACCACTGGGGATGCAGTGCAGTGAGTCCAGAGAGGGCACTGGCACCACTGGGGATGCAGTGCAGTGACTCCAGAGAGTGCACTGGCACCACTGGGGATGCACTGCAGTGAGTCCAGAGAGTGCACTGGCACCACTGGGGATGCACTGCAATGAGTCCAGAGAGTGCACTGGCACCACTGGGGATGCAGTGCCGTGAGTCCAGAGAGTGCACTGGCACCACTGGGGATGCAGTGCAGTGAGTCCAGAGAGTGCACTGGCACCACTGGGGATGCAGTGCAGTGAGTCCAGAGAGTGCACTGGCACCACTGGGGATGCACTGCAGTGAGTCCAGAGAGTGCCTTGGCACCACTGGGGATGCAGCGCAGTGAGTCCAGAGAGTGCACTGTCACCACCAGGGATGCACTGCAATGAGTCCAGAGAGTGCACTGGCACCACTGGGGATGCAGTGCCGTGAGTCCAGAGAGACACTGGCACCACTGGGGATGCAGTGCTGTGAGTCCAGAGTGTGCACGGGCACCACCGGGAATTCAGTACAGTGAGTCCAAAGAGTGCACTGGCAGCACTGGGGATGCAGTGCAGTGAGTCCAGAGAGTGCACTGGCACCACTGGGGATGCAGTGCAGTGAGTCCAGAGAGTTCCCTGGCGCCACTGGGGATGCAGTACAGTGAGTCCAGAGAGTGCACTGGCACCACGAGTGATGCACTACAGGGAGTCCAGAGAGTGCCTTGGCACCACTGGGGATGCAGCGCAGTGAGTCCAGAGAGTGCACTGGCACCACTGGGGATGCAGTGCAGTGAGTCCAGAGAGTGCACTGGCACCACTGGGGATGCAGTGCAGTGAGTCCAGAGAGTGCACTGGCACCACTGGGGATGCACTGCAGTGAGTCCAGAGAGTGCACTGGCACCACTGGGGATGCAGTGCAGTGAGTCCAGAGAGTGCCTTGGCACCACTGGGGATGCAGCTCAGTGAATCCAGAGAGTGCACTGTCACCACCGGGGATGCACTGCAATGAGTCCAGAGAGTGCACTGGCACCACTGGGGATGCAGTGCAGTGAGTCCAGAGAGTGCACTGGCACCACTGGGGATGCACTGCAGTGAGTCCAGAGAGTGCACTGGCACCTCTGGGTATGCAGTGCAGTGAGTCCAGAGAGTGCACTGGCACCACTGGGGATGCAGTGCAGTGAGTCCAGAGAGTGCACTGGCACCACTGGGGATGCAGTGCAGTGAGTCCAGAGAGTGCACTGGCACCACTGGGGATGCAGTGCAGTGAGTCCAGAGAGTACCCTGGCACCACTGGGGATGCAGTGCAGTGAGTCCAGAGAGTGCACTGGCACCACTGGGGATGCAGTGCCGTGAGTCCAGAGAGTGCACTAGCACCACTGGGGATGCAGTGCCGTGAGTCCAGAGTGTGCACTGCCACCACTGGGGATGCAGTGCAGTGAGTCCAGAGAGTGCACTGGCACCACTGGGGATGCAGTGCAGTGAGTCCAGAGAGTGCACTGGCACCAGTGGGGAGGCAGTTCAGTGGGTCCAGAGAGTTCACTGGCACCACTGGGGATGCAGTGCTGTGAGTCCATAGAGTGCACTGGCACTACCGGGAATTCAGTGCAGTGAGTCCAAAGAGTGCACTGGCAGCACTGGGGATGCAGTGCAGTGAGTCCAGAGAGTGCACTGGCACCACTGGGGATGCAGTGAAATGAGTCCAGAGAGTGCACTGGCACCACTGGGGATGCACTGCAGTGAGTCCAGAGAGTGCACTGGCACCACTGGGGATGCAGTGCGGTGAGTCCAGAGAGTGCACTGGCACCACTGGGGATGCACTGCAGTGAGTCCAGAGAGGGCACTGGCACTATTGGGGATGCACCCCGGTGAGTCCAGAGAGTGCCCTGGCACCACTGGGGATGCACTGCAGTGAGTCCAGAGAGTGCACTGGCACCACTGGGGATGCAGTGCAGTGAGTCCAGAGAGTGCACTGGCACCACTGGGGATGCAGTGCCGTGAGTCCAGAGAGTGCACTGGCACCACTGAGGATGCACTGCAATGAGTCCAGAGAGTGCACTGGCACCAATGGCAATGCAGTGCAGTGAGTCCAGAGAGTGCCTTGGCACCACTGGGGATGCAGTGCAGTGAGTCCAGAGAGTACCCTGGCACCACTGGGGATGCAGTGCAGTGAGTCCAGAGTGTGCACTGGCACCACTGGGGATGCAGTGCAGTGAGTCCAGAGAGTGCACTGGCACCACTGGGGATGCAGTGCTGTGAGTCCAGAGAGTGCACTGGCACCACTGGGGGTGCAGTGCAGTGAGTCCAGAGAGTGCACTGGCACCAGTGGGGATGCACTACAGTGAGTCCAGAGAGTGCACTGGCACCACTGGGGATGCAGTGCAGTGACTCAAGAGAGTGCACTGGCACCACTAGGGATGCAGTGCAGTGAGTCCAGAGAGTTCACTGGCACCACTGGGGATGCAGTGCAGTGAGTGCAGAGAGTGCACTGGCACCACTGGGGATGCAGTGCCGTGAATCCAGAGAGCGCACTGGCACCACTGGGGATGCAGTGCTGTGAGTCCAGAGAGTGCACTGGCACTACCGGGAATTCAGTGCAGTGAGTCCAAAGAGTGCACTGGCATCACTGGGGATGCAGTGCAGTGAGTCCAGAGAGTGCACTGGCAACACTGGGGATGCACTGCAGTGAGTCCAGAGAGTGCACTGGAACCACTGGGGATGCAGTGCAGTGAGTCCAGAGAGTGCCCTGGCACCACTGGGGATGCAGTGCAGTGAGTTCAGAGAGTGCACTGGCACCACTGGGGATGCACTGCAGTGAGCTCAGAGAGTGCACTGGCACCACTGGGGATGCAGTGCAGTGAGTCCAGAGATTGCACTGGCACCACTGGGGATGCAGTGCAGTGAGTCCAGAGAGTGCACTGGCACCACTGGGGATGCAGTGAAATGAGTCCAGAGAGTGCACTGGCACCACTGGGGATGCACTGCAGTGAGTCCAGAGAGTGCACTGGCACCACTGGGGATGCAGTGCGGTGAGTCCAGAGAGTGCACTGGCACCACTGGGGATGCACTGCAGTGAGTCCAGAGAGGGCACTGGCACTATTGGGGATGCACCCCGGTGAGTCCAGAGAGTGCCCTGGCACCACTGGGGATGCAGTGCAGTGAGTCCAGAGAGTGCACTGGCACCACTGGGGATGCACTGCAGTGAGTCCAGAGAGTGCACTGGCACCACTGGGGATGCAGTGCCGTGAGTCCAGAGAGTGCACTGGCACCACTGAGGATGCACTGCAATGAGTCCAGAGAGTGCACTGGCACCAATGGCAATGCAGTGCAGTGAGTCCAGAGAGTGCCTTGGCACCACTGGGGATGCAGTGCAGTGAGTCCAGAGAGTACCCTGGCACCACTGGGGATGCAGTGCAGTGAGTCCAGAGTGTGCACTGGCACCACTGGGGATGCAGTGCAGTGAGTCCAGAGAGTGCACTGGCACCAGTGGGGATGCAGTGCTGTGAGTCCAGAGAGTGCACTGGCACCACTGGGGGTGCAGTGCAGTGAGTCCAGAGAGTGCACTGGCACCAGTGGGGATGCACTACAGTGAGTCCAGAGAGTGCACTGGCACCACTGGGGATGCAGTGCAGTGACTCAAGAGAGTGCACTGGCACCACTAGGGATGCAGTGCAGTGAGTCCAGAGAGTTCACTGGCACCACTGGGGATGCAGTGCAGTGAGTGCAGAGAGTGCACTGGCACCACTGGGGATGCAGTGCCGTGAATCCAGAGAGCGCACTGGCACCACTGGTGATGCAGTCCAGTGAGTCCAGAGAGCGCACTTGCAACACTGGAGATGCAGTGCAGTGACTCCAGAGAGTGCACTGGCACCACTGGGGATGCAGTGCAGTGAGTCCAGAGAGGGCACTGGCACCACTGGGGATGCAGTGCAGTGACTCCAGAGAGTGCACTGGCACCACTGGGGATGCACTGCAGTGAGTCCAGAGAGTGCACTGGCACCACTGGGGATGCACTGCAATGAGTCCAGAGAGTGCACTGGCACCACTGGGGATGCAGTGCCGTGAGTCCAGAGAGTGCACTGGCACCACTGGGGATGCAGTGCAGTGAGTCCAGAGAGTGCACTGGCACCACTGGGGATGCAGTGCAGTGAGTCCAGAGAGTGCACTGGCACCACTGGGGATGCACTGCAGTGAGTCCAGAGAGTGCCTTGGCACCACTGGGGATGCAGCGCAGTGAGTCCAGAGAGTGCACTGTCACCACCAGGGATGCACTGCAATGAGTCCAGAGAGTGCACTGGCACCACTGGGGATGCAGTGCCGTGAGTCCAGAGAGACACTGGCACCACTGGGGATGCAGTGCTGTGAGTCCAGAGTGTGCACGGGCACCACCGGGAATTCAGTACAGTGAGTCCAAAGAGTGCACTGGCAGCACTGGGGATGCAGTGCAGTGAGTCCAGAGAGTGCACTGGCACCACTGGGGATGCAGTGCAGTGAGTCCAGAGAGTTCCCTGGCGCCACTGGGGATGCAGTACAGTGAGTCCAGAGAGTGCACTGGCACCACGAGTGATGCACTACAGGGAGTCCAGAGAGTGCCTTGGCACCACTGGGGATGCAGCGCAGTGAGTCCAGAGAGTGCACTGGCACCACTGGGGATGCAGTGCCGTTAGTCCAGAGAGCGCACTGGCACCACTGGTGATGCAGTCCAGTGAGTCCAGAGAGCGCACTTGCAACACTGGAGATGCAGTGCAGTGACTCCAGAGAGTGCACTGGCACCACTGGGGATGCAATACAGTGAGTCCAGAGAGGGCACTGGCACCACTGGGGATGCAGTGCAGTGAGTCCAGAGAGTGCACTGGCACCACTGGGGATACACTGCAGAGAGTCCAGAGAGTGCACTGGCACCACTGGAGATGCACTGCAGTGAGTCCAGAGAGTGCACTGGCACCACTGGGGATGCAGTGCAGTGAGTCCAGAGAGTGCCCCGGCACCACTGGGGATGCAGTGCAGTGAGTCGAGAGAGTGCAGTGGCACCACTGGGGATGCAGTGCAGTGAGTCCAGAGAGTTCACTGGCACCTTTGGGGATGCAGTGCAGTGAGTCCAGAGAGTGCACTTGCACCACTGGGGATGCACTGCAATGAGTCCAGAGAGTGCACTGGCACCACTGGGGATGCACTGCAGTGAGCTCAGAGAGTGCACTGGCACCACTGGGGATGCAGTGCAGTGAGTCCAGAGAGTGCACTGGCACCACTGGTGATGCAGTGCAGTGAGTCCAGAGAGTGCACTGGCACCACTGGGGATGCAGTGAAATGAGTCCAGAGAGTGCACTGGCACCACTGGGGATGCAGTGCAGTGAGTCCAGAGAGTGCACTGGCACCACTGGGGATGCAGTGCGGTGAGTCCAGAGAGTGCACTGGCACCACTGGGGATGCAGTGCAGTGAGTCCAGAGAGGGCACTGGCACTATTGGGGATGCACCCCGGTGAGTCCAGGGAGTGCCCTGGCACCACTGGGGATGCAGTGCAGTGAGTCCAGAGAGTGCACTGGCACCACTGGGGATGCGCTGCAGTGAGGCCAGAGATTGCAGTGGCACCACTGGGGATGCAGTGCCGTGAGTCCAGAGAGTGCACTGGCACCACTGAGGATGCACTGCAATGAGTCCAGAGAGTGCACTGGCACCAATGGCAATGCAGTGCAGTGAGTCCAGAGAGTGCCTTGGCACCACTGGGGATGCAGTGCCGTGAGTCCAGAGAGTACCCTGGCACCACTGGGGATGCAGTGCAGTGAGTCCAGAGTGTGCACTGGCACCACTGGGGATGCAGTGCAGTGAGTCCAGAGAGTGCACTGGCACCAGAGGGGATGCAGTGCTGTGAGTCCAGAGAGTGCACTGGCACCACTGGGGGTGCAGTGCAGTGAGTCCAGAGAGTGCACTGGCACCAGTGGGGATGCACTACAGTGAGTCCAGAGAGTGCACTGGCACCACTGGGGATGCAGTGCAGTGACTCAAGAGAGTGCACTGGCACCACTAGGGATGCAGTGCAGTGAGTCCAGAGAGTTCACTGGCACCACTGGGGATGCAGTGCAGTGAGTGCAGAGAGTGCACTGGCCCTACTGGGGATGTAGTGCAGTGAGTCCACAGAGGGCACTGGCACCACTGGGGATGCACTGCAGTGAGTCCAGAGAGTGCCCCGGCACCACTGGGGATGCAGTGCAGTGAGTCCAGAGAGTGCAGTGGCACCACTGGGGATGCAGTGCAGTGAGTCCAGAGAGTGCACTGGCACCATTGGGGACGCAGTGCAGTGAGTCCAGAGAGTGCACTGGCACCACTGGGGATGCACTGCAGTGAGTCCAGAGAGGGCACTGGCACTATTGGGGATGCACCCCGGTGAGTCCAGAGAGTGCCCTGGCACCACTGGGGATGCAGTGCAGTGACTCAAGAGAGTGCACTGGCACCACTAGGGATGCAGTGCAGTGAGTCCAGAGAGTTCACTGGCACCACTGGGGATGCAGTGCAGTGAGTGCAGAGAGTGCACTGGCACCACTGGGGATGCAGTGCCGTGAATCCAGAGAGCGCACTGGCACCACTGGTGATGCAGTCCAGTGAGTCCAGAGAGCGCACTTGCAACACTGGAGATGCAGTGCAGTGACTCCAGAGAGTGCACTGGCACCACTGGGGATGCAGTGCAGTGAGTCCAGAGAGGGCACTGGCACCACTGGGGATGCAGTGCAGTGAGTCCAGAGAGTGCACTGGCACCACTGGGGATGCACTGCAGTGAGTCCAGAGTGTGCACTGGCACCACTGGGGATGCAATGCAATGAGTCCAGAGAGTGCACTGGCACCACTGGGGATGCAGTGCAGTGAGTCCAGAGAGTGCACTGGCACCACTGGGGATGAAGTGCAGTGAGTCCAGAGAGTGCACTGGCTCCACTGGGGATGCAGTGCAGTGAGTCCAGAGAGTGCACTGGCACCACTGGGGATGCAGTGCAGTGAGTCCAGAGAGTACCCTGGCACCACTGGGGATGCAGTGCAGTGAGTCCAGAGAGTGCACTGGCACCACTGGGGATGCAGTGCAGTGAGTCCAGAGAGTGCACTAGCACCACTGGGGATGCAGTGCCGTGAGTCCAGAGTGTGCACTGCCACCACTGGGGATGCAGTGCAGTGAGTCCAGAGAGTGCACTGGCACCAGTGGGGATGCAGTGCAGTGGGTCCAGAGAGTTCACTGGCACCACTGGGGATGCAGTGCTGTGAGTCCAGAGAGTGCACTGGCACTACCGGGAACTCAGTGCAGTGAGTCCAAAGAGTGAACTGGCAGCACTGGGGATGCAGTGCAGTGAGTCCAGAGAGTGCACTGGCAACACTGGGGATGCACTGCAGTGAGTCCAGAGAGTGCACTGGAACCACTGGGGATGCAGTGCAGTGAGTCCAGAGAGTGCCCTGGCACCACTGGGGATGCAGTGCAGTGAGTTCAGAGAATACACTGGCACCACTGGGGATGCAGTGCCGTGAGTCCAGAGAATGCACTGGCACCAGTGGGGATGCAGTGCAGTGAGTCCAGAGAGTGCACTGGCACCACTGGGGATACACTGCAGAGAGTCCAGAGAGTGCACTGGCACCACTGGAGATGCACTGCAGTGAGTCCAGAGAGTGCACTGGCACCACTGGGGATGCACTGCAGTGCAGTGAGTCCAGAGAGTGCCCTGGCACCACTGGGGATGCAGTGCAGTGAGTACAGAGAGTGCACTGGCACCACTGGGGATGCAGTGCAGTGAGTCCAGAGAGTACCCTGGCACCAGTGGGGATGCAGTGCAGTGAGTCCAGAGAGTTCACTGGCACCACTGGGGATGCAGTGCAGTGAGTCCAGAGAGTGCCCTGGCACCACTGGGGATGCAGTGCAGTGAGTCCAGAGAGTATCCTGGCACCAGTGGGGATGCAGTGCAGTGAGTGCAGAGAGTGCACTGGCACCACTGGGGATGCAGTGCAGTGAGTCCAGAGAGTGCACTGGCACCACTGGGGATGCAGTGCAGTGAGTCCAGAGAGTGCACTGGCACCACGAGTGATGCACTACAGTGAGTCCAGAGAGTGCACTGGCACCACTGGGGATGCAGTGCAGTGAGTCCAGAGAGTGCACTGGCACCACTGGGAATGCAGTGCCGTGAGTCCAGAGAGTGCACTGGCACCACTAGTGATGCAGTGCAGTGAGTCCAGAGAGTGCACTGGCACCACTGGGGATGCAGTGCAGTGAGTCCAGAGTGTGACCTGGCACCACTGGGGATGCAGTGCAGTGAGTCCAGAGAGTGCACTGGCACCACTGGGGATGAAGTGCAGTGAGTCCAGAGAGTGCACTGGCACCAGTGGGGATGCACTCCGGTGAGTCCAGAGAGTGCACTGGCACCACTGGGGATGCAGTGCACTGAGTCCAGAGAGTGCATTGGCACCACTGGGGATGCAGTGCAGTGAGTCCAGAGAGATCACTGGCACCACTGGGGATGCAGTGCTGTGAGTCCAGAGAGTGCACGGGCACCACCGGGAATTCAGTACAGTGAGTCCAAAGAGTGCACTGGCAGCACTGGGGATGCAGTGCAGTGAGTCCAGAGAGTGCACTGGCACCACTGGGGATGCAGTGCAGTGAGTCCAGAGAGTTCCCTGGCGCCACTGGGGATGCAGTACAGTGAGTCCAGAGAGTGCACTGGCACCACGAGTGATGCACTACAGGGAGTCCAGAGAGTGCCTTGGCACCACTGGGGATGCAGCGCAGTGAGTCCAGAGAGTGCACTGGCACCACTGGGGATGCAGTGCCGTTAGTCCAGAGAGCGCACTGGCACCACTGGTGATGCAGTCCAGTGAGTCCAGAGAGCGCACTTGCAACACTGGAGATGCAGTGCAGTGACTCCAGAGAGTGCACTGGCACCACTGGGGATGCAATACAGTGAGTCCAGAGAGGGCACTGGCACCACTGGGGATGCAGTGCAGTGAGTCCAGAGAGTGCACTGGCACCACTGGGGATACACTGCAGAGAGTCCAGAGAGTGCACTGGCACCACTGGAGATGCACTGCAGTGAGTCCAGAGAGTGCACTGGCACCACTGGGGATGCAGTGCAGTGAGTCCAGAGAGTGCCCTGGCACCACTGGGGATGCAGTGCAGTGAGTACAGAGAGTGCACTGGCACCACTGGGGATGCACTGCAGTGAGTCCAGAGAGTACCCTGGCACCAGTGGGGATGCAGTGCAGTGAGTCCAGAGAGTTCACTGGCACCACTGGGGATGCAGTGCAGTGAGTCCAGAGAGTGCCCTGGCACCACTGGGGATGCAGTGCAGTGAGTCCAGAGAGTATCCTGGCACCAGTGGGGATGCAGTGCAGTGAGTCCAGAGAGTGCACTGGCACCACTGGGGATGCAGTGCAGTGAGTCCAGAGAGTGCACTGGCACCACTGGGGATGCAGTGCAGTGAGTCCAGAGAGTGCACTGGCACCACGAGTGATGCACTACAGTGAGTCCAGAGAGTGCACTGGCACCACTGGGGATGCAGTGCAGTGAGTCCAGAGAGTGCACTGGCACCACTGGGAATGCAGTGCCGTGAGTCCAGAGAGTGCACTGGCACCACTGGTGATGCAGTGCAGTGAGTCCAGAGAGTGCACTGGCACCACTGGGGATGCAGTGCAGTGAGTCCAGAGTGTGACCTGGCACCACTGGGGATGCAGTGCAGTGAGTCCAGAGAGTGCACTGGCACCACTGGGGATGAAGTGCAGTGAGTCCAGAGAGTGCACTGGCACCACTGGGGATGCACTCCGGTGAGTCCAGAGAGTGCACTGGCACCACTGGGGATGCAGTGCAGTGAGTCCAGAGAGTGCATTGGCACCACTGGGGATGCAGTGCAGTGAGTCCAGAGAGATCACTGGCACCACTGGGGATGCAGTGCTGTGAGTCCAGAGAGTGCACGGGCACCACCGGGAATTCAGTGCAGTGAGTCCAAAGAGTGCACTGGCAGCACTGGGGATGCAGTGCAGTGAGTCCAGAGAGTGCACTGGCACCACTGGGGATGCAGTGCAGTGAGTCCAGAGAGTTCCCTGGCGCCACTGGGGATGCAGTACAGTGAGTCCAGAGAGTGCACTGGCACCACGAGTGATGCACTACAGGGAGTCCAGAGAGTGCCTTGGCACCACTGGGGATGCAGCGCAGTGAGTCCAGAGAGTGCACTGGCACCACTGGGGATGCAGTGCCGTTAGTCCAGAGAGCGCACTGGCACCACTGGTGATGCAGTCCAGTGAGTCCAGAGAGCGCACTTGCAACACTGGAGATGCAGTGCAGTGACTCCAGAGAGTGCACTGGCACCACTGGGGATGCAATACAGTGAGTCCAGAGAGGGCACTGGCACCACTGGGGATGCAGTGCAGTGAGTCCAGAGAGTGCACTGGCACCACTGGGGATGCACTGCAGTGAGTCCAGAGTGTGCACTGGCACCACCGGGGATGCACTGCAATGAGTCCAGAGAGTGCACTGGCACCACTGGGGATGCAGTGCCGTGAGTCCAGAGAGTGCACTGGCACCACTGGGGATGCAGTGCAGTGAGTCCAGAGAGTGCACTGGCACCACTGGGGATGCAGTGCAGTGAGTCCAGAGAGTGCACTGGCACCACTGGGGATGCACTGCAGTGAGTCCAGAGAGTGCACTGGCACCACTGGGGATGCAGTGCAGTGAGTCCAGAGAGTGCCTTGGCACCACTGGGGATGCAGCGCAGTGAGTCCAGAGAGTGCACTGTCACCACCGGGGATGCACTGCAATGAGTCCAGAGAGTGCACTGGCACCACTGGGGATGCAGTGCAGTGAGTCCAGAGAGTGCACTGGCACCACTGGGGATGCACTGCAGTGAGTCCAGAGAGTGCACTGGCACCTCTGGGGATGCAGTGCAGTGAGTCCAGAGAGTGCACTGGCACCACTGGGGATGCAGTGCAGTGAGTCCAGAGAGTGCACTGGCACCACTGGGGATGCAGTGCAGTGAGTCCAGAGAGTGCACTGGCACCACTGGGGATGCAGTGCAGTGAGTCCAGAGAGTACCCTGGCACCACTGGGGATGCAGTGCAGTGAGTCCAGAGAGTGCACTGGCACCACTGGGGATGCAGTGCCGTGAGTCCAGAGAGTGCACTAGCACCACTGGGGATGCAGTGCCGTGAGTCCAGAGTGTGCACTGCCACCACTGGGGATGCAGTGCAGTGAGTCCAGAGAGTGCACTGGCACCACTGGGGATGCAGTGCAGTGAGTCCAGAGAGTGCACTGGCACCAGTGGGGAGGCAGTTCAGTGGGTCCAGAGAGTTCACTGGCACCACTGGGGATGCAGTGCTGTGAGTCCATAGAGTGCACTGGCACTACCGGGAATTCAGTGCAGTGAGTCCAAAGAGTGCACTGGCAGCACTGGGGATGCAGTGCAGTGAGTCCAGAGAGTGCACTGGCACCACTGGGGATGCAGTGAAATGAGTCCAGAGAGTGCACTGGCACCACTGGGGATGCACTGCAGTGAGTCCAGAGAGTGCACTGGCACCACTGGGGATGCAGTGCGGTGAGTCCAGAGAGTGCACTGGCACCACTGGGGATGCACTGCAGTGAGTCCAGAGAGGGCACTGGCACTATTGGGGATGCACCCCGGTGAGTCCAGAGAGTGCCCTGGCACCACTGGGGATGCACTGCAGTGAGTCCAGAGAGTGCACTGGCACCACTGAGGATGCACTGCAATGAGTCCAGAGAGTGCACTGGCACCAATGGCAATGCAGTGCAGTGAGTCCAGAGAGTGCCTTGGCACCACTGGGGATGCAGTGCAGTGAGTCCAGAGAGTACCCTGGCACCACTGGGGATGCAGTGCAGTGAGTCCAGAGTGTGCACTGGCACCACTGGGGATGCAGTGCAGTGAGTCCAGAGAGTGCACTGGCACCACTGGGGATGCAGTGCTGTGAGTCCAGAGAGTGCACTGGCACCACTGGGGGTGCAGTGCAGTGAGTCCAGAGAGTGCACTGGCACCAGTGGGGATGCACTACAGTGAGTCCAGAGAGTGCACTGGCACCACTGGGGATGCAGTGCAGTGACTCAAGAGAGTGCACTGGCACCACTAGGGATGCAGTGCAGTGAGTCCAGAGAGTTCACTGGCACCACTGGGGATGCAGTGCAGTGAGTGCAGAGAGTGCACTGGCACCACTGGGGATGCAGTGCCGTGAATCCAGAGAGCGCACTGGCACCACTGGGGATGCAGTGCTGTGAGTCCAGAGAGTGCACTGGCACTACCGGGAATTCAGTGCAGTGAGTCCAAAGAGTGCACTGGCATCACTGGGGATGCAGTGCAGTGAGTCCAGAGAGTGCACTGGCAACACTGGGGATGCACTGCAGTGAGTCCAGAGAGTGCACTGGAACCACTGGGGATGCAGTGCAGTGAGTCCAGAGAGTGCCCTGGCACCACTGGGGATGCAGTGCAGTGAGTTCAGAGAGTGCACTGGCACCACTGGGGATGCACTGCAGTGAGCTCAGAGAGTGCACTGGCACCACTGGGGATGCAGTGCAGTGAGTCCAGAGATTGCACTGGCACCACTGGGGATGCAGTGCAGTGAGTCCAGAGAGTGCACTGGCACCACTGGGGATGCAGTGAAATGAGTCCAGAGAGTGCACTGGCACCACTGGGGATGCACTGCAGTGAGTCCAGAGAGTGCACTGGCACCACTGGGGATGCAGTGCGGTGAGTCCAGAGAGTGCACTGGCACCACTGGGGATGCACTGCAGTGAGTCCAGAGAGTGCACTGGCACTATTGGGGATGCACCCCGGTGAGTCCAGAGAGTGCCCTGGCACCACTGGGGATGCAGTGCAGTGAGTCCAGAGAGTGCACTGGCACCACTGGGGATGCACTGCAGTGAGTCCAGAGAGTGCACTGGCACCACTGGGGATGCAGTGCCGTGAGTCCAGAGAGTGCACTGGCACCACTGAGGATGCACTGCAATGAGTCCAGAGAGTGCACTGGCACCAATGGCAATGCAGTGCAGTGAGTCCAGAGAGTGCCTTGGCACCACTGGGGATGCAGTGCAGTGAGTCCAGAGAGTACCCTGGCACCACTGGGGATGCAGTGCAGTGAGTCCAGAGTGTGCACTGGCACCACTGGGGATGCAGTGCAGTGAGTCCAGAGAGTGCACTGGCACCAGTGGGGATGCAGTGCTGTGAGTCCAGAGAGTGCACTGGCACCACTGGGGGTGCAGTGCAGTGAGTCCAGAGAGTGCACTGGCACCAGTGGGGATGCACTACAGTGAGTCCAGAGAGTGCACTGGCACCACTGGGGATGCAGTGCAGTGACTCAAGAGAGTGCACTGGCACCACTAGGGATGCAGTGCAGTGAGTCCAGAGAGTTCACTGGCACCACTGGGGATGCAGTGCAGTGAGTGCAGAGAGTGCAGTGGCACCACTGGGGATGCAGTGCCGTGAATCCAGAGAGCGCACTGGCACCACTGGTGATGCAGTCCAGTGAGTCCAGAGAGCGCACTTGCAACACTGGAGATGCAGTGCAGTGACTCCAGAGAGTGCACTGGCACCACTGGGGATGCAGTGCAGTGAGTCCAGAGAGGGCACTGGCACCACTGGGGATGCAGTGCAGTGACTCCAGAGAGTGCACTGGCACCACTGGGGATGCACTGCAGTGAGTCCAGAGAGTGCACTGGCACCACTGGGGATGCACTGCAATGAGTCCAGAGAGTGCACTGGCACCACTGGGGATGCAGTGCCGTGAGTCCAGAGAGTGCACTGGCACCACTGGGGATGCAGTGCAGTGAGTCCAGAGAGTGCACTGGCACCACTGGGGATGCACTGCAGTGAGTCCAGAGAGTGCCTTGGCACCACTGGGGATGCAGCGCAGTGAGTCCAGAGAGTGCACTGTCACCACCGGGGATGCACTGCAATGAGTCCAGAGAGTGCACTGGCACCACTGGGGATGCAGTGCCGTGAGTCCAGAGAGACACTGGCACCACTGGGGATGCAGTGCTGTGAGTCCAGAGAGTGCACGGGCACCACCGGGAATTCAGTACAGTGAGTCCAAAGAGTGCACTGGCAGCACTGGGGATGCAGTGCAGTGAGTCCAGAGAGTGCACTGGCACCACTGGGGATGCAGTGCAGTGAGTCCAGAGAGTTCCCTGGCGCCACTGGGGATGCAGTACAGTGAGTCCAGAGAGTGCACTGGCACCACGAGTGATGCACTACAGGGAGTCCAGAGAGTGCCTTGGCACCACTGGGGATGCAGCGCAGTGAGTCCAGAGAGTGCACTGGCACCACTGGGGATGCAGTGCCGTTAGTCCAGAGAGCGCACTGGCACCACTGGTGATGCAGTCCAGTGAGTCCAGAGAGCGCACTTGCAACACTGGAGATGCAGTGCAGTGACTCCAGAGAGTGCACTGGCACCACTGGGGATGCAATACAGTGAGTCCAGAGAGGGCACTGGCACCACTGGGGATGCAGTGCAGTGAGTCCAGAGAGTGCACTGGCACCACTGGGGATACACTGCAGAGAGTCCAGAGAGTGCACTGGCACCACTGGAGATGCACTGCAGTGAGTCCAGAGAGTGCACTGGCACCACTGGGGATGCAGTGCAGTGAGTCCAGAGAGTGCCCTGGCACCAGTGGGGATGCAGTGCAGTGAGTCCAGAGAGTTCACTGGCACCACTGGGGATGCAGTGCAGTGAGTCCAGAGAGTGCCCTGGCACCACTGGGGATGCAGTGCAGTGAGTCCAGAGAGTATCCTGGCACCAGTGGGGATGCAGTGCAGTGAGTGCAGAGAGTGCACTGGCACCACGAGTGATGCACTACAGTGAGTCCAGAGAGTGCACTGGCACCACTGGGGATGCAGTGCAGTGAGTCCAGAGAGTGCACTGGCACCACTGGGAATGCAGTGCCGTGAGTCCAGAGAGTGCACTGGCACCACTGGTGATGCAGTGCAGTGAGTCCAGAGAGTGCACTGGCACCACTGGGGATGCAGTGCAGTGAGTCCAGAGTGTGACCTGGCACCACTGGGGATGCAGTGCAGTGAGTCCAGAGAGTGCACTGGCACCACTGGGGATGAAGTGCAGTGAGTCCAGAGAGTGCACTGGCACCACTGGGGATGCACTCCGGTGAGTCCAGAGAGTGCACTGGCACCACTGGGGATGCAGTGCAGTGAGTCCAGAGAGTGCATTGGCACCACTGGGGATGCAGTGCAGTGAGTCCAGAGAGATCACTGGCACCACTGGGGATGCAGTGCTGTGAGTCCAGAGAGTGCACGGGCACCACCGGGAATTCAGTACAGTGAGTCCAAAGAGTGCACTGGCAGCACTGGGGATGCAGTGCAGTGAGTCCAGAGAGTGCACTGGCACCACTGGGGATGCAGTGCAGTGAGTCCAGAGAGTTCCCTGGCGCCACTGGGGATGCAGTACAGTGAGTCCAGAGAGTGCACTGGCACCACGAGTGATGCACTACAGGGAGTCCAGAGAGTGCCTTGGCACCACTGGGGATGCAGCGCAGTGAGTCCAGAGAGTGCACTGGCACCACTGGGGATGCAGTGCCGTTAGTCCAGAGAGCGCACTGGCACCACTGGTGATGCAGTCCAGTGAGTCCAGAGAGCGCACTTGCAACACTGGAGATGCAGTGCAGTGACTCCAGAGAGTGCACTGGCACCACTGGGGATGCAATACAGTGAGTCCAGAGAGGGCACTGGCACCACTGGGGATGCACTGCAGTGAGTCCAGAGAGTGCACTGGCACCACTGGGGATGCACTGCAGTGAGTCCAGAGTGTGCACTGGCACCACCGGGGATGCACTGCAATGAGTCCAGAGAGTGCACTGGCACCACTGGGGATGCAGTGCCGTGAGTCCAGAGAGTGCACTGGCACCACTGGGGATGCAGTGCAGTGAGTCCAGAGAGTGCACTGGCACCACTGGGGATGCAGTGCAGTGAGTCCAGAGAGTGCACTGGCACCACTGGGGATGCACTGCAGTGAGTCCAGAGAGTGCACTGGCACCACTGGGGATGCAGTGCAGTGAGTCCAGAGAGTGCCTTGGCACCACTGGGGATGCAGCGCAGTGAGTCCAGAGAGTGCACTGTCACCACCGGGGATGCACTGCAATGAGTCCAGAGAGTGCACTGGCACCACTGGGGATGCAGTGCAGTGAGTCCAGAGAGTGCACTGGCACCACTGGGGATGCACTGCAGTGAGTCCAGAGAGTGCACTGGCACCTCTGGGGATGCAGTGCAGTGAGTCCAGAGAGTGCACTGGCACCACTGGGGATGCAGTGCAGTGAGTCCAGAGAGTGCACTGGCACCACTGGGGATGCAGTGCAGTGAGTCCAGAGAGTGCACTGGCACCACTGGGGATGCAGTGCAGTGAGTCCAGAGAGTACCCTGGCACCACTGGGGATGCAGTGCAGTGAGTCCAGAGAGTGCACTGGCACCACTGGGGATGCAGTGCCGTGAGTCCAGAGAGTGCACTGGCACCAATGGCAATGCAGTGCCGTGAGTCCAGAGTGTGCACTGCCACCACTGGGGATGCAGTGCAGTGAGTCCAGAGAGTGCACTGGCACCACTGGGGATGCAGTGCAGTGAGTCCAGAGAGTGCACTGGCACCAGTGGGGAGGCAGTTCAGTGGGTCCAGAGAGTTCACTGGCACCACTGGGGATGCAGTGCTGTGAGTCCATAGAGTGCACTGGCACTACCGGGAATTCAGTGCAGTGAGTCCAAAGAGTGCACTGGCAGCACTGGGGATGCAGTGCAGTGAGTCCAGAGAGTCCACTGGCACCACTGGGGATGCAGTGAAATGAGTCCAGAGAGTGCACTGGCACCACTGGGGATGCACTGCAGTGAGTCCAGAGAGTGCACTGGCACCACTGGGGATGCAGTGCGGTGAGTCCAGAGAGTGCACTGTCAGCACTGGGGATGCACTGCAGTGAGTCCAGAGAGGGCACTGGCACTATTGGGGATGCACCCCGGTGAGTCCAGAGAGTGCCCTGGCACCACTGGGGATGCACTGCAGTGAGTCCAGAGAGTGCACTGGCACCACTGGGGATGCAGTGCAGTGAGTCCAGAGAGTGCACTGGCACCACTGGGGATGCAGTGCCGTGAGTCCAGAGAGTGCACTGGCACCACTGAGGATGCACTGCAATGAGTCCAGAGAGTGCACTGGCACCAATGGCAATGCAGTGCAATGAGTCCAGAGAGTGCCTTGGCACCACTGGGGATGCAGTGCAGTGAGTCCAGAGAGTACCCTGGCACCACTGGGGATGCAGTGCAGTGAGTCCAGAGTGTGCACTGGCACCACTGGGGATGCAGTGCAGTGAGTCCAGAGAGTGCACTGGCACCACTGGGGATGCAGTGCTGTGAGTCCAGAGAGTGCACTGGCACCACTGGGGGTGCAGTGCAGTGAGTCCAGAGAGTGCACTGGCACCAGTGGGGATGCACTACAGTGAGTCCAGAGAGTGCACTGGCACCACTGGGGATGCAGTGCAGTGACTCAAGAGAGTGCACTGGCACCACTAGGGATGCAGTGCAGTGAGTCCAGAGAGTTCACTGGCACCACTGGGGATGCAGTGCAGTGAGTGCAGAGAGTGCACTGGCACCACTGCGGATGCAGTGCCGTGAATCCAGAGAGCGCACTGGCACCACTGGAGATGCAGTGCTGTGAGTCCAGAGAGTGCACTGGCACTACCGGGAATTCAGTGCAGTGAGTCCAAAGAGTGCACTGGCATCACTGGGGATGCAGTGCAGTGAGTCCAGAGAGTGCACTGGCAACACTGGGGATGCACTGCAGTGAGTCCAGAGAGTGCACTGGAACCACTGGGGATGCAGTGCAGTGAGTCCAGAGAGTGCCCTGGCACCACTGGGGATGCAGTGCAGTGAGTTCAGAGAGTGCACTGGCACCACTGGGGATGCACTGCAGTGAGCTCAGAGAGTGCACTGGCACCACTGGGGATGCAGTGCAGTGAGTCCAGAGATTGCACTGGCACCACTGGGGATGCAGTGCAGTGAGTCCAGAGAGTGCACTGGCACCACTGGGGATGCAGTGAAATGAGTCCAGAGAGTGCACTGGCACCACTGGGGATGCACTGCAGTGAGTCCAGAGAGTGCACTGGCACCACTGGGGATGCAGTGCGGTGAGTCCAGAGAGTGCACTGGCACCACTGGGGATGCACTGCAGTGAGTCCAGAGAGGGCACTGGCACTATTGGGGATGCACCCCGGTGAGTCCAGAGAGTGCCCTGGCACCACTGGGGATGCAGTGCAGTGAGTCCAGAGAGTGCACTGGCACCACTGGGGATGCACTGCAGTGAGTCCAGAGAGTGCACTGGCACCACTGGGGATGCAGTGCCGTGAGTCCAGAGAGTGCACTGGCACCACTGAGGATGCACTGCAATGAGTCCAGAGAGTGCACTGGCACCAATGGCAATGCAGTGCAGTGAGTCCAGAGAGTGCCTTGGCACCACTGGGGATGCAGTGCAGTGAGTCCAGAGAGTACCCTGGCACCACTGGGGATGCAGTGCAGTGAGTCCAGAGTGTGCACTGGCAGCACTGGGGATGCAGTGCAGTGAGTCCAGAGAGTGCACTGGCACCAGTGGGGATGCAGTGCTGTGAGTCCAGAGAGTGCACTGGCACCACTGGTGGTGCAGTGCAGTGAGTCCAGAGAGTGCACTGGCACCAGTGGGGATGCACTACAGTGAGTCCAGAGAGTGCACTGGCACCACTGGGGATGCAGTGCAGTGACTCAAGAGAGTGCACTGGCACCACTAGGGATGCAGTGCAGTGAGTCCAGAGAGTTCACTGGCACCACTGGGGATGCAGTGCAGTGAGTGCAGAGAGTGCACTGGCACCACTGGGGATGCAGTGCCGTGAATCCAGAGAGCGCACTGGCACCACTGGTGATGCAGTCCAGTGAGTCCAGAGAGCGCACTTGCAACACTGGAGATGCAGTGCAGTGACTCCAGAGAGTGCACTGGCACCACTGGGGATGCAGTGCAGTGAGTCCAGAGAGGGCACTGGCACCACTGGGGATGCAGTGCAGTGACTCCAGAGAGTGCACTGGCACCACTGGGGATGCACTGCAGTGAGTCCAGAGTGTGCACTGGCACCACTGGGGATGCACTGCAATGAGTCCAGAGAGTGCACTGGCACCACTGGGGATGCAGTGCCGTGAGTCCAGAGAGTGCCCCGTCACCACTGGGGATGCAGTGCAGTGAGTCCAGAGAGTGCACTGGCACCACTGGGGATGCAGTGCAGTGAGTCCAGAGAGTGCACTGGCACCACTGGGGATGCACTGCAGTGAGTCCAGAGAGTGCCTTGGCACCACTGGGGATGCAGCGCAGTGAGTCCAGAGAGTGCACTGTCACCACCGGGGATGCACTGCAATGAGTCCAGAGAGTGCACTGGCACCACTGGGGATGCAGTGCCGTGAGTCCAGAGAGTGCACTGGCACCACTGGGGATGCACTGCAGTGAGTCCAGAGAGTGCACTGGCACCACTGGGGATGCAGTGCAGTGAGTCCAGAGAGTGCACTGGCACCACTGGGGATGAAGTGCAGTGAGTCCAGAGAGTGCACTGGCACCACTGGGGATGCAGTGCAGTGAGTCCAGAGAGTGCACTGGCACCAGTGGGGATGCAGTGCAGTGAGTCCAGAGAGTACCCTGGCACCACTGGGGATGCAGTGCAGTGAGTCCAGAGAGTGCACTGGCACCACTGGGGATGCAGTGCCGTGAGTCCAGAGAGTGCACTGGCACCACTGGGGATGCACTGCAGTGAGTCCAGAGAGTGCACTGGCACCACTGGGGATGCAGTGCAGTGAGTCCAGAGAGTGCACTGGCACCACTGGGGATGAAGTGCAGTGAGTCCAGAGAGTGCACTGGCACCACTGGGGATGCAGTGCAGTGAGTCCAGAGAGTGCACTGGCACCACTGGGGATGCAGTGCAGTGAGTCCAGAGAGTACCCTGGCACCACTGGGGATGCAGTGCAGTGAGTCCAGAGAGTGCACTGGCACCACTGGGGATGCAGTGCAGTGAGTCCAGAGAGTGCACTAGCACCACTGGGGATGCAGTGCCGTGAGTCCAGAGTGTGCACTGCCACCACTGGGGATGCAGTGCAGTGAGTCCAGAGAGTGCACTGGCACCAGTGGGGATGCAGTGCAGTGGGTCCAGAGAGTTCACTGGCACCACTGGGGATGCAGTGCTGTGAGTCCAGAGAGTGCACTGGCACTACCGGGAATTCAGTGCAGTGAGTCCAAAGAGTGCACTGGCAGCACTGGGGATGCAGTGCAGTGAGTCCAGAGAGTGCACTGGCAACACTGGGGATGCACTGCAGTGAGTCCAGAGAGTGCACTGGAACCACTGGTGATGCAGTGCAGTGAGTCCAGAGAGTGCCCTGGCACCACTGGGGATGCAGTGCAGTGAGTTCAGAGAATACACTGGCACCACTGGGGATGCAGTGCCGTGAGTCCAGAGAATGCACTGGCACCAGTGGGGATGCAGTGCAGTGAGTCCAGAGAGTGCACTGGCACCACTGGGGATACACTGCAGAGAGTCCAGAGAGTGCACTGGCACCACTGGAGATGCACTGCAGTGAGTCCAGAGAGTGCACTGGCACCACTGGGGATGCAGTGCAGTGAGTCCAGAGAGTGCCCTGGCACCACAGGGGATGCAGTGCAGTGAGTCCAGAGAGTGCCCTGGCACCACTGGTGATGCAGTGCAATGAGTCCAGAGAGTGCACTGGCACCACTGGGGATGCAGTGCAGTGAGTCCAGAGTGTGACCTGGCACCACTGGGGATGCAGTGCAGTGAGTCCAGAGAGTGCACTGGCACCACTGGGGATGACGTGCAGTGAGTCCAGAGAGTGCACTGGCACCACTGGGGATGCAGTGCAGTGAGTCCAGAGAGTGCACTGGCACCACTGGGGATGCAGTGCAGTGAGTCCAGAGAGTGCATTGGCACCACTGGGGATGCAGTGCAGTGAGTCCAGAGAGTTCACTGGCACCACTGGGGATGCAGTGCTGTGAGTCCAGAGAGTGCACGGGCACCACCGGGAATTCAGTACAGTGAGTCCAAAGAGTGCACTGGCAGCACTGGGGATGCAGTGCAGTGAGTCCAGAGAGTGCACTGGCACCACTGGTGATGCAGTGCAGTGAGTCCAGAGAGTGCCCTGGCGCCACTGGGGATGCAGTGCAGTGAGTCCAGAGAGTGCACTGGCACCACGAGTGATGCACTACAGGGAGTCCAGAGAGTGCCTTGGCACCACTGGGGATGCAGCGCAGTGAGTCCAGAGAGTGCACTGGCACCACTGGGGATGCAGTGCAGTGAGTCCAGAGAGTGCACTGGCACCACTGGGGATGCAGTGCAGTGAGTCCAGAGAGTGCACTGGCTCCACTGGGGATGCACTGCAGTGAGTCCAGAGAGTGCACTGGCACCACTGGGGATGCACTGCAGTGAGTCCAGAGAGTGCACTGGCACCACTGGGGATGCAGTGCAGTGGGTCCAGAGAGTTCACTAGCACCACTGGGGATGCAGTGCTGTGAGTCCAGAGAGTGCACTGGCACTACCGGGAATTCAGTGCAGTGAGTCCAAAGAGTGCACTGGCAGCACTGGGGATGCAGTGCAGTGAGTCCAGAGAGTGCACTGGCAACACTGGGGATGCACTGCAGTGAGTCCAGAGAGTGCACTGGAACCACTGGGGATGCAGTGCAGTGAGTCCAGAGAGTGCCCTGGCACCACTGGGGATGCAGTGCAGTGAGTCCAGAGAGTGCCCTGGCACCACTGGGGATGCAGTGCAGTGAGTCCAGAGAGTGCACTGGAACCACTGGGGATGCAGTGCAGTGAGTCCAGAGAGTGCCTTGGCACCACTGGGGATGCAGTGCAGTGAGTCCAGAGAGTGCCCTGGCTCCACTAGGGATGCAGTGCAGTGAGTCCAGAGAGTGCACTGGAACCACTGGGGATGCAGTGCAGTGAGTCCAGAGAGTGCCCTGGCACCACTGGGGATGCAGTGCAGTGAGTTCAGAGAATACACTGGCACCACTGGGGATGCAGTGCCGTGAGTCCAGAGAGTGCACTGGCACCAGTGGGGATGCAGTGCAGTGAGTCCAGAGAGTGCACTGGCACCACTGGGGATACACTGCAGAGAGTCCAGAGAGTGCACTGGCACCACTGGAGATGCACTGCAGTGAGTCCAGAGAGTGCACTGGCACCACTGGGGATGCAGTGCAGTGAGTCCAGAGAGTGCCCTGGCACCACTGGGGATGCAGTGCAGTGAGTCGAGAGAGTGCCCTGGCACCACTGGGGATGCAGTGCAGTGAGTCCAGAGAGTACCCTGGCACCAGTGGGGATGCAGTGCAGTGAGTCCAGAGAGTTCACTGGCACCACTGGGGATGCAGTGCAGTGAGTCCAGAGAGTGCCCTGGCACCACTGGGGATGCAGTGCAGTGAGTCCAGAGAGTATCCTGGCACCAGTGGGGATGCAGTGCAGTGAGTGCAGAGAGTGCACTGGCACCACTGGGGATGCAGTGCAGTGAGTCCAGAGAGTGCACTGGCACCACTGGGGATGCAGTGCCGTGAGTCCAGAGAGTGCACTGGCACCACTGGGGATGCAGTGCAGTGAGTCCAGAGAGTGCACTGGCACCACGAGTCATGCACTACAGGGAGTCCAGAGAGTGCCTTGGCACCACTGGGGATGCAGCGCAGTGAGTCCAGAGAGTGCACTGGCACCACTGGGGATGCAGTGCAGTGAGTCCAGAGAGTGCTCTGGCACCACTGGGGATGCAGTGCAGTGAGTCCAGAGAGTGCACTGGCACCACTGGGGATGCACTGCAGAGAGGCCAGAGAGTGCACTGGCACCACTGGGGATGCGGTGCCGTGAGTCCAGAGAGTGCACTGGCACCACTGGGGATGCACTGCAGTGAGTCCAGAGAGTGCACTGGCACCACTGGTGATGCAGGCCAGTGAGTCCAGAGAGTGCACTGGCACCACTGGGGATGCACTGCAGTGAGTCCAGAGAGTGCACTTGCAACACTGGAGATGCAGTGCAGTGAGTCCAGAGAGTGCTCTGGCAACACTGGAGATGCAGTGCAGTGACTCCAGAGAGTGCAGTGGCACCACTGGTGATGCAGTGCAGTGAGTCCAGAGAGGGCACTGGCACCACTGGGGATGCAGTGCAGTGAGTCCAGAGAGTGCACTGGCACCACTGGGGATGCACTGCAGTGAGTCCAGAGTGTGCACTGGGACCACCGGGGATGCACTGCAATGATCCAGAGAGTGCACTGGCACCACTGGGGATGCAGTGCGGTGAGTCCAGAGAGTGCACTGGCACCACTGGGGATGCACTGCAGTGAGTTCAGAGAGTGCACTGGCACCACTGGAAATGGAGTGCAGTGAGTCCAGAGAGTGCACTGGAACCACTGGGGATGCAGTGCAGTGAGTCCAGAGAGTGCACTGGCACCACTGGAAATGGAGTGCAGTGAGTCTAGAGAGTGCACTGGCACCACTGGGGATGCAGTGCAGTGAGTCCAGAGAGTGCACTGGCACCACTGGGGATGCAGTGCAGTGAGTCCAGGGAGTGACCTGGCACCACTGGGGATGCAGTGCAGTGAGTCCAGAGAGTGCACTGGCACCACTGGGGGTGCAGTGCAGTGAGTCCAGAGAGTGCACTGGCACCACAGGTGATGCACCCTGGTGAGTCCAGAGAGTGCACTGACAAAACTGGGGATGCACTACAGTGAGTCCAGAGAGTGCACTGGCACCACTGGGGATGCAGTGCAGTGAGTCCAGAGAGTGCACTGGCACCACTGGGGGTGCAGTGCAGTGAGTCCAGAGAGTGCACTGGCACCACAGGGGATGCACCCTGGTGAGTCCAGAGAGTGCACTGACAAAACTGGGGATGCACTACAGTGAGTCCAGAGTGTGCACTGCCACCACTGGGGATGCAGTGCAGTGAGTCCAGAGAGTGCACTGGCACCACTGGGGATGCAGTGCAGTGAGTCCAGAGAGTGCACTGGCACCACTGGGGATGCAGTGCCGTGAGTCCAGAGAGTGCACTGGCTCCACCGGGGATGCAGTGCAGTGAGTCCAGAGAGTGCACTGGCACCACTGGGGATACACTGCAGAGAGTCCAGAGAGTGCACTGGCACCACTGGGGATGCAGTGCAGTGAGTCCAGAGAGTGCCCTGGCACCACTGGGGATGCAGTGCAGTGAGTCCAGAGAGTACCCTGGCACCAGTGGGGATGCAGTGCAGTGAGTCCAGAGAGTTCACTGGCACCACCGGGGCTGCAGTGCAGTAAGTCCAGAGAGTGCCCTGGCACCACTGGGGATGCAGTGCAGTGAGTCCAGAGAGTATCCTGGCACTAGTGGGGATGCAGTGCAGTGATTCCAGAGAGTTCACTGGCACCAATGGGGATGCAGTTCCGTCAGTCCAGAGAGTGCACTGGCACCACTGGGGATGCAGTACCGTGAGTCCAGAGTGTGCAATGGCACCACAGGGGATGCAGTGCAGTGAGTCCAGAGAGTGCAGTGGCACCACTGGGGATGCAGTGCAGTGAGTCCAGAGAGTGCACTGGCACCACTGGGGATGCAGTGCCGTGAGTCCAGAGAGTGCACTGGCACCATTGGGGATGCAGTGCAGTGAGTCCAGAGAGTGCACTGGCACCACTGGGGATGCAGTGCAGTGAGTCCAGAGTGTGACCTGGCACCACTGGGGATGCAGTGCAGTGAGTCCAGAGAGTGCACTGGCACCACTGGGGATGAAGTGCAGTGAGTCCAGAGAGTGTACTGGCACCACTGGGGATGCACCCCGGTGAGTCCAGAGAGTGCACTGGCACCACTGGGGATGCAGTGCAGTGAGTCCAGAGAGTGCACTGGCACCACTGGGAATGCAGTGCTAGTGAGTCCAGAGAGTGCACTGGCACCACTGGGGATGCAATGGAGTGAGTCCAGAGAGTGCACTGGCACCACTGGGGATGCAGTGCAGTGAGTCCAGAGAGTGCACTGGCACCACTGGAGATGCAGTGTAGTGAGTCCAGAGAGTGCACTGGCACCACTGGGGATGCAGTGCTGTGAGTCCAGAGAGTGCACTGGCACCACTGGGGATGCAATGGAGTGAGTCCAGAGAGTGCACTGGCACCACTGGGGATGCACTGCAGTGACTCAAGAGAGCGCACTGGCACCACTGGGGATGCAGTGCAGTGTGTCCAGAGAGTGCACTGGCACCACAGGGGATACACTGCAGTGAGTCCAGAGAATGCACTGGCACCACTGGGGATGCAATGGAGTGAGTCCAGAGAGTGCACTGGCACCACTGGGGATGCAGTGCAGTGAGTCCAGAGAGTGCACTGGCACCACGAGTGATGCACTACAGTGAGTCCAGAGAGTGCACTGGCACCACTGGGGTTGCAGTGCAGTGAGTCCAGAGAGTGCACTGGCACCACTGGGGATGCAGTGCAGTGAGTCCAGAGAGTGCACTGGCACCACTGGGGATGCAGTGCAGTGAGTTCAGAGAGTGCACTGGCACCACTGGGATTGCAGTGCCGTGAGTGCAGAGAGTGCACTGGCACCACTGGGGATGCAGTGCAGTGAGTCCAGAGAGTGCACTGGCACCACTGGGGATGCAGTGCAGTGAGTCCAGAGTGTGACCTGGCACCACTGGGGATGCAGTGCAGTGAGTCCAGAGAGTGCACTGGCACCACTGGGGATGAAGTGCAGTGAGTCCAGAGAGTTCACTGGCACCACTGGGGATGCAGTGCTGTGAGTCCAGAGAGTGCACTGGCACCACCGGGAATTCAGTACAATGAGTCCAAAGAGTGCACTCGCAGCACTGGGGATGCACTGCAGTGAGTCCAGAGAGTGCACTGGCACCACTGGGGATGCAGTGCAGTGAGTCCAGAGAGTGCCCTGGCGCCACTGGGGATGCAGTGCAGTGAGACCACATAGTGCACTGGCACCACGAGTGATGCACTACAGGGAGTCCAGAGAGTGCCTTGGCACCACTGGGGATGCAGCGCAGTGAGTCCAGAGAGTGCACTGGCACCACTGGGGATGCAGTGCAGTGAGTCCAGAGAGTGCACTGGCACCACTGGGGATGCACTGCAGTGAGTCCAGAGAGTGCACTGGCACCACTGGGGATGCACTGCAGAGAGTCCAGAGAGTGCACTGGCACCACTGGGGATGCAGTGCCGTGAGTCCAGAGAGTGCACTGGCACCACTGGGGATGCAGTGCAGTGAGTCCAGAGAGTGCACTGGCACCACTGGGGATGCAGGCCAGTGAGTCCAGAGAGTGCACTGGCACCACTGGGGATGCACTGCAGTGAGTCCAGAGAGTGCACTTGCAACACTGGAGATGCAGTGCAGTGAGTCCAGAGAGTGCTCTGGCAACACTGGAGATGCAGTGCAGTGACTCCAGAGAGTGCAGTGGCACCACTGGGGATGCAGTGCAGTGAGTCCAGAGAGGGCACTGGCACCACTGGGGATGCAGTGCAGTGAGTCCAGAGAGTGCCCCGGCACCACTGGGGATGCATTGCGGTGAGTCCAGAGAGTGCAGTGGCACCACTGGGGATGCAGTGAAGTGAGTCCACAGAGGGCACTGGCTCCACTGGGGATGCACTGCAGTGAGTCCAGAGAGTGCCCCGGCACCACTGGGGATGCAGTGCAGTGAGTACAGAGAGTGCAGTGGCACCACTAGTGATGCACTGCAGTGAGTGCAGAGAGTGCACTGGCACCACTGGGGATGCAGTGCAGTGAGTCCAGAGAGTGCACTGGCACCACTGGGGATGCAGTGCCGTGAGTCCAGAGAGTGCACTGGCACCACTGGGGATGCACTGCAATGAGTCCAGAGAGTGCACTGGCACCAATGGCAATGCAGTGCAGTGAGTCCAGAGAGTGCCTTGGCACCACTGGGGATGCAGTGCAGTGAGTCCAGAGAGTACCCTGGCACCACTGGGGATGCAGTGCAGTGAGTCCAGAGAGTGTACTGGCACCACGGGGGATGCAGTGCCGTGAGTCCAGAGTGTGCACTGGCACCACTGGGGATGCAGTGCAGTGAGTCCAGAGAGTGCACTGGCACCACTGGGGATGCACTGCAGTGAGTCCAGAGAGTGCACTGGCACCACTGGGGATGCAGTGCTGTGAGTCCAGAGAGTGCACTGGCACCACTGGGGATGCAGTGCAGTGAGTCCAGAGAGTGCACTGGCACCACCGGGGATGCAGTGCCGTGAGTCCAGAGAGTGCACTGGCACCACTGGGGATGCAGTGCAGTGAGTCCAGAGAGTGCACTGGCACCACTGGGGATGCAGTGCAGTGAGACCAGAGATTGCACTGGTACGATTGGGGATGCACTGCAGTGAGTCCAGAGAGTGCACTGGCACCACTGGGGGTGCAGTGCAGTGAGTCCAGAGAGTGCACTGGCACCACTGGGGATGCAGTGCAGTGAGTCCAGAGAGTGCACTGGCACCACTGGGGATGCTGTGCAGTGAGTCCAGAGAGTGCACTGGCACCACTGGGGATGCAGTGCAGTGAGTCCAGAGAGTGCACTGGCACCACTGGGGATGCACTGCAGTGAGTCCAGAGAGTGCAATGGCACCACTGGGGATGCAGTGCTGTGAGTCCAGAGAGAGCAATGGCACCACTAGGGATGCAGTGCAGTGAGTCCAGAGAGTGCACTGACACCACTGGGGATGCAGTGCAGTGAGTCCAGAGAGTGCACTGGAACCACTGGGGATGCAGTGCAGTGAGTCCAGAGAGTGCACTGGTACGATTGGGGATGCAGTGCCGTGAGTCCAGAGAGTGCACTGGCACCACTGGGGATGCAGTGCAGTGAGTCCAGAGAGTGCACTGGCACCACTGGTTGTGCAGTGCAGTGAGTACAGATAGTGCACTGGCACCACTGGGGATGCAGTGCCGTGAGTCCAGAGAGTGCACTGGCACCACTGGGGATGCAGTGCAGTGAGTCCAGAGAGTGCACTGGCACCACCTGGGTTGCAGTGCAGTGAGTCCAGAGAGTGCACTGGCACCTCTGGGGATGCAGTGCAGTGAGTCCAGAGAGTGCACTGGCACCCCCGGGGGATGAAGTGCAGTGAGTCCAGAGAGTGCACTGGCACCACTGGGGATGCAGTGCAGTGAGTCCAGAGAGTGCAGTTGCACCACTGGGGATACAGCGCAGTGAGTCCAGAGAGTGCACTGGCACCACTGGGGATGCAGCGCAGTGAGTCCAGAGAGTGCACTGGCACCACTGGGGATGCACTGCCGTGAGTCCAGAGAGTGCACTGGCACCACTGGAGATGCACTGCCGTGAGTCCAGAGAGTGCACTGGCACCTCTGGGGATGCAGTGCAGTGAGTCCAGAGAGTGCACTGGCAGCACTGGGGATGCAGTGCAGTGAGTCCAGAGAGTGCACTTGCACCACTGGGGAGAGAGTGCCGTGAGTGCAGAGAGTGCACTGGCACCACTGGGGATGCAGTGCAGTGAGTCCAGAGAGTGCACTGGCACCACTGGGGATGCAGTGCAGTGAGTCCAGAGAGTGCACTGGCACCACTGGGGATGCACTGCAGTGAGTCCAGAGAGTGCACTGGCACCACTGGGGATGCACTGCACTGAGTCCAGAGAGGTCACTGGCACCACTGGGGATGCAGTGCAGTGAGTCCAGAGAGTGCACTGGCAACACAGGGGATGCAGTGCAGTGAGTCCAGAGAGTGCACTGGCACCACTGGGGATGCACTGCACTGAGTCCAGAGAGTGCACTGGCACCACTGGGGATGCAGTGCCGTGAGTCCAGAGAGTGCACTGGCACCACTGGGGATGCACTGCAATGAGTCCAGAGAGTGCACTGGCACCAATGGCAATGCAGTGCAGTGAGTCCAGAGAGTGCCTTGGCACCACTGGGGATGCAGTGCAGTGAGTCCAGAGAGTGCCCTGGCACCACTGGGGATGCAGTGCAGTGAGTCCAGAGAGGGCACTGGCACTATTGGGGATGCACCCCGGTGAGTCCAGAGAGTGCACTGGCACCACTGGGGATGCAGTGCACTGAGTCCAGAGAGGTCACTGGCACCACTGGGGATGCAGTGCAGTGAGTCCAGAGAGTGCACTGGCAACACAGGGGATGCAGTGCAGTGAGTCCAGAGAGTGCACTGGCACCACTGGGGATGCACTGCACTGAGTCCAGAGAGTGCACTGGCACCACTGGGGATGCAGTGCCGTGAGTCCAGAGAGTGCACTGGCACCACTGGGGATGCACTGCAATGAGTCCAGAGAGTGCACTGGCACCAATGGCAATGCAGTGCAGTGAGTCCAGAGAGTGCCTTGGCACCACTGGGGATGCAGTGCAGTGAGTCCAGAGAGTGCCCTGGCACCACTGGGGATGCAGTGCAGTGAGTCCAGAGAGTGCACTGGCACCACTGGGGATGCAGTGCCGTTGGTCCAGAGAGTGCACTAGCACCACTGGGGATGCAGTGCCGTGAGTCCAGAGAGTGCACTGGCACCAGTGGGGATGCAGTGCAGTGAGTCCAGAGAGTGCACTGGCACCACTGGGGATACACTGCAGAGAGTCCAGAGAGTGCACTGGCACCACTGGAGATGCACTGCAGTGAGTCCAGAGAGTGCACTGGCACCACTGGGGATGCAGTGCAGTGAGTCCAGAGAGTGCCCTGGCACCACTGGGGATGCAGTGCAGTGAGTCGAGAGAGTGCCCTGGCACCACTGGGGATGCAGTGCAGTGAGTCCAGAGAGTACCCTGGCACCAGTGGGGATGCAGTGCAGTGAGTCCAGAGAGTTCACTGGCACCACTGGGGATGCAGTGCAGTGAGTCCAGAGAGTGCCCTGGCACCACTGGGGATGCAGTGCAGTGAGTCCAGAGAGTATCCTGGCACCAGTGGGGATGCAGTGCAGTGAGTGCAGAGAGTGCACTGGCACCACTGGGGATGCAGTGCAGTGAGTCCAGAGAGTGCACTGGCACCACTGGGGATGCAGTGCCGTGAGTCCAGAGAGTGCACTGGCACCACTGGGGATGCAGTGCAGTGAGTCCAGAGAGTGCACTGGCACCACTGGGGATGCAGTGCAGTGAGTCCAGAGAGTGCACTGGCACCACTGGGGATGCAGTGCAGTGAGTTCAGAGAGTGCACTGGCACCACTGGGGATGCAGTGCAGTGAGTCCAGAGAGTGCACTGGCACCACTGGGGATGCAGTGCAGTGAGTCCAGAGTGTGACCTGGCACCACTGGGGATGCAGTGCAGTGAGTCCAGAGAGTGCACTGGCACCACGAGTGATGCACTACAGGGAGTCCAGAGAGTGCCTTGGCACCACTGGGGATGCAGCGCAGTGAGTCCAGAGAGTGCTCTGGCACCACTGGGGATGCAGTGCAGTGAGTCCAGAGAGTGCACTGGCACCACTGGGGATGCACTGCAGAGAGGCCAGAGAGTGCACTGGCACCACTGGGGATGCAGTGCCGTGAGTCCAGAGAGTGCACTGGCACCACTGGGGATGCACTGCAGTGAGTCCAGAGAGTGCACTGGCACCACTGGTGATGCAGGCCAGTGAGTCCAGAGAGTGCACTGGCACCACTGGGGATGCACTGCAGTGAGTCCAGAGAGTGCACTTGCAACACTGGAGATGCAGTGCAGTGAGTCCAGAGAGTGCTCTGGCAACACTGGAGATGCAGTGCAGTGACTCCAGAGAGTGCAGTGGCACCACTGGTGATGCAGTGCAGTGAGTCCAGAGAGGGCACTGGCACCACTGGGGATGCAGTGCAGTGAGTCCAGAGAGTGCACTGGCACCACTGGGGATGCACTGCAGTGAGTCCAGAGTGTGCACTGGGACCACCGGGGATGCACTGCAATGATCCAGAGAGTGCACTGGCACCACTGGGGATGCAGTGCGGTGAGTCCAGAGAGTGCACTGGCACCACTGGGGATGCACTGCAGTGAGTTCAGAGAGTGCACTGGCACCACTGGAAATGGAGTGCAGTGAGTCCAGAGAGTGCACTGGAACCACTGGGGATGCAGTGCAGTGAGTCCAGAGAGTGCACTGGCACCACTGGAAATGGAGTGCAGTGAGTCTAGAGAGTGCCCTGGCACCACTGGGGATGCAGTGCAGTGAGTCCAGAGAGTGACCTGGCACCACTGGGGATGCAGTGCAGTGAGTCCAGAGAGTGCACTGGCACCACTGGGGGTGCAGTGCAGTGAGTCCAGAGAGTGCACTGGCACCACAGGGGATGCACCCTGGTGAGTCCAGAGAGTGCACTGACAAAACTGGGGATGCACTACAGTGAGTCCAGAGAGTGCACTGGCACCACTGGGGATGCAGTGCCGTGAGTCCAGAGAGTGCACTAGCACCACTGGGGATGCAGTGCCGTGAGTCCAGAGTGTGCACTGCCACCACTGGGGATGCAGTGCAGTGAGTCCAGAGAGTGCACTGGCACCACTGGTGATGCAGTGCAGTGAGTCCAGAGAGTGCACTGGCACCACTGGGGATGCAGTGCCGTGAGTCCAGAGAGTGCACTGGCTCCACCGGGGATGCAGTGCAGTGAGTCCAGAGAGTGCACTGGCACCACTGGGGATACACTGCAGAGAGTCCAGAGAGTGCACTGGCACCACTGGGGATGCAGTGCAGTGAGTCCAGAGAGTGCCCTGGCCCCACTGGGGATGCAGTGCAGTGAGTCCACAGAGGGCACTGGCTCCACTGGGGATGCAGTGCAGTGAGTCCAGAGAGTGCCCCGGCACCACTGGGGATGCATTGCAGTGAGTCCAGAGAGTGCAGTGGCACCACTGGGGATGCAGTGCAGTGAGTCCACAGAGGGCACTGGCTCCACTGGGGATGCACTGCAGTGAGTCCAGAGAGTGCCCCGGCACCACTGGGGATGCAGTGCAGTGAGTACAGAGAGTGCAGTGGCACCACTAGTGATGCACTGCAGTGAGTGCAGAGAGTGCACTGGCACCACTGGGGATGCAGTGCAGTGAGTCCAGAGAGTGCACTGGCACCACTGGGGATGCAGTGCCGTGAGTCCAGAGAGTGCACTGGCACCACTGGGGATGCACTGCAATGAGTCCAGAGAGTGCACTGGCACCAATGGCAATGCAGTGCAGTGAGTCCAGAGAGTGCCTTGGCACCACTGGGGATGCAGTGCAGTGAGTCCAGAGAGTACCCTGGCACCACTGGGGATGCAGTGCAGTGAGTCCAGAGAGTGTACTGGCACCACGGGGGATGCAGTGCCGTGAGTCCAGAGTGTGCACTGGCACCACTGGGGATGCAGTGCAGTGAGTCCAGAGAGTGCACTGGCACCACTGGGGATGCACTGCAGTGAGTCCAGAGAGTGCACTGGCACCACTGGGGATGCACTGCAGTGAGTCCAGAGAGTGCACTGGCACCACTGCGGATGCAGTGCTGTGAGTCCAGAGAGTGCACTGGCAGCACTGGGGATGCAGTGCAGTGAGTCCAGAGAGTGCACTGGCACCACCGGGGATGCAGTGCCGTGAGTCCAGAGAGTGCACTGGCACCACTGGGGATGCAGTGCAGTGAGTCCAGAGAGTGCACTGGCACCACTGGGGATGCAGTGCAGTGAGACCAGAGATTGCACTGGTACGATTGGGGATGCACTGCAGTGAGTCCAGAGAGTGCACTGGCACCACTGGGGATGCACCCTGGTGAGTCCAGAGAGTGCACTGGCACCACTGGGGATGCAGTGCAGTGAGTCCAGAGAGTGCACTGGCACCACTGGGGATGATGTGCAGTGAGTCCAGAGAGTGCACTGGCACCACTGGGGATGCAGTGCAGTGAGTCCAGAGAGTGCACTGGCACCACTGGGGATGCACTGCAGTGAGTCCAGAGAGTGCAATGGCACCACTGGGGATGCAGTGCAGTGAGTCCAGAGAGAGCAATGGCACCACTAGGGATGCAGTGCAGTGAGTCCAGAGAGTGCACTGACACCACTGGGGATGCAGTGCAGTGAGTCCAGAGAGTGCACTGGAACCACTGGGGATGCAGTGCAGTGAGTCCAGAGAGTGCACTGGTACGATTGGGGATGCAGTGCCGTGAGTCCAGAGAGTGCACTGGCACCACTGGGGATGCAGTGCCGTGAGTCCAGAGTGTGCACTTGCACCACTGGCAATGCAGTGCAGTGAGTCCAGAGAGTGCACTGGCACCAGTGGGGATGCAGTGCTGTGAGTCCAGAGAGTGCCTTGGCACCACTGGGGATGCAGTGCAGTGAGTCCAGAGAGTGCACTGGCACTACCGGGGATTCAGTGCCGTGAGTCCAGAGAGTGCACTGGCACCACTGGGGATGCACTGCAGTGAGTCCAGAGAGTGCACTGGCACCACTGGGGATGCACTGCAGTGAGACCAGAGATTGCACTGGTACGATTGGGGATGCACTGCAGTGAGTCCAGAGAGTGCACTGGCACCACTGGGGATGCAGTGCAGTGAGTCCAGAGAGTGCACTGGCACCACTGGGGATGCAGTGCAGTGACTCAAGAGAGTGCACTGGCACCACTAGGGATGCAGTGCAGTGAGTCCAGAGAGTTCACTGGCACAACTGGGGATGCAGTGCAGTGAGTCCAGAGAGTGCCCTGGCACCACTGGGGATGCAGTGCAGTCAGTCCACAGAGGGCACTGGCACCACTGGGGATGCAGTGCAGTGAGTCCAGAGAGTGCCCCGGCACCACTGGGGATGCAGTGCAGTGAGTCGAGAGAGTGCACTGGCACCACTGGGGATGCAGTGCAGTGAGTCCACAGAGGGCACTGGCACCACTGGGGATGCAGTGCAGTGAGTCCAGAGAGTGCACTGGCACCACTGGGGATGCAGTGCAGTGAGTCCAGAGAGTGCACTGGCACCACTGGGGATGCACTGCAGTGAGTCCAGAGAGTGCACTGGCACCACTGGGGATGCAGTGAAATGAGTCCAGAGAGTGCACTGGCACCACTGGGGAAGCACTGCAGTGAGTCCAGAGAGTGCACTGGCACCACTGGGGATGCAGTGCGGTGAGTCCAGAGAGTGCACTGGCACCACTGGGGATGCCCTGCAGTGAGTCCAGAGAGGGCACTGGCACTATTGGGGATGCATCCCGGTGAGTCCAGAGAGTGCCCTGGCACCACTGGGGATGCAGTGCAGTGAGTCCAGAGAGTGCACTGGCACCACTGGGGATGCAGTGCCGTGAGTCCAGAGAGTGCACTGGCACCACTGAGGATGCACTGCAATGAGTCCAGAGAGTGCACTGGCACCAATGGCAATGCAGTGCAGTGAGTCCGGAGAGTGCCTTGGCACCACTGGGGATGCAGTGCCGTGAGTCCAGAGAGTACCCTGGCACCACTGAGGATGCAGTGCAGTGAGTCCAGAGTGTGCACTGGCACCACTGGGGATGCAGTGCAGTGAGTCCAGAGAGTGCACTGGCACCACTGGGGATGCAGTGCTGTGAGTCCAGAGAGTGCACTGGCACCACTGGGGGTGCAGTGCAGTGAGTCCAGAGAGTGCACTGGCACCAGTGGGGATGCACTACAGTGAGTCCAGAGAGTGCACTGGCACCACTGGGGATGCAGTGCAGTGACTCAAGAGAGTGCACTGGCACCACTAGGGATGCAGTGCAGTGAGTCCAGAGAATTCACTGGCACCACTGGGGATGCAGTGCAGTGAGTGCAGAGAGTGCACTGGCCCTACTGGGGATGTAGTGCAGTGAGTCCACAGAGGGCACTGACACCACTGGGGATGCACTGCAGTGAGTCCAGAGAGTGCCCCGGCACCACTGGGGATGCAGTGCAGTGAGTCCAGAGAGTGCAGTGGCACCACTGGGGATGCAGTGCAGTGAGTCCAGAGAGTGCACTGGCACCATTGGGGACGCAGTGCAGTGAGGACAGAGAGTGCACTGGCACCACTGGGGATGCAGTGCAGTGAGTCCAGAGAGTGCACTGGCACCACTGGGGATGCACTGCAGTGAGCTCAGAGAGTGCACTGGCACCACTGGGGATGCAGTGCAGTGACTCCAGAGAGTGCACTGGCACCACTGGGGATGCAGTGCAGTGAGTCCAGAGAGTGCACTGGCACCACTGGGGATGCACTGCAATGAGTCCAGAGAGTGCACTGGCACCAATGGCAATGCAGTGCAGTGAGTCCAGAGAGTACCCTGGCACCACTGGGGATGCAGTGCAGTGAGTCCAGAGAGTGCACTGGCACCACTGGGGATGCAGTGCAGTGAGTCCAGAGAGTGCACTGGCACCAGTGGGGATGCAGTACTGTGAGTCCAGAGAGTGCACTGGCACCACTGGAGGTGCAGTGCAGTGAGTCCAGAGAGTGCACTGGCACCAGTGGGGATGCACTACAGTGAGTCCAGAGAGTGCACTGGCACCACTGGGGGTGCAGTGCCGTGAGTCCAGAGAGCGCACTGGCACCACTGGTGATGCAGTCCAGTGAGTCCAGAGAGCGCACTTGCAACACTGGAGATGCAGTGCAGTGACTCCAGAGAGTGCACTGGCACCACTGGGGATGCAGTGCAGTGAGTCCAGAGAGGGCACTGGCACCACTGGGGATGCAGTGCAGTGAGTCCAGAGAGTGCACTGGCACCACTGGGGATGCACTGCAGTGAGTCCAGAGTGTGCACTGGCACCACCGGGGATGCACTGCAATGAGTCCAGAGAGTGCACTGGCAACACTGGGGATGCAGTGCCGTGAGTCCAGAGAGTGCCCTGGCACCACTGGGGATGCACTGCAATGAGTCCAGAGAGTGCACTGGCACCAATGGCAATGCAGTGCAGTGAGTCCAGAGAGTGCCTTGGCACCACTGGGGATGCAGTGCAGTGAGTCCAGAGAGTGCCCTGGCACCACTGGGGATGCAGTGCAGTGAGTCCAGAGAGTGCACTGGCACCACTGGGGATGCAGTGCCGTTGGTCCAGAGAGTGCACTAGCACCACTGGTGATGCAGTGCCGTGAGTCCAGAGTGTGCACTTGCACCACTGGCAATGCAGTGCCGTGAGTCCAGAGAGTGCACTGGCACCAGTGGGGATGCAGTGCTGTGAGTCCAGAGAGTGCCTTGGCACCACTGGGGATGCAGTGCAGTGAGTCCAGAGAGTGCACTGGCACTACCGGGGATGCAGTGCCGTGAGTCCAGAGAGTGCACTGGCACCACTGGGGATGCACTGCAGTGAGTCCAGAGAGTGCACTGGCACCACTGGGGATGCACTGCAGTGAGACCAGAGATTGCACTGGTACGATTGGGGATGCACTGCAGTGAGTCCAGAGAGTGCACTGGCACCACTGGGGATGCAGTGCAGTGAGTCCAGAGAGTGCACTGGCACCACTGGGGATGCAGTGCAGTGACTCAAGAGAGTGCACTGGCACCACTAGGGATGCAGTGCAGTGAGTCCAGAGAGTTCACTGGCACAACTGGGGATGCAGTGCAGTGAGTCCAGAGAGTGCACTGGCACCACTGGGGATGCAGTGCAGTGAGTCCAGAGAGTGCAGTGGCACCACTGGGGATGCAGTGCAGTGAGTCCAGAGAGTTCACTGGCACCTTTGGGGATGCAGTGCAGTGAGTCCAGAGAGTGCACTTGCACCACTGGGGATGCAGTGCAGTGAGTCCAGAGAGTGCACTGGCACCACTGGGGATGCACTGCAGTGAGCTCAGAGAGTGCACTGGCACCACTGGGGATGCAGTGCAGTGAGTCCAGAGAGTGCACTGGCACCACTGGGGATGCAGTGCAGTGAGTCCAGAGAGTGCACTGGCACCACTGGGGATGCAGTGAAATGAGTCCAGAGAGTGCACTGGCACCACTGGGGATGCAGTGCGGTGAGTCCAGAGAGTGCACTGGCACCACTGGGGATGCAGTGCAGTGAGTTCCAGAGATGGCACTGGCACTATTGGGGATGCACCTCGGTGAGTCCAGAGAGTGCCCTGGCACCACTGGGGATGCAGTGCAGTGAGTCCAGAGAGTGCACTGGCACCACTGGGGATGCAGTGCAGTGAGTCCAGAGAGGTCACTCGCACCACTGGGATTGCAGTGCCGTGAGTCCAGAGAGTGCACTGGCACCACTGAGGATGCACTGCAATGAGTCCAGAGAGTGCACTGGCACCAATGGCAATGCAGTGCAGTGAGTCCAGAGAGTGCCTTGGCACCACTGGGGATGCAGTGCCGTGAGTCCAGAGAGTACCCTGGCACCACTGGGGATGCAGTGCAGTGAGTCCAGAGTGTGCACTGGCACCACTGGGGATGCAGTGCAGTGAGTCCAGAGAGTGCACTGGCACCAGTGGGGATGCAGTGCTGTGAGTCCAGAGAGTGCACTGGCACCACTGGGGGTGCAGTGCAGTGAGTCCACAGAGGGCACTGGCACCAGTGGGGATGCACTACAGTGAGTCCAGAGAGTGCACTGGCACCACTGGGGATGCAGTGCAGTGACTCAAGAGAGTGCACTGGCACCACTAGGGATGCAGTGCAGTGAGTCCAGAGAGTTCACTGGCACCACTGGGGATGCAGTGCAGTGAGTGCAGAGAGTGCACTGGCCCTACTGGGGATGTAGTGCAGTGAGTCCACAGAGGGCACTGGCACCACTGGGGATGCACTGCAGTGAGTCCAGAGAGTGCCCCGGCACCACTGGGGATGCAGTGCAGTGAGTCCAGAGAGTGCACTGGCACCACTGGGGATGCAGTGCAGTGAGTCCAGAGAGTGCACTGGCACCATTGGGGACGCAGTGCAGTGAGGACAGAGAGTGCACTGGCACCACTGGGGATGCAGTGCAGTGAGTCCAGAGAGTGCACTGGCACCACTGGGGATGCACTGCAGTGAGCTCAGAGAGTGCGCTGGCACCACTGGGGATGCAGTGCAGTGACTCCAGAGAGTGCACTGGCACCACTGGGGATGCACTGCAGTGAGTCCAGAGAGTGCCCTGGCACCACTGGGGATGCAGTGCAGTGAGTCCAGAGAGTGCACTGGCACCACTGGGGATGCAGTTCAGTGAGTTCAGAGAGTGCACTGGCACCACTGGGGATGCAGTGCAGTGAGTCCAGAGAGTGCACTGGCACCACTGGGGATGCACTGCAGTGAGTCCAGAGAGTGCACTGGCACCACTGAGGATGCACTGCAATGAGTCCAGAGAGTGCACTGGCACCAATGGCAATGCAGTGCAGTGAGTCCAGAGAGTGCCTTGGCACCACTGGGGATGCAGTGCAGTGAGTCCAGAGAGTACCCTGGCACCACTGGGGATGCAGTGCAGTGAGTCCAGAGAGTGCACTGGCACCACTGGGGATGCAGTGCAGTGAGTCCAGAGAGTGCACTGGCACCAGTGGGGATGCAGTACTGTGAGTCCAGAGAGTGCACTGGCACCACTGAGGGTGCAGTGCAGTGAGTCCAGAGAGTGCACTGGCACCAGTGGGGATGCACTACAGTGAGTCCAGAGAGTGCACTGGCACCACTGGGGATGCAGTGCCCTGAGTCCAGAGAGCGCACTGGCACCACTGGGGATGCAGTCCAGTGAGTCCAGAGAGCGCACTTGCAACACTGGAGATGCAGTGCAGTGACTCCAGAGAGTGCACTGGCACCACTGGGGATGCAGTGCAGTGAGTCCAGAGAGTGCACTGGCACCACTGGGGATGCAGTGCAGTGAGTCCAGAGAGTGCACTGGCACCACTGGGGATGCACTGCAGTGAGTCCAGAGTGTGCACTGGCACCAACGGGGATGCACTGCAATGAGTCCAGAGAGTGCACTGGCACCACTGGGGATGCAGTGCCGTGAGTCCAGAGAGTGCACTGGCACCACTGGGGATGCAGTGCAGTGAGTCCAGAGAGTGCACTGGCACCACTGGGGATGCAGTGCAGTGAGTCCAGAGAGTGCACTGGCACCACTGGGGATGCAGTGCAGTGAGTCCAGAGAGTGCACTGGCACCACTGGGGATGCACTGCAGTGAGTCCAGAGAGTGCCTTGGCACCACTGGGGATGCAGCGCAGTGAGTCCAGAGAGTGCACTGTCACCACCGGGGATGCACTGCAATGAGTCCAGAGAGTGCACTGGCACCACTGGGGATGCAGTGCAGTGAGTCCAGAGAGTGCACTGGCACCACTGGGGATGCACTGCAGTGAGTCCAGAGAGTGCACTGGCACCTCTGGGGATGCAGTGCAGTGAGTCCAGAGAGTGCACTGGCACCACTGGGGATGCACTGCAGTGAGTCCAGAGAGTGCACTGGCACCACTGGGGATGCACCCCTGTGAGTCCAGAGAGTGCACTGGCACCACTGGGGATGCAGTGCAGTGAGTCCAGAGAGTACCCTGGCACCACTGGGGATGCAGTGCAGTGAGTCCAGAGAGTGCACTGGCACCACTGGGGATGCAGTGCAGTGAGTCCAGAGAGTGCACTGGCACCACTGGGGATGCAGTGCAGTGAGTCCAGAGAGTACACTGGCACCACTGGGGATGCAGTGAAATGAGTCCAGAGAGTGCACTGGCACCAGTGGGGATGCACTGCAGTGAGTCCAGAGAGTGCACTGGCACCACTGGGGATGCAGTGCAGTGAGTCCAGAGAGGGCACTGGCACCACTGGGGATGCACTGCAGTGAGTCCAGAGAGGGCACTGGCACTATTGGGGATGCACCCCAGTGAGTCCAGAGAGTGCCCTGGCACCACTGGGGATGCAGTGCAGTGAGTCCAGAGAGTGCACCAGCACCACTGGGGATGCAGTGCAGTGAGTCCAGAGAGTGCACTGGCACCACTGAGGATGCACTGAAATGAGTCCAGAGAGTGCACTGGCACCAATGGCAATGCAGTGCAGTGAGTCAGGAGAGTGCCTTGGCACCACTGGGGATGCAGTGCAGTGAGTCCAGAGAGTACCCTGGCACCACTGGGGATGCAGTGCAGTGAGTCCAGTGTGCACTGGCACCACTGGGGATGCAGTGCAGTGAGTCCAGCGAGTGCACTGGCACCAGTGGGAATGCAGTGCTGTGAGTCCAGAGAGTGCACTGGCACCACTGGGGGTGCAGTGCAGTGAGTCCAGAGAGTGCACTGGCACCAGTGGGGATGCACTACAGTGAGTCCAGAGAGTGCACTGGCACCACTGGGGATGCAGTGCAGTGACTCAAGAGAGTGCACTGGCACCACTAGGGATGCAGTGCAGTGAGTCCAGAGAGTTCACTGGCACCACTAGGGATGCAGTGCAGTGAGTGCAGAGAGTGCACTGGCACCACTGGGGATGCAGTGCCGTGAATCCAGAGAGCGCACCGGCACCACTGGTGATGCAGTCCAGTGAGTCCAGAGAGCGCACTTGCAACACTGGAGATGCAGTGCAGTGACTCCAGCGAGTGCACTGGCACCACTGGGGATGCAGTGCAGTGAGTCCAGAGAGGGCACTGGCACCACTGGGGATGCAGTGCAGTGAGTCCAGAGAGTGCACTGGCACCACTGGGGATGCACTGCAGTGAGTCCAGAGTGTGCAGTGGCACCACTGGGGATGCACTGCAATGAGTCCAGAGAGTGCACTAGCACCACTGGGGATGCAGTGCCGTGAGTCCAGAGAGTGCACTGGCACCACTGGGGATGCAGTGCAGTGAGTCCAGAGAGTGCACTGGCACCACTGGGGATGCAGTGCAGTGACTCCAGAGAGTGCACTGGCCCTACTGGGGATGCACTGCAGTGAGTCCAGAGAGTGCACTGGCACCACTGGGGATGCACTGCAGTGAGTCCAGAGAGTGCCTTGGCACGACTGGGGATGCAGTGCAGTGAGTCCAGAGAGTGCACTGTCACCACCGGGGATGCACTGCAATGAGTCCAGAGAGTGCACTGGCACCACTGGGGATGCACTGCAGTGAGTCCAGAGAGTGCACTGGCACCTCTGGGGATGCAGTGCATTGAGTCCAGAGAGTGCACTGGCACCACTGGGGATGAAGTGCAGTGAGTCCAGAGAGTGCACTGGCACCACTGGGGATGCAGTGCAGTGAGTCCAGAGAGTGCACTGGCACCACTGGGGATGCAGTGCAGTGAGTCCAGAGAGTAAACTGGCACCACTGGGGATGCAGTGCAGTGAGTCCAGAGAGTGCACTGGCACCACTGGGGATGCAGTGCCGTGAGTCCAGAGAGTGCACTAGCACCACTGGGGATGCAGTGCCGTGAGTCCAGAGTGTGCACTGCCACCACTGGGGATGCAGTGCAGTGAGTCCAGAGAGTGCACTGGCACCAGTGGTGATGCAGTGCAGTGGGTCCAGAGAGTTCACTAGCACCACTGGGGATGCAGTGCTGTGAGTCCAGAGAGTGCACTGGCACTACCGGGAATTCAGTGCAGTGAGTCCAAAGAGTGCACTGGCACCACTGGGAATGCAGTGCCGTGAGTCCAGAGAGTGCAATGGCACCACTGGGGATGCAGTGCAGTGAGTCCAGAGAGTGCACTGGCACCACTGGGGATGCAGTGTAGTGAGTCCAGAGTGTGACCTGGCACCACTGGGGATGCAGTGCAGTGAGTCCAGAGAGTGCACTGGCACCACTGGGGATGAAGTGCAGTGAGTCCAGAGAGTGTACTGGCACCACTGGGGATGCACTCCGGTGAGTCCAGAGAGTGCACTGGCACCACTGGGGATGCACTGCAGTGAGTCCAGAGAGTGCATTGGCACCACTGGGGATGCAGTGCAGTGAGTCCAGAGAGTTCACTGGCACCACTGGGGATGCAGTGCTGTGAGTCCAGAGAGTGCACGGGCACCACCGGGAATTCAGTACAGTGAGTCCAAAGAGTGCACTGGCAGCACTGGGGATGCAGTGCAGTGAGTCCAGAGAGTGCACTGGCACCACTGGGGATGCAGTGCAGTGAGTCCAGAGAGTGCCCTGGCGCCACTGGGGATGCAGTGCAGTGAGTCCAGAGAGTGCACTGGCACTACGAGTGATGCACTACAGGGAGTCCAGAGAGTGCCTTGGCACCACTGGGGATGCAGCGCAGTGAGTCCAGAGAGTGCACTGGCACCACTGGGGATGCAGTGCAGTGAGTCCAGAGAGTGCACTGGCACCACTGGGGATGCAGTGCAGTGAGTCCAGAGAGTGCACTGGCACCACTGGGGATGCACTGCAGTGAGTCCAGAGAGTGCACTGGCACCACTGGGGATGCACTGCAGTGAGTCCAGAGAGTGCACTGGCACCAGTGGGGATGCAGTGCAGTGGGTCCAGAGAGTTCACTGGCACCACTGGGGATGCAGTGCTGTGAGTCCAGAGAGTGCACTGGCACTACCGGGAATTCAGTGCAGTGAGTCCAAAGAGTGCACTGGCAGCACTGGGGATGCAGTGCAGTGAGTCCAGAGAGTGCACTGGCAACACTGGGGATGCACTGCAGTGAGTCCAGAGAGTGCACTGGAACCACTGGGGATGCAGTGCAGTGAGTCCAGAGAGTGCCCTGGCACCACTGGGGATGCAGTGCAGTGAGTTCAGAGAATACACTGGCACCACTGGGGATGCAGTGCCGTGAGTCCAGAGAGTACCCTGGCACCACTGGGGATGCAGTGCAGTGAGTCCAGAGAGTGCACTGGCACCACTGGTGATACACTGCAGAGAGTCCAGAGAGTGCACTGGCACCACTGGAGATGCACTGCAGTGAGTCCAGAGAGTGCACTGGCACCACTGGGGATGCAGTGCAGTGAGTCCAGAGAGTGCCCTGGCACCACTGGGGATGCAGTGCAGTGAGTCGAGAGAGTGCACTGGCACCACTGGGGATGCAGTGCAGTGAGTCCAGAGAGTACCCTGGCACCACTGGGGATGCAGTGCAGTGAGTCCAGAGAGTTCACTGGCACCACTGGGGATGCAGTGCAGTGAGTCCAGAGAGTGCCCTGGCACCACTGGGGATGCACTGCAGTGAGTCCAGAGAGTATCCTGGCACCAGTGGGGATGCAGTGCAGTGAGTGCAGAGAGTGCACTGGCACCACTGGGGATGCAGTGCAGTGAGTCCAGAGAGTGCACTGGCACCACTGGGGATGCAGTGCAGTGAGTCCAGAGAGTGCCCTGGCGCCACTGGGGATGCAGTGCAGTGAGTCCAGAGAGAGTGCACTGGCACCACGAGTGATGCACTACAGGGAGTCCAGAGAGTGCCTTGGCACCACTGGGGATGCAGCGCAGTGAGTCCAGAGAGTGCACTGGCACCACTGGGGATGCAGTGCAGTGAGTCCAGAGAGTGCACTGGCACCACTGGGGATGCAGTGCAGTGAGTCCAGAGAGTGCACTGGCACCACTGGGGATGCACTGCAGAGAGTCCAGAGAGTGCACTGGCACCACTGGGGATGCAGTGCCGTGAGTCCAGAGAGTGCACTGGCACCACTGGGGATGCACTGCAGTGAGTCCAGAGAGTGCACTGGCACCACTGGTGATGCAGGCCAGTGAGTCCAGAGAGTGCACTGGCACCACTGGGGATGCACTGCAGTGAGTCCAGAGAGTGCACTTGCAACACTGGAGATGCAGTGCAGTGAGTCCAGAGAGTGCTCTGGCAACACTGGAGATGCAGTGCAGTGACTCCAGAGAGTGCAGTGGCACCACTGGGGATGCAGTGCAGTGAGTCCAGAGAGGGCACTGGCACCACTGGAGGTGCAGTGCAGTGAGTCCAGAGAGTGCACTGGCACCACTGGGGATGCAGTGCCGTGAGTCCAGAGAGTGCACTGGCTCCACCGGGGATGCAGTGCAGTGAGTCCAGAGAGTGCACTCGCACCACTGGGGATACACTGCAGAGAGTCCAGAGAGTGCACTGGCACCACTGGGGATGCACCCCGGTGAGTCCAGAGAGTGCAATGGCACCACTGGGGATGCAGTGCAGTGAGTCCAGAGAGTACCCTGGCACCAGTGGGGATGCAGTGCAGTGAGTCCAGAGAGTTCACTGGCACCACCGGGGCTGCAGTGCAGTGAGTCCAGAGAGTGCCCTGGCACCACTGGGGATGCAGTGCAGTGAGTCCAGAGAGTATCCTGGCACTAGTGGGGATGCAGTGCAGTGAGTCCAGAGAGTACCCTGGCACCACTGGGGATGCAGTACCGTGAGTCCAGAGTGTGCAATGGCACCACAGGGGATGCAGTGCAGTGAGTCCAGAGAGTGCAGTGGCACCACTGGGGATGCAGTGCAGTGAGTCCAGAGAGTGCACTGGCACCACTGGGGATGCAGTGCAGTGAGTCCAGAGAGTGCACTGGCACCACTGGGGATGCAGTGCAGTGAGTCCAGAGAGTGCACTGGCACCACTGGGGATGCAGTGCCGTGAGTCCAGAGAGTGCACTGGCACCACTGGGGATGCAGTGCAGTGAGTCCAGAGAGTCCACTGGCACCACTGGGGATGCAGTGCCGTGAGTCCAGAGTGTGCCCTGGCACCACTGGGGATGCAGTGCAGTGAGTCCAGAGAGTATCCTGGCACTAGTGGGGATGCAGTGCAGTGAGTCCAGAGTGTTCACTGGCACCAATGGGGATGCAGTTCCGTCAGTCCAGAGAGTGCACTGGCACCACTGCGGATGCAGTACCGTGAGTCCAGAGTGTGCAATGGCACCACAGGGGATGCAGTGCAGTGAGTCCAGAGAGTGCAGTGGCACCACTGGGGATGCAGTGCAGTGAGTCCAGAGAGTGCACTGGCACCACTGGGGATGCAGTGCAGTGAGTCCAGAGAGTGCACTGGCACCACTGGGGATGCAGTGCAGTGAGTCCAGAGAGTGCACTGGCACCACTGGGGATGCAGTGCCGTGAGTCCAGAGAGTGAACTGGCACCACTGGGGATGCAGTGCCGTGATCCAGAGAGTGCACTGGCACCACTGGGGATGCAGTGCCGTGAGTCCAGAGAGTGCACTGGCACCACTGGGGATGCACTGCAGTGAGTTCAGAGAGTGCACTGGCACCACTGGAAATGGAGTGCAGTGAGTCCAGAGAGTGCACTGGAACCACTGGGGATGCAGTGCAGTGAGTCCAGAGAGTGCACTGGCACCACTGGAAATGGAGTGCAGTGAGTCCAGAGAGTGCCCTGGCACCACTGGGGATGCAGTGCAGTGAGTCCAGAGAGTACCCTGGCACCAGTGGGGATGCAGTGCAGTGAGTCCAGAGAGTTCACTGGCACCACCGGGGCTGCAGTACAGTGAGTCAAGAGAGTGCCCTGGCACCACTGGGGATGCAGTGCAGTGAGTCCAGAGAGTATCCTGGCACTAGTGGGGATGCAGTGCAGTGAGTCCAGAGAGTTCACTGGCACCAATGGGGATGCAGTTCCGTCAGTCCAGAGAGTGCACTGGCACCACTGGGGATGCAGTACCGTGAGTCCAGAGTGTGCAATGGCACCACAGGGGATGCAGTGCAGTGAGTCCAGAGAGTGCAGTGGCACCACTGGGGATGCAGTGCAGTGAGTCCAGAGAGTGCACTGGCACCACTGGGGATGCAGTGCAGTGAGTCCAGAGAGTGCACTGGCACCACTGGGGATGCAGTGCCGTGAGTCCAGAGAGTGCACTGGCACCACTGGGGATGCAGTGCAGTGAGTCCAGAGAGTCCACTGGCACCACTGGGGATGCAGTGCCGTGAGTCCAGAGAGTGCACTGGCACCAGTGGGGATGCAGTGCAGTGAGTCCAGAGAGTGCACTGGCACCACTGGGGATGCAGTGCAGTGAGTCCAGAGTGTGACCTGGCACCACTGGGGATGCAGTGCAGTGAGTCCAGAGAGTGCACTGGCACCACTGGGGATGAAGTGCAGTGAGTCCAGAGAGTGCACTGGCACCACTGGGGATGCACCCCGGTGAGTCCAGAGAGTGCACTGGCACCACTGGGGATGCACTACAGTGAGTCCAGAGAGTGCACTGGCACCACTGGGGATGCAGTGCTAGTGAGTCCAGAGAGTGCACTGTCACCACTGGTGATGCAGTGCAGTGAGTCCAGAGAGTGCACTGGCACCACTGGGGATGCAGTGCAGTGAGTCCAGAGAGTGCACTGGCACCACTGGGGATACACTGCAGTGAGTCCAGAGAGTGCACTGGCACCACTGAGGATGCAATGGAGTGAGTCCAGAGAGTGCACTGGCACACTGGGGATGCACTGCAGTGACTCAAGAGAGCGCACTGGCACCACTAGGTATGCAGTGCAGTGTGTCCAGAGAGTGCACTGGCACCACAGGGGATACACTGCAGTGAGTCCAGAGAATGCACTGGCACCACTGGGGATGCAGTGGAGTGAGTCCAGAGAGTGCACTGGCACCACTGGGGATGCAGTGCAGTGAGTCCAGAGAGTGCACTGGCACCACTGGGGATGCAGTGCAGTGAGTCGAGAGAGTGCCCTGGCACCAGTGGGGATGCAGTGCAGTGAGTCCAGAGAGTTCACTGGCACCACTGGGGATGCAGTGCAGTGAGTCCAGAGAGTGCCCTGGCACCACTGGGGATGCAGTGCAGTGAGTCCAGAGAGTATCCTGGCACCAGTGGGGATGCAGTGCAGTGAGTGCAGAGATTGCACTGGCACCACTGGGGATGCAGTGCAGTGAGTCCAGAGAGTGCACTGGCACCACTGGGGATGCAGTGCAGTGAGTCCAGAGAGTGCACTGGCACCACGGGTGATGCACTACAGTGAGTCCAGAGAGTGCACTGGCACCACTGGGGATGCAGTGCAGTGAGTCCAGAGAGTGCACTGGCACCACTGGGGATGCAGTGCAGTGAGTCCACAGAGGGCACTGGCACCACTGGGGATGCAGTGCAGTGAGTCCTGAGAGTGCACTGGCACCACGGGTGATGCACTACAGTGAGTCCAGAGAGTGCACTGGCACCACTGGGGATGCAGTGCAGTGAGTCCAGAGAGTGCACTGGCACCACTGGTGATGCAGTGCAGTGACTCCAGAGAGTGCAGTGGCACCACTGGGGATGCAGTGCAGTGAGTCCAGAGAGGGCACTGGCACCAGTGGGGATGCAGTGCAGTGAGTCCAGAGAGTGCACTGGCACCACTGGGGATGCACTGCAGTGAGTCCAGAGTGTGCACTGGCACCACCGGGGATGCAGTGCAGTGAGTCCAGAGAGTGCACTGGCACCACTGGGGATGCAGTGCCGTGAGTCCAGAGAGTGCACTGGCTCCACCGGGGATGCAGTGCAGTGAGTCCAGAGAGTATCCTGGCACTAGTGGGAATGCAGTGCAGTGAGTCCAGAGAGTTCACTGGCACCAATGGGGATGCAGTTCCGTCAGTCCAGAGAGTGCACTGGCACCACTGGGGATGCAGTACCGTGAGTCCAGAGTGTGCAATGGCACCACAGGGGATGCAGTGCAGTGAGTCCAGAGAGTGCAGTGGCACCACTGGGGATGCAGTGCAGTGAGTCCAGAGAGTGCACTGGCACCACTGGGGATGCAGTGCAGTGAGTCCAGAGAGTGCACTGGCACCACTGGGGATGCAGTGCCGTGAGTCCAGAGAGTGCACTGGCACCACTGGGGATGCAGTGCCGTGAGTCCAGAGAGTGCACTGGCACCACTGGGGATGCAGTGCAGTGAGTCCAGAGAGTGCACTGGCACCACGGGTGATGCACTACAGTGAGTCCAGAGAGTGCACTGGCACCACTGGGGATGCAGTGCAGTGAGTCCAGAGAGTGCACTGGCACCACTGGGGATGCAGTGCAGTGAGTCCACAGAGGGCACTGGCACCACTGGGGATGCAGTGCAGTGAGTTCAGAGAGTGCACTGGCACCACTGGGAATGCAGTGCCGTGAGTCCAGAGAGTGCACTGGCACCACTGGGGATGCAGTGCAGTGAGTCCAGAGAGTGCACTGGCACCACTGGGGATGCAGTGCAGTGAGTCCAGAGTGTGACCTGGCACCACTGGGGATGCAGTGCAGTGAGTCCAGAGAGTGCACTGGCACCACTGGGGATGAAGTGCAGTGAGTCCAGAGAGTTCACTGGCACCACTGGGGATGCAGTGCTGTGAGTCCAGAGAGTGCACTGGCACCACCGGGAATTCAGTACAATGAGTCCAAAGAGTGCACTCGACGCACTGGGGATGCACTGCAGTGAGTCCAGAGAGTGCACTGGCACCACTGGGGATGCAGTGCAGTGAGTCCAGAGAGTGCCCTGGCGCCACTGGGGATGCAGTGCAGTGAGTCCAGAGAGTGCACTGGCACCACGAGTGATGCACTACAGGGAGTCCAGAGAGTGCCTTGGCACCACTGGGGATGCAGTGCAGTGAGTCCAGAGAGTGCACTGGCACCACTGGGGATGCATTGCAGTGAGTCCAGAGAGTGCACTGGCACCACTGGGGATGCACTGCAGAGAGTCCAGAGAGTGCACTGGCACCACTGGGGATGCAGTGCCGTGAGTCCAGAGAGTGCACTGGCACCACTGGGGATGCACTGCAGTGAGTCCAGAGAGTGCACTGTCACCACTGGGGATGCAGGCCAGTGAGTCCAGAGAGTGCACTGGCACCACTGGGGATGCACTGCAGTGAGTCCAGAGAGTGCACTTGCAACACTGGAGATGCAGTGCAGTGAGTCCAGAGAGTGCTCTGGCAACACTGGTGATGCAGTGCAGTGACTCCAGAGAGTGCAGTGGCACCACTGGGGATGCAGTGCAGTGAGTCCAGAGAGGGCACTGGCACCAGTGGGGATGCAGTGCAGTGAGTCCAGAGAGTGCACTGGCACCACTGGGGATGCACTGCAGTGAGTCCAGAGTGTGCACTGGCACCACCGGGGATGCAGTGCAGTGAGTCCAGAGAGTGCACTGGCACCACTGGGGATGCAGTGCCGTGAGTCCAGAGAGTGCACTGGCTCCACCGGGGATGCAGTGCAGTGAGTCCAGAGAGTATCCTGGCACTAGTGGGAATGCAGTGCAGTGAGTCCAGAGAGTTCACTGGCACCAATGGGGATGCAGTTCCGTCAGTCCAGAGAGTGCACTGGCACCACTGGGGATGCAGTACCGTGAGTCCAGAGTGTGCAATGGCACCACAGGGGATGCAGTGCAGTGAGTCCAGAGAGTGCAGTGGCACCACTGGGGATGCAGTGCAGTGAGTCCAGAGAGTGCACTGGCACCACTGGGGATGCAGTGCAGTGAGTCCAGAGAGTGCACTGGCACCACTGGGGATGCAGTGCCGTGAGTCCAGAGAGTGCACTGGCACCACTGGGGATGCAGTGCCGTGAGTCCAGAGAGTGCACTGGCACCACTGGGGATGCAGAGCAGTGAGTCCAGAGAGTCCACTGGCACCACTGGGGATGCAGTGCAGTGAGTCCAGAGAGTGCACTGGCACCAGTGGGGATGCAGTGCAGTGAGTCCAGAGAGTGCACTGGCACCACTGGGGATGCAGTGCAGTGAGTCCAGAGTGTGACCTGGCACCACTGGGGATGCAGTGCAGTGAGTCCAGAGAGTGCACTGGCACCACTGGGGATGAAGTGCAGTGAGTCCAGAGAGTGTACTGGCACCAATGGGGATGCACCCCGGTGAGTCCAGAGAGTGCACTGGCACCACTGGGGATGCACTACAGTGAGTCCAGAGAGTGCACTGGCACCACTGGGGATGCAGTGCTAGTGAGTCCAGAGAGTGCACTGTCACCACTGGGGATGCAGTGCAGTGAGTCCAGAGAGTGCACTGGCACCACTGGGGATGCAGTGCAGTGAGTCCAGAGAGTGCACTGGCACCACTGGGGATACACTGCAGTGAGTCCAGAGAGTGCACTGGCACCACTGGGGATGCAATGGAGTGAGTCCAGAGAGTGCACTGGCACCACTGGGGATACACTGCAGTGACTCAAGAGAGCGCACTGGCACTACTGGGGATGCAGTGCAGTGTGTCCAGAGAGTGCACTGGCACCACAGGGGATACACTGCAGTGAGTCCAGAGAATGCACTGGCACCACTGGGGATGCAATGGAGTGAGTCCAGAGAGTGCACTCGCACCACTGGGGATGCACTGCAGTGACTCAAGAGAGCGCACTGGCACCACTGGTGATGCAGTGCAGTGAGTCCAGAGAGTGCACTGGCACCACTGGGGATGCAGTGCAGTGAGTCCAGAGAGTGCACGGGCACCCCTGGGGATGCAGTGCAGTGAGTCCAGAGAGTGCACGGGCACCACTGGGGATGCCGTGCAGTGAGTCCAGAGAGTGCACTGGCACCACTGGTTGTGCAGTGCAGTGAGTCCAGAGAGTGCACTGGCACCACTGGGGATGCAGTGCAGTGAGTCCAGAGAGTGCACTGGCACCACTGGGGATGCACTGCAGTGAGTCCAGAGAGTGCACTGGCACCACCTGGGATGCAGTGCAGTGAGTACAGATAGTGCACTGGCACCACTGGGGATGCAGTGCAGTGAGTCCAGAGAGTGCACTGGCACCACTGGGGATGAAGTGCAGTGAGTCCAGAGAGTGCACTGGCACCACTGGGGATGCAGCGCAGTGAGTCCAGAGAGTGCACTGGCACCACTGGGGATGCAGCGCAGTGAGTCCAGAGAGTGCACTGGCACCACTGGGGATGCACTGCCGTGAGTCCAGAGAGTGCACTGGCACCACTGGGGATGCACTGCCGTGAGTCCAGAGAGTGCACTGGCACCACCGGGGATGCAGTGCAGTGAGTCCAGAGAGTGCACTGGCAGCACTGGGGATGCAGTTCAGTGAGTCCAGAGAGTGCACTTGCACCACTGGGGAGACAGTGCAGTGAGTCCAGAGAGTGCACTGGCACCACTGGGGATGCAGTGCAGTGAGTCCAGAGAGTGCACTGGCACCACTGGGGATGCAGTGCAGTGAGTCCAGAGAGTGCACTGGCACCACTGGGGATGCACCCCGGCAGGTCCAGAGAGTGCACTGTTACCACTGGGAATGCAGTGCAGCGAGTCCAGAGAGTGCACTGGCACCACTGGGGATGCAGTGCAGTGAGTCCAGAGAGTGCCCTGGCACCACTGGGGATGCATTGCAGTGAGTACAGAGAGTGCACTGGCACCACTGGGGATGCAGTGCAGTGAGTCCAGAGAGTGCACTAGCACCACTGGGGATGCAGTGCAGTGAGTCCAGAGAGTGCACTGGCACCACTGGGGATGCAGTGCAGTGAGTCCAGAGAGTGCACTGGCACCAATGGGGATGCACTGCAGTGAGTCCAGAGAGTGCACTGGCACCACTGGGGATGCAGTGCCGTGAGTCCAGAGAGTGCACTGGCACCACTGGGGATGCACTGCAATGAGTCCAGAGAGTGCACTGGCACCACAGGGGATGCAGTGCAGTGAGTCCAGAGAGTGCACTGGCACCACTGGGGATGCAGTGCTGTTGGTCCAGAGAGTGCACTAGCACCACTGGGGATGCAGTGCCGTGAGTCCAGAGTGTGCACTGGCACCACTGGGGATGCAGTGCAGTGAGTCCAGAGAGTGCACTGGCACCAGTGGGGATGCAGTGCTGTGAGTCCAGAGAGTGCCTTGGCACCACTGGGGATGCAGTGCAGTGAGTCCAGAGAGTGCACTGGCACCACCGGGGCTGCAGTGCCGTGAGTCCAGAGAGTGCACTGGCACCACTGGGGATGCACTGCAGTGAGTCCAGAGAGTGCACTGGCACCACTGGGGATGCACTGCAGTGAGACCAGAGATTGCACTGGTACGATTGGGGATGCACTGCAGTGAGTCCAGAGAGTGCACTGGCACCACTGGGGATGCAGTGCAGTGAGTCCAGAGAGTGCACTGGCACCACTGGGGATGCAGTGCAGTGACTCAAGAGAGTGCACTGGCACCACTAGGGATGCAGTGCAGTGAGTCCAGAGAGTTCACTGGCACCACTGGGGATGCAGTGCAGTGAGTCCAGAGAGTGCACTGGCCCTACTGGGGATGTAGTGCAGTGAGTCCACAGAGGGCACTGGCACCACTGGGGATGCACTGCAGTGAGTCCAGAGAGTGCCCCGGCACCACTGGGGATGCAGTGCAGTGAGTCCAGAGAGTGCACTGGCACCATTGGGGATGCAGTGCAGTGAGTCCAGAGAGTGCACTGGCACCACTGGGGATGCAGTGCAGTGAGTCCAGAGAGTGCACTGGCACCACTGGGGATGCACTGGAGTGAGCTCAGAGAGTGCACTGGCACCACTGGGGATGCAGTGCAGTGAGTCCAGAGAGTGCACTGGCACCAATGGGGATGCAGTGCAGTGAGTCCAGAGAGTGCACTGGCACCACTGGGGATGCAGTGAAATGAGTCCAGAGAGTGCACTGGCACCACTGGGGATGCACTGCAGTGAGTCCAGAGAGTGCACTGGCACCACTGGGGATGCAGTGCGGTGAGTCCAGAGAGCGCACTGGCACCACTGGGAATGCACTGCAGTGAGTCCAGAGAGGGCACTGGCACTATTGGGGATGCACCCCGGTGAGTCCAGAGAGTGCACTGGAACCACTGGGAATGCACTGCACTGAGTCCAGAGAGGTCACTGGCACCACTGGGGATGCAGTGCAGTGCGTCCAGAGAGTGCACTGGCACCACTGGTGATGCACTGCAGTGAGTCCAGAGAGTGCACTGGCACCTCTGGGGATGAAGTGCAGTGAGTCCAGAGAGTGCACTGGCACCACTGGGGATGCAGTGCCGTGAGTCCAGAGAGTGCACTGGCACCACTGGGGATGCACTGCCGTGAGTCCAGAGAGTGCACTGGCACCTCTGGGGATGCACTGCAGTGAGTCCAGAGAGTGCACTGGCACCTCTGGGGATGCAGTGCAGTGAGTCCAGAGAGTGCACTGGCACCACTGGGGATGCACTGCAGTGAGTCCAGAGAGTGCACTTGCACCACTGGGGAGACAGTGCAGTGAGTCCAGAGAGTGCACTGGCACCACTGGGGATGCAGTGCAGTGAGTCCAGAGAGTGCACTGGCACCACTGGGGATGCAGTGCAGTGAGTCCAGAGAGTGCCTTGGCACCACTGGGGATGCAGTGCAGTGAGTCCAGAGAGTGCACTGGCACCACTGGGGATGCAGTGCCGTGAGTCCAGAGAGTGCAGTGGCACCACTGGGGATGCACTGCAGTGAGTCCAGAGAGTGCACTGGCACCACTGGGGATGCACTGCAGTGAGACCAGAGATTGCACTGGTACGATTGGGGATGCACTGCAGTGAGTCCAGAGAGTGCACTGGCACCACTGGGGATGCAGTGCAGTGAGTCCAGAGAGTGCACTGGCACCACTGGGGATGCAGTGCAGTGACTCAAGAGAGTGCACTGGCACCACTGGGGATGCACTGCAGTGAGTCCAGAGAGTTCACTGGCACCACTGGGGATGCCGTGCAGTGAGTCCAGAGAGTGCACTGGCACCACTGGGGATGTAGTGCAGTGAGTCCACAGAGGGCACTGGCACCACTGGGGATGCACTGCAGTGAGTCCAGAGAGTGCCCCGGCACCACTGGGGATGCAGTGCAGTGAGTCCAGAGAGTGCACTGGCACCATTGGGGATGCAGTGCAGTGAGTCCAGAGAGTGCACTGGCACCACTGGGGATGCAGTGCAGTGAGTCCAGAGAGTGCACTGGCACCACTGGGGATGCACTGTAGTGAGCTCAGAGAGTGCACTGGCACCACTGGGGATGCAGTGCAGTGAGTCCAGAGAGTGCACTGGCACCAATGGGGATGCAGTGCAGTGAGTCCAGAGAGTGCACTGGCACCACTGGGGATGCAGTGAAATGAGTCCAGAGAGTGCACTGGCACCACTGGGGATGCACTGCAGTGAGTCCAGAGAGTGCACTGGCACCACTGGGGATGCAGTGCGGTGAGTCCAGAGAGCGCACTGGCACCACTGGGAATGCACTGCAGTGAGTCCAGAGAGGGCACTGGCAATATTGGGGATGCACCCCGGTGAGTCCAGAGAGTGCACTGGAACCACTGGGAATGCACTGCACTGAGTCCAGAGAGGTCACTGGCACCACTGGGGATGCAGTGCAGTGAGTCCAGAGAGTGCCCTGGCACCACTGGGGATGCAGTTCAGTGAGTCCAGAGAGTGCACTGGCACCTCTGGGGATGAAGTGCAGTGAGTCCAGAGAGTGCACTGGCACCACTGGGGATGCAGTGCCGTGAGTCCAGAGAGTGCACTGGCACCACTGGGGATGCACTGCCGTGAGTCCAGAGAGTGCACTGGCACCTCTGGGGATGCACTGCCGTGAGTCCGGAGAGTGCACTGGCACCTCTGGGGATGCAGTGCAGTGAGTCCAGAGAGTGCACTGGCACCACTGGGGATGCACTGCAGTGAGTCCAGAGAGTGCACTTGCACCAGTGGGGAGACAGTGCAGTGAGTCCAGAGAGTGCACTGGCACCACTGGGGATGCAGTTTAGTGAGTCCAGAGACTGCACTGGCACCACTGGGGATGCAGTGCAGTGAGTCCAGAGAGTGCACTGGCACCACTGGGGATGCACTGCAGTGAGACCAGAGATTGCACTGGTACGATTGGGGATGCACTGCAGTGAGTCCAGAGAGTGCACTGGCACCACTGGGGATGCAGTGCAGTGAGTCCAGAGAGTGCACTGGCACCACTGGGGATGCAGTGCAGTGACTCAAGAGAGTGCACTGGCACCACTAGGGATGCAGTGCAGTGAGTCCAGAGAGTTCACTGGCACCACTGGGGATGCAGTGCAGTGAGTCCAGAGAGTGCACTGGCCCTACTGGGGATGTAGTGCAGTGAGTCCACAGAGGGCACTGGCACCACTGGGGATGCACTGCAGTGAGTCCAGAGAGTGCCCCGGCACCACTGGGGATGCAGTGCAGTGAGTCCAGAGAGTGCACTGGCACCATTGGGGATGCAGTGCAGTGAGTCCAGAGAGTGCACTGGCACCACTGGGGATGCAGTGCAGTGAGTCCAGAGAGTGCACTGGCACCACTGGGGATGCACTGGAGTGAGCTCAGAGAGTGCACTGGCACCACTGGGGATGCAGTGCAGTGAGTCCAGAGAGTGCACTGGCACCAATGGGGATGCAGTGCAGTGAGTCCAGAGAGTGCACTGGCACCACTGGGGATGCAGTGAAATGAGTCCAGAGAGTGCACTGGCACCACTGGGGATGCACTGCAGTGAGTCCAGAGAGTGCACTGGCACCACTGGGGATGCAGTGCGGTGAGTCCAGAGAGCGCACTGGCACCACTGGGAATGCACTGCAGTGAGTCCAGAGAGGGCACTGGCACTATTGGGGATGCACCCCGGTGAGTCCAGAGAGTGCACTGGAACCACTGGGAATGCACTGCACTGAGTCCAGAGAGGTCACTGGCACCACTGGGGATGCAGTGCAGTGCGTCCAGAGAGTGCACTGGCACCACTGGTGATGCACTGCAGTGAGTCCAGAGAGTGCACTGGCACCTCTGGGGATGAAGTGCAGTGAGTCCAGAGAGTGCACTGGCACCACTGGGGATGCAGTGCCGTGAGTCCAGAGAGTGCACTGGCACCACTGGGGATGCACTGCCGTGAGTCCAGAGAGTGCACTGGCACCTCTGGGGATGCACTGCAGTGAGTCCAGAGAGTGCACTGGCACCTCTGGGGATGCAGTGCAGTGAGTCCAGAGAGTGCACTGGCACCACTGGGGATGCACTGCAGTGAGTCCAGAGAGTGCACTTGCACCACTGGGGAGACAGTGCAGTGAGTCCAGAGAGTGCACTGGCACCACTGGGGATGCAGTGCAGTGAGTCCAGAGAGTGCACTGGCACCACTGGGGATGCAGTGCAGTGAGTCCAGAGAGTGCCTTGGCACCACTGGGGATGCAGTGCAGTGAGTCCAGAGAGTGCACTGGCACCACTGGGGATGCAGTGCCGTGAGTCCAGAGAGTGCAGTGGCACCACTGGGGATGCACTGCAGTGAGTCCAGAGAGTGCACTGGCACCACTGGGGATGCACTGCAGTGAGACCAGAGATTGCACTGGTACGATTGGGGATGCACTGCAGTGAGTCCAGAGAGTGCACTGGCACCACTGGGGATGCAGTGCAGTGAGTCCAGAGAGTGCACTGGCACCACTGGGGATGCAGTGCAGTGACTCAAGAGAGTGCACTGGCACCACTAGGGATGCAGTGCAGTGAGTCCAGAGAGTTCACTGGCACCACTGGGGATGCCGTGCAGTGAGTCCAGAGAGTGCACTGGCACCACTGGGGATGTAGTGCAGTGAGTCCACAGAGGGCACTGGCACCACTGGGGATGCACTGCAGTGAGTCCAGAGAGTGCCCCGGCACCACTGGGGATGCAGTGCAGTGAGTCCAGAGAGTGCACTGGCACCATTGGGGATGCAGTGCAGTGAGTCCAGAGAGTGCACTGGCACCACTGGGGATGCAGTGCAGTGAGTCCAGAGAGTGCACTGGCACCACTGGGGATGCACTGTAGTGAGCTCAGAGAGTGCACTGGCACCACTGGGGATGCAGTGCAGTGAGTCCAGAGAGTGCACTGGCACCAATGGGGATGCAGTGCAGTGAGTCCAGAGAGTGCACTGGCACCACTGGTGATGCAGTGCAGTGAGTCCAGAGAGTGCACTGGCACCACTGGGGATGCACTGCAGTGAGTCCAGAGAGTGCACTGGCACCACTGGGGATGCAGTGCGGTGAGTCCAGAGAGCGCACTGGCACCACTGGGAATGCACTGCAGTGAGTCCAGAGAGGGCACTGGCACTATTGGGGATGCACCCCGGTGAGTCCAGAGAGTGCACTGGAACCACTGGGAATGCACTGCACTGAGTCCAGAGAGGTCACTGGCACCACTGGGGATGCAGTGCAGTGAGTCCAGAGAGTGCCCTGGCACCACTGGGGATGCAGTTCAGTGAGTCCAGAGAGTGCACTGGCACCTCTGGGGATGAAGTGCAGTGAGTCCAGAGAGTGCACTGGCACCACTGGGGATGCAGTGCCGTGAGTCCAGAGAGTGCACTGGCACCACTGGGGATGCACTGCCGTGAGTCCAGAGAGTGCACTGGCACCTCTGGGGATGCACTGCCGTGAGTCCGGAGAGTGCACTGGCACCTCTGGGGATGCAGTGCAGTGAGTCCAGAGAGTGCACTGGCACCACTGGGGATGCACTGCAGTGAGTCCAGAGAGTGCACTTGCACCAGTGGGGAGACAGTGCAGTGAGTCCAGAGAGTGCACTGGCACCACTGGGGATGCAGTTTAGTGAGTCCAGAGACTGCACTGGCACCACTGGGGATGCAGTGCAGTGAGTCCAGAGAGTGCACTGGCACCACTGGGGATGCACTGCAGTGAGTCCAGAGAGGGCACTGGCAATATTGGGGATGCACCCCGGTGAGTCCAGAGAGTGCACTGGCACCACTGGGGATGCAGTGCAGTGAGTCCAGAGAGGTCACTGGCACCACTGGGGATGCAGTGCAGTGAGTCCAGAGAGTGCCCTGGCACCACTGGGGATGCAGTGCAGTGAGTACAGAGAGTGCACTGGCACCACTGGGGATGCAGTGCAGTGAGTCCAGAGAGTGCACTAGCACCACTGGGGATGCAGTGCAGTGAGTCCACAGAGTGCACTGGCACAACTAGGGATGCATTGCAGTGAGTCCAGAGAGTGCACTGGCACCACTGGGGATACACTGCTTTGAGCCCAGAGAGTGCACTGGCACCACTGGGGATGCAGTGCCGTGAGTCCAGAGAGTGCACTGGCACCACTGGGGATGCACTGCAATGAGTCCAGAGAGTGCACTGGCACCAATGGCAATGCAGTGCAGTGAGTCCAGAGAGTGCACTGGCACCACTGGGGATGCAGTGCCGTTGGTCCAGAGAGTGCACTAGCACCACTGGGGATGCAGTGCCGTGAGTCCAGAGTGTGCACTGGCACCACTGGGGATGCAGTGCAGTGAGTCCAGAGAGTGCACTGGCACCAGTGGGGATGCAGTGCTGTGAGTCCAGAGAGTGCCTTGGCACCAATGGCAATGCAGTGCAGTGAGTCCAGAGAGTGCACTGGCACCACCGGGGATGCAGTGCCGTGAGTCTAGAGAGTGCACTGGCACCACTGGGGATGCACTGCAGTGAGTCCAGAGAGTGCACTGGCACCACTGGGGATGCACTGCAGTGAGACCAGAGATTGCACTGGTACGATTGGGGATGCACTGCAGTGAGTCCAGAGAGTGCACTGGCACCACTGGGGATGAAGTGCAGTGAGTCCAGAGTGTGCACTGGCACCACTGGGAATGCAGTGCAGTGACTCAAGAGAGTGCACTGGCACCACTAGGGATGCAGTGCAGTGAGTCCAGAGAGTTCACTGGCACCACTGGGGATGCAGTGCAGTGAGTCCAGAGAGTGCACTGGCCCTACTGGGGATGTAGTGCAGTGAGTCCACAGAGGGCACTGGCACCACTATGGATGCAATGCAGTGAGTCCAGAGAGTGCCCCGGCACCACTGGGGATGCAGTGCAGTGAGTCTAGAGAGTGATGTGGCACCACTGGGGATGCAGTGCAGTGAGTCCAGATGGTGCACTGGCACCATTTGGGATGCAGTGCAGTGAGTCCAGAGAGTGCACTGGCACCACTGGGGATGCAGTGCAGTGAGTCCAGAGAGTGCACTGGCACCACTAGGGATGCACTGCAGTGAGCTCAGAGAGTGCACTGGCACCACTGGGGATGCAGTGCAGTGAGTCCAGAGAGTGCACTGGCACCACTGGGGATGCAGTGCAGTGAGTCCAGAGAGTGCACTGGCACCACTGGGGATGCAGTGAAATGAGTCCAGAGAGTGCACTGGCACCACTGGGGATGCACTGCAGTGAGTCCAGAGAGTGCACTGGCACCACTGGGGATGCAGTGCGGTGAGTCCAGAGAGCGCACTGGCACCACTGGGGATGCACTGCAGTGAGTCCACAGAGGGCACTGGCACTATTGGGGATGCACCCCGGTGAGTCCAGAGAGTGCACTGGAACCACTGGGAATGCACTGCACTGAGTCCAGAGAGGTCACTGGCACCACTGGGGATGCAGTGCAGTGAGTCCAGAGAGTGCCCTGGCACCACTGGGGATGCAGTGCAGTGAGTCCAGAGAGTGCACTGGCACCACTGGGGATGCAGTTCAGTGAGTTCAGAGAGTGCACTGGCACCACTGGGGATGCAGTGCCGTGAGTCCAGAGAGTGCACTGGCACCACTGGGGATGCAGTGCCGTGAGTCCAGAGAGTGCACTGGCACCAATGGCAATGCAGTGCAGTGAGTCCAGAGAGTGCCTTGGCACCACTGGGGATGCAGTGCAGTGAGTCCAGAGAGTACCCTGGCACCACTGGGGATGCAGTGCAGTGAGTCCAGAGAGTGCACTGGCACCACTGGGGATGCAGTGCCGTGAGTCCAGAGTGTGCACTGGCACCACTGCGGATGCAGTGCAGTGAGTCCAGAGAGTGCACTGGCACCACTGGGGATGCAGTGCTGTGAGTCCAGAGAGTGCACTGGCACCACTGGGGGTGCAGTGCAGTGAGTCCAGAGAGTGCACTGGCACCAGTGGGGATGCACTACAGTGAGTCCAGAGAGTGCACTGGCACCACTGGGGATGCAGTGCAGTGACTCAAGAGAGTGCACTGGCACCACTAGGGATGCAGTGCAGTGAGTCCAGAGAGTTCACTGGCACCACTGGGGATGCAGTGCAGTGAGTGCAGAGAGTGCACTGGCCCTACTGGGGATGTAGTGCAGTGAGTCCACAGAGGGCACTGGCACCACTGGGGATGCACTGCAGTGAGTCCAGAGAGTTCACTGGCACCACTGGGGATGCAGTGCAGTGAGTCCAGAGAGTGCAGTGGCACCACTGGGGATGCAATGCAGTGAGTCCAGAGAGTGCACTGGCACCATTGGGGACGCAGTGCAGTGAGGCCAGAGAGTGCACTGGCACCACTGGGGATGCAGTGCAGTGAGTCCAGAGAGTGCACTGGCACCACTGGGGATGCACTGCAGTGAGCTCAGAGAGTGCACTGGCACCACTGGGGATGCAGTGCAGTGAGTCCAGAGAGTGCACTGGCACCACTGGGGATGCAGTGAAATGAGTCCAGAGAGTGCACTGGCACCACTGGGGATGCACTGCAGTGAGTCCAGAGAGTGCACTGGCACCACTGGGGATGCAGTGCGGTGAGTCCAGAGAGCGCACTGGCACCACTGGGGATGCAGTGCAGTGAGTCCAGAGAGGGCACTGGCACTATTGGGGATGCACCCCGGTGAGTCCAGAGAGTGCACTGGAAGCACTGGGAATGCACTGCACTGAGTCCAGAGAGGTCACTGGCACCACTGGGGATGCAGTGCAGTGAGTCCAGAGAGTGCCCTGGCACCACTGGGGATGCAGTGCTGTGAGTCCAGAGAGTGCACTGGCACCACTGGGGATGCAGTTCAGTGAGTTCAGAGAGTGCACTGGCACCACTGGGGATGCAGTGCAGTGAGTCCAGAGAGTGCACTGGCACCACTGGGGATGCAGTGCCGTGAGTCCAGAGAGTGCACTGGCACCACTGGGGATGCACTGCAATGAGTCCAGAGAGTGCACTGGCACCAATGGCAATGCAGTGCAGTGAGTCCAGAGAGTGCCTTGGCACCACTGGGGATGCAGTGCAGTGAGTCCAGAGAGTGCACTGGCACCACTGGGGATGGAGTGCCGTGAGTCCAGAGTGTGCACTGGCACCACTGGGGATGCAGTGCAGTGAGTCCAGAGAGTGCACTGGCACCAGTGGGGATGCAGTGCTGTGAGTCCAGAGAGTGCACTGGCACCACTGGGGGTGCAGTGCAGTGAGTCCAGAGAGTGCACTGGCACCACTGGGGATGCAGTGCAGTGAGTCCAGAGAGTGCACTGGCACCACTGGGGATGCAGTTCAGTGAGTTCAGAGAGTGCACTGGCACCACTGGGGATGCAGTGAAGTGAGTCCAGAGAGTACCCTGTCACCACTGGGGATGCAGTGCAGTGAGTCCAGAGAGTGCACTGGCACCACTGGGGATGGAGTGCCGTGAGTCCAGAGTGTGCACTGGCAACACTGGGGATGCAGTGCAGTGAGTCCAGAGAGTGCACTGGCACCAGTGGGGATGCAGTGCTGTGAGTCCAGAGAGTGCACTGGCACCACTGGTGAGTGCAGTGCAGTGAGTCCAGAGAGTGCACTGGCACCAGTGGGGATGCACTACAGTGAGTCCAGAGAGTGCACTGGCACCACTGGGGATGGAGTGCCGTGAGTCCAGAGAGCGCACTGGCACCACCGGGGATGCAGTGAAATGAGTCCAGAGAGCGCACTGGCACCACCGGGGATGCAGTGCCGTGCTTCCAGAGAGTGCACTGGCACCACTGGGGATGCAGTGCAGTGAGTCCAGAGAGTGCACTGGCACCACTGGGGATGCACTGCAGTGAGACCAGAGATTGCACTGGTACGATTGGGGATGCACTGCAGTGAGTCCAGAGAGTGCACTGGCACCACTGGGGATGCAGTGCAGTGAGTCCAGAGAGTGCACTGGCACCACTGGGGATGCAGTGCAGTGAGTCCAGAGAGTGCACTGGCACCAGTGGGGATGCACTGCAGTGAGCTCAGAGAGTGCACTGGCACCACTGGGGATGCAGTGCAGTGAGTCCAGAGAGTGCACTGGCACCACTGGGGATGCAGTGAAATGAGTCCAGAGAGTGCACTGGCACCACTGGGGATGCAGTGCAGTGAGTCCAGAGAGTGCACTGGCACCACTGGGGATGCAGTGCGGTGAGTCCAGAGAGCGCACTGGCACCACTGGGGATGCACTGCAGTGAGTCCAGAGAGGACACTGGCACTATTGGGGATGCACCCCGGTGAGTCTAGAGAGTGCACTGGAACCACTGGGAATGCACTGCACTGAGTCCAGAGAGGTCACTGGCACCACTGGGGATGCAGTGCAGTGAGTCCAGAGAGTGCCCTGGAACCACTGGGGATGCAGTGCAGTGAGTCCAGAGAGTGCACTGGCACCACGAGTGATGCACTACAGTGAGTCCAGAGAGTGCACTGGCACCACTGGGGATGCAGTGCAGTGAGTCCAGAGAGTGCACTGGCACCACTGGGGATGCAGTGCCGTGAGTCCAGAGAGTGCACTGGCACCACTGGGGATGCACTGCAATGAGTCCAGAGAGTGCACTGGCACCACCGGGGATGCAGTGCCGTGAGTCCAGAGAGTGCACTTGTACCACTGGGGATGCAGAGCAGTGAGTCCAGAGAGTACCCTGGCACCACTGGGGATGCAGTGCCGTGAGTCCAGAGAGTGCACTGGCACCACTGGGGATGCAGTGCCGTGAGTCCAGAGTGTGCACTGCCACCACTGGGGATGCAGTGCAGTGAGTCCAGAGAGTGCACTGGCACCACTGGGGATGCAGTGCCGTGAGTCCAGAGAGTGCACTGGCACCACTGGGGATGCAGTGCCGTGAGTCCAGAGAGTGCACTGGCACCAATGGCAATGCAGTGCAGTGAGTCCATAGAGTGCCTTGGCACCACTGGGGATGCAGTGCAGTGAGTCCAGAGAGTACCCTGGCACCACTGGGGATGCAGTGCAGTGAGTCCAGAGAGTGCACTGGCACCACTGGGGATGCAGTGCCGTGAGTCCAGAGTGTGCACTGGCACCACTGGGGATGCAGTGCAGTGAGTCCAGAGAGTGCACTGGCACCAGTGGGGATGCAGTGCAGTGAGTCCAGAGAGTGCACTGGCACCACTGGGGATGCAGTGCAGTGACTCAAGAGAGTGCACTGGCACCAGTGGGGATGCACTGCAGTGAGCTCAGAGAGTGCACTGGCACCACTGGGGATGCAGTGCAGTGAGTCCAGAGAGTGCACTGGCACCACTGGGGATGCAGTGAAATGAGTCCAGAGAGTGCACTGGCACCACTGGGGATGCACTGCAGTGAGTCCAGAGAGTGCACTGGCACCACTGGGGATGCAGTGCGGTGAGTCCAGAGAGCGCACTGGCACCACTGGGGATGCACTGCAGTGAGTCCAGAGAGGACACTGGCACTATTGGGGATGCACCCCGGTGAGTCCAGAGAGTGCACTGCAACCACTGGGAATGCACTGCACTGAGTCCAGAGAGGTCACTGGGACCACTGGGGATGCAGTGCAGTGAGTCCAGAGAGTGCCCTGGCACCACTGGGGATGCAGTGCAGTGAGTCCAGAGAGTGCACTGGCACCACTGGGGATGCAGTTCAGTGAGTTCAGAGAGTGCACTGGCACCACTGGGGATGCAGTGCAGTGAGTCCAGAGAGTGCACTGGCACCACTGGGGATGCAGTGCCGTGAGTCCAGAGAGTGCACTGGCACCACTGGGGATGCACTGCAATGAGTCCAGAGAGTGCACTGGCACCACCGGGGATGCAGTGCCGTGAGTCCAGAGAGTGCACTTGCACCACTGGGGATGCAGTGCAGTGAGTCCAGAGAGTACCCTGGCACCACTGGGGATGCAGTGCAGTGAGTCCAGAGAGTGCACTGGCACCACTGGGGATGCAGTGCCGTGAGTCCAGAGTGTGCACTGCCACCACTGGGGATGCAGTGCAGTGAGTCCAGAGAGTGCACTGGCACCACTGGGGATGCAGTGCAGTGAGTCCAGAGAGTGCACTGGCACCACTGGGGATGCAGTGCTGTGAGTCCAGAGAGTGCAGTGGCACCACTGGGGGTGCAGTGCAGTGAGTCCAGAGAGTGCACTGGCACCAGTGGGGATGCACTACAGTGAGTCCAGAGAGTGCCTTGGCACCACTGGGGATGCAGTGCAGTGACTCAAGAGAGTGCACTGGCACCACTAGGGATGCAGTGCAGTGAGTCCAGACAGTTCACTGGCACCAATGGGGATGCAGTGCAGTGAGTGCAGAGAGTGCCCTGGCACCATTGGGGACGCAGTGCAGTGAGGCCAGAGAGTGCACTGGCACCACTGGGGATGCAGTGCAGTGAGTCCAGAGAGTGCACTGGCACCAGTGGGGATGCAGTGCTGTGAGTCCAGAGAGTGCACTGGCACCACTGGGGGTGCAGTGCAGTGAGTCCAGAGAGTGCACTGGCACCAGTGGGGATGCACTACAGTGAGTCCAGAGAGTACACTGGCACCACTGGGGATGCAGTTCAGTGAGTTCAGAGAGTGCACTGGCACCACTGGGGGTGCAGTGCAGTGAGTCCAGAGAGTGCACTGGCACCACTGGGGATGCACTACAGTGAGTCCAGAGAGTGCACTGGCACCACTGGGGATGCAGTGCCGTGAGTCCAGAGAGCGCACTGGCACCACCGGGGATGCAGTGAAATGAGTCCAGAGAGCGCACTGGCACCACCGGGGATGCAGTGCCGTGCTTCCAGAGAGTGCACTGGCACCACTGGGGATGCAGTGCAGTGAGTCCAGAGAGTGCACTGGCACCACTGGGGATGCACTGCAGTGAGACCAGAGATTGCACTGGTACGATTGGGGATGCACTGCAGTGAGTCCAGAGAGTGCACTGGCACCACTGGGGATGCAGTGCAGTGAGTCCAGAGAGTGCACTGGCACCACTGGGGATGCAGTGCAGTGAGTCCAGAGAGTGCACTGGCACCAGTGGGGATGCACTGCAGTGAGCTCAGAGAGTGCACTGGCACCACTGGGGATGCAGTGCAGTGAGTCCAGAGAGTGCACTGGCACCACTGGGGATGCAGTGAAATGAGTCCAGAGAGTGCACTGGCACCACTGGGGATGCAGTGCAGTGAGTCCAGAGAGTGCACTGGCACCACTGGGGATGCAGTGCGGTGAGTCCAGAGAGCGCACTGGCACCACTGGGGATGCACTGCAGTGAGTCCAGAGAGGACACTGGCACTATTGGGGATGCACCCCGGTGAGTCTAGAGAGTGCACTGGAACCACTGGGAATGCACTGCACTGAGTCCAGAGAGGTCACTGGCACCACTGGGGATGCAGTGCAGTGAGTCCAGAGAGTGCCCTGGAACCACTGGGGATGCAGTGCAGTGAGTCCAGAGAGTGCACTGGCACCACGAGTGATGCACTACAGTGAGTCCAGAGAGTGCACTGGCACCACTGGGGATGCAGTGCAGTGAGTCCAGAGAGTGCACTGGCACCACTGGGGATGCAGTGCCGTGAGTCCAGAGAGTGCACTGGCACCACTGGGGATGCACTGCAATGAGTCCAGAGAGTGCACTGGCACCACCGGGGATGCAGTGCCGTGAGTCCAGAGAGTGCACTTGTACCACTGGGGATGCAGAGCAGTGAGTCCAGAGAGTACCCTGGCACCACTGGGGATGCAGTGCCGTGAGTCCAGAGAGTGCACTGGCACCACTGGGGATGCAGTGCCGTGAGTCCAGAGTGTGCACTGCCACCACTGGGGATGCAGTGCAGTGAGTCCAGAGAGTGCACTGGCACCACTGGGGATGCAGTGCCGTGAGTCCAGAGAGTGCACTGGCACCACTGGGGATGCAGTGCCGTGAGTCCAGAGAGTGCACTGGCACCAATGGCAATGCAGTGCAGTGAGTCCATAGAGTGCCTTGGCACCACTGGGGATGCAGTGCAGTGAGTCCAGAGAGTACCCTGGCACCACTGGGGATGCAGTGCAGTGAGTCCAGAGAGTGCACTGGCACCACTGGGGATGCAGTGCCGTGAGTCCAGAGTGTGCACTGGCACCACTGGGGATGCAGTGCAGTGAGTCCAGAGAGTGCACTGGCACCAGTGGGGATGCAGTGCAGTGAGTCCAGAGAGTGCACTGGCACCACTGGGGATGCAGTGCAGTGACTCAAGAGAGTGCACTGGCACCAGTGAGGATGCACTGCAGTGAGCTCAGAGAGTGCACTGGCACCACTGGGGATGCAGTGCAGTGAGTCCAGAGAGTGCACTGGCACCACTGGGGATGCAGTGAAATGAGTCCAGAGAGTGCACTGGCACCACTGGGGATGCACTGCAGTGAGTCCAGAGAGTGCACTGGCACCACTGGGGATGCAGTGCGGTGAGTCCAGAGAGCGCACTGGCACCACTGGGGATGCACTGCAGTGAGTCCAGAGAGGACACTGGCACTATTGGGGATGCACCCCGGTGAGTCCAGAGAGTGCACTGCAACCACTGGGAATGCACTGCACTGAGTCCAGAGAGGTCACTGGGACCACTGGGGATGCAGTGCAGTGAGTCCAGAGAGTGCCCTGGCACCACTGGGGATGCAGTGCAGTGAGTCCAGAGAGTGCACTGGCACCACTGGGGATGCAGTTCAGTGAGTTCAGAGAGTGCACTGGCACCACTGGGGATGCAGTGCAGTGAGTCCAGAGAGTGCACTGGCACCACTGGGGATGCAGTGCCGTGAGTCCAGAGAGTGCACTGGCACCACTGGGGATGCACTGCAATGAGTCCAGAGAGTGCACTGGCACCACCGGGGATGCAGTGCCGTGAGTCCAGAGAGTGCACTTGCACCACTGGGGATGCAGTGCAGTGAGTCCAGAGAGTACCCTGGAACCACTGGGGATGCAGTGCAGTGAGTCCAGAGAGTGCACTGGCACCACTGGGGATGCAGTGCCGTGAGTCCAGAGTGTGCACTGCCACCACTGGGGATGCAGTGCAGTGAGTCCAGAGAGTGCACTGGCACCACTGGGGATGCAGTGCAGTGAGTCCAGAGAGTACCCTGGCACCACTGGGGATGCAGTGCAGTGAGTCCAGAGAGTGCACTAGCACCACTGGGGATGCAGTGCCGTGAGTCCAGAGTGTGCACTGGCACCACTGGGGATGCAGTGCAGTGAGTCCAGAGAGTGCACTGGCACCACTGGGGATGCAGTGCTGTGAGTCCAGAGAGTGCAGTGGCACCACTGGGGGTGCAGTGCAGTGAGTCCAGAGAGTGCACTGGCACCAGTGGGGATGCACTACAGTGAGTCCAGAGAGTGCCTTGGCACCACTGGGGATGCAGTGCAGTGACTCAAGAGAGTGCACTGGCACCACTAGGGATGCAGTGCAGTGAGTCCAGACAGTTCACTGGCACCACTGGGGATGCAGTGCAGTGAGTGCAGAGAGTGCCCTGGCACCACTGGGGATGCACTGCAGTGAGTCCAGAGAGTGCACTGGCACCATTGGGGACGCAGTGCAGTGAGGCCAGAGAGTGCACTGGCACCACTGGGGATGCAGTGCAGTGAGTCCAGAGAGTGCACTGGCACCAGTGGGGATGCAGTGCTGTGAGTCCAGAGAGTGCACTGGCACCACTGGGGGTGCAGTGCAGTGAGTCCAGAGAGTGCACTGGCACCAGTGGGGATGCACTACAGTGAGTCCAGAGAGTACACTGGCACCACTGGGGATGCAGTTCAGTGAGTTCAGAGAGTGCACTGGCACCACTGGGGATGCAGTGCAGTGAGTCCAGAGAGTACCCTGTCACCACTGGGGATGCAGTGCAGTGAGTCCAGAGAGTGCACTGGCACCACTGGGGATGCACTACAGTGAGTCCAGAGAGTGCACTGGCACCACTGGGGATGCAGTGCCGTGAGTCCAGAGAGCGCACTGGCACCACCGGTGATGCAGTGAAATGAGTCCAGAGAGCGCACTGGCACCACCGGGGATGCAGTGCCGTGCTTCCAGAGAGTGCACTGGCACCACTGGGGATGCAGTGCAGTGAGTCCAGAGAGTGCACTGGCACCACTGGGGATGCACTGCAGTGAGACCAGAGATTGCACTGGTACGATTGGGGATGCACTGCAGTGAGTCCAGAGAGTGCACTGGCACTTCTGGGGATGCAGTGCAGTGAGTCCAGAGAGTGCCATGGCACCACTGGGGATGCAGTGCAGTGAGTCCAGAGAGTGCACTGGCACCAGTGGGGATGCACTGCAGTGAGCTCAGAGAGTGCACTGGCACCACTGGGGATGCAGTGCAGTGAGTCCAGAGAGTGCACTGGCACCACTGGGGATGCAGTGAAATGAGTCCAGAGAGTGCACTGGCACCACTGGGGATGCACTGCAGTGAGTCCAGAGAGTGCACTGGCACCACTGGGGATGCAGTGCAGTGAGTCCAGAGAGCGCACTGGCACCACTGGGGATGCACTGCAGTGAGTCCAGAGAGGACACTGGCACTACTGGGGATGCACCCCGGTGAGTCCAGAGAGTGCACTGGAACCACTGGGAATGCACTGCACTGAGTCCAGAGAGGTCACTGGCACCACTGGGGATGCAGTGCAGTGAGTCCAGAGAGTGCCCTGGAACCACTGGGGATGCAGTGCAGTGAGTCCAGAGAGTGCACTGGCACCACGAGTGATGCACTACAGTGAGTCCAGAGAGTGCACTGGCAGCACTGGGGATGCAGTGCAGTGAGTCCAGAGAGTGCACTGGCACCACTGGGGATGCAGTGCCGTGAGTCCAGAGAGTGCACTGGCACCACTGGGGATGCACTGCAATGAGTCCAGAGAGTGCACTGGCACCACCGGGGATGCAGTGCCATGAGTCCAGAGAGTGCACTTGCAACACTGGGGATGCAGAGCAGTGAGTCCAGAGAGTACCCTGGCACCACTGGGGATGCAGTGCCGTGAGTCCAGAGAGTGCACTGGCACCACTGGGGATGCAGTGCCGTGAGTCCAGAGTGTGCCCTGCCACCACTGGGGATGCAGTGCAGTGAGTCCAGAGAGTGCACTGGCACCACTGGGGATGCAGTGCCGTGAGTCCAGAGAGTGCACTGGCACCACTGGGGATGCAGTGCCGTGAGTCCAGAGAGTGCACTGGCACCAATGGCAATGCAGTGCAGTGAGTCCATAGAGTGCCTTGGCACCACTGGGGATGCAGTGCAGTGAGTCCAGAGAGTACCCTGGCACCACTGGTGATGCAGTGCAGTGAGTCCAGAGAGTGCACTGGCACCACTGGGGATGCAGTGCCGTGAGTCCAGAGTGTGCACTGGCACCACTGGGGATGCAGTGCAGTGAGTCCAGAGAGTGCACTGGCACCAGTGGGGATGCAGTGCAGTGAGTCCAGAGAGTGCACTGGCACCACTGGGGATGCAGTGCAGTGACTCAAGAGAGTGCACTGGCACCAGTGGGGATGCACTGCAGTGAGCTCAGAGAGTGCACTGGCACCACTGGGGATGCAGTGCAGTGAGTCCAGAGAGTGCACTGGCACCACTGGGGATGCAGTGAAATGAGTCCAGAGAGTGCACTGGCACCACTGGAGATGCACTGCAGTGAGTCCAGAGAGTGCACTGGCACCACTGGGGATGCAGTGCAGTGAGTCCAGAGAGCGCACTGGCACCACTGGGGATGCACTGCAGTGAGTCCAGAGAGGACACTGGCACTATTGGGGATGCACCCCGGTGAGTCCAGAGAGTGCACTGGAACCACTGGGAATGCACTGCACTGAGTCCAGAGTGTGACCTGGCACCACTGGGGATGCAGTGCAGTGAGTCCAGAGAGTGCACTGGCACCACTGGGGATGCAGTGCAGTGAGTCCAGAGAGTGCACTGGCACCACTGGGGATGCAGTTCAGTGAGTTCAGAGAGTGCACTGGCACCACTGGGGATGCAGTGCAGTGAGTCCAGAGAGTGCACTGGCACCACTGGGGATGCAGTGCCGTGAGTCCAGAGAGTGCACTGGCACCACTGGGGATGCACTGCAATGAGTCCAGAGAGTGCACTGGCACCACCGGGGATGCAGTGCCGTGAGTCCAGAGAGTGCACTTGCACCACTGGGGATGCAGTGCAGTGAGTCCAGAGAGTACCCTGGCACCACTGGGGATGCAGTGCAGTGAGTCCAGAGAGTGCACTGGCACCACTGGGGATGCAGTGCCGTGAGTCCAGAGTGTGCACTGCCACCACTGGGGATGCAGTGCAGTGAGTCCAGAGAGTGCACTGGCACCACTGGGGATGCAGTGCAGTGAGTCCAGAGAGTGCACTGGCACCACTGGGGATGCAGTGCTGTGAGTCCAGAGAGTGCAGTGGCACCACTGGGGGTGCAGTGCAGTGAGTCCAGAGAGTGCACTGGCACCAGTGGGGATGCACTACAGTGAGTCCAGAGAGTGCCTTGGCACCACTGGGGATGCAGTGCAGTGACTCAAGAGAGTGCACTGGCACCACTAGGGATGCAGTGCAGTGAGTCCAGACAGTTCACTGGCACCAATGGGGATGCAGTGCAGTGAGTGCAGAGAGTGCCCTGGCACCATTGGGGACGCAGTGCAGTGAGGCCAGAGAGTGCACTGGCACCACTGGGGATGCAGTGCAGTGAGTCCAGAGAGTGCACTGGCACCAGTGGGGATGCAGTGCTGTGAGTCCAGAGAGTGCACTGGCACCACTGGGGGTGCAGTGCAGTGAGTCCAGAGAGTGCACTGGCACCAGTGGGGATGCACTACAGTGAGTCCAGAGAGTACACTGGCACCACTGGGGATGCAGTTCAGTGAGTTCAGAGAGTGCACTGGCACCACTGGGGGTGCAGTGCAGTGAGTCCAGAGAGTGCACTGGCACCACTGGGGATGCACTACAGTGAGTCCAGAGAGTGCACTGGCACCACTGGGGATGCAGTGCCGTGAGTCCAGAGAGCGCACTGGCACCACCGGGGATGCAGTGAAATGAGTCCAGAGAGCGCACTGGCACCACCAGGGATGCAGTGCCGTGCTTCCAGAGAGTGCACTGGCACCACTGGGGATGCAGTGCAGTGAGTCCAGAGAGTGCACTGGCACCACTGGGGATGCACTGCAGTGAGACCAGAGATTGCACTGGTACGATTGGGGATGCACTGCAGTGAGTCCAGAGAGTGCACTGGCACCACTGGGGATGCAGTGCAGTGAGTCCAGAGAGTGCACTGGCACCACTGGGGATGCAGTGCAGTGAGTCCAGAGAGTGCACTGGCACCAGTGGGGATGCACTGCAGTGAGCTCAGAGAGTGCACTGGCACCACTGGGGATGCAGTGCAGTGAGTCCAGAGAGTGCACTGGCACCACTGGGGATGCAGTGAAATGAGTCCAGAGAGTGCACTGGCACCACTGGGGATGCAGTGCAGTGAGTCCAGAGAGTGCACTGGCACCACTGGGGATGCAGTGCGGTGAGTCCAGAGAGCGCACTGGCACCACTGGGGATGCACTGCAGTGAGTCCAGAGAGGACACTGGCACTATTGGGGATGCACCCCGGTGAGTCTAGAGAGTGCACTGGAACCACTGGGAATGCACTGCACTGAGTCCAGAGAGGTCACTGGCACCACTGGGGATGCAGTGCAGTGAGTCCAGAGAGTGCCCTGGAACCACTGGGGATGCAGTGCAGTGAGTCCAGAGAGTGCACTGGCACCACGAGTGATGCACTACAGTGAGTCCAGAGAGTGCACTGGCACCACTGGGGATGCAGTGCAGTGAGTCCAGAGAGTGCACTGGCACCACTGGGGATGCAGTGCCGTGAGTCCAGAGAGTGCACTGGCACCACTGGGGATGCACTGCAATGAGTCCAGAGAGTGCACTGGCACCACCGGGGATGCAGTGCCGTGAGTCCAGAGAGTGCACTTGTACCACTGGGGATGCAGAGCAGTGAGTCCAGAGAGTACCCTGGCACCACTGGGGATGCAGTGCCGTGAGTCCAGAGAGTGCACTGGCACCACTGGGGATGCAGTGCCGTGAGTCCAGAGTGTGCACTGCCACCACTGGGGATGCAGTGCAGTGAGTCCAGAGAGTGCACTGGCACCACTGGGGATGCAGTGCCGTGAGTCCAGAGAGTGCACTGGCACCACTGGGGATGCAGTGCCGTGAGTCCAGAGAGTGCACTGGCACCAATGGCAATGCAGTGCAGTGAGTCCATAGAGTGCCTTGGCACCACTGGGGATGCAGTGCAGTGAGTCCAGAGAGTACCCTGGCACCACTGGGGATGCAGTGCAGTGAGTCCAGAGAGTGCACTGGCACCACTGGGGATGCAGTGCCGTGAGTCCAGAGTGTGCACTGGCACCACTGGGGATGCAGTGCAGTGAGTCCAGAGAGTGCACTGGCACCAGTGGGGATGCAGTGCAGTGAGTCCAGAGAGTGCACTGGCACCACTGGGGATGCAGTGCAGTGACTCAAGAGAGTGCACTGGCACCAGTGAGGATGCACTGCAGTGAGCTCAGAGAGTGCACTGGCACCACTGGGGATGCAGTGCAGTGAGTCCAGAGAGTGCACTGGCACCACTGGGGATGCAGTGAAATGAGTCCAGAGAGTGCACTGGCACCACTGGGGATGCACTGCAGTGAGTCCAGAGAGTGCACTGGCACCACTGGGGATGCAGTGCGGTGAGTCCAGAGAGCGCACTGGCACCACTGGGGATGCACTGCAGTGAGTCCAGAGAGGACACTGGCACTATTGGGGATGCACCCCGGTGAGTCCAGAGAGTGCACTGCAACCACTGGGAATGCACTGCACTGAGTCCAGAGAGGTCACTGGGACCACTGGGGATGCAGTGCAGTGAGTCCAGAGAGTGCCCTGGCACCACTGGGGATGCAGTGCAGTGAGTCCAGAGAGTGCACTGGCACCACTGGGGATGCAGTTCAGTGAGTTCAGAGAGTGCACTGGCACCACTGGGGATGCAGTGCAGTGAGTCCAGAGAGTGCACTGGCACCACTGGGGATGCAGTGCCGTGAGTCCAGAGAGTGCACTGGCACCACTGGGGATGCACTGCAATGAGTCCAGAGAGTGCACTGGCACCACCGGGGATGCAGTGCCGTGAGTCCAGAGAGTGCACTTGCACCACTGGGGATGCAGTGCAGTGAGTCCAGAGAGTACCCTGGCACCACTGGGGATGCAGTGCAGTGAGTCCAGAGAGTGCACTGGCACCACTGGGGATGCAGTGCCGTGAGTCCAGAGTGTGCACTGCCACCACTGGGGATGCAGTGCAGTGAGTCCAGAGAGTGCACTGGCACCACTGGGGATGCAGTGCAGTGAGTCCAGAGAGTACCCTGGCACCACTGGGGATGCAGTGCAGTGAGTCCAGAGAGTGCACTAGCACCACTGGGGATGCAGTGCCGTGAGTCCAGAGTGTGCACTGGCACCACTGGGGATGCAGTGCAGTGAGTCCAGAGAGTGCACTGGCACCACTGGGGATGCAGTGCTGTGAGTCCAGAGAGTGCAGTGGCACCACTGGGGGTGCAGTGCAGTGAGTCCAGAGAGTGCACTGGCACCAGTGGGGATGCACTACAGTGAGTCCAGAGAGTGCCTTGGCACCACTGGGGATGCAGTGCAGTGACTCAAGAGAGTGCACTGGCACCACTAGGGATGCAGTGCAGTGAGTCCAGACAGTTCACTGGCACCACTGGGGATGCAGTGCAGTGAGTGCAGAGAGTGCCCTGGCACCACTGGGGATGCACTGCAGTGAGTCCAGAGAGTGCACTGGCACCATTGGGGACGCAGTGCAGTGAGGCCAGAGAGTGCACTGGCACCACTGGGGATGCAGTGCAGTGAGTCCAGAGAGTGCACTGGCACCAGTGGGGATGCAGTGCTGTGAGTCCAGAGAGTGCACTGGCACCACTGGGGGTGCAGTGCAGTGAGTCCAGAGAGTGCACTGGCACCAGTGGGGATGCACTACAGTGAGTCCAGAGAGTACACTGGCACCACTGGGGATGCAGTTCAGTGAGTTCAGAGAGTGCACTGGCACCACTGGGGATGCAGTGCAGTGAGTCCAGAGAGTACCCTGTCACCACTGGGGATGCAGTGCAGTGAGTCCAGAGAGTGCACTGGCACCACTGGGGATGCACTACAGTGAGTCCAGAGAGTGCACTGGCACCACTGGGGATGCAGTGCCGTGAGTCCAGAGAGCGCACTGGCACCACCGGTGATGCAGTGAAATGAGTCCAGAGAGCGCACTGGCACCACCTGGGATGCAGTGCCGTGCTTCCAGAGAGTGCACTGGCACCACTGGGGATGCAGTGCAGTGAGTCCAGAGAGTGCACTGGCACCACTGGGGATGCACTGCAGTGAGACCAGAGATTGCACTGGTACGATTGGGGATGCACTGCAGTGAGTCCAGAGAGTGCACTGGCACTTCTGGGGATGCAGTGCAGTGAGTCCAGAGAGTGCCATGGCACCACTGGGGATGCAGTGCAGTGAGTCCAGAGAGTGCACTGGCACCAGTGGGGATGCACTGCAGTGAGCTCAGAGAGTGCACTGGCACCACTGGGGATGCAGTGCAGTGAGTCCAGAGAGTGCACTGGCACCACTGGGGATGCAGTGAAATGAGTCCAGAGAGTGCACTGGCACCACTGGGGATGCACTGCAGTGAGTCCAGAGAGTGCACTGGCACCACTGGGGATGCAGTGCAGTGAGTCCAGAGAGCGCACTGGCACCACTGGGGATGCACTGCAGTGAGTCCAGAGAGGACACTGGCACTACTGGGGATGCACCCCGGTGAGTCCAGAGAGTGCACTGGAACCACTGGGAATGCACTGCACTGAGTCCAGAGAGGTCACTGGCACCACTGGGGATGCAGTGCAGTGAGTCCAGAGAGTGCCCTGGAACCACTGGGGATGCAGTGCAGTGAGTCCAGAGAGTGCACTGGCACCACGAGTGATGCACTACAGTGAGTCCAGAGAGTGCACTGGCAGCACTGGGGATGCAGTGCAGTGAGTCCAGAGAGTGCACTGGCACCACTGGGGATGCAGTGCCGTGAGTCCAGAGAGTGCACTGGCACCACTGGGGATGCACTGCAATGAGTCCAGAGAGTGCACTGGCACCACCGGGGATGCAGTGCCATGAGTCCAGAGAGTGCACTTGCAACACTGGGGATGCAGAGCAGTGAGTCCAGAGAGTACCCTGGCACCACTGGGGATGCAGTGCCGTGAGTCCAGAGAGTGCACTGGCACCACTGGGGATGCAGTGCCGTGAGTCCAGAGAGTGCACTGGCACCACTGGGGATGCAGTGCAGTGAGTCCAGAGAGTGCACTGGCACCACTGGGGATGCAGTGCCGTGAGTCCAGAGAGTGCACTGGCACCACTGGGGATGCAGTGCCGTGAGTCCAGAGAGTGCACTGGCACCAATGGCAATGCAGTGCAGTGAGTCCATAGAGTGCCTTGGCACCACTGGGGATGCAGTGCAGTGAGTCCAGAGAGTACCCTGGCACCACTGGTGATGCAGTGCAGTGAGTCCAGAGAGTGCACTGGCACCACTGGGGATGCAGTGCCGTGAGTCCAGAGTGTGCACTGGCACCACTGGGGATGCAGTGCAGTGAGTCCAGAGAGTGCACTGGCACCAGTGGGGATGCAGTGCAGTGAGTCCAGAGAGTGCACTGGCACCACTGGGGATGCAGTGCAGTGACTCAAGAGAGTGCACTGGCACCAGTGGGGATGCACTGCAGTGAGCTCAGAGAGTGCACTGGCACCACTGGGGATGCAGTGCAGTGAGTCCAGAGAGTGCACTGGCACCACTGGGGATGCAGTGAAATGAGTCCAGAGAGTGCACTGGCACCACTGGAGATGCACTGCAGTGAGTCCAGAGAGTGCACTGGCACCACTGGGGATGCAGTGCAGTGAGTCCAGAGAGCGCACTGGCACCACTGGGGATGCACTGCAGTGAGTCCAGAGAGGACACTGGCACTATTGGGGATGCACCCCGGTGAGTCCAGAGAGTGCACTGGAACCACTGGGAATGCACTGCACTGAGTCCAGAGTGTGACCTGGCACCACTGGGGATGCAGTGCAGTGAGTCCAGAGAGTGCACTGGCACCACTGGGGATGAAGTGCAGTGAGTCCAGAGAGTGTACTGGCACCACTGGGGATGCACCCCGGTGAGTCCAGAGAGTGCACTGGCACCACTGGGGATGCACTACAGTGAGTCCAGAGAGTGCACTGGCACCACTGGGGATGCAGTGCTAGTGAGTCCAGAGAGTGCACTGTCACCACTGGGGATGCAGTGCAGTGAGTCCAGAGAGTGCACTGGCACCACTGGGGATGCAGTGCAGTGAGTCCAGAGAGTGCACTGGCACCACTGGGGATACACTGCAGTGAGTCCAGAGAGTGCACTGGCACCACTGGGGATGCAATGGAGTGAGTCCAGAGAGTGCACTGGCACCACTGGGGATACACTGCAGTGACTCAAGAGAGCGCACTGGCACTACTGGGGATGCAGTGCAGTGTGTCCAGAGAGTGCACTGGCATCACAGGGGATACACTGCAGTGAGTCCAGAGAATGCACTGGCACCACTGGGGATGCAATGGAGTGAGTCCAGAGAGTGCACTCGCACCACTGGGGATGCACTGCAGTGACTCAAGAGAGCGCACTGGCACCACTGGTGATGCAGTGCAGTGAGTCCAGAGAGTGCACTGGCACCACTGGGGATGCAGTGCAGTGAGTCCAGAGAGTGCACGGGCACCCCTGGGGATGCAGTGCAGTGAGTCCAGAGAGTGCACGGGCACCACTGGGGATGCAGTGCAGTGAGTCCAGAGAGTGCACTGGCACCACTGGTTGTGCAGTGCAGTGAGTCCAGAGAGTGCACTGGCACCACTGGGGATGCAGTGCAGTGAGTCCAGAGAGTACCCTGGCACCAGTGGGGATGCAGTGCAGTGAGTCCAGAGAGTGCACTGGCACCACCTGGGATGCAGTGCAGTGAGTACAGATAGTGCACTGGCACCACTGGGGATGCAGTGCAGTGAGTCCAGAGAGTGCACTGGCACCACTGGGGATGAAGTGCAGTGAGTCCAGAGAGTGCACTGGCACCACTGGGGATGCAGCGCAGTGAGTCCAGAGAGTGCACTGGCACCACTGGGGATGCAGCGCAGTGAGTCCAGAGAGTGCACTGGCACCACTGGGGATGCACTGCCGTGAGTCCAGAGAGTGCACTGGCACCACTGGGGATGCACTGCCGTGAGTCCAGAGAGTGCACTGGCACCACCGGGGATGCAGTGCAGTGAGTCCAGAGAGTGCACTGGCAGCACTGGGGATGCAGTTCAGTGAGTCCAGAGAGTGCACTTGCACCACTGGGGAGACAGTGCAGTGAGTCCAGAGAGTGCACTGGCACCACTGGGGATGCAGTGCAGTGAGTCCAGAGAGTGCACTGGCACCACTGGGGATGCAGTGCAGTGAGTCCAGAGAGTGCACTGGCACCACTGGGGATGCACCCCGGCAGGTCCAGAGAGTGCACCGTCACCACTGGGAAAGCAGTGCAGCGAGTCCAGAGAGTGCACTGCCACCACTGGGGATGCAGTACAGTGAGTCCAGAGAGTGCCCTGGCACCACTGGGGATGCATTGCAGTGAGTACAGAGAGTGCACTGGCACCACTGGGGATGCAGTGCAGTGAGTCCAGAGAGTGCACTAGCACCACTGGGGATGCAGTGCAGTGAGTCCAGAGAGTGCACTGGCACCACTGGGGATGCAGTGCAGTGAGTCCAGAGAGTGCACTGGCACCAATGGGGATGCACTGCAGTGAGTCCAGAGAGTGCACTGGCACCACTGGGGATGCAGTGCCGTGAGTCCAGAGAGTGCACTGGCACCACTGGGGATGCACTGCAATGAGTCCAGAGAGTGCACTGGCACCACAGGGGATGCAGTGCAGTGAGTCCAGAGAGTGCACTGGCACCACTGGGGATGCAGTGCCGTTGGTCCAGAGAGTGCACTAGCACCACTGGGGATGCAGTGCCGTGAGTCCAGAGTGTGCACTGGCACCACTGGGGATGCAGTGCAGTGAGTCCAGAGAGTGCACTGGCACCAGTGGGGATGCAGTGCTGTGAGTCCAGAGAGTGCCTTGGCACCACTGGGGATGCAGTGCAGTGAGTCCAGAGAGTGCACTGGCACCACCGGGGATGCAGTGCCGTGAGTCCAGAGAGTGCACTGGCACCACTGGGGATGCACTGCAGTGAGTCCAGAGATTGCACTGGTACGATTGGGGATGCACTGCAGTGAGTCCAGAGAGTGCACTGGCACCACTGGGGATGCAGTGCAGTGAGTCCAGAGAGTGCACTGGCACCACTGGGGATGCAGTGCAGTGACTCAAGAGAGTGCACTGGCACCACTAGGGATGCAGTGCAGTGAGTCCAGAGAGTGCACTGGCACCACTGGGGATGCAGTGCAGTGAGTCCAGAGAGTGCACTGGCCCTACTGGGGATGTAGTGCAGTGAGTCCACAGAGGGCACTGGCACCACTGGGGATGCACTGCAGTGAGTCCAGAGAGTGCCCCGGCACCATCGGGGATGCAGTGCAGTGAGTCCAGAGAGTGCACTGGCACCATTGGGGATGCAGTGCAGTGAGTCCAGAGAGTGCACTGGCACCACTGGGGATGCAGTGCAGTGAGTCCAGAGAGTGCACTGGCACCACTGGGGATGCACTGGAGTGAGCTCAGAGAGTGCACTGGCACCACTGGGGATGCAGTGCAGTGAGTCCAGAGAGTGCACTGGCACCAATGAGGATGCAGTGCAGTGAGTCCAGAGAGTGCACTGGCACCACTGGGGATGCAGTGAAATGAGTCCAGAGAGTGCACTGGCACCACTGGGGATGCACTGCAGTGAGTCCAGAGAGTGCACTGGCACCACTGGGGATGCAGTGCGGTGAGTCCAGAGAGCGCACTGGCACCACTGGGAATGCACTGCAGTGAGTCCAGAGAGGGCACTGGCACTATTGGGGATGCACCCCGGTGAGTCCAGAGAGTGCACTGGAACCACTGGGAATGCACTGCACTGAGTCCAGAGAGGTCACTGGCACCACTGGGGATGCAGTGCAGTGCGTCCAGAGAGTGCACTGGCACCACTGGTGATGCACTGCAGTGAGTCCAGAGAGTGCACTGGCACCTCTGGGGATGAAGTGCAGTGAGTCCAGAGAGTGCACTGGCACCACTGGGGATGCAGTGCCGTGAGTCCAGAGAGTGCACTGGCACCACTGGGGATGCACTGCCGTGAGTCCAGAGAGTGCACTGGCACCTCTGGGGATGCACTGCAGTGAGTCCAGAGAGTGCACTGGCACCTCTGGGGATGCAGTGCAGTGAGTCCAGAGAGTGCACTGGCACCACTGGGGATGCACTGCAGTGAGTCCAGAGAGTGCACTTGCACCACTGGGGAGACAGTGCAGTGAGTCCAGAGAGTGCACTGGCACCACTGGGGATGCAGTGCAGTGAGTCCAGAGAGTGCACTGGCACCACTGGGGATGCAGTGCAGTGAGTCCAGAGAGTGCCTTGGCACCACTGGGGATGCAGTGCAGTGAGTCCAGAGAGTGCACTGGCACCACTGGGGATGCAGTGCCGTGAGTCCAGAGAGTGCACTGGCACCACTGGGGATGCACTGCAGTGAGTCCAGAGAGTGCACTGGCACCACTGGGGATGCACTGCAGTGAGACCAGAGATTGCACTGGTACGATTGGGGATGCACTGCAGTGAGTCCAGAGAGTGCACTGGCACCACTGGGGATGCAGTGCAGTGAGTCCAGAGAGTGCACTGGCACCACTGGGGATGCAGTGCAGTGACTCAAGAGAGTGCACTGGCACCACTAGGGATGCAGTGCAGTGAGTCCAGAGAGTTCACTGGCACCACTGGGGATGCAGTGCAGTGAGTCCAGAGAGTGCACTGGCACCACTGGGGATGTAGTGCAGTGAGTCCACAGAGGGCACTGGCACCACTGGGGATGCACTGCAGCGAGTCCAGAGAGTGGCCCGGCACCACTGGGGATGCAGTGCAGTGAGTCCAGAGAGTGCACTGGCACCATTGGGGATGCAGTGCAGTGAGTCCAGAGAGTGCACTGGCACCACTGGGGATGCAGTGCAGTGAGTCCAGAGAGTGCACTGGCACCACTGGGGATGCACTGTAGTGAGCTCAGAGAGTGCACTGGCACCACTGGGGATGCAGTGCAGTGAGTCCAGAGAGTGCACTGGCACCAATGGGGATGCAGTGCAGTGAGTCCAGAGAGTGCACTGGCACCACTGGGGATGCAGTGAAATGAGTCCAGAGAGTGCACTGGCACCACTGGGGATGCACTGCAGTGAGTCCAGAGAGTGCACTGGCACCACTGGGGATGCAGTGCGGTGAGTCCAGAGAGCGCACTGGCACCACTGGGAATGCACTGCAGTGAGTCCAGAGAGGGCACTGGCACTATTGGGGATGCACCCCGGTGAGTCCAGAGAGTGCACTGGAACCACTGGGAATGCACTGCACTGAGTCCAGAGAGGTCACTGGCACCACTGGGGATGCAGTGCAGTGAGTCCAGAGAGTGCCCTGGCACCACTGGGGATGCAGTTCAGTGAGTCCAGAGAGTGCACTGGCACCACTGGGGATGCAGTGAAATGAGTCCAGAGAGTGCACTGGCACCACTGGGGATGCACTGCAGTGAGTCCAGAGAGTGCACTGGCACCACTGGGGATGCAGTGCGGTGAGTCCAGAGAGCGCACTGGCACCACTGGGGATGCACTGCAGTGAGTCCACAGAGGGCACTGGCACTATTGGGGATGCACCCCGGTGAGTCCAGAGAGTGCACTGGAACCACTGGGAATGCACTGCACTGAGTCCAGAGAGGTCACTGGCACCACTGGGGATGCAGTGCAGTGAGTCCAGAGAGTGCCCTGGCACCACTGGGGATGCAGTGCAGTGAGTCCAGAGAGTGCACTGGCACCACTGGGGATGCAGTTCAGTGAGTTCAGAGAGTGCACTGGCACCACTGGGGATGCAGTGCCGTGAGTCCAGAGAGTGCACTGGCACCACTGGGGATGCAGTGCCGTGAGTCCAGAGAGTGCACTGGCACCAATGGCAATGCAGTGCAGTGAGTCCAGAGAGTGCCTTGGCACCACTGGGGATGCAGTGCAGTGAGTCCAGAGAGTACCCTGGCACCACTGGGGATGCAGTGCAGTGAGTCCAGAGAGTGCACTGGCACCACTGGGGATGCAGTGCCGTGAGTCCAGAGTGTGCACTGGCACCACTGGGGATGCAGTGCAGTGAGTCCAGAGAGTGCACTGGCACCACTGGGGATGCAGTGCTGTGAGTCCAGAGAGTGCACTGGCACCACTGGGGGTGCAGTGCAGTGAGTCCAGAGAGTGCACTGGCACCAGTGGGGATGCACTACAGTGAGTCCAGAGAGTGCACTGGCGCCACTGGGGATGCAGTGCAGTGACTCAAGAGAGTGCACTGGCACCACTAGGGATGCAGTGCAGTGAGTCCAGAGAGTGCACTGGCACCACTGGGGATGCACTGCAGTGAGACCAGAGATTGCACTGGTACGATTGGGGATGCACTGCAGTGAGTCCAGAGAGTGCACTGGCACCACTGGGGATGCAGTGCAGTGAGTCCAGAGAGTGCACTGGCACCACTGGGGATGCAGTGCAGTGAGTCCAGAGAGTGCACTGGCACCAGTGGGGATGCACTGCAGTGAGCTCAGAGAGTGCACTGGCACCACTGGGGATGCAGTGCAGTGAGTCCAGAGAGTGCACTGGCACCACTGGGGATGCAGTGAAATGAGTCCAGAGAGTGCACTGGCACCACTGGGGATGCAGTGCAGAGTCCAGAGAGTGCACTGGCACCACTGGGGATGCAGTGCGGTGAGTCCAGAGAGCGCACTGGCACCACTGGGGATGCACTGCAGTGAGTCCAGAGAGGACACTGGCACTATTGGGGATGCACCCCGGTGAGTCCAGAGAGTGCACTGGAACCACTGGGAATGCACTGCACTGAGTCCAGAGAGGTCACTGGCACCACTGGGGATGCAGTGCAGTGAGTCCAGAGAGTGCCCTGGAACCACTGGGGATGCAGTGCAGTGAGTCCAGAGAGTGCACTGGCACCACGAGTGATGCACTACAGTGAGTCCAGAGAGTGCACTGGCACCACTGGGGATGCAGTGCAGTGAGTCCAGAGAGTGCACTGGCACCACTGGGGATGCAGTGCCGTGAGTCCAGAGAGTGCACTGGCACCACTGGGGATGCACTGCAATGAGTCCAGAGAGTGCACTGGCACCACCGGGGATGCAGTGCCGTGAGTCCAGAGAGTGCACTTGTACCACTGGGGATGCAGAGCAGTGAGTCCAGAGAGTACCCTGGCACCACTGGGGATGCAGTGCCGTGAGTCCAGAGAGTGCACTGGCACCACTGGGGATGCAGTGCCGTGAGTCCAGAGTGTGCACTGCCACCACTGGGGATGCAGTGCAGTGAGTCCAGAGAGTGCACTGGCACCACTGGGGATGCAGTGCCGTGAGTCCAGAGAGTGCACTGGCACCACTGGGGATGCAGTGCCGTGAGTCCAGAGAGTGCACTGGCACCAATGGCAATGCAGTGCAGTGAGTCCATAGAGTGCCTTGGCACCACTGGGGATGCAGTGCAGTGAGTCCAGAGAGTACCCTGGCACCACTGGGGATGCAGTGCAGTGAGTCCAGAGAGTGCACTGGCACCACTGGGGATGCAGTGCCGTGAGTCCAGAGTGTGCACTGGCACCACTGGGGATGCAGTGCAGTGAGTCCAGAGAGTGCACTGGCACCAGTGGGGATGCAGTGCAGTGAGTCCAGAGAGTGCACTGGCACCACTGGGGATGCAGTGCAGTGACTCAAGAGAGTGCACTGGCACCAGTGGGGATGCACTGCAGTGAGCTCAGAGAGTGCACTGGCACTACTGGGGATGCAGTGCAGTGAGTCCAGAGAGTGCACTGGCACCACTGGGGATGCAGTGAAATGAGTCCAGAGAGTGCACTGGCACCACTGGGGATGCACTGCAGTGAGTCCAGAGAGTGCACTGGCACCACTGGGGATGCAGTGCGGTGAGTCCAGAGAGCGCACTGGCACCACTGGGGATGCACTGCAGTGAGTCCAGAGAGGACACTGGCACTATTGGGGATGCACCCCGGTGAGTCCAGAGAGTGCACTGCAACCACTGGGAATGCACTGCACTGAGTCCAGAGAGGTCACTGGGACCACTGGGGATGCAGTGCAGTGAGTCCAGAGAGTGCCCTGGCACCACTGGGGATGCAGTGCAGTGAGTCCAGAGAGTGCACTGGCACCACTGGGGATGCAGTTCAGTGAGTTCAGAGAGTGCACTGGCACCACTGGGGATGCAGTGCAGTGAGTCCAGAGAGTGCACTGGCACCACTGGGGATGCAGTGCCGTGAGTCCAGAGAGTGCACTGGCACCACTGGGGATGCACTGCAATGAGTCCAGAGAGTGCACTGGCACCACCGGGGATGCAGTGCCGTGAGTCCAGAGAGTGCACTTGCACCACTGGGGATGCAGTGCAGTGAGTCCAGAGAGTGCACTGGCACCACTGGGGATGCAGTGCAGTGAGTCCAGAGAGTGCACTGGCACCACTGGGGATGCAGTGCCGTGAGTCCAGAGTGTGCACTGCCACCACTGGGGATGCAGTGCAGTGAGTCCAGAGAGTGCACTGGCACCACTGGGGATGCAGTGCAGTGAGTCCAGAGAGTACCCTGGCACCACTGGGGATGCAGTGCAGTGAGTCCAGAGAGTGCACTAGCACCACTGGGGATGCAGTGCCGTGAGTCCAGAGAGTGCACTGGCACCACTGGGGATGCAGTGCAGTGAGTCCAGAGAGTGCACTGGCACCACTGGGGATGCAGTGCTGTGAGTCCAGAGAGTGCCTTGGCACCACTGGGGATGCAGTGCAGTGACTCAAGAGAGTGCACTGGCACCACTAGGGATGCAGTGCAGTGAGTCCAGAGAGTGCACTGGCACCACTGGGGATGCAGTGCAGTGAGTGCAGAGAGTGCCCTGGCACCACTGGGGATGCACTGCAGTGAGTCCAGAGAGTGCACTGGCACCATTGGGGACGCAGTGCAGTGAGGCCAGAGAGTGCACTGGCACCACTGGGGATGCAGTGCAGTGAGTCCAGAGAGTGCACTGGCACCAGTGGGGATGCAGTGCTGTGAGTCCAGAGAGTGCACTGGCACCACTGGGGGTGCAGTGCAGTGAGTCCAGAGAGTGCACTGGCACCAGTGGGGATGCACTACAGTGAGTCCAGAGAGTGCACTGGCACCACTGGGGATGCAGTTCAGTGAGTTCAGAGAGTGCACTGGCACCACCGGGGATGCAGTGCAGTGAGTCCAAAGAGTACCCTGTCACCACTGGGGATGCAGTGCAGTGAGTCCAGAGAGTGCACTGGCACCACTGGGGATGCACTACAGTGAGTCCAGAGAGTGCACTGGCACCACTGGGGATGCAGTGCCGTGAGTCCAGAGAGCGCGCTGGCACCACCGGTGATGCAGTGAAATGAGTCCAGAGAGCGCACTGGCACCACCGGGGATGCAGTGCCGTGCTTCCAGAGAGTGCACTGGCACCACTGGGGATGCAGTGCAGTGAGTCCAGAGAGTGCACTGGCACCACTGGGGATGCACTGCAGTGAGACCAGAGATTGCACTGGTACGATTGGGGATGCACTGCAGTGAGTCCAGAGAGTGCACTGGCACTTCTGGGGATGCAGTGCAGTGAGTCCAGAGAGTGCACTGGCACCACTGGGGATGCAGTGCAGTGAGTCCAGAGAGTGCACTGGCACCAGTGGGGATGCACTGCAGTGAGCTCAGAGAGTGCACTGGCACCACTGGGGATGCAGTGCAGTGAGTCCAGAGAGTGCACTGGCACCACTGGGGATGCAGTGAAATGAGTCCAGAGAGTGCACTGGCACCACTGGGGATGCACTGCAGTGAGTCCAGAGAGTGCACTGGCACCACTGGGGATGCAGTGCAGTGAGTCCAGAGAGCGCACTGGCACCACTGGGGATGCACTGCAGTGAGTCCAGAGAGGACACTGGCACTACTGGGGATGCACCCCGGTGAGTCCAGAGAGTGCACTGGAACCACTGGGAATGCACTGCACTGAGTCCAGAGAGGTCACTGGCACCACTGGGGATGCAGTGCAGTGAGTCCAGAGAGTGCCCTGGAACCACTGGGGATGCAGTGCAGTGAGTCCAGAGAGTGCACTGGCACCACGAGTGATGCACTACAGTGAGTCCAGAGAGTGCACTGGCACCAATGGCAATGCAGTGCAGTGAGTCCATAGAGTGCCTTGGCACCACTGGGGATGCAGTGCAGTGAGTCCAGAGAGTACCCTGGCACCACTGGTGATGCAGTGCAGTGAGTCCAGAGAGTGCACTGGCACCACTGGGGATGCAGTGCCGTGAGTCCAGAGTGTGCACTGGCACCACTGGGGATGCAGTGCAGTGACTCAAGAGAGTGCACTGGCACCAGTGGGGATGCACTGCAGTGAGCTCAGAGAGTGCACTGGCACCACTGGGGATGCAGTGCAGTGAGTCCAGAGAGTGCACTGGCACCACTGGGGATGCAGTGAAATGAGTCCAGAGAGTGCACTGGCACCACTGGGGATGCACTGCAGTGAGTCCAGAGAGTGCACTGGCACCACTGGGGATGCAGTGCGGTGAGTCCAGAGAGCGCACTGGCACCACTGGGGATGCACTGCAGTGAGTCCAGAGAGGACACTGGCACTATTGGGGATGCACCCCGGTGAGTCCAGAGAGTGCACTGGAACCACTGGGAATGCACTGCAGTGAGCTCAGAGAGTACCCTGGCACCACTGGGGATGCAGTGCAGTGAGTCCAGAGAGTGCACTGGCACCACTGGGGATGCAGTGCCGTGAGTCCAGAGTGTGCACTGCCACCACTGGGGATGCAGTGCAGTGAGTCCAGAGAGTGCACTGGCACCACTGGGGATGCAGTGCCGTGAGTCCAGAGAGTGCACTGGCACCACTGGGGATGCAGTGCCGTGAGTCCAGAGAGTGCACTGGCACCAATGGCAATGCAGTGCAGTGAGTCCAGAGAGTGCCTTGGCACCACTGGGGATGCAGTGCAGTGAGTCCAGAGAGTACCCTGGCACCACTGGGGATGCAGTGCAGTGAGTCCAGAGAGTGCACTGGCACCACTGGGGATGCAGTGCCGTGAGTCCAGAGTGTGCACTGGCACCACTGGGGATGCAGTGCAGTGAGTCCAGAGAGTGCACTGGCACCACTGGGGATGCAGTGCTGTGAGTCCAGAGAGTGCACTGGCACCACTGGGGGTGCAGTGCAGTGAGTCCAGAGAGTGCACTGGCACCAGTGGGGATGCACTACAGTGAGTCCAGAGAGTGCACTGGCACCACTGGGGATGCAGTGCAGTGACTCAAGAGAGTGCACTGGCACCACTAGGGATGCAGTGCAGTGAGTCCAGAGAGTTCACTGGCACCACTGGGGATGCAGTGCAGTGAGTGCAGAGAGTGCACTGGCACCACTGGGGATGCACTGCAGTGAGTCCAGAGAGTGCACTGGCACCATTGGGGACGCAGTGCAGTGAGGCCAGAGAGTGCACTGGCACCACTGGGGATGCAGTGCAGTGAGTCCAGAGAGTGCACTGGCACCACTGGGGATGCACTGCAGTGAGCTCAGAGAGTGCACTGGCACCACTGGGGATGCAGTGCAGTGAGTCCAGAGAGTGCACTGGCACCACTGGGGATGCAGTGAAATGAGTCCAGAGAGTGCACTGGCACCACTGGGGATGCACTGCAGTGAGTCCAGAGAGTGCACTGGCACCAGTGGGGATGCAGTGCGGTGAGTCCAGAGAGCGCACTGGCACCACTGGGGATGCAGTGCAGTGAGTCCAGAGAGGGCACTGGCACTATTGGGGATGCACCCCGGTGAGTCCAGAGAGTGCACTGGAACCACTGGGAATGCACTGCACTGAGTCCAGAGAGGTCACTGGCACCACTGGGGATGCAGTGCAGTGAGTCCAGAGAGTGCCCTGACACCACTGGGGATGCAGTGCAGTGAGTCAAGAGAGTGCACTGGCAACACTGGGGATGCCGTGCAGTGAGTCCAGAGAGTGCACTGGCACCACTGGGGATGTAGTGCAGTGAGTCCAAATAGTGCACTGGCACCACTGGGGATGCAGTGCAGTGAGTCCAGAGAGTGCACTGGCACCACTGGGGATGCAGAGCAGTGAGTCCAGAGAGTGCACTGGCACACTGGGGATGCAGTGCATTGAGTCCAGAGAGTACACTGGCACCACTGGGGATGCAGCGCAGTGAGTCCAGAGAGTTCTCTGGCACCATTGGGGATTCAGTGCAGTGAGTCCAGAGAGTGCACTGGCACCACTGGGGATGCACTGCAGTGAGTCCAGAGAGTGCTCTGGCACCACTGGGGATGCAGTGCAGTGAGTCCAGAGAGTACACTGGCACCACTGGGAATGCACCCCGGTGACTCCAGAGAGTGCACTGGCACCACTGGGGATGCAGCGCAGTGAGTCCAGAGAGTGCACTGGCACCACTGGGGATGCACTGCAGTGGGTCCAGAGAGTACCCCGGCAGCACTGGGGATGCAGTGCAGTGAGTCCAGAGAGTGCACTGGCACCACTGGGGATGCAGTGCAGTGAGTCCAGGGAGTGCACTGGCACCACTGGGGATGCAGTGCAGTGAGTCCAGAGAGTGCACTGGCACCACTGGGGATGCACTGCAGTGAGTCCAGGGAGTGCACTGGCACCACTGGGGATGCAGTGCAGTGAGTCCAGAGAGTGCACTGGCACCACTGGGGATGCACTGCAGTGAGTCCAGAGAGTGCATTGGCACCACTGGGGATGCAGTGCAGTGAGTCCAGAGAGTGCACTGGCACCACTGGGGATGCACCCCGGTGAGTCCAGAGAGTGCACTGGCACCACTGGGGATGCACCCCGGCAAGTCCAGAGAGTGCACTGTCACCACTGGGGATGCAGTGCAGTGAGTCCAGAGAGTGCACTGGCCCCACTGGGGATGCAGTGCAGTGAGTCCACAGAGGGCACTGGCACCACTGGGGATGCAGTGCAGTGAGTCCAGAGAGTGCACTGGCACCACTGGGTATGCACCCCGGTGAGTCCAGAGAGTGCACTGTCACCACTGGGGATGCAGTGCAGTGAGTCCAGAGAGTGCACTGGCACCACTGGGGATGCACTGCAGTGAGTCCACAGAGGGCACTGGCACCACTGGGGATGCACTGCAGTGACTCCAGAGAGTGCACTGGCACCACTGGGGATGCAGTGAGTCCAGATGTTAGCGTAGCAACCACATAATCACCAAGTGATTATATGAAGGTGCTTTATTCAGCGCTGGAAGCCGGGGCAGGTGCCCAAATCTGGCTTCAAGTCCCGTTACTTCCCAGCCGTTATTTATACATACAATATTGCGTCAGGTATACATATTCATTACAGGTTGCAACATCAGCCTCGCTTTTCATTCTAATTAGCTCCCCTCCCCTTTGCACATGCGTGGCGCACTCTGGTGGTCGTCCAGGTGGTCGTCCAGATGAAGTAAGGAGTCTTCCTCTCCGCTAAACTTTTCACCTTTCTTACTCGACGCATGCTCCCTCCGCTTCTTGGTTCTGCTTCAACTCATTTCATCATTTCCAGGCCCTTATCCAAGGTCAGGTTGTACCTGTTCCCTCCCAAGGTTCCCCTTCAATGATTCTTTTGATTGTTCAATGTACTCCCTAAGTATCCAGTATACATAGATTAATTGATAATGTAAGTACATTTGGCAATGCTTAATTATACTGTAGGTCCCATTACCTAAGAGACATTAGTAAAACATCCATTCGATTCTCCCCAACACTAACATTCCCCCCCCCTTTGAAAATACTTCACTCATACCAAGAGCAAGTATTTTCATTACTGTTAGGTTGAATCAGGTTAGTAGAGGTTAGTGAGTATAACTTGATATAGAGATTAGTAAGTATAATCTTAACGCATCTTCGTTAGTCTACTATCTTATTGATTCCTCTATGCCTGCTTGTGAACGCTAGTACTATAGGATGGGGGTGGAGTAAGTGGGATAGGGTGTTCTGGGTGATTCCCAGTAACCTACTAACCTCCTTGACCACGTTGGCAATGAAATGTGGTCCCCTGTCTGAAGAAATACCCAACGGTACACCAAATCTAGGGATTATTTCCCGTAGTAACCATTTTACCGTTTCCTTTGCTTAGTTGGTGTGACAGGGAAGGGCCTCTGGCCATCCTGAAAAAGAATTGTAAGAAATGGTCCAGCAATTCGTGCCACTAAGGGGTTTTGAAGGGTTAACATTGAGGCCTGGGTTTAGGCGAGAAAAGAACAAAGGGATTTCTTCGGAGAAAAACTGCTGACTTTGCACGAATGTGCAGTAACTTCTGACAGCCGGCCAAGAGACCACTAGATAAGGAGGAAGAATATGAGCCTCCCTGTCTCCCTGTCCGAGCGGCCCCCGAGAAAGTAACAGAGACTGATAAGCAGGTGCACCTGGAAGGACGTCGGATTCGGGAAACCAATTATAATAACCTTGCCTCTTTTAGAAGTAGTAATAAATATGTATTAGCCTAGGAGTATAAAAAATTAGATGCCTTACGTAACGGGTGTGCGTCCCGGTGGAGCAGAGACTCCCGGCGCACCCAGCGCTGTTTGCTTGCCTTTATTCGTTTAATAAATTGTAAACTCTGATTGTAATCCTATTTGGGACTCAGTCATTTATAACAATTGGGGGCTCGTCCGGGATGGTCTTGGTTCCTGAATTCTGACTTGATCTAGGAGGGGCGCCCCCACCATTTGGTGGCTCCTGTTCGAGTCAGGTCGGGACTAATGCCATCTCGAACCTGAATAAGGGCAAGCAAAGATTTAGATTTTTATGAGCTCCCTTTTGCCGGCTGCAGCACTATATTTTGCCCGTAATTCTGCGCGCGAAGATCCGAACGAAGACGACGGAGTCGTAAGTATTTAATGTGTATACCGTTCGGTTGGGTGGGATTCGGTTGCCTGTGTGTGTGAGAGTGTGATTGAGACGGAACGTAGTTCCGAAGCGATTGTGGAGGTCTTCTAACCGCGGTTCCAATCTCCCGCGAGGGACTTGGCCGGTGAAGGACCGAAGCGATTCCTATAGGATTCGTGGGTGGGTGATAGGTCCTAAACCCCCTGCAAGACACTCTCACTAAGGCAACCAAGGGCTGTAGGAATTGCCACAGTAAAATTCCTAGATGGGTCAGATTAAATCGAAGACCCGGGACCAGAGAAAAGGGAGCAAATTACCAGACATACCACCAGAAAGTCCATTAGGGATAATGATTAGAAATTGGAACGATAGGGGCCCCAGAAAAGGAAAAAGCAAAGTAAAAATGATTCAGTATTGTATGATAGAATGGCCAAAGGAGCCTTTAAGACCACATGTCTTTTGGCCTATTTTCGGATCTTTTGAAGACTGGGTTTGCCAGGCTTTAAATCTACATGTTAACTCAAAGGAACCTTTTAGTCAGGAGGAAAGTGATTATGCAAGGTTATGGATCAGGACTTCACGTCCTTTTCCAGCCTCAGTATTTACACTAAAAACAGAGGAGGAGTTTGAAGAAGGAGAAGAAAAACGGGAAAAAGAAAAAGAGGATAAATGGGAGCCATTAGATAATTTACCACCTCTATATTCTAACAATCCACCTCTGGCAGTGGCCCCACCTCCGGCAGCTGTGGTATCTCCACCGCCGACAGCACCGGAATCAGACCGACCCCCGGCTGCATGTACGAGAAGTAGGACTGCCACATCTGAGGGAGCTTCTCTATATCCCTTAAGAGAGGTACCCCTGGGAGGCACTCAGGGAGGCATTGGGTTTGTGGCAGTCCCCTTAAATACCACAGATGTAAGGAATTTCAAGAAAGAAATGGGGGCCTTATTAGATGACCCCCTCGGAGTAGCTGAAAGACTGGACCAATTCCTAGGTCCCAATACTTATACCTGGGAAGAAATACAGTCCATTTTAGGGATCTTATTTACTGTCGAGGAAAAAGGAATGATTAGGCAAGCTGGAATGAGAATGTGGGAGAGACAGAATCAGGCAGGACCCCCAGGAGACCAAAAATGGCCAAACGTGGATCCCCACTGGGATCATCAACAACCCCAAGGAAGGCAGAATATGAGGGATTTGAGAACATTAATCATACAGGGAATAAGGGAAGCTGTTCCCCGAGGGCAAAACATTAATAAAGCATTTCATGAGCAACAAGGGAAAGACGAATCTCCAACAGAATGGTTGGAGAGATTAAGGAGAAGTTTACAAATGTATTCTGGAATTGACCCGAATACAGTGGCTGGAACTGCACTCCTTAGAACGCAATTTGTAGCTAAATCCTGGGGGGACATAAGGAGGAAATTAGAGAAGCTGGAAGATTGGCAAGAGAGAGGATTAGAAGAGTTACTTAGGGAAGCACAGAAAGTATATGTTAGGAGAGATGAGGAAAAACAAAAAGCAAAAGCTAAGATTTTTGTAGCAGCAGTAAGAGAAAGTCAGAGAAATAAGACTCTGTCCGGAGAAAGGAGGGAGAAGGGAATAGAGAAAGCCCCTAGGGGGCAGTCTTGTCGAGAGAAATACACCATTCCCGCTTGTTACTATTGCAACAAGAAGGGACACGTTCAGAGGAACTGTCGTAAGCGGGAACAAGATGAGAAAACATTCAAAGAAGAATAGGGGTGTCAGGGGCTATATCTTCTGGGGACGTCAACATCAACGGAGCCCTTGATAAAACTACTAATTGGTCCCCATAAAGAGGAAGTTTTGTTTTTAGTGGACACAGGAGCTGAAAAATCTACTATTCAAAAACTTCCAAAAGGAGTAGAGGAAGGGAACAATTATATGTCAGTAATAGGGGCAAAAGGAGAGCCTTTTAGAGTGCCTGTCTTGAAAAATGTAAAAGTAGAAACTGGGAAGAAAACTTATGTTAATGATTTTCTTTTGCTCCCTGAAGCGGAGTACAATTTACTGGGGAGAGATTTGATTTTAAGATTGAATTTGAGCATTCAGAGTCAAGGGGACGAATTGCAGATTAAATTATACACTTTGACACAAAAAGATGAAGAAGTCATTAACCCTTTAGTATGGTATAAGGAGGGGGAGACCGGAAGGATAGAAATGGACCCCATAAATATTCAAATAATGGATCCTCATCGTCCAATCCGAGTCAAACAATACCCTATACCAATGGAGGGTCGAAAGGGGTTAAAACCTGTGGTTGACAGACTTCTGGAAAAAGGAACTTTAGAACCGTGCATGTCGCCTCATAATACACCCATCCTCCCCGTAAAAAAATCGGATGGGTCATACAGGATGGTGCAAGACCTGAGAGCTGTAAATCAGCGAACACTCGCTAAATTCCCTGTGGTGGCAAATCCTTATACTTTATTGAGTCGCATATCTCCCAAACATACCTGGTATAGTGTAATAGATCTGAAAGATGCATTTTGGGCCTGCCCTCTGGATGAGAGGTCCAGAGATTATTTTGCCTTCGAGTGGGAGGACCCCGAAACGGGACGAAAACAACAATTAAGATGGACTGTGCTACCACAGGGGTTTACAGAGTCACCAAATCTATTTGGACAAACTTTAGAAAAAATTTTACAAGATTTCACGTTACCTAGGGGGGTCAAATTATTGCAATATGTGGATGATCTATTAATAGCAGGAGAAACTGAAGAGGGAACCCGAGAAGCTACTATTAAATTGCTAAACTTTTTAGGGGAAAGAAGATTAAAGGTGTCTCGATCGAAATTACAGTTTGTGGAACAGGAAGTAAAATACTTGGGGCACTGGCTGAGTAAGGGAAAAAAGAAATTAGATCCTGACAGGGTATTAGGGATTCTATCTTTAAGACCCCCACAAACTAAAAAGGAAATTCGGCAAGTATTGGGATTATTAGGATATTGTAGACCGTGGCTTGAAGGCTACAGTGAAAAGGTCAAATTCTTATATGAGAAATTAACTAATAACCAGCTTAAGTGGTTCACAGAGGATGATCAGAAATTTGAGGAAATAAAAAGGGCTTTAATACAGGCACCTGTACTGAGCCTTCCGGATCTGGAAAAACCTTTCTATCTCTTTGTAAATACATCGAACCAAACAGCATATGGAGTTCTCACTCAAGATTGGGCAGGGATTAAGAAACCTGTAGGGTATTGCTCTAGGTTGCTTGATCCAGTAAGTAGAGGGTGGCCTGCTTGTCTTCAAGCTCTGGTCGCTACAGCATTACTAATAGAAGAAGTTAGGAAGATTACCTTTAGTGCTCCTTTAAAGGTGTATACTCCACACAATGTTAGAAGTGTCTTACAGCAAAAAGCAGAAAAATGGTTAACGGATAGTCGGATCCTAAAGTATGAAGCAATACTAATTGACTCACCTGACTTAGAACTGAGGGTAACCTCTGCTCAGAGCCCAGCACAATTTTTGTTCGGAGAACCACAGGAGGGAGTACAACATAACTGTTTAGAGGTAATTGAGACTCAGACAACAGTGAGGCCGGATTTAAAGGATGCTGAGTTGGAGAAAGGAGAGGCACTGTTTGTAGATGGCTCCTCCCGAGTAGTGGAAGGAAAAAGAAAATCAGGATATGCAATAATTAATAAGAACTTAGAACCTGTGGAATCCGGACCTTTGAGCCCATCATGGTCAGCTCAGGCTTGTGAGCTGTATGCCCTATGTAGGGCCCTGGAACTATTAAAAGGGAAAAGTGGGACGATATATACAGACTCTAAATATGCATATGGGGTGGTCCATACTTTTGGAAAAATTTGGGAAGAAAGAGGTCTAATTAATACTCAAGGGAGGAATCTTATACATCAAGAGTTAATAATAAAAATTTTAAGGGCATTAAGAGAACCAAAGGAGATAGCAGTGGTACATGTAAGAGGACACCAAAAGGGATTGGATTATCGAATCAGAGGAAATAATCTAGCAGATAAGGAGGCCCAGGAAGCAGCCCTGAGGACTCAGGTTGTTAAAATCAATGTGATACGAGAGGAAGAAAGGCGAGAAAGAGAAGAAAAGAAATTTACCCCTGAAGAACAAGCAAAATTGGAGAAAATAGGGGCTAAGTTAGAACAAGGAGAATGGACACTGCCTGACGGGCGAGAGATATTGCCAAAAGCCTATGCGAGGCAAATACTGGAACGTTTACATGCACAAACACATTGGGGTATGAAGGCATTAAGCGATCATTTCCTTAAACAATTTGGTTGCATTGGAATTTTTGAAATAGCGAAACAAATTACACAAGGTTGTTTAACTTGTCAGAAAATAAATAAGAAAGTGTTTCGACAAGCAGCTATGGGAGGGAGAAAAACAGCTTATAGGCCTTTCGAGAAAGTACAAGTTGATTTCACTGAATTGCCCAAGGTAGGGAGAATGAAATATCTATTGGTAATCGTAGATCATTTAACACAATGGGTAGAAGCTTATCCTGTAGCACGAGCTACTGCACAGACAGTGGTAAAAATTTTATTGGAACATTTAATACCAAGGTATGGGATAATCCAGTACATTGATTCTGATCAGGGCACACACTTTACTTCTAAAATAATAAAATTGTTGTGTCAATCATTAGGTATTCAGTGGGAATACCACACTCCCTGGCACCCACAGAGCTCAGGGAAAGTAGAAAGGATGAATCAAACAATAAAACAACAATTGACTAAGTTAATGATCGAGACACAGCTGCCCTGGACGAAATGCTTACCATTGGCACTTTTAAACATAAGAACTAAACCACACAGTGAGACTGGATTATCATCATATGAAATGTTATATGGTATGCCTTATTCTCAAGGGATGCCCCTAGGGAACAATGTAATTGAGGATCATAGTATCCAGAAATACATAATTACCATTGGAAGGAGATTGCAGGAGCTAAGAGAAATTGGGATGATGACTCAGACACCACCTTTAGGATTTGCTATTCATAAGATACAACCAGGAGACAAGGTCTTAATAAAAACCTGGAGAGAAGAATCATTGAACCCCCGATGGGAGGGACCGTACCTTGTTTTACTTACTACTGAAACAGCTGTGAGAACGGCAGAAAGGGGTTGGACCCACGCATCCAGAATAAAAGGACCAATAACTACCGAAGCCTGGAGGGTTGAGTCCACTCCTGGGGAACTGAAACTGAGATTAAAGAGGAACTGATATCCCAGCAATAAGGTTCTGCATGAATTAAGGGCACTGGATAAAGAGGACAAGTCTGAAGGGAGGAAAGGGAGAAGGCAAGACCGGGGTAGGACCCTCCACTGCGGTGTGTATGGTCTACCGAGGGAGGCAACCCCTATGGGTATTGACTGCCGAGTGAGAGGGCCTCGACCGGACTTCTCCCGCGCTAAGATCAGGTTGTCCTGAGAAAAGTAACATGAGAATCTCTTAAACCCATAATGAAATTGTGATTAGTTTTTCCAGGAGCTGGATCACCCCGAAGGGCTGAATGGTAACACAAGCTCTGAAAGCGGGCCCAACCTCATGATTGAAGGCGTTTCCCACACTCTCAAGATTGGACGACGAAAAAGGATAAGAAATGCTATACTTTCTGGTATTGTTTTTACAGGGGCAATTGGGCCATGGGCAAGAATGGAGGAATAACTTTTTCACTTTGGGGGAGGAAGTGGCTAGGGCCTTTAACCTTAGTAACTGCTGGATTTGTGGAGGACCGGGGGGAACTGAAAGTTGGCCCTGGGTAGCAGGCCCAGTTGAACCCAAGTGGTGGGTCAGTAATCTGAGCGAAGTTCATAATGGGACGCAATTTTGGAAAGAGGAAGGAGGCCCATGGCAGTTACACTCGTCAGCTCGGGGTGTATACTGCTTGAACAGAACAGGAACAGTGGCGGTGGGAAAAAGCATTTGCAATTGGACTCTGTCTCCTGGATATGATTGTACCGATCCTGGATGTAGTCCTATAAACTGTACAGCACGTAGTGGGAAATGGAACACCACACATGTTCAGCTGAGAAATGGGACTTGGCTGAAATGCTCATACAGAGAATTTTTTGGATCCGGATGTAAAACTGTGGCAAGAGCCCAAGCGGGGGGACAATTCGATAGTCGAATCTTAGACTGTCAACATGATAACACAACTAAGGAACAGCATGTGGTGCGGGTCTATCGCTGGAGATGGCAGAATGAGAATGGGAGGCGAGTGTTCTTTAAGCATTTCTGGTCAGCTTATAATATAACTGGCCACCAAGGAGAACTGAATTGTGACTGTAAGTGGAAACCTGATGCGGGAGCTTGGAAGTGCGCATGTACGAGTACGAACGGGGCAGACATTGTAACAGGACCACTCGGTAACAAGGACACTCTGTATTATCACGCCCCAAGGGCTAAAAAGGGATGGAATGGTCCTTTTCCAAACGGGACGTGGGCCCTAAAGGGACATTACTGGGTGTGTGGCAAACATGCTTACAAGAGGCTACCTGAAAATTGGTCGGGAATATGCTATGTGGGGTACATAAGACCCTTGTTCTTTTTATTGTCACAAACACAAGGAGATCATTTAGGAATAAGATTATATGATGACCTGAACAGAGTGAAACGATCTATAGATACTTCCTTAACCGGGGGTAGTGCCCAAGAATGGGGAAAGGATGAATGGCCTCCTGAAAGAATCATACAGCATTATGGGCCAGCCACCTGGAACCCGAATGAGTTGATATCAGGAGCCCGAGAACCTATTTATAATTTGAACCGAATAATTAGGTTGCAAGCTATCCTCGAGGTTGTAACAAATCAAACAGCGACAGCCTTGGATCTTTTGGCTGACCAATCCACTCAAATGAGAAATGCTATATTCCAACATAGAATGGTCTTAGACTATTTACTAGCAGAAGAAGGGGGAGTATGTGGAAAACTGAACGATTCTAACTGTTGTCTACAGATTGATGATAATGGAAAAGTGGTCAAGCAGATAACAAAGGAAATTAGAAAGTTAGCCCACGTCCCAGTACAAACTTGGAAGGGTATGGATTGGGATTTCTTTTCATGGTTGCCTGGTGAACCATGGGTTAAAAGGATGCTGTTTTTATTTTTATGTGGTATAGTGACATTATTGTTTATACCTTGTATGATACCTTGCTTTACGTTGTTGATACGGCGAGTAATAAATAGCACCCAATTTGTGATGACTTCAGTGGAGAGAAAAGGTGACGTGTCGATAATGATGCTTAAGAAGTGGACACCCCGAGAACTGACTGATGAAATCCAATTGTTACTGACAAAGGTTGAAGGAGAGACACGAATTGATGATTAAAAAAAAAAAAAAAAGGGAGGAATTGTAAGAAATGGTCCAGCAATTCGTGCCACTAAGGGGTTTTGAAGGGTTAACATTGAGGCCTGGGTTTAGGCGAGAAAAGAACAAAGGGATTTCTTCGGAGAAAAACTGCTGACTTTGCACGAATGTGCAGTAACTTCTGACAGCCGGCCAAGAGACCACTAGATAAGGAGGAAGAATATGAGCCTCCCTGTCTCCCTGTCCGAGCGGCCCCCGAGAAAGTAACAGAGACTGATAAGCAGGTGCACCTGGAAGGACGTCGGATTCGGGAAACCAATTATAATAACCTTGCCTCTTTTAGAAGTAGTAATAAATATGTATTAGCCTAGGCGTATAAAAAATTAGATGCCTTACGTAACGGGTGTGCGTCCCGGTAGAGCAGAGACTCCCGGCGCACCCAGCGCTGTTTGCTTGCCTTTATTCGTTTAATAAATTGTAAACTCTGATTGTAATCCTATTTGGGACTCAGTCATTTATAACAGTATCAACCCCTACCAATCGGTATTTATAACCTCTTGCTTTAGGCAGTTCCACGAAGTCTATTTGCCAGTAATCTCCAGGCTCTATTCCAGCTCTAGTTCTTCCCATCTCAGCATGTTTCCTTGCTACCGGATTATTCTTTAAGCAAAGCTCACATTTTGACATTACTGACTTTGCCATTGTTAACATGTGTACCGAGATGACACCTCGTTTCAAATAGGTCACCATTGCTTCTGCACCCCAGTGACATTCATTATGTTTTATTTGTAAGATTTCTCGCATTATTATAGGAGGTACTATGAGTTGTCCTGTCGTAGTCACATACCACCCGTCAGGATTCTTCTGGGCCTTCATCAAATTTGCAAGTCTCTCATCTTCCGCTGAATACTTTGGGTCTTTAGGTAATTTAAAACAAGAGAGGCCTACCTTCGATGGAATTAGAGCCATTACTTTCCATACTTCACGTGCAACCTTCCGGGCCGTCAAATCCGCCAGTCTGTTACCTTCTGCAATCTCTGACACCCCTCCTTGATGAGCTTTACAATGCATTATGGCCACCTGTTGGGGTTTCTGTACAGCTGTTATTAATTTCAATAGTTCTTCCTGGTATTTTATATTAGTCCCTTGTGAGGATAGCATTCCCCTTTCTTTCCATAATGCCCCATGTACGTGGACTACCCCGAATGCATATTTTGAATCTGTCCAAATATTCACGTTCTTACCCTCGCTTAGTTCCAGGGCTCGTGTCAGGGCGACTATTTCTGCTCGTTGGGCTGAAGTCCCCGGAGGTAGGGAATTTGCCTCAATCACTACCTTTGATGTAGTTGCCGCGTATCCTGCATAACGAGTCCCATTTTCCACAAAGCTGCTTCCATCCGTGAAAAGTTCCCAATCCGGTCTCCCCCGAGGCTGATCCTTTAAGTCTGTTCTGCTGGCATAGGTATGTTCGATGATCTCCACGCAATCATGACTGAGGTCTCCTTCCTCCGTAGTTGTTCCTAGAAACACTGCTGGGTTCAATAAGTTAGTAGTTCTTAAGATTACATCATCTTGCTCAGTTAGTATAGCTTGATATTTCATCATTCGGCTGGGCGATAGCCAATGGCCCCCCTTTTGCTCCAATACCGTAGTCACCATATGTGGCACGAACACTCAATTTGCTTCCCTAATGTGAGCTTCCTGGCTTCCTGTATTAAAAGGACTGTGGCTGCCACGGCCCTTAAACACGAGGGCCATCCAGCGCTTACTGCATCCAATTGTTTAGAAAAATACCCCACAGGTCTTTTCCAGCTCCCAAGTCGCTGGGTCAGTACTCCTAATGCCAATCGTTGTCTCTCATGCACAAACAGCTGGAAGTCCTTTGATAAGTCCGGGGCATGGCATTCTGTACCCCGACTTGTACCCAATCTTGCTATCTCTTCAGCCTCCTTATTCCATCCCCTGTGTTATAATCCCATTGGGGATCCTCGGTGGGGAAGTTTTGATCTAGATTTCCAAGCACTAATCCATTACGTATATCTTCTCGGGCTCTCTCTCTGGCTGCCCGCAATACCATGTCTTTTTCTGTCGAGTCCATCAAAGTATCCAGGATCACCTGGAGATCATCCCAATCGGGATTTTGGGTTTTAATTATCATTTTCATTACCCTAGCTACTTTATCTGGGTTTTCCCTGTAGGTGCCGGCTGCTTGTTTCCATATCATTAAATCCCCAGCTGAAAAAGGCACCTTAACATATACCGGTCCTTCTGTCCCCACTCCTTGCCTGAGGGGAGCGATTATTTTCCCTCCCTGTTCATTTATAGTTTCTCCTGCCCTTCGCTGTTGCCGGGTCCTATGTGACACAGGGGAGACTAAAGTCGGGGATTCTCCATCACTACTGCTATCTTCCTTTTCTCTTTTCCCTCCCTGTCCTGGCTCTTCCGGCGGAGCCGACGGCGCAACTTCCAAATCAATATTTCCATTATTCATTTCCCCATAATACTTATTATTCTCTATTGCCTGATGCTGTATACAGTGTCCCTCCTTAGTACATGCACAACAACGTTCCTCAGTTGAAACCTCAAGCACCATTATTCCACAAGCATGCTGCCATTCAGGCTTTCGGCGCAAATAAAAGAATAATTCCACATACGACAGTTCATCATATTTTCCTTCCCGCTTACAGAATAGCATCAATTGTAAAATTGTATTATATTGCAATGTTCCATTCTCAGGCCAAGTTTCTTGGTCCTCTAGCTTATACTGTGGCCACCAAATATTACAATAATCAATCAGCTTTCCTTTCCGCATTTCTTGACCAAAACCTCCCTCTTTCCAGTGTGCTAGCAAACACCCCAGCGGGGATGTCCGCGGGATAGGTACATCTTTTCCCAGAATTCCTTTGATCTTTTTCATTTTGAGCTTATGATACAAACCCAAAAGCTGCCAGAGCAGCAGCACACTTTCCCAGAAGCTGCCGGAGCAGCAGTACACTCTCCCAAAAGCTGCCGGAGCAGCAGCGTGCTCTCCCAGAAGCTGCCGGAGCAGCAGCACGCTTTCCCAAAAGCTGCCGGAGCAGCAGCATGCTCTCCCAAAAGCTGCCGGAGCAGCAGCACGCTTTCCCAAAAGCTGCCGGAGCAGCAGCGTGCTCTCCCAAAAGCTGCCGGAGCAGCAACATGCTTTCCCAAAAGCTGCCGGAGCAGCAGCGTGCTCTCCCAAAAGCTGCCGGAGCAGCAGCGTGCTCTCCCAGAAGCTGCCGGAGCAGCAGCACGCTTTCCCAGAAGCTGCCGGAGCAGCAGCGTGCTCTCCCAAAAGCTGCCGGAGCAGCAGTACACTCTCCCAAAAGCTGCCGGAGCAGCAGCATGCTCTCCCAAAAGCTGCCGGAGCAGCAGCACGCTTTCCCAAAAGCTGCCGGAGCAGCAGCGTGCTCTCCCAGAAGCTGCCGGAGCAGCAGCACGCTTTCCCAGAAGCTGCCGGAGCAGCAGCGTGCTTACTACATACCAATAATACCAAGTGCTGACCCTTCAGCACAAACCAATACAATTACCAATACCAAACCACCAATGCCGAACCTGCAGAGCTTTCGCTCTGTCTAACGGACGGCGCCTAGGCTTACCCCGGGAGCTCCCTGCCCAACCGAGCGTGGCTTTCGCCGCGTCTGACCGGCAGGCTTTCCCAACCAAATCGGTACCGAATACCCAAAGTTGAAAGCACCTTTGCTTACCACTCCAGTGGTACGTCGTGAGCAGCGGAGGTCGGTCGTGGTCGACTGCTCCCCGAGAATCCCTCGGTGCCGGCTGGAGCGAAACCGAGACACGAGCCGCCTCAGCAGTGCCCACGCTGTCCCACCTGGGTCGCCAAAATGTTAGCGTAGCAACCACATAACCACCAAGTGATTATATGAAGGTGCTTTATTCAGCGCTGGAAGCCGGGGCAGGTGCCCAAATCTGGCCTCAAGTCCCGTTACTTCCCAGCCGTTATTTATACATACAATATTGCGTCAGGTATACATATTCATTACAGGTTGCAACATCAGCCTCGCTTTTCATTCTAATTAGCTCCCCTCCCCTTTGCACATGCGTGGCGCACTCTGGTGGTCGTCCAGGTGGTCGTCCAGATGAAGTAAGGAGTCTTCCTCTCCGCTAAACTTTTCACCTTTCTTACTCGACGCATGCTCCCTCCGCTTCTTGGTTCTGCTTCAACTCATTTCATCATTTCCAGGCCCTTATCCAAGGTCAGGTTGTACCTGTTCCCCCCCAAGGTTCCCCTTCAATGATTCTTTTGATTGTTCAATGTACTCCCTAAGTATCCAGTATACATAGATTAATTGATAATGTAAGTACATTTGGCAATGCTTAATTATACTGTAGGTCCCATTACCTAAGAGACATTAGTAAAACATCCATTCGATTCTCCCCAACACTAACACAGAGACTGCACTGGCACCACTGGGGATGCAGTGCAGTGAGTCCAGAGAGTGCACTGGAACCACTGGGGATGCAGCGCAGTGAGTCCAGAGAGTGCACTGGCACCACTGGGGATGCAGTGCAGAGAGTCCAGAGAGTGCACTGGCACCACTGGGGATGCAGTGCCGTGAGTCCAGAGAGTACCCCGGCAGCACTGGGGATGCAGAGCAGTGAGTCCAGAGAGTGCACTGGCACCACTGGGGATGCAGTGCCGTTGGTCCAGAGAGTGCACTAGCACCACTGGGGATGCACTGCAGTGAGTCCAGAGTGTGCACTGGCACCACTGGGGATGCAGTGCAGTGAGTCCAGAGAGTGCACTGGCACCACTGGGGATGCAGTGCAGTGAGTCCAGAGAGTGCACCGGCACCACTGGGGATGCAGTGCAGTGAGTCCACAGAGGGCACTGGCACCACTGGGGATGCAGTGCAGTGAGTCCAGAGAGTGCACTGGCACCACTGGGGATGCACCCCGGTGAGTCCAGAGAGTGCACTGGCACCACTGGGGATGCACTGCAGTGAGTCCAGGGAGTGCACTGGCACCACTGGGGATGCAGTGCAGTGATTCCAGAGAGTGCACTGGCACCACTGGGGATGCAGTGCAGTGAGTCCAGAGAGTGCATTGGCACCACTGGGGATGCACTGCAGTGAGTCCAGAGAGTGCACTGGCACCACTGGGGATGCAGTGCAGTGAGTCCAGAGAGTGCACTGGCCCCACTGGGGATGCAGTGCAGTGAGTCCACAGAGGGCACTGGCACCACTGGGGATGCAGTGCAGTGAGTCCAGAGAGTTCACTGGCACCACTGGGGATGCACCCCGGTGAGTCCAGAGAGTGCACTGGCACCACTGGGGATGCACTGCAGTGAGTCCAGGGAGTGCACTGGCACCACTGGGGATGCAGTGCAGTGAGTCCAGAGAGTGCACTGGCACCACTGGGGATGCAGTGCAGTGAGTCCAGAGAGTGCATTGGCACCACTGGGGATGCACTGCAGTGAGTCCAGAGAGTGCACTGGCACCACTGGGGATGCAGTGCAGTGAGTCCAGAGAGTGCACTGGCCCCACTGGGGATGCAGTGCAGTGAGTCCACAGAGGGCACTGGCACCACTGGGGATGCAGTGCAGTGAGTCCAGAGAGTGCACTGGCACCACTGGGGATGCACCCCGGTGAGTCCAGAGAGTGCACTGGCACCACTGGGGAAGCAGTGCAGTGAGTCCAGAGAGTGCACTGGCACCACTGGGGATGCAGCGCAGTGAGTCCAGAGAGTTCACTGGAACCACTGGGGATGCAGTGCAGTGAGTCCAGAGAGTGCACTGGCACCACTGGGGATGCAGTACAGTGAGTCCAGAGAGTGCACTGGTACCACTGGGGATGCACTGCAGTGACTCCAGAGAGTGCACTGGCACCACTGGGGATGCAGTGAGTCCAGATGTTAGCGTAGCAACCACATAATCACCAAGTGATTATATGAAGGTGCTTTATTCAGCGCTGGAAGCCGGGTCAGGTGCCCAAATCTGGCTTCAAGTCCCGTTACTTCCCAGCAGTTATTTATACATACAATATTGCGTCAGGTATACATATTCATTACAGGTTGCAACATCAGCCTCGCTTTTCATTCTAATTAGCTCCCCTCCCCTTTGCACATGCGTGGCGCACTCTGGTGGTCGTCCAGGTGGTCGTCCAGATGAAGTAAGGAGTCTTCCTCTCCGCTAAACTTTTCACCTTTCTTACTCGACGCATGCTCCCTCCGCTTCTTGGTTCTGCTTCAACTCATTTCATCATTTCCAGGCCCTTATCCAAGGTCAGGTTGTACCTGTTCCCTCCCAGGGTTCCCCTTCAATGATTCTTTTGATTGTTCATTGTACTCCCTAAGTTTCCAGTATACATAGATTAATTGATAATGTAAGTACATTTGGCAATGCTTAATTATACTGTAGGTCCCATTACCTAAGAGACATTAGTAAAACATCCATTCGATTCTCCCCAACACTAACATTCCCCCCCCCTTTGAAAATACTTCACTCATACCAAGAGCAAGTATTTTCATTACTGTTAGGTTGAATCAGGTTAGTAGAGGTTAGTGAGTATAACTTGATATAGAGATTAGTAAGTATAATCTTAACGCATCTTCGTTAGTCTACTATCTTATTGATTCCTCTATGCCTGCTTGTGAACGCTAGTACTATAGGATGGGGGTGGAGTAAGTGGGATAGGGTGTTCTGGGTGATTCCCAGTAACCTACTAACCTCCTTGACCACGTTGGCAATGAAATGTGGTCCCCTGTCTGAAGAAATACCCAACGGTACACCAAATCTAGGGATTATTTCCCGTAGTAACTATTTTACCGTTTCCTTAGCTTAGTTGTTGTGACAGGGAAGGGCCTCTGGCCATCCTGAAAAAGAATTGTAAGAAATGGTCCAGCAATTCGTGCCACTAAGGGGTTTTGAAGGGTTAACATTGAGGCCTGGGTTTAGGCGAGAAAAGAACAAAGGGATTTCTTCGGAGAAAAACTGCTGACTTTGCACGAATGTGCAGTAACTTCTGACAGCCGGCCAAGAGACCACTAGATAAGGAGGAAGAATATGAGCCTCCCTGTCTCCCTGTCCGAGCGGCCCCCGAGAAAGTAACAGAGACTGATAAGCAGGTGCACCTGGAAGGACGTTGGATTCGGGAAACCAATTATAATAACCTTGCCTCTTTTAGAAGTAGTAATAAATATGTATTAGCCTAGGAGTATAAAAAATTAGATGCCTTACGTAACGGGTGTGCGTCCCGGTGGAGCAGAGACTCCCGGCGCACCCAGCGCTGTTTGCTTGCCTTTATTCGTTTAATAAATTGTAAACTCTGATTGTAATCCTATTTGGGACTCAGTCATTTATAACAATTGGGGGCTCGTCCGGGATGGTCTTGGTTCCTGAATTCTGACTTGATCTAGGAGGGGCGCCCCCACCATTTGGTGGCTCCTGTTCGAGTCAGGTCGGGACTAATGCCATCTCGAACCTGAATAAGGGCAAGCAAAGATTTAGATTTGTATGAGCTCCCTTTTGCCGGCTGCAGCACTATATTTTGCCCGTAATTCTGCGCGCGAAGATCCGAACGAAGACGACGGAGTCGTAAGTATTTAATGTGTATACCGTTCGGTTGGGTGGGATTCGGTTGCCTGTGTGTGTGAGAGTGTGATTGAGACGGAACGTAGTTCCGAAGCGATTGTGGAGGTCTTCTAACCGCGGTTCCAATCTCCCGCGAGGGACTTGGCCGGTGAAGGACCGAAGCGATTCCTATAGGATTCGTGGGTGGGTGATAGGTCCTAAACCCCCTGCAAGACACTCTCACTAAGGCAACCAAGGGCTGTAGGAATTGCCACAGTAAAATTCCTAGATGGGTCAGATTAAATCGAAGACCCGGGACCAGAGAAAAGGGAGCAAATTACCAGACATACCACCAGAAAGTCCATTAGGGATAATGATTAGAAATTGGAACGATAGGGGCCCCAGAAAAGGAAAAAGCAAAGTAAAAATGATTCAGTATTGTATGATAGAATGGCCAAAGGAGCCTTTAAGACCACATGTCTTTTGGCCTATTTTCGGATCTTTTGAAGACTGGGTTTGCCAGGCTTTAAATCTACATGTTAACTCAAAGGAACCTTTTAGTCAGGAGGAAAGTGATTATGCAAGGTTATGGATCAGGACTTCACGTCCTTTTCCAGCCTCAGTATTTACACTAAAAACAGAGGAGGAGTTTGAAGAAGGAGAAGAAAAACGGGAAAAAGAAAAAGAGGATAAATGGGAGCCATTAGATAATTTACCACCTCTATATTCTAACAATCCACCTCTGGCAGTGGCCCCACCTCCGGCAGCTGTGGTATCTCCACCGCCGACAGCACCGGAATCAGACCGACCCCCGGCTGCATGTACGAGAAGTAGGACTGCCACATCTGAGGGAGCTTCTCTATATCCCTTAAGAGAGGTACCCCTGGGAGGCACTCAGGGAGGCATTGGGTTTGTGGCAGTCCCCTTAAATACCACAGATGTAAGGAATTTCAAGAAAGAAATGGGGGCCTTATTAGATGACCCCCTCGGAGTAGCTGAAAGACTGGACCAATTCCTAGGTCCCAATACTTATACCTGGGAAGAAATACAGTCCATTTTAGGGATCTTATTTACTGTCGAGGAAAAAGGAATGATTAGGCAAGCTGGAATGAGAATGTGGGAGAGACAGAATCAGGCAGGACCCCCAGGAGACCAAAAATGGCCAAACGTGGATCCCCACTGGGATCATCAACAACCCCAAGGAAGGCAGAATATGAGGGATTTGAGAACATTAATCATACAGGGAATAAGGGAAGCTGTTCCCCGAGGGCAAAACATTAATAAAGCATTTCATGAGCAACAAGGGAAAGACGAATCTCCAACAGAATGGTTGGAGAGATTAAGGAGAAGTTTACAAATGTATTCTGGAATTGACCCGAATACAGTGGCTGGAACTGCACTCCTTAGAACGCAATTTGTAGCTAAATCCTGGGGGGACATAAGGAGGAAATTAGAGAAGCTGGAAGATTGGCAAGAGAGGGGATTAGAAGAGTTACTTAGGGAAGCACAGAAAGTATATGTTAGGAGAGATGAGGAAAAACAAAAAGCAAAAGCTAAGATTTTTGTAGCAGCAGTAAGAGAAAGTCAGAGAAATAAGACTCTGTCCGGAGAAAGGAGGGAGAAGGGAATAGAGAAAGCCCCTAGGGGGCAGTCTTGTCGAGAGAAATACACCATTCCCGCTTGTTACTATTGCAACAAGAAGGGACACGTTCAGAGGAACTGTCGTAAGCGGGAACAAGATGAGAAAACATTCAAAGAAGAATAGGGGTGTCAGGGGCTATATCTTCTGGGGACGTCAACATCAACGGAGCCCTTGATAAAACTACTAATTGGTCCCCATAAAGAGGAAGTTTTGTTTTTAGTGGACACAGGAGCTGAAAAATCTACTATTCAAAAACTTCCAAAAGGAGTAGAGGAAGGGAACAATTATATGTCAGTAATAGGGGCAAAAGGAGAGCCTTTTAGAGTGCCTGTCTTGAAAAATGTAAAAGTAGAAACTGGGAAGAAAACTTATGTTAATGATTTTCTTTTGCTCCCTGAAGCGGAGTACAATTTACTGGGGAGAGATTTGATTTTAAGATTGAATTTGAGCATTCAGAGTCAAGGGGACGAATTGCAGATTAAATTATACACTTTGACACAAAAAGATGAAGAAGTCATTAACCCTTTAGTATGGTATAAGGAGGGGGAGACCGGAAGGATAGAAATGGACCCCATAAATATTCAAATAATGGATCCTCATCGTCCAATCCGAGTCAAACAATACCCTATACCAATGGAGGGTCGAAAGGGGTTAAAACCTGTGGTTGACAGACTTCTGGAAAAAGGAACTTTAGAACCGTGCATGTCGCCTCATAATACACCCATCCTCCCCGTAAAAAAATCGGATGGGTCATACAGGATGGTGCAAGACCTGAGAGCTGTAAATCAGCGAACACTCGCTAAATTCCCTGTGGTGGCAAATCCTTATACTTTATTGAGTCGCATATCTCCCAAACATACCTGGTATAGTGTAATAGATCTGAAAGATGCATTTTGGGCCTGCCCTCTGGATGAGAGGTCCAGAGATTATTTTGCCTTCGAGTGGGAGGACCCCGAAACGGGACGAAAACAACAATTAAGATGGACTGTGCTACCACAGGGGTTTACAGAGTCACCAAATCTATTTGGACAAACTTTAGAAAAAATTTTACAAGATTTCACGTTACCTAGGGGGGTCAAATTATTGCAATATGTGGATGATCTATTAATAGCAGGAGAAACTGAAGAGGGAACCCGAGAAGCTACTATTAAATTGCTAAACTTTTTAGGGGAAAGAAGATTAAAGGTGTCTCGATCGAAATTACAGTTTGTGGAACAGGAAGTAAAATACTTGGGGCACTGGCTGAGTAAGGGAAAAAAGAAATTAGATCCTGACAGGGTATTAGGGATTCTATCTTTAAGACCCCCACAAACTAAAAAGGAAATTCGGCAAGTATTGGGATTATTAGGATATTGTAGACCGTGGCTTGAAGGCTACAGTGAAAAGGTCAAATTCTTATATGAGAAATTAACTAATAACCAGCTTAAGTGGTTCACAGAGGATGATCAGAAATTTGAGGAAATAAAAAGGGCTTTAATACAGGCACCTGTACTGAGCCTTCCGGATCTGGAAAAACCTATCTCTTTGTAAATACATCGAACCAAACAGCATATGGAGTTCTCACTCAAGATTGGGCAGGGATTAAGAAACCTGTAGGGTATTGCTCTAGGTTGCTTGATCCAGTAAGTAGAGGGTGGCCTGCTTGTCTTCAAGCTCTGGTCGCTACAGCATTACTAATAGAAGAAGTTAGGAAGATTACCTTTAGTGCTCCTTTAAAGGTGTATACTCCACACAATGTTAGAAGTGTCTTACAGCAAAAAGCAGAAAAATGGTTAACGGATAGTCGGATCCTAAAGTATGAAGCAATACTAATTGACTCACCTGACTTAGAACTGAGGGTAACCTCTGCTCAGAGCCCAGCACAATTTTTGTTCGGAGAACCACAGGAGGGAGTACAACATAACTGTTTAGAGGTAATTGAGACTCAGACAACAGTGAGGCCGGATTTAAAGGATGCTGAGTTGGAGAAAGGAGAGGCACTGTTTGTAGATGGCTCCTCCCGAGTAGTGGAAGGAAAAAGAAAATCAGGATATGCAATAATTAATAAGAACTTAGAACCTGTGGAATCCGGACCTTTGAGCCCATCATGGTCAGCTCAGGCTTGTGAGCTGTATGCCCTATGTAGGGCCCTGGAACTATTAAAAGGGAAAAGTGGGACGATATATACAGACTCTAAATATGCATATGGGGTGGTCCATACTTTTGGAAAAATTTGGGAAGAAAGAGGTCTAATTAATACTCAAGGGAGGAATCTTATACATCAAGAGTTAATAATAAAAATTTTAAGGGCATTAAGAGAACCAAAGGAGATAGCAGTGGTACATGTAAGAGGACACCAAAAGGGATTGGATTATCGAATCAGAGGAAATAATCTAGCAGATAAGGAGGCCCAGGAAGCAGCCCTGAGGACTCAGGTTGTTAAAATCAATGTGATACGAGAGGAAGAAAGGCGAGAAAGAGAAGAAAAGAAATTTACCCCTGAAGAACAAGCAAAATTGGAGAAAATAGGGGCTAAGTTAGAACAAGGAGAATGGACACTGCCTGACGGGCGAGAGATATTGCCAAAAGCCTATGCGAGGCAAATACTGGAACGTTTACATGCACAAACACATTGGGGTATGAAGGCATTAAGCGATCATTTCCTTAAACAATTTGGTTGCATTGGAATTTTTGAAATAGCGAAACAAATTACACAAGGTTGTTTAACTTGTCAGAAAATAAATAAGAAAGTGTTTCGACAAGCAGCTATGGGAGGGAGAAAAACAGCTTATAGGCCTTTCGAGAAAGTACAAGTTGATTTCACTGAATTGCCCAAGGTAGGGAGAATGAAATATCTATTGGTAATCGTAGATCATTTAACACAATGGGTAGAAGCTTATCCTGTAGCACGAGCTACTGCACAGACAGTGGTAAAAATTTTATTGGAACATTTAATACCAAGGTATGGGATAATCCAGTACATTGATTCTGATCAGGGCACACACTTTACTTCTAAAATAATAAAATTGTTGTGTCAATCATTAGGTATTCAGTGGGAATACCACACTCCCTGGCACCCACAGAGCTCAGGGAAAGTAGAAAGGATGAATCAAACAATAAAACAACAATTGACTAAGTTAATGATCGAGACACAGCTGCCCTGGACGAAATGCTTACCATTGGCACTTTTAAACATAAGAACTAAACCACACAGTGAGACTGGATTATCATCATATGAAATGTTATATGGTATGCCTTATTCTCAAGGGATGCCCCTAGGGAACAATGTAATTGAGGATCATAGTATCCAGAAATACATAATTACCATTGGAAGGAGATTGCAGGAGCTAAGAGAAATTGGGATGATGACTCAGACACCACCTTTAGGATTTGCTATTCATAAGATACAACCAGGAGACAAGGTCTTAATAAAAACCTGGAGAGAAGAATCATTGAACCCCCGATGGGAGGGACCGTACCTTGTTTTACTTACTACTGAAACAGCTGTGAGAACGGCAGAAAGGGGTTGGACCCACGCATCCAGAATAAAAGGACCAATAACTACCGAAGCCTGGAGGGTTGAGTCCACTCCTGGGGAACTGAAACTGAGATTAAAGAGGAACTGATATCCCAGCAATAAGGTTCTGCATGAATTAAGGGCACTGGATAAAGAGGACAAGTCTGAAGGGAGGAAAGGGAGAAGGCAAGACCGGGGTAGGACCCTCCACTGCGGTGTGTATGGTCTACCGAGGGAGGCAACCCCTATGGGTATTGACTGCCGAGTGAGAGGGCCTCGACCGGACTTCTCCCGCGCTAAGATCAGGTTGTCCTGAGAAAAGTAACATGAGAATCTCTTAAACCCATAATGAAATTGTGATTAGTTTTTCCAGGAGCTGGATCACCCCGAAGGGCTGAATGGTAACACAAGCTCTGAAAGCGGGCCCAACCTCATGATTGAAGGCGTTTCCCACACTCTCAAGATTGGACGACGAAAAAGGATAAGAAATGCTATACTTTCTGGTATTGTTTTTACAGGGGCAATTGGGCCATGGGCAAGAATGGAGGAATAACTTTTTCACTTTGGGGGAGGAAGTGGCTAGGGCCTTTAACCTTAGTAACTGCTGGATTTGTGGAGGACCGGGGGGAACTGAAAGTTGGCCCTGGGTAGCAGGCCCAGTTGAACCCAAGTGGTGGGTCAGTAATCTGAGCGAAGTTCATAATGGGACGCAATTTTGGAAAGAGGAAGGAGGCCCATGGCAGTTACACTCGTCAGCTCGGGGTGTATACTGCTTGAACAGAACAGGAACAGTGGCGGTGGGAAAAAGCATTTGCAATTGGACTCTGTCTCCTGGATATGATTGTACCGATCCTGGATGTAGTCCTATAAACTGTACAGCACGTAGTGGGAAATGGAACACCACACATGTTCAGCTGAGAAATGGGACTTGGCTGAAATGCTCATACAGAGAATTTTTTGGATCCGGATGTAAAACTGTGGCAAGAGCCCAAGCGGGGGGACAATTCGATAGTCGAATCTTAGACTGTCAACATGATAACACAACTAAGGAACAGCATGTGGTGCGGGTCTATCGCTGGAGATGGCAGAATGAGAATGGGAGGCGAGTGTTCTTTAAGCATTTCTGGTCAGCTTATAATATAACTGGCCACCAAGGAGAACTGAATTGTGACTGTAAGTGGAAACCTGATGCGGGAGCTTGGAAGTGCGCATGTACGAGTACGAACGGGGCAGACATTGTAACAGGACCACTCGGTAACAAGGACACTCTGTATTATCACGCCCCAAGGGCTAAAAAGGGATGGAATGGTCCTTTTCCAAACGGGACGTGGGCCCTAAAGGGACATTACTGGGTGTGTGGCAAACATGCTTACAAGAGGCTACCTGAAAATTGGTCGGGAATATGCTATGTGGGGTACATAAGACCCTTGTTCTTTTTATTGTCACAAACACAAGGAGATCATTTAGGAATAAGATTATATGATGACCTGAACAGAGTGAAACGATCTATAGATACTTCCTTAACCGGGGGTAGTGCCCAAGAATGGGGAAAGGATGAATGGCCTCCTGAAAGAATCATACAGCATTATGGGCCAGCCACCTGGAACCCGAATGAGTTGATATCAGGAGCCCGAGAACCTATTTATAATTTGAACCGAATAATTAGGTTGCAAGCTATCCTCGAGGTTGTAACAAATCAAACAGCGACAGCCTTGGATCTTTTGGCTGACCAATCCACTCAAATGAGAAATGCTATATTCCAACATAGAATGGTCTTAGACTATTTACTAGCAGAAGAAGGGGGAGTATGTGGAAAACTGAACGATTCTAACTGTTGTCTACAGATTGATGATAATGGAAAAGTGGTCAAGCAGATAACAAAGGAAATTAGAAAGTTAGCCCACGTCCCAGTACAAACTTGGAAGGGTATGGATTGGGATTTCTTTTCATGGTTGCCTGGTGAACCATGGGTTAAAAGGATGCTGTTTTTATTTTTATGTGGTATAGTGACATTATTGTTTATACCTTGTATGATACCTTGCTTTACGTTGTTGATACGGCGAGTAATAAATAGCACCCAATTTGTGATGACTTCAGTGGAGAGAAAAGGTGACGTGTCGATAATGATGCTTAAGAAGTGGACACCCCGAGAACTGACTGATGAAATCCAATTGTTACTGACAAAGGTTGAAGGAGAGACACGAATTGATGATTAAAAAAAAAAAAAAAAGGGAGGAATTGTAAGAAATGGTCCAGCAATTCGTGCCACTAAGGGGTTTTGAAGGGTTAACATTGAGGCCTGGGTTTAGGCGAGAAAAGAACAAAGGGATTTCTTCGGAGAAAAACTGCTGACTTTGCACGAATGTGCAGTAACTTCTGACAGCCGGCCAAGAGACCACTAGATAAGGAGGAAGAATATGAGCCTCCCTGTCTCCCTGTCCGAGCGGCCCCCGAGAAAGTAACAGAGACTGATAAGCAGGTGCACCTGGAAGGACGTCGGATTCGGGAAACCAATTATAATAACCTTGCCTCTTTTAGAAGTAGTAATAAATATGTATTAGCCTAGGCGTATAAAAAATTAGATGCCTTACGTAACGGGTGTGCGTCCCGGTAGAGCAGAGACTCCCGGCGCACCCAGCGCTGTTTGCTTGCCTTTATTCGTTTAATAAATTGTAAACTCTGATTGTAATCCTATTTGGGACTCAGTCATTTATAACAGTATCAACCCCTACCAATCGGTATTTATAACCTCTTGCTTTAGGCAGTTCCACGAAGTCTATTTGCCAGTAATCTCCAGGCTCTATTCCAGCTCTAGTTCTTCCCATCTCAGCATGTTTCCTTGCTACCGGATTATTCTTTAAGCAAAGCTCACATTTTGACATTACTGACTTTGCCATTGTTAACATGTGTACCGAGATGACACCTCGTTTCAAATAGGTCACCATTGCTTCTGCACCCCAGTGACATTCATTATGTTTTATTTGTAAGATTTCTCGCATTATTATAGGAGGTACTATGAGTTGTCCTGTCGTAGTCACATACCACCCGTCAGGATTCTTCTGGGCCTTCATCAAATTTGCAAGTCTCTCATCTTCCGCTGAATACTTTGGGTCTTTAGGTAATTTAAAACAAGAGAGGCCTACCTTCGATGGAATTAGAGCCATTACTTTCCATACTTCACGTGCAACCTTCCGGGCCGTCAAATCCGCCAGTCTGTTACCTTCTGCAATCTCTGACACCCCTCCTTGATGAGCTTTACAATGCATTATGGCCACCTGTTGGGGTTTCTGTACAGCTGTTATTAATTTCAATAGTTCTTCCTGGTATTTTATATTAGTCCCTTGTGAGGATAGCATTCCCCTTTCTTTCCATAATGCCCCATGTACGTGGACTACCCCGAATGCATATTTTGAATCTGTCCAAATATTCACGTTCTTACCCTCGCTTAGTTCCAGGGCTCGTGTCAGGGCGACTATTTCTGCTCGTTGGGCTGAAGTCCCCGGAGGTAGGGAATTTGCCTCAATCACTACCTTTGATGTAGTTGCCGCGTATCCTGCATAACGAGTCCCATTTTCCACAAAGCTGCTTCCATCCGTGAAAAGTTCCCAATCCGGTCTCCCCCGAGGCTGATCCTTTAAGTCTGTTCTGCTGGCATAGGTATGTTCGATGATCTCCACGCAATCATGACTGAGGTCTCCTTCCTCCGTAGTTGTTCCTAGAAACACTGCTGGGTTCAATAAGTTAGTAGTTCTTAAGATTACATCATCTTGCTCAGTTAGTATAGCTTGATATTTCATCATTCGGCTGGGCGATAGCCAATGGCCCCCCTTTTGCTCCAATACCGTAGTCACCATATGTGGCACGAACACTCAATTTGCTTCCCTAATGTGAGCTTCCTGGCTTCCTGTATTAAAAGGACTGTGGCTGCCACGGCCCTTAAACACGAGGGCCATCCAGCGCTTACTGCATCCAATTGTTTAGAAAAATACCCCACAGGTCTTTTCCAGCTCCCAAGTCGCTGGGTCAGTACTCCTAATGCCAATCGTTGTCTCTCATGCACAAACAGCTGGAAGTCCTTTGATAAGTCCGGGGCATGGCATTCTGTACCCCGACTTGTACCCAATCTTGCTATCTCTTCAGCCTCCTTATTCCATCCCCTGTGTTATAATCCCATTGGGGATCCTCGGTGGGGAAGTTTTGATCTAGATTTCCAAGCACTAATCCATTACGTATATCTTCTCGGGCTCTCTCTCTGGCTGCCCGCAATACCATGTCTTTTTCTGTCGAGTCCATCAAAGTATCCAGGATCACCTGGAGATCATCCCAATCGGGATTTTGGGTTTTAATTATCATTTTCATTACCCTAGCTACTTTATCTGGGTTTTCCCTGTAGGTGCCGGCTGCTTGTTTCCATATCATTAAATTCCCAGCTGAAAAAGGCACCTTAACATATACCGGTCCTTCTGTCCCCACTCCTTGCCTGAGGGGAGCGATTATTTTCCCTCCCTGTTCATTTATAGTTTCTCCTGCCCTTCGCTGTTGCCGGGTCCTATGTGACACAGGGGAGACTAAAGTCGGGGATTCTCCATCACTACTGCTATCTTCCTTTTCTCTTTTCCCTCCCTGTCCTGGCTCTTCCGGCGGAGCCGACGGCGCAACTTCCAAATCAATATTTCCATTATTCATTTCCCCATAATACTTATTATTCTCTATTGCCTGATGCTGTATACAGTGTCCCTCCTTAGTACATGCACAACAACGTTCCTCAGTTGAAACCTCAAGCACCATTATTCCACAAGCATGCTGCCATTCAGGCTTTCGGCGCAAATAAAAGAATAATTCCACATACGACAGTTCATCATATTTTCCTTCCCGCTTACAGAATAGCATCAATTGTAAAATTGTATTATATTGCAATGTTCCATTCTCAGGCCAAGTTTCTTGGTCCTCTAGCTTATACTGTGGCCACCAAATATTACAATAATCAATCAGCTTTCCTTTCCGCATTTCTTGACCAAAACCTCCCTCTTTCCAGTGTGCTAGCAAACACCCCAGCGGGGATGTCCGCGGGATAGGTACATCTTTTCCCAGAATTCCTTTGATCTTTTTCATTTTGAGCTTATGATACAAACCCAAAAGCTGCCAGAGCAGCAGCACACTTTCCCAGAAGCTGCCGGAGCAGCAGTACACTCTCCCAAAAGCTGCCGGAGCAGCAGCGTGCTCTCCCAGAAGCTGCCGGAGCAGCAGCACGCTTTCCCAAAAGCTGCCGGAGCAGCAGCATGCTCTCCCAAAAGCTGCCGGAGCAGCAGCACGCTTTCCCAAAAGCTGCCGGAGCAGCAGCGTGCTCTCCCAAAAGCTGCCGGAGCAGCAACATGCTTTCCCAAAAGCTGCCGGAGCAGCAGCGTGCTCTCCCAAAAGCTGCCGGAGCAGCAGCGTGCTCTCCCAGAAGCTGCCGGAGCAGCAGCACGCTTTCCCAGAAGCTGCCGGAGCAGCAGCGTGCTCTCCCAAAAGCTGCCGGAGCAGCAGTACACTCTCCCAAAAGCTGCCGGAGCAGCAGCATGCTCTCCCAAAAGCTGCCGGAGCAGCAGCACGCTTTCCCAAAAGCTGCCGGAGCAGCAGCGTGCTCTCCCAGAAGCTGCCGGAGCAGCAGCACGCTTTCCCAGAAGCTGCCGGAGCAGCAGCGTGCTTACTACATACCAATAATACCAAGTGCTGACCCTTCAGCACAAACCAATACAATTACCAATACCAAACCACCAATGCCGAACCTGCAGAGCTTTCGCTCTGTCTAACGGACGGCGCCTAGGCTTACCCCGGGAGCTCCCTGCCCAACCGAGCGTGGCTTTCGCCGCGTCTGACCGGCAGGCTTTCCCAACCAAATCGGTACCGAATACCCAAAGTTGAAAGCACCTTTGCTTACCACTCCAGTGGTACGTCGTGAGCAGCGGAGGTCGGTCGTGGTCGACTGCTCCCCGAGAATCCCTCGGTGCCGGCTGGAGCGAAACCGAGACACGAGCCGCCTCAGCAGTGCCCACGCTGTCCCACCTGGGTCGCCAAAATGTTAGCGTAGCAACCACATAACCACCAAGTGATTATATGAAGGTGCTTTATTCAGCGCTGGAAGCCGGGGCAGGTGCCCAAATCTGGCCTCAAGTCCCGTTACTTCCCAGCCGTTATTTATACATACAATATTGCGTCAGGTATACATATTCATTACAGGTTGCAACATCAGCCTCGCTTTTCATTCTAATTAGCTCCCCTCCCCTTTGCACATGCGTGGCGCACTCTGGTGGTCGTCCAGGTGGTCGTCCAGATGAAGTAAGGAGTCTTCCTCTCCGCTAAACTTTTCACCTTTCTTACTCGACGCATGCTCCCTCCGCTTCTTGGTTCTGCTTCAACTCATTTCATCATTTCCAGGCCCTTATCCAAGGTCAGGTTGTACCTGTTCCCCCCCAAGGTTCCCCTTCAATGATTCTTTTGATTGTTCAATGTACTCCCTAAGTATCCAGTATACATAGATTAATTGATAATGTAAGTACATTTGGCAATGCTTAATTATACTGTAGGTCCCATTACCTAAGAGACATTAGTAAAACATCCATTCGATTCTCCCCAACACTAACACAGAGACTGCACTGGCACCACTGGGGATGCAGTGCAGTGAGTCCAGAGAGTGCACTGGAACCACTGGGGATGCAGCGCAGTGAGTCCAGAGAGTGCACTGGCACCACTGGGGATGCAGTGCAGAGAGTCCAGAGAGTGCACTGGCACCACTGGGGATGCAGTGCCGTGAGTCCAGAGAGTACCCCGGCAGCACTGGGGATGCAGAGCAGTGAGTCCAGAGAGTGCACTGGCACCACTGGGGATGCAGTGCCGTTGGTCCAGAGAGTGCACTAGCACCACTGGGGATGCACTGCAGTGAGTCCAGAGTGTGCACTGGCACCACTGGGGATGCAGTGCAGTGAGTCCAGAGAGTGCACTGGCACCACTGGGGATGCAGTGCAGTGAGTCCAGAGAGTGCACCGGCACCACTGGGGATGCAGTGCAGTGAGTCCACAGAGGGCACTGGCACCACTGGGGATGCAGTGCAGTGAGTCCAGAGAGTGCACTGGCACCACTGGGGATGCACCCCGGTGAGTCCAGAGAGTGCACTGGCACCACTGGGGATGCACACCGGCAAGTCCAGAGAGTGCACTGTCACCACTGGGGATGCAGTGCAGTGAGTCCAGAGAGAGCACTGGCCCCACTGGGGATGCACTGCAGTGAGTCCACAGAGGGCACTGGCACCACTGGGGATGCAGTGCAGTGAGTCCAGAGATTGCAGTGGCACCACTGGGGATGGAGTGCAGTGAGTCCAGAGAGTGCACTGGCACCACAGGGGATGCAGTGCAGTGAGTCCAGAGAGTGCACTGACACCACTGGGGATGCACCCCGGCAAGTCCAGAGAGTGCACTGGCACCACTGGGGATGCAGTGCAGTGAGTCCAGAGAGTGCACTGGCACCACTGGGGATGCACCCCGGCAAGTCCAGAGAGTGCACTCTCTGGACTCACTGAAGCGCATCCCCAGTGGTGCCAGTGCACTCACTGGACTCACTGAAGTGCATACCCAGTGGTGCCAGTGCACTCACTGTACTCACTGTACTGCATCCCCAGTGGTGCCAGTGCACTCTCTGGACTCACTGCACTAAAACCCCAGTGGTGCCAGTGCAGTCTCTGGACTCACTGCACTGCATCCCCAGTGGTGCCAGTGCACTCTCTGGACTCACCGGGGTGCAACCCCTGTGGTGCCAGTACACTCTCTGGACTCACTGCAGTGCATCCCCGGTGGTGCCAGTGCACTCTCTGGACTCACTGCAGTGTATCCCCAGTGGTGCCAGTGCACTCTCTGGACTCACTGCACTGCATCCCCAGTGGTGCCAGTGCACTCTCTGGACCCACTGCAGTGCATCCCCACTGGTGCCAGTGCACTCTCTGGACTCACTGCAGTGCATCCCCAGTGGTGCCAGTGCACTCTCTGTAGTCACTGCGCTGCATCCCCAGTGGTGCCAGTGCACTCTCTGGACTCACTGTGCTGCATCCCCAGTGGTGCCAGTGCACTCTCTGGACTCACTGCAGTGTATCCCCTGTTGTGCCAGTGCATTCTCTGGACTCACTGCACTGCATCCCAGTGGTGCCAGTGCACTCTCTGGACTCACTGCAGTGCATCCCCAGTGGTGCCAGTGCACTCTCTGGACTCACTGCAGTGCATCCCCAGTGGTGCCAGTGCACTCTCTGGACTCACTGCAGTTTATCCCCAGTGGTGCAAGGGCACTCTCTGAACTCACAGCACTGCATCCCCATTGGTGCCAGTGCACTCTCTGGACTCACTGCACTGCATCCCTAGTGGTGCCAGTGCACTCTCTTGAGTCACTGCACTGCATCCCCAGTGGTGCCAGTGCACTCTCTGGACTCACTGCACTGCATCCCCAGTGGTGCCAGTGCACTCTCTGGACTCACTGCACTGCATCCCCTGTGGTGCCAGTACACTCTCTGGACTCACTGCACTGCATCCCCAGTTGGTGCCAGTGCACTCTCTGGACTCACTGCACTGCATCCCCAGTGGTGCCAGTGCACTCTCTGGGCTCACTGCACTGCATCCCCAGTGGTGCCAGTGCACTCTCTGGACTCACTGCACTGCATCCACAGTGGTGCATGTGTAGTCTCTGGACTCACTGCAGTGCATCCCCAGTGGTGCCAGTGCACTCTCTGGACTCACTGCACTGCATCCCCAGTGGTTCCATTGCACTCTCTGCACTCACTGCATTGCATCCCCAGTGGTGCCAGTGCACTCTCTGGACTCACGGCACTGCATCCCCAGTGGAGCCAGTGCACTCTCTGGACTCACTGCAGTGTATCCCCATTGGAGCCGGTGCACTCTCTGGACTCACTGCAGTGCATCCCCAGTGGTGCCAGAGAACTCTCTGGACTCACTGCACTGCATCCCCAGTGGTGCCAGTGCACTGTCTGGACTCACTGCAGTTTATCCCCAGTGGTGCAAGGGCACTCTCTGGACTCACTGCAGTGCATCCCCAGTGGTGCCAGTGCACACTCTGGACTCACCGGGGTGCATCCCCTGTGGTGCCAGTAGACTCTCTGGACTCACTGCAGTGCATCCCCTGTGGTGCCAGTACACTCTCTGGACTCACTGCAGTGCATCCCCAGTGGTGCCAGTGCACTCTCTGGACTCACGGCACTGCATCCCCAGTGGTGCCAGTGCACTCTCTGGACTCACTGCACTGCATCCCCAGTGGTGCCAGTGCACTCTCTGGACTCACTGCAGTGCATCCCCAGTGGTGCCAGTGCACTCTCTGGACTCACTGCACTGCATCACCATTGTTGCCAGGGCACTCTCTGGACTCACTGCAGTGCATCCGCAGTTTTGCTAGTGCACTCTTTCGAGTCACTGCACTGCATCCCCATTAGTGCCAGTGCATTCTCTGGACTCACTGCAGTGCATCCCCAGTGGTGCCAGTGTGCTCTCTGGACTCACTGCACTGCATCACCAGTGGTGCCAGTGCACTCTCTGGACTCACTGCACTGCATCCCCAGTTGTGCCAGTGCAGTCTCTGGACTCACTGCAGTGCATCCCCAGTGGTGCCAGTGCACTCTCTGGACTCACTGCAGTGCATCCCCTGTTGTGCTAGTGCACTCTCTGCACTCACTGCACTGCATCCCCAGAAGTGCCAGTGCACTCTCTGGACTCACTGCACTGCATCCCCAGTGGTGCCAGTGCACTCTCTGGACTCACTGCACTGCATCCCCAGTGGTTCCATTGCACTCTCTGGACTCACTGCATTGCATCCCCAGTGGTGCCAGTGCACTCTCTGGACTCAGTGCAGTGCATCCTCAGTGGAGCCAGTGCACTCTCTGGACTCACTGCAGTGCATCTCCAGTGGTGCCAGTGCACTCTCTGGACTCACTGCACTGCATCCCCAGTGGTGCCAGTGCACTCTCTGGACTCACTGCAGTGCATCACCAGTGGTGCCAGTGCAGTCTCTGGACTCACTGCACTGCATCCCCAGTGGTGCCAGTGCACTCTCTGGACTCACTGCAGTGCATCCCCAGTGGTGCCAGTGCACTCTCTGGACCCACTGCAGTGCATCTCCATTGGTGCCAGTGCACTCTCTGGACTCACTGCACTGCATCCCCAGTGGTGCCAGTGCACTCTCTGGACTCACTGCAGTGCATCCCCAGTGGTGCCAGTGCACTCTCTGGACTCACTGCACTGCATCCCTTGTGGTGCCATTGTACTCTCAGGACTCACTGCACTGCATCCCCAGAGGTGCCAGTGCACTGTCTGGACTCACTGCAGTTTATCCCCAGTGGTGCAAGAGCACTCCCTGGACTCACTGCAGTGCATCCCCATTGGTGCCAGTGCACTCTCTGGACTCACTGCACTAAAACCCCAGTGGTGCCAGTGGAGTCTCTGGACTCACTGCACTGCATCCCCAGTGGTGCCAATGCACTCTCTGGACTCACCGGGGTGCATCCCCAGTGGTGCCAGTGCACTCTCTGGACTCACTGCAGTGCAACCCCAGTGGTGCCAGTGCACTCTCTGGACTCACTGCACTGCATCCCCAGTTGGTGCCAGTGCACTCTCTGGACTCACTGCACTGCATCCCCAGTGGTGCCAGTTCACTCTCTGGACTCACTGCACTGCATCCCCAGTGGTGCCAGTGCACTCTCAGGACTCACTGCACTGCATCCCCAGTGGTGCCAATGCACTCTCTGGACTTACTGCACTGCATCCCCAGTGGAGCCAGTGCACTCTCTGGACTAACTGCAGTGCATCCCCAGTGGTTCCAGTGCACTCTCTGGACTCACTGCACTGCATCCCCAGTGGTGCCAGTGCAATCTCTGGACTCACTGCACTGCATCCCCAGTGGTGCCAGTGCACTCTCTGGACTCACTGCAGTGTATCCCCATTGGAGCCGGTGCACTCTCCGGACTCACTAAACTGCATCCCCAGTGGTGCCAGTGCACTCTCTGGACTCACTGCACTGCATCACCATTGGTGCCAGGGCACTCTCCGGACTCACTGCAGTGCATCCGCAGTGGTGCCAGTGCACTCTTTCGAGTCACTGCACTGCATCCCCATTAGTGCCAGTGCATTCTCTGGACTCACTGCACTCCAACCCCAGTGGTGCCAGTGTACTCTCTGGACTCACGGCACTGCATAACCAGTGGTGCCAGTGCACTCTCTGGACTCACTGCACTGCATCCCCAGTGGTGCATGTGTAGTCTCTGGACTCACTGCACTGCATCCCCAGTGGTGCCAGTGGCTCTCTGGACTCACTGCACTGCATCACCAGTGGTTCCATTGCACTCTCTGGACTCACTGCATTGCATCCCCAGTGGTGCCAGTGCACTCTCTGGACTCAGTGCAGTGCATCCCCAGTGGAGCCAGTGCACTCTCTGGACTCACTGCACTGCATCCCCAGTGGTGCCAGTAAACTCTCTGGACTCAGTGCAGTGCATCCCCAGTGGTGCCAGTGCACTCTCTGGACTCACTGCACTGCATCCCCAGTGGTGCATGTGTAGTCTCTGGACTCACTGCAGTGCATCCCCAGTGGTGCCAGTGCACTCTCTGGACTCACTGCACTGCATCCCCAGTGGTTCCATTGCACTCTCTGGACTCACTGCATTGCATCCCCAGTGGTGCCAGTGCACTCTCTGGACTCAGTGCAGTGCATCCCCAGTGGAGCCAGTGCACTCTCTGGACTCACTGCAGTGTATCCCCTGTGTGTGCCAGTGCACTCTGTGGACTCACTGCACTGCATCCCCAGTGGTGCCAGTGCACTCTCTGGACTCACTGCATTGCATCCCCAGTGGTGCCAGTGCACTCTCTGGACTCACTGCAGTGCATCCCCAGTGGTGCCAGTGCACTTTCTGGACTCACTGCAGTGCAGCCCCTTAGGTGCCAGTGCACTCTCAGTACTCACTGCAGTGCATTCCCAGTGGTGTCAGTGCACTCTCTGGACTCACTGCAGTGAATCCCCGGTGGTGCCAGTGCACTCTCTGGACTCACTGCACTGCATCCCCAGTGGTGCCAGTGCACTCTCTGGACTCACTGCACTGCATCCCCAGTGGTGCCAGTGCACTCTCTGGAGTCACTGCACTGCATCAACAGTGGTGCCAGTGCACTCTCTGGACTCACTGCAGTGCATCCCCAGTTGTGCCAGTGCACTCTCTGGAGTCACTGCACTGCATCCCCAGTGGTGCCAGTGCACTCTCTGGACTCACTGCACTGCATCCCCAGTGGTGCCAGTGTAGTCTCTGGACTCACTGCAGTGCATCCCCAGTGGTGCCAGTGCAATCTCTGGACTCACTGCAGTGCAGCTCAGTGGTGCCAGAGCACTCTCTGGACTCACTGCACTGCATCCCCAGTGGTGCCAGTGCACTCTCTGGACTCACTGCACTGCATCCCCAGTGGAGCCAGTGCACTCTCTGGACTGTCTGCAGTGTATCCCCATTGGAGCCGGTGCACTCTCTGGACTCACTAAACTGCATCCCCAGTGGTGCCAGTGCACTGTCTGGACTCACTGCAGTGCATCCCCAGTGGTGCAAGGGCACTCTCTGTACTCACTTCACTGCATCAACAGTGGTGCCAGTGCACTCTCTGGACTCATTGCAGTGCATCCCCAGTGGTGCCATTGCACTCTCAGGACTCACTGCAGTGCATCCCCAGTGGTGCCAGTGCACTCTCTGGACTCACTGCACTGCATCCCCAGTGGTGCCAGTGCACTCTCTGCACTCACTGCACTGGATCCCCAGTTGTGCCAGTGCACTCTCTGGTCTCACTGCACTGCATCCCCTGTTGTGCCAGTGCACTCTTTGGACTCAATGCAGTGCATCCCCACTGCAGAGAGTGCACTCTCTGGACTCAGTGCACTGCATCCCTAGTGGTGCCAGTGCACTCTCTGGACTCAGTGCACTGCATCCCCAATGGTGCCAGTGCACTCTCTAGACTCACTGCAGTGCATCTCCAGTGGTGCCAGTGCACTCTCTGCACTCAGTGCACGGCATCCCCAGTGGAGCCAGTGCACTCTCTGGACCCACTGCAGTGCATCCCCACTGGTGCCAGTGCTCTCTCTGGACTCACTGCACTGCATCCCCAGTGGTTCCATTGCACTCTCTGTAGTCACTGCGCTGCGTCAACCAGTGGTGACACTTCACTCTCTGGACTCACTGTGCTGCATCTCCAGTGGTGCCAGTGCACTCTCTGGACTCACTGCAGTGTATCCCCTGTGTGTGCCAGTGCACTCTGTGGACTCACTGCACTGCATCCCATTGGTGCCAGTGCACTCTCTGGACTCACTGCACTGCATCCCCAGTGGTGCCAGTGCACTCTCTGGAATCACTGCACTGCATCCCCTTAGGTGCCAGTGCACTCTCAGTACTCACTGCAGTGCATTCCCAGTGGTGTCAGTGCACTCTCTGGACTCACTGCAGTGAATCCCCACTGGTGCCAGTGCACTCTCTGGACTCACTGCACTGCATCCCCAGTGGTGCCTGTGAAGTCTCTGGACTCACTGCAGTGCAACCCCAGTGGTGCCAGTGTAGTCTCTGGACTCACTGCACTGTAACCCCAGTGGTGCCAGTGCAATCTCAGGACTCACAGCAGTGCAGCTCCAGTTGGTGCCAGTGCACTCTCTGGACTCACTGCAGTGAATCCCCACTGGTGCCAGTGCACTCTCTGGACTCACGGCACTGCATCACCAGTGGTGCCAGTGCACTCTCTGGACTCACTGCACTGCATCCCCAGTGGTGCATGTGTAGTCTCTGGACTCACTGCACTGCATCCCCAGTGGTGCCAGTGGCTCTCTGGACTCACTGCACTGCATCACCAGTGGTTCCATTGCACTCTCTGGACTCACTGCATTGCATCCCCAGTGGTGCCAGTGCACTCTCTGGACTCACTGCACTGCATCCCCAGTGGAGCCAGTGCACTCTCTGGACTCACTGCACTGCATCCCCAGTGGTGCCAGTAAACTCTCTGGACTCAGTGCAGTGCATCCCCAGTGGTGCCAGTGCACTCTCTGGACTCACTGCACTGCATCCCCAGTGGTGCATGTGTAGTCTCTGGACTCACTGCAGTGCATCCCCAGTGGTGCCAGTGCACTCTCTGGACTCACTGCACTGCATCCCCAGTGGTTCCATTGCACTCTCTGGACTCACTGCACTGCATCCCCAGTGGTGCCAGTGCACTCTCTGGACTCACTGCATTGCATCCCCAGTGGTGCCAGTGCACTCTCTGGACTCACTGCAGTGCATCCCCAGTGGTGCCAGTGCACTTTCTGGACTCACTGCAGTGCAGCCCCTTAGGTGCCAGTGCACTCTCAGTACTCACTGCAGTGCATTCCCAGTGGTGTCAGTGCACTCTCTGGACTCACTGCAGTGAATCCCCGGTGGTGCCAGTGCACTCTCTGGACTCACTGCACTGCATCCCCAGTGGTGCCAGTGCACTCTCTGGACTCACTGCACTGCATGCCCAGTGGAGCCAGTGCACTCTCTGCACTCACTGCACTGGATCACCAGTGGTGCCAGTGCACTCTCTGGTCTCACTGCACTGCATCCCCTGTTGTGCCAGTGCACTCTTTGGACTCATTGCAGTGCATCCCCACTGCTGAGAGTGCACTCTCTGGACTCAGTGCACTGCATCCAGTGGTGCCAGTGCACTCTCTGGACTCAGTGCACTGCATCCCCAATGGTGCCAGTGCACTCTCTGGACTCACTGCACTGCATCCCCAGTGGTGCATGTGCAGTCTCTGGACTCACTGCACTGCATCCCCAGTGGTGCCAGTGGCTCTCTGGACTCACTGCACTGCATCCCTTGTGGTGCCAGTGCACTCTCTGGAGTCACTGCACTGCATCCCCAGTGGTGCCAGTGCACTCTCTGGACTCACTGCACTGCATCCCCAGTGGTGCCAGTGTAGTCTCTGGACTCACTGCAGTGCATCCCCAGTGGTGCCAGTGCAATCTCTGGACTCACTGCAGTGCAGCTCAGTGGTGCCAGAGCACTCTCTGGACTCACTGCACTGCATCCCCAGTGGTGCCAGTGCACTCTCTGGACTCACTGCACTGCATCCCCAGTGGAGCCAGTGCACTCTCTGGACTGTCTGCAGTGTATCCCCATTGGAGCCGGTGCACTCTCTGGACTCACTAAACTGCATCCCCAGTGGTGCCAGTGCACTGTCTGGACTCACTGCAGTGCATCCCCAGTGGTGCAAGGGCACTCTCTGTACTCACTGCACTGCATCAACAGTGGTGCCAGTGCACTCTCTGGACTCATTGCAGTGCATCCCCAGTGGTGCCATTGCACTCTCAGGACTCACTGCAGTGCATCCCCAGTGGTGCCAGTGCACTCTCTGGACTCACTGCACTGCATCCCCAGTGGTGCCAGTGCACTCTCTGCACTCACTGCACTGGATCCCCAGTTGTGCCAGTGCACTCTCTGGTCTCACTGCACTGCATCCCCTGTTGTGCCAGTGCACTCTTTGGACTCAATGCAGTGGATCCCCACTGCAGAGAGTGCACTCTCTGGACTCAGTGCACTGCATCCAGTGGTGCCAGTGCACTCTCTGCACTCAGTGCACTGCATCCCCAGTGGAGCCAGTGCACTCTCTGGACTCACTGCACTGCATCCCCAGTGGTTCCATTGCACTCTCTGTAGTCACTGCGCTGCGTCAACCAGTGGTGACACTTCACTCTCTGGACTCACTGTGCTGCATCTCCAGTGGTGCCAGTGCACTCTCTGGACTCACTGCAGTGTATCTCCTGTGTGTGCCAGTGCACTCTGTGGACTCACTGCACTGCATCCCATTGGTGCCAGTGCACTCTCTGGACTCACTGCACTGCATCCCCAGTGGTGCCAGTGCACTCTCTGGAATCACTGCACTGCATCCCCTTAGGTGCCAGTGCACTCTCAGTACTCACTGCAGTGCATTCCCAGTGGTGTCAGTGCACTCTCTGGACTCACTGCAGTGAATCCCCACTGGTGCCAGTGCACTCTCTGGACTCACTGCACTGCATCCCCAGTGGTGCCTGTGAAGTCTCTGGACTCACTGCAGTGCAACCCCAGTGGTGCCAGTGTAGTCTCTGGACTCACTGCACTGTAACCCCAGTGGTGCCAGTGCAATCTCAGGACTCACAGCAGTGCAGCTCCAGTTGGTGCCAGTGCACTCTCTGGACTCACTGCACTGCATCCCCAGTGGGGCCAGTGCACTCTCTGGACTCACTGCAGTTCATCCCCAGTGGTGCCATTGCACTCTCAGGACTCACTGCAGTGCATCCCCAGTGGTGCCAGTGCACTCTCTGGACTCACTGCACTGCAACCCCAGTGGTGCCAGTGCACTCTCTGGTCTCACTGCACTGCATCCCCTCTGGTGCCAGTGCACTCTCTGGACTCACTGCACTGCATCCCCAATGGTGCAAGTGCACTCTCTGGACTCACTGCACTGCATCCCCAATGGTGCCAGTGCACTCTCTGGACTCAGTGCACTGCATCCCCAGTGGTGCCAGTGCACTCTCTGGACTCACTGCACTGCATCCCCAGTGGTGCATGTGCAGTCTCTGGACTCACTGCACTGCATCCCCAGTGGTGCCAGTGGCTCTCTGGACTCACTGCACTGCATCACCAGTGGTGCCAGTGCACTCTCTGGACTCACTGCACTGCATCCCCAGTGGTGCCAGTGCACTCTCTGGAGTCACTGCACTGCATCAACAGTGGTGCCAGTGCACTCTCTGGACTCACTGCAGTGCATCCCCAGTTGTGCCAGTGCACTCTCTGGACTCACTGCACTGCATCCCCAGTGGAGCCAGTGCACTCTCTGGACTGTCTGCAGTGTATCCCCATTGGAGCCGGTGCACTCTCTGGACTCACTAAACTGCATCCCCAGTGGTGCCAGTGCACTGTCTGGACTCACTGCAGTGCATCCCCAGTGGTGCAAGGGCACTCTCTGGACTCACTGCACTGCGTCAACAGTGGTGCCAGTGCACTCTCTGCACTCACTGCACTGGATCCCCAGTGGTGCCAGTGCACTCTCTGGTCTCGCTGCACTGCATCCCCTGTTGTGCCAGTGCACTCTTTGGACTCAATGCAGTGCATCCCCACTGCTGAGAGTGCACTCTCTGGACTCACTGCACTGCATCCCTAGTGGAGCCAGTGCACTCTCTGGACTCACTGCAGTGCATCCCCAGTGGTGCCAGTGCAGTCTCTGGACTCACTGCACTGCATCCCCAGTGGTGCCAGTGCACTCTCTGGACTCACTGCAGTGCATCCCCAGTGGTGCCAGTGCACTCTCTGGACTCACTGCACTGCATCCCCAGTGGTGCCAGTGCACTCTCTGGACCCACTGCAGTGCATCCCCAGTGGTGCCAGTGCACTCTCTGGACTCAGTGCACTGCATCCCCAGTGGTTCCATTGCACTCTCTGTAGTCACTGCGCTGCGTCCCCAGTGGTGACACTTCACTCTCTGGACTCACTGTGCTGCATCCCCAGTGGTGCCAGTGCACTCTCTGGACTCACTGCAGTGTATCCCCTGTGTGTGCCAGTGCACTCTGTGGACTCACTGCACTGCATCCCATTGGAGCCAGTGCACTCTCTGGACTCACTGCACTGCATCCCCAGTGGTGCCAGTGCACTCTCTGGACTCACTGCAGTGCAGCCCCTTAGGTGCCAGTGCACTCTCTGGACTCACTGCAGTGAATCCCCACTGGTGCCAGTGCACTCTCTGGACTCATTGCAGTGCATCCCCAGTGGTGCCATTGCACTCTCAGGACTCACTGCAGTGCATCCCCAGTGGTGCCAGTGCACTCTCTGGACTCGCTGCACTGCATCCCCAGTGGAGCCAGTGCACTCTCTGCACTCACTGCACTGGATCCCCAGTGGTGCCAGTGCACTCTCTGGTCTGACTGCACTGCATCCCCTGTTGTGCCAGTGCACTCTTTGGACTCAATGCAGTGCATCCCCACTGCTGAGAGTGCACTCTCTGGACTCACTGCACTGCATCCCCAGTGGTACCTGTGAAGTCTCTGGACTCACTGCAGTGCAACCCCAGTGGTGCCAGTGTAGTCTCTGGACTCACTGCACTGTAACGCCAGTGGTGCCAGTGCAATCTCAGGACTCACAGCAGTGCAGCTCCAGTTGGTGCCAGTGCACTCTCTGGACTCACTGCACTGCATCCCCAGTGGTGCCAGAGCACTCTCTGGACTCACTGCAGTGCATCCCCAGTCGTGCCAGTGCACTCTCTGGACTCACTGCACTGCATCCCCAGTGGAGCCAGTGCACTCTCTGGACTGTCTGCAGTGTATCCCCATTGGAGCCGGTGCACTCTCTGGACTCACTAAACTGCATCCCCAGTGGTGCCAGTGCACTGTCTGGACTCACTGCAGTGCATCCCCCGTGGTGCAAGGGCACTCTCTGGACTCACTGCACTTCATCAACAGTGGTGCCAGTGCACTCTCTGGACTCATTGCAGTGCATCCCCAGTGGTGCCATTGCACTCTCAGGACTCACTGCAGTGCATCCCCAGTGGTGCCAGTGCACTCTCTGGACTCACTGCACTGCATCCCCAGTGGAGCCAGTGCACTCTCTGCACTCACTGCACTGGATCCCCAGTGGTGCCAGTGCACTCTCTGGTCTCACTGCACTGCATCCCCTGTTGTGCCAGTGCACTCTTTGGACTCAATGCAGTGCATCCGCACTGCAGAGAGTGCACTCTCTGGACTCAGTGCACTGCATCCAGTGGTGCCAGTGCACTCTCTGGACTCAGTGCACTGCATCCCCAATGGTGCCAGTGCACTCTCTGGACTCACTGCAGTGCATCTCCAGTGGTACCAGTGCACTCTCTGGACTCAGTGCACTGCATCCCCAGTGGAGCCAGTGCACTCTCTGGACCCACTGCAGTGCATCCCCACTGGTGCCAGTGCACTCTCTGGACTCACTGCACTGCATCCCCAGTGGTTCCATTGCACTCTCTGTAGTCACTGCGCTGCGTCCCCAGTGGTGACACTTCACTCTCTGGACTCACTGTGCTGCATCCCCAGTGGTGCCAGTGCACTCTCTGGACTCACTGCAGTGTATCCCCTGTGTGTGCCAGTGCACTCTGTGGACTCACTGCACTGCATCCCATTGGTTCCAGTGCACTCTCTGGACTCACTGCAGTGCATCCCCAGTGGTGCCAGTGCACTCTCTGGACTCACTGCAGTGCATCCCCAGTGGTGCCAGTGCACTCTCTGGACTCACTGCAGGGCATCCCCAGTGGTGTCAGTGGACTCTCTGGACTCACTGAAGTGCATCTCCATTGGTGCCAGTGCACTCTCTGGACTCACTGCACTGCATCCCCAGTGGTGCCAGTGCACTCTCTGGACTCACTGCAGTGCATCCCCAGTGGTGCCAGTGCACTCTCTGGACTCACTGCACTGCATCCCTTGTGGTGCCATTGCACTCTCAGGACTCACTGCACTGCATCCCCAGTGGTGCCAGTGCACTGTCTGGACTCACTGCAGTTTATCCCCAGTGGTGCAAGGGCACTCCCAGGACTCACTGCAGTGCATCCCCATTGGTGCCAGTGCACTCTCTGGACTCACTGCACTCAAACCCCAGTGGTGCCAGTGCAGTCTCTGGACTCACTGCACTGCATCCCCAGTGGTGCCAATGCACTCTCTGGACTCACCGGGGTGCATCCCCAGTGGTGCCAGTGCACTCTCTGGACTCACTGCACTGCATCCCCAGTGGGGCCAGTGCACTCTCTGGACTCACTGCACTGCATCCCCAGTTGGTGGCAGTGCACTCTCTGGACTCACTGCACTGCATCCCCAGTGGAGCCAGTGCACTCTCTGGACTGTCTGCAGTGTATCCCCATTGGAGCCGGTGCACTCTCTGGACTCACTAAACTGCATCCCCAGTGGTGCCAGTGCACTGTCTGGACTCACTGCAGTGCATCCCCCGTGGTGCAAGGGCACTCTCTGGACTCACTGCACTTCATCAACAGTGGTGCCAGTGCACTCTCTGGACTCACTGCAGTGCATCCCCAGTGGTGCCAGTGCACTCTCTGGACTCACTGAAGTGCATCCCCAGTGGTGCCAGTGCACTCTCTGCACTCACTGCACTGGATCCCCAGTGGTGCCAGTGCACTCTCTGGTCTCACTGCACTGCATCCCCTGTTGTGCCAGTGCACTCTTTGGACTCAATGCAGTGCATCCGCACTGCAGAGAGTGCACTCTCTGGACTCAGTGCACTGCATCCAGTGGTGCCAGTGCACTCTCTGGACTCAGTGCACTGCATCCCCAATGGTGCCAGTGCACTCTCTGGACTCACTGCAGTGCATCTCCAGTGGTACCAGTGCACTCTCTGGACTCAGTGCACTGCATCCCCAGTGGAGCCAGTGCACTCTCTGGACCCACTGCAGTGCATCCCCACTGGTGCCAGTGCACTCTCTGGACTCACTGCACTGCATCCCCAGTGGTTCCATTGCACTCTCTGTAGTCACTGCGCTGCGTCCCCAGTGGTGACACTTCACTCTCTGGACTCACTGTGCTGCATCCCCAGTGGTGCCAGTGCACTCTCTGGACTCACTGCAGTGTATCCCCTGTGTGTGCCAGTGCACTCTGTGGACTCACTGCACTGCATCCCATTGGTTCCAGTGCACTCTCTGGACTCACTGCAGTGCATCCCCAGTGGTGCCAGTGCACTCTCTGGACTCACTGCAGTGCATCCCCAGTGGTGCCAGTGCACTCTCTGGACTCACTGCAGGGCATCCCCAGTGGTGTCAGTGGACTCTCTGGACTCACTGAAGTGCATCTCCATTGGTGCCAGTGCACTCTCTGGACTCACTGCACTGCATCCCCAGTGGTGCCAGTGCACTCTCTGGACTCACTGCAGTGCAGCCCCAGTGGTGCCAGTGCACTCTCTGGACTCACTGCACTGCATCCCTTGTGGTGCCATTGCACTCTCAGGACTCACTGCACTGCATCCCCAGTGGTGCCAGTGCACTGTCTGGACTCACTGCAGTTTATCCCCAGTGGTGCAAGGGCACTCCCAGGACTCACTGCAGTGCATCCCCATTGGTGCCAGTGCACTCTCTGGACTCACTGCACTCAAACACCACTGGTGCCAGTGCAGTCTCTGGACTCACTGCACTGCATCCCCAGTGGTGCCAATGCACTCTCTGGACTCACCGGGGTGCATCCCCAGTGGTGCCAGTGCACTCTCTGGACTCACTGCACTGCATCCCCAGTGGGGCCAGTGCACTCTCTGGACTCACTGCACTGCATCCCCAGTTGGTGGCAGTGCACTCTCTGGACTCACTGCACTGCATCCCCAGTGGTGCCAGTGCACTCTCTGGACTCACTGCAGTGCATCCCTTGTGGTGCCATTGCACTCTCAGGACTCACTGCACTGCATCCCCAGTGGTGCCAATGCACTCTCTGGAATCACTGCACTGCATCCCCAGTGGTGCCAGTGCACTCTCTGGACTAACAGCAGTGCATCCCCAGTGGTGCCAGTGCACTCTCTGGACTCACTGCACTGCATCCCCAGTGGTGCCAGTGCACTCTCTGAGCTCACTGCACTGCATCCCCAGTGGTGCCAGTGCACTCTCTGGACTCACTGCACTGCATCCCCAGTGGTGCCAGTGCACTCTCTGGACTCACTGCACTGCATCAACAGTGGTGCCGTGCACTCTCTGGACTCACTGCACTGCATCCCCAGTGGTGCCAGTGTAGTCTCTGGACTCACAGCAGTGCATCCCCAGTGGTGCCAGTGCAATTACTGGACTCACTGCAGTGTAGCTCAGTGGTGCCAGAGCACTCTCTGGACTCACTGCACTGCATCCCCTGTTGTTCCAGTGCACTCTTTGGACTCAATGCAGTGCATCCCCACTGCTGAGAGTGCACTCTCTGGACTCAGTGCACTGCATCCAGTGGTGCCAGTGCACTCTCTGGACTCAGTGCACTGCATCCCCAATGGTGCCAGTGCACTCTCTGGACTCACTGCAGTGCATCTCCAGTGGTGCCAGTGCACTCTCTGGACTCAGTGCACTGCATCCCCAGTGGAGCCAGTGCACTCTCTCGACTCACTGCAGTGCATCCCCAGTGGTGCCAGTGCAGTCTCTGGACTCACTGCACTGCATCCCCAGTGGTGCCAGTGCACTCTCTGGACTCCCTGCAGTGCATCCCCAGTGGTGCCAGTGCACTCTCTGGACTCAGTGCACTGCATCCAGTGGTGCCAGTGCACTCTCTGGACTCAGTGCACTGCATACCCAATGGTGCCAGTGCACTCTCTGGACTCACTGCAGTGCATCTCCAGTGGTGCCAGTGCACTCTCTGGACTCACTGCACTGCATCCCCAGTGGTGCCAGAGCACTCTCTGGACTCACTGCAGTGCATCCCCAGTGGTGCCAGTGCACTCTCTGGACTCACTGCACTGCATCCCCAGTGGAGCCAGTGCACTCTCTGGACTGTCTGCAGTGTATCCCCATTGGAGCCGGTGCACTCTCTGGACTCACTAAACTGCATCCCCAGTGGTGCCAGTGCACTGTCTGGACTCTCTGCAGTGCATCCCCAGTGGTGCAAGGGCACTCTCTGGACTCACTGCACTTCATCAACAGTGGTGCCAGTGCACTCTCTGGACTCATTGCAGTGCATCCCCAGTGGTGCCATTGCACTCTCAGGACTCACTGCAGTGCATCCCCAGTGGTGCCAGTGCACTCTCTGGACTCACTGCACTGCATCCCCAGTGGAGCCAGTGCACTCTCTGCACTCACTGCACTGGATCCCCAGTGGTGCCAGTGCACTCTCTGGTCTCACTGCACTGCATCTCCTGTTGTGCCAGTGCACTCTTTGGACTCAATGCAGTGCATCCCCACTGCAGAGAGTGCACTCTCTGGACTCAGTGCACTGCATCCAGTGGTGCCAGTGCACTCTCTGGACTCAGTGCACTGCATACCCAATGGTGCCAGTGCACTCTCTGGACTCACTGCAGTGCATCTCCAGTGGTGCCAGTGCACTCTCTGGACTCAGTGCACTGCATCCCCAGTGGAGCCAGTGCACTCGCTGGACCCACTGCAGTGCATCCCCACTGGTGCCAGTGCACTCTCTGGACTCACTGCACTGCATCCCCAGTGGTTCCATTGCACTCTCTGTAGTCACTGCGCTGCATCCCCAGTGGTGACACTTCACTCTCTGGACTCACTGTGCTGCATCCCCAGTGGTGCCAGTGCACTCTCTGGACTCACTGCAGTGTATTCCCTGTGTGTGCCAGTGCACTCTAAGGACTCACTGCACTGCATCCCATTGGTGCCAGATCACTCTCTGGAGTCACTGCACTGCATCCCCAGTGGTGCCAGTGCACTCTCTGGACTCACTGCACTGCATCCCCAGTGGTGCCAGTGCACTCTCTGGACTCACTGCAGGGCATCCCCAGTGGTGTCAGTGCACTCTCTGGACTCACTGCAGTGCATCTCCATTGGTGCCAGTGCACTCTCTGGACTCACTGTACTGCATCCCCAGTGGTGCCAGTGCACTCTCTGGACTCACTGCAGTGCAGCCCCAGTGGTGCCAGTGCACTCTCTGGACTCACTGCACTGCATCCCCAGTGGTGCCAGTGCACTCTCTGGACTCACTGCAGTGCATCCCCAGTGGTGCCAGTGCACTCTCTGGACTCACTGCACTGCATCCCTTGTGGTGCCATTGCACTCTCAGGACTCACTGCACTGCATCCCCAGAGGTGCCAGTGCACTGTCTGGACTCACTGCAGTTTATCCCCAGTGGTGCAAGGGCACTCTCTGGACTCACTGCAGTGCATCCCCATTGGTGCCAGTGCACTCTCTGGACTCACTGCACTAAAACCCCAGTGGTGCCAGTGGAGTCTCTGGACTCACTGCACTGCATCCCCAGTGGTGCCAAGGCACTCTCTGGACTCACCGGGGTGCATCCCCAGTGGTGCCAGTGCACTCTCTGGACTCACTGCAGTGCATCCCCAGTTGGTGCCAGTGCACTCTCTGGACTCACTGCACTGCATCCCCAGTGGTGCCAGTTCACTCTCTGGACTCACTGCAGTGCATCCCTTGTGGTGCCATTGCACTCTCAGGACTCACTGCACTGCATCCCCAGTGGTGCCAGTGCACTCTCTGGACTCACTGCACTGCATCCCCAGTGGAGCCAGTGCACTCTCTGGACTAACTGCAGTGCATCCCCAGTGGTTCCAGTGCACTCTCTGGACTCACTGCACTGCATTCCCATAGGTGCCAGTGCAATCTCTGGACTCACTGCACTGCATCCCCAGTGGTGCCAGTGCACTCTCTGGACTCACTGCAGTGTATCCCCATTGGAGCCGGTGCACTCTCCGGACTCACTAAACTGAATCCCCAGTGGTGCCAGTGCACTCTCTGGACTCACTGCACTGCATCACCATTGGTGCCAGGGCACTCTCCGGACTCACTGCAGTGCATCCGCAGTGGTGCCAGTGCACTCTTTCGAGTCACTGCACTGCATCCCCATTAGTGCCAGTTCATTCTCTGGACTCACTGCACTGCAACCCCAGTGGTGCCAGTGTACTCTCTGGACTCACGGCACTGCATCACCAGTGGTGCCAGTGCACTCTCTGGACTCACTGCACTGCATCCCCAGTGGTGCATGTGTAGTCTCTGGACTCACTGCACTGCATCCCCAGTAGTGCCAGTGGATCTCTGGACTCACTGCACTGCATCACCAGTGGTTCCATTGCACTCTCTGGACTCACTGCATTGCATCCCCAGTGGTGCCAGTGCACTCTCTGGACTCACTGCAGTGCATCCCCAGTGGAGCCAGTGCACTCTCTGGACTCACTGCACTGCATCACCAGTGGTGCCAGTGCACTCTCTGGACTCAGTGCAGTGCATCCCCAGTGGTGCCAGTGCACTCTCTGGACTCACTGCACTGCATCCCCAGTGGTGCATGTGTAGTCTCTGGACTCACTGCAGTGCATCCCCAGTGGTGCCAGTGCACTCTCTGGACTCACTGCAGTGTATCCCCTGTGTGTGCCAGTGCACTCTCTTGACTCACTGCACTGCATCCCCAGTGGTGCCAGTGCACTCTCTGGACTCACTGCATTGCATCCCCAGTGGTGCCAGTGCACTCTCTGGACTCACTGCAGTGCATCCCCAGTGGTGCCAGTGCACTTTCTGGACTCACTGCAGTGCAGCACCTTAGGTGCCAGTGCACTCTCAGTACTCACTGCACTGCATCCCCAGTGGAGCCAGTGCACTCTCTGGACTGTCTGCAGTGTATCCCCATTGGAGCCGGTGCACTCTCTGGACTCACTAAACTGCATCCCCAGTGGTGCCAGTGCACTGTCTGGACTCACTGCAGTGCATCCCCCGTGGTGCAAGGGCACTCTCTGGACTCACTGCACTTCATCAACAGTGGTGCCAGTGCACTCTCTGGACTCATTGCAGTGCATCCCCAGTGGTGCCATTGCACTCTCAGGACTCACTGCAGTGCATCCCCACTGGTGCCAGTGCACTCTCTGGACTCACTGCACTGCATCCCCAGTGGAGCCAGTGCACTCTCTGCACTCACTGCACTGGATCCCCAGTGGTGCCAGTGCACTCTCTGGTCTCACTGCACTGCATCCCCTGTTGTGCCAGTGCACTCTTTGGACTCAATGCAGTGCATCCGCACTGCAGAGAGTGCACTCTCTGGACTCAGTGCACTGCATCCAGTGGTGCCAGTGCACTCTCTGGACTCAGTGCACTGCATCCCCAATGGTGCCAGTGCACTCTCTGGACTCACTGCACTGCATCCCCAGTGGTGCATGTGCAGTCTCTGGACTCACTGCACTGCATCCCCAGTGGTGCCAGTGGCTCTCTGGACTCACTGCACTGCATCCCTTGTGGTGCCAGTGCACTCTCTGGAGTCACTGCACTGCATCAACAGTGGTGCCAGTGCACTCTCTGGACTCACTGCACTGCATCCCCAGTGGTGCCAGTGTAGTCTCTGGACTCACTGCAGTGCATCCCCAGTGGTGCCAGTGCAATCTCTGGACTCACTGCAGTGCAGCTCAGTGGTGCCAGAGCACTCTCTGGACTCACTGCACTGCATCCCCAGTGGTGCCAGTGCACTCTCTGGACTCACTGCACTGCATCCCCAGTGGAGCCAGTGCACTCTCTGGACTGTCTGCAGTGTATCCCCATTGGAGCCGGTGCACTCTCTGGACTCACTAAACTGCATCCCCAGTGGTGCCAGTGCACTGTCTGGACTCACTGCAGTGCATCCCCAGTGGTGCAAGGGCACTCTCTGTACTCACTGCACTGCATCAACAGTGGTGCCAGTGCACTCTCTGGACTCATTGCAGTGCATCCCCAGTGGTGCCATTGCACTCTCAGGACTCACTGCAGTGCATCCCCAGTGGTGCCAGTGCACTCTCTGGACTCACTGCACTGCATCCCCAGTGGTGCCATTGCACTCTCTGCACTCACTGCACTGGATCCCCAGTTGTGCCAGTGCACTCTCTGGTCTCACTGCACTGCATCGCCTGTTGTGCCAGTGCACTCTTTGGACTCAATGCAGTGCATCCCCACTGCAGAGAGTGCACTCTCTGGACTCAGTGCACTGCATCCAGTGGTGCCAGTGCACTCTCTGGACTCACTGCACTGCATCCCCAATGGTGCCAGTGCACTCTCTGGACTCACTGCAGTGCATCTCCAGTGGTGCCAGTGCACTCTCTGCACTCAGTGCACTGCATCCCCAGTGGAGCCAGTGCACTCTCTGGACCCACTGCAGTGCATCCCCACTGGTGCCAGTGCACTCTCTGGACTCACTGCACTGCATCCCCAGTGGTTCCATTGCACTCTCTGTAGTCACTGCGCTGCGTCAACCAGTGGTGACACTTCACTCTCTGGACTCACTGTGCTGCATCTCCAGTGGTGCCAGTGCACTCTCTGGACTCACTGCAGTGTATCCCCTGTGTGTGCCAGTGCACTCTGTGGACTCACTGCACTGCATCCCATTGGTGCCAGTGCACTCTCTGGACTCACTGCACTGCATCCCCAGTGGTGCCAGTGCACTCTCTGGAATCACTGCACTGCATCCCCTTAGGTGCCAGTGCACTCTCAGTACTCACTGCAGTGCATTCCCAGTGGTGTCAGTGCACTCTCTGGACTCACTGCAGTGAATCCCCACTGGTGCCAGTGCACTCTCTGGACTCACTGCACTGCATCCCCAGTGGTGCCTGTGAAGTCTCTGGACTCACTGCAGTGCAACCCCAGTGGTGCCAGTGTAGTCTCTGGACTCACTGCACTGTAACCCCAGTGGTGCCAGTGCAATCTCAGGACTCACAGCAGTGCAGCTCCAGTTGGTGCCAGTGCACTCTCTGGACTCACTGCACTGCATCCCCAGTGGTGCCAGTGCACTCTCAGGACTCACTGCAGTGCATCCCCAGTGGTGCCAGTGCACTCTCTGGACTCACTGCACTGCAACCCCAGTGGTGCCAGTGCACTCTCTGGTCTCACTGCACTGCATCCCCTCTGGTGCCAGTGCACTCTCTGGACTCACTGCACTGCATCCCCAATGGTGCAAGTGCACTCTCTGGACTCACTGCACTGCATCCCCAATGGTGCCAGTGCACTCTCTGGACTCAGTGCACTGCATCCCCAATGGTGCCAGTGCACTCTCTGGACTCACTGCACTGCATCCCCAGTGGTGCATGTGCAGTCTCTGGACTCACTGCACTGCATCCCCAGTGGTGCCAGTGGCTCTCTGGACTCACTGCACTGCATCACCAGTGGTGCCAGTGCACTCTCTGGACTCACTGCACTGCATCCCCAGTGGTGCCAGTGCACTCTCTGGAGTCACTGCACTGCATCAACAGTGGTGCCAGTGCACTCTCTGGACTCACTGCAGTGCATCCCCAGTTGTGCCAGTGCACTCTCTGGACTCACTGCACTGCATCCCCAGTGGTGCCAGTGCACTCTCTGGACTGTGTGCAGTGTATCCCCATTGGAGCCGGTGCACTCTCTGGACTCACTAAACTGCATCCCCAGTGGTGCCAGTGCACTGTCTGGACTCACTGCAGTGCATCCCCAGTGGTGCAAGGGCACTCTCTGGACTCACTGCACTGCGTCAACAGTGGTGCCAGTGCACTCTCTGGACTCATTGCAGTGCATCCCCAGTGGTGCCATTGCACTCTCAGGACTCCCTGCAGTGCATCCCCAGTGGTTCCAGTGCACTCTCTGGACTCGCTGCACTGCATTCCCAGTGGAGCCAGTGCACTCTCTGCACTCACTGCACTGGATCCCCAGTGGTGCCAGTGCACTCTCTGGTCTCACTGCACTGCATCCCCTGTTGTGCCAGTGCACTCTTTGGACTCAATGCAGTGCATCCCCACTGCTGAGAGTGCACTCTCTGGACTCAGTGCACTGCATCCCCAGTGGAGCCAGTGCACTCTCTGGACTCACTGCAGTGCATCCCCAGTGGTGCCAGTGCAGTCTCTGGACTCACTGCACTGCATCCCCAGTGGTGCCAGTGCACTCTCTGGACTCACTGCAGTGCATCCCCTGTGGTGCCAGTGCACTCTCTGGACTCACTGCACTGCATCCCCAGTGGTGCCAGTACACTCTCTGGACCCACTGCATTGCATCCCCAGTGGTGCCAGTGCACTCTCTGGACTCACTGCACTGCATCCGCAGTGGTTCCATTGCACTCTCTGTAGTCACTGCGCTGCGTCCCCAGTGGTGACACTTCACTCTCTGGACTCACTGTGCTGCATCCCCAGTGGTGCCAGTGCACTCTCTGGACTCACTGCAGTGTATCCCCTGTGTGTGCCAGTGCACTCTGTGGACTCACTGCACTGCATCCCATTGGAGCCAGTGCACTCTCTGGACTCACTGCACTGCATCCCCAGTGGTGCCAGTGCACTCTCTGGACTCACTGCAGTGCAGCCCCTTAGGTGCCAGTGCACTCTCAGTACACACTGCAGTGCATTCCCAGTAGTGTCAGTGCACTCTCTGGACTCACTGCAGTGAATCCCCACTGGTGCCAGTGCACTCTCTGGACTCATTGCAGTGCATCCCCAGTGGTGCCATTGCACTCTCTGGACTCACTGCACTGCATCCAGAGTGGTGCCAGTGCACTCTCTGGACTCGCTGCACTGCATCCCCAGTGGAGCCAGTGCACTCTCTGCACTCACTGCACTGGATCCCCAGTGGTGCCAGTGCACTCTCTGGTCTCACTGCACTGCATCCCCTGTTGTGCCAGTGCACTCTTTGGAGTCAATGCAGTGCATCCCCACTGCTGAGAGTGTACTCTCTGGACTCACTGCACTGCATCCCCAGTGGTACCTGTGAAGTCTCTGGACTCACTGCAGTGCAACCCCAGTGGTGCCAGTGTAGTCTCTGGACTCACTGCACTGTAACCCCAGTGGTGCCAGTGCAATCTCAGGACTCACAGCAGTGCAGCTCCAGTTGGTGCCAGTGCACTCTCTGGACTCACTGCACTGCATCCCCAGTGGTGCCAGAGCACTCTCTGGACTCACTGCAGTGCATCCCCAGTGGTGCCAGTGCACTCTCTGGACTCAGTGCACTGCATCCCCAGTGGAGCCAGTGCACTCTCTGGACTGTCTGCAGTGTATCCCCATTGGAGCCGGTGCACTCTCTGGACTCACTGAAGTGCATCCCCAGTGGTGCCAGTGCACTGTCTGGACTCACTGCAGTGCATCCCCCGTGGTGCAAGGGCACTCTCTGGACTCACTGCACTTCATCAACAGTGGTGCCAGTGCACTCCCTGGACTCATTGCAGTGCATCCCCAGTGGTGCCATTGCACTCTCAGGACTCACTGCAGTGCATCCCCACTGGTGCCAGTGCACTCTCTGGACTCACTGCACTGCATCCCCTGTTGTGCCAGTGCACTCTTTGGACTCAATGCAGTGCATCCGCACTGCAGAGAGTGCACTCTCTGGACTCAGTGCACTGCATCCAGTGGTGCCAGTGCACTCTCTGGACTCAGTGCACTGCATCCCCAATGGTGCCAGTGCACTCTCTGGACTCACTGCAGTGCATCTCCAGTGGTACCAGTGCACTCTCTGGACTCAGTGCACTGCATCCCCAGTGGAGCCAGTGCACTCTCTGGACCCACTGCAGTGCATCCCCACTGGTGCCAGTGCACTCTCTGGACTCACTGCACTGCATCCCCAGTGGTTCCATTGCACTCTCTGTAGTCACTGCGCTGCGTCCCCAGTGGTGACACTTCACTCTCTGGACTCACTGTGCTGCATCCCCAGTGGTGCCAGTGCACTCTCTGGACTCACTGCACTGTATCCCCTGTGTGTGCCAGTGCACTCTGTGGACTCACTGCACTGCATCCCATTGGTTCCAGTGCACTCTCTGGACTCACTGCAGTGCATCCCCAGTGGTGCCAGTGCACTCTCTGGACTCACTGCAGTGCATCCCCAGTGGTGCCAGTGCACTCTCTGGACTCACTACAGGGCATCCCCAGTGGTGTCAGTGGACTCTCTGGACTCACTGCAGTGCATCTCCATTGGTGCCAGTGCACTCTCTGGACTCACTGCACTGCATCCCCAGTGGTGCCAGTGCACTCTCTGGACTCACTGCAGTGCAGCCCCAGTGGTGCCAGTGCACTCTCTGGACTCACTGCACTGCATCCCTTGTGGTGCCATTGCACTCTCAGGACTCACTGCACTGCATCCCCAGTGGTGCCAGTGCACTGTCTGGACTCACTGCAGTTTATCCCCAGTGGTGCAAGGGCACTCCCAGGACTCACTGCAGTGCATCCCCATTGGTGCCAGTGCACTCTCTGGACTCACTGCACTCAAACCCCAGTGGTGCCAGTGCAGTCTCTGGACTCACTGCACTGCATCCCCAGTGGTGCCAATGCACTCTCTGGACTCACCGGGGTGCATCCCCAGTGGTGCCAGTGCACTCTCTGGACTCACTGCACTGCATCCCCAGTGGGGCCAGTGCACTCTCTGGACTCACTGCACTGCATCCCCAGTTGGTGGCAGTGCACTCTCTGGACTCACTGCAGTGCATCCCTTGTGGTGCCATTGCACTCTCAGGACTCACTGCACTGCATCCCCAGTGGTGCCAGTGCACTCTCTGGAATCACTGCACTGCATCCCCAGTGGAGCCAGTGCACTCTCTGGACTAACAGCAGTGCATCCCCAGTGGTGCCAGTGCAGTCTCTGGACTCACTGCACTGCATCCCCAGTGGTGCCAATGCACTCTCTGGACTCACCGGGGTGCATCCCCAGTGGTGCCAGTGCACTCTCTGGACTCACTGCACTGCATCCCCAGTGGGGCCAGTGCACTCTCTGGACTCACTGCACTGCATCCCCAGTTGGTGGCAGTGCACTCTCTGGACTCACTGCACTGCATCCCCAGTGGTGCCAGTGCACTCTCTGGACTCACTGCAGTGCATCCCTTGTGGTGCCATTGCACTCTCAGGACTCACTGCACTGCATCCCCAGTGGTGCCAGTGCACTCTCTGGAATCACTGCACTGCATCCCCAGTGGAGCCAGTGCACTCTCTGGACTAACAGCAGTGCATCCCCAGTGGTGCCAGTGCACTCTCTGGACTCACTGCACTGCATCCCCAGTGGTGCCAGTGCACTCTCTGAGCTCACTGCACTGCATCCCCAGTGGTGCCAGTGCACTCTCTGGACTCACTGCACTGCATCCCCAGTGGTGCCAGTGCACTCTCTGGACTCACTGCACTGCATCAACAGTGGTGCCGTGCACTCTCTGGACTCACTGCACTGCATCCCCAGTGGTGCCAGTGTAGTCTCTGGACTCACAGCAGTGCATCCCCAGTGGTGCCAGTGCAATTACTGGACTCACTGCAGTGTAGCTCAGTGGTGCCAGAGCACTCTCTGGACTCACTGCACTGCATCCCCAGTGGTGCCAGTGCACTCTCTGGACTCACTGCACTGCATCCCCAGTGGTGCCACTGCACTCTCTGGACTCACTGCAGTGCAGCCCCAGTGGTGCCAGTGCACTCTCTGGACTCACTGCACTGCATCCCTTGTGGTGCCATTGCACTCTCAGGACTCACTGCACTGCATCCCCAGTGGTGCCAGTGCACTCTCTGGACTCACTGAACTTCATCCCCACTGGTCCCAGTGCACTCTCTGGACTCACTGCAGTGCATCCCCAGTGGTGCCAGGGCACTCTCTGCAGACAATGCAGTGCATCCCCAAAGGTGACTGTGCACTCTCTGGACTTACTGTACTGCTCCAGCCGCGGCAACCGCTCCAGCCGCGGTAGCCCCTCCAGCCTCGGCAGCCGCTCCAGCCGTTCCATCCGCGGCATACGCGGCAGACGCTCCAGCCGCTCCAGCCGCGGCAGCCGCTCCAACCGCGGCAGCCGCTCCAGCCGCCGCAGCCGCTCCAGCCGCGGCAGCCGCTCCAGCCGCGGCAGCCGCTCCAGCCGGTCCAGCCGCGGCAGCCGCTCCAGCCGCTACCGAGTGGAGCTGCTGCCACGGCTGGAGCGGCTGCCGCGGTTGGAGCGGCTGCGGCGGCTGGAGCGTCTAGGGCGTCTGTCGCGTCTGGAGGGGCTACCGCGGCTGGGGCGGCTGACGCGCCTGGAGCGGATGCCGCTGCTGGAGCAGTGCAGTGAGTCCAGAGAGTGCACAGGCACCTTGGGGATGCAGTGCAGTGAGTCCAGAGAGTGCACTGGCACCACTGGGGATGCAGTACAGTGAGTCCAGAGAGTGCACTGGCACCACTGGGGATACACTGCAGTGACTCCAGAGAATGCACTGGCACCACTGGGGATGCAGTGCAGTGAGTCCAGAGAGTGTACTAGCACCACTGGGGATGCACTTCAGTGAGTCCAGAGAGTGCACTGGCACCACTGGGGATGTAGTGCAGTGAGTCCAAATAGTGCACTGGCACCACTGGGGATGCAGTGCAGTGAGTCCAGAGAGTGCACTGGCACCACTGCGGATGCAGTGCAGTGAGTCCAGAGAGTGCACTGGCACCACTGGGGATGCAGTGCAGTGAGTCCAGAGAGTGTACTGGCACCACTGGGGATGCAGTGCAGTGAGTCCAGAGAGTGCACTGGCACCACTGGGGATGCACTGCAGTGAGTCCAGAGAGTGCACTGGCACCACTGGGGATGCAGTGCAGTGAGTCCACAGAGTGCACTGGCACCACTGGGGATGCAGTGCAGTGAGCTCAGAGAGTGCACTGGCACCACTGGCGATGCAGTGCAGTGAGTCCAGAGAGTGCACTGGCACCACTGGGGATGCACTGCAGTGAGTCCAGGGAGTGCACTGGCACCACTGGGGATGCACTGCAGTGAGTCCAGAGAGTGCACTGGCACCACTGGGGATGCACTGCAGTGAGTCCAGAGAGTGCATTGGCACCACTGGGGATGCAGTGCAGTGAGTCCAGAGAGTGCACTGGCACCACTGGGGATGCACCCCGGTGAGTCCAGAGAGTGCACTGGCACCACTGGGGATGCACCCCGGCAAGTCCAGAGAGTGCACTGTCACCACTGGGGATGCAGTGCAGTGAGTCCAGAGAGTGCACTGGCCCCACTGGGGATGCAGTGCAGTGAGTCCACAGAGGGCACTGGCACCACTGGGGATGCAGTGCAGTGAGTCCAGAGAGTGCACTGGCACCACTGGGGATGCACCCCGTTGAGTCCAGAGAGTGCACTGTCACCACTGGGGATGCAGTGCAGTGAGTCCAGAGAGTGCACTGGCCCCACTGGGGATGCAGTGCAGTGAGTCCACAGAGGGCACTGGCACCACTGGGGATGCACTGCAGTGAGTCCAGAGAGTGCACTGGCACCACTGGGGATGCAGTGAGTCCAGATGTTAGCGTAGCAACCACATAATCACCAAGTGATTATATGAAGGTGCTTTATTCAGCTCTGGAAGCCGGGGCAGGTGCCCAAATCTGGCTTCAAGTCCCGTTACTTCCCAGCCGTTATTTATACATACAATATTGCGTCAGGTATACTTATTCATTACAGGTTGCAACATCAGCCTCGCTTTTCATTCTAATTAGCTCCCCTCCCCTTTGCACATGCGTGGCGCACTCTGGTGGTTGTCCAGGTGGTCGTCCAGATGAAGTAAGGAGTCTTCCTCTCCGCTAAACTTTTCACCTTTCTTACTCGACGCATGCTCCCTCCGCTTCTTGGTTCTGCTTCAACTCATTTCATCATTTCCAGGCCCTTATCCAAGGTCAGGTTGTACCTGTTCCCTCCCAGGGTTCCCCTTCAATGATTCTTTTGATTGTTCATTGTACTCCCTAAGTTTCCAGTATACATAGATTAATTGATAATGTAAGTACATTTGGCAATGCTTAATTATACTGTAGGTCCCATTACCTAAGAGACATTAGTAAAACATCCATTCGATTCTCCCCAACACTAACATTCCCCCCCCCTTTGAAAATACTTCACTCATACCAAGAGCAAGTATTTTCATTACTGTTAGGTTGAATCAGGTTAGTAGAGGTTAGTGAGTATAACTTGATATAGAGATTAGTAAGTATAATCTTAACGCATCTTCGTTAGTCTACTATCTTATTGATTCCTCTATGCCTGCTTGTTAACGCTAGTACTATAGGATGGGGGTGGAGTAAGTGGGATAGGGTGTTCTGGGTGATTCCCAGTAACCTACTAACCTCCTTGACCACGTTGGCAATGAAATGTGGTCCCCTGTCTGAAGAAATACCCAACGGTACACCAAATCTAGGGATTATTTCCCGTAGTAACCATTTTACCGTTTCCTTTGCTTAGTTGGTGTGACAGGGAAGGGCCTCTGGCCATCCTGAAAAAGAATTGTAAGAAATGGTCCAGCAATTCGTGCCACTAAGGGGTTTTGAAGGGTTAACATTGAGGCCTGGGTTTAGGCGAGAAAAGAACAAAGGGATTTCTTCGGAGGAAAACTGCTGACTTTGCACGAATGTGCAGTAACTTCTGACAGCCGGCCAAGAGACCACTAGATAAGGAGGAAGAATATGAGCCTCCCTGTCTCCCTGTCCGAGCGGCCCCCGAGAAAGTAACAGAGACTGATAAGCAGGTGCACCTGGAAGGACGTCGGATTCGGGAAACCAATTATAATAACCTTGCCTCTTTTAGAAGTAGTAATAAATATGTATTAGCCTAGGAGTATAAAAAATTAGATGCCTTACGTAACGGGTGTGCGTCCCGGTGGAGCAGAGACTCCCGGCGCACCCAGCGCTGTTTGCTTGCCTTTATTCGTTTAATAAATTGTAAACTCTGATTGTAATCCTATTTGGGACTCAGTCATTTATAACAATTGGGGGCTCGTCCGGGATGGTCTTGGTTCCTGAATTCTGACTTGATCTAGGAGGGGCGCCCCCACCATTTGGTGGCTCCTGTTCGAGTCAGGTCGGGACTAATGCCATCTCGAACCTGAATAAGGGCAAGCAAAGATTTAGATTTTTATGAGCTCCCTTTTGCCGGCTGCAGCACTATATTTTGCCCGTAATTCTGCGCGCGAAGATCCGAACGAAGACGACGGAGTCGTAAGTATTTAATGTGTATACCGTTCGGTTGGGTGGGATTCGGTTGCCTGTGTGTGTGAGAGTGTGATTGAGACGGAACGTAGTTCCGAAGCGATTGTGGAGGTCTTCTAACCGCGGTTCCAATCTCCCGCGAGGGACTTGGCCGGTGAAGGACCGAAGCGATTCCTATAGGATTCGTGGGTGGGTGATAGGTCCTAAACCCCCTGCAAGACACTCTCACTAAGGCAACCAAGGGCTGTAGGAATTGCCACAGTAAAATTCCTAGATGGGTCAGATTAAATCGAAGACCCGGGACCAGAGAAAAGGGAGCAAATTACCAGACATACCACCAGAAAGTCCATTAGGGATAATGATTAGAAATTGGAACGATAGGGGCCCCAGAAAAGGAAAAAGCAAAGTAAAAATGATTCAGTATTGTATGATAGAATGGCCAAAGGAGCCTTTAAGACCACATGTCTTTTGGCCTATTTTCGGATCTTTTGAAGACTGGGTTTGCCAGGCTTTAAATCTACATGTTAACTCAAAGGAACCTTTTAGTCAGGAGGAAAGTGATTATGCAAGGTTATGGATCAGGACTTCACGTCCTTTTCCAGCCTCAGTATTTACACTAAAAACAGAGGAGGAGTTTGAAGAAGGAGAAGAAAAACGGGAAAAAGAAAAAGAGGATAAATGGGAGCCATTAGATAATTTACCACCTCTATATTCTAACAATCCACCTCTGGCAGTGGCCCCACCTCCGGCAGCTGTGGTATCTCCACCGCCGACAGCACCGGAATCAGACCGACCCCCGGCTGCATGTACGAGAAGTAGGACTGCCACATCTGAGGGAGCTTCTCTATATCCCTTAAGAGAGGTACCCCTGGGAGGCACTCAGGGAGGCATTGGGTTTGTGGCAGTCCCCTTAAATACCACAGATGTAAGGAATTTCAAGAAAGAAATGGGGGCCTTATTAGATGACCCCCTCGGAGTAGCTGAAAGACTGGACCAATTCCTAGGTCCCAATACTTATACCTGGGAAGAAATACAGTCCATTTTAGGGATCTTATTTACTGTCGAGGAAAAAGGAATGATTAGGCAAGCTGGAATGAGAATGTGGGAGAGACAGAATCAGGCAGGACCCCCAGGAGACCAAAAATGGCCAAACGTGGATCCCCACTGGGATCATCAACAACCCCAAGGAAGGCAGAATATGAGGGATTTGAGAACATTAATCATACAGGGAATAAGGGAAGCTGTTCCCCGAGGGCAAAACATTAATAAAGCATTTCATGAGCAACAAGGGAAAGACGAATCTCCAACAGAATGGTTGGAGAGATTAAGGAGAAGTTTACAAATGTATTCTGGAATTGACCCGAATACAGTGGCTGGAACTGCACTCCTTAGAACGCAATTTGTAGCTAAATCCTGGGGGGACATAAGGAGGAAATTAGAGAAGCTGGAAGATTGGCAAGAGAGAGGATTAGAAGAGTTACTTAGGGAAGCACAGAAAGTATATGTTAGGAGAGATGAGGAAAAACAAAAAGCAAAAGCTAAGATTTTTGTAGCAGCAGTAAGAGAAAGTCAGAGAAATAAGACTCTGTCCGGAGAAAGGAGGGAGAAGGGAATAGAGAAAGCCCCTAGGGGGCAGTCTTGTCGAGAGAAATACACCATTCCCGCTTGTTACTATTGCAACAAGAAGGGACACGTTCAGAGGAACTGTCGTAAGCGGGAACAAGATGAGAAAACATTCAAAGAAGAATAGGGGTGTCAGGGGCTATATCTTCTGGGGACGTCAACATCAACGGAGCCCTTGATAAAACTACTAATTGGTCCCCATAAAGAGGAAGTTTTGTTTTTAGTGGACACAGGAGCTGAAAAATCTACTATTCAAAAACTTCCAAAAGGAGTAGAGGAAGGGAACAATTATATGTCAGTAATAGGGGCAAAAGGAGAGCCTTTTAGAGTGCCTGTCTTGAAAAATGTAAAAGTAGAAACTGGGAAGAAAACTTATGTTAATGATTTTCTTTTGCTCCCTGAAGCGGAGTACAATTTACTGGGGAGAGATTTGATTTTAAGATTGAATTTGAGCATTCAGAGTCAAGGGGACGAATTGCAGATTAAATTATACACTTTGACACAAAAAGATGAAGAAGTCATTAACCCTTTAGTATGGTATAAGGAGGGGGAGACCGGAAGGATAGAAATGGACCCCATAAATATTCAAATAATGGATCCTCATCGTCCAATCCGAGTCAAACAATACCCTATACCAATGGAGGGTCGAAAGGGGTTAAAACCTGTGGTTGACAGACTTCTGGAAAAAGGAACTTTAGAACCGTGCATGTCGCCTCATAATACACCCATCCTCCCCGTAAAAAAATCGGATGGGTCATACAGGATGGTGCAAGACCTGAGAGCTGTAAATCAGCGAACACTCGCTAAATTCCCTGTGGTGGCAAATCCTTATACTTTATTGAGTCGCATATCTCCCAAACATACCTGGTATAGTGTAATAGATCTGAAAGATGCATTTTGGGCCTGCCCTCTGGATGAGAGGTCCAGAGATTATTTTGCCTTCGAGTGGGAGGACCCCGAAACGGGACGAAAACAACAATTAAGATGGACTGTGCTACCACAGGGGTTTACAGAGTCACCAAATCTATTTGGACAAACTTTAGAAAAAATTTTACAAGATTTCACGTTACCTAGGGGGGTCAAATTATTGCAATATGTGGATGATCTATTAATAGCAGGAGAAACTGAAGAGGGAACCCGAGAAGCTACTATTAAATTGCTAAACTTTTTAGGGGAAAGAAGATTAAAGGTGTCTCGATCGAAATTACAGTTTGTGGAACAGGAAGTAAAATACTTGGGGCACTGGCTGAGTAAGGGAAAAAAGAAATTAGATCCTGACAGGGTATTAGGGATTCTATCTTTAAGACCCCCACAAACTAAAAAGGAAATTCGGCAAGTATTGGGATTATTAGGATATTGTAGACCGTGGCTTGAAGGCTACAGTGAAAAGGTCAAATTCTTATATGAGAAATTAACTAATAACCAGCTTAAGTGGTTCACAGAGGATGATCAGAAATTTGAGGAAATAAAAAGGGCTTTAATACAGGCACCTGTACTGAGCCTTCCGGATCTGGAAAAACCTTTCTATCTCTTTGTAAATACATCGAACCAAACAGCATATGGAGTTCTCACTCAAGATTGGGCAGGGATTAAGAAACCTGTAGGGTATTGCTCTAGGTTGCTTGATCCAGTAAGTAGAGGGTGGCCTGCTTGTCTTCAAGCTCTGGTCGCTACAGCATTACTAATAGAAGAAGTTAGGAAGATTACCTTTAGTGCTCCTTTAAAGGTGTATACTCCACACAATGTTAGAAGTGTCTTACAGCAAAAAGCAGAAAAATGGTTAACGGATAGTCGGATCCTAAAGTATGAAGCAATACTAATTGACTCACCTGACTTAGAACTGAGGGTAACCTCTGCTCAGAGCCCAGCACAATTTTTGTTCGGAGAACCACAGGAGGGAGTACAACATAACTGTTTAGAGGTAATTGAGACTCAGACAACAGTGAGGCCGGATTTAAAGGATGCTGAGTTGGAGAAAGGAGAGGCACTGTTTGTAGATGGCTCCTCCCGAGTAGTGGAAGGAAAAAGAAAATCAGGATATGCAATAATTAATAAGAACTTAGAACCTGTGGAATCCGGACCTTTGAGCCCATCATGGTCAGCTCAGGCTTGTGAGCTGTATGCCCTATGTAGGGCCCTGGAACTATTAAAAGGGAAAAGTGGGACGATATATACAGACTCTAAATATGCATATGGGGTGGTCCATACTTTTGGAAAAATTTGGGAAGAAAGAGGTCTAATTAATACTCAAGGGAGGAATCTTATACATCAAGAGTTAATAATAAAAATTTTAAGGGCATTAAGAGAACCAAAGGAGATAGCAGTGGTACATGTAAGAGGACACCAAAAGGGATTGGATTATCGAATCAGAGGAAATAATCTAGCAGATAAGGAGGCCCAGGAAGCAGCCCTGAGGACTCAGGTTGTTAAAATCAATGTGATACGAGAGGAAGAAAGGCGAGAAAGAGAAGAAAAGAAATTTACCCCTGAAGAACAAGCAAAATTGGAGAAAATAGGGGCTAAGTTAGAACAAGGAGAATGGACACTGCCTGACGGGCGAGAGATATTGCCAAAAGCCTATGCGAGGCAAATACTGGAACGTTTACATGCACAAACACATTGGGGTATGAAGGCATTAAGCGATCATTTCCTTAAACAATTTGGTTGCATTGGAATTTTTGAAATAGCGAAACAAATTACACAAGGTTGTTTAACTTGTCAGAAAATAAATAAGAAAGTGTTTCGACAAGCAGCTATGGGAGGGAGAAAAACAGCTTATAGGCCTTTCGAGAAAGTACAAGTTGATTTCACTGAATTGCCCAAGGTAGGGAGAATGAAATATCTATTGGTAATCGTAGATCATTTAACACAATGGGTAGAAGCTTATCCTGTAGCACGAGCTACTGCACAGACAGTGGTAAAAATTTTATTGGAACATTTAATACCAAGGTATGGGATAATCCAGTACATTGATTCTGATCAGGGCACACACTTTACTTCTAAAATAATAAAATTGTTGTGTCAATCATTAGGTATTCAGTGGGAATACCACACTCCCTGGCACCCACAGAGCTCAGGGAAAGTAGAAAGGATGAATCAAACAATAAAACAACAATTGACTAAGTTAATGATCGAGACACAGCTGCCCTGGACGAAATGCTTACCATTGGCACTTTTAAACATAAGAACTAAACCACACAGTGAGACTGGATTATCATCATATGAAATGTTATATGGTATGCCTTATTCTCAAGGGATGCCCCTAGGGAACAATGTAATTGAGGATCATAGTATCCAGAAATACATAATTACCATTGGAAGGAGATTGCAGGAGCTAAGAGAAATTGGGATGATGACTCAGACACCACCTTTAGGATTTGCTATTCATAAGATACAACCAGGAGACAAGGTCTTAATAAAAACCTGGAGAGAAGAATCATTGAACCCCCGATGGGAGGGACCGTACCTTGTTTTACTTACTACTGAAACAGCTGTGAGAACGGCAGAAAGGGGTTGGACCCACGCATCCAGAATAAAAGGACCAATAACTACCGAAGCCTGGAGGGTTGAGTCCACTCCTGGGGAACTGAAACTGAGATTAAAGAGGAACTGATATCCCAGCAATAAGGTTCTGCATGAATTAAGGGCACTGGATAAAGAGGACAAGTCTGAAGGGAGGAAAGGGAGAAGGCAAGACCGGGGTAGGACCCTCCACTGCGGTGTGTATGGTCTACCGAGGGAGGCAACCCCTATGGGTATTGACTGCCGAGTGAGAGGGCCTCGACCGGACTTCTCCCGCGCTAAGATCAGGTTGTCCTGAGAAAAGTAACATGAGAATCTCTTAAACCCATAATGAAATTGTGATTAGTTTTTCCAGGAGCTGGATCACCCCGAAGGGCTGAATGGTAACACAAGCTCTGAAAGCGGGCCCAACCTCATGATTGAAGGCGTTTCCCACACTCTCAAGATTGGACGACGAAAAAGGATAAGAAATGCTATACTTTCTGGTATTGTTTTTACAGGGGCAATTGGGCCATGGGCAAGAATGGAGGAATAACTTTTTCACTTTGGGGGAGGAAGTGGCTAGGGCCTTTAACCTTAGTAACTGCTGGATTTGTGGAGGACCGGGGGGAACTGAAAGTTGGCCCTGGGTAGCAGGCCCAGTTGAACCCAAGTGGTGGGTCAGTAATCTGAGCGAAGTTCATAATGGGACGCAATTTTGGAAAGAGGAAGGAGGCCCATGGCAGTTACACTCGTCAGCTCGGGGTGTATACTGCTTGAACAGAACAGGAACAGTGGCGGTGGGAAAAAGCATTTGCAATTGGACTCTGTCTCCTGGATATGATTGTACCGATCCTGGATGTAGTCCTATAAACTGTACAGCACGTAGTGGGAAATGGAACACCACACATGTTCAGCTGAGAAATGGGACTTGGCTGAAATGCTCATACAGAGAATTTTTTGGATCCGGATGTAAAACTGTGGCAAGAGCCCAAGCGGGGGGACAATTCGATAGTCGAATCTTAGACTGTCAACATGATAACACAACTAAGGAACAGCATGTGGTGCGGGTCTATCGCTGGAGATGGCAGAATGAGAATGGGAGGCGAGTGTTCTTTAAGCATTTCTGGTCAGCTTATAATATAACTGGCCACCAAGGAGAACTGAATTGTGACTGTAAGTGGAAACCTGATGCGGGAGCTTGGAAGTGCGCATGTACGAGTACGAACGGGGCAGACATTGTAACAGGACCACTCGGTAACAAGGACACTCTGTATTATCACGCCCCAAGGGCTAAAAAGGGATGGAATGGTCCTTTTCCAAACGGGACGTGGGCCCTAAAGGGACATTACTGGGTGTGTGGCAAACATGCTTACAAGAGGCTACCTGAAAATTGGTCGGGAATATGCTATGTGGGGTACATAAGACCCTTGTTCTTTTTATTGTCACAAACACAAGGAGATCATTTAGGAATAAGATTATATGATGACCTGAACAGAGTGAAACGATCTATAGATACTTCCTTAACCGGGGGTAGTGCCCAAGAATGGGGAAAGGATGAATGGCCTCCTGAAAGAATCATACAGCATTATGGGCCAGCCACCTGGAACCCGAATGAGTTGATATCAGGAGCCCGAGAACCTATTTATAATTTGAACCGAATAATTAGGTTGCAAGCTATCCTCGAGGTTGTAACAAATCAAACAGCGACAGCCTTGGATCTTTTGGCTGACCAATCCACTCAAATGAGAAATGCTATATTCCAACATAGAATGGTCTTAGACTATTTACTAGCAGAAGAAGGGGGAGTATGTGGAAAACTGAACGATTCTAACTGTTGTCTACAGATTGATGATAATGGAAAAGTGGTCAAGCAGATAACAAAGGAAATTAGAAAGTTAGCCCACGTCCCAGTACAAACTTGGAAGGGTATGGATTGGGATTTCTTTTCATGGTTGCCTGGTGAACCATGGGTTAAAAGGATGCTGTTTTTTTTTTTATGTGGTATAGTGACATTATTGTTTATACCTTGTATGATACCTTGCTTTACGTTGTTGATACGGCGAGTAATAAATAGCACCCAATTTGTGATGACTTCAGTGGAGAGAAAAGGTGACGTGTCGATAATGATGCTTAAGAAGTGGACACCCCGAGAACTGACTGATGAAATCCAATTGTTACTGACAAAGGTTGAAGGAGAGACACGAATTGATGATTAAAAAAAAAAAAAAAAGGGAGGAATTGTAAGAAATGGTCCAGCAATTCGTGCCACTAAGGGGTTTTGAAGGGTTAACATTGAGGCCTGGGTTTAGGCGAGAAAAGAACAAAGGGATTTCTTCGGAGAAAAACTGCTGACTTTGCACGAATGTGCAGTAACTTCTGACAGCCGGCCAAGAGACCACTAGATAAGGAGGAAGAATATGAGCCTCCCTGTCTCCCTGTCCGAGCGGCCCCCGAGAAAGTAACAGAGACTGATAAGCAGGTGCACCTGGAAGGACGTCGGATTCGGGAAACCAATTATAATAACCTTGCCTCTTTTAGAAGTAGTAATAAATATGTATTAGCCTAGGCGTATAAAAAATTAGATGCCTTACGTAACGGGTGTGCGTCCCGGTAGAGCAGAGACTCCCGGCGCACCCAGCGCTGTTTGCTTGCCTTTATTCGTTTAATAAATTGTAAACTCTGATTGTAATCCTATTTGGGACTCAGTCATTTATAACAGTATCAACCCCTACCAATCGGTATTTATAACCTCTTGCTTTAGGCAGTTCCACGAAGTCTATTTGCCAGTAATCTCCAGGCTCTATTCCAGCTCTAGTTCTTCCCATCTCAGCATGTTTCCTTGCTACCGGATTATTCTTTAAGCAAAGCTCACATTTTGACATTACTGACTTTGCCATTGTTAACATGTGTACCGAGATGACACCTCGTTTCAAATAGGTCACCATTGCTTCTGCACCCCAGTGACATTCATTATGTTTTATTTGTAAGATTTCTCGCATTATTATAGGAGGTACTATGAGTTGTCCTGTCGTAGTCACATACCACCCGTCAGGATTCTTCTGGGCCTTCATCAAATTTGCAAGTCTCTCATCTTCCGCTGAATACTTTGGGTCTTTAGGTAATTTAAAACAAGAGAGGCCTACCTTCGATGGAATTAGAGCCATTACTTTCCATACTTCACGTGCAACCTTCCGGGCCGTCAAATCCGCCAGTCTGTTACCTTCTGCAATCTCTGACACCCCTCCTTGATGAGCTTTACAATGCATTATGGCCACCTGTTGGGGTTTCTGTACAGCTGTTATTAATTTCAATAGTTCTTCCTGGTATTTTATATTAGTCCCTTGTGAGGATAGCATTCCCCTTTCTTTCCATAATGCCCCATGTACGTGGACTACCCCGAATGCATATTTTGAATCTGTCCAAATATTCACGTTCTTACCCTCGCTTAGTTCCAGGGCTCGTGTCAGGGCGACTATTTCTGCTCGTTGGGCTGAAGTCCCCGGAGGTAGGGAATTTGCCTCAATCACTACCTTTGATGTAGTTGCCGCGTATCCTGCATAACGAGTCCCATTTTCCACAAAGCTGCTTCCATCCGTGAAAAGTTCCCAATCCGGTCTCCCCCGAGGCTGATCCTTTAAGTCTGTTCTGCTGGCATAGGTATGTTCGATGATCTCCACGCAATCATGACTGAGGTCTCCTTCCTCCGTAGTTGTTCCTAGAAACACTGCTGGGTTCAATAAGTTAGTAGTTCTTAAGATTGCATCATCTTGCTCAGTTAGTATAGCTTGATATTTCATCATTCGGCTGGGCGATAGCCAATGGCCCCCCTTTTGCTCCAATACCGTAGTCACCATATGTGGCACGAACACTCAATTTGCTTCCCTAATGTGAGCTTCCTGGCTTCCTGTATTAAAAGGACTGTGGCTGCCACGGCCCTTAAACACGAGGGCCATCCAGCGCTTACTGCATCCAATTGTTTAGAAAAATACCCCACAGGTCTTTTCCAGCTCCCAAGTCGCTGGGTCAGTACTCCTAATGCCAATCGTTGTCTCTCATGCACAAACAGCTGGAAGTCCTTTGATAAGTCCGGGGCATGGCATTCTGTACCCCGACTTGTACCCAATCTTGCTATCTCTTCAGCCTCCTTATTCCATCCCCTGTGTTATAATCCCATTGGGGATCCTCGGTGGGGAAGTTTTGATCTAGATTTCCAAGCACTAATCCATTACGTATATCTTCTCGGGCTCTCTCTCTGGCTGCCCGCAATACCATGTCTTTTTCTGTCGAGTCCATCAAAGTATCCAGGATCACCTGGAGATCATCCCAATCGGGATTTTGGGTTTTAATTATCATTTTCATTACCCTAGCTACTTTATCTGGGTTTTCCCTGTAGGTGCCGGCTGCTTGTTTCCATATCATTAAATCCCCAGCTGAAAAAGGCACCTTAACATATACCGGTCCTTCTGTCCCCACTCCTTGCCTGAGGGGAGCGATTATTTTCCCTCCCTGTTCATTTATAGTTTCTCCTGCCCTTCGCTGTTGCCGGGTCCTATGTGACACAGGGGAGACTAAAGTCGGGGATTCTCCATCACTACTGCTATCTTCCTTTTCTCTTTTCCCTCCCTGTCCTGGCTCTTCCGGCGGAGCCGACGGCGCAACTTCCAAATCAATATTTCCATTATTCATTTCCCCATAATACTTATTATTCTCTATTGCCTGATGCTGTATACAGTGTCCCTCCTTAGTACATGCACAACAACGTTCCTCAGTTGAAACCTCAAGCACCATTATTCCACAAGCATGCTGCCATTCAGGCTTTCGGCGCAAATAAAAGAATAATTCCACATACGACAGTTCATCATATTTTCCTTCCCGCTTACAGAATAGCATCAATTGTAAAATTGTATTATATTGCAATGTTCCATTCTCAGGCCAAGTTTCTTGGTCCTCTAGCTTATACTGTGGCCACCAAATATTACAATAATCAATCAGCTTTCCTTTCCGCATTTCTTGACCAAAACCTCCCTCTTTCCAGTGTGCTAGCAAACACCCCAGCGGGGATGTCCGCGGGATAGGTACATCTTTTCCCAGAATTCCTTTGATCTTTTTCATTTTGAGCTTATGATACAAACCCAAAAGCTGCCAGAGCAGCAGCACACTTTCCCAGAAGCTGCCGGAGCAGCAGTACACTCTCCCAAAAGCTGCCGGAGCAGCAGCGTGCTCTCCCAGAAGCTGCCGGAGCAGCAGCACGCTTTCCCAAAAGCTGCCGGAGCAGCAGCATGCTCTCCCAAAAGCTGCCGGAGCAGCAGCACGCTTTCCCAAAAGCTGCCGGAGCAGCAGCGTGCTCTCCCAAAAGCTGCCGGAGCAGCAGCACGCTTTCCCAAAAGCTGCCGGAGCAGCAGCGTGCTCTCCCAAAAGCTGCCGGAGCAGCAGCGTGCTCTCCCAGAAGCTGCCGGAGCAGCAGCACGCTTTCCCAGAAGCTGCCGGAGCAGCAGCGTGCTTACTACATACCAATAATACCAAGTGCTGACCCTTCAGCACAAACCAATACAATTACCAATACCAAACCACCAATGCCGAACCTGCAGAGCTTTCGCTCTGTCTAACGGACGGCGCCTAGGCTTACCCCGGGAGCTCCCTGCCCAACCGAGCGTGGCTTTCGCCGCGTCTGACCGGCAGGCTTTCCCAACCAAATCGGTACCGAATACCCAAAGTTGAAAGCACCTTTGCTTACCACTCCAGTGGTACGTCGTGAGCAGCGGAGGTCGGTCGTGGTCGACTGCTCCCCGAGAATCCCTCGGTGCCGGCTGGAGCGAAACCGAGACACGAGCCGCCTCAGCAGTGCCCACGCTGTTCCACCTGGGTCGCCAAAATGTTAGCGTAGCAACCACATAACCACCAAGTGATTATATGAAGGTGCTTTATTCAGCGCTGGAAGCCGGGGCAGGTGCCCAAATCTGGCCTCAAGTCCCGTTACTTCCCAGCCGTTATTTATACATACAATATTGCGTCAGGTATACATATTCATTACAGGTTGCAACATCAGCCTCGCTTTTCATTCTAATTAGCTCCCCTCCCCTTTGCACATGCGTGGCGCACTCTGGTGGTCGTCCAGGTGGTCGTCCAGATGAAGTAAGGAGTCTTCCTCTCCGCTAAACTTTTCACCTTTCTTACTCGACGCATGCTCCCTCCGCTTCTTGGTTCTGCTTCAACTCATTTCATCATTTCCAGGCCCTTATCCAAGGTCAGGTTGTACCTGTTCCCTCCCAAGGTTCCCCTTCAATGATTCTTTTGATTGTTCAATGTACTCCCTAAGTATCCAGTATACATAGATTAATTGATAATGTAAGTACATTTGGCAATGCTTAATTATACTGTAGGTCCCATTACCTAAGAGACATTAGTAAAACATCCATTCGATTCTCCCCAACACTAACACAGAGACTGCACTGGCACCACTGGGGATGCAGTGCAGTGAGTCCAGAGAGTGCACTGGAACCACTGGGGATGCAGCGCAGTGACTCCAGAGAGTGCACTGGCACCACTGGGGATGCAGTGCAGAGAGTCCAGAGAGTGCACTGGCACCACTGGGATGCAGTGCCGTGAGTCCAGAGAGTGCATTGCCACCAAAGGGGATGCACTGCAATGAGTCCAGAGAGTGCACTGGCACCAATGGCAACGCAGTGCAGTGAGTCCAGAGACTGCACTGGCACCACTGGGGATGCAGTGCAGTGAGTCCAGAGAGTACCCCGGCAGCACTGGGGATGCAGTGCAGTGAGTCCAGAGAGTGCACTGGCACCACTGGGGATGCAGTGCAGTGAGTCCAGAGAGTGCCTTGGCACCACTGGGGATGCACTGCAGTGAGTCCAGAGTGTGCACTGGCACCACTGGGGATGCAGTGCAGTGAGTCCAGAGAGTGCACTGGCACCACTGGGGATGCAGTGCTGTGAGTCCAGAGAGTGCACCGGCACCACTGGGGATGCAGTGCAGTGAGTCCACAGAGGGCACTGGCACCACTGGGGATGCAGTGCAGTGAGTCCAGAGATTGCAGTGGCACCACTGGGGATGGAGTGCAGTGAGTCCAGAGAGTGCACTGGCACCACTGGAGATGCACTGCAGTGAGTCCAGAGAGTGCACTGGCACCACTGGGGATACACCCCGGCAAGTCCAGAGAGTGCACTCTCTGGACTCACTGAAGTGCATCCCCAGTGGTGCCAGTGCACTCTCTGGAGTCACTGCAGTGCATCCCCTGTGGTGCCAGTACACTCTCTGGACTCACAGCACTGCATCCCCGGTGGTGCCAGTGCACTCTCTGGACTCACTGCACTGCATCCCCAGTGGTGCCAGTGCACTCTCTGGACCCACTGCAATGCATCCCCACTGCTGCCAGTGCACTCTCTGGACTCACTGCAGTGCATCCCCAGTGGAGCCAGTGCACTCTCTGTAGTCACTGCGCTGCATCCCCAGTGGTGCCAGTACACTCTCTGGACTCACTGTGCTGCATCCCCAGTGGTGCCAGTGCACTCTCTGGACTCACTGCAGTGTATCCCCTGTTGTGCCAGTGCACTCTCTGGACTCACTGCACTGCATCCCAGTGGTGCCAGTGCACTCTCTGGACTCACTGCAGTGCATCTCCAGTGGTGCAAGGGCACTCTCTGGACTCACTGCAGTGCAGCCCAAGTGGTGCCAGTGCACTCTCTGGACTCAGTGCAGTGCATCCCCAGTGGAGCCAGTGCACTCTCTGGACTCACTGCAGTGCATCCCCAGTGGTGCCAGTGCAATCTCTGGACTCACTGCAGTGCAGCTCCGTGGTGCCAGAGTACTCTCTGGACTCACTGCAGTGCATCCCCAGTGGTGCCAGTGCACTCTCTGGACTCACTGCACTGCATCCCCAGTGGAGCCAGTTTACTCTCTGGACTGTCTGCAGTGTATCCCCATTGGAGCCGGTGCACTCTCTGGACTCACTAAACTGCATCCCCAGTGGTGCCAGTGCACTGTCTGGACTCACTGCACTGCATCTCCAGTGGTGCAAGGGCACTGTCTGGACTCACTGCACTGCATCCCCAGTGGTGCCAGTGCACTCTCTGGACTCACTGCACTGCATCCCCAGTGGAGCCAGTGCACTCTCTGGACTCACTGCACTGCATCCCCAGTGGAGCCAGTGCACTCTCTGGACTGTCTGCAGTGTATCCCCATTGGAGCCGGTGCACTCTCTGGACTCACTGAAGTGCATCCCCAGTGGTGCCAGTGCACTGTCTGGACTCACTGCAGTGCATCCCCAGTGGTGCAAGGGCACTCTCTGGACTCACTGCACTGCATCAACAGTGGTGCCAGTGCACTCTCTGGACTCATTGCAGTGCATCCCCAGTGGTGCCATTGCACTCTCAGGACTCACTGCAGTGCATCCCCAGTGGTGCCAGTGCACTCTCTGGACTCACTGCACTGCATCCCCAGTGGAGCCAGTGCACTCTCTGCACTCACTGCACTGGATCGCCAGTGGTGCCAGAGCACTCTCTGGACTCACTGCATTGCATCCCCAGTGGTGCCAGTGCACTCTCTGGACTCACTGCAGTGCATCCACAGTGGTGCCAGTGCACTCTCTGGACTCACTGCACTGCATCCCCAGTGGTGCCAGTGCACTCTCTGGACTCACTGTGCTGCAGCCCCAGTGGTGCCAGTGCACTCTCTGGACTCACTGCAGTGTATCCCCTGTGTGTGCCAGTGCACTCTGTGGACTCACTGCACTGCATCCCATTGGTGCCAGTGCACTCTCTGGACTCACTGCACTGCATCCCCAGTGGTGCCAGTGCACTCTCTGGACTCACTGCAGTGCAGCTCCTTAGGTGCCAGTGCACTCTCAGTACTCACTGCAGTGCATTCCCAGTGGTGTCAGTGCACTCTCTGGACTCACTGCAGTGAATCACCACTGGTGCCAGTGCACTCTCTGGACTCACTGCACTGCATCCCCAGTGGTGCCAGTGCACTCTCTGGACTCACTGCAGTGAATCCCCACTGGTGCCAGTGCACTCTCTGGACTCACTGCACTGCATCCCCAGTGGAGCCTGTGAAGTCTCTGGACTCACTGCAGTGCAACCCCAGTGGTGCCAGTGTAGTCTCTGGACTCACTGCACTCTAACCCCAGTGGTGCCAGTGCAATCTCAGGACTCACAGCAGTGCAGCTCCAGTTGGTGCCAGTGCACTCTCTGGACTCTCTGCACTGCATCCCCAGTGGTGCCAGTGCACTCTCTGGACTCACTGCAGTGCATCCCCAGTGGTGCCAGTGCACTCTCTGTAGTCACTGCGCTGCATCCCCAGTGGTGCCAGTGCACTCTCTGGACTCACTGCACTGCATCTCCAGTGTTGCCAGTGGCTCTCTGGAAACACTGCACTGCATCACCAGTGGTGCCAGTGCACTCTCTGGACTCACTGCACTGCATCCCCAGTGGTGCCAGTGCACTCTCTGGACTCACTGCACTGCATCGCCACTGGTGCCAGTGTAGTCTCTGGACTCACTGCAGTGCATCCCCAGTGGTGCCAGTGCAATCTCTGGACTCACTGCAGTGCAGCTCCGTGGTGCCAGAGTACTCTCTGGACTCACTGCAGTGCATCCCCAGTGGTGCCAGTGCACTCTCTGGACTCACTGCACTGCATCCCCAGTGGAGCCAGTTTACTCTCTGGACTGTCTGCAGTGTATCCCCATTGGAGCCGGTGCACTCTCTGGACTCACTAAACTGCATCCCCAGTGGTGCCAGTGCACTGTCTGGACTCACTGCACTGCATCTCCAGTGGTGCAAGGGCACTGTCTGGACTCACTGCACTGCATCCCCAGTGGTGCCAGTGCACACTCTGGACTCACTGCACTGCATCCCCAGTGGAGCCAGTGCACTCTCTGGACTCACTGCAGTGCATCCCCAGTGGTGCCAGTGCACTCTCTGGACCCACTGCACTGCATCCCCAATGGTGCCAGTGCAATCTCTGGACTCACCGGGATGCATCCCCAGTGGTGCCAGTGAACTCTCTGGACTCACTGCAGTGCATCACCAGTGGTGCCAGTGCAGTCTCTGGACTCACTGCACTGCATTCCCAATGGTGTCAGTGCACTCTCTGGACCCACTGCATTTCATCCCCAGTGGTGACAGTGCACTCTCTGGACTCACTGTGCTGCATCCCCAGTGGTGCCAGTGCACTCTCTGGACTCACTGCACTGCATCCCCAGTGGTGCCAGTGCACTCTCTGGACTCACTGCAGTGCATCCCCAGTGGTGCCAGTGCACTCTCTGGACTCACTGCACTGCATCCCCAGTGGTGCATGTGTAGTCTCTGGACTCACTGCACTGCATCCCCAGTGGTGCCTGTGAAGTCTCTGGACTCACTGCAGTGCAACCCCAGTGGTGCCAGTGCACTCTCTGGAGTCACTGCACTGCATCAACATTGGTGCCAGTGCACTCTCTAGACTCACTGCACTGCATCCCCAGTGGTGCCAGTGTAGTCTCTGGACTCACTGCAGTGCATCCCCAGTGGTGCCAGTGCAATCTCTGGACTCACTGCAGTGCAGCTCAGTGGTGCCAGAGCACTCTCTGGACTCACTGCAGTGCATCCCCAGTGGTGCCAGTGCACTCTCTGGACTCACTGCACTGCATCCCCAGTGGTGCAAGGGCACTCTCTGGACTCACTGCACTGCATCAACAGTGGTGCCAGTGCACTCTCTGGACTCATTGCAGTGCATCCCCAGTGGTGCCATTGCACTCTCAGGACTCACTGCAGTGCATCCCCAGTGGTGCCAGTGCATTCTCTGGACTCACTGCACTGCATCCCCAGTGGAGCCAGTGCACTCTCTGCACTCACTGCACTGGATCCCCAGTGGTGCCAGTGCACTCTCTGGACTCACTGCACTGCATCCCCAGTGGTGCCAGTGCACTCTCTGGACTCACTGCAGTGCATCCACAGTGGTGCCAGTGCACTCTCTGGACTCACTGCACTGCATCCCCAGTGGTGCCAGTGCACTCTCTGGACCCACTGCACTGCATCCTCACTGGTGCCAGTGCATTCTCTGGACTCACTGCACTGCATCCCCAGTGGTTCCATTGCACTCTCTGTAGTCACTGCGCTGCGTCCCCAGTGGTGACACTTCACTCTCTGGACTCACTGTGCTGCATCCCCAGTGGTGCCAGTGCACTCTCTGGACTCACTGCAGTGTATCCCCTGTGTGTGCCAGTGCACTCTGTGGACTCACTGCACTGCATCCCATTGGTGCCAGTGCACTCTCTGGACTCACTGCACTGCATCCCCAGTGGTGCCAGTGCACTCTCTGGACTCACTGCAGTGCAGCCCCTTAGGTGCCAGTGCACTCTCAGTACTCACTGCAGTGCATTCCCCGTGGTGTCACTGCACTCTCTGGACTCACTGCAGTGAATCCCCACTGGTGCCAGTACACTCTCTGGACTCACTGCACTGCATCCCCAGTGGTGCCAGTGCACTCTCTGGACTGTCTGCAGTGTATCCCCATTGGAGCCGGTGCGCTCTCTGGACTCACTAAACTGCATCCCCAGTGGTGCCAGTGCACTCTCTGGACTCACTGCAGTGCATCCCCAGTGGTGCCAGTGCACTCTCTGGACTCAGTGCAGTGCATCCCCAGTGGAGCCAGTGCACTGTCTGGACTCACTGCAGTGCATCTCCAGTGGTGCCAGTGCACTCTCTGGACTCACTGCACTGCATCCCCAGTGGTGCCAGTGCACTCTCTGGACTCACTGCACTGCATCCCCTTTGGTGCCAGTGCACTCTCTGGACTCACTGCACTGCATCCCCAGTGGTGCATGTGTAGTCTCTGGACTCACTGCAGTGCATCCCCAAGGTGCCAGTGCACTCTCTGGACTCACTGCACTGCATCCCCAGTGGTTCCATTGCACTCTCTGGACTCACTGCATTGCATCCCCAGTGGTGCCAGTGCACTCTCTGGACTCAGTGCAGTGCATCCCCAGTGGAGCGAGTGCACTCTCTGGACTCACTTCAGTGCATCTCCATTGGTGCCAGTGCACTCTCTGGACTCACTGCACTGCATCCCCAGTGGTGCCAGTGTACTCTCTGGACTCACTGCAGTGCATCCCCAATGGTGCCAGTGCACTCTCTGGACTCACTGCACTGCATCCCCAGTTGGTGCCAGTGCACTCTCTGGACTCACTGCAGTGCATCCCCAGTGGTGCCAGTGCACTCTCCGGACTCACTGCACTGCATCCCCAGTGGTGCCAGTGCAGTCTCTGGACCCACTGCAGTGCATCCCCCCTGGTGCCAGTGCACTCTCTGGACTCACTGCAGTGCATACCCAGTGGTGCCAGTGCACTCTCTGTAGTCACTGCGCTGCGTCCCCAGTGGTGACACTTCACTCTCTGGACTCACTGTGCTGCATCCCCAGTGGTGCCAGTGCACTCTCTGGACTGTCTGCAGTGTATGCCCATTGGAGCCGGTGCACTCTCTGGACTCACTGAAGTGCATCCCCAGTGGTGCCAGTGCACTGTCTGGACTCACTGCAGTGCATCCCCAGTGGTGCAAGGGCACTCTCTGGACTCACTGCACTGCATCAACAGTGGTGCCAGTGCACTCTCTGGACTCACTGCAGTGCATCCCCAGTGGTGCCAGTGCACTCTCTGGACTCACTGCACTGCATCCCCAGTGGAGCCAGTGCACTCTCTGGACTGTCTGCAGTGTATCCCCATTGGAGCCGGTGCACTCTCTGGACTCACTGAAGTGCATCCCCAGTGGTGCCAGTGCACTGTCTGGACTCACTGCAGTGCATCCCCAGTGGTGCAAGGGCACTCTCTGGACTCACTGCACTGCATCAACAGTGGTGCCAGTGCACTCTCTGGACTCATTGCAGTGCATCCCCAGTGGTGCCATTGCACTCTCAGGACTCACTGCAGTGCATCCCCAGTGGTGCCAGTGCACTCTCTGGACTCACTGCACTGCATCCCCAGTGGAGCCAGTGTACTCTCTGCACTCACTGCACTGGATCCCCAAAGGTGCCAGTGCACTCTCTGGACTCACTGCACTGCATCCCCAGTGGTGCCAGTGCACTCTCTGGACTCATTGCAGTGCATCCCCAGTGGTGCCAGTGCACTCTCTGGACCCACTGCACTGCATCCTCACTGGTGCCAGTGCACTCTCTGGACTCACTGCACTGCATCCCCAGTGGTGCCAGTGCACTCTCTGGACTCACTGCAGTGAATCCCCACTGGTGCCAGTGCACTCTCTGGACTCACTGCACTGCATCCCCAGTGGAGCCTGTGAAGTCTCTGGACTCACTGCAGTGCAACCCCAGTGGTGCCAGTGTAGTCTCTGGACTCACTGCACTCTAACCCCAGTGGTGCCAGTGCAATCTCAGGACTCACAGCAGTGCAGCTCCAGTTGGTGCCAGTGCACTCTCTGGACTCACTGCACTGCATCCCCAGTGGTGCCAGTGCACTCTCTGGACTCACTGCAGTGCATCCCCAGTGGTGCCAGTGCACTCTCTGGACTCACTGCAGTGCATCCCCAGTGGTGCCAGTGCACTCTCTGTAGTCACTGCGCTGCATCCCCAGTGGTGCCAGTGCACTCTCTGGACTCACTGCACTGCATCTCCAGTGTTGCCAGTGGCTCTCTGGACTCACTGCACTGCATCACCAGTGGTGCCAGTGCACTCTCTGGACTCACCGGGATGCATCTCCAGTGGTGCCAGTGCACTCTCTGGACTCACTGCACTGCATCGCCACTGGTGCCAGTGTAGTCTCTGGACTCACTGCAGTGCATCCCCAGTGGTGCCAGTGCAATCTCTGGACTCACTGCAGTGCAGCTCCGTGGTGCCAGAGTACTCTCTGGACTCACTGCAGTGCATCCCCAGTGGTGCCAGTGCACTCTCTGGACTCACTGCACTGCATCCCCAGTGGAGCCAGTTTGCTCTCTGGACTGTCTGCAGTGTATCCCCATTGGAGCCGGTGTACTCTCTGGACTCACTAAACTGCATCCACAGTGGTGCCAGTGCACTGTCTGGACTCACTGCACTGCATCCCCAGTGGTGCCAGTGCACTCTCTGGACTCACTGCTGTGCATCCCCAGTGGTGCCAGTGCACTCTCTGGACCCACTGCACTGCATCCCCAATGGTGCCAGTGCAATCTCTGGACTCACCGGGATGCATCCCCAGTGGTGCCAGTGAACTCTCTGGACTCACTGCAGTTCATCACCAGTGGTGCCAGTGCAGTCTCTGGACTCACTGCACTGCATCCCCAATGGTGTCAGTGCACTCTCTGGACCCACTGCATTGCATCCCCAGTGGTGACAGTGCACTCTCTGGACTCACTGTGCTGCATCCCCAGTGGTGCCAGTGCACTCTCTGGACTCACTGCAGTGCATCCCCAGTGGTGCCAGTGCACTCTCTGGACTCACTGCACTGCATCCCCAGTGGTGCATGTGTAGTCTCTGGACTCACTGCACTGCATCCCCAGTGGTGCCTGTGAAGTCTCTGGACTCACTGCAGTGCAACCCCAGTGGTGCCAGTGTAGTCTCTGGACTCACTGCACTGTAACCCCAGTGGTGCCAGTGCACTCTCTGGAGTCACTGCACTGCATCAACATTGGTGCCAGTGCACTCTCTAGACTCACTGCACTGCATCCCCAGTGGTGCCAGTGTAGTCTCTGGACTCACTGCAGTGCATCCCCAGTGGTGCCAGTGCAATCTCTGGACTCACTGCAGTGCAGCTCAGTGGTGCCAGAGCACTCTCTGGACTCACTGCAGTGCATCCCCAGTGGTGCCAGTGCACTCTCCGGACTCACTGCACTGCATCCCCAGTGGAGCCAGTGCACTCTCTGGACTGTCTGCAGTGTATCCCCATTGGAGCCGGTGCACTCTCTGGACTGACTGCACTGCATCCCCAGTGGTGCCAGTGCACTGTCTGGACTCACTGCAGTGCATCCCCAGTGGTGCAAGGGCACTCTCTGGACTCACTGCACTGCATCAACAGTGGTGCCAGTGCACTCTCTGGACTCATTGCAGTGCATCCCCAGTGGTGCCATTGCACTCTCAGGACTCACTGCATTGCATCCCCAGTGGTGCCAGTGCACTCTCTGGACTCACTGCACTGCATCCCCAGTGGAGCCTGTGAAGTCTCTGGACTCACTGCAGTGCAACCCCAGTGGTGCCAGTGTAGTCTCTGGACTCACTGCACTCTAACCCCAGTGGTGCCAGTGCAATCTCAGGACTCACAGCAGTGCAGCTCCAGTTGGTGCCAGTGCACTCTCTGGACTCTCTGCACTGCATCCCCAGTGGTGCCAGTGCACTCTCTGGACTCACTGCAGTGCATCCCCAGTGGTGCCATTGCACTCTCAGGACTCACTGAAGTGCATCCCCAGTGGTGCCAGTGCACTCACTGGACTCACTGCAGTGCATCCCCAGTGGTGCCAGTGCACTCTCTGTAGTCACTGCGCTGCATCCCCAGTGGTGCCAGTGCACTCTCTGGACTCACTGCACTGCATCTCCAGTGTTGCCAGTGGCTCTCTGGACTCACTGCACTGCATCACCAGTGGTGCCAGTGCACTCTCTGGACTCACTGCACTGCATCCCCAGTGGTGCCAGTGCACTCTCTGGACTCACTGCACTGCATCGCCACTGGTGCCAGTGTAGTCTCTGGACTCACTGCAGTGCATCCCCAGTGGTGCCAGTGCAATCTCTGGACTCACTGCAGTGCAGCTCCGTGGTGCCAGAGTACTCTCTGGACTCACTGCAGTGCATCCCCAGTGGTGCCAGTGCACTCTCTGGACTCACTGCACTGCATCCCCAGTGGAGCCAGTTTACTCTCTGGACTGTCTGCAGTGTATCCCCATTGGAGCCGGTGCACTCTCTGGACTCACTAAACTGCATCCCCAGTGGTGCCAGTGCACTGTCTGGACTCACTGCACTGCATCTCCAGTGGTGCAAGGGCACTGTCTGGACTCACTGCACTGCATCCCCAGTGGTGCCAGTGCACTCTCTGGACTCACTGCACTGCATCCCCAGTGGAGCCAGTGCACTCTCTGGACTCACTGCAGTGCATCCCCAGTGGTGCCAGTGCACTCTCTGGACCCACTGCACTGCATCCCCAATGGTGCCAGTGCAATCTCTGGACTCACCGGGATGCATCCCCAGTGGTGCCAGTGAACTCTCTGGACTCACTGCAGTGCATCACCAGTGGTGCCAGTGCAGTCTCTGGACTCAGTGCACTGCATTCCCAATGGTGTCAGTGCACTCTCTGGACCCACTGCATTTCATCCCCAGTGGTGACAGTGCACTCTCTGGACTCACTGTGCTGCATCCCCAGTGGTGCCAGTGCACTCTCTGGACTCACTGCACTGCATCCCCAGTGGTGCCAGTGCACTCTCTGGACTCACTGCAGTGCATCCCCAGTGGTGCCAGTGCACTCTCTGGACTCACTGCACTGCATCCCCAGTGGTGCATGTGTAGTCTCTGGACTCACTGCACTGCATCCCCAGTGGTGCCTGTGAAGTCTCTGGACTCACTGCAGTGCAACCCCAGTGGTGCCAGTGTAGTCTCTGGACTCACTGCACTGTAACCCCTGTGGTGCCAGTGCACTCTCTGGAGTCACTGCACTGCATCAACATTGGTGCCAGTGCACTCTCTAGACTCACTGCACTGCATCCCCAGTGGTGCCAGTGTAGTCTCTGGACTCACTGCAGTGCATCCCCAGTGGTGCCAGTGCAATCTCTGGACTCACTGCAGTGCAGCTCAGTGGTGCCAGAGCACTCTCTGGACTCACTGCAGTGCATCCCCAGTGGTGCCAGTGCACTCTCTGGACTCACTGCACTGCATCCCCAGTGGTGCAAGGGCACTCTCTGGACTCACTGCACTGCATCAACAGTGGTGCCAGTGCACTCTCTGGACTCACTGCAGTGCAGCCCCTTAGGTGCCAGTGCACTCTCTGCACTCACTGCACTGGATCCCCAGTGGTGCCAGTGCACTCTCTGGACTCACTGCACTGCATCCCCAGTGGTGCCAGTGCACTCTCTGGACTCACTGCAGTGCATCCACAGTGGTGCCAGTGCACTCTCTGGACTCACTGCACTGCATCCCCAGTGGTGCCAGTGCACTCTCTGGACCCACTGCACTGCATCCTCACTGGTGCCAGTGCACTCTCTGGACTCACTGCACTGCATCCCCAGTGGTTCCATTGCACTCTCTGTAGTCACTGCGCTGCGTCCCCAGTGGTGACACTTCACTCTCTGGACTCACTGTGCTGCATCCCCAGTGGTGCCAGTGCACTCTCTGGACTCACTGCAGTGTATCCCCTGTGTGTGCCAGTGCACTCTGTGGACTCACTGCACTGCATCCCATTGGTGCCAGTGCACTCTCTGGACTCACTGCACTGCATCCCCAGTGGTGCCAGTGCACTCTCTGGACTCACTGCAGTGAATCCCCACTGGTGCCAGTACACTCTCTGGACTCACTGCACTGCATCCCCAGTGGTGCCAGTGCACTCTCTGGACTGTCTGCAGTGTATCCCCATTGGAGCCGGTGCGCTCTCTGGACTCACTAAACTGCATCCCCAGTGGTGCCAGTGCACTCTCTGGACTCACTGCAGTGCATCCCCAGTGGTGCCAGTGCACTCTCTGGACTCAGTGCAGTGCATCCCCAGTGGAGCCATTGCACTGTCTGGACTCACTGCAGTGCATCTCCAGTGGTGCCAGTGCACTCTCTGGACTCACTGCACTGCATCCCCAGTGGTGCCAGTGCACTCTCTGGACTCACTGCACTGCATCCCCTTTGGTGCCAGTGCACTCTCTGGACTCACTGCACTGCATCGCCAGTGGTGCATGTGTAGTCTCTGGACTCACTGCAGTGCATCCCCAAGGTGCCAGTGCACTCTCTGGACTCACTGCACTGCATCCCCAGTGGTTCCATTGCACTCTCTGGACTCACTGCATTGCATCCCCAGTGGTGCCAGTGCACTCTCTGGACTCAGTGCAGTGCATCCCCATTGGAGCGAGTGCACTCTCTGGACTCACTTCAGTGCATCTCCATTGGTGCCAGTGCACTCTCTGGACTCACTGCACTGCATCCCCAGTGGTGCCAGTGTACTCTCTGGACTCAGTGCAGTGCATCCCCAATGGTGCCAGTGCACTCTCTGTACTCACTGCACTGCATCCCCAGTTGGTGCCAGTGCACTCTCTGGACTCACTGCAGTGCATCCCCAGTGGTGCCAGTGCACTCTCCGGACTCACTGCACTGCATCCCCAGTGGTGCCAGTGCAGTCTCTGGACCCACTGCAGTGCATCCCCCCTGGTGCCAGTGCACTCTCTGGACTCACTGCAGTGCATACCCAGTGGTGCCAGTGCACTCTCTGGACTCACTGCAGTTCAGCCCCTGAGGTGCCAGTGCACTCTCAGTACTCACTGCACTGCATCACCAGTGGTGCCAGTGCACTCTCTGGACTCACCGGGATGCATCCCCAGTGGTGCCAGTGCACTCTCTGGACTCACTGCACTGCATCGCCACTGGTGCCAGTGTAGTCTCTGGACTCACTGCAGTGCATCCCCAGTGGTGCCAGTGCAATCTCTGGACTCACTGCAGTGCAGCTCAGTGGTGCCAGAGTACTCTCTGGAGTCACTGCAGTGCATCCCCAGTGGTGCCAGTGCACTCTCTGGACTCACTGCACTGCATCCCCAGTGGAGCCAGTTTACTCTCTGGACTGTCTGCAGTGTATCCCCATTGGAGCCGGTGCACTCTCTGGACTCACTAAACTGCATCCCCAGTGGTGCCAGTGCACTCTCTGGACTCACTGCACTGCATCTCCAGTGGTGCAAGGGCACTGTCTGGACTCACTGCACTGCATCCCCAGTGGTGCCAGTGCACTCTCTGGACTCACTGCACTGCATCCCCAGTGGAGCCAGTGCACTCTCTGGACTCACTGCAGTGCATCCCCAGTGGTGCCAGTGCACTCTCTGGACCCACTGCACTGCATCCCCAATGGTGCCAGTGCAATCTCTGGACTCACCGGGATGCATCCCCAGTGGTGCCAGTGAACTCTCTGGACTCACTGCAGTGCATCACCAGTGGTGCCAGTGCAGTCTCTGGACTCACTGCACTGCATCCCCAATGGTGTCAGTGCACTCTCTGGACCCACTGCATTGCATTCCCCACTGGTGCCAGTGCACTCTCTGGACTCACTGCAGTGCATCCCTTTTGGTGCCAGTGCACTCTCTGTAGTCACTGCGCTGCATCCCCAGTGGTGACAGTGCACTCTCTGGACTCACTGTGCTGCATCCCCAGTGGTGCCAGTGCACTCTCTGGACTCACTGCACTGCATCCCCAGTGGTGCCAGTGCACTCTCTGGACTCACTGCAGTGCATCCCCAGTGGTGCCAGTGCACTCTCTGGACTCACTGCACTGCATCCCCAGTGGTGCATGTGTAGTCTCTGGACTCACTGCACTGCATCCCCAGTGGTGCCTGTGAAGTCTCTGGACTCACTGCAGAGCAACCCCAGTGGTGCCAGTGTAGTCTCTGGACTCACTGCACTGTAACCCCAGTGGTGCCAGTGCACTCTCTGGAGTCACTGCACTGCATCAACAGTGGTGCCAGTGCACTCTCTGGACTCACTGCACTGCATCCCCAGTGGAGCCAGTTTACTCTCTGGACTCTCTGCAGTGTATCCCCATTGGAGCCGGTGTACTCTCTGGACTCACTGCACTGCATCCCCAGTGGTGCCAGTGCACTGTCTGGACTCACTGCACTGCATCCCCAGTGGTGCCAGTGCACTCTCTGGACTCACTGCTGTGCATCCCCAGTGGTGCCAGTGCACTCTCTGGACCCACTGCACTGCATCCCCAATGGTGCCAGTGCAATCTCTGGACTCACCGGGATGCATCCCCAGTGGTGCCAGTGAACTCTCTGGACTCACTGCAGTTCATCACCAGTGGTGCCAGTGCAGTCTCTGGACTCACTGCACTGCATCCCCAATGGTGTCAGTGCACTCTCTGGACCCACTGCATTGCATCCCCAGTGGTGACAGTGCACTCTCTGGACTCACTGTGCTGCATCCCCAGTGGTGCCAGTGCACTCTCTGGACTCACTGCAGTGCATCCCCAGTGGTGCCAGTGCACTCTCTGGACTCACTGCACTGCATCCCCAGTGGTGCATGTGTAGTCTCTGGACTCACTGCACTGCATCCCCAGTGGTGCCTGTGAAGTCTCTGGACTCACTGCAGTGCAACCCCAGTGGTGCCAGTGTAGTCTCTGGACTCACTGCACTGTAACCCCAGTGGTGCCAGTGCACTCTCTGGAGTCACTGCACTGCATCAACATTGGTGCCAGTGCACTCTCTAGACTCACTGCACTGCATCCCCAGTGGTGCCAGTGTAGTCTCTGGACTCACTGCAGTGCATCCCCAGTGGTGCCAGTGCAATCTCTGGACTCACTGCAGTGCAGCTCAGTGGTGCCAGAGCACTCTCTGGACTCACTGCAGTGCATCCCCAGTGGTGCCAGTGCACTCTCTGGACTCACTGCACTGCATCCCCAGTGGAGCCAGTGCACTCTCTGGACTGTCTGCAGTGTATCCCCATTGGAGCCGGTGCACTCTCTGGACTGACTGCACTGCATCCCCAGTGGTGCCAGTGCAGTCTCTGGACCCACTGCAGTGCATCCCCCCTGGTGCCAGTGCACTCTCTGGACACACTGCAGTGCATACCCAGTGGTGCCAGTGCACTCTCTGTAGTCACTGCGCTGCGTCCCCAGTGGTGACACTTCACTCTCTGGACTCACTGCATTGCATCCCCAGTGGTGCCAGTGCACTCTCTGGACTCACTGCAGTGTATCCCAGTGGTGCCAGTGCACTCTCTGGACTCAGTGCACTGCATCCCCAGTGCAGCCAGTGCACTCTCTGGACTCACTGCAGTGTATCCCAGTGGTGCCAGTGCACTCTCTGGACTCAGTGCACTGCATCCCCAGTGGTGCCAGTGCACTCTCAGTACTCAATGCAGTGCATTCCCAGTGGTGTCAGTGCACTCTCTGGACTCACTGCAGTGAATCCCCAGTGGTGCCAGTGCACTCTCTGGACTCACTGCACTGCATCACCAGTGGTGACAGTGCACTCTCTGGACTCACTGAACTGCATCCCCAGTGGTGCCAGTGCACTCTCTGGACTCACTGCTCTGCATTCCCCATTGGTGCCTGTGAAGTCTCTGGACTCACTGCAGTGCAACCCCAGTGGTGCCAGTGTAGTCTCTGAACTCACTGCACTGTAACCCCAGTGGTGCCAGTGCTATCTCAGGACTCACAGCAGTGCAGCTCCAGTTGGTGCCATTGCACTGTCTGGACTCACTGCACTGCATCCCCAGTGGTGCCATTGCACTCTGTGGACTCACTGCAGTGCATCCCCAGTGGTGCCAGTGCACTCTCTGGACTCAGTGCACTTTATCCCCAGTGGAGCCAGTGCACTCTCTGCACTCACTGCACTGGATCCCCAGTGGTGCCAGTGCACTCTCTGGTCTCACTGCACTGCATCCCCTGTTGTGCCAGTGCACTCTTTGGACTCAATGCAGGGCATCCCCACTGCTGAGAGTGCACTCTCTGGACTCAGTGCACTGCATCCCCAATGGTGCCAGTGCACTGTCTGGACTCACTGCACTGCATCCCCAGTGGTGCATGTGCAGTCTCTGGACTCACTGCACTGCATCCCCAGTGGTGCCAGTGGCTCTCTGGACTCACTGCACTGCATCACCAGTGGTGCCAATGCACTCTCTGGACTCACTACACTACATCCCCTGTGGTGCCAGTGCCTTCTCTGGACTCACTGCACTGCATCCCCAGTGGTGCCAGTGGCTCTCTGGACTCAATGCACTGCATCTCCAATGGTGCCATTGCACTCTCTGGACTCACGGCACTGCATCCCCAGTGGTGCCAGTGTAGTCTCTGGACTCTCTGCAGTGCATCCCCAGTGGTTCCAGTGCACTCTCTGGACTCACTGCACTGCAGCTCAGTGGTGCCAGTGCACTCTCTGGACTCACTGCACTGCATCCCCAGTGGTGCCAGTGCACTCTCTGGACTCACTGCACTGCATCCCCAATGGTGCCAGTGAACTCTCTGGACTCACTGCACTGCATCACCCTTGGTGCCAGGGCACTCTCTGGACTCACTGCAGTGCATCCCCAGTGGTGCCAATGCACTCTCTGGACCCACTGCAGTGCATCCCCACTAGTGCCAGTGCACTCTCTGGACTCACTGCAGTGCATCCCTTTTGGTGCCAGTGCACTCTCTGTAGTCACTGCGCTGCATCCCCAGTGGTGACAGTGCACTCTCTGGACTCACTGTGCTGCATCCCCAGTGGTGCCAGTGCACTCTCTTGACTCACTGCAGTGCATCCCCAGTGGTGCCAGTACACTCTCTGTACTCACTGTAGTGCATTCCCAGTGGTGCCAGTGCACTCTCTGGACTCACTGCACTACATCCCCAGTGGTGCCATTGCACTCTCTGGACTCACTGCACTGCATTCCCAGTGGTGCCTGTGCACTCTCTGGACTCAATGCAGTGCATCCCCCGTGGTGCCATTGCACTCTCAGTACTCACTGCAGTGCATTCCCAGTGTTGCCAGGGCACTCTCTACAGACAATGCAGTGCATCCCCAAAGGTGACAGTGCACTCTCTGGATCACTGCACTGCTCCAGCCGCGGTAGCCCCTCCAGCCGCGGCAAACGCTCCTGACACTCCAGCCGCCTCAGCCGCTCCAGCCGCGGCAGCCGCTCCATCCACGGCATACGCGTCAGACGCTCCAGCCGCGGCAGCCGCTCCAAACGCGGCAGCCGCTCCAGCCGCGGCAGCCGCTCCAGCCGCTCCAGCCGCTCCAGCCGCTCCAGCCGCTCCAGCGTGGCAGCCGCTCTACTCGGTAGCGGCTTTAGCGGCTGCCGCGGCTGGAGCGGCTGCCGCGCTGCCGCGGCTGGAGCGGCTGCCGCGGCTGGAGCGGCTGAGGTGGCTGGAGTGTCAGGAGCGTTTGCCGCGGCTGGAGGGGCTACCGCTGCTGGAGCAGTGCAGTGATCCAGAGACTGCACTGGCACCTTGGGGATGCAGTGCAGTGAGTCCAGAGAGTCAACTGTCACCACTGGGGATGCAGTACAGTGAGTCCAGAGAGTGTACTGGCACCACAGGGGATGCACTGCAGTTACTCCAGAGAGTGCACTGGCACCACTGGGGATGCAGTTCAGTGAGTCCAGAGAGTGCACTGGCACCACCGGGGATTCAGATACATTCTCACTGCAGTGAGATCCCCAGTGGTGCCAGTGCACTCTCGGGACTCACTGCAGTGCATCCCGAGTGGTGCCAGTGCACTCTCTGTAGTCACTGCGCTGCATCCCCAGTGGTGCCAGTGCACTCTCTGGACTCACTGCAGAGTATCCCCAGTAGTGCCAGTGCACTCTGTGGACTCACTGCACTGCATCCCAGTGGTGCCAGTGCACTCTCTGGACTCACTGCAGTGCATCCCCAGTGGTGCCAGAGCACTCTCTGGACTCACTGCAGAGTATCCCCAGTAGTGCCAGTGCACTCTGTGGACTCACTGCACTGCATCCCCAGTGGAGACAGTGCACTCTCTGGACTCACTGCATTGCATCCCCAGTGGTGCCAGTGCAATCTCTGGACTCACTGCAGTGCATCCCCAGTGGTGCCAGTGCACTCTCTGGACTCACTGCACTGCATCCCCAGTGGTGCCAGTGCACTCTCTGGAGTCACTGCACTGCATCCCCAGTGGTGCCACTGCACTCTCTGGTAACACCGGGTTGCATCCGCAGAAGTGCCAGTGCACTCTCTGGACTCACTGCAGTGCATCCCCAGTGGTTCCAGTTCACTCTCTGGCCTCACTACACTGCATCCCCAGTGGTGCCAGTGCACTCTCTGGACTCACTGAACTGCATCCCCACTGGTCCCAGTGCACTCTCTGGACTCACTGCAGTGCATCCCCAGTGGTGCCAGGGCACTCTCTGCAGACAATGCAGTGCATCCCCAAAGGTGACTGTGCACTCTCTGGACTTACTGTACTGCTCCAGCCGCGGCAACCGCTCCAGCCGCGGTAGCCCCTCCAGCCTCGGCAGCCGCTCCAGCCGCTCCATCCGCGGCATACGCGGCAGACGCTCCAGCCGCTCCAGCCGCGGCAGCCGCTCCAACCGCGGCAGCCGCTCCAGCCGCGGCAGCCGCTCCAGCCGCTCCAGCCGCTCCAGCCGCGGCAGCCGCTCCAACCGCGGCAACCGCTCCAGCCGTGGCATCCGCTCCACTCGGTAGCGGCTGGAGCGGCTGCCGCGGCTGTACCGGCTGGAGCGGCTGCCGCGGCTGGAGCGGCTGCCGCGGCTGGAGCGGCTGCGGCGGCTGGAGCGTCTAGGGCGTCTGTCGCGTCTGGAGGGGCTACCGCGGCTGGGGCGGCTGACGCGCCTGGAGCGGATGCCGCTGCTGGAGCAGTGCAGTGAGTCCAGAGAGTGCACTGGCACCTTGGGGATGCAGTGCAGTGAGTCCAGAGAGTGCACTGGCACCACTGGGGATGCAGTACAGTGAGTCCAGAGAGTGCACTGGCACCACTGGGGATGCACTGCAGTGACTCCAGAGAATGCACTGGCACCACTGGGGATGCACTGCAGTGAGTCCAGAGAGTGCACTGGCACCACTGGGGATGCAGTGCAATGAGTCCAGAGAGTGTACTGGCACCACTAGGGATGCACTTCAGTGAGTCCTGAGAGTGCACTGGCACCACTGGGGATGTAGTGCAGTGAGTCCAAATAGTGCACTGGCACCACTGGGGATGCAGTGCAGTGAGTCCAGAGAGTGCACTGGCACCACTGGGGATGCACTGCACTGAGTCCAGAGAGTGCACTGGCACCACTGGGGATGCAGTGCAGTGAGCTCAGAGAGTGCACTGGCACCACTGCGGATGCAGTGCAGTGAGTCCAGAGAGTGTACTGGCACCACTGGGGATGCAGTGCAGTGAGTCCAGAGAGTGCACTGGCACCACTGGGGATACACTGCAGTGAGTCCAGAGAGTGCACTGGCACACTGGGGATGCAGTGCAGTGAGTCCAGAGAGTGCACTGGCACCACTGGGGATGCAGTGCAGTGAGTCCAGAGAGTGCACTGGCACCACTGGGGATGCACTGCAGTGAGTCCAGGGAGTGCACTGGCACCACTGGGGATGCAGTGCAGTGATTCCAGAGAGTGCACTGGCACCACTGGGGATGCAGTGCAGTGAGTCCAGAGAGTGCATTGGCACCACTGGGGATGCACTGCAGTGAGTCCAGAGAGTGCACTGGCACCACTGGGAATGCAGTGCAGTGAGTCCAGAGAGTGCACTGGCCCCACTGGGGATGCAGTGCAGTGAGTCCACAGAGGGCACTGGCACCACTGGGGATGCAGTGCAGTGAGTCCAGAGAGTTCACTGGCACCACTGGGGATGCACCCCGGTGAGTCCAGAGAGTGCACTGGCACCACTGGGGATGCACTGCAGTGAGTCCAGGGAGTGCACTGGCACCACTGGGGATGCAGTGCAGTGAGTCCAGAGAGTGCACTGGCACCACTGGGGATGCACTGCAGTGAGTCCAGAGAGTGCATTGGCACCACTGGGGATGCACTGCAGTGAGTCCAGAGAGTGCACTGGCACCACTGGGGATGCAGTGCAGTGAGTCCAGAGAGTGCACTGGCCCCACTGGGGATGCAGTGCAGTGAGTCCACAGAGGGCACTGGCACCACTGGGGATGCAGTGCAGTGAGTCCAGAGAGTGCACTGGCACCACTGGGGATGCACCCCGGTGAGTCCAGAGAGTGCACTGGCACCACTGGGGAAGCAGTGCAGTGAGTCCAGAGAGTGCACTGGCACCACTGGGGATGCAGCGCAGTGAGTCCAGAGAGTTCACTGGAACCACTGGGGATGCAGTGCAGTGAGTCCAGAGAGTGCACTGGCACCACTGGGGATGCAGTACAGTGAGTCCAGAGAGTGCACTGGTACCACTGGGGATGCACTGCAGTGACTCCAGAGAGTGCACTGGCACCACTGGGGATGCAGTGAGTCCAGATGTTAGCGTAGCAACCACATAATCACCAAGTGATTATATGAAGGTGCTTTATTCAGCGCTGGAAGCCGGGTCAGGTGCCCAAATCTGGCTTCAAGTCCCGTTACTTCCCAGCAGTTATTTATACATACAATATTGCGTCAGGTATACATATTCATTACAGGTTGCAACATCAGCCTCGCTTTTCATTCTAATTAGCTCCCCTCCCCTTTGCACATGCGTGGCGCACTCTGGTGGTCGTCCAGGTGGTCGTCCAGATGAAGTAAGGAGTCTTCCTCTCCGCTAAACTTTTCACCTTTCTTACTCGACGCATGCTCCCTCCGCTTCTTGGTTCTGCTTCAACTCATTTCATCATTTCCAGGCCCTTATCCAAGGTCAGGTTGTACCTGTTCCCTCCCAGGGTTCCCCTTCAATGATTCTTTTGATTGTTCATTGTACTCCCTAAGTTTCCAGTATACATAGATTAATTGATAATGTAAGTACATTTGGCAATGCTTAATTATACTGTAGGTCCCATTACCTAAGAGACATTAGTAAAACATCCATTCGATTCTCCCCAACACTAACATTCCCCCCCCCTTTGAAAATACTTCACTCATACCAAGAGCAAGTATTTTCATTACTGTTAGGTTGAATCAGGTTAGTAGAGGTTAGTGAGTATAACTTGATATAGAGATTAGTAAGTATAATCTTAACGCATCTTCGTTAGTCTACTATCTTATTGATTCCTCTATGCCTGCTTGTGAACGCTAGTACTATAGGATGGGGGTGGAGTAAGTGGGATAGGGTGTTCTGGGTGATTCCCAGTAACCTACTAACCTCCTTGACCACGTTGGCAATGAAATGTGGTCCCCTGTCTGAAGAAATACCCAACGGTACACCAAATCTAGGGATTATTTCCCGTAGTAACTATTTTACCGTTTCCTTAGCTTAGTTGTTGTGACAGGGAAGGGCCTCTGGCCATCCTGAAAAAGAATTGTAAGAAATGGTCCAGCAATTCGTGCCACTAAGGGGTTTTGAAGGGTTAACATTGAGGCCTGGGTTTAGGCGAGAAAAGAACAAAGGGATTTCTTCGGAGAAAAACTGCTGACTTTGCACGAATGTGCAGTAACTTCTGACAGCCGGCCAAGAGACCACTAGATAAGGAGGAAGAATATGAGCCTCCCTGTCTCCCTGTCCGAGCGGCCCCCGAGAAAGTAACAGAGACTGATAAGCAGGTGCACCTGGAAGGACGTCGGATTCGGGAAACCAATTATAATAACCTTGCCTCTTTTAGAAGTAGTAATAAATATGTATTAGCCTAGGAGTATAAAAAATTAGATGCCTTACGTAACGGGTGTGCGTCCCGGTGGAGCAGAGACTCCCGGCGCACCCAGCGCTGTTTGCTTGCCTTTATTCGTTTAATAAATTGTAAACTCTGATTGTAATCCTATTTGGGACTCAGTCATTTATAACAATTGGGGGCTCGTCCGGGATGGTCTTGGTTCCTGAATTCTGACTTGATCTAGGAGGGGCGCCCCCACCATTTGGTGGCTCCTGTTCGAGTCAGGTCGGGACTAATGCCATCTCGAACCTGAATAAGGGCAAGCAAAGATTTAGATTTTTATGAGCTCCCTTTTGCCGGCTGCAGCACTATATTTTGCCCGTAATTCTGCGCGCGAAGATCCGAACGAAGACGACGGAGTCGTAAGTATTTAATGTGTATACCGTTCGGTTGGGTGGGATTCGGTTGCCTGTGTGTGTGAGAGTGTGATTGAGACGGAACGTAGTTCCGAAGCGATTGTGGAGGTCTTCTAACCGCGGTTCCAATCTCCCGCGAGGGACTTGGCCGGTGAAGGACCGAAGCGATTCCTATAGGATTCGTGGGTGGGTGATAGGTCCTAAACCCCCTGCAAGACACTCTCACTAAGGCAACCAAGGGCTGTAGGAATTGCCACAGTAAAATTCCTAGATGGGTCAGATTAAATCGAAGACCCGGGACCAGAGAAAAGGGAGCAAATTACCAGACATACCACCAGAAAGTCCATTAGGGATAATGATTAGAAATTGGAACGATAGGGGCCCCAGAAAAGGAAAAAGCAAAGTAAAAATGATTCAGTATTGTATGATAGAATGGCCAAAGGAGCCTTTAAGACCACATGTCTTTTGGCCTATTTTCGGATCTTTTGAAGACTGGGTTTGCCAGGCTTTAAATCTACATGTTAACTCAAAGGAACCTTTTAGTCAGGAGGAAAGTGATTATGCAAGGTTATGGATCAGGACTTCACGTCCTTTTCCAGCCTCAGTATTTACACTAAAAACAGAGGAGGAGTTTGAAGAAGGAGAAGAAAAACGGGAAAAAGAAAAAGAGGATAAATGGGAGCCATTAGATAATTTACCACCTCTATATTCTAACAATCCACCTCTGGCAGTGGCCCCACCTCCGGCAGCTGTGGTATCTCCACCGCCGACAGCACCGGAATCAGACCGACCCCCGGCTGCATGTACGAGAAGTAGGACTGCCACATCTGAGGGAGCTTCTCTATATCCCTTAAGAGAGGTACCCCTGGGAGGCACTCAGGGAGGCATTGGGTTTGTGGCAGTCCCCTTAAATACCACAGATGTAAGGAATTTCAAGAAAGAAATGGGGGCCTTATTAGATGACCCCCTCGGAGTAGCTGAAAGACTGGACCAATTCCTAGGTCCCAATACTTATACCTGGGAAGAAATACAGTCCATTTTAGGGATCTTATTTACTGTCGAGGAAAAAGGAATGATTAGGCAAGCTGGAATGAGAATGTGGGAGAGACAGAATCAGGCAGGACCCCCAGGAGACCAAAAATGGCCAAACGTGGATCCCCACTGGGATCATCAACAACCCCAAGGAAGGCAGAATATGAGGGATTTGAGAACATTAATCATACAGGGAATAAGGGAAGCTGTTCCCCGAGGGCAAAACATTAATAAAGCATTTCATGAGCAACAAGGGAAAGACGAATCTCCAACAGAATGGTTGGAGAGATTAAGGAGAAGTTTACAAATGTATTCTGGAATTGACCCGAATACAGTGGCTGGAACTGCACTCCTTAGAACGCAATTTGTAGCTAAATCCTGGGGGGACATAAGGAGGAAATTAGAGAAGCTGGAAGATTGGCAAGAGAGGGGATTAGAAGAGTTACTTAGGGAAGCACAGAAAGTATATGTTAGGAGAGATGAGGAAAAACAAAAAGCAAAAGCTAAGATTTTTGTAGCAGCAGTAAGAGAAAGTCAGAGAAATAAGACTCTGTCCGGAGAAAGGAGGGAGAAGGGAATAGAGAAAGCCCCTAGGGGGCAGTCTTGTCGAGAGAAATACACCATTCCCGCTTGTTACTATTGCAACAAGAAGGGACACGTTCAGAGGAACTGTCGTAAGCGGGAACAAGATGAGAAAACATTCAAAGAAGAATAGGGGTGTCAGGGGCTATATCTTCTGGGGACGTCAACATCAACGGAGCCCTTGATAAAACTACTAATTGGTCCCCATAAAGAGGAAGTTTTGTTTTTAGTGGACACAGGAGCTGAAAAATCTACTATTCAAAAACTTCCAAAAGGAGTAGAGGAAGGGAACAATTATATGTCAGTAATAGGGGCAAAAGGAGAGCCTTTTAGAGTGCCTGTCTTGAAAAATGTAAAAGTAGAAACTGGGAAGAAAACTTATGTTAATGATTTTCTTTTGCTCCCTGAAGCGGAGTACAATTTACTGGGGAGAGATTTGATTTTAAGATTGAATTTGAGCATTCAGAGTCAAGGGGACGAATTGCAGATTAAATTATACACTTTGACACAAAAAGATGAAGAAGTCATTAACCCTTTAGTATGGTATAAGGAGGGGGAGACCGGAAGGATAGAAATGGACCCCATAAATATTCAAATAATGGATCCTCATCGTCCAATCCGAGTCAAACAATACCCTATACCAATGGAGGGTCGAAAGGGGTTAAAACCTGTGGTTGACAGACTTCTGGAAAAAGGAACTTTAGAACCGTGCATGTCGCCTCATAATACACCCATCCTCCCCGTAAAAAAATCGGATGGGTCATACAGGATGGTGCAAGACCTGAGAGCTGTAAATCAGCGAACACTCGCTAAATTCCCTGTGGTGGCAAATCCTTATACTTTATTGAGTCGCATATCTCCCAAACATACCTGGTATAGTGTAATAGATCTGAAAGATGCATTTTGGGCCTGCCCTCTGGATGAGAGGTCCAGAGATTATTTTGCCTTCGAGTGGGAGGACCCCGAAACGGGACGAAAACAACAATTAAGATGGACTGTGCTACCACAGGGGTTTACAGAGTCACCAAATCTATTTGGACAAACTTTAGAAAAAATTTTACAAGATTTCACGTTACCTAGGGGGGTCAAATTATTGCAATATGTGGATGATCTATTAATAGCAGGAGAAACTGAAGAGGGAACCCGAGAAGCTACTATTAAATTGCTAAACTTTTTAGGGGAAAGAAGATTAAAGGTGTCTCGATCGAAATTACAGTTTGTGGAACAGGAAGTAAAATACTTGGGGCACTGGCTGAGTAAGGGAAAAAAGAAATTAGATCCTGACAGGGTATTAGGGATTCTATCTTTAAGACCCCCACAAACTAAAAAGGAAATTCGGCAAGTATTGGGATTATTAGGATATTGTAGACCGTGGCTTGAAGGCTACAGTGAAAAGGTCAAATTCTTATATGAGAAATTAACTAATAACCAGCTTAAGTGGTTCACAGAGGATGATCAGAAATTTGAGGAAATAAAAAGGGCTTTAATACAGGCACCTGTACTGAGCCTTCCGGATCTGGAAAAACCTTTCTATCTCTTTGTAAATACATCGAACCAAACAGCATATGGAGTTCTCACTCAAGATTGGGCAGGGATTAAGAAACCTGTAGGGTATTGCTCTAGGTTGCTTGATCCAGTAAGTAGAGGGTGGCCTGCTTGTCTTCAAGCTCTGGTCGCTACAGCATTACTAATAGAAGAAGTTAGGAAGATTACCTTTAGTGCTCCTTTAAAGGTGTATACTCCACACAATGTTAGAAGTGTCTTACAGCAAAAAGCAGAAAAATGGTTAACGGATAGTCGGATCCTAAAGTATGAAGCAATACTAATTGACTCACCTGACTTAGAACTGAGGGTAACCTCTGCTCAGAGCCCAGCACAATTTTTGTTCGGAGAACCACAGGAGGGAGTACAACATAACTGTTTAGAGGTAATTGAGACTCAGACAACAGTGAGGCCGGATTTAAAGGATGCTGAGTTGGAGAAAGGAGAGGCACTGTTTGTAGATGGCTCCTCCCGAGTAGTGGAAGGAAAAAGAAAATCAGGATATGCAATAATTAATAAGAACTTAGAACCTGTGGAATCCGGACCTTTGAGCCCATCATGGTCAGCTCAGGCTTGTGAGCTGTATGCCCTATGTAGGGCCCTGGAACTATTAAAAGGGAAAAGTGGGACGATATATACAGACTCTAAATATGCATATGGGGTGGTCCATACTTTTGGAAAAATTTGGGAAGAAAGAGGTCTAATTAATACTCAAGGGAGGAATCTTATACATCAAGAGTTAATAATAAAAATTTTAAGGGCATTAAGAGAACCAAAGGAGATAGCAGTGGTACATGTAAGAGGACACCAAAAGGGATTGGATTATCGAATCAGAGGAAATAATCTAGCAGATAAGGAGGCCCAGGAAGCAGCCCTGAGGACTCAGGTTGTTAAAATCAATGTGATACGAGAGGAAGAAAGGCGAGAAAGAGAAGAAAAGAAATTTACCCCTGAAGAACAAGCAAAATTGGAGAAAATAGGGGCTAAGTTAGAACAAGGAGAATGGACACTGCCTGACGGGCGAGAGATATTGCCAAAAGCCTATGCGAGGCAAATACTGGAACGTTTACATGCACAAACACATTGGGGTATGAAGGCATTAAGCGATCATTTCCTTAAACAATTTGGTTGCATTGGAATTTTTGAAATAGCGAAACAAATTACACAAGGTTGTTTAACTTGTCAGAAAATAAATAAGAAAGTGTTTCGACAAGCAGCTATGGGAGGGAGAAAAACAGCTTATAGGCCTTTCGAGAAAGTACAAGTTGATTTCACTGAATTGCCCAAGGTAGGGAGAATGAAATATCTATTGGTAATCGTAGATCATTTAACACAATGGGTAGAAGCTTATCCTGTAGCACGAGCTACTGCACAGACAGTGGTAAAAATTTTATTGGAACATTTAATACCAAGGTATGGGATAATCCAGTACATTGATTCTGATCAGGGCACACACTTTACTTCTAAAATAATAAAATTGTTGTGTCAATCATTAGGTATTCAGTGGGAATACCACACTCCCTGGCACCCACAGAGCTCAGGGAAAGTAGAAAGGATGAATCAAACAATAAAACAACAATTGACTAAGTTAATGATCGAGACACAGCTGCCCTGGACGAAATGCTTACCATTGGCACTTTTAAACATAAGAACTAAACCACACAGTGAGACTGGATTATCATCATATGAAATGTTATATGGTATGCCTTATTCTCAAGGGATGCCCCTAGGGAACAATGTAATTGAGGATCATAGTATCCAGAAATACATAATTACCATTGGAAGGAGATTGCAGGAGCTAAGAGAAATTGGGATGATGACTCAGACACCACCTTTAGGATTTGCTATTCATAAGATACAACCAGGAGACAAGGTCTTAATAAAAACCTGGAGAGAAGAATCATTGAACCCCCGATGGGAGGGACCGTACCTTGTTTTACTTACTGCTGAAACAGCTGTGAGAACGGCAGAAAGGGGTTGGACCCACGCATCCAGAATAAAAGGACCAATAACTACCGAAGCCTGGAGGGTTGAGTCCACTCCTGGGGAACTGAAACTGAGATTAAAGAGGAACTGATATCCCAGCAATAAGGTTCTGCATGAATTAAGGGCACTGGATAAAGAGGACAAGTCTGAAGGGAGGAAAGGGAGAAGGCAAGACCGGGGTAGGACCCTCCACTGCGGTGTGTATGGTCTACCGAGGGAGGCAACCCCTATGGGTATTGACTGCCGAGTGAGAGGGCCTCGACCGGACTTCTCCCGCGCTAAGATCAGGTTGTCCTGAGAAAAGTAACATGAGAATCTCTTAAACCCATAATGAAATTGTGATTAGTTTTTCCAGGAGCTGGATCACCCCGAAGGGCTGAATGGTAACACAAGCTCTGAAAGCGGGCCCAACCTCATGATTGAAGGCGTTTCCCACACTCTCAAGATTGGACGACGAAAAAGGATAAGAAATGCTATACTTTCTGGTATTGTTTTTACAGGGGCAATTGGGCCATGGGCAAGAATGGAGGAATAACTTTTTCACTTTGGGGGAGGAAGTGGCTAGGGCCTTTAACCTTAGTAACTGCTGGATTTGTGGAGGACCGGGGGGAACTGAAAGTTGGCCCTGGGTAGCAGGCCCAGTTGAACCCAAGTGGTGGGTCAGTAATCTGAGCGAAGTTCATAATGGGACGCAATTTTGGAAAGAGGAAGGAGGCCCATGGCAGTTACACTCGTCAGCTCGGGGTGTATACTGCTTGAACAGAACAGGAACAGTGGCGGTGGGAAAAAGCATTTGCAATTGGACTCTGTCTCCTGGATATGATTGTACCGATCCTGGATGTAGTCCTATAAACTGTACAGCACGTAGTGGGAAATGGAACACCACACATGTTCAGCTGAGAAATGGGACTTGGCTGAAATGCTCATACAGAGAATTTTTTGGATCCGGATGTAAAACTGTGGCAAGAGCCCAAGCGGGGGGACAATTCGATAGTCGAATCTTAGACTGTCAACATGATAACACAACTAAGGAACAGCATGTGGTGCGGGTCTATCGCTGGAGATGGCAGAATGAGAATGGGAGGCGAGTGTTCTTTAAGCATTTCTGGTCAGCTTATAATATAACTGGCCACCAAGGAGAACTGAATTGTGACTGTAAGTGGAAACCTGATGCGGGAGCTTGGAAGTGCGCATGTACGAGTACGAACGGGGCAGACATTGTAACAGGACCACTCGGTAACAAGGACACTCTGTATTATCACGCCCCAAGGGCTAAAAAGGGATGGAATGGTCCTTTTCCAAACGGGACGTGGGCCCTAAAGGGACATTACTGGGTGTGTGGCAAACATGCTTACAAGAGGCTACCTGAAAATTGGTCGGGAATATGCTATGTGGGGTACATAAGACCCTTGTTCTTTTTATTGTCACAAACACAAGGAGATCATTTAGGAATAAGATTATATGATGACCTGAACAGAGTGAAACGATCTATAGATACTTCCTTAACCGGGGGTAGTGCCCAAGAATGGGGAAAGGATGAATGGCCTCCTGAAAGAATCATACAGCATTATGGGCCAGCCACCTGGAACCCGAATGAGTTGATATCAGGAGCCCGAGAACCTATTTATAATTTGAACCGAATAATTAGGTTGCAAGCTATCCTCGAGGTTGTAACAAATCAAACAGCGACAGCCTTGGATCTTTTGGCTGACCAATCCACTCAAATGAGAAATGCTATATTCCAACATAGAATGGTCTTAGACTATTTACTAGCAGAAGAAGGGGGAGTATGTGGAAAACTGAACGATTCTAACTGTTGTCTACAGATTGATGATAATGGAAAAGTGGTCAAGCAGATAACAAAGGAAATTAGAAAGTTAGCCCACGTCCCAGTACAAACTTGGAAGGGTATGGATTGGGATTTCTTTTCATGGTTGCCTGGTGAACCATGGGTTAAAAGGATGCTGTTTTTTTTTTTATGTGGTATAGTGACATTATTGTTTATACCTTGTATGATACCTTGCTTTACGTTGTTGATACGGCGAGTAATAAATAGCACCCAATTTGTGATGACTTCAGTGGAGAGAAAAGGTGACGTGTCGATAATGATGCTTAAGAAGTGGACACCCCGAGAACTGACTGATGAAATCCAATTGTTACTGACAAAGGTTGAAGGAGAGACACGAATTGATGATTAAAAAAAAAAAAAAAAGGGAGGAATTGTAAGAAATGGTCCAGCAATTCGTGCCACTAAGGGGTTTTGAAGGGTTAACATTGAGGCCTGGGTTTAGGCGAGAAAAGAACAAAGGGATTTCTTCGGAGAAAAACTGCTGACTTTGCACGAATGTGCAGTAACTTCTGACAGCCGGCCAAGAGACCACTAGATAAGGAGGAAGAATATGAGCCTCCCTGTCTCCCTGTCCGAGCGGCCCCCGAGAAAGTAACAGAGACTGATAAGCAGGTGCACCTGGAAGGACGTCGGATTCGGGAAACCAATTATAATAACCTTGCCTCTTTTAGAAGTAGTAATAAATATGTATTAGCCTAGGCGTATAAAAAATTAGATGCCTTACGTAACGGGTGTGCGTCCCGGTAGAGCAGAGACTCCCGGCGCACCCAGCGCTGTTTGCTTGCCTTTATTCGTTTAATAAATTGTAAACTCTGATTGTAATCCTATTTGGGACTCAGTCATTTATAACAGTATCAACCCCTACCAATCGGTATTTATAACCTCTTGCTTTAGGCAGTTCCACGAAGTCTATTTGCCAGTAATCTCCAGGCTCTATTCCAGCTCTAGTTCTTCCCATCTCAGCATGTTTCCTTGCTACCGGATTATTCTTTAAGCAAAGCTCACATTTTGACATTACTGACTTTGCCATTGTTAACATGTGTACCGAGATGACACCTCGTTTCAAATAGGTCACCATTGCTTCTGCACCCCAGTGACATTCATTATGTTTTATTTGTAAGATTTCTCGCATTATTATAGGAGGTACTATGAGTTGTCCTGTCGTAGTCACATACCACCCGTCAGGATTCTTCTGGGCCTTCATCAAATTTGCAAGTCTCTCATCTTCCGCTGAATACTTTGGGTCTTTAGGTAATTTAAAACAAGAGAGGCCTACCTTCGATGGAATTAGAGCCATTACTTTCCATACTTCACGTGCAACCTTCCGGGCCGTCAAATCCGCCAGTCTGTTACCTTCTGCAATCTCTGACACCCCTCCTTGATGAGCTTTACAATGCATTATGGCCACCTGTTGGGGTTTCTGTACAGCTGTTATTAATTTCAATAGTTCTTCCTGGTATTTTATATTAGTCCCTTGTGAGGATAGCATTCCCCTTTCTTTCCATAATGCCCCATGTACGTGGACTACCCCGAATGCATATTTTGAATCTGTCCAAATATTCACGTTCTTACCCTCGCTTAGTTCCAGGGCTCGTGTCAGGGCGACTATTTCTGCTCGTTGGGCTGAAGTCCCCGGAGGTAGGGAATTTGCCTCAATCACTACCTTTGATGTAGTTGCCGCGTATCCTGCATAACGAGTCCCATTTTCCACAAAGCTGCTTCCATCCGTGAAAAGTTCCCAATCCGGTCTCCCCCGAGGCTGATCCTTTAAGTCTGTTCTGCTGGCATAGGTATGTTCGATGATCTCCACGCAATCATGACTGAGGTCTCCTTCCTCCGTAGTTGTTCCTAGAAACACTGCTGGGTTCAATAAGTTAGTAGTTCTTAAGATTGCATCATCTTGCTCAGTTAGTATAGCTTGATATTTCATCATTCGGCTGGGCGATAGCCAATGGCCCCCCTTTTGCTCCAATACCGTAGTCACCATATGTGGCACGAACACTCAATTTGCTTCCCTAATGTGAGCTTCCTGGCTTCCTGTATTAAAAGGACTGTGGCTGCCACGGCCCTTAAACACGAGGGCCATCCAGCGCTTACTGCATCCAATTGTTTAGAAAAATACCCCACAGGTCTTTTCCAGCTCCCAAGTCGCTGGGTCAGTACTCCTAATGCCAATCGTTGTCTCTCATGCACAAACAGCTGGAAGTCCTTTGATAAGTCCGGGGCATGGCATTCTGTACCCCGACTTGTACCCAATCTTGCTATCTCTTCAGCCTCCTTATTCCATCCCCTGTGTTATAATCCCATTGGGGATCCTCGGTGGGGAAGTTTTGATCTAGATTTCCAAGCACTAATCCATTACGTATATCTTCTCGGGCTCTCTCTCTGGCTGCCCGCAATACCATGTCTTTTTCTGTCGAGTCCATCAAAGTATCCAGGATCACCTGGAGATCATCCCAATCGGGATTTTGGGTTTTAATTATCATTTTCATTACCCTAGCTACTTTATCTGGGTTTTCCCTGTAGGTGCCGGCTGCTTGTTTCCATATCATTAAATTCCCAGCTGAAAAAGGCACCTTAACATATACCGGTCCTTCTGTCCCCACTCCTTGCCTGAGGGGAGCGATTATTTTCCCTCCCTGTTCATTTATAGTTTCTCCTGCCCTTCGCTGTTGCCGGGTCCTATGTGACACAGGGGAGACTAAAGTCGGGGATTCTCCATCACTACTGCTATCTTCCTTTTCTCTTTTCCCTCCCTGTCCTGGCTCTTCCGGCGGAGCCGACGGCGCAACTTCCAAATCAATATTTCCATTATTCATTTCCCCATAATACTTATTATTCTCTATTGCCTGATGCTGTATACAGTGTCCCTCCTTAGTACATGCACAACAACGTTCCTCAGTTGAAACCTCAAGCACCATTATTCCACAAGCATGCTGCCATTCAGGCTTTCGGCGCAAATAAAAGAATAATTCCACATACGACAGTTCATCATATTTTCCTTCCCGCTTACAGAATAGCATCAATTGTAAAATTGTATTATATTGCAATGTTCCATTCTCAGGCCAAGTTTCTTGGTCCTCTAGCTTATACTGTGGCCACCAAATATTACAATAATCAATCAGCTTTCCTTTCCGCATTTCTTGACCAAAACCTCCCTCTTTCCAGTGTGCTAGCAAACACCCCAGCGGGGATGTCCGCGGGATAGGTACATCTTTTCCCAGAATTCCTTTGATCTTTTTCATTTTGAGCTTATGATACAAACCCAAAAGCTGCCAGAGCAGCAGCACACTTTCCCAGAAGCTGCCGGAGCAGCAGTACACTCTCCCAAAAGCTGCCGGAGCAGCAGCGTGCTCTCCCAGAAGCTGCCGGAGCAGCAGCACGCTTTCCCAAAAGCTGCCGGAGCAGCAGCATGCTCTCCCAAAAGCTGCCGGAGCAGCAGCACGCTTTCCCAAAAGCTGCCGGAGCAGCAGCGTGCTCTCCCAAAAGCTGCCGGAGCAGCAGCACGCTTTCCCAAAAGCTGCCGGAGCAGCAGCGTGCTCTCCCAAAAGCTGCCGGAGCAGCAGCGTGCTCTCCCAGAAGCTGCCGGAGCAGCAGCACGCTTTCCCAAAAGCTGCCGGAGCAGCAGCATGCTCTCCCAAAAGCTGCCGGAGCAGCAGTACACTCTCCCAAAAGCTGCCGGAGCAGCAGCATGCTCTCCCAAAAGCTGCCGGAGCAGCAGCACGCTTTCCCAAAAGCTGCCGGAGCAGCAGCGTGCTCTCCCAGAAGCTGCCGGAGCAGCAGCACGCTTTCCCAGAAGCTGCCGGAGCAGCAGCGTGCTTACTACATACCAATAATACCAAGTGCTGACCCTTCAGCACAAACCAATACAATTACCAATACCAAACCACCAATGCCGAACCTGCAGAGCTTTCGCTCTGTCTAACGGACGGCGCCTAGGCTTACCCCGGGAGCTCCCTGCCCAACCGAGCGTGGCTTTCGCCCCGTCTGACCGGCAGGCTTTCCCAACCAAATCGGTACCGAATACCCAAAGTTGAAAGCACCTTTGCTTACCACTCCAGTGGTACGTCGTGAGCAGCGGAGGTCGGTCGTGGTCGACTGCTCCCCGAGAATCCCTCGGTGTCGGCTGGAGCGAAACCGAGACAAGAGCCGCCTCAGCAGTGCCCACGCTGTCCCACCCGGGTCGCCAAAATGTTAGCGTAGCAACCACATAACCACCAAGTGATTATATGAAGGTGCTTTATTCAGCGCTGGAAGCCGGGGCAGGTGCCCAAATCTGGCCTCAAGTCCCGTTACTTCCCAGCCGTTATTTATACATACAATATTGCGTCAGGTATACATATTCATTACAGGTTGCAACATCAGCCTCGCTTTTCATTCTAATTAGCTCCCCTCCCCTTTGCACATGCGTGGCGCACTCTGGTGGTCGTCCAGGTGGTCGTCCAGATGAAGTAAGGAGTCTTCCTCTCCGCTAAACTTTTCACCTTTCTTACTCGACGCATGCTCCCTCCGCTTCTTGGTTCTGCTTCAACTCATTTCATCATTTCCAGGCCCTTATCCAAGGTCAGGTTGTACCTGTTCCCTCCCAAGGTTCCCCTTCAATGATTCTTTTGATTGTTCAATGTACTCCCTAAGTATCCAGTATACATAGATTAATTGATAATGTAAGTACATTTGGCAATGCTTAATTATACTGTAGGTCCCATTACCTAAGAGACATTAGTAAAACATCCATTCGATTCTCCCCAACACTAACACAGAGACTGCACTGGCACCACTGGGGATGCAGTGCAGTGAGTCCAGAGAGTGCACTGGAACCACTGGGGATGCAGCGCAGTGACTCCAGAGAGTGCACTGGCACCACTGGGGATGCAGTGCAGAGAGTCCAGAGAGTGCACTGGCACCACTGGGGATGCAGTGCCGTGAGTCCAGAGAGTGCATTGCCACCAAAGGGGATGCACTGCAATGAGTCCAGAGAGTGCACTGGCACCAATGGCAACGCAGTGCAGTGAGTCCAGAGAGTGCCTTGGCACCACTGGGGATGCAGTGCAGTGAGTCCAGAGAGTACCCCGGCAGCACTGGGGATGCAGTGCAGTGAGTCCAGAGAGTGCACTGGCACAACTGGGGATGCACTGCAGTGAGTCCAGAGTGTGCACTGGCAACACTGGGGATGCAGTGCAGTGAGTCCAGAGAGTGCACTGGCACCACTGGGGATGCAGTGCAGTGAGTCCAGAGAGTGCACCGGCACCACTGGGGATGCAGTGCAGTGAGTCCACAGAGGGCACTGGCACCACTGGGGATGCAGTGCAGTGAGTCCAGAGAGGCCACTGGCACCACTGGGGATGCAGTGCAGTGAGTCCAGAGAGTGCACTGGCACCACTGGGGATGCACCCCGGTGAGTCCAGAGAGTGCACTGGCACCACTGGGGATGCACCCCGGCAAGTCCAGAGAGTGCACTGTCACCACTGGGGATGCAGTGCAGTGAGTCCAGAGAGTGCACTGGCCCCACTGGGGATGCACTGCAGTGAGTCCACAGAGGGCACTGGCACCACTGGGGATGCAGTGCAGTGAGTCCAGAGATTGCAGTGGCACCACTGGGGATGGAGTGCAGTGAGTCCAGAGAGTGCACTGGCACCACTGGGGATGCAGTGCAGTGAGACCAGAGAGTGCACTGGCACCACAGGGGATGCACCCCGGCAAGTCCAGAGAGTGCACTGGCACCACTGGGGATGCAGTGCAGTGAGTCCAGAGAGTGCACTGGCACCACTGGGGATGCACCCCGGCAAGTCCAGAGAGTGCACTCTCTGGACTCACTGAAGTGCATACCCAGTGGTGCCAGTGCACTCACTGTACTCACTGTACTGCATCCCCAGTGGTGCCAGTGCACTCTCTGGACTCACTGCACTAAAACCCCAGTGGTGCCAGTGCAGTCTCTGGACTCACTGCACTGCATCCCCAGTGGTGCCAGTGCACTCTCTGGACTCACCGGGGTGCATCCCCAGTGGTGCCAGTGCACTCTCTGGACTCACTGCAGTGCATCCACTGTGGTGCCAGTACACTCTCTGGACTCACTGCAGTGCATCCCCGGTGGTGCCAGTGCACTCTCTGGACTCACTGCAGTGTATCCATTGTGGTGCCAGTGCACTCTCTGGACTCACTGCACTGCATCCCCAGTGGTGCCAGTGCACTCTCTGGACCCACTGCAGTGCATCCCCACTGGTGCCAGTGCACTCTCTGGACCCACTGCAGTACATCCCCACTGGTGCCAGTGCACTCTCTGGACTCACTGCAGTGCATCCCCAGTGGTGCCAGTGCACTCTCTGTAGTCACTGCGCTGCATCCCTAGTGGTGCCAGTGCACTCTCTGGACTCACTGTGCTGCATCCCCAGTGGTGCCAGTGCACTCTCTGGACTCACTGCAGTGTATCCCCTGTTGTGCCAGTGCAATCTCTGGACTCACTGCACTGCATCCCAGTGGTGCCAGTGCACTCTCTGGACTCACTGCAGTGCATCCCCAGTGGTGCCAGTGCACTCTCTGGACTCACTGCAGTGCATCCCCAGTGGTGCCAGTGCACTCTCTGGACTCACTGCAGTGCAGCCCCAGTGGTGCCAGTGCACTCTCTGGACTCACTGCAGTTTATCCCCAGTGGTGCAAGGGCACTCTCTGAACTCACAGCACTAAAACCCCAGTGGTGCCAGTGCACTCTCTGCACTCGCTGCACTGCATCACCAGTGGTGCCAGTGCACTCTCTGGACTAACCGGGGTGCATCCCCAGTGGTGCCAGTACACTCTCTGGACTCACTGCAGTGTATCCCCAGTGGTGCCAGTGCACTCTCTGGACTCACTGCACTGCATCCCCAGTGGTGCCAGTGCACTCTCTGGACTCAGTGCACTGCATCACCAATGGTGCCACTGCACCCTCTGGACTCACTGCACTGCATCCCCTGTGGTGCCAGTACATTCTCTGGACTCACTGCACTGCATCCCCAGTGGTGCCAGTGCACTCTCTGAGCTCACTGCACTGCTTCCGCAGTGGTGCCAGTGCACTCTCTGGAAAAACTGCAGTGCATCCCCAGTGGTGCCCGTGCACTCTCTGGACTCACTGCACTGCATCAACAGTGGTGCCAGTGCACTCTCTGGACTCACTGCACTGCATCCCCAGTGGTGCCAGTGTAGTCTCTGGACTCACAGCAGTGCATCCCCAGTGGTGCCAGTGCACTCTCTGGACTCACTGCACTGCATCCCCAGTGGTGCCAGTGTAGTCTCTGGACTCGCAGCAGTGCATCCCCAGTGGTGCCAGTGCAATTACTGGACTCACTGCGGTGCAGCTCAGTGGTGCCAGTGCACTCTCTGGACTCACTGCAGTGCATCACCAGTGGTGCCAGTGCACTCTCTGGACTCACTGCGCTGCATCCCCAGTGGTGACAGTGCACTCTCTGGACTCACTGTGCTGCATCCCCAGTGGTGCCAGTGCACTCTCTGGACTCACTGCAGTGTATCCCCTGTTGTGCCAGTGCACTCTGTGGACTCACTGCACTGCATCCCAGTGGTGCCACTGCACTCTCTGGACTCACTGCAGTGCATCCCCAGTGGTGCCAGTGCACTCTCTGGACTCACTGCAGTGCAGCCCCAGTGGTGCCAGAGCACTCTCTGGACTCACTGCAGTGCATCCCCAGTGGGGCCAGTGCACTCTCTGGACTCACTGCACTAAAACCCCAGTGGTGCCAATGCAGTCTCTGGTCTCACTGCACTGCATCCCCAGTGGTGCCAGTGCACTCTCTGGACTCACCGGGGTGCATCCCCTGTAGTGCGAGTACACTCTCTGGACTCTCTGCACTGCATCCCCAGTGGTGCCAGTGCTCTCTCTGGACTCACTGCACTGCATCCCCAGTGGTGCCAGTGCACTCTCTGGACTCACTGCACTGCATCCCCGTTAGTGCCAGTGCATTCTCTGGACTCACTGCAGTGCATCGCTACTGGTGCCTGTGCACTCTCTGGACTCACAGCACTGCATCCCCAGTGGTGCCAGTGAACTCTCTGGACTCACTGCAGTGCATCACCAGTGGTGCCAGTGCACTCTGTGGACTCAATGCACTGCATCCCCAGTGGTGCCAGTGCACTCTCTGGACTCACTGCAGTGCATCCCCAGTGGTGCCAGTGCACTCTCTGGACTCACTGCACTGCATCCCCAGTGGTGCCAGTGCACTCTCTGGACAAACTTCAGTGCATCCCCACTGGTGCCAGTGCACTTTCTGGAGTCACTGCAGTGCATCCCCAGTGGTGCCAGTGCACTCTCTGCACTCACTGCACTGCATCCCCAGAAGTGCCAGTGCACTCTCTGGACCCACTGCAGTGCATCCCCAGCGGTGCCAGTGCACTCTCTGGACTCACTGCAGTGCATCCCCAGTGGTGCCAGTGCACTCTCTGTAGTCACTGCGCGGCATCCCCAGAGGTGACAGTGCACTCTCTGGACTCACTGTGCTGCATCCCCAGTGGTGCCAGTGCACTCTCTGGACTCACTGCAGTGTATCCCCTGTTGTGCCAGTGCACTCTGTGGACTCACTGCACTGCATCCCAGTGGTGCCACTGCACTCTCTGGACTCACTGCAGTGCATCCCCAGTGGTGCCATTGCACTCTCTGGACTCACTGCAGTGCAGCCCCAGTGGTGCCAGTGCACTCTCCGCACTCACTGCACTGCATCCCTATTGGTGCCAGTGCACTCTCTGGACTCACTGCAGTGCATCCCCAAGGTGCCAGTGCACTCTCTGGACTCACTGCACTGCATCCCCAGTGGTGCCAGTGCACTCTCTGGACTCACCGGGGTGCATCCCCAGTGGTGCCAGTGCACTCTCTGGACTCACTGCAGTGCATCCCCTGTAGTGCGAGTACACTCTCTGGACTCACTACAGTGCATCCCCAGTTGGTGCCAGTGCACTCTCTGGACTCACTGCACTGCATCCCCAGTGGTGCCAGTGCACTCTCTGGACCCACTGCACTGCATTCCCAGTGGTGCCAGTGCACTCTCTGGACTCACTGCAGTGCATCCCCAGTGGTGCCAGTGCACTCTCTGGACTCACTGCACTGCATCCCCAGTGGTGCCAGTGCACTCTCTGGAATCACTGCACTGCATCCCCAGTGGTGACAGTGCACTCTCTGGACTCACTGCAGTGTATCCCCATTGGAGCCGGTGCACTCTCTGGACTCACTAAACTGCATCCCCAGTGGTGCCAGTGCAGTCTCTGGACTCACTGCAGTGCATCCCCAGTGGTGCCAGTGCACTGTCTGGACTCACTGCAGTTTATCCCCAGTGGTGCAAGGGCGCTCTCTGGACTCACAGCACTGCATCCCCAGTGGTGCCAGTGCACTCTCTGGACTCACTGCACTGCATCCCCAGTGGTTCCAGTGCACTCTCTGGAGTCACTGCACTGCATCCCCAGTGGTTCCAGTGCACTCTCTGGAGTCACTGCACTGCATCCCCATTGGTGCCAGTACACTCTCTGGACTCACTAAACTGCATCCCCAGTGGTGCCAGAGAACTCTCTCACTCACTGCAGTGCATCCCCACTGGTGCCAGTGCACTGTCTGGACTCACTGCAGTTTATCCCGAGTGGTGCAAGGGCACTCTCTGGACTCACTGCAGTGCATCCCCATTGGTGCCAGTGCACTCTCTGGACTCACTACACTAAAACCCCAGTGGTGCCAGTGCAGTCTCTGGAGTCACTGCAGTGCATCCCCAGTGCTGCCAGTGCACTCTCTGGACTCACCGGGGTGCATCCCCAGTGGTGCCAGTGCACTCTCTGGACTCACTGCGGTGCATCCCCTTTTGTGCCAGTGCACTCTCTGGACTCACTGCACTGCATCCCCAGTGGTGACAGTGCACTCTCTGGACTCCCTGCAGTGTATCCCCATTGGAGCCGGTGCACTCTCTGGACTCACTAAACTGCATCCCCAGTGGTGCCAGTGCAGTCTCTGGACTCACTGCAGTGCATCCCCAGTGGTGCCAGTGCACTGTCTGGACTCACTGCAGTTTATCCCCAGTGGTGCAAGGGCACTCTCTGGACTCACAGCACTGCATCCCCAGTGGTGCCAGTGCACTCTCTGGACTCACTGCACTGCATCCCCAGTGGTTCCAGTGCACTCTCTGGAGTCACTGCACTGCATCCCCATTGGTGCCAGTACACTATCTGGACTCACTAAACTGCATCCCCAGTGGTGCCAGAGAACTCTCTCACTCACTGCAGTGCATCCCCACTGGTGCCAGTGCACTGTCTGGACTCACTGCAGTTTATCCCGAGTGGTGCAAGGGCACTCTCTGGACTCACTGCAGTGCATCCCCATTGGTGCCAGTGCACTCTCTGGACTCACTGCACTAAAACCCCAGTGGTGCCAGTGCAGTCTCTGGACTCACTGCACTGCATCCCCAGTGGTGCCAGTGCACTCTCTGGCCTCACCGGGGTGCATCCCCAGTGGTGCCAGTGCACTCTCTGGACTCACTGCAGTGCATGCCCTGTGGTGCCATTACACTCTCTGGACTCACTGCAGTGCATCCCCAGTGGTGCCAGTGCACTCTCTGGACTCACTGCAGTGCATCCCCAGTGGTGCCAGTGCACTCTCTGGACTCACTGCAGTGCATCCCCAGTGGTGCCAGTGCACTCTCTGGACTCACTGCACTGCATCACCATTGGTGCCAGGGCACTCTCCGGACTCACTGCAGTGCATCCGCAGTGGTGCCAGTGCACTCTTTCGAGTCACTGCACTGCATCCCCATTAGTGCCAGTGCACTCTCTGGACTCACTGCAGTGCATCCCCAGTGGTGCCAGTGTACACTCTGGACTCACTGCACTGCACCACCTGTGGTGCCAGTGCACTCTCTGGACTCACTGCACTGCATCCCCAGTGGTGCCAGTGCACTCTCTGGACTCACTGCAGTGCATCCCCAGTGGTGCCAGTGCACTCTCTGGACTCACTGCACTCCATCCCCACTGGTGCCAGTCCACTCTCTGGACTCACGGCACTGCATCCCCAGTGGTGCCAGTGCAATCTCTCCACTCATGCACTGCATCCCCAGTGGTGCCAGTGCACTCTTTGGACTCACTGCACTGCATGAACAGTGGTGCCAGTGCACTCTCTGGACTCACTGCACTGCATCCACAGTGGTGCCAGTGTAGTCTCTGGACTCACTGCAGTGCATCCCCAGTTGTGGCAGTGCAATCTCAGGACTCACTGCAGTGCAGCTCCAGTTGCTGCCAGTGCAGGCTCTGGACTCACTGCAGTGCATCCCCAGTGGTGCCAGTGCACTCTCTGGACTCACTGCAGTGCATCCCCAGTGGTGCCAGTGCACTCTCTGGACTCACTGCACTGCATCCCCAGTGGTGCCAGTGCACTCTCTGGACTCACTGCAGTGCATCCCCAGTGGTGCCAGTGCACTCTCTGGACTCACTGCACTGCATCCCCAGTGGTGCCAGTGCACTTTCTGGAGTCACTGCAGTGCATCCCCAGTGGTGCCAGTGCACTCTCTGCACTCACTGCACTGCATCCCCAGAAGTGCCAGTGCACTCTCTGGACCCACTGCAGTGCATCCCCAGCGGTGCCAGTGCACTCTCTGGACTCACTGCAGTGCATCCCCAGTGGTGCCAGTGCACTCTCTGTAGTCACTGCGCTGCATCCCCAGTGGTGACAGTGCACTCTCTGGACTCACTGTGCTGCATCCCCAGTGGTGCCAGTGCACTCTCTGGACTCACTGCAGTGTATCCCCTGTTGTGCCAGTGCACTCTCTGGACTCACTGCACTGCATCCCAGTGGTGCCACTGCACTCTCTGGACTCACTGCAGTGCAGCCCCAGTGGTGCCAGTGCACTCTCTGGACTCACTGCAGTGCATCCCCATTGGTGCCAGTGCACTCTCTGGACTCACTGCACTAAAACCCCAGTGGTGACAGTGCAGTCTCTGGACTCACTGCACTGCATCCCCAGTGGTGCCAGTGCACTCTCTGGACTCACCGGGGTGCATCCCCAGTTGTGCCAGTGCACTCTCTGGACTCACTGCACTGCATCCCCTGTAGTGCGAGTACACTCTCTGGACTCACTGCACTGCATCCCCAGTGGTGCCAGTGCACTCTCTGGACTCACTGCACTGCATCCCCAGTGGTGCCAGTGCACTCTCTGGACTCACTGCACTGCATCCCCATTAGTGCCAGTGCATTCTCTGGACTCACTGCAGTGCATCGCTACTGGTGCCTGTGCACTCTCTGGACTCACTGCACTGCATCCCCAGTGGTGCCAGTGCACTCTCTGTAGTCACTGCGCTGCATTCCCAGTGGTGCCAGTGCACTCTCTGGACTCACTGCACTGCCTCCCCAGTGGTGCCAGTGCACTCTCTGGACTCACTGCACTTCATCCCCAGTGGTGCCAGTGCACTTTCTGGAGTCACTGCAGTGCATCCCCTGTTGTGCCAGTGCACTCTCTGCACTCACTGCACTGCATCCCCAGAAGTGCCAGTGCACTCTCTGGACCCACTGCAGTGCATCCCCAGTGGTGCCAGTGCACTCTCTGGACTCACTGCAGTGCATCCCCAGTTGTGCCAGTGCACTCTCTGTAGTCACTGCGCTGCATCCCCAGTGGTGACAGTGCACTCTCTGGACTCACTGTGCTGCATCCCCAGTGGTGCCAGTGCACTCTCTGGACTCACTGCAGTGTATCCCCTGTTGTGCCAGTGCACTCTGTGGACTCACTGCACTGCATCCCAGTGGTGCCACTGCACTCTCTGGACTCACTGCAGTGCATCCCCAGTGCTGCCAGTGCACTCTCTGGACTCACTGCACTGCATCTCCATTGGTGCCAGTGCACTCTCTGGACTCACTGCACTAAAACCCCAGTGGTGCCAGTGCAATCTCTGGACTCTCTGCACTGCATCCCCAGTGGTGCCAGTGCACTCTCTGGACTCACTGCACTGCATCCCCTGTAGTGCGAGTACACTCTCTGGACTCACTACAGTGCATCCCTTGTGGTGCCTTTGCACTCTCAGGACTCACTGCACTGCATCCCCAGTGGTGCCAGTGCACTCTCTGGACTCACTGCACTGCATCCCCAGTGGTGCCAGTGCACTCTCTGAACTCAGTGCACTGCATCCCCAATGGTGCCACTGCACTCTCTGGACACACTGCAGTGCATCCCCAGTGGTGCCAGTGCACTCTCTGAGCTCTTTGCAGTGCATCCCAAGTGGTGCCAGTGCACTCTCTGGACTCACTGCACTGCATCCCCGGTGGTGCCAGTGCACTCTCTGGACTCACTGCAGTGCATCCCCAGTGGTGCCAGTGCCCTCTCTGTACTCAGTGCACTGCATCCCCAATGGTGCCAGTGCACTCTCTGGACTCACTGCACTGCATTCACAGTGGTGCCAGTGCACTCTCTGGACTCACTGCAGTGCATCCCCAGTGGTGCCAGTGCACTCTCTGGACCCACTGCAGTGCAACCCCACTGGTGCCAGTGCACTCTCTGTAGTCACTGCACTGCGTCCCCAGTGGTGCCAGTGCACTCTCTGGACTCACTGCAGTGTATCCCCTGTTGTGCCAGTGCACTCTGTGGACTCACTGCACTGCATCCCAGTGGTGCCACTGCACTCTCTGGACTCACTGCAGTGCATCCCCAGTGCTGCCAGTGCACTCTCTGGACTCACTGCAGTGCAGCCCCAGTGGTGCCAGTGCACTCTGTGGACTCACTGCACTGCATCTCCATTGGTGCCAGTGCACTCTCTGGACTCACTGCACTAAAACCCCAGTGGTGCCAGTGCAATCTCTGGACTCACTGCACTGCATCCCCAGTGGTGCCAGTGCACTCTCTGGACTCACTGCACTGCATCCCCTGTAGTGCGAGTACACTCTCTGGACTCACTACAGTGCATCCCTTGTGGTGCCTTTGCACTCTCAGGACTCACTGCACTGCATCCCCAGTGGTGCCAGTGCACTCTCTGGACTCACTGCACTGCATCCCCAGTGGTGCCAGTGCACTCTCTGAACTCAGTGCACTGCATCCCCAATGGTGCCACTGCACTCTCTGGACACACTGCAGTGCATCCCCAGTGGTGCCAGTGCACTCTCTGAGCTCTTTGCAGTGCATCCCAAGTGGTGCCAGTGCACTCTCTGGACTCACTGCACTGCATCCCCGGTGGTGCCAGTGCACTCTCTGGACTCACTGCAGTGCATCCCCAGTGGTGCCAGTGCCCTCTCTGTACTCAGTGCACTGCATCCCCAATGGTGCCAGTGCACTCTCTGGACTCACTGCACTGCATTCCCAGTGGTGCCAGTGCACTCTCTGGACTCACTGCAGTGCATCCCCAGTGGTGCCAGTGCACTCTCTGGACCCACTGCAGTGCAACCCCACTGGTGCCAGTGCACTCTCTGTAGTCACTGCACTGCGTCCCCAGTGGTGCCAGTGCACTCTCTGGACTCACTGCAGTGTATCCCCTGTGGTGCCAGTGCACTCTGTGGACTCACTGCACTGCATCCCCAGTGGTGCCAGTGCACTCTCTGGAGTCGCAGCACTGCATCAACAGTGGTGCCAGTGCACTCTCTGGAGTCACTGCACTGCATCCCCAGTGCTGCCAGTGCACTCTCTGGACTCACTGCAGTGCATCCCCAGTGGTGCCAGTGCACTCTCTGGACTCACTGCACTGCATCCCCAGTGGTGCCAGTGCACTCTCTGGACTCACTGCACTTCATCCCCAGTGGTGCCAGTGCACTCTCTGGACTCACTGCATTGCATCCCCAGTGGTGCCAAGGCACTCTCTGGACTCACTGCACTGCATCCCCAGTGGTGCCACTGCACTCTCTGGACTCACTGCACTGCATCACCGTTGGTGCCAGGGCACTCTCCGGAGTCACTGCAGTGCATCCGCAGTGGTGCCAGTGCACTCTTTCGAGTCACTGCAGTGCATCCCCAGTGGTGCCAGTGCAGTCTCTGAAATCACTGCAGTGAATCCCCAGTGGTGCCAGTGCACTCTCTGCACTCACTGCACTGCATCCCCAGTGGTGCCAGTGCACTCTGTGGACTCACTGCAGTGCATCCCCAGTGTTGCCAGTGCACTCTCTGGAGTCACTGCACTGCATCCCCAGTGGTGCCAGTGCACTCTCTGGACTCACTGCACTGCATCCCCAGTGGTGCCAGTGCACTCTCTAGACTCACTGCAGTGCATCCCCAGTGGCGCCAGTGTACTCTCTGGACTCACTGCACTGCATCCCCAGTGGTGCCAGTGCACTCTCTGGACTCACTGCACTGCATCCCCAGTTGTGCCAGTGCACTCTCTGGACTCACCGGGGTGCATACCCAGTGGTGCCAGTGCACTCTCTGGACTCACTGCAGTGCTTTCGCACTGGTGCCAGTGCACTCTCTGGACTCACTGCACTGCATCCCCAGTGGTGCCAGTGCACTCTCTGGACTCACTGATGTGCATCCCTTGTGGTGCCTTTGCACTCTCAGGACTCACTGCACTGCATCCCCAGTGGTGCCAGTGCACTCTCTGGACTCAGTGCACTGCATCCCCAGTGGTGCCAGTGCACTCTCTGAACTCAGTGCACTGCATCCCCAATGGTGCCACTGCACTCTCTGGACACACTGCAGTGCATCCCCAGTGGTGCCAGTGCACTCTCTGAGATCTTTGCAGTGCATCCCAAGTGGTGCCAGTGCACTCTCTGGACTCACTGCACTGCATCCCCAGTGGTGCCAGTGCACTCTCTGGACTCACGGCAGTGCATCCCCAGTGGTGCCAGTGCACTCTCTGGACTCACTGCAGTGTAGCTCAGTGGTGCCAGAGCACTCGCTGGACTCACTGCACTGCATCCCCAGTGGTGCCAGTGCACTCTCTGGACTCACTGCACTGCATCCCCAGTGGTGCCAGTGCACTGTCTGGACTCACTGCAGTATATCGCCATTGGAGCCGGTGCACTCTCTGGACTCACTAAACTGCATCCCCAGTGGTGCCAGAGAACTCTCTGGTCTCACTGCAGTGCATCCCCAGTGGTGCCAGTGCACTCTCTGGACTCACTGCACTAAAACCCCAGTGGTGCCAGTGCACTCTCTGGACTCACTGCACTGCATCCCCAGTTGTGCCAGTGCACTCTCTGGACTCACCGGGGTGCATACCCAGTGGTGCCAGTGCACTCTCTGGACTCACTGCAGTGCTTCCGCACTGGTGCCAGTGGACTCTCTGCACTCACTGCACTGCATCAAAAGTGGTGCCTCTGCACTCTCTGGAGTCACTGCACTGCATCCCCAGTGGTGCCAGTGCACTCTCTGGACTCACTGTAGTGCATCCCCAGTGGTGCCAGTGCACTCTCTGGACTCACTGCACTGCATCCCCAGTGGTGCCAGTGCACTCTCTGGACTCACTGCAGTGCATCCGTTGTGGTGCCTTTGCACTCTCAGGACTCACTGCACTGCATCCCCAGTGGTGCCAGTGCACTCTCTGGACTCAGTGCACTGCATCCCCAGTTTTGCCAGTGCACTCTCTGAACTCAGTGCACTGCATCCCCAATGGTGCCACTGCACTCTCTGGACTCACTGCAGTGCATCCCCAGTGGTGCCAGTGCACTCTATGGACTCACTGCACTGCATCCTCATTTGTGCCAGTGCACTCTCTGAGCTCTTTGCAGTGCATCCAAAGTGGTGCCAGTGCACTCTCTGGACTCACTGCACTGCATCCCCAGTGGTGCCAGTGCACTCTCTGGACTCACGGCAGTGCATCCCCAGTGGTGCCAGTGCACTCTCTGGACTCACTGCACTGCATCCCCAGTGGTGCCAGTGTAGTCTCTGGACTCACAGCAGTGCATTCCCAGTGGTGCCAGTGCAACTACTGGACTCACTGCAGTGTAGCTCAGTGGTGCCAGAGCACTCTCTGGACTCACTGCACTGCATCCCCAGTGGTGCCAGTGCACTCTCTGGACTCACTGCACTACATCCCCAGTGGTGCCAGTGCACTGTCTGGACTCACTGCAGTATATCGCCATTGGAGCCGGTGCACTCTCTGGACTCACTAAACTGCATCCCCAGTGGTGCCAGAGAACTCTCTGGTCTCACTGCACTGCATCCCCAGTGGTGCCAGTGCACTGTCTGGACTCACTGCATCCCCAGTGGTGCCAGGGCACTCTCTGGACTCACTGCACTGCATCCCCAGTGGTGCCAGTGCACTCTCTGGACTCACTGCACTGCATCACCTGTGGTGCCAGTACACTCTCTGGACTCACTGCAGTGCATCCCCAGTGGTGCCAGTGTACTCTCTGCACTCACTGCACTGCATCACCAGTGGTGCCAGTGCACTCTCTGGACTCACTGCAGTGCATCCCCAGTGGTGCCAGTGCACTTTCTGGAGTCACTGCAGTGCATCCCCTGTTGTGCCAGTGCACTCTCTGCACTCACTGCACTGCATCCCCAGTGGTGCCAGTGCACTCTCTGGACTCACTGCACTGCATCCCCAGTGGTTCCATTGCACTCTCTGGACTCACTGCATTGGATCCCCAGTGGTGTCAGTGCACTCTCTGGACTCAGTGCAGTGCATCCCCAGTGGTGCCAGTGCACTCTCTGGACTCACTGCACTGCTTCCCCACTGGTGCCAGTGCACTCTCTGGACTCACTGCACTGCATCCCCCGTGGTGCCAGTGCACTCTCTAGACTCACTGTAGTGCATCCGCAGTAGTGCCAGTGCACTCTTTCGAGTCACTGCACTGCATCCCCATTAGTGCCAGTGCAATCTCTGGACTCATTGCAGTGCATCCCCAGTGGTGCCAGTGCACTCTCTGGACTCACGGCACTGCATCCCCAGTGGTGCCAGTGCACTCTCTGGACTCACTGCACTGCATCCCTAATGGTGCCAGTGCACTCTCTGGACTCACTGCAGTGCATCCAAAGTGGTGCCAGTGCACTCTCTGCACTCACTGCACTGCATCCCCAGTGGTGCCAGTGCACTCTCTGCACTCACTGCACTGCATCCCCGCTGTTCCCAGAGCACTCTCTGGAGTCACCGAGGTGCATCCCCAGTGGTGCCAGTGCACTCTCTGGAGTCACCGCACTGCATCCCCAGTGGTGCCAGTGCACTCTCTGGACTCACTGCAGTGCAGCCCCTGAGGTGCCAGTGTACTCTCTGGACTCACTGCACTGCATCCCCAGTGGTGACAGTGCACTCTCTGGAATCACTGAAGTGCATCCCCTGTGGTGCCATTGCACTCTCTGGACTCACCGCACTGCATCCCCAGTGGTGCCTGTGCACTCTCTTGAGTCACTGCACTGCATCCCCAGTGGAGCCAGTGCACTCTATGGATTAACTGCACTGCATCCCCAGTGGTGCCAGTGCACTGTCTGGACTCACTGCACTGCATCCCCAGTGGTGCCAGTGCACTGTCTGGACTCACTGCACTGCATCCCCATTGGTGCCAGTGCACTCTCTTGACTCACTGCACTGCATCCCCAGTGGTTCCAGTGCACTCTCTGGATCACTGCACTGCATCACCATTGGTGCCAGGGCACTCTCCGGACTCACTGCAGTGCATCCCCAGTGGTGCCAGTGCACTCTTTCGAGTCACTGCAGTGCATCCCCAGTGGTGCCAGTGCATTCTCTGGACTCACTGCGGTGCATCCCCATTGGTGCCAGTGCAGTCTCTGGAGTCACTGCAGTGCATCCCCAGTGGTGCCAGTGCACTCTCTGGACTCACTGCACTGCATCCCCAGTGCTGACAGTGCACTCTCTGGACTCACTGCACTGCATCCCCAGTGGTGCCAGTGTACTCTCTGGACTCAGTGCACTGCATCCCCAGTGGTGCTGTGCACTCTCTGGACTCACTGCATTGCATCCCCAGTGGTGCCAGTGCACTCTCTGGGCTCAGTGCACTGCATCCCCAGTGGTGCCAGTGCACTCTCTGGACTCACTGCGGTGCATCCCCTTTTGTGCCAGTGCACTCTCTGGACTCACTGCACTGCATCCCCAGTGGTGCCAGTGCACTCTCTGGAGTCACTGCACTGCATCCCCAGTGGTGCCAGTGCACTCTCTGGAATCACTGCAGTGCATCCCCAGTGGTGCCAGTGCACTCTCTGGACTCACTGCAGTGCATCCCCAGTGGTGCCAGTGCACTCTCTGCACTCACTGCACTGCATCACCAGGGGTGCCAGTGCACTCTCTGGAGACGCAGCACTGCATCAACAGTGGTGCCTCTGCACTCCCTGGAGTCACTGCACTGCATCCCCAGTGCTGCCAGTGCACTCTCTGGACTCACTGCAGTGCATCCCCAGTGGTGCCAGTGCACTCTCTGCACTCACTGCACTGCATCCCCAGTGGTGCCAGTGCACTCTCTGGAGACGCAGCACTGCATCAACAGTGGTGCCTCTGCACTCCCTGGAGTCACTGCACTGCATCCCCAGTGCTGCCAGTGCACTCTCTGGACTCACTGCAGTGCATCCCCAGTTGTGCCAGTGCACTCTCTGGACTCACTGCAGTGCATCCCCAGTGGTGCCAGTGCACTCTCTGGACTCACTGCACTGCATCCCCAGTGGTGCCAGTGCACTCTCTGGACTCACTGCATTGCATCCCCAGTGGTGCCAGTGCACTCTCTGGACTCACTGCACTGCATCCCCAGTGCTGCCACTGCACTCTCTGGACTCACTGCACTGCATCACCATTGGTGCCAGGGCACTCTCCGGACTCACTGCAGTGCATCCCCAGTGGTGCCAGTGCACTCTTTCGAGTCACTGCAGTGCATCCCCAGTGGTGCCAGTGCACTCTCTGGACTCACTGCAGTGCATCCCCAGTGGTGCCAGTGCACTCTCTGGAATCACTGCAGTGCATCCCCAGTGTTCCCAGAGCGCTCTCTGGACTCACCGCAGTGCATCCCCTGTGGGTGCCAGTGCACTCTCTGGACTCACTGCAGTGCATCCACAGTGGTGCCAGTGCACTCTCTGCACTCAGTGCACTGCATCCCCAGTGGTGCCAGTGCACTCTCTGAACTCAGTGCACTGCATCCCCAATGGTGCCACTGCACTCTCTGGACACACTGCAGTGCATCCCCAGTGGTGCCAGTGCACTCTTTCGAGTCACTGCACTGCATCCCCATTAGTGCCAGTGCATTCTCTGGACTCATTGGATTGCATGCCCAGTGGTGCCAGTGCACTCTCTGGACTCACTGCACTGCATCCCCTGTGGTGCCAGTGCCCTCTCTGGACTCACTGCACTGCATCCCCAGTGGTGCCAGTGTACTCTGGACTCACTGCACTGCATCCCCAGTGCTGACAGTGCACTCTCTGGACTCACTGCACTGCATCCCCAGTGGTGCCAGTGCATTCTCTGGACTCACTGCACTGCATCCCCAGTGGTGCCAGTGTACTCTCTGGACTCACTGCAGTGCATCCCCTTTTGTGCCAGTGCACTCTCTGGAGTCACTGCACTGCATCCCCAGTGGTGCCAGTGCACTCTCTGGACTCACTGCACTGCATCCCCTGTGGTGCCAGTGCCCTCTCTGGACTCACTGCACTGCATCCGCAGTGGTGCCACTGCACTCTCTGGACTCACTGCACTGCATCACCATTGGTGCCAGGGCACTCTCCGGACTCACTGCAGTGCATCCCCAGTGGTGCCAGTGCACTCTTTCGAGTCACTGCAGTGCATCCCCAGTGGTGCCAGTGTACTCTCTGGACTCACTGCAGTGCATCCCCTTTTGTGCCAGTGCACTCTCTGGAGTCACTGCACTGCATCCCCAGTGGTGCCAGTGCACTCTCTGGACTCACTGCAGTGCATCCCCTGTGGTGCCAGTGCACTCTCAGGACTCACTGCACTGCATCCCCAGTGGTGCCTGTGCACTCCCTTGAGTCACTGCACTGCATCCCCAGTGGAGCCAGTGCACTCTATGGACTAACTGCACTGCATCCCCAGTGGTGCCAGTGCACTGTCTGGACTCACTGCACTGCATCCCCAGTGGTGCCAGTGCACTCTCTGGACTCACTGCACTGCATTCCCAGTGGTTCCAGTGCACTCTCTGGATCACTGCACTGCATCACCATTGGTGCCAGGGCACTCTCCGGACTCACTGCAGTGCATCCCCAGTGGTGCCAGTGCACTCTTTCGAGTCACTGCACTGCATTCCCAGTGGTGCCAGTGCATTCTCTGGACTCACTGCACTGCATCCCCAGTGGTGCCAGTGCACTCTCTGGACTCACTGCACTGCATCACCTGTGGTGCCATTACACTCTCTGGACTCACTGCAGTGCATCCCCAGTGGTGCCAGTGTACTCTCTGCACTCACTGCACTGCATCACCAGTGGTGCCAGTGCACTCTCTGGACTCACTGCAGTGCATCCCCAGTGGTGCCAGTGCACTTTCTGGAGTCACTGCAGTGCATCCCCTGTTGTGCCAGTGCACTCTCTGCACTCACTGCACTGCATCCCCAGTGGTGCCAGTGCACTCTCTGGACTCACTGCACTGCATCCCCAGTGGTTCCATTGCACTCTCTGGACTCACTGCATTGGATCCCCAGTGGTGTCAGTGCACTCTCTGGACTCAGTGCAGTGCATCCCCAGTGGTGCCAGTGCACTCTCTGGACTCACTGCAGTGCTTCCCCACTGGTGCCAGTGCACTCTCAGGACTCACTGCACTGCATCCCCAGTGGTGCCAGTGCACTCTCTGGACTCACTGCAGTGCATCCGCAGTAGTGCCAGTGCACTCCTTCGAGTCACTGCACTGCATCCCCATTAGTGCCAGTGCAATCTCTGGACTCATTGCAGTGCATCCCCAGTGGTGCCAGTGCACTCTCTGGACTCACTGCACTACATCCCCAGTGGTGCCAGTGCACTCTCTGCACTCACTGCACTGCATCCCTAATGGTGCCAGTGCACTCTCTGGACTCACTGCAGTGCATCCAAAGTGGTGCCAGTGCACTCTCTGCACTCACTGCACTGCATCCCCAGTGGTGCCAGTGCACTCTCTGCACTCACTGCACTGCATCCCCGCTGTTCCCAGAGCACTCTCTGGAGTCACCGAGGTGCATCCCCAGTGGTGCCAGTGCACTCTCTGGAGTCACCGCACTGCATCCCCAGTGGTGCCAGTGCACTCTCTGGACTCACTGCAGTGCAGCCCCTGAGGTGCCAGTGTACTCTCTGGACTCACTGCACTGCATCCCCAGTGGTGACAGTGCACTCTCTGGACTCACAGCAGTGCATTCCCAGTGGTTCCAGTGCAACTACTGGACTCACTGCAGTGTAGCTCAGTGGTGCCAGAGCACTCTCTGGACTCACTGCACTGCATCCCCAGTGGTGCCAGTGCACTCTCTGGACTCACTGCACTACATCCCCAGTGGTGCCAGTGCACTGTCTGGACTCACTGCAGTATATCGCCATTGGAGCCGGTGCACTCTCTGGACTCACTAAACTGCATCCCCAGTGGTGCCAGAGAACTCTCTGGTCTCACTGCAGTGCATCCCCAGTGGTGCCAGTGCACTGTCTGGACTCACTGCATCCCCAGTGGTGCCAGGGCACTCTCTGGACTCACTGCAGTGCATCCCCAGTGGTGCCAGTGTACTCTCTGCACTCACTGCACTGCATCACCAGTGGTGCCAGTGCACTCTCTGGACTCACTGCACTCCATCCCCACTGGTGCCAGTGCACTTTCTGGAGTCACTGCAGTGCATCCCCAGTGGTGCCAGTGCACTCTCTGCACTCACTGCACTGCATCCCCAGTGGTGCCAGTGCACTCTCTGGACTCACTGCACTGCATCCCCAGTGGTTCCATTGTACTCTCTGGACTCACTGCATTGGATCCCCAGTGGTGTCAGTGCACTCTCTGGACTCAGTGCAGTGCATCCCCAGTGGTGCCAGTGCACTCTCTGGACTCACTGCAGTGCTTCCCCACTGGTGCCAGTGCACTCTCTGGACTCACTGCACTGCATCCCCAGTGGTGCCAGTGCACTCTCTGGACTCACTGTAGTGCATCCGCAGTAGTGCCAGTGCACTCTTTCGAGTCACTGCAATGCATCCCCATTAGTGCCAGTGCAATCTCTGGACTCATTGCAGTGCATCCCCAGTGGTGCCAGTGCACTCTCTGGACTCACTGCACTGCATCCCCAGTGGTGCCAGTGCACTCTCTGGACTCACTGCACTGCATCCCTAATGGTGCCAGTGCACTCTCTGGACTCACTGCAGTGCATCCAAAGTGGTGCCAGTGCACTCTCTGCACTCACTGCACTGCATCCCCAGTGGTGCCAGTGCACTCTCTGCACTCACTGCACTGCATCCCCGCTGTTCCCAGAGCACTCTCTGGAGTCACCGAGGTGCATCCCCAGTGGTGCCAGTGCACTCTCTGGAGTCACCGCACTGCATCCCCAGTGGTGCCAGTGCACTCTCTGGACTCACTGCAGTGCAGCCCCTGAGGTGCCAGTGTACTCTCTGGACTCACTGCACTGCATCCCCAGTGGTGACAGTGCACTCTCTGGAATCACTGCAGTGCATCCCCTGTGGTGCCATTGCACTCTCTGGACTCACCGCACTGCATCCCCAGTGGTGCCTGTGCACTCTCTTGAGTCACTGCACTGCATCCCCAGTGGAGCCAGTGCACTCTATGGATTAACTGCACTGCATCCCCAGTGGTGCCAGTGCACTGTCTGGACTCACTGCACTGCATCCCCAGTGGTGGCAGTGCACTGTCTGGACTCACTGCACTGCATCCCCATTGGTGCCAGTGCACTCTCTGGACTCACTGCACTGCATCCCCAGTGGTTCCAGTGCACTCTCTGGATCACTGCACTGCATCACCATTGGTGCCAGGGCACTCTCCGGACTCACTGCAGTGCATCCCCAGTGGTGCCAGTGCACTCTTTCGAGTCACTGCACTGCATCCCCAGTGGTGCCAGTGCATTCTCTGGACTCACTGCGGTGCATCCCCAGTGGTGCCAGTGCAGTCTCTGGAGTCACTGCAGTGCATCCCCAGTGGTGCCAGTGCATTCTCTGGACTCACTGCACTGCATCCCCAGTGCTGACAGTGCACTCTCTGGACTCACTGCACTGCATCCCCAGTGGTGCCAGTGTACTCTCTGGACTCAGTGCACTGCATCCCCAGTGGTGCTGTGCACTCTCTGGACTCACTGCATTGCATCCCCAGTGGTGCCAGTGCACTCTCTGGGCTCACTGCACTGCATCCCCAGTGGTGCCAGTGCACTCTCTGGACTCACTGCGGTGCATCCCCTTTTGTGCCAGTGCACTCTCTGGACTCACTGCACTGCATCCCCAGTGGTGCCAGTGCACTCTCTGCACTCACTGCACTGCATCACCAGGGGTGCCAGTGCACTCTCTGGACTCACTGCAGTGCATCCCCAGTGGTGCCAGTGCACTCTCTGGACTAACTGCACTGCATCCCCAGTGGTGCCAGTGCACTCTCTGGAGACGCAGCACTGCATCAACAGTGGTGCCTCTGCACTCCCTGGAGTCACTGCACTGCATCCCCAGTGCTGCCAGTGCACTCTCTGGACTCACTGCAGTGCATCCCCAGTGGTGCCAGTGCACTCTCTGGACTCACTGCAGTGCATCCCCAGTGGTGCCAGTGCACTCTCTGGACTCACTGCACTGCATCCCCAGTGGTGCCAGTGCACTCTCTGGACTCACTGCATTGCATCCCCAGTGGTGCCAGTGCACTCTCTGGACTCACTGCACTGCATCCCCAGTGGTGCCACTGCACTCTCTGGACTCACTGCACTGCATCACCATTGGTGCCAGGGCACTCTCCGGACTCACTGCAGTGCATCCCCAGTGGTGCCAGTGCACTCTTTCGAGTCACTGCAGTGCATCCCCAGTGGTGCCAGTGCACTCTCTGGACTCACTGCAGTGTATCCCCTGTGGTGCCAGTGCACTCTCTGGACTCACTGCACTGCATCCCCAGTGGTGCCAGTGCACTCTCTGGAATCACTGCAGTGCATCCCCAGTGTTCCCAGAGCACTCTCTGGACTCACTGCAGTGCATCCCCTGTGGGTGCCAGTGCACTCTCTGGACTCACTGCAGTGCATCCACAGTGGTGCCAGTGCACTCTCTGCACTCACTGCACTGCATCCCCAGTGGTGCCACTGCACTCTCTGGGCTCACTGCACTGCATCACCATTGGTGCCAGTGCACTCTCCGGACTCACTGCAGTGCATCCGCAGTGGTGCCAGTGCACTCTTTCGAGTCACTGCACTGCATCCCCATTAGTGCCAGTGCATTCTCTGGACTCATTGGATTGCATGCCCAGTGGTGCCAGTGCACTCTCTGGACTCACTGCACTGCATCCCCTGTGGTGCCAGTGCCCTCTCTGGACTCACTGCACTGCATCCCCAGTGGTGCCAGTGTACTCTGGACTCACTGCACTGCATCCCCAGTGCTGACAGTGCACTCTCTGGACTCACTGCACTGCATCCCCAGTGGTGCCAGTGCATTCTCTGGACTCACTGCACTGCATCCCCAGTGGTGCCAGTGTACTCTCTGGACTCACTGCAGTGCATCCCCTTTTGTGCCAGTGCACTCTCTGGAGTCACTGCACTGCATCCCCAGTGGTGCCAGTGCACTCTCTGGACTCACTGCACTGCATCCCCTGTGGTGCCAGTGCCCTCTCTGGACTCACTGCACTGCATCCCCAGTGGTGCCAGTGTACTCTGGACTCACTGCACTGCATCCCCAGTGCTGGCAGTGCACTCTCTGGACTCACTGCACTGCATCCCCAGTGGTGCCGGTGCATTCTCTGGACTCACTGCACTGCATCCCCAGTGGTGCCAGTGTACTCTCTGGACTCACTGCAGTGCATCCCCTTTTGTGCCAGTGCACTCTCTGGAGTCACTGCACTGCATCCCCAATGGTGCCAGTGCACTCTCTGGACTCACTGCACTGCATCCCCTGTGGTGCCAGTGCACTCTCAGGACTCACTGCACTGCATCCCCAGTGGTGTCTGTGCACTCTCTTGAGTCACTGCACTGCATCCCCAGTGGAGCCAGTGCACTCTATGGACTAACTGCACTGCATCCCCAGTGGTGCCAGTGCACTGTCTGGACTCACTGCACTGCATCCCCAGTGGTGCCAGTGCACTCTCTGGACTCACTGCACTGCATTCCCAGTGGTTCCAGTGCACTCTCTTGATCACTGCACTGCATCATCATTGGTGCCAGGGCACTCTCCGGACTCACTGCAGTGCATCCCCAGTGGTGCCAGTGCACTCTTTCGAGTCACTGCACTGCATTCCCAGTGGTGCCAGTGCATTCTCTGGACTCACTGCACTGCATCCCCAGTGGTGCCAGTGCACTCTCTGGACTCACTGCACTGCATCACCTGTGGTGCCATTACACTCTCTGGACTCACTGCAGTGCATCCCCAGGGGTGCCAGTGTACTCTCTGCACTCACTGCACTGCATCACCAGTGGTGCCAGTGCACTCTCTGGACTCACTGCAGTGCATCCCCAGTGGTGCCAGTGCACTTTCTGGAGTCACTGCAGTGCATCCCCTGTTGTGCCAGTGCACTCTCTGCACTCACTGCACTGCATCCCCAGTGGTGCCAGTGCACTCTCTGGACTCACTGCACTGCATCCCCAGTGGTTCCATTGCACTCTCTGGACTCACTGCATTGGATCCCCAGTGGTGTCAGTGCACTCTCTGGACTCAGTGCAGTGCATCCCCAGTGGTGCCAGTGCACTCTCTGGACTCACTGCAGTGCTTCCCCACTGGTGCCAGTGCACTCTCTGGACTCACTGCACTGCATCCCCAGTGGTGCCAGTGCACTCTCTGGACTCACTGCAGTGCATCCGCAGTAGTGCCAGTGCACTCTTTCGAGTCACTGCACTGCATCCCCATTAGTGCCAGTGCAATCTCTGGACTCATTGCAGTGCATCCCCAGTGGTGCCAGTGCACTCTCTGGACTCACTGCACTGCATCCCCAGTGGTGCCAGTGCACTCTCTGGACTCACTGCACTGCATCCCTAATGGTGCCAGTGCACTCTCTGGACTCACTGCAGTGCATCCAAAGTGGTGCCAGTGCACTCTCTGCACTCACTGCACTGCATCCCCAGTGGTGCCAGTGCACTCTCTGCACTCACTGCACTGCATCCCCGCTGTTCCCAGAGCACTCTCTGGAGTCACCGAGGTGCATCCCCAGTGGTGCCAGTGCACTCTCTGGAGTCACCGCACTGCATCCCCTGAGGTGCCAGTGTACTCTCTGGACTCACTGCACTGCATCCCCAGTGGTGACAGTGCACTCTCTGGAATCACTGCAGTGCATCCCCTGTGGTGCCATTGCACTCTCTGGACTCACCGCACTGCATCCCCAGTGGTGCCTGTGCACTCTCTTGAGTCACTGCACTGCATCCCCAGTGGAGCCAGTGCACTCTCTGGACTCACTGCACTGCAACCCCAGTGGTGCCAGTGCACTCTCTGGACTCACTGAACTGCATCCCCAGTGGTTCCAGTGCACTCTCTGGATTACTGCACTGCATCACCATTGGTGCCAGGGCACTCTCCGGACTCACTGCAGTGCATCCCCAGTGGTGCCAGTGCACTCTTTCGAGTCACTGCACTGCATCCCCAGTGGTGCCTTTGCATTCTCTGGACTCACTGCGGTGCATCCCCATTGGTGCCAGTGCAGTCTCTGGAGTCACTGCAGTGCATCCCCAGTGGTCCCAGTGCACTCTCTGGACTCACTGCACTGCATCCCCAGTGCTGACAGTGCACTCTCTGGACTCACTGCACTGCATCCCCAGTGGTGCCAGTGTACTCTCTGGACTCAGTGCACTGCATCCCCAGTGGTGCTGTGCACTCTCTGGACTCACTGCATTGCATCCCCTTTTGTGCCAGTGCACTCTCTGGACTCACTGCACTGCATCCCCAGTGGTGCCAGTGCACTCTCTGGACTCAGTGCACTGCATCCCCAGTGGTGCCAGTGCACTCTCTGGACTCACTGCAGTGCATCCCCAGTGGTGCCAGTGCACTCTCTGCACTCACTGCACTGCATCACCAGGGGTGCCAGTGCACTCTCTGGACTCACTGCAGTGCATCCCCAGTGGTGCCAGTGCACTCTCTGGACTCACTGCACTGCATCCCCAGTGGTGCCAGTGCACTCTCTGGGGACGCAGCACTGCATCAACAGTGGTGCCTCTGCACTCCCTGGAGTCACTGCACTGCATCCCCAGTGCTGCCAGTGCACTCTCTGGACTCACTGCAGTGCATCCCCAGTGGTGCCAGTGCACTCTCTGGACTCACTGCACTGCATCCCAACTGGTGCCAGTGCACTCTCTGGACTCACTGCACTGCATCCCCAGTGGTGCCAGTGCACTCTCTGGACTCACTGCATTGCATCCCCAGTGGTGCCAGGGCACTCTCTGGACTCACTGCACTGCATCCCCAGTGGTGCCACTGCACTCTCTGGACTCACTGCACTGCATCACCATTGGTGCCAGGGCACTCTCCGGAATCACTGCAGTGCATCCCCAGTGGTGCCAGTGCACTCTTTCGAGTCACTGCAGTGCATCCCCAGTGGTGCCAGTGCATTCTCTGGACTCACTGCAGTGTATCCCCTGTGGTGCCAGTGCACTCTCTGGACTCACTGCACTGCATCCCCAGTGGTGCCAGTGCACTCTCTGGAATCACTGCAGTGCATCCCCAGTGTTCCCAGAGCACTCTCTGGACTCACTGCAGTGCATCCCCTGTGGGTGCCAGTGCACTCTCTGGACTCACTGCAGTGCATCCACAGTGGTGCCAGTGCACTCTCTGCACTCACTGCACTGCATCCCCAGTGGTGCCACTGCACTCTCTGGGCTCACTGCACTGCATCACCATTGGTGCCAGGGCACTCTCCGGACTCACTGCAGTGCATCCGCAGTGGTGCCAGTGCACTCTTTCGAGTCACTGCACTGCATCCCCATTAGTGCCAGTGCATTCTCTGGACTCATTGGATTGCATGCCCAGTGGTGCCAGTGCAATCTCTGGACTCACTGCACTGCATCCCCTGTGGTGCCAGTGCCCTCTCTGGACTCACTGCACTGCATCCCCAGTGGTGCCAGTGTACTCTGGACTCACTGCACTGCATCCCCAGTGCTGACAGTGCACTCTCTGGACTCACTGCACTGCATCCCCAGTGGTGCCAGTGCATTCTCTGGACTCACTGCACTGCATCCCCAGTGGTGCCAGTGTACTCTCTGGACTCACTGCAGTGCATCCCCTTTTGTGCCAGTGCACTCTCTGGAGTCACTGCACTGCATCCCCAGTGGTGCCAGTGCACTCTCTGGACTCACTGCAGTGCATCCCCAGTGGTGCCAGTGCACTGTCTGGACTCACTGCAGTATATCGCCATTGGAGCCGGTGCACTCTCTGGACTCACTGCACTGCATCCCCAGTGGGGCCAGTGCACTCTATGGACTAACTGCACTGCATCCCCAGTGGTGCCAGTGCACTGTCTGGACTCACTGCACTGCATCCCCAGTGGTGCCAGTGCACTCTCTGGACTCACTGCACTGCATTCCCAGTGGTTCCAGTGCACTCTCTGGATCACTGCACTGCATCACCATTGGTGCCAGGGCACTCTCCGGACTCACTGCAGTGCATCCCCAGTGGTACCAGTGCACTCTTTCGAGTCACTGCACTGCATTCCCAGTGGTGCCAGTGCACTCTCTGGACTCACTGCACTGCATCCCCAGTGCTGACAGTGCACTCTCTGGACTCACTGCACTGCATCCCCAGTGGTGCCAGTGTACTCTCTGGACTCAGTGCACTGCATCCCCAGTGGTGCCACTGTACTCTCTGGACTCACTGCAGTGCATCCCCAGTGGTGCCAGTGCACTCTCTGGAATCACTGCAGTGCATCCCCAGTGGTGCCAGTGCACTCTCTGGACTCACTGCAGTGCATCCCCAGTGGTGCCAGTGCACTCTCTGGACTCACTGCAGTGCATCCCCAGTGGTGCCAGTGCACTCTCTGGACTCACTGCACTGCATCCCCAGTGGTGCCACTGCACTCTCTGGACTCACTGCACTGCATCACCGTTGGTGCCAGGGCACTCTCCGGAGTCACTGCAGTGCATCCGCAGTGGTGCCAGTGCACTCTTTCGAGTCACTGCAGTGCATCCCCAGTGGTGCCAGTGCAGTCTCTGAAATCACTGCAGTGCATCCCCAGTGGTGCCAGTGCACTCTCTGCACTCACTGCACTGCATCCCCAGTGGTGCCAGTGCACTCTGTGGACTCACTGCAGTGCATCCCCAGTGTTGCCAGTGCACTCTCTGGAGTCACTGCACTGCATCCCCAGTGGTGCCAGTGCACTCTCTGGACTCACTGCACTGCATCCCCAGTGGTGCCAGTGCACTCTCTAGACTCACTGCAGTGCATCCCCAGTGGCGCCAGTGTACTCTCTGGACTCACTGCACTGCATCCCCAGTGGTGCCAGTGCACTCTCTGGACTCACTGCACTGCATCCCCAGTTGTGCCAGTGCACTCTCTGGACTCACCGGGGTGCATACCCAGTGGTGCCAGTGCACTCTCTGGACTCACTGCAGTGCTTCCGCACTGGTGCCAGTGCACTCTCTGGACTCACTGCACTGCATCCCCAGTGGTGCCAGTGCACTCTCTGGACTCACTGATGTGCATCCCTTGTGGTGCCTTTGCACTCTCAGGACTCACTGCACTGCATCCCCAGTGGTGCCAGTGCACTCTCTGGACTCAGTGCACTGCATCCCCAGTGGTGCCAGTGCACTCTCTGAACTCAGTGCACTGCATCCCCAATGGTGCCACTGCACTCTCTGGACACACTGCAGTGCATCCCCAGTGGTGCCAGTGCACTCTTTGAGATCTTTGCAGTGCATCCCAAGTGGTGCCAGTGCACTCTCTGGACTCACTGCACTGCATCCCCAGTGGTGCCAGTGCACTCTCTGGACTCACGGCAGTGCATCCCCAGTGGTGCCAGTGCAACTACTGGACTCACTGCAGTGTAGCTCAGTGGTGCCAGAGCACTCGCTGGACTCACTGCACTGCATCCCCAGTGGTGCCAGTGCACTCTCTGGACTCACTGCACTGCATCCCCAGTGGTGCCAGTGCACTGTCTGGACTCACTGCAGTATATCGCCATTGGAGCCGGTGCACTCTCTGGACTCACTAAACTGCATCCCCAGTGGTGCCAGAGAACTCTCTGGTCTCACTGCAGTGCATCCCCAGTGGTGCCAGTGCACTCTCTGGACTCACTGCACTAAAACCCCAGTGGTGCCAGTGCACTCTCTGGACTCACTGCACTGCATCCCCAGTTGTGCCAGTGCACTCTCTGGACTCACCGGGGTGCATACCCAGTGGTGCCAGTGCACTCTCTGGACTCACTGCAGTGCTTCCGCACTGGTGCCAGTGGACTCTCTGCACTCACTGCACTGCATCAACAGTGGTGCCTCTGCACTCTCTGGAGTCACTGCACTGCATCCCCAGTGGTGCCAGTGCACTCTCTGGACTCACTGTAGTGCATCCCCAGTGGTGCCAGTGCACTCTCTGGACTCACTGCACTGCATCCCCAGTGGTGCCAGTGCACTCTCTGGACTCACTGCAGTGCATCCGTTGTGGTGCCTTTGCACTCTCAGGACTCACTGCACTGCATCCCCAGTGGTGCCAGTGCACTCTCTGGACTCAGTGCACTGCATCCCCAGTTTTCCCAGTGCACTCTCTGAACTCAGTGCACTGCATCCCCAATGGTGCCACTGCACTCTCTGGACTCACTGCAGTGCATCCCCAGTGGTGCCAGTGCACTCTCTGGACTCACTGCACTGCATCCCCAGTTGTGCCAGTGCACTCTCTGAGCTCTTTGCAGTGCATCCAAAGTGGTGCCAGTGCACTCTCTGGACTCACTGCACTGCATCCCCAGTGGTGCCAGTGCACTCTCTGGACTCACGGCAGTGCATCCCCAGTGGTGCCAGTGCACTCTCTGGACTCACGGCAGTGCATCCCCAGTGGTGCCAGTGCACTCTCTGGACTCACTGCACTGCATCCCCAGTGGTGCCAGTGTAGTCTCTGGACTCACAGCAGTGCATTCCCAGTGGTGCCAGTGCAACTACTGGACTCACTGCAGTGTAGCTCAGTGGTGCCAGAGCACTCTCTGGACTCACTGCACTGCATCCCCAGTGGTGCCAGTGCACTCTCTGGACTCACTGCACTACATCCCCAGTGGTGCCAGTGCACTGTCTGGACTCACTGCAGTATATCGCCATTGGAGCCGGTGCACTCTCTGGACTCACTAAACTGCATCCCCAGTGGTGCCAGAGAACTCTCTGGTCTCACTGCACTGCATCCCCAGTGGTGCCAGTGCACTGTCTGGACTCACTGCATCCCCAGTGGTGCCAGGGCACTCTCTGGACTCACTGCACTGCATCCCCAGTGGTGCCAGTGCACTCTCTGGACTCACTGCACTGCATCACCTGTGGTGCCAGTACACTCTCTGGACTCACTGCAGTGCATCCCCAGTGGTGCCAGTGTACTCTCTGCACTCACTGCACTGCATCACCAGTGGTGCCAGTGCACTCTCTGGACTCACTGCAGTGCATCCCCAGTGGTGCCAGTGCACTTTCTGGAGTCACTGCAGTGCATCCCCTGTTGTGCCAGTGCACTCTCTGCACTCACTGCACTGCATCCCCAGTGGTGCCAGTGCACTCTCTGGACTCACTGCACTGCATCCCCAGTGGTTCCATTGCACTCTCTGGACTCACTGCATTGGATCCCCAGTGGTGTCAGTGCACTCTCTGGACTCAGTGCAGTGCATCCCCAGTGGTGCCAGTGCACTCTCTGGACTCACTGCACTGCTTCCCCACTGGTGCCAGTGCACTCTCTGGACTCACTGCACTGCATCCCCAGTGGTGCCAGTGCACTCTCTGGACTCACTGTAGTGCATCCGCAGTAGTGCCAGTGCACTCTTTCGAGTCACTGCACTGCATCCCCATTAGTGCCAGTGCAATCTCTGGACTCATTGCAGTGCATCCCCAGTGGTGCCAGTGCACTCTCTGGACTCACTGCACTGCATCCCCAGTGGTGCCAGTGCACTCTCTGGACTCACTGCACTGCATCCCTAATGGTGCCAGTGCACTCTCTGGACTCACTGCAGTGCATCCAAAGTGGTGCCAGTGCACTCTCTGCACTCACTGCACTGCATCCCCAGTGGTGCCAGTGCACTCTCTGCACTCACTGCACTGCATCCCCGCTGTTCCCAGAGCACTCTCTGGAGTCACCGAGGTGCATCCCCAGTGGTGCCAGTGCACTCTCTGGAGTCACCGCACTGCATCCCCAGTGGTGCCAGTGCACTCTCTGGACTCACTGCAGTGCAGCCCCTGAGGTGCCAGTGTACTCTCTGGACTCACTGCACTGCATCCCCAGTGGTGACAGTGCACTCTCTGGAATCACTGAAGTGCATCCCCTGTGGTGCCATTGCACTCTCTGGACTCACCGCACTGCATCCCCAGTGGTGCCTGTGCACTCTCTTGAGTCACTGCACTGCATCCCCAGTGGAGCCAGTGCACTCTATGGATTAACTGCACTGCATCCCCAGTGGTGCCAGTGCACTGTCTGGACTCACTGCACTGCATCCCCAGTGGTGCCAGTGCACTGTCTGGACTCACTGCACTGCATCCCCATTGGTGCCAGTGCACTCTTTCGAGTCACTGCACTGCATCCCCATTAGTGCCAGTGCATTCTCTGGACTCATTGGATTGCATGCCCAGTGGTGCCAGTGCACTCTCTGGACTCACTGCACTGCATCCCCTGTGGTGCCAGTGCCCTCTCTGGACTCACTGCACTGCATCCCCAGTGGTGCCAGTGTACTCTGGACTCACTGCACTGCATCCCCAGTGGTGCCAGTGCATTCTCTGGACTCACTGCACTGCATCCCCAGTGGTGCCAGTGTACTCTCTGGACTCACTGCAGTGCATCCCCTTTTGTGCCAGTGCACTCTCTGGAGTCACTGCACTGCATCCCCAGTGGTGCCAGTGCACTCTCTGGACTCACTGCAGTGCATCCCCAGTGGTGCCAGTGCACTGTCTGGACTCACTGCAGTATATCGCCATTGGAGCCGGTGCACTCTCTGGACTCACTGCACTGCATCCCCAGTGGGGCCAGTGCACTCTATGGACTAACTGCACTGCATCCCCAGTGGTGCCAGTGCACTGTCTGGACTCACTGCACTGCATCCCCAGTGGTGCCAGTGCACTCTCTGGACTCACTGCACTGCATTCCCAGTGGTTCCAGTGCACTCTCTGGATCACTGCACTGCATCACCATTGGTGCCAGGGCACTCTCCGGACTCACTGCAGTGCATCCCCAGTGGTACCAGTGCACTCTTTCGAGTCACTGCACTGCATTCCCAGTGGTGCCAGTGCACTCTCTGGACTCACTGCACTGCATCCCCAGTGCTGACAGTGCACTCTCTGGACTCACTGCACTGCATCCCCAGTGGTGCCAGTGTACTCTCTGGACTCAGTGCACTGCATCCCCAGTGGTGCCACTGTACTCTCTGGACTCACTGCAGTGCATCCCCAGTGGTGCCAGTGCACTCTCTGGAATCACTGCAGTGCATCCCCAGTGGTGCCAGTGCACTCTCTGGACTCACTGCAGTGCATCCCCAGTGGTGCCAGTGCACTCTCTGGACTCACTGCAGTGCATCCCCAGTGGTGCCAGTGCACTCTCTGGACTCACTGCACTGCATCCCCAGTGGTGCCACTGCACTCTCTGGACTCACTGCACTGCATCACCGTTGGTGCCAGGGCACTCTCCGGAGTCACTGCAGTGCATCCGCAGTGGTGCCAGTGCACTCTTTCGAGTCACTGCAGTGCATCCCCAGTGGTGCCAGTGCAGTCTCTGAAATCACTGCAGTGCATCCCCAGTGGTGCCAGTGCACTCTCTGCACTCACTGCACTGCATCCCCAGTGGTGCCAGTGCACTCTGTGGACTCACTGCAGTGCATCCCCAGTGTTGCCAGTGCACTCTCTGGAGTCACTGCACTGCATCCCCAGTGGTGCCAGTGCACTCTCTGGACTCACTGCACTGCATCCCCAGTGGTGCCAGTGCACTCTCTAGACTCACTGCAGTGCATCCCCAGTGGCGCCAGTGTACTCTCTGGACTCACTGCACTGCATCCCCAGTGGTGCCAGTGCACTCTCTGGACTCACTGCACTGCATCCCCAGTTGTGCCAGTGCACTCTCTGGACTCACCGGGGTGCATACCCAGTGGTGCCAGTGCACTCTCTGGACTCACTGCAGTGCTTCCGCACTGGTGCCAGTGCACTCTCTGGACTCACTGCACTGCATCCCCAGTGGTGCCAGTGCACTCTCTGGACTCACTGATGTGCATCCCTTGTGGTGCCTTTGCACTCTCAGGACTCACTGCACTGCATCCCCAGTGGTGCCAGTGCACTCTCTGGACTCAGTGCACTGCATCCCCAGTGGTGCCAGTGCACTCTCTGAACTCAGTGCACTGCATCCCCAATGGTGCCACTGCACTCTCTGGACACACTGCAGTGCATCCCCAGTGGTGCCAGTGCACTCTTTGAGATCTTTGCAGTGCATCCCAAGTGGTGCCAGTGCACTCTCTGGACTCACTGCACTGCATCCCCAGTGGTGCCAGTGCACTCTCTGGACTCACGGCAGTGCATCCCCAGTGGTGCCAGTGCAACTACTGGACTCACTGCAGTGTAGCTCAGTGGTGCCAGAGCACTCGCTGGACTCACTGCACTGCATCCCCAGTGGTGCCAGTGCACTCTCTGGACTCACTGCACTGCATCCCCAGTGGTGCCAGTGCACTGTCTGGACTCACTGCAGTATATCGCCATTGGAGCCGGTGCACTCTCTGGACTCACTAAACTGCATCCCCAGTGGTGCCAGAGAACTCTCTGGTCTCACTGCAGTGCATCCCCAGTGGTGCCAGTGCACTCTCTGGACTCACTGCACTAAAACCCCAGTGGTGCCAGTGCACTCTCTGGACTCACTGCACTGCATCCCCAGTTGTGCCAGTGCACTCTCTGGACTCACCGGGGTGCATACCCAGTGGTGCCAGTGCACTCTCTGGACTCACTGCAGTGCTTCCGCACTGGTGCCAGTGGACTCTCTGCACTCACTGCACTGCATCAACAGTGGTGCCTCTGCACTCTCTGGAGTCACTGCACTGCATCCCCAGTGGTGCCAGTGCACTCTCTGGACTCACTGTAGTGCATCCCCAGTGGTGCCAGTGCACTCTCTGGACTCACTGCACTGCATCCCCAGTGGTGCCAGTGCACTCTCTGGACTCACTGCAGTGCATCCGTTGTGGTGCCTTTGCACTCTCAGGACTCACTGCACTGCACCCCCAGTGGTGCCAGTGCACTCTCTGGACTCAGTGCACTGCATCCCCAGTTTTCCCAGTGCACTCTCTGAACTCAGTGCACTGCATCCCCAATGGTGCCACTGCACTCTCTGGACTCACTGCAGTGCATCCCCAGTGGTGCCAGTGCACTCTCTGGACTCACTGCACTGCATCCCCAGTTGTGCCAGTGCACTCTCTGAGCTCTTTGCAGTGCATCCAAAGTGGTGCCAGTGCACTCTCTGGACTCACTGCACTGCATCCCCAGTGGTGCCAGTGCACTCTCTGGACTCACGGCAGTGCATCCCCAGTGGTGCCAGTGCACTCTCTGGACTCACTGCACTGCATCCCCAGTGGTGCCAGTGTAGTCTCTGGACTCACAGCAGTGCATTCCCAGTGGTGCCAGTGCAACTACTGGACTCACTGCAGTGTAGCTCAGTGGTGCCAGAGCACTCTCTGGACTCACTGCACTGCATCCCCAGTGGTGCCAGTGCACTCTCTGGACTCACTGCACTACATCCCCAGTGGTGCCAGTGCACTGTCTGGACTCACTGCAGTATATCGCCATTGGAGCCGGTGCACTCTCTGGACTCACTAAACTGCATCCCCAGTGGTGCCAGAGAACTCTCTGGTCTCACTGCACTGCATCCCCAGTGGTGCCAGTGCACTGTCTGGACTCACTGCATCCCCAGTGGTGCCAGGGCACTCTCTGGACTCACTGCACTGCATCCCCAGTGGTGCCAGTGCACTCTCTGGACTCACTGCACTGCATCACCTGTGGTGCCAGTACACTCTCTGGACTCACTGCAGTGCATCCCCAGTGGTGCCAGTGTACTCTCTGCACTCACTGCACTGCATCACCAGTGGTGCCAGTGCACTCTCTGGACTCACTGCAGTGCATCCCCAGTGGTGCCAGTGCACTTTCTGGAGTCACTGCAGTGCATCCCCTGTTGTGCCAGTGCACTCTCTGCACTCACTGCACTGCATCCCCAGTGGTGCCAGTGCACTCTCTGGACTCACTGCACTGCATCCCCAGTGGTTCCATTGCACTCTCTGGACTCACTGCATTGGATCCCCAGTGGTGTCAGTGCACTCTCTGGACTCAGTGCAGTGCATCCCCAGTGGTGCCAGTGCACTCTCTGGACTCACTGCACTGCTTCCCCACTGGTGCCAGTGCACTCTCTGGACTCACTGCACTGCATCCCCAGTGGTGCCAGTGCACTCTCTGGACTCACTGTAGTGCATCCGCAGTAGTGCCAGTGCACTCTTTCGAGTCACTGCACTGCATCCCCATTAGTGCCAGTGCAATCTCTGGACTCATTGCAGTGCATCCCCAGTGGTGCCAGTGCACTCTCTGGACTCACTGCACTGCATCCCCAGTGGTGCCAGTGCACTCTCTGGACTCACTGCACTGCATCCCTAATGGTGCCAGTGCACTCTCTGGACTCACTGCAGTGCATCCAAAGTGGTGCCAGTGCACTCTCTGCACTCACTGCACTGCATCCCCAGTGGTGCCAGTGCACTCTCTGCACTCACTGCACTGCATCCCCGCTGTTCCCAGAGCACTCTCTGGAGTCACCGAGGTGCATCCCCAGTGGTGCCAGTGCACTCTCTGGAGTCACCGCACTGCATCCCCAGTGGTGCCAGTGCACTCTCTGGACTCACTGCAGTGCAGCCCCTGAGGTGCCAGTGTACTCTCTGGACTCACTGCACTGCATCCCCAGTGGTGACAGTGCACTCTCTGGAATCACTGAAGTGCATCCCCTGTGGTGCCATTGCACTCTCTGGACTCACTGCACTGCATCCCCAGTGGTGCCTGTGCACTCTCTTGAGTCACTGCACTGCATCCCCAGTGGAGCCAGTGCACTCTATGGATTAACTGCACTGCATCCCCAGTGGTGCCAGTGCACTGTCTGGACTCACTGCACTGCATCCCCAGTGGTGCCAGTGCACTGTCTGGACTCACTGCACTGCATCCCCATTGGTGCCAGTGCACTCTCTTGACTCACTGCACTGCATCCCCAGTGGTTCCAGTGCACTCTCTGGATCACTGCACTGCATCACCATTGGTGCCAGGGCACTCTCCGGACTCACTGCACTGCATCCCCAGTGGTGCCAGTGCACTCTTTCGAGTCACTGCAGTGCATCCCCAGTGGTGCCAGTGCATTCTCTGGACTCACTGCGGTGCATCCCCATTGGTGCCAGTGCAGTCTCTGGAGTCACTGCAGTGCATCCCCAGTGGTGCCAGTGCACTCTCTGGACTCACTGCACTGCATCCCCAGTGCTGACAGTGCACTCTCTGGACTCACTGCACTGCATCCCCAGTGGTGCCAGTGTACTCTCTGGACTCAGTGCACTGCATCCCCAGTGGTGCTGTGCACTCTCTGGACTCACTGCATTGCATCCCCAGTGGTGCCAGTGCACTCTCTGGGCTCACTGCACTGCATCCCCAGTGGTGCCAGTGCACTCTCTGGACTCACTGCGGTGCATCCCCTTTTGTGCCAGTGCACTCTCTGGACTCACTGCACTGCATCCCCAGTGGTGCCAGTGCACTCTCTGGAGTCACTGCACTGCATCCCCAGTGGTGCCAGTGCACTCTCTGGAATCACTGCAGTGCATCCAAAGTGGTGCCAGTGCACTCTCTGGACTCACTGCAGTGCATCCCCAGTGGTGCCAGTGCACTCTCTGCACTCACTGCACTGCATCACCAGGGGTGCCAGTGCACTCTCTGGACTCACTGCAGTGCATCCCCAGTGGTGCCAGTGCACTCTCTGGACTCACTGCACTGCATCCCCAGTGGTGCCAGTGCACTCTCTGGAGACGCAGCACTGCATCAACAGTGGTGCCTCTGCACTCCCTGGAGTCACTGCACTGCATCCCCAGTGCTGCCAGTGCACTCTCTGGACTCACTGCAGTGCATCCCCAGTGGTGCCAGTGCACTCTCTGGACTCACTGCAGTGCATCCCCAGTGGTGCCAGTGCACTCTCTGGACTCACTGCACTGCATCCCCAGTGGTGCCAGTGCACTCTCTGGACTCACTGCATTGCATCCCCAGTGGTGCCAGTGCACTCTCTGGACTCACTGCACTGCATCCCCAGTGCTGCCACTGCACTCTCTGGACTCACTGCACTGCATCACCATTGGTGCCAGGGCACTCTCCGGACTCACTGCAGTGCATCCCCAGTGGTGCCAGAGCACTCTTTCGAGTCACTGCAGTGCATCCCCAGTGGTGCCAGTGCACTCTCTGGACTCACTGCAGTGTATCCCCTGTGGTGCCAGTGCACTCTCTGGACTCACTGCACTGCATCCCCAGTGGTGCCAGTGCACTCTCTGGAATCACTGCAGTGCATCCCCAGTGTTCCCAGAGCGCTCTCTGGACTCACCGCAGTGCATCCCCTGTGGGTGCCAGTGCACTCTCTGGACTCACTGCAGTGCATCCACAGTGGTGCCAGTGCACTCTCTGCACTCACTGCACTGCATCCCCAGTGGTGCCACTGCACTCTCTGGGCTCACTGCACTGCATCACCATTGGTGTCAGGGCACTCTCCGGACTCACTGCAGTGCATCCGCAGTGGTGCCAGTGCACTCTTTCGAGTCACTGCACTGCATCCCCATTAGTGCCAGTGCATTCTCTGGACTCATTGGATTGCATGCCCAGTGGTGCCAGTGCACTCTCTGGACTCACTGCACTGCATCCCCTGTGGTGCCAGTGCCCTCTCTGGACTCACTGCACTGCATCCCCAGTGGTGCCAGTGTACTCTGGACTCACTGCACTGCATCCCCAGTGCTGACAGTGCACTCTCTGGACTCACTGCACTCCATCCCCAGTGGTGCCAGTCCACTCTCTGGACTCACTGCACTGCATCCCCAGTGGTGCCAGTGTACTCTCTGGACTCACTGCAGTGCATCCCCTTTTGTGCCAGTGCACTCTCTGGAGTCACTGCACTGCATCCCCAGTGGTGCCAGTGCACTCTCTGGACTCACTGCACTGCATCCCCTGTGGTGCCAGTGCCCTCTCTGGACTCACTGCACTGCATCCCCAGTGGTGCCAGTGTACTCTGGACTCACTGCACTGCATCCCCAGTGCTGACAGTGCACTCTCTGGACTCACTGCACTGCATCCCCAGTGGTGCCAGTGCATTCTCTGGACTCACTGCACTGCATCCCCAGTGGTGCCAGTGTACTCTCTGGACTCACTGCAGTGCATCCCCTTTTGTGCCAGTGCACTCTCTGGAGTCACTGCACTGCATCCCCAGTGGTGCCAGTGCACTCTCTGGACTCACTGCAGTGCATCCCCTGTGGTGCCAGTGCACTCTCAGGACTCACTGCACTGCATCCCCAGTGGTGCCTGTGCACTCCCTTGAGTCACTGCACTGCATCCCCAGTGGAGCCAGTGCACTCTATGGACTAACTGCACTGCATCCCCAGTGGTGCCAGTGCACTGTCTGGACTCACTGCACTGCATCCCCAGTGGTGCCAGTGCACTCTCTGGACTCACTGCACTGCATTCCCAGTGGTTCCAGTGCACTCTCTGGATCACTGCACTGCATCACCATTGGTGCCAGGGCACTCTCCGGACTCACTGCAGTGCATCCCCAGTGGTGCCAGTGCACTCTTTCGAGTCACTGCACTGCATTCCCAGTGGTGCCAGTGCATTCTCTGGACTCACTGCACTGCATCCCCAGTGGTGCCAGTGCACTCTCTGGACTCACTGCAGTGCTTCCCCACTGGTGCCAGTGCACTCTCTGGACTCACTGCAGTGCATCCGCAGTAGTGCCAGTGCACTCTTTCGAGTCACTGCACTGCATCCCCATTAGTGCCAGTGCAATCTCTGGACTCATTGCAGTGCATCCCCAGTGGTGCCAGTGCACTCTCTGGACTCACTGCACTGCATCCCCAGTGGTGCCAGTGCACTCTCTGGACTCACTGCACTGCATCCCTAATGGTGCCAGTGCACTCTCTGGACTCACTGCAGTGCATCCAAAGTGGTGCCAGTGCACTCTCTGCACTCACTGCACTGCATCCCCAGTGGTGCCAGTGCACTCTCTGCACTCACTGCACTGCATCCCCGCTGTTCCCAGAGCACTCTCTGGAGTCACCGAGGTGCATCCCCAGTGGTGCCAGTGCACTCTCTGGAGTCACCGCACTGCATCCCCTGAGGTGCCAGTGTACTCTCTGGACTCACTGCACTGCATCCCCAGTGGTGACAGTGCACTCTCTGGAATCACTGCAGTGCATCCCCTGTGGTGCCATTGCACTCTCTGGACTCACCGCACTGCATCCCCAGTGGTGCCTGTGCACTCTCTTGAGTCACTGCACTGCATCCCCAGTGGAGCCAGTGCACTCTCTGGACTCAATGCACTGCAACCCCAGTGGTGCCAGTGCACTCTCTGGACTCACTGAACTGCATCCCCAGTGGTTCCAGTGCACTCTCTGGATCACTGCACTGCATCACCATTGGTGCCAGGGCACTCTCCGGACTCACTGCAGTGCATCCCCAGTGGTGCCAGTGCACTCTTTCGAGTCACTGCACTGCATCCCCAGTGGTGCCAGTGCATTCTCTGGACTCACTGCGGTGCATCCCCATTGGTGCCAGTGCAGTCTCTGGAGTCACTGCAGTGCATCCCCAGTGGTCCCAGTGCACTCTCTGGACTCACTGCACTGCATCCCCAGTGCTGACAGTGCACTCTCTGGACTCACTGCACTGCATCCCCAGTGGTGCCAGTGTACTCTCTGGACTCAGTGCACTGCATCCCCAGTGGTGCTGTGCACTCTCTGGACTCACTGCATTGCATCCCCAGTGGTGCCAGTGCACTCTCTGGGCTCACTGCACTGCATCCCCAGTGGTGCCAGTGCACTCTCTGGACTCACTGCAGTGCATCCCCTTTTGTGCCAGTGCACTCTCTGGACTCACTGCACTGCATCCCCAGTGGTGCCAGTGCACTCTCTGGACTCAGTGCACTGCATCCCCAGTGGTGCCAGTGCACTCTCTGGACTCACTGCAGTGCATCCCCAGTGGTGCCAGTGCACTCTCTGCACTCACTGCACTGCATCACCAGGGGTGCCAGTGCACTCTCTGGACTCACTGCAGTGCATCCCCAGTGGTGCCAGTGCACTCTCTGGACTCACTGCACTGCATCCCCAGTGGTGCCAGTGCACTCTCTGGGGACGCAGCACTGCATCAACAGTGGTGCCTCTGCACTCCCTGGAGTCACTGCACTGCATCCCCAGTGCTGCCAGTGCACTCTCTGGACTCACTGCAGTGCATCCCCAGTGGTGCCAGTGCACTCTCTGGACTCACTGCACTGCATCCCCACTGGTGCCAGTGCACTCTCTGGACTCACTGCACTGCATCCCCAGTGGTGCCAGTGCACTCTCTGGACTCACTGCATTGCATCCCCAGTGGTGCCAGTGCACTCTCTGGACTCACTGCACTGCATCCCCAGTGGTGCCACTGCACTCTCTGGACTCACTGCACTGCATCACCATTGGTGCCAGGGCACTCTCCGGAATCACTGCAGTGCATCCCCAGTGGTGCCAGTGCACTCTTTCGAGTCACTGCAGTGCATCCCCAGTGGTGCCAGTGCATTCTCTGGACTCACTGCAGTGTATCCCCTGTGGTGCCAGTGCACTCTCTGGACTCACTGCACTGCATCCCCAGTGGTGGCAGTGCACTCTCTGGAATCACTGCAGTGCATCCCCAGTGTTCCCAGAGCACTCTCTGGACTCACTGCAGTGCATCCCCTGTGGGTGCCAGTGCACTCTCTGGACTCACTGCAGTGCATCCACAGTGGTGCCAGTGCACTCTCTGCACTCACTGCACTGCATCCCCAGTGGTGCCACTGCACTCTCTGGGCTCACTGCACTGCATCACCATTGGTGCCAGGGCACTCTCCGGACTCACTGCAGTGCATCCGCAGTGGTGCCAGTGCACTCTTTCGAGTCACTGCACTGCATCCCCATTAGTGCCAGTGCATTCTCTGGACTCATTGGATTGCATGCCCAGTGGTGCCAGTGCAATCTCTGGACTCACTGCACTGCATCCCCTGTGGTGCCAGTGCCCTCTCTGGACTCACTGCACTGCATCCCCAGTGGTGCCAGTGTACTCTGGACTCACTGCACTGCATCACCAGTGCTGACAGTGCACTCTCTGGACTCACTGCACTGCATCCCCAGTGGTGCCAGTGCATTCTCTGGACTCACTGCACTGCATCCCCAGTGGTGCCAGTGTACTCTCTGGACTCACTGCAGTGCATCCCCAGTTGTGCCAGTGCACTCTCTGGAGTCACTGCACTGCATCCCCAGTGGTGCCAGTGCACTCTCTGGACTCACTGCAGTGCATCCCCAGTGGTGCCAGTGCACTGTCTGGACTCACTGCAGTATATCGCCATTGGAGCCGGTGCACTCTCTGGACTCACTGCACTGCATCCCCAGTGGGGCCAGTGCACTCTATGGACTAACTGCACTGCATCCCCAGTGGTGCCAGTGCACTGTCTGGACTCACTGCACTGCATCCCCAGTGGTGCCAGTGCACTCTCTGGACTCACTGCACTGCATTCCCAGTGGTTCCAGTGCACTCTCTGGATCACTGCACTGCATCACCATTGGTGCCAGGGCACTCTCCGGACTCACTGCAGTGCATCCCCAGTGGTACCAGTGCACTCTTTCGAGTCACTGCACTGCATTCCCAGTGGTGCCAGTGCACTCTCTGGACTCACTGCACTGCATCCCCAGTGCTGACAGTGCACTCTCTGGACTCACTGCACTGCATCCCCAGTGGTGCCAGTGTACTCTCTGGACTCAGTGCACTGCATCCCCAGTGGTGCCACTGTACTCTCTGGACTCACTGCAGTGCATCCCCAGTGGTGCCAGTGCACTCTCTGGAATCACTGCAGTGCATCCCCAGTGGTGCCAGTGCACTCTCTGGACTCACTGCAGTGCATCCCCAGTGGTGCCAGTGCACTCTCTGGACTCACTGCAGTGCATCCCCAGTGGTGCCAGTGCACTCTCTGGACTCACTGCACTGCATCCCCAGTGGTGCCACTGCACTCTCTGGACTCACTGCACTGCATCACCGTTGGTGCCAGGGCACTCTCCGGAGTCACTGCAGTGCATCCGCAGTGGTGCCAGTGCACTCTTTCGAGTCACTGCACTGCATCCCCAGTGGTGCCAGTGCAGTCTCTGAAATCACTGCAGTGCATCCCCAGTGGTGCCAGTGCACTCTCTGCACTCACTGCACTGCATCCCCAGTGGTGCCAGTGCACTCTGTGGACTCACTGCAGTGCATCCCCAGTGTTGCCAGTGCACTCTCTGGAGTCACTGCACTGCATCCCCAGTGGTGCCAGTGCACTCTCTGGACTCACTGCACTGCATCCCCAGTGGTGCCAGTGCACTCTCTAGACTCACTGCAGTGCATCCCCAGTGGCGCCAGTGTACTCTCTGGACTCACTGCACTGCATCCCCAGTGGTGCCAGTGCACTCTCTGGACTCACTGCACTGCATCCCCAGTTGTGCCAGTGCACTCTCTGGACTCACCGGGGTGCATACCCAGTGGTGCCAGTGCACTCTCTGGACTCACTGCAGTGCTTCCGCACTGGTGCCAGTGCACTCTCTGGACTCACTGCACTGCATCCCCAGTGGTGCCAGTGCACTCTCTGGACTCACTGATGTGCATCCCTTGTGGTGCCTTTGCACTCTCAGGACTCACTGCACTGCATCCCCAGTGGTGCCAGTGCACTCTCTGGACTCAGTGCACTGCATCCCCAGTGGTGCCAGTGCACTCTCTGAACTCAGTGCACTGCATCTCCAATGGTGCCACTGCACTCTCTGGACACACTGCAGTGCATCCCCAGTGGTGCCAGTGCACTCTCTGAGATCTTTGCAGTGCATCCCAAGTGGTGCCAGTGCACTCTCTGGACTCACTGCACTGCATCCCCAGTGGTGCCAGTGCACTCTCTGGACTCACGGCAGTGCATCCCCAGTGGTGCCAGTGCAACTACTGGACTCACTGCAGTGTAGCTCAGTGGTGCCAGAGCACTCGCTGGACTCACTGCACTGCATCCCCAGTGGTGCCAGTGCACTCTCTGGACTCACTGCACTGCATCCCCAGTGGTGCCAGTGCACTGTCTGGACTCACTGCAGTATATCGCCATTGGAGCCGGTGCACTCTCTGGACTCACTAAACTGCATCCCCAGTGGTGCCAGAGAACTCTCTGGTCTCACTGCAGTGCATCCCCAGTGGTGCCAGTGCACTCTCTGGACTCACTGCACTAAAACCCCAGTGGTGCCAGTGCACTCTCTGGACTCACTGCACTGCATCCCCAGTTGTGCCAGTGCACTCTCTGGACTCACCGGGGTGCATACCCAGTGGTGCCAGTGCACTCTCTGGACTCACTGCAGTGCTTCCGCACTGGTGCCAGTGGACTCTCTGCACTCACTGCACTGCATCAACAGTGGTGCCTCTGCACTCTCTGGAGTCACTGCACTGCATCCCCAGTGGTGCCAGTGCACTCTCTGGACTCACTGTAGTGCATCCCCAGTGGTGCCAGTGCACTCTCTGGACTCACTGCACTGCATCCCCAGTGGTGCCAGTGCACTCTCTGGACTCACTGCAGTGCATCCGTTGTGGTGCCTTTGCACTCTCAGGACTCACTGCACTGCATCCCCAGTGGTGCCAGTGCACTCTCTGGACTCAGTGCACTGCATCCCCAGTTTTGCCAGTGCACTCTCTGAACTCAGTGCACTGCATCCCCAATGGTGCCACTGCACTCTCTGGACTCACTGCAGTGCATCCCCAGTGGTGCCAGTGCACTCTCTGGACTCACTGCACTGCATCCCCAGTTGTGCCAGTGCACTCTCTGAGCTCTTTGCAGTGCATCCAAAGTGGTGCCAGTGCACTCTCTGGACTCACTGCACTGCATCCCCAGTGGTGCCAGTGCACTCTCTGGACTCACGGCAGTGCATCCCCAGTGGTGCCAGTGCACTCTCTGGACTCACTGCACTGCATCCCCAGTGGTGCCAGTGTAGTCTCTGGACTCACAGCAGTGCATTCCCAGTGGTGCCAGTGCAACTACTGGACTCACTGCAGTGTAGCTCAGTGGTGCCAGAGCACTCTCTGGACTCACTGCACTGCATCCCCAGTGGTGCCAGTGCACTCTCTGGACTCACTGCACTACATCCCCAGTGGTGCCAGTGCACTGTCTGGACTCACTGCAGTATATCGCCATTGGAGCCGGTGCACTCTCTGGACTCACTAAACTGCATCCCCAGTGGTGCCAGAGAACTCTCTGGTCTCACTGCACTGCATCCCCAGTGGTGCCAGTGCACTGTCTGGACTCACTGCATCCCCAGTGGTGCCAGGGCACTCTCTGGACTCACTGCACTGCATCCCCAGTGGTGCCAGTGCACTCTCTGGACTCACTGCACTGCATCACCTGTGGTGCCAGTACACTCTCTGGACTCACTGCAGTGCATCCCCAGTGGTGCCAGTGTACTCTCTGCACTCACTGCACTGCATCACCAGTGGTGCCAGTGCACTCTCTGGACTCACTGCAGTGCATCCCCAGTGGTGCCAGTGCACTTTCTGGAGTCACTGCAGTGCATCCCCTGTTGTGCCAGTGCACTCTCTGCACTCACTGCACTGCACCCCCAGTGGTGCCAGTGCACTCTCTGGACTCACTGCACTGCATCCCCAGTGGTTCCATTGCACTCTCTGGACTCACTGCATTGGATCCCCAGTGGTGTCAGTGCACTCTCTGGACTCAGTGCAGTGCATCCCCAGTGGTGCCAGTGCACTCTCTGGACTCACTGCACTGCTTCCCCACTGGTGCCAGTGCACTCTCTGGACTCACTGCACTGCATCCCCAGTGGTGCCAGTGCACTCTCTGGACTCACTGTAGTGCATCCGCAGTAGTGCCAGTGCACTCTTTCGAGTCACTGCACTGCATCCCCATTAGTGCCAGTGCAATCTCTGGACTCATTGCAGTGCATCCCCAGTGGTGCCAGTGCACTCTCTGGACTCACTGCACTGCATCCCCAGTGGTGCCAGTGCACTCTCTGGACTCACTGCACTGCATCCCTAATGGTGCCAGTGCACTCTCTGGACTCACTGCAGTGCATCCAAAGTGGTGCCAGTGCACTCTCTGCACTCACTGCACTGCATCCCCAGTGGTGCCAGTGCACTCTCTGCACTCACTGCACTGCATCCCCGCTGTTCCCAGAGCACTCTCTGGAGTCACCGAGGTGCATCCCCAGTGGTGCCAGTGCACTCTCTGGAGTCACCGCACTGCATCCCCAGTGGTGCCAGTGCACTCTCTGGACTCACTGCAGTGCAGCCCCTGAGGTGCCAGTGTACTCTCTGGACTCACTGCACTGCATCCCCAGTGGTGACAGTGCACTCTCTGGAATCACTGAAGTGCATCCCCTGTGGTGCCATTGCACTCTCTGGACTCACCGCACTGCATCCCCAGTGGTGCCTGTGCACTCTCTTGAGTCACTGCACTGCATCCCCAGTGGAGCCAGTGCACTCTATGGATTAACTGCACTGCATCCCCAGTGGTGCCAGTGCACTGTCTGGACTCACTGCACTGCATCCCCAGTGGTGCCAGTGCACTGTCTGGACTCACTGCACTGCATCCCCATTGGTGCCAGTGCACTCTCTTGACTCACTGCACTGCATCCCCAGTGGTTCCAGGGCACTCTCTGGATCACTGCACTGCATCACCATTGGTGCCAGGGCACTCTCCGGACTCACTGCACTGCATCCCCAGTGGTGCCAGTGCACTCTTTCGAGTCACTGCAGTGCATCCCCAGTGGTGCCAGTGCATTCTCTGGACTCACTGCGGTGCATCCCCATTGGTGCCAGTGCAGTCTCTGGAGTCACTGCAGTGCATCCCCAGTGGTGCCAGTGCACTCTCTGGACTCACTGCACTGCATCCCCAGTGCTGACAGTGCACTCTCTGGACTCACTGCACTGCATCCCCAGTGGTGCCAGTGTACTCTCTGGACTCAGTGCACTGCATCCCCAGTGGTGCTGTGCACTCTCTGGACTCACTGCATTGCATCCCCAGTGGTGCCAGTGCACTCTCTGGGCTCACTGCACTGCATCCCCAGTGGTGCCAGTGCACTCTCTGGACTCACTGCGGTGCATCCCCTTTTGTGCCAGTGCACTCTCTGGACTCACTGCACTGCATCCCCAGTGGTGCCAGTGCACTCTCTGGAGTCACTGCACTGCATCCCCAGTGGTGCCAGTGCACTCTCTGGAATCACTGCAGTGCATCCCCAGTGGTGCCAGTGCACTCTCTGGACTCACTGCAGTGCATCCCCAGTGGTGCCAGTGCACTCTCTGCACTCACTGCACTGCATCACCAGGGGTGCCAGTGCACTCTCTGGACTCACTGCAGTGCATCCCCAGTGGTGCCAGTGCACTCTCTGGACTCACTGCACTGCATCCCCAGTGGTGCCAGTGCACTCTCTGGAGACGCAGCACTGCATCAACAGTGGTGCCTCTGCACTCCCTGGAGTCACTGCACTGCATCCCCAGTGCTGCCAGTGCACTCTCTGGACTCACTGCAGTGCATCCCCAGTGGTGCCAGTGCACTCTCTGGACTCACTGCAGTGCATCCCCAGTGGTGCCAGTGCACTCTCTGGACTCACTGCACTGCATCCCCAGTGGTGCCAGTGCACTCTCTGGACTCACTGCATTGCATCCCCAGTGGTGCCAGTGCACTCTCTGGACTCACTGCACTGCATCCCCAGTGCTGCCACTGCACTCTCTGGACTCACTGCACTGCATCACCATTGGTGCCAGGGCACTCTCCGGACTCACTGCAGTGCATCCCCAGTGGTGCCAGAGCACTCTTTCGAGTCACTGCAGTGCATCCCCAGTGGTGCCAGTGCACTCTCTGGACTCACTGCAGTGTATCCCCTGTGGTGCCAGTGCACTCTCTGGACTCACTGCACTGCATCCCCAGTGGTGCCAGTGCACTCTCTGGAATCACTGCAGTGCATCCCCAGTGTTCCCAGAGCGCTCTCTGGACTCACCGCAGTGCATCCCCTGTGGGTGCCAGTGCACTCTCTGGACTCACTGCAGTGCATCCACAGTGGTGCCAGTGCACTCTCTGCACTCACTGCACTGCATCCCCAGTGGTGCCACTGCACTCTCTGGGCTCACTGCACTGCATCACCATTGGTGTCAGGGCACTCTCCGGACTCACTGCAGTGCATCCGCAGTGGTGCCAGTGCACTCTTTCGAGTCACTGCACTGCATCCCCATTAGTGCCAGTGCATTCTCTGGACTCATTGGATTGCATGCCCAGTGGTGCCAGTGCACTCTCTGGACTCACTGCACTGCATCCCCTGTGGTGCCAGTGCCCTCTCTGGACTCACTGCACTGCATCCCCAGTGGTGCCAGTGTACTCTGGACTCACTGCACTGCATCCCCAGTGCTGACAGTGCACTCTCTGGACTCACTGCACTCCATCCCCAGTGGTGCCAGTCCACTCTCTGGACTCACTGCACTGCATCCCCAGTGGTGCCAGTGTACTCTCTGGACTCACTGCAGTGCATCCCCTTTTGTGCCAGTGCACTCTCTGGAGTCACTGCACTGCATCCCCAGTGGTGCCAGTGCACTCTCTGGACTCACTGCACTGCATCCCCTGTGGTGCCAGTGCCCTCTCTGGACTCACTGCACTGCATCCCCAGTGGTGCCAGTGTACTCTGGACTCACTGCACTGCATCCCCAGTGCTGACAGTGCACTCTCTGGACTCACTGCACTGCATCCCCAGTGGTGCCAGTGCATTCTCTGGACTCACTGCAGTGCATCCCCAGTGGTGCCAGTGTACTCTCTGGACTCACTGCAGTGCATCCCCTTTTGTGCCAGTGCACTCTCTGGAGTCACTGCACTGCATCCCCAGTGGTGCCAGTGCACTCTCTGGACTCACTGCAGTGCATCCCCTGTGGTGCCAGTGCACTCTCAGGACTCACTGCACTGCATCCCCAGTGGTGCCTGTGCACTCCCTTGAGTCACTGCACTGCATCCCCAGTGGAGCCAGTGCACTCTATGGACTAACTGCACTGCATCCCCAGTGGTGCCAGTGCACTGTCTGGACTCACTGCACTGCATCCCCAGTGGTGCCAGTGCACTCTCTGGACTCACTGCACTGCATTCCCAGTGGTTCCAGTGCACTCTCTGGATCACTGCACTGCATCACCATTGGTGCCAGGGCACTCTCCGGACTCACTGCAGTGCATCCCCAGTGGTGCCAGTGCACTCTTTCGAGTCACTGCACTGCATTCCCAGTGGTGCCAGTGCATTCTCTGGACTCACTGCACTGCATCCCCAGTGGTGCCAGTGCACTCTCTGGACTCACTGCACTGCATCACCTGTGGTGCCATTACACTCTCTGGACTCACTGCAGTGCATCCCCAGTGGTGCCAGTGTACTCTCTGCACTCACTGCACTGCATCACCAGTGGTGCCAGTGCACTCTCTGGACTCACTGCAGTGCATCCCCAGTGGTGCCAGTGCACTTTCTGGAGTCACTGCAGTGCATCCCCTGTTGTGCCAGTGCACTCTCTGCACTCACTGCACTGCATCCCCAGTGGTGCCAGTGCACTCTCTGGACTCACTGCACTGCATCCCCAGTGGTTCCATTGCACTCTCTGGACTCACTGCATTGGATCCCCAGTGGTGTCAGTGCACTCTCTGGACTCAGTGCAGTGCATCCCCAGTGGGGCCAGTGCACTCTCTGGACTCACTGCAGTGCTTCCCCACTGGTGCCAGTGCACTCTCAGGACTCACTGCACTGCATCCCCAGTGGTGCCAGTGCACTCTCTGGACTCACTGCAGTGCATCCACAGTAGTGCCAGTGCACTCCTTCGAGTCACTGCACTGCATCCCCATTCGTGCCAGTGCAATCTCTGGACTCATTGCAGTGCATCCCCAGTGGTGCCAGTGCACTCTCTGGACTCACTGCACTACATCCCCAGTGGTGCCAGTGCACTCTCTGGACTCACTGCACTGCATCCCCAGTGGTTCCATTGCACTCTCTGGACTCACTGCATTGGATCCCCAGTGGTGTCAGTGCACTCTCTGGACTCACTGCAGTGCATCCCCAGTGGTGCCAGTGCACTCTCTGGACTCACTGCAGTGCTTCCCCACTGGTGCCAGTGCACTCTCTGGACTCACTGCACTGCATCCTCAGTGGTGCCAGTGCACTCTCTGGACTCACTGTAGTGCATCCGCAGTAGTGCCAGTGCACTCTTTCGAGTCACTGCACTGCATCCCCATTAGTGCCAGTGCAATCTCTGGACTCATTGCAGTGCATCCCCAGTGGTGTCAGTGCACTCTCTGGACTCACTGCACTGCATCCCCAGTGGTGCCAGTGCACTCTCTGGACTCACTGCACTGCATCCCTAATGGTGCCAGTGCACTCTCTGGACTCACTGCAGTGCATCCAAAGTGGTGCCAGTGCACTCTCTGCACTCACTGCACTGCATCCCCAGTGGTGCCAGTGCACTCTCTGCACTCACTGCACTGCATCCCCGCTGTTCCCAGAGCACTCTCTGGAGTCACCGAGGTGCATCCCCAGTGGTGCCAGTGCACTCTCTGGAGTCACCGCAGTGCATCCCCAGTGGTGCCAGTGCACTCTCTGGACTCACTGCAGTGCAGCCCCTGAGGTGCCAGTGTACTCTCTGGACTCACTGCACTGCATCCCCAGTGGTGACAGTGCACTCTCTGGAATCACTGCAGTGCATCCCCTGTGGTGCCATTGCACTCTCTGGACTCACCGCACTGCATCCCCAGTGGTGCCTGTGCACTCTCTTGAGTCACTGCACTGCATCCCCAGTGGAGCCAGTGCACTCTATGGATTAACTGCACTGCATCCCCAGTGGTGCCAGTGCACTGTCTGGACTCACTGCACTGCATCCCCAGTGGTGCCAGTGCACTGTCTGGACTCACTGCACTGCATCCCCATTGGTGCCAGTGCACTCTCTGGACTCACTGCACTGCATCCCCAGTGGTTCCAGTGCACTCTCTGGATCACTGCACTGCATCACCATTGGTGCCAGGGCACTCTCCGGACTCACTGCAGTGCATCCCCTGTGGTGCCAGTGCACTCTTTCGAGTCACTGCACTGCATCCCCAGTGGTGCCAGTGCATTCTCTGGACTCACTGCGGTGCATCCCCATTGGTGCCAGTGCAGTCTCTGGAGTCACTGCAGTGCATCCCCAGTGGTGCCAGTGCACTCTCTGGACTCACTGCACTGCATCCCCAGTGCTGACAGTGCACTCTCTGGACTCACTGCACTGCATCCCCAGTGGTGCCAGTGTACTCTCTGGACTCAGTGCACTGCATCCCCAGTGGTGCTGTGCACTCTCTGGACTCACTGCATTGCATCCCCAGTGGTGCCAGTGCACTCTCTGGGCTCACTGCACTGCATCCCCAGTGGTGCCAGTGCACTCTCTGGACTCACTGCGGTGCATCCCCTTTTGTGCCAGTGCACTCTCTGGACTCACTGCACTGCATCCCCAGTGGTGCCAGTGCACTCTCTGGAGTCACTGCACTGCATCCCCAGTGGTGCCAGTGCACTCTCTGGAATCACTGCAGTGCATCCCCAGTGGTGCCAGTGCACTCTCTGGACCCACTGCAGTGCATCCCCAGTGGTGCCAGTGCACTCTCTGCACTCACTGCACTGCATCCCCAGTGGTGCCAGTGCACTCTCTGGAGACGCAGCACTGCATCAACAGTGGTGCCTCTGCACTCCCTGGAGTCACTGCACTGCATCCCCAGTGCTGCCAGTGCACTCTCTGGACTCACTGCAGTGCATCCCCAGTGGTGCCAGTGCACTCTCTGGACTCACTGCAGTGCATCCCCAGTAGTGCCAGTGCACTCTCTGGACTCACTGCACTGCATCCCCAGTGGTGCCAGTGCACTCTCTGGACTCACTGCATTGCATCCCCAGTGGTGCCAGTGCACTCTCTGGACTCACTGCACTGCATCCCCAGTGGTGCCACTGCACTCTCTGGACTCACTGCACTGCATCACCATTGGTGCCAGGGCACTCTCCGGACTCACTGCAGTGCATCCCCAGTGGTGCCAGTGCACTCTTTCGAGTCACTGCAGTGCATTCCCAGTGGTGCCAGTGCACTCTCTGGACTCACTGCAGTGTATCCCCTGTGGTGCCAGTGCACTCTCTGGACTCACTGCACTGCATCCCCAGTGGTGCCAGTGCACTCTCTGGAATCACTGCAGTGCATCCCCAGTGTTCCCAGAGCACTCTCTGGACTCACTGCAGTGCATCCCCTGTGGGTGCCAGTGCACTCTCTGGACTCACTGCAGTGCATCCACAGTGGTGCCAGTGCACTCTCTGCACTCACTGCACTGCATCCCCAGTGGTGCCACTGCACTCTCTGGGCTCACTGCACTGCATCACCATTGGTGCCAGGGCACTCTCCGGACTCACTGCAGTGCATCCGCAGTGGTGCCAGTGCACTCTTTTGAGTCACTGCACTGCATCCCCATTAGTGCCAGTGCATTCTCTGGACTCATTGGATTGCATGCCCAGTGGTGCCAGTGCACTCTCTGGACTCACTGCACTGCATCCCCTGTGGTGCCAGTGCCCTCTCTGGACTCACTGCACTGCATCCCCAGTGGTGCCAGTGTACTCTGGACTCACTGCACTGCATCCCCAGTGCTGACAGTGCACTGTCTGGACTCACTGCACTGCATCCCCAGTGGTGCCAGTGCACTCTCTGGACTCACTGCACTGCATTCCCAGTGGTTCCAGTGCACTCTCTGGATCACTGCACTGCATCACCATTGGTGCCAGGGCACTCTCCGGACTCACTGCAGTGCATCCCCAGTGGTGCCAGTGCACTCTTTCGAGTCACTGCACTGCATTCCCAGTGGTGCCAGTGCATTCTCTGGACTCACTGCACTGCATCCCCAGTGGTGCCAGTGCACTCTCTGGACTCACTGCACTGCATCACCTGTGGTGCCATTACACTCTCTGGACTCACTGCAGTGCATCCCCAGTGGTGCCAGTGTACTCTCTGCACTCACTGCACTGCATCACCAGTGGTGCCAGTGCACTCTCTGGACTCACTGCAGTGCATCCCCAGTGGTGCCAGTGCACTTTCTGGAGTCACTGCAGTGCATCCCCTGTTGTGCCAGTGCACTCTCTGCACTCACTGCACTGCATCCCCAGTGGTGCCAGTGCACTCTCTGGACTCACTGCACTGCATCCCCAGTGGTTCCATTGCACTCTCTGGACTCACTGCATTGGATCCCCAGTGGTGTCAGTGCACTCTCTGGACTCAGTGCAGTGCATCCCCAGTGGTGCCAGTGCACTCTCTGGACTCACTGCAGTGCTTCCCCACTGGTGCCAGTGCACTCTCAGGACTCACTGCACTGCATCCCCAGTGGTGCCAGTGCACTCTCTGGACTCACTGCAGTGCATCCGCAGTAGTGCCAGTGCACTCCTTCGAGTCACTGCACTGCATCCCCATTAGTGCCAGTGCAATCTCTGGACTCATTGCAGTGCATCCCCAGTGGTGCCAGTGCACTCTCTGGACTCACTGCACTGCATCCCCAGTGGTGCCAGTGCACTCTCTGCACTCACTGCACTGCATCCCTAATGGTGCCAGTGCACTCTCTGGACTCACTGCAGTGCATCCAAAGTGGTGCCAGTGCACTCTCTGCACTCACTGCACTGCATCCCCAGTGGTGCCAGTGCACTCTCTGCACTCACTGCACTGCATCCCCGCTGTTCCCAGAGCACTCTCTGGAGTCACCGAGGTGCATCCCCAGTGGTGCCAGTGCACTCTCTGGAGTCACCGCACTGCATCCCCAGTGGTGCCAGTGCACTCTCTGGACTCACTGCAGTGCAGCCCCTGAGGTGCCAGTGTACTCTCTGGACTCACTGCACTGCATCCCCAGTGGTGACAGTGCACTCTCTGGACTCACAGCAGTGCATTCCCAGTGGTGCCAGTGCAACTACTGGACTCACTGCAGTGTAGCTCAGTGGTGCCAGAGCACTCTCTGGACTCACTGCACTGCATCCCCAGTGGTGCCAGTGCACTCTCTGGACCCACTGCAATGCATCCCCACTGCTGCCAGTGCACTCTCTGGACTCACTGCAGTGCATCCCCAGTGGAGCCAGTGCACTCTCTGTAGTCACTGCGCTGCATCCCCAGTGGTGCCAGTACACTCTCTGGACTCACTGTGCTGCATCCCCAGTGGTGCCAGTGCACTCTCTGGACTCACTGCAGTGTATCCCCTGTTGTGCCAGTGCACTCTCTGGACTCACTGCACTGCATCCCAGTGGTGCCAGTGCACTCTCTGGACTCACTGCAGTGCATCTCCAGTGGTGCAAGGGCACTCTCTGGACTCACTGCAGTGCAGCCCAAGTGGTGCCAGTGCACTCTCTGGACTCAGTGCAGTGCATCCCCAGTGGAGCCAGTGCACTCTCTGGACTCACTGCAGTGCATCCCCAGTGGTGCCAGTGCAATCTCTGGACTCACTGCAGTGCAGCTCCGTGGTGCCAGAGTACTCTCTGGACTCACTGCAGTGCATCCCCAGTGGTGCCAGTGCACTCTCTGGACTCACTGCACTGCATCCCCAGTGGAGCCAGTTTACTCTCTGGACTGTCTGCAGTGTATCCCCATTGGAGCCGGTGCACTCTCTGGACTCACTAAACTGCATCCCCAGTGGTGCCAGTGCACTGTCTGGACTCACTGCACTGCATCTCCAGTGGTGCAAGGGCACTGTCTGGACTCACTGCACTGCATCCCCAGTGGTGCCAGTGCACTCTCTGGACTCACTGCACTGCATCCCCAGTGGAGCCAGTGCACTCTCTGGACTCACTGCACTGCATCCCCAGTGGAGCCAGTGCACTCTCTGGACTGTCTGCAGTGTATCCCCATTGGAGCCGGTGCACTCTCTGGACTCACTGAAGTGCATCCCCAGTGGTGCCAGTGCACTGTCTGGACTCACTGCAGTGCATCCCCAGTGGTGCAAGGGCACTCTCTGGACTCACTGCACTGCATCAACAGTGGTGCCAGTGCACTCTCTGGACTCATTGCAGTGCATCCCCAGTGGTGCCATTGCACTCTCAGGACTCTCTGCAGTGCATCCCCAGTGGTGCCAGTGCACTCTCTGGACTCACTGCACTGCATCCCCAGTGGAGCCAGTGCACTCTCTGCACTCACTGCACTGGATCGCCAGTGGTGCCAGAGCACTCTCTGGACTCACTGCATTGCATCCCCAGTGGTGCCAGTGCACTCTCTGGACTCACTGCAGTGCATCCACAGTGGTGCCAGTGCACTCTCTGGACTCACTGCACTGCATCCCCAGTGGTGCCAGTGCACTCTCTGGACTCACTGTGCTGCAGCCCCAGTGGTGCCAGTGCACTCTCTGGACTCACTGCAGTGTATCCCCTGTGTGTGCCAGTGCACTCTGTGGACTCACTGCACTGCATCCCATTGGTGCCAGTGCACTCTCTGGACTCACTGCACTGCATCCCCAGTGGTGCCAGTGCACTCTCTGGACTCACTGCAGTGCAGCTCCTTAGGTGCCAGTGCACTCTCAGTACTCACTGCAGTGCATTCCCAGTGGTGTCAGTGCACTCTCTGGACTCACTGCAGTGAATCACCACTGGTGCCAGTGCACTCTCTGGACTCACTGCACTGCATCCCCAGTGGTGCCAGTGCACTCTCTGGACTCACTGCAGTGAATCCCCACTGGTGCCAGTGCACTCTCTGGACTCACTGCACTGCATCCCCAGTGGAGCCTGTGAAGTCTCTGGACTCACTGCAGTGCAACCCCAGTGGTGCCAGTGTAGTCTCTGGACTCACTGCACTCTAACCCCAGTGGTGCCAGTGCAATCTCAGGACTCACAGCAGTGCAGCTCCAGTTGGTGCCAGTGCACTCTCTGGACTCTCTGCACTGCATCCCCAGTGGTGCCAGTGCACTCTCTGGACTCACTGCAGTGCATCCCCAGTGGTGCCAGTGCACTCTCTGTAGTCACTGCGCTGCATCCCCAGTGGTGCCAGTGCACTCTCTGGACTCACTGCACTGCATCTCCAGTGTTGCCAGTGGCTCTCTGGAAACACTGCACTGCATCACCAGTGGTGCCAGTGCACTCTCTGGACTCACTGCACTGCATCCCCAGTGGTGCCAGTGCACTCTCTGGACTCACTGCACTGCATCGCCACTGGTGCCAGTGTAGTCTCTGGACTCACTGCAGTGCATCCCCAGTGGTGCCAGTGCAATCTCTGGACTCACTGCAGTGCAGCTCCGTGGTGCCAGAGTACTCTCTGGACTCACTGCAGTGCATCCCCAGTGGTGCCAGTGCACTCTCTGGACTCACTGCACTGCATCCCCAGTGGAGCCAGTTTACTCTCTGGACTGTCTGCAGTGTATCCCCATTGGAGCCGGTGCACTCTCTGGACTCACTAAACTGCATCCCCAGTGGTGCCAGTGCACTGTCTGGACTCACTGCACTGCATCTCCAGTGGTGCAAGGGCACTGTCTGGACTCACTGCACTGCATCCCCAGTGGTGCCAGTGCACTCTCTGGACTCACTGCACTGCATCCCCAGTGGAGCCAGTGCACTCTCTGGACTCACTGCAGTGCATCCCCAGTGGTGCCAGTGCACTCTCTGGACCCACTGCACTGCATCCCCAATGGTGCCAGTGCAATCTCTGGACTCACCGGGATGCATCCCCAGTGGTGCCAGTGAACTCTCTGGACTCACTGCAGTGCATCACCAGTGGTGCCAGTGCAGTCTCTGGACTCACTGCACTGCATTCCCAATGGTGTCAGTGCACTCTCTGGACCCACTGCATTTCATCCCCAGTGGTGACAGTGCACTCTCTGGACTCACTGTGCTGCATCCCCAGTGGTGCCAGTGCACTCTCTGGACTCACTGCACTGCATCCCCAGTGGTGCCAGTGCACTCTCTGGACTCACTGCAGTGCATCCCCAGTGGTGCCAGTGCACTCTCTGGACTCACTGCACTGCATCCCCAGTGGTGCATGTGTAGTCTCTGGACTCACTGCACTGCATCCCCAGTGGTGCCTGTGAAGTCTCTGGACTCACTGCAGTGCAACCCCAGTGGTGCCAGTGCACTCTCTGGAGTCACTGCACTGCATCAACATTGGTGCCAGTGCACTCTCTAGACTCACTGCACTGCATCCCCAGTGGTGCCAGTGTAGTCTCTGGACTCACTGCAGTGCATCCCCAGTGGTGCCAGTGCAATCTCTGGACTCACTGCAGTGCAGCTCAGTGGTGCCAGAGCACTCTCTGGACTCACTGCAGTGCATCCCCAGTGGTGCCAGTGCACTCTCTGGACTCACTGCACTGCATCCCCAGTGGTGCAAGGGCACTCTCTGGACTCACTGCACTGCATCAACAGTGGTGCCAGTGCACTCTCTGGACTCATTGCAGTGCATCCCCAGTGGTGCCATTGCACTCTCAGGACTCACTGCAGTGCATCCCCAGTGGTGCCAGTGCATTCTCTGGACTCACTGCACTGCATCCCCAGTGGAGCCAGTGCACTCTCTGCACTCACTGCACTGGATCCCCAGTGGTGCCAGTGCACTCTCTGGACTCACTGCACTGCATCCCCAGTGGTGCCAGTGCACTCTCTGGACTCACTGCAGTGCATCCACAGTGGTGCCAGTGCACTCTCTGGACTCACTGCACTGCATCCCCAGTGGTGCCAGTGCACTCTCTGGACCCACTGCACTGCATCCTCACTGGTGCCAGTGCATTCTCTGGACTCACTGCACTGCATCCCCAGTGGTTCCATTGCACTCTCTGTAGTCACTGCGCTGCGTCCCCAGTGGTGACACTTCACTCTCTGGACTCACTGTGCTGCATCCCCAGTGGTGCCAGTGCACTCTCTGGACTCACTGCAGTGTATCCCCTGTGTGTGCCAGTGCACTCTGTGGACTCACTGCACTGCATCCCATTGGTGCCAGTGCACTCTCTGGACTCACTGCACTGCATCCCCAGTGGTGCCAGTGCACTCTCTGGACTCACTGCAGTGCAGCCCCTTAGGTGCCAGTGCACTCTCAGTACTCACTGCAGTGCATTCCCCGTGGTGTCACTGCACTCTCTGGACTCACTGCAGTGAATCCCCACTGGTGCCAGTACACTCTCTGGACTCACTGCACTGCATCCCCAGTGGTGCCAGTGCACTCTCTGGACTGTCTGCAGTGTATCCCCATTGGAGCCGGTGCGCTCTCTGGACTCACTAAACTGCATCCCCAGTGGTGCCAGTGCACTCTCTGGACTCACTGCAGTGCATCCCCAGTGGTGCCAGTGCACTCTCTGGACTCAGTGCAGTGCATCCCCAGTGGAGCCAGTGCACTGTCTGGACTCACTGCAGTGCATCTCCAGTGGTGCCAGTGCACTCTCTGGACTCACTGCACTGCATCCCCAGTGGTGCCAGTGCACTCTCTGGACTCACTGCACTGCATCCCCTTTGGTGCCAGTGCACTCTCTGGACTCACTGCACTGCATCCCCAGTGGTGCATGTGTAGTCTCTGGACTCACTGCAGTGCATCCCCAAGGTGCCAGTGCACTCTCTGGACTCACTGCACTGCATCCCCAGTGGTTCCATTGCACTCTCTGGACTCACTGCATTGCATCCCCAGTGGTGCCAGTGCACTCTCTGGACTCAGTGCAGTGCATCCCCAGTGGAGCGAGTGCACTCTCTGGACTCACTTCAGTGCATCTCCATTGGTGCCAGTGCACTCTCTGGACTCACTGCACTGCATCCCCAGTGGTGCCAGTGTACTCTCTGGACTCACTGCAGTGCATCCCCAATGGTGCCAGTGCACTCTCTGGACTCACTGCACTGCATCCCCAGTTGGTGCCAGTGCACTCTCTGGACTCACTGCAGTGCATCCCCAGTGGTGCCAGTGCACTCTCCGGACTCACTGCACTGCATCCCCAGTGGTGCCAGTGCAGTCTCTGGACCCACTGCAGTGCATCCCCCCTGGTGCCAGTGCACTCTCTGGACTCACTGCAGTGCATACCCAGTGGTGCCAGTGCACTCTCTGTAGTCACTGCGCTGCGTCCCCAGTGGTGACACTTCACTCTCTGGACTCACTGTGCTGCATCCCCAGTGGTGCCAGTGCACTCTCTGGACTGTCTGCAGTGTATGCCCATTGGAGCCGGTGCACTCTCTGGACTCACTGAAGTGCATCCCCAGTGGTGCCAGTGCACTGTCTGGACTCACTGCAGTGCATCCCCAGTGGTGCAAGGGCACTCTCTGGACTCACTGCACTGCATCAACAGTGGTGCCAGTGCACTCTCTGGACTCACTGCAGTGCATCCCCAGTGGTGCCAGTGCACTCTCTGGACTCACTGCACTGCATCCCCAGTGGAGCCAGTGCACTCTCTGGACTGTCTGCAGTGTATCCCCATTGGAGCCGGTGCACTCTCTGGACTCACTGAAGTGCATCCCCAGTGGTGCCAGTGCACTGTCTGGACTCACTGCAGTGCATCCCCAGTGGTGCAAGGGCACTCTCTGGACTCACTGCACTGCATCAACAGTGGTGCCAGTGCACTCTCTGGACTCATTGCAGTGCATCCCCAGTGGTGCCATTGCACTCTCAGGACTCACTGCAGTGCATCCCCAGTGGTGCCAGTGCACTCTCTGGACTCACTGCACTGCATCCCCAGTGGAGCCAGTGTACTCTCTGCACTCACTGCACTGGATCCCCAAAGGTGCCAGTGCACTCTCTGGACTCACTGCACTGCATCCCCAGTGGTGCCAGTGCACTCTCTGGACTCATTGCAGTGCATCCCCAGTGGTGCCAGTGCACTCTCTGGACCCACTGCACTGCATCCTCACTGGTGCCAGTGCACTCTCTGGACTCACTGCACTGCATCCCCAGTGGTGCCAGTGCACTCTCTGGACTCACTGCAGTGAATCCCCACTGGTGCCAGTGCACTCTCTGGACTCACTGCACTGCATCCCCAGTGGAGCCTGTGAAGTCTCTGGACTCACTGCAGTGCAACCCCAGTGGTGCCAGTGTAGTCTCTGGACTCACTGCACTCTAACCCCAGTGGTGCCAGTGCAATCTCAGGACTCACAGCAGTGCAGCTCCAGTTGGTGCCAGTGCACTCTCTGGACTCACTGCACTGCATCCCCAGTGGTGCCAGTGCACTCTCTGGACTCACTGCAGTGCATCCCCAGTGGTGCCAGTGCACTCTCTGGACTCACTGCAGTGCATCCCCAGTGGTGCCAGTGCACTCTCTGTAGTCACTGCGCTGCATCCCCAGTGGTGCCAGTGCACTCTCTGGACTCACTGCACTGCATCTCCAGTGTTGCCAGTGGCTCTCTGGACTCACTGCACTGCATCACCAGTGGTGCCAGTGCACTCTCTGGACTCACCGGGATGCATCTCCAGTGGTGCCAGTGCACTCTCTGGACTCACTGCACTGCATCGCCACTGGTGCCAGTGTAGTCTCTGGACTCACTGCAGTGCATCCCCAGTGGTGCCAGTGCAATCTCTGGACTCACTGCAGTGCAGCTCCGTGGTGCCAGAGTACTCTCTGGACTCACTGCAGTGCATCCCCAGTGGTGCCAGTGCACTCTCTGGACTCACTGCACTGCATCCCCAGTGGAGCCAGTTTGCTCTCTGGACTGTCTGCAGTGTATCCCCATTGGAGCCGGTGTACTCTCTGGACTCACTAAACTGCATCCACAGTGGTGCCAGTGCACTGTCTGGACTCACTGCACTGCATCCCCAGTGGTGCCAGTGCACTCTCTGGACTCACTGCTGTGCATCCCCAGTGGTGCCAGTGCACTCTCTGGACCCACTGCACTGCATCCCCAATGGTGCCAGTGCAATCTCTGGACTCACCGGGATGCATCCCCAGTGGTGCCAGTGAACTCTCTGGACTCACTGCAGTTCATCACCAGTGGTGCCAGTGCAGTCTCTGGACTCACTGCACTGCATCCCCAATGGTGTCAGTGCACTCTCTGGACCCACTGCATTGCATCCCCAGTGGTGACAGTGCACTCTCTGGACTCACTGTGCTGCATCCCCAGTGGTGCCAGTGCACTCTCTGGACTCACTGCAGTGCATCCCCAGTGGTGCCAGTGCACTCTCTGGACTCACTGCACTGCATCCCCAGTGGTGCATGTGTAGTCTCTGGACTCACTGCACTGCATCCCCAGTGGTGCCTGTGAAGTCTCTGGACTCACTGCAGTGCAACCCCAGTGGTGCCAGTGTAGTCTCTGGACTCACTGCACTGTAACCCCAGTGGTGCCAGTGCACTCTCTGGAGTCACTGCACTTCATCAACATTGGTGCCAGTGCACTCTCTAGACTCACTGCACTGCATCCCCAGTGGTGCCAGTGTAGTCTCTGGACTCACTGCAGTGCATCCCCAGTGGTGCCAGTGCAATCTCTGGACTCACTGCAGTGCAGCTCAGTGGTGCCAGAGCACTCTCTGGACTCACTGCAGTGCATCCCCAGTGGTGCCAGTGCACTCTCTGGACTTACTGCACTGCATCCCCAGTGGAGCCAGTGCACTCTCTGGACTGTCTGCAGTGTATCCCCATTGGAGCCGGTGCACTCTCTGGACTGACTGCACTGCATCCCCAGTGGTGCCAGTGCACTGTCTGGACTCACTGCAGTGCATCCCCAGTGGTGCAAGGGCACTCTCTGGACTCACTGCACTGCATCAACAGTGGTGCCAGTGCACTCTCTGGACTCATTGCAGTGCATCCCCAGTGGTGCCATTGCACTCTCAGGACTCACTGCATTGCATCCCCAGTGGTGCCAGTGCACTCTCTGGACTCACTGCACTGCATCCCCAGTGGAGCCTGTGAAGTCTCTGGACTCACTGCAGTGCAACCCCAGTGGTGCCAGTGTAGTCTCTGGACTCACTGCACTCTAACCCCAGTGGTGCCAGTGCAATCTCAGGACTCACAGCAGTGCAGCTCCAGTTGGTGCCAGTGCACTCTCTGGACTCTCTGCACTGCATCCCCAGTGGTGCCAGTGCACTCTCTGGACTCACTGCAGTGCATCCCCAGTGGTGCCATTGCACTCTCAGGACTCACTGAAGTGCATCCCCAGTGGTGCCAGTGCACTCACTGGACTCACTGCAGTGCATCCCCAGTGGTGCCAGTGCACTCTCTGTAGTCACTGCGCTGCATCCCCAGTGGTGCCAGTGCACTCTCTGGACTCACTGCACTGCATCTCCAGTGTTGCCAGTGGCTCTCTGGACTCACTGCACTGCATCACCAGTGGTGCCAGTGCACTCTCTGGACTCACTGCACTGCATCCCCAGTGGTGCCAGTGCACTCTCTGGACTCACTGCACTGCATCGCCACTGGTGCCAGTGTAGTCTCTGGACTCACTGCAGTGCATCCCCAGTGGTGCCAGTGCAATCTCTGGACTCACTGCAGTGCAGCTCCGTGGTGCCAGAGTACTCTCTGGACTCACTGCAGTGCATCCCCAGTGGTGCCAGTGCACTCTCTGGACTCACTGCACTGCATCCCCAGTGGAGCCAGTTTACTCTCTGGACTGTCTGCAGTGTATCCCCATTGGAGCCGGTGCACTCTCTGGACTCACTAAACTGCATCCCCAGTGGTGCCAGTGCACTGTCTGGACTCACTGCACTGCATCTCCAGTGGTGCAAGGGCACTGTCTGGACTCACTGCACTGCATCCCCAGTGGTGCCAGTGCACTCTCTGGACTCACTGCACTGCATCCCCAGTGGAGCCAGTGCACTCTCTGGACTCACTGCAGTGCATCCCCAGTGGTGCCAGTGCACTCTCTGGACCCACTGCACTGCATCCCCAATGGTGCCAGTGCAATCTCTGGACTCACCGGGATGCATCCCCAGTGGTGCCAGTGAACTCTCTGGACTCACTGCAGTGCATCACCAGTGGTGCCAGTGCAGTCTCTGGACTCAGTGCACTGCATTCCCAATGGTGTCAGTGCACTCTCTGGACCCACTGCATTTCATCCCCAGTGGTGACAGTGCACTCTCTGGACTCACTGTGCTGCATCCCCAGTGGTGCCAGTGCACTCTCTGGACTCACTGCACTGCATCCCCAGTGGTGCCAGTGCACTCTCTGGACTCACTGCAGTGCATCCCCAGTGGTGCCAGTGCACTCTCTGGACTCACTGCACTGCATCCCCAGTGGTGCATGTGTAGTCTCTGGACTCACTGCACTGCATCCCCAGTGGTGCCTGTGAAGTCTCTGGACTCACTGCAGTGCAACCCCAGTGGTGCCAGTGTAGTCTCTGGACTCACTGCACTGTAACCCCTGTGGTGCCAGTGCACTCTCTGGAGTCACTGCACTGCATCAACATTGGTGCCAGTGCACTCTCTAGACTCACTGCACTGCATCCCCAGTGGTGCCAGTGTAGTCTCTGGACTCACTGCAGTGCATCCCCAGTGGTGCCAGTGCAATCTCTGGACTCACTGCAGTGCAGCTCAGTGGTGCCAGAGCACTCTCTGGACTCACTGCAGTGCATCCCCAGTGGTGCCAGTGCACTCTCTGGACTCACTGCACTGCATCCCCAGTGGTGCAAGGGCACTCTCTGGACTCACTGCACTGCATCAACAGTGGTGCCAGTGCACTCTCTGGACTCATTGCAGTGCATCCCCAGTGGTGCCATTGCACTCTCAGGACTCACTGCACTGCATCCCCAGTGGTGCCAGTGCACTCTCTGGACTCACTGCAGTGCAGCCCCTTAGGTGCCAGTGCACTCTCTGCACTCACTGCACTGGATCCCCAGTGGTGCCAGTGCACTCTCTGGACTCACTGCACTGCATCCCCAGTGGTGCCAGTGCACTCTCTGGACTCACTGCAGTGCATCCACAGTGGTGCCAGTGCACTCTCTGGACTCACTGCACTGCATCCCCAGTGGTGCCACTGCACTCTCTGGACCCACTGCACTGCATCCTCACTGGTGCCAGTGCACTCTCTGGACTCACTGCACTGCATCCCCAGTGGTTCCATTGCACTCTCTGTAGTCACTGCGCTGCGTCCCCAGTGGTGACACTTCACTCTCTGGACTCACTGTGCTGCATCCCCAGTGGTGCCAGTGCACTCTCTGGACTCACTGCAGTGTATCCCCTGTGTGTGCCAGTGCACTCTGTGGACTCACTGCACTGCATCCCATTGGTGCCAGTGCACTCTCTGGACTCACTGCACTGCATCCCCAGTGGTGCCAGTGCACTCTCTGGACTCACTGCAGTGCAGCCCCTTAGGAGCCAGTGCACTCTCAGTACTCACTGCAGTGCATTCCCCGTAGTGTCACTGCACTCTCTGGACTCACTGCAGTGAATCCCCACTGGTGCCAGTACACTCTCTGGACTCACTGCACTGCATCCCCAGTGGTGCCAGTGCACTCTCTGGACTGTCTGCAGTGTATCCCCATTGGAGCCGGTGCGCTCTCTGGACTCACTAAACTGCATCCCCAGTGGTGCCAGTGCACTCTCTGGACTCACTGCAGTGCATCCCCAGTGGTGCCAGTGCACTCTCTGGACTCAGTGCAGTGCATCCCCAGTGGAGCCATTGCACTGTCTGGACTCACTGCAGTGCATCTCCAGTGGTGCCAGTGCACTCTCTGGACTCACTGCACTGCATCCCCAGTGGTGCCAGTGCACTCTCTGGACTCACTGCACTGCATCCCCTTTGGTGCCAGTGCACTCTCTGGACTCACTGCACTGCATCGCCAGTGGTGCATGTGTAGTCTCTGGACTCACTGCAGTGCATCCCCAAGGTGCCAGTGCACTCTCTGGACTCACTGCACTGCATCCCCAGTGGTTCCATTGCACTCTCTGGACTCACTGCATTGCATCCCCAGTGGTGCCAGTGCACTCTCTGGACTCAGTGCAGTGCATCCCCAGTGGAGCGAGTGCACTCTCTGGACTCACTTCAGTGCATCTCCATTGGTGCCAGTGCACTCTCTGGACTCACTGCACTGCATCCCCAGTGGTGCCAGTGTACTCTCTGGACTCAGTGCAGTGCATCCCCAATGGTGCCAGTGCACTCTCTGTACTCACTGCACTGCATCCCCAGTTGGTGCCAGTGCACTCTCTGGACTCACTGCAGTGCATCCCCAGTGGTGCCAGTGCACTCTCCGGACTCACTGCACTGCATCCCCAGTGGTGCCAGTGCAGTCTCTGGACCCACTGCAGTGCATCCCCCCTGGTGCCAGTGCACTCTCTGGACTCACTGCAGTGCATACCCAGTGGTGCCAGTGCACTCTCTGGACTCACTGCAGTTCAGCCCCTGAGGTGCCAGTGCACTCTCAGTACTCACTGCACTGCATCACCAGTGGTGCCAGTGCACTCTCTGGACTCACCGGGATGCATCCCCAGTGGTGCCAGTGCACTCTCTGGACTCACTGCACTGCATCGCCACTGGTGCCAGTGTAGTCTCTGGACTCACTGCAGTGCATCCCCAGTGGTGCCAGTGCAATCTCTGGACTCACTGCAGTGCAGCTCAGTGGTGCCAGAGTACTCTCTGGAGTCACTGCAGTGCATCCCCAGTGGTGCCAGTGCACTCTCTGGACTCACTGCACTGCATCCCCAGTGGAGCCAGTTTACTCTCTGGACTGTCTGCAGTTTATCCCCATTGGAGCCGGTGCACTCTCTGGACTCACTAAACTGCATCCCCAGTGGTGCCAGTGCACTGTCTGGACTCACTGCACTGCATCTCCAGTGGTGCAAGGGCACTGTCTGGACTCACTGCACTGCATCCCCAGTGGTGCCAGTGCACTCTCTGGACTCACTGCACTGCATCCCCAGTGGAGCCAGTGCACTCTCTGGACTCACTGCAGTGCATCCCCAGTGGTGCCAGTGCACTCTCTGGACCCACTGCACTGCATCCCCAATGGTGCCAGTGCAATCTCTGGACTCACCGGGATGCATCCCCAGTGGTGCCAGTGAACTCTCTGGACTCACTGCAGTGCATCACCAGTGGTGCCAGTGCAGTCTCTGGACTCACTGCACTGCATCCCCAATGGTGTCAGTGCACTCTCTGGACCCACTGCATTGCATTCCCCACTGGTGCCAGTGCACTCTCTGGACTCACTGCAGTGCATCCCTTTTGGTGCCAGTGCACTCTCTGTAGTCACTGCGCTGCATCCCCAGTGGTGACAGTGCACTCTCTGGACTCACTGTGCTGCATCCCCAGTGGTGCCAGTGCACTCTCTGGACTCACTGCACTGCATCCCCAGTGGTGCCAGTGCACTCTCTGGACTCACTGCAGTGCATCCCCAGTGGTGCCAGTGCACTCTCTGGACTCACTGCACTGCATCCCCAGTGGTGCATGTGTAGTCTCTGGACTCACTGCACTGCATCCCCAGTGGTGCCTGTGAAGTCTCTGGACTCACTGCAGAGCAACCCCAGTGGTGCCAGTGTAGTCTCTGGACTCACTGCACTGTAACCCCAGTGGTGCCAGTGCACTCTCTGGACTCACTGCACTGCATCAACAGTGGTGCCAGTGCACTCTCTGGACTCACTGCACTGCATCCCCAGTGGAGCCAGTTTACTCTCTGGACTCTCTGCAGTGTATCCCCATTGGAGCCGGTGTACTCTCTGGACTCACTGCACTGCATCCCCAGTGGTGCCAGTGCACTGTCTGGACTCACTGCACTGCATCCCCAGTGGTGCCAGTGCACTCTCTGGACTCACTGCTGTGCATCCCCAGTGGTGCCAGTGCACTCTCTGGACCCACTGCACTGCATCCCCAATGGTGCCAGTGCAATCTCTGGACTCACCGGGATGCATCCCCAGTGGTGCCAGTGAACTCTCTGGACTCACTGCAGTTCATCACCAGTGGTGCCAGTGCAGTCTCTGGACTCACTGCACTGCATCCCCAATGGTGTCAGTGCACTCTCTGGACCCACTGCATTGCATCCCCAGTGGTGACAGTGCACTCTCTGGACTCACTGTGCTGCATCCCCAGTGGTGCCAGTGCACTCTCTGGACTCACTGCAGTGCATCCCCAGTGGTGCCAGTGCACTCTCTGGACTCACTGCACTGCATCCGCAGTGGTGCATGTGTAGTCTCTGGACTCACTGCACTGCATCCCCAGTGGTGCCTGTGAAGTCTCTGGACTCACTGCAGTGCAACCCCAGTGGTGCCAGTGTAGTCTCTGGACTCACTGCACTGTAACCCCAGTGGTGCCAGTGCACTCTCTGGAGTCACTGCACTGCATCAACATTGGTGCCAGTGCACTCTCTAGACTCACTGCACTGCATCCCCAGTGGTGCCAGTGTAGTCTCTGGACTCACTGCAGTGCATCCCCAGTGGTGCCAGTGCAATCTCTGGACTCACTGCAGTGCAGCTCAGTGGTGCCAGAGCACTCTCTGGACTCACTGCAGTGCATCCCCAGTGGTGCCAGTGCACTCTCTGGACTCACTGCACTGCATCCCCAGTGGAGCCAGTGCACTCTCTGGACTGTCTGCAGTGTATCCCCATTGGAGCCGGTGCACTCTCTGGACTGACTGCACTGCATCCCCAGTGGTGCCAGTGCACTGTCTGGACTCACTGCAGTGCATCCCCAGTGGTGCAAGGGCACTCTCTGGACTCACTGCACTGCATCAACAGTGGTGCCAGTGAACTCTCTGGACTCATTGCAGTGCATCCCCAGTGGTGCCAGTGCACTCTCAGGACTCACTGCATTGCATCCCCAGTGGTGCCAGTGCAATCTCTGGACTCACTGCACTGCATCCCCAGTGGAGCCAGTGCACTCTCTGCACTCACTGCACTGGATCCCCCGTGGTGCCAGTGCACTCTCTGGACTCACTGCACTGCATCCCCAGTGGTGCCAGTGCACTCTCTGGACTCACTGCAGTGCATCCACAGTGGTGCCAGTGCACTCTCTGGACTCACTGCACTGCATCCCCAGTGGTGCCAGTGCACTCTCTGGACCCACTGCACTGCATCCTCACTGGTGCCAGTGCACTCTCTGGACTCACTGCACTGCATCCCCAGTGGTGCATGTGTAGTCTCTGGACTCACTGCAGTGCATCCCCAAGGTGCCAGTGCACTCTCTGGACTCACTGCACTGCATCCCCAGTGGTTCCATTGCACTCTCTGGACTCACTGCATTGCATCCCCAGTGGTGCCAGTGCACTCTCTGGACTCACTGCAGTGCATCCCCAGTGGAGCGAGTGCACTCTCTGGACTCACTTCAGTGCATCTCCATTGGTGCCAGTGCACTCTCTGGACTCACTGCACTGCATCCCCAGTGGTGCCAGTGTACTCTCTGGACTCACTGCAGTGCATCCCCAATGGTGCCAGTGCACTCTCTGGACTCACTGCACTGCATCCCCAGTTGGTGCCAGTGCACTCTCTGGACTCACTGCAGTGCATCCCCAATGGTGCCAGTGCACTCTCTGGACTCACTGCACTGCATCCCCAGTGGTGCCAGTGCAGTCTCTGGACCCACTGCAGTGCATCCCCCCTGGTGCCAGTGCACTCTCTGGACACACTGCAGTGCATACCCAGTGGTGCCAGTGCACTCTCTGTAGTCACTGCGCTGCGTCCCCAGTGGTGACACTTCACTCTCTGGACTCAGTGCACTGCATCCCCAGTGCAGCCAGTGCACTCTCTGGACTCACTGCAGTGTATCCCAGTGGTGCCAGTGCACTCTCTGGACTCAGTGCACTGCATCCCCAGTGGTGCCAGTGCACTCTCAGTACTCAATGCAGTGCATTCCCAGTGGTGTCAGTGCACTCTCTGGACTCACTGCAGTGAATCCCCAGTGGTGCCAGTGCACTCTCTGGACTCACTGCACTGCATCACCAGTGGTGACAGTGCACTCTCTGGACTCACTGAACTGCATCCCCAGTGGTGCCAGTGCACTCTCTGGACTCACTGCTCTGCATTCCCCATTGGTGCCTGTGAAGTCTCTGGACTCACTGCAGTGCAACCCCAGTGGTGCCAGTGTAGTCTCTGAACTCACTGCACTGTAACCCCAGTGGTGCCAGTGCTATCTCAGGACTCACAGCAGTGCAGCTCCAGTTGGTGCCATTGCACTGTCTGGACTCACTGCACTGCATCCCCAGTGGTGCCATTGCACTCTGTGGACTCACTGCAGTGCATCCCCAGTGGTGCCAGTGCACTCTCTGGACTCAGTGCACTTTATCCCCAGTGGAGCCAGTGCACTCTCTGCACTCACTGCACTGGATCCCCAGTGGTGCCAGTGCACTCTCTGGTCTCACTGCACTGCATCCCCTGTTGTGCCAGTGCACTCTTTGGACTCAATGCAGGGCATCCCCACTGCTGAGAGTGCACTCTCTGGACTCAGTGCACTGCATCCCCAATGGTGCCAGTGCACTGTCTGGACTCACTGCACTGCATCCCCAGTGGTGCATGTGCAGTCTCTGGACTCACTGCACTGCATCCCCAGAAGTGCATGTGCAGTCTCTGGACTCACTGCACTGCATCCCCAGTGGTGCCAGTGGCTCTCTGGACTCACTGCACTGCATCACCAGTGGTGCCAATGCACTCTCTGGACTCACTACACTACATCCCCTGTGGTGCCAGTGCCTTCTCTGGACTCACTGCACTGCATCCCCAGTGGTGCCAGTGGCTCTCTGGACTCAATGCACTGCATCTCCAATGGTGCCATTGCACTCTCTGGACTCACGGCACTGCATCCCCAGTGGTGCCAGTGTAGTCTCTGGACTCTCTGCAGTGCATCCCCAGTGGTTCCAGTGCACTCTCTGGACTCACTGCACTGCAGCTCAGTGGTGCCAGTGCACTCTCTGGACTCACTGCACTGCATCCCCAGTGGTGCCAGTGCACTCTCTGGACTCACTGCACTGCATCCCCAATGGTGCCAGTGAACTCTCTGGACTCACTGCACTGCATCACCATTGGTGCCAGGGCACTCTCTGGACTCACTGCAGTGCATCCCCAGTGGTGCCAATGCACTCTCTGGACCCACTGCAGTGCATCCCCACTAGTGCCAGTGCACTCTCTGGACTCACTGCAGTGCATCCCTTTTGGTGCCAGTGCACTCTCTGTAGTCACTGCGCTGCATCCCCAGTGGTGACAGTGCACTCTCTGGACTCACTGTGCTGCATCCCCAGTGGTGCCAGTGCACTCTCTTGACTCACTGCAGTGCATCCCCAGTGGTGCCAGTACACTCTCTGTACTCACTGTAGTGCATTCCCAGTGGTGCCAGTGCACTCTCTGGACTCACTGCACTACATCCCCAGTGGTGCCATTGCACTCTCTGGACTCACTGCACTGCATTCCCAGTGGTGCCTGTGCACTCTCTGGACTCAATGCAGTGCATCCCCCGTGGTGCCATTGCACTCTCAGTACTCACTGCAGTGCATTCCCAGTGTTGCCAGGGCACTCTCTACAGACAATGCAGTGCATCCCCAAAGGTGACAGTGCACTCTCTGGATCACTGCACTGCTCCAGCCGCGGTAGCCCCTCCAGCCGCGGCAAACGCTCCTGACACTCCAGCCGCCTCAGCCGCTCCAGCCGCGGCAGCCGCTCCATCCACGGCATACGCGTCAGACGCTCCAGCCGCGGCAGCCGCTCCAAACGCGGCAGCCGCTCCAGCCGCGGCAGCCGCTCCAGCCGCTCCAGCCGCTCCAGCCGCTCCAGCCGCTCCAGCGTGGCAGCCGCTCTACTCGGTAGCGGCTTTAGCGGCTGCCGCGGCTGGAGCGGCTGCCGCGCTGCCGCGGCTGGAGCGGCTGCCGCGGCTGGAGCGGCTGAGGTGGCTGGAGTGTCAGGAGCGTTTGCCGCGGCTGGAGGGGCTACCGCTGCTGGAGCAGTGCAGTGATCCAGAGACTGCACTGGCACCTTGGGGATGCAGTGCAGTGAGTCCAGAGAGTCAACTGTCACCACTGGGGATGCAGTACAGTGAGTCCAGAGAGTGTACTGGCACCACAGGGGATGCACTGCAGTTACTCCAGAGAGTGCACTGGCACCACTGGGGATGCAGTTCAGTGAGTCCAGAGAGTGCACTGGCACCACCGGGGATTCAGATACATTCTCACTGCAGTGAGATCCCCAGTGGTGCCAGTGCACTCTCGGGACTCACTGCAGTGCATCCCCAGTGGTGCCAGTGCACTCTCTGTAGTCACTGCGCTGCATCCCCAGTGGTGCCAGTGCACTCTCTGGACTCACTGCAGAGTATCCCCAGTAGTGCCAGTGCACTCTGTGGACTCACTGCACTGCATCCCAGTGGTGCCAGTGCACTCTCTGGACTCACTGCAGTGCATCCCCAGTGGTGCCAGAGCACTCTCTGGACTCACTGCAGAGTATCCCCAGTAGTGCCAGTGCACTCTGTGGACTCACTGCACTGCATCCCCAGTGGAGACAGTGCACTCTCTGGACTCACTGCATTGCATCCCCAGTGGTGCCAGTGCAATCTCTGGACTCACTGCAGTGCATCCCCAGTGGTGCCAGTGCACTCTCTGGACTCACTGCACTGCATCCCCAGTGGTGCCAGTGCACTCTCTGGAGTCACTGCACTGCATCCCCAGTGGTGCCACTGCACTCTCTGGTAACACCGGGTTGCATCCGCAGAAGTGCCAGTGCACTCTCTGGACTCACTGCAGTGCATCCCCAGTGGTTCCAGTTCACTCTCTGGCCTCACTACACTGCATCCCCAGTGGTGCCAGTGCACTCTCTGGACTCACTGAACTGCATCCCCACTGGTCCCAGTGCACTCTCTGGACTCACTGCAGTGCATCCCCAGTGGTGCCAGGGCACTCTCTGCAGACAATGCAGTGCATCCCCAAAGGTGACTGTGCACTCTCTGGACTTACTGTACTGCTCCAGCCGCGGCAACCGCTCCAGCCGCGGTAGCCCCTCCAGCCTCGGCAGCCGCTCCAGCCGCTCCATCCGCGGCATACGCGGCAGACGCTCCAGCCGCTCCAGCCGCGGCAGCCGCTCCAACCGCGGCAGCCGCTCCAGCCGCGGCAGCCGCTCCAGCCGCTCCAGCCGCTCCAGCCGCGGCAGCCGCTCCAACCGCGGCAACCGCTCCAGCCGTGGCATCCGCTCCACTCGGTAGCGGCTGGAGCGGCTGCCGCGGCTGTACCGGCTGGAGCGGCTGCCGCGGCTGGAGCGGCTGCCGCGGCTGGAGCGGCTGCGGCGGCTGGAGCGTCTAGGGCGTCTGTCGCGTCTGGAGGGGCTACCGCGGCTGGGGCGGCTGACGCGCCTGGAGCGGATGCCGCTGCTGGAGCAGTGCAGTGAGTCCAGAGAGTGCACTGGCACCTTGGGGATGCAGTGCAGTGAGTCCAGAGAGTGCACTGGCACCACTGGGGATGCAGTACAGTGAGTCCAGAGAGTGCACTGGCACCACTGGGGATGCACTGCAGTGACTCCAGAGAATGCACTGGCACCACTGGGGATGCACTGCAGTGAGTCCAGAGAGTGCACTGGCACCACTGGGGATGCAGTGCAATGAGTCCAGAGAGTGTACTGGCACCACTAGGGATGCACTTCAGTGAGTCCTGAGAGTGCACTGGCACCACTGGGGATGTAGTGCAGTGAGTCCAAATAGTGCACTGGCACCACTGGGGATGCAGTGCAGTGAGTCCAGAGAGTGCACTGGCACCACTGGGGATGCAGTGCACTGAGTCCAGAGAGTGCACTGGCACCACTGGGGATGCACTGCAGTGACTCCAGAGAATGCACTGGCACCACTGGGGATGCACTGCAGTGAGTCCAGAGAGTGCACTGGCACCACTGGGGATGCAGTGCAATGAGTCCAGAGAGTGTACTGGCACCACTAGGGATGCACTTCAGTGAGTCCTGAGAGTGCACTGGCACCACTGGGGATGTAGTGCAGTGAGTCCAAATAGTGCACTGGCACCACTGGGGATGCAGTGCAGTGAGTCCAGAGAGTGCACTGGCACCACTGGGGATGCAGTGCACTGAGTCCAGAGAGTGCACTGGCACCACTGGGGATGCAGTGCAGTGAGCTCAGAGAGTGCACTGGCACCACTGCGGATGCAGTGCAGTGAGTCCAGAGAGTGTACTGGCACCACTGGGGATGCAGTGCAGTGAGTCCAGAGAGTGCACTGGCACCACTGGGGATACACTGCAGTGAGTCCAGAGAGTGCACTGGCACACTGGGGATGCAGTGCAGTGAGTCCAGAGAGTGCACTGGCACCACTGGGGATGCAGTGCAGTGAGTCCAGAGAGTGCACTGGCACCACTGGGGATGCACTGCAGTGAGTCCAGGGAGTGCACTGGCACCACTGGGGATGCAGTGCAGTGATTCCAGAGAGTGCACTGGCACCACTGGGGATGCAGTGCAGTGAGTCCAGAGAGTGCATTGGCACCACTGGGGATGCACTGCAGTGAGTCCAGAGAGTGCACTGGCACCACTGGGGATGCAGTGCAGTGAGTCCAGAGAGTGCACTGGCCCCACTGGGGATGCAGTGCAGTGAGTCCACAGAGGGCACTGGCACCACTGGGGATGCAGTGCAGTGAGTCCAGAGAGTTCACTGGCACCACTGGGGATGCACCCCGGTGAGTCCAGAGAGTGCACTGGCACCACTGGGGATGCACTGCAGTGAGTCCAGGGAGTGCACTGGCACCACTGGGGATGCAGTGCAGTGAGTCCAGAGAGTGCACTGGCACCACTGGGGATGCAGTGCAGTGAGTCCAGAGAGTGCATTGGCACCACTGGGGATGCACTGCAGTGAGTCCAGAGAGTGCACTGGCACCACTGGGGATGCAGTGCAGTGAGTCCAGAGAGTGCACTGGCCCCACTGGGGATGCAGTGCAGTGAGTCCACAGAGGGCACTGGCACCACTGGGGATGCAGTGCAGTGAGTCCAGAGAGTGCACTGGCACCACTGGGGATGCACCCCGGTGAGTCCAGAGAGTGCACTGGCACCACTGGGGAAGCAGTGCAGTGAGTCCAGAGAGTGCACTGGCACCACTGGGGATGCAGCGCAGTGAGTCCAGAGAGTTCACTGGAACCACTGGGGATGCAGTGCAGTGAGTCCAGAGAGTGCACTGGCACCACTGGGGATGCAGTACAGTGAGTCCAGAGAGTGCACTGGTACCACTGGGGATGCACTGCAGTGACTCCAGAGAGTGCACTGGCACCACTGGGGATGCAGTGAGTCCAGATGTTAGCGTAGCAACCACATAATCACCAAGTGATTATATGAAGGTGCTTTATTCAGCGCTGGAAGCCGGGTCAGGTGCCCAAATCTGGCTTCAAGTCCCGTTACTTCCCAGCAGTTATTTATACATACAATATTGCGTCAGGTATACATATTCATTACAGGTTGCAACATCAGCCTCGCTTTTCATTCTAATTAGCTCCCCTCCCCTTTGCACATGCGTGGCGCACTCTGGTGGTCGTCCAGGTGGTCGTCCAGATGAAGTAAGGAGTCTTCCTCTCCGCTAAACTTTTCACCTTTCTTACTCGACGCATGCTCCCTCCGCTTCTTGGTTCTGCTTCAACTCATTTCATCATTTCCAGGCCCTTATCCAAGGTCAGGTTGTACCTGTTCCCTCCCAGGGTTCCCCTTCAATGATTCTTTTGATTGTTCATTGTACTCCCTAAGTTTCCAGTATACATAGATTAATTGATAATGTAAGTACATTTGGCAATGCTTAATTATACTGTAGGTCCCATTACCTAAGAGACATTAGTAAAACATCCATTCGATTTTCCCCAACACTAACATTCCCCCCCCCTTTGAAAATACTTCACTCATACCAAGAGCAAGTATTTTCATTACTGTTAGGTTGAATCAGGTTAGTAGAGGTTAGTGAGTATAACTTGATATAGAGATTAGTAAGTATAATCTTAACGCATCTTCGTTAGTCTACTATCTTATTGATTCCTCTATGCCTGCTTGTGAACGCTAGTACTATAGGATGGGGGTGGAGTAAGTGGGATAGGGTGTTCTGGGTGATTCCCAGTAACCTACTAACCTCCTTGACCACGTTGGCAATGAAATGTGGTCCCCTGTCTGAAGAAATACCCAACGGTACACCAAATCTAGGGATTATTTCCCGTAGTAACTATTTTACCGTTTCCTTAGCTTAGTTGTTGTGACAGGGAAGGGCCTCTGGCCATCCTGAAAAAGAATTGTAAGAAATGGTCCAGCAATTCGTGCCACTAAGGGGTTTTGAAGGGTTAACATTGAGGCCTGGGTTTAGGCGAGAAAAGAACAAAGGGATTTCTTCGGAGAAAAACTGCTGACTTTGCACGAATGTGCAGTAACTTCTGACAGCCGGCCAAGAGACCACTAGATAAGGAGGAAGAATATGAGCCTCCCTGTCTCCCTGTCCGAGCGGCCCCCGAGAAAGTAACAGAGACTGATAAGCAGGTGCACCTGGAAGGACGTCGGATTCGGGAAACCAATTATAATAACCTTGCCTCTTTTAGAAGTAGTAATAAATATGTATTAGCCTAGGAGTATAAAAAATTAGATGCCTTACGTAACGGGTGTGCGTCCCGGTGGAGCAGAGACTCCCGGCGCACCCAGCGCTGTTTGCTTGCCTTTATTCGTTTAATAAATTGTAAACTCTGATTGTAATCCTATTTGGGACTCAGTCATTTATAACAATTGGGGGCTCGTCCGGGATGGTCTTGGTTCCTGAATTCTGACTTGATCTAGGAGGGGCGCCCCCACCATTTGGTGGCTCCTGTTCGAGTCAGGTCGGGACTAATGCCATCTCGAACCTGAATAAGGGCAAGCAAAGATTTAGATTTTTATGAGCTCCCTTTTGCCGGCTGCAGCACTATATTTTGCCCGTAATTCTGCGCGCGAAGATCCGAACGAAGACGACGGAGTCGTAAGTATTTAATGTGTATACCGTTCGGTTGGGTGGGATTCGGTTGCCTGTGTGTGTGAGAGTGTGATTGAGACGGAACGTAGTTCCGAAGCGATTGTGGAGGTCTTCTAACCGCGGTTCCAATCTCCCGCGAGGGACTTGGCCGGTGAAGGACCGAAGCGATTCCTATAGGATTCGTGGGTGGGTGATAGGTCCTAAACCCCCTGCAAGACACTCTCACTAAGGCAACCAAGGGCTGTAGGAATTGCCACAGTAAAATTCCTAGATGGGTCAGATTAAATCGAAGACCCGGGACCAGAGAAAAGGGAGCAAATTACCAGACATACCACCAGAAAGTCCATTAGGGATAATGATTAGAAATTGGAACGATAGGGGCCCCAGAAAAGGAAAAAGCAAAGTAAAAATGATTCAGTATTGTATGATAGAATGGCCAAAGGAGCCTTTAAGACCACATGTCTTTTGGCCTATTTTCGGATCTTTTGAAGACTGGGTTTGCCAGGCTTTAAATCTACATGTTAACTCAAAGGAACCTTTTAGTCAGGAGGAAAGTGATTATGCAAGGTTATGGATCAGGACTTCACGTCCTTTTCCAGCCTCAGTATTTACACTAAAAACAGAGGAGGAGTTTGAAGAAGGAGAAGAAAAACGGGAAAAAGAAAAAGAGGATAAATGGGAGCCATTAGATAATTTACCACCTCTATATTCTAACAATCCACCTCTGGCAGTGGCCCCACCTCCGGCAGCTGTGGTATCTCCACCGCCGACAGCACCGGAATCAGACCGACCCCCGGCTGCATGTACGAGAAGTAGGACTGCCACATCTGAGGGAGCTTCTCTATATCCCTTAAGAGAGGTACCCCTGGGAGGCACTCAGGGAGGCATTGGGTTTGTGGCAGTCCCCTTAAATACCACAGATGTAAGGAATTTCAAGAAAGAAATGGGGGCCTTATTAGATGACCCCCTCGGAGTAGCTGAAAGACTGGACCAATTCCTAGGTCCCAATACTTATACCTGGGAAGAAATACAGTCCATTTTAGGGATCTTATTTACTGTCGAGGAAAAAGGAATGATTAGGCAAGCTGGAATGAGAATGTGGGAGAGACAGAATCAGGCAGGACCCCCAGGAGACCAAAAATGGCCAAACGTGGATCCCCACTGGGATCATCAACAACCCCAAGGAAGGCAGAATATGAGGGATTTGAGAACATTAATCATACAGGGAATAAGGGAAGCTGTTCCCCGAGGGCAAAACATTAATAAAGCATTTCATGAGCAACAAGGGAAAGACGAATCTCCAACAGAATGGTTGGAGAGATTAAGGAGAAGTTTACAAATGTATTCTGGAATTGACCCGAATACAGTGGCTGGAACTGCACTCCTTAGAACGCAATTTGTAGCTAAATCCTGGGGGGACATAAGGAGGAAATTAGAGAAGCTGGAAGATTGGCAAGAGAGGGGATTAGAAGAGTTACTTAGGGAAGCACAGAAAGTATATGTTAGGAGAGATGAGGAAAAACAAAAAGCAAAAGCTAAGATTTTTGTAGCAGCAGTAAGAGAAAGTCAGAGAAATAAGACTCTGTCCGGAGAAAGGAGGGAGAAGGGAATAGAGAAAGCCCCTAGGGGGCAGTCTTGTCGAGAGAAATACACCATTCCCGCTTGTTACTATTGCAACAAGAAGGGACACGTTCAGAGGAACTGTCGTAAGCGGGAACAAGATGAGAAAACATTCAAAGAAGAATAGGGGTGTCAGGGGCTATATCTTCTGGGGACGTCAACATCAACGGAGCCCTTGATAAAACTACTAATTGGTCCCCATAAAGAGGAAGTTTTGTTTTTAGTGGACACAGGAGCTGAAAAATCTACTATTCAAAAACTTCCAAAAGGAGTAGAGGAAGGGAACAATTATATGTCAGTAATAGGGGCAAAAGGAGAGCCTTTTAGAGTGCCTGTCTTGAAAAATGTAAAAGTAGAAACTGGGAAGAAAACTTATGTTAATGATTTTCTTTTGCTCCCTGAAGCGGAGTACAATTTACTGGGGAGAGATTTGATTTTAAGATTGAATTTGAGCATTCAGAGTCAAGGGGACGAATTGCAGATTAAATTATACACTTTGACACAAAAAGATGAAGAAGTCATTAACCCTTTAGTATGGTATAAGGAGGGGGAGACCGGAAGGATAGAAATGGACCCCATAAATATTCAAATAATGGATCCTCATCGTCCAATCCGAGTCAAACAATACCCTATACCAATGGAGGGTCGAAAGGGGTTAAAACCTGTGGTTGACAGACTTCTGGAAAAAGGAACTTTAGAACCGTGCATGTCGCCTCATAATACACCCATCCTCCCCGTAAAAAAATCGGATGGGTCATACAGGATGGTGCAAGACCTGAGAGCTGTAAATCAGCGAACACTCGCTAAATTCCCTGTGGTGGCAAATCCTTATACTTTATTGAGTCGCATATCTCCCAAACATACCTGGTATAGTGTAATAGATCTGAAAGATGCATTTTGGGCCTGCCCTCTGGATGAGAGGTCCAGAGATTATTTTGCCTTCGAGTGGGAGGACCCCGAAACGGGACGAAAACAACAATTAAGATGGACTGTGCTACCACAGGGGTTTACAGAGTCACCAAATCTATTTGGACAAACTTTAGAAAAAATTTTACAAGATTTCACGTTACCTAGGGGGGTCAAATTATTGCAATATGTGGATGATCTATTAATAGCAGGAGAAACTGAAGAGGGAACCCGAGAAGCTACTATTAAATTGCTAAACTTTTTAGGGGAAAGAAGATTAAAGGTGTCTCGATCGAAATTACAGTTTGTGGAACAGGAAGTAAAATACTTGGGGCACTGGCTGAGTAAGGGAAAAAAGAAATTAGATCCTGACAGGGTATTAGGGATTCTATCTTTAAGACCCCCACAAACTAAAAAGGAAATTCGGCAAGTATTGGGATTATTAGGATATTGTAGACCGTGGCTTGAAGGCTACAGTGAAAAGGTCAAATTCTTATATGAGAAATTAACTAATAACCAGCTTAAGTGGTTCACAGAGGATGATCAGAAATTTGAGGAAATAAAAAGGGCTTTAATACAGGCACCTGTACTGAGCCTTCCGGATCTGGAAAAACCTATCTCTTTGTAAATACATCGAACCAAACAGCATATGGAGTTCTCACTCAAGATTGGGCAGGGATTAAGAAACCTGTAGGGTATTGCTCTAGGTTGCTTGATCCAGTAAGTAGAGGGTGGCCTGCTTGTCTTCAAGCTCTGGTCGCTACAGCATTACTAATAGAAGAAGTTAGGAAGATTACCTTTAGTGCTCCTTTAAAGGTGTATACTCCACACAATGTTAGAAGTGTCTTACAGCAAAAAGCAGAAAAATGGTTAACGGATAGTCGGATCCTAAAGTATGAAGCAATACTAATTGACTCACCTGACTTAGAACTGAGGGTAACCTCTGCTCAGAGCCCAGCACAATTTTTGTTCGGAGAACCACAGGAGGGAGTACAACATAACTGTTTAGAGGTAATTGAGACTCAGACAACAGTGAGGCCGGATTTAAAGGATGCTGAGTTGGAGAAAGGAGAGGCACTGTTTGTAGATGGCTCCTCCCGAGTAGTGGAAGGAAAAAGAAAATCAGGATATGCAATAATTAATAAGAACTTAGAACCTGTGGAATCCGGACCTTTGAGCCCATCATGGTCAGCTCAGGCTTGTGAGCTGTATGCCCTATGTAGGGCCCTGGAACTATTAAAAGGGAAAAGTGGGACGATATATACAGACTCTAAATATGCATATGGGGTGGTCCATACTTTTGGAAAAATTTGGGAAGAAAGAGGTCTAATTAATACTCAAGGGAGGAATCTTATACATCAAGAGTTAATAATAAAAATTTTAAGGGCATTAAGAGAACCAAAGGAGATAGCAGTGGTACATGTAAGAGGACACCAAAAGGGATTGGATTATCGAATCAGAGGAAATAATCTAGCAGATAAGGAGGCCCAGGAAGCAGCCCTGAGGACTCAGGTTGTTAAAATCAATGTGATACGAGAGGAAGAAAGGCGAGAAAGAGAAGAAAAGAAATTTACCCCTGAAGAACAAGCAAAATTGGAGAAAATAGGGGCTAAGTTAGAACAAGGAGAATGGACACTGCCTGACGGGCGAGAGATATTGCCAAAAGCCTATGCGAGGCAAATACTGGAACGTTTACATGCACAAACACATTGGGGTATGAAGGCATTAAGCGATCATTTCCTTAAACAATTTGGTTGCATTGGAATTTTTGAAATAGCGAAACAAATTACACAAGGTTGTTTAACTTGTCAGAAAATAAATAAGAAAGTGTTTCGACAAGCAGCTATGGGAGGGAGAAAAACAGCTTATAGGCCTTTCGAGAAAGTACAAGTTGATTTCACTGAATTGCCCAAGGTAGGGAGAATGAAATATCTATTGGTAATCGTAGATCATTTAACACAATGGGTAGAAGCTTATCCTGTAGCACGAGCTACTGCACAGACAGTGGTAAAAATTTTATTGGAACATTTAATACCAAGGTATGGGATAATCCAGTACATTGATTCTGATCAGGGCACACACTTTACTTCTAAAATAATAAAATTGTTGTGTCAATCATTAGGTATTCAGTGGGAATACCACACTCCCTGGCACCCACAGAGCTCAGGGAAAGTAGAAAGGATGAATCAAACAATAAAACAACAATTGACTAAGTTAATGATCGAGACACAGCTGCCCTGGACGAAATGCTTACCATTGGCACTTTTAAACATAAGAACTAAACCACACAGTGAGACTGGATTATCATCATATGAAATGTTATATGGTATGCCTTATTCTCAAGGGATGCCCCTAGGGAACAATGTAATTGAGGATCATAGTATCCAGAAATACATAATTACCATTGGAAGGAGATTGCAGGAGCTAAGAGAAATTGGGATGATGACTCAGACACCACCTTTAGGATTTGCTATTCATAAGATACAACCAGGAGACAAGGTCTTAATAAAAACCTGGAGAGAAGAATCATTGAACCCCCGATGGGAGGGACCGTACCTTGTTTTACTTACTGCTGAAACAGCTGTGAGAACGGCAGAAAGGGGTTGGACCCACGCATCCAGAATAAAAGGACCAATAACTACCGAAGCCTGGAGGGTTGAGTCCACTCCTGGGGAACTGAAACTGAGATTAAAGAGGAACTGATATCCCAGCAATAAGGTTCTGCATGAATTAAGGGCACTGGATAAAGAGGACAAGTCTGAAGGGAGGAAAGGGAGAAGGCAAGACCGGGGTAGGACCCTCCACTGCGGTGTGTATGGTCTACCGAGGGAGGCAACCCCTATGGGTATTGACTGCCGAGTGAGAGGGCCTCGACCGGACTTCTCCCGCGCTAAGATCAGGTTGTCCTGAGAAAAGTAACATGAGAATCTCTTAAACCCATAATGAAATTGTGATTAGTTTTTCCAGGAGCTGGATCACCCCGAAGGGCTGAATGGTAACACAAGCTCTGAAAGCGGGCCCAACCTCATGATTGAAGGCGTTTCCCACACTCTCAAGATTGGACGACGAAAAAGGATAAGAAATGCTATACTTTCTGGTATTGTTTTTACAGGGGCAATTGGGCCATGGGCAAGAATGGAGGAATAACTTTTTCACTTTGGGGGAGGAAGTGGCTAGGGCCTTTAACCTTAGTAACTGCTGGATTTGTGGAGGACCGGGGGGAACTGAAAGTTGGCCCTGGGTAGCAGGCCCAGTTGAACCCAAGTGGTGGGTCAGTAATCTGAGCGAAGTTCATAATGGGACGCAATTTTGGAAAGAGGAAGGAGGCCCATGGCAGTTACACTCGTCAGCTCGGGGTGTATACTGCTTGAACAGAACAGGAACAGTGGCGGTGGGAAAAAGCATTTGCAATTGGACTCTGTCTCCTGGATATGATTGTACCGATCCTGGATGTAGTCCTATAAACTGTACAGCACGTAGTGGGAAATGGAACACCACACATGTTCAGCTGAGAAATGGGACTTGGCTGAAATGCTCATACAGAGAATTTTTTGGATCCGGATGTAAAACTGTGGCAAGAGCCCAAGCGGGGGGACAATTCGATAGTCGAATCTTAGACTGTCAACATGATAACACAACTAAGGAACAGCATGTGGTGCGGGTCTATCGCTGGAGATGGCAGAATGAGAATGGGAGGCGAGTGTTCTTTAAGCATTTCTGGTCAGCTTATAATATAACTGGCCACCAAGGAGAACTGAATTGTGACTGTAAGTGGAAACCTGATGCGGGAGCTTGGAAGTGCGCATGTACGAGTACGAACGGGGCAGACATTGTAACAGGACCACTCGGTAACAAGGACACTCTGTATTATCACGCCCCAAGGGCTAAAAAGGGATGGAATGGTCCTTTTCCAAACGGGACGTGGGCCCTAAAGGGACATTACTGGGTGTGTGGCAAACATGCTTACAAGAGGCTACCTGAAAATTGGTCGGGAATATGCTATGTGGGGTACATAAGACCCTTGTTCTTTTTATTGTCACAAACACAAGGAGATCATTTAGGAATAAGATTATATGATGACCTGAACAGAGTGAAACGATCTATAGATACTTCCTTAACCGGGGGTAGTGCCCAAGAATGGGGAAAGGATGAATGGCCTCCTGAAAGAATCATACAGCATTATGGGCCAGCCACCTGGAACCCGAATGAGTTGATATCAGGAGCCCGAGAACCTATTTATAATTTGAACCGAATAATTAGGTTGCAAGCTATCCTCGAGGTTGTAACAAATCAAACAGCGACAGCCTTGGATCTTTTGGCTGACCAATCCACTCAAATGAGAAATGCTATATTCCAACATAGAATGGTCTTAGACTATTTACTAGCAGAAGAAGGGGGAGTATGTGGAAAACTGAACGATTCTAACTGTTGTCTACAGATTGATGATAATGGAAAAGTGGTCAAGCAGATAACAAAGGAAATTAGAAAGTTAGCCCACGTCCCAGTACAAACTTGGAAGGGTATGGATTGGGATTTCTTTTCATGGTTGCCTGGTGAACCATGGGTTAAAAGGATGCTGTTTTTTTTTTTATGTGGTATAGTGACATTATTGTTTATACCTTGTATGATACCTTGCTTTACGTTGTTGATACGGCGAGTAATAAATAGCACCCAATTTGTGATGACTTCAGTGGAGAGAAAAGGTGACGTGTCGATAATGATGCTTAAGAAGTGGACACCCCGAGAACTGACTGATGAAATCCAATTGTTACTGACAAAGGTTGAAGGAGAGACACGAATTGATGATTAAAAAAAAAAAAAAAAGGGAGGAATTGTAAGAAATGGTCCAGCAATTCGTGCCACTAAGGGGTTTTGAAGGGTTAACATTGAGGCCTGGGTTTAGGCGAGAAAAGAACAAAGGGATTTCTTCGGAGAAAAACTGCTGACTTTGCACGAATGTGCAGTAACTTCTGACAGCCGGCCAAGAGACCACTAGATAAGGAGGAAGAATATGAGCCTCCCTGTCTCCCTGTCCGAGCGGCCCCCGAGAAAGTAACAGAGACTGATAAGCAGGTGCACCTGGAAGGACGTCGGATTCGGGAAACCAATTATAATAACCTTGCCTCTTTTAGAAGTAGTAATAAATATGTATTAGCCTAGGCGTATAAAAAATTAGATGCCTTACGTAACGGGTGTGCGTCCCGGTAGAGCAGAGACTCCCGGCGCACCCAGCGCTGTTTGCTTGCCTTTATTCGTTTAATAAATTGTAAACTCTGATTGTAATCCTATTTGGGACTCAGTCATTTATAACAGTATCAACCCCTACCAATCGGTATTTATAACCTCTTGCTTTAGGCAGTTCCACGAAGTCTATTTGCCAGTAATCTCCAGGCTCTATTCCAGCTCTAGTTCTTCCCATCTCAGCATGTTTCCTTGCTACCGGATTATTCTTTAAGCAAAGCTCACATTTTGACATTACTGACTTTGCCATTGTTAACATGTGTACCGAGATGACACCTCGTTTCAAATAGGTCACCATTGCTTCTGCACCCCAGTGACATTCATTATGTTTTATTTGTAAGATTTCTCGCATTATTATAGGAGGTACTATGAGTTGTCCTGTCGTAGTCACATACCACCCGTCAGGATTCTTCTGGGCCTTCATCAAATTTGCAAGTCTCTCATCTTCCGCTGAATACTTTGGGTCTTTAGGTAATTTAAAACAAGAGAGGCCTACCTTCGATGGAATTAGAGCCATTACTTTCCATACTTCACGTGCAACCTTCCGGGCCGTCAAATCCGCCAGTCTGTTACCTTCTGCAATCTCTGACACCCCTCCTTGATGAGCTTTACAATGCATTATGGCCACCTGTTGGGGTTTCTGTACAGCTGTTATTAATTTCAATAGTTCTTCCTGGTATTTTATATTAGTCCCTTGTGAGGATAGCATTCCCCTTTCTTTCCATAATGCCCCATGTACGTGGACTACCCCGAATGCATATTTTGAATCTGTCCAAATATTCACGTTCTTACCCTCGCTTAGTTCCAGGGCTCGTGTCAGGGCGACTATTTCTGCTCGTTGGGCTGAAGTCCCCGGAGGTAGGGAATTTGCCTCAATCACTACCTTTGATGTAGTTGCCGCGTATCCTGCATAACGAGTCCCATTTTCCACAAAGCTGCTTCCATCCGTGAAAAGTTCCCAATCCGGTCTCCCCCGAGGCTGATCCTTTAAGTCTGTTCTGCTGGCATAGGTATGTTCGATGATCTCCACGCAATCATGACTGAGGTCTCCTTCCTCCGTAGTTGTTCCTAGAAACACTGCTGGGTTCAATAAGTTAGTAGTTCTTAAGATTGCATCATCTTGCTCAGTTAGTATAGCTTGATATTTCATCATTCGGCTGGGCGATAGCCAATGGCCCCCCTTTTGCTCCAATACCGTAGTCACCATATGTGGCACGAACACTCAATTTGCTTCCCTAATGTGAGCTTCCTGGCTTCCTGTATTAAAAGGACTGTGGCTGCCACGGCCCTTAAACACGAGGGCCATCCAGCGCTTACTGCATCCAATTGTTTAGAAAAATACCCCACAGGTCTTTTCCAGCTCCCAAGTCGCTGGGTCAGTACTCCTAATGCCAATCGTTGTCTCTCATGCACAAACAGCTGGAAGTCCTTTGATAAGTCCGGGGCATGGCATTCTGTACCCCGACTTGTACCCAATCTTGCTATCTCTTCAGCCTCCTTATTCCATCCCCTGTGTTATAATCCCATTGGGGATCCTCGGTGGGGAAGTTTTGATCTAGATTTCCAAGCACTAATCCATTACGTATATCTTCTCGGGCTCTCTCTCTGGCTGCCCGCAATACCATGTCTTTTTCTGTCGAGTCCATCAAAGTATCCAGGATCACCTGGAGATCATCCCAATCGGGATTTTGGGTTTTAATTATCATTTTCATTACCCTAGCTACTTTATCTGGGTTTTCCCTGTAGGTGCCGGCTGCTTGTTTCCATATCATTAAATTCCCAGCTGAAAAAGGCACCTTAACATATACCGGTCCTTCTGTCCCCACTCCTTGCCTGAGGGGAGCGATTATTTTCCCTCCCTGTTCATTTATAGTTTCTCCTGCCCTTCGCTGTTGCCGGGTCCTATGTGACACAGGGGAGACTAAAGTCGGGGATTCTCCATCACTACTGCTATCTTCCTTTTCTCTTTTCCCTCCCTGTCCTGGCTCTTCCGGCGGAGCCGACGGCGCAACTTCCAAATCAATATTTCCATTATTCATTTCCCCATAATACTTATTATTCTCTATTGCCTGATGCTGTATACAGTGTCCCTCCTTAGTACATGCACAACAACGTTCCTCAGTTGAAACCTCAAGCACCATTATTCCACAAGCATGCTGCCATTCAGGCTTTCGGCGCAAATAAAAGAATAATTCCACATACGACAGTTCATCATATTTTCCTTCCCGCTTACAGAATAGCATCAATTGTAAAATTGTATTATATTGCAATGTTCCATTCTCAGGCCAAGTTTCTTGGTCCTCTAGCTTATACTGTGGCCACCAAATATTACAATAATCAATCAGCTTTCCTTTCCGCATTTCTTGACCAAAACCTCCCTCTTTCCAGTGTGCTAGCAAACACCCCAGCGGGGATGTCCGCGGGATAGGTACATCTTTTCCCAGAATTCCTTTGATCTTTTTCATTTTGAGCTTATGATACAAACCCAAAAGCTGCCAGAGCAGCAGCACACTTTCCCAGAAGCTGCCGGAGCAGCAGTACACTCTCCCAAAAGCTGCCGGAGCAGCAGCGTGCTCTCCCAGAAGCTGCCGGAGCAGCAGCACGCTTTCCCAAAAGCTGCCGGAGCAGCAGCATGCTCTCCCAAAAGCTGCCGGAGCAGCAGCACGCTTTCCCAAAAGCTGCCGGAGCAGCAGCGTGCTCTCCCAAAAGCTGCCGGAGCAGCAGCACGCTTTCCCAAAAGCTGCCGGAGCAGCAGCGTGCTCTCCCAAAAGCTGCCGGAGCAGCAGCGTGCTCTCCCAGAAGCTGCCGGAGCAGCAGCACGCTTTCCCAAAAGCTGCCGGAGCAGCAGCATGCTCTCCCAAAAGCTGCCGGAGCAGCAGTACACTCTCCCAAAAGCTGCCGGAGCAGCAGCATGCTCTCCCAAAAGCTGCCGGAGCAGCAGCACGCTTTCCCAAAAGCTGCCGGAGCAGCAGCGTGCTCTCCCAGAAGCTGCCGGAGCAGCAGCACGCTTTCCCAGAAGCTGCCGGAGCAGCAGCGTGCTTACTACATACCAATAATACCAAGTGCTGACCCTTCAGCACAAACCAATACAATTACCAATACCAAACCACCAATGCCGAACCTGCAGAGCTTTCGCTCTGTCTAACGGACGGCGCCTAGGCTTACCCCGGGAGCTCCCTGCCCAACCGAGCGTGGCTTTCGCCGCGTCTGACCGGCAGGCTTTCCCAACCAAATCGGTACCGAATACCCAAAGTTGAAAGCACCTTTGCTTACCACTCCAGTGGTACGTCGTGAGCAGCGGAGGTCGGTCGTGGTCGACTGCTCCCCGAGAATCCCTCGGTGCCGGCTGGAGCGAAACCGAGACAAGAGCCGCCTCAGCAGTGCCCACGCTGTCCCACCCGGGTCGCCAAAATGTTAGCGTAGCAACCACATAACCACCAAGTGATTATATGAAGGTGCTTTATTCAGCGCTGGAAGCCGGGGCAGGTGCCCAAATCTGGCCTCAAGTCCCGTTACTTCCCAGCTGTTATTTATACATACAATATTGCGTCAGGTATACATATTCATTACAGGTTGCAACATCAGCCTCGCTTTTCATTCTAATTAGCTCCCCTCCCCTTTGCACATGCGTGGCGCACTCTGGTGGTCGTCCAGGTGGTCGTCCAGATGAAGTAAGGAGTCTTCCTCTCCGCTAAACTTTTCACCTTTCTTACTCGACGCATGCTCCCTCCGCTTCTTGGTTCTGCTTCAACTCATTTCATCATTTCCAGGCCCTTATCCAAGGTCAGGTTGTACCTGTTCCCTCCCAAGGTTCCCCTTCAATGATTCTTTTGATTGTTCAATGTACTCCCTAAGTATCCAGTATACATAGATTAATTGATAATGTAAGTACATTTGGCAATGCTTAATTATACTGTAGGTCCCATTACCTAAGAGACATTAGTAAAACATCCATTCGATTCTCCCCAACACTAACACAGAGACTGCACTGGCACCACTGGGGATGCAGTGCAGTGAGTCCAGAGAGTGCACTGGAACCACTGGGGATGCAGCGCAGTGAGTCCAGAGAGTGCACTGGCACCACTGGGGATGCAGTGCAGAGAGTCCAGAGAGTGCACTGGCACCACTGGGGATGCAGTGCCGTGAGTCCAGAGAGTGCATTGCCACCAAAGGGGATGCACTGCAATGAGTCCAGAGAGTGCACTGGCACCAATGGCAACGCAGTGCAGTGAGTCCAGAGAGTGCCTTGGCACCACTGGGGATGCAGTGCAGTGAGTCCAGAGAGTACCCCGGCAGCACTGGGGATGCAGTGCAGTGAGTCCAGAGAGTGCACTGGCACAACTGGGGATGCACTGCAGTGAGTCCAGAGTGTGCACTGGCAACACTGGGGATGCAGTGCAGTGAGTCCAGAGAGTGCACTGGCACCACTGGGGATGCAGTGCAGTGAGTCCAGAGAGTGCACCGGCACCACTGGGGATGCAGTGCAGTGAGTCCACAGAGGGCACTGGCACCACTGGGGATGCAGTGCAGTGAGTCCAGAGAGGCCACTGGCACCACTGGGGATGCAGTGCAGTGAGTCCAGAGAGTGCACTGGCACCACTGGGGATGCACCCCGGTGAGTCCAGAGAGTGCACTGGCACCACTGGGGATGCACCCCGGCAAGTCCAGAGAGTGCACTGTCACCACTGGGGATGCAGTGCAGTGAGTCCAGAGAGTGCACTGGCCCCACTGGGGATGCACTGCAGTGAGTCCACAGAGGGCACTGGCACCACTGGGGATGCAGTGCAGTGAGTCCAGAGATTGCAGTGGCACCACTGGGGATGGAGTGCAGTGAGTCCAGAGAGTGCACTGGCACCACTGGGGATGCAGTGCAGTGAGACCAGAGAGTGCACTGGCACCACAGGGGATGCACCCCGGCAAGTCCAGAGAGTGCACTGGCACCACTGGGGATGCAGTGCAGTGAGTCCAGAGAGTGCACTGGCACCACTGGGGATGCACCCCGGCAAGTCCAGAGAGTGCACTCTCTGGACTCACTGAAGTGCATCCCCAGTGGTGCCAGTGCACTCTCTAGACTCACTGAAGTGCATACCCAGTGGTGCCAGTGCACTCACTGTACTCACTGTACTGCATCCCCAGTGGTGCCAGTGCACTCTCTGGACTCACTGCACTAAAACCCCAGTGGTGCCAGTGCAGTCTCTGGACTCACTGCACTGCATCCCCAGTGGTGCCAGTGCACTCTCTGGACTCACCGGGGTGCATCCCCAGTGGTGCCAGTGCACTCTCTGGACTCACTGCAGTGCATCCACTGTGGTGCCAGTACACTCTCTGGACTCACTGCAGTGCATCCCCGGTGGTGCCAGTGCACTCTCTGGACTCACTGCAGTGTATCCATTGTGGTGCCAGTGCACTCTCTGGACTCACTGCACTGCATCCCCAGTGGTGCCAGTGCACTCTCTGGACCCACTGCAGTGCATCCCCACTGGTGCCAGTGCACTCTCTGGACCCACTGCAGTACATCCCCACTGGTGCCAGTGCACTCTCTGGACTCACTGCAGTGCATCCCCAGTGGTGCCAGTGCACTCTCTGTAGTCACTGCGCTGCATCCCTAGTGGTGCCAGTGCACTCTCTGGACTCACTGTGCTGCATCCCCAGTGGTGCCAGTGCACTCTCTGGACTCACTGCAGTGTATCCCCTGTTGTGCCAGTGCAATCTCTGGACTCACTGCACTGCATCCCAGTGGTGCCAGTGCACTCTCTGGACTCACTGCAGTGCATCCCCAGTGGTGCCAGTGCACTCTCTGGACTCACTGCAGTGCATCCCCAGTGGTGCCAGTGCACTCTCTGGACTCACTGCAGTGCAGCCCCAGTGGTGCCAGTGCACTCTCTGGACTCACTGCAGTTTATCCCCAGTGGTGCAAGGGCACTCTCTGAACTCACAGCACTAAAACCCCAGTGGTGCCAGTGCACTCTCTGCACTCGCTGCACTGCATCCCCAGTGGTGCCAGTGCACTCTCTGGACTAACCGGGGTGCATCCCCAGTGGTGCCAGTACACTCTCTGGACTCACTGCAGTGTATCCCCAGTGGTGCCAGTGCACTCTCTGGACTCACTGCACTGCATCCCCAGTGGTGCCAGTGCACTCTCTGGACTCAGTGCACTGCATCACCAATGGTGCCACTGCACCCTCTGGACTCACTGCACTGCATCCCCTGTGGTGCCAGTACATTCTCTGGACTCACTGCACTGCATCCCCAGTGGTGCCAGTGAACTCTCTGGACTCACTGCAGTGCATCACCAGTGGTGCCAGTGCACTCTGTGGACTCAATGCACTGCATCCCCAGTGGTGCCAGTGCACTCTCTGGACTCACTGCAGTGCATCCCCAGTGGTGCCAGTGCACTCTCTGGACTCACTGCACTGCATCCCCAGTGGTGCCAGTGCACTCTCTGGACAAACTTCAGTGCATCCCCACTGGTGCCAGTGCACTTTCTGGAGTCACTGCAGTGCATCCCCAGTGGTGCCAGTGCACTCTCTGCACTCACTGCACTGCATCCCCAGAAGTGCCAGTGCACTCTCTGGACCCACTGCAGTGCATCCCCAGCGGTGCCAGTGCACTCTCTGGACTCACTGCAGTGCATCCCCAGTGGTGCCAGTGCACTCTCTGTAGTCACTGCGCGGCATCCCCAGAGGTGACAGTGCACTCTCTGGACTCACTGTGCTGCATCCCCAGTGGTGCCAGTGCACTCTCTGGACTCACTGCAGTGTATCCCCTGTTGTGCCAGTGCACTCTGTGGACTCACTGCACTGCATCCCAGTGGTGCCACTGCACTCTCTGGACTCACTGCAGTGCATCCCCAGTGGTGCCATTGCACTCTCTGGACTCACTGCAGTGCAGCCCCAGTGGTGCCAGTGCACTCTCCGCACTCACTGCACTGCATCCCTATTGGTGCCAGTGCACTCTCTGGACTCACTGCACTAAAACCCCAGTGGTGCCAGTGCAGTCTCTGGACTCACTGCACTGCATCCCCAGTGGTGCCAGTGCACTCTCTGGACTCACCGGGGTGCATCCCCAGTGGTGCCAGTGCACTCTCTGGACTCACTGCAGTGCATCCCCTGTAGTGCGAGTACACTCTCTGGACTCACTACAGTGCATCCCCAGTTGGTGCCAGTGCACTCTCTGGACTCACTGCACTGCATCCCCAGTGGTGCCAGTGCACTCTCTGGACCCACTGCACTGCATTCCCAGTGGTGCCAGTGCACTCTCTGGACTCACTGCAGTGCATCCCCAGTGGTGCCAGTGCACTCTCTGGACTCACTGCACTGCATCCCCAGTGGTGCCAGTGCACTCTCTGGAATCACTGCACTGCATCCCCAGTGGTGACAGTGCACTCTCTGGACTCACTGCAGTGTATCCCCATTGGAGCCGGTGCACTCTCTGGACTCACTAAACTGCATCCCCAGTGGTGCCAGTGCAGTCTCTGGACTCACTGCAGTGCATCCCCAGTGGTGCCAGTGCACTGTCTGGACTCACTGCAGTTTATCCCCAGTGGTGCAAGGGCGCTCTCTGGACTCACAGCACTGCATCCCCAGTGGTGCCAGTGCACTCTCTGGACTCACTGCACTGCATCCCCAGTGGTTCCAGTGCACTCTCTGGAGTCACTGCACTGCATCCCCAGTGGTTCCAGTGCACTCTCTGGAGTCACTGCACTGCATCCCCATTGGTGCCAGTACACTCTCTGGACTCACTAAACTGCATCCCCAGTGGTGCCAGAGAACTCTCTCACTCACTGCAGTGCATCCCCACTGGTGCCAGTGCACTGTCTGGACTCACTGCAGTTTATCCCGAGTGGTGCAAGGGCACTCTCTGGACTCACTGCAGTGCATCCCCATTGGTGCCAGTGCACTCTCTGGACTCACTACACTAAAACCCCAGTGGTGCCAGTGCAGTCTCTGGAGTCACTGCAGTGCATCCCCAGTGCTGCCAGTGCACTCTCTGGACTCACCGGGGTGCATCCCCAGTGGTGCCAGTGCACTCTCTGGACTCACTGCGGTGCATCCCCTTTTGTGCCAGTGCACTCTCTGGACTCACTGCACTGCATCCCCAGTGGTGACAGTGCACTCTCTGGACTCCCTGCAGTGTATCCCCATTGGAGCCGGTGCACTCTCTGGACTCACTAAACTGCATCCCCAGTGGTGCCAGTGCAGTCTCTGGACTCACTGCAGTGCATCCCCAGTGGTGCCAGTGCACTGTCTGGACTCACTGCAGTTTATCCCCAGTGGTGCAAGGGCACTCTCTGGACTCACAGCACTGCATCCCCAGTGGTGCCAGTGCACTCTCTGGACTCACTGCACTGCATCCCCAGTGGTTCCAGTGCACTCTCTGGAGTCACTGCACTGCATCCCCATTGGTGCCAGTACACTATCTGGACTCACTAAACTGCATCCCCAGTGGTGCCAGAGAACTCTCTCACTCACTGCAGTGCATCCCCACTGGTGCCAGTGCACTGTCTGGACTCACTGCAGTTTATCCCGAGTGGTGCAAGGGCACTCTCTGGACTCACTGCAGTGCATCCCCATTGGTGCCAGTGCACTCTCTGGACTCACTGCACTAAAACCCCAGTGGTGCCAGTGCAGTCTCTGGACTCACTGCACTGCATCCCCAGTGGTGCCAGTGCACTCTCTGGCCTCACCGGGGTGCATCCCCAGTGGTGCCAGTGCACTCTCTGGACTCACTGCAGTGCATGCCCTGTGGTGCCATTACACTCTCTGGACTCACTGCAGTGCATCCCCAGTGGTGCCAGTGCACTCTCTGGACTCACTGCAGTGCATCCCCAGTGGTGCCAGTGCACTCTCTGGACTCACTGCAGTGCATCCCCAGTGGTGCCAGTGCACTCTCTGGACTCACTGCACTGCATCACCATTGGTGCCAGGGCACTCTCCGGACTCACTGCAGTGCATCCGCAGTGGTGCCAGTGCACTCTTTCGAGTCACTGCACTGCATCCCCATTAGTGCCAGTGCACTCTCTGGACTCACTGCAGTGCATCCCCAGTGGTGCCAGTGTACACTCTGGACTCACTGCACTGCACCACCTGTGGTGCCAGTGCACTCTCTGGACTCACTGCACTGCATCCCCAGTGGTGCCAGTGCACTCTCTGGACTCACTGCAGTGCATCCCCAGTGGTGCCAGTGCACTCTCTGGACTCACTGCACTCCATCCCCACTGGTGCCAGTCCACTCTCTGGACTCACTGCACTGCATCCCCAGTGGTGCCAGTGCAATCTCTCCACTCATGCACTGCATCCCCAGTGGTGCCAGTGCACTCTTTGGACTCACTGCACTGCATGAACAGTGGTGCCAGTGCACTCTCTGGACTCACTGCACTGCATCCACAGTGGTGCCAGTGTAGTCTCTGGACTCACTGCAGTGCATCCCCAGTTGTGGCAGTGCAATCTCAGGACTCACTGCAGTGCAGCTCCAGTTGCTGCCAGTGCAGGCTCTGGACTCACTGCAGTGCATCCCCAGTGGTGCCAGTGCACTCTCTGGACTCACTGCAGTGCATCCCCAGTGGTGCCAGTGCACTCTCTGGACTCACTGCACTGCATCCCCAGTGGTGCCAGTGCACTCTCTGGACTCACTGCAGTGCATCCCCAGTGGTGCCAGTGCACTCTCTGGACTCACTGCACTGCATCCCCAGTGGTGCCAGTGCACTTTCTGGAGTCACTGCAGTGCATCCCCAGTGGTGCCAGTGCACTCTCTGCACTCACTGCACTGCATCCCCAGAAGTGCCAGTGCACTCTCTGGACCCACTGCAGTGCATCCCCAGCGGTGCCAGTGCACTCTCTGGACTCACTGCAGTGCATCCCCAGTGGTGCCAGTGCACTCTCTGTAGTCACTGCGCTGCATCCCCAGTGGTGACAGTGCACTCTCTGGACTCACTGTGCTGCATCCCCAGTGGTGCCAGTGCACTCTCTGGACTCACTGCAGTGTATCCCCTGTTGTGCCAGTGCACTCTCTGGACTCACTGCACTGCATCCCAGTGGTGCCACTGCACTCTCTGGACTCACTGCAGTGCAGCCCCAGTGGTGCCAGTGCACTCTCTGGACTCACTGCAGTGCATCCCCATTGGTGCCAGTGCACTCTCTGGACTCACTGCACTAAAACCCCAGTGGTGACAGTGCAGTCTCTGGACTCACTGCACTGCATCCCCAGTGGTGCCAGTGCACTCTCTGGACTCACCGGGGTGCATCCCCAGTTGTGCCAGTGCACTCTCTGGACTCACTGCACTGCATCCCCTGTAGTGCGAGTACACTCTCTGGACTCACTGCACTGCATCCCCAGTGGTGCCAGTGCACTCTCTGGACTCACTGCACTGCATCCCCAGTGGTGCCAGTGCACTCTCTGGACTCACTGCACTGCATCCCCATTAGTGCCAGTGCATTCTCTGGACTCACTGCAGTGCATCGCTACTGGTGCCTGTGCACTCTCTGGACTCACTGCACTGCATCCCCAGTGGTGCCAGTGCACTCTCTGTAGTCACTGCGCTGCATTCCCAGTGGTGCCAGTGCACTCTCTGGACTCACTGCACTGCCTCCCCAGTGGTGCCAGTGCACTCTCTGGACTCACTGCACTTCATCCCCAGTGGTGCCAGTGCACTTTCTGGAGTCACTGCAGTGCATCCCCTGTTGTGCCAGTGCACTCTCTGCACTCACTGCACTGCATCCCCAGAAGTGCCAGTGCACTCTCTGGACCCACTGCAGTGCATCCCCAGTGGTGCCAGTGCACTCTCTGGACTCACTGCAGTGCATCCCCAGTTGTGCCAGTGCACTCTCTGTAGTCACTGCGCTGCATCCCCAGTGGTGACAGTGCACTCTCTGGACTCACTGTGCTGCATCCCCAGTGGTGCCAGTGCACTCTCTGGACTCACTGCAGTGTATCCCCTGTTGTGCCAGTGCACTCTGTGGACTCACTGCACTGCATCCCAGTGGTGCCACTGCACTCTCTGGACTCACTGCAGTGCATCCCCAGTGCTGCCAGTGCACTCTCTGGACTCACTGCACTGCATCTCCATTGGTGCCAGTGCACTCTCTGGACTCACTGCACTAAAACCCCAGTGGTGCCAGTGCAATCTCTGGACTCACTGCACTGCATCCCCAGTGGTGCCAGTGCACTCTCTGGACTCACTGCACTGCATCCCCTGTAGTGCGAGTACACTCTCTGGACTCACTACAGTGCATCCCTTGTGGTGCCTTTGCACTCTCAGGACTCACTGCACTGCATCCCCAGTGGTGCCAGTGCACTCTCTGGACTCACTGCACTGCATCCCCAGTGGTGCCAGTGCACTCTCTGAACTCAGTGCACTGCATCCCCAATGGTGCCACTGCACTCTCTGGACACACTGCAGTGCATCCCCAGTGGTGCCAGTGCACTCTCTGAGCTCTTTGCAGTGCATCCCAAGTGGTGCCAGTGCACTCTCTGGACTCACTGCACTGCATCCCCGGTGGTGCCAGTGCACTCTCTGGACTCACTGCAGTGCATCCCCAGTGGTGCCAGTGCCCTCTCTGTACTCAGTGCACTGCATCCCCAATGGTGCCAGTGCACTCTCTGGACTCACTGCACTGCATTCCCAGTGGTGCCAGTGCACTCTCTGGACTCACTGCAGTGCATCCCCAGTGGTGCCAGTGCACTCTCTGGACCCACTGCAGTGCAACCCCACTGGTGCCAGTGCACTCTCTGTAGTCACTGCACTGCGTCCCCAGTGGTGCCAGTGCACTCTCTGGACTCACTGCAGTGTATCCCCTGTTGTGCCAGTGCACTCTGTGGACTCACTGCACTGCATCCCAGTGGTGCCACTGCACTCTCTGGACTCACTGCAGTGCATCCCCAGTGCTGCCAGTGCACTCTCTGGACTCACTGCAGTGCAGCCCCAGTGGTGCCAGTGCACTCTGTGGACTCACTGCACTGCATCTCCATTGGTGCCAGTGCACTCTCTGGACTCACTGCACTAAAACCCCAGTGGTGCCAGTGCAATCTCTGGACTCACTGCACTGCATCCCCAGTGGTGCCAGTGCACTCTCTGGACTCACTGCACTGCATCCCCTGTAGTGCGAGTACACTCTCTGGACTCACTACAGTGCATCCCTTGTGGTGCCTTTGCACTCTCAGGACTCACTGCACTGCATCCCCAGTGGTGCCAGTGCACTCTCTGGACTCACTGCACTGCATCCCCAGTGGTGCCAGTGCACTCTCTGAACTCAGTGCACTGCATCCCCAATGGTGCCACTGCACTCTCTGGACACACTGCAGTGCATCCCCAGTGGTGCCAGTGCACTCTCTGAGCTCTTTGCAGTGCATCCCAAGTGGTGCCAGTGCACTCTCTGGACTCACTGCACTGCATCCCCGGTGGTGCCAGTGCACTCTCTGGACTCACTGCAGTGCATCCCCAGTGGTGCCAGTGCCCTCTCTGTACTCAGTGCACTGCATCCCCAATGGTGCCAGTGCACTCTCTGGACTCACTGCACTGCATTCCCAGTGGTGCCAGTGCACTCTCTGGACTCACTGCAGTGCATCCCCAGTGGTGCCAGTGCACTCTCTGGACCCACTGCAGTGCAACCCCACTGGTGCCAGTGCACTCTCTGTAGTCACTGCACTGCGTCCCCAGTGGTGCCAGTGCACTCTCTGGACTCACTGCAGTGTATCCCCTGTGGTGCCAGTGCACTCTGTGGACTCACTGCACTGCATCCCCAGTGGTGCCAGTGCACTCTCTGGAGTCGCAGCACTGCATCAACAGTGGTGCCAGTGCACTCTCTGGAGTCACTGCACTGCATCCCCAGTGCTGCCAGTGCACTCTCTGGACTCACTGCAGTGCATCCCCAGTGGTGCCAGTGCACTCTCTGGACTCACTGCACTGCATCCCCAGTGGTGCCAGTGCACTCTCTGGACTCACTGCACTTCATCCCCAGTGGTGCCAGTGCACTCTCTGGACTCACTGCATTGCATCCCCAGTGGTGCCAAGGCACTCTCTGGACTCACTGCACTGCATCCCCAGTGGTGCCACTGCACTCTCTGGACTCACTGCACTGCATCACCGTTGGTGCCAGGGCACTCTCCGGAGTCACTGCAGTGCATCCGCAGTGGTGCCAGTGCACTCTTTCGAGTCACTGCAGTGCATCCCCAGTGGTGCCAGTGCAGTCTCTGAAATCACTGCAGTGAATCCCCAGTGGTGCCAGTGCACTCTCTGCACTCACTGCACTGCATCCCCAGTGGTGCCAGTGCACTCTGTGGACTCACTGCAGTGCATCCCCAGTGTTGCCAGTGCACTCTCTGGAGTCACTGCACTGCATCCCCAGTGGTGCCAGTGCACTCTCTGGACTCACTGCACTGCATCCCCAGTGGTGCCAGTGCACTCTCTAGACTCACTGCAGTGCATCCCCAGTGGCGCCAGTGTACTCTCTGGACTCACTGCACTGCATCCCCAGTGGTGCCAGTGCACTCTCTGGACTCACTGCACTGCATCCCCAGTTGTGCCAGTGCACTCTCTGGACTCACCGGGGTGCATACCCAGTGGTGCCAGTGCACTCTCTGGACTCACTGCAGTGCTTTCGCACTGGTGCCAGTGCACTCTCTGGACTCACTGCACTGCATCCCCAGTGGTGCCAGTGCACTCTCTGGACTCACTGATGTGCATCCCTTGTGGTGCCTTTGCACTCTCAGGACTCACTGCACTGCATCCCCAGTGGTGCCAGTGCACTCTCTGGACTCAGTGCACTGCATCCCCAGTGGTGCCAGTGCACTCTCTGAACTCAGTGCACTGCATCCCCAATGGTGCCACTGCACTCTCTGGACACACTGCAGTGCATCCCCAGTGGTGCCAGTGCACTCTCTGAGATCTTTGCAGTGCATCCCAAGTGGTGCCAGTGCACTCTCTGGACTCACTGCACTGCATCCCCAGTGGTGCCAGTGCACTCTCTGGACTCACGGCAGTGCATCCCCAGTGGTGCCAGTGCACTCTCTGGACTCACTGCAGTGTAGCTCAGTGGTGCCAGAGCACTCGCTGGACTCACTGCACTGCATCCCCAGTGGTGCCAGTGCACTCTCTGGACTCACTGCACTGCATCCCCAGTGGTGCCAGTGCACTGTCTGGACTCACTGCAGTATATCGCCATTGGAGCCGGTGCACTCTCTGGACTCACTAAACTGCATCCCCAGTGGTGCCAGAGAACTCTCTGGTCTCACTGCAGTGCATCCCCAGTGGTGCCAGTGCACTCTCTGGACTCACTGCACTAAAACCCCAGTGGTGCCAGTGCACTCTCTGGACTCACTGCACTGCATCCCCAGTTGTGCCAGTGCACTCTCTGGACTCACCGGGGTGCATACCCAGTGGTGCCAGTGCACTCTCTGGACTCACTGCAGTGCTTCCGCACTGGTGCCAGTGGACTCTCTGCACTCACTGCACTGCATCAAAAGTGGTGCCTCTGCACTCTCTGGAGTCACTGCACTGCATCCCCAGTGGTGCCAGTGCACTCTCTGGACTCACTGTAGTGCATCCCCAGTGGTGCCAGTGCACTCTCTGGACTCACTGCACTGCATCCCCAGTGGTGCCAGTGCACTCTCTGGACTCACTGCAGTGCATCCGTTGTGGTGCCTTTGCACTCTCAGGACTCACTGCACTGCATCCCCAGTGGTGCCAGTGCACTCTCTGGACTCAGTGCACTGCATCCCCAGTTTTGCCAGTGCACTCTCTGAACTCAGTGCACTGCATCCCCAATGGTGCCACTGCACTCTCTGGACTCACTGCAGTGCATCCCCAGTGGTGCCAGTGCACTCTCTGGACTCACTGCACTGCATCCTCATTTGTGCCAGTGCACTCTCTGAGCTCTTTGCAGTGCATCCAAAGTGGTGCCAGTGCACTCTCTGGACTCACTGCACTGCATCCCCAGTGGTGCCAGTGCACTCTCTGGACTCACGGCAGTGCATCCCCAGTGGTGCCAGTGCACTCTCTGGACTCACTGCACTGCATCCCCAGTGGTGCCAGTGTAGTCTCTGGACTCACAGCAGTGCATTCCCAGTGGTGCCAGTGCAACTACTGGACTCACTGCAGTGTAGCTCAGTGGTGCCAGAGCACTCTCTGGACTCACTGCACTGCATCCCCAGTGGTGCCAGTGCACTCTCTGGACTCACTGCACTACATCCCCAGTGGTGCCAGTGCACTGTCTGGACTCACTGCAGTATATCGCCATTGGAGCCGGTGCACTCTCTGGACTCACTAAACTGCATCCCCAGTGGTGCCAGAGAACTCTCTGGTCTCACTGCACTGCATCCCCAGTGGTGCCAGTGCACTGTCTGGACTCACTGCATCCCCAGTGGTGCCAGGGCACTCTCTGGACTCACTGCACTGCATCCCCAGTGGTGCCAGTGCACTCTCTGGACTCACTGCACTGCATCACCTGTGGTGCCAGTACACTCTCTGGACTCACTGCAGTGCATCCCCAGTGGTGCCAGTGTACTCTCTGCACTCACTGCACTGCATCACCAGTGGTGCCAGTGCACTCTCTGGACTCACTGCAGTGCATCCCCAGTGGTGCCAGTGCACTTTCTGGAGTCACTGCAGTGCATCCCCTGTTGTGCCAGTGCACTCTCTGCACTCACTGCACTGCATCCCCAGTGGTGCCAGTGCACTCTCTGGACTCACTGCACTGCATCCCCAGTGGTTCCATTGCACTCTCTGGACTCACTGCATTGGATCCCCAGTGGTGTCAGTGCACTCTCTGGACTCAGTGCAGTGCATCCCCAGTGGTGCCAGTGCACTCTCTGGACTCACTGCACTGCTTCCCCACTGGTGCCAGTGCACTCTCTGGACTCACTGCACTGCATCCCCCGTGGTGCCAGTGCACTCTCTGGACTCACTGTAGTGCATCCGCAGTAGTGCCAGTGCACTCTTTCGAGTCACTGCACTGCATCCCCATTAGTGCCAGTGCAATCTCTGGACTCATTGCAGTGCATCCCCAGTGGTGCCAGTGCACTCTCTGGACTCACGGCACTGCATCCCCAGTGGTGCCAGTGCACTCTCTGGACTCACTGCACTGCATCCCTAATGGTGCCAGTGCACTCTCTGGACTCACTGCAGTGCATCCAAAGTGGTGCCAGTGCACTCTCTGCACTCACTGCACTGCATCCCCAGTGGTGCCAGTGCACTCTCTGCACTCACTGCACTGCATCCCCGCTGTTCCCAGAGCACTCTCTGGAGTCACCGAGGTGCATCCCCAGTGGTGCCAGTGCACTCTCTGGAGTCACCGCACTGCATCCCCAGTGGTGCCAGTGCACTCTCTGGACTCACTGCAGTGCAGCCCCTGAGGTGCCAGTGTACTCTCTGGACTCACTGCACTGCATCCCCAGTGGTGACAGTGCACTCTCTGGAATCACTGAAGTGCATCCCCTGTGGTGCCATTGCACTCTCTGGACTCACCGCACTGCATCCCCAGTGGTGCCTGTGCACTCTCTTGAGTCACTGCACTGCATCCCCAGTGGAGCCAGTGCACTCTATGGATTAACTGCACTGCATCCCCAGTGGTGCCAGTGCACTGTCTGGACTCACTGCACTGCATCCCCAGTGGTGCCAGTGCACTGTCTGGACTCACTGCACTGCATCCCCATTGGTGCCAGTGCACTCTCTTGACTCACTGCACTGCATCCCCAGTGGTTCCAGTGCACTCTCTGGATCACTGCACTGCATCACCATTGGTGCCAGGGCACTCTCCGGACTCACTGCAGTGCATCCCCAGTGGTGCCAGTGCACTCTTTCGAGTCACTGCAGTGCATCCCCAGTGGTGCCAGTGCATTCTCTGGACTCACTGCGGTGCATCCCCATTGGTGCCAGTGCAGTCTCTGGAGTCACTGCAGTGCATCCCCAGTGGTGCCAGTGCACTCTCTGGACTCACTGCACTGCATCCCCAGTGCTGACAGTGCACTCTCTGGACTCACTGCACTGCATCCCCAGTGGTGCCAGTGTACTCTCTGGACTCAGTGCACTGCATCCCCAGTGGTGCTGTGCACTCTCTGGACTCACTGCATTGCATCCCCAGTGGTGCCAGTGCACTCTCTGGGCTCAGTGCACTGCATCCCCAGTGGTGCCAGTGCACTCTCTGGACTCACTGCGGTGCATCCCCTTTTGTGCCAGTGCACTCTCTGGACTCACTGCACTGCATCCCCAGTGGTGCCAGTGCACTCTCTGGAGTCACTGCACTGCATCCCCAGTGGTGCCAGTGCACTCTCTGGAATCACTGCAGTGCATCCCCAGTGGTGCCAGTGCACTCTCTGGACTCACTGCAGTGCATCCCCAGTGGTGCCAGTGCACTCTCTGCACTCACTGCACTGCATCACCAGGGGTGCCAGTGCACTCTCTGGAGACGCAGCACTGCATCAACAGTGGTGCCTCTGCACTCCCTGGAGTCACTGCACTGCATCCCCAGTGCTGCCAGTGCACTCTCTGGACTCACTGCAGTGCATCCCCAGTGGTGCCAGTGCACTCTCTGCACTCACTGCACTGCATCCCCAGTGGTGCCAGTGCACTCTCTGGAGACGCAGCACTGCATCAACAGTGGTGCCTCTGCACTCCCTGGAGTCACTGCACTGCATCCCCAGTGCTGCCAGTGCACTCTCTGGACTCACTGCAGTGCATCCCCAGTTGTGCCAGTGCACTCTCTGGACTCACTGCAGTGCATCCCCAGTGGTGCCAGTGCACTCTCTGGACTCACTGCACTGCATCCCCAGTGGTGCCAGTGCACTCTCTGGACTCACTGCATTGCATCCCCAGTGGTGCCAGTGCACTCTCTGGACTCACTGCACTGCATCCCCAGTGCTGCCACTGCACTCTCTGGACTCACTGCACTGCATCACCATTGGTGCCAGGGCACTCTCCGGACTCACTGCAGTGCATCCCCAGTGGTGCCAGTGCACTCTTTCGAGTCACTGCAGTGCATCCCCAGTGGTGCCAGTGCACTCTCTGGACTCACTGCAGTGCATCCCCAGTGGTGCCAGTGCACTCTCTGGAATCACTGCAGTGCATCCCCAGTGTTCCCAGAGCGCTCTCTGGACTCACCGCAGTGCATCCCCTGTGGGTGCCAGTGCACTCTCTGGACTCACTGCAGTGCATCCACAGTGGTGCCAGTGCACTCTCTGCACTCAGTGCACTGCATCCCCAGTGGTGCCAGTGCACTCTCTGAACTCAGTGCACTGCATCCCCAATGGTGCCACTGCACTCTCTGGACACACTGCAGTGCATCCCCAGTGGTGCCAGTGCACTCTTTCGAGTCACTGCACTGCATCCCCATTAGTGCCAGTGCATTCTCTGGACTCATTGGATTGCATGCCCAGTGGTGCCAGTGCACTCTCTGGACTCACTGCACTGCATCCCCTGTGGTGCCAGTGCCCTCTCTGGACTCACTGCACTGCATCCCCAGTGGTGCCAGTGTACTCTGGACTCACTGCACTGCATCCCCAGTGCTGACAGTGCACTCTCTGGACTCACTGCACTGCATCCCCAGTGGTGCCAGTGCATTCTCTGGACTCACTGCACTGCATCCCCAGTGGTGCCAGTGTACTCTCTGGACTCACTGCAGTGCATCCCCTTTTGTGCCAGTGCACTCTCTGGAGTCACTGCACTGCATCCCCAGTGGTGCCAGTGCACTCTCTGGACTCACTGCACTGCATCCCCTGTGGTGCCAGTGCCCTCTCTGGACTCACTGCACTGCATCCGCAGTGGTGCCACTGCACTCTCTGGACTCACTGCACTGCATCACCATTGGTGCCAGGGCACTCTCCGGACTCACTGCAGTGCATCCCCAGTGGTGCCAGTGCACTCTTTCGAGTCACTGCAGTGCATCCCCAGTGGTGCCAGTGTACTCTCTGGACTCACTGCAGTGCATCCCCTTTTGTGCCAGTGCACTCTCTGGAGTCACTGCACTGCATCCCCAGTGGTGCCAGTGCACTCTCTGGACTCACTGCAGTGCATCCCCTGTGGTGCCAGTGCACTCTCAGGACTCACTGCACTGCATCCCCAGTGGTGCCTGTGCACTCCCTTGAGTCACTGCACTGCATCCCCAGTGGAGCCAGTGCACTCTATGGACTAACTGCACTGCATCCCCAGTGGTGCCAGTGCACTGTCTGGACTCACTGCACTGCATCCCCAGTGGTGCCAGTGCACTCTCTGGACTCACTGCACTGCATTCCCAGTGGTTCCAGTGCACTCTCTGGATCACTGCACTGCATCACCATTGGTGCCAGGGCACTCTCCGGACTCACTGCAGTGCATCCCCAGTGGTGCCAGTGCACTCTTTCGAGTCACTGCACTGCATTCCCAGTGGTGCCAGTGCATTCTCTGGACTCACTGCACTGCATCCCCAGTGGTGCCAGTGCACTCTCTGGACTCACTGCACTGCATCACCTGTGGTGCCATTACACTCTCTGGACTCACTGCAGTGCATCCCCAGTGGTGCCAGTGTACTCTCTGCACTCACTGCACTGCATCACCAGTGGTGCCAGTGCACTCTCTGGACTCACTGCAGTGCATCCCCAGTGGTGCCAGTGCACTTTCTGGAGTCACTGCAGTGCATCCCCTGTTGTGCCAGTGCACTCTCTGCACTCACTGCACTGCATCCCCAGTGGTGCCAGTGCACTCTCTGGACTCACTGCACTGCATCCCCAGTGGTTCCATTGCACTCTCTGGACTCACTGCATTGGATCCCCAGTGGTGTCAGTGCACTCTCTGGACTCAGTGCAGTGCATCCCCAGTGGTGCCAGTGCACTCTCTGGACTCACTGCAGTGCTTCCCCACTGGTGCCAGTGCACTCTCAGGACTCACTGCACTGCATCCCCAGTGGTGCCAGTGCACTCTCTGGACTCACTGCAGTGCATCCGCAGTAGTGCCAGTGCACTCCTTCGAGTCACTGCACTGCATCCCCATTAGTGCCAGTGCAATCTCTGGACTCATTGCAGTGCATCCCCAGTGGTGCCAGTGCACTCTCTGGACTCACTGCACTACATCCCCAGTGGTGCCAGTGCACTCTCTGCACTCACTGCACTGCATCCCTAATGGTGCCAGTGCACTCTCTGGACTCACTGCAGTGCATCCAAAGTGGTGCCAGTGCACTCTCTGCACTCACTGCACTGCATCCCCAGTGGTGCCAGTGCACTCTCTGCACTCACTGCACTGCATCCCCGCTGTTCCCAGAGCACTCTCTGGAGTCACCGAGGTGCATCCCCAGTGGTGCCAGTGCACTCTCTGGAGTCACCGCACTGCATCCCCAGTGGTGCCTGTGCACTCTCTGGACTCACTGCAGTGCAGCCCCTGAGGTGCCAGTGTACTCTCTGGACTCACTGCACTGCATCCCCAGTGGTGACAGTGCACTCTCTGGACTCACAGCAGTGCATTCCCAGTGGTTCCAGTGCAACTACTGGACTCACTGCAGTGTAGCTCAGTGGTGCCAGAGCACTCTCTGGACTCACTGCACTGCATCCCCAGTGGTGCCAGTGCACTCTCTGGACTCACTGCACTACATCCCCAGTGGTGCCAGTGCACTGTCTGGACTCACTGCAGTATATCGCCATTGGAGCCGGTGCACTCTCTGGACTCACTAAACTGCATCCCCAGTGGTGCCAGAGAACTCTCTGGTCTCACTGCAGTGCATCCCCAGTGGTGCCAGTGCACTGTCTGGACTCACTGCATCCCCAGTGGTGCCAGGGCACTCTCTGGACTCACTGCAGTGCATCCCCAGTGGTGCCAGTGTACTCTCTGCACTCACTGCACTGCATCACCAGTGGTGCCAGTGCACTCTCTGGACTCACTGCACTCCATCCCCACTGGTGCCAGTGCACTTTCTGGAGTCACTGCAGTGCATCCCCAGTGGTGCCAGTGCACTCTCTGCACTCACTGCACTGCATCCCCAGTGGTGCCAGTGCACTCTCTGGACTCACTGCACTGCATCCCCAGTGGTTCCATTGTACTCTCTGGACTCACTGCATTGGATCCCCAGTGGTGTCAGTGCACTCTCTGGACTCAGTGCAGTGCATCCCCAGTGGTGCCAGTGCACTCTCTGGACTCACTGCAGTGCTTCCCCACTGGTGCCAGTGCACTCTCTGGACTCACTGCACTGCATCCCCAGTGGTGCCAGTGCACTCTCTGGACTCACTGTAGTGCATCCGCAGTAGTGCCAGTGCACTCTTTCGAGTCACTGCAATGCATCCCCATTAGTGCCAGTGCAATCTCTGGACTCATTGCAGTGCATCCCCAGTGGTGCCAGTGCACTCTCTGGACTCACTGCACTGCATCCCCAGTGGTGCCAGTGCACTCTCTGGACTCACTGCACTGCATCCCTAATGGTGCCAGTGCACTCTCTGGACTCACTGCAGTGCATCCAAAGTGGTGCCAGTGCACTCTCTGCACTCACTGCACTGCATCCCCAGTGGTGCCAGTGCACTCTCTGCACTCACTGCACTGCATCCCCGCTGTTCCCAGAGCACTCTCTGGAGTCACCGAGGTGCATCCCCAGTGGTGCCAGTGCACTCTCTGGAGTCACCGCACTGCATCCCCAGTGGTGCCAGTGCACTCTCTGGACTCACTGCAGTGCAGCCCCTGAGGTGCCAGTGTACTCTCTGGACTCACTGCACTGCATCCCCAGTGGTGACAGTGCACTCTCTGGAATCACTGCAGTGCATCCCCTGTGGTGCCATTGCACTCTCTGGACTCACCGCACTGCATCCCCAGTGGTGCCTGTGCACTCTCTTGAGTCACTGCACTGCATCCCCAGTGGAGCCAGTGCACTCTATGGATTAACTGCACTGCATCCCCAGTGGTGCCAGTGCACTGTCTGGACTCACTGCACTGCATCCCCAGTGGTGGCAGTGCACTGTCTGGACTCACTGCACTGCATCCCCATTGGTGCCAGTGCACTCTCTGGACTCACTGCACTGCATCCCCAGTGGTTCCAGTGCACTCTCTGGATCACTGCACTGCATCACCATTGGTGCCAGGGCACTCTCCGGACTCACTGCAGTGCATCCCCAGTGGTGCCAGTGCACTCTTTCGAGTCACTGCACTGCATCCCCAGTGGTGCCAGTGCATTCTCTGGACTCACTGCGGTGCATCCCCATTGGTGCCAGTGCAGTCTCTGGAGTCACTGCAGTGCATCCCCAGTGGTGCCAGTGCATTCTCTGGACTCACTGCACTGCATCCCCAGTGCTGACAGTGCACTCTCTGGACTCACTGCACTGCATCCCCAGTGGTGCCAGTGTACTCTCTGGACTCAGTGCACTGCATCCCCAGTGGTGCTGTGCACTCTCTGGACTCACTGCATTGCATCCCCAGTGGTGCCAGTGCACTCTCTGGGCTCACTGCACTGCATCCCCAGTGGTGCCAGTGCACTCTCTGGACTCACTGCGGTGCATCCCCTTTTGTGCCAGTGCACTCTCTGGACTCACTGCACTGCATCCCCAGTGGTGCCAGTGCACTCTCTGCACTCACTGCACTGCATCACCAGGGGTGCCAGTGCACTCTCTGGACTCACTGCAGTGCATCCCCAGTGGTGCCAGTGCACTCTCTGGACTAACTGCACTGCATCCCCAGTGGTGCCAGTGCACTCTCTGGAGACGCAGCACTGCATCAACAGTGGTGCCTCTGCACTCCCTGGAGTCACTGCACTGCATCCCCAGTGCTGCCAGTGCACTCTCTGGACTCACTGCAGTGCATCCCCAGTGGTGCCAGTGCACTCTCTGGACTCACTGCAGTGCATCCCCAGTGGTGCCAGTGCACTCTCTGGACTCACTGCACTGCATCCCCAGTGGTGCCAGTGCACTCTCTGGACTCACTGCATTGCATCCCCAGTGGTGCCAGTGCACTCTCTGGACTCACTGCACTGCATCCCCAGTGGTGCCACTGCACTCTCTGGACTCACTGCACTGCATCACCATTGGTGCCAGGGCACTCTCCGGACTCACTGCAGTGCATCCCCAGTGGTGCCAGTGCACTCTTTCGAGTCACTGCAGTGCATCCCCAGTGGTGCCAGTGCACTCTCTGGACTCACTGCAGTGTATCCCCTGTGGTGCCAGTGCACTCTCTGGACTCACTGCACTGCATCCCCAGTGGTGCCAGTGCACTCTCTGGAATCACTGCAGTGCATCCCCAGTGTTCCCAGAGCACTCTCTGGACTCACTGCAGTGCATCCCCTGTGGGTGCCAGTGCACTCTCTGGACTCACTGCAGTGCATCCACAGTGGTGCCAGTGCACTCTCTGCACTCACTGCACTGCATCCCCAGTGGTGCCACTGCACTCTCTGGGCTCACTGCACTGCATCACCATTGGTGCCAGTGCACTCTCCGGACTCACTGCAGTGCATCCGCAGTGGTGCCAGTGCACTCTTTCGAGTCACTGCACTGCATCCCCATTAGTGCCAGTGCATTCTCTGGACTCATTGGATTGCATGCCCAGTGGTGCCAGTGCACTCTCTGGACTCACTGCACTGCATCCCCTGTGGTGCCAGTGCCCTCTCTGGACTCACTGCACTGCATCCCCAGTGGTGCCAGTGTACTCTGGACTCACTGCACTGCATCCCCAGTGCTGACAGTGCACTCTCTGGACTCACTGCACTGCATCCCCAGTGGTGCCAGTGCATTCTCTGGACTCACTGCACTGCATCCCCAGTGGTGCCAGTGTACTCTCTGGACTCACTGCAGTGCATCCCCTTTTGTGCCAGTGCACTCTCTGGAGTCACTGCACTGCATCCCCAGTGGTGCCAGTGCACTCTCTGGACTCACTGCACTGCATCCCCTGTGGTGCCAGTGCCCTCTCTGGACTCACTGCACTGCATCCCCAGTGGTGCCAGTGTACTCTGGACTCACTGCACTGCATCCCCAGTGCTGGCAGTGCACTCTCTGGACTCACTGCACTGCATCCCCAGTGGTGCCGGTGCATTCTCTGGACTCACTGCACTGCATCCCCAGTGGTGCCAGTGTACTCTCTGGACTCACTGCAGTGCATCCCCTTTTGTGCCAGTGCACTCTCTGGAGTCACTGCACTGCATCCCCAATGGTGCCAGTGCACTCTCTGGACTCACTGCACTGCATCCCCTGTGGTGCCAGTGCACTCTCAGGACTCACTGCACTGCATCCCCAGTGGTGTCTGTGCACTCTCTTGAGTCACTGCACTGCATCCCCAGTGGAGCCAGTGCACTCTATGGACTAACTGCACTGCATCCCCAGTGGTGCCAGTGCACTGTCTGGACTCACTGCACTGCATCCCCAGTGGTGCCAGTGCACTCTCTGGACTCACTGCACTGCATTCCCAGTGGTTCCAGTGCACTCTCTTGATCACTGCACTGCATCATCATTGGTGCCAGGGCACTCTCCGGACTCACTGCAGTGCATCCCCAGTGGTGCCAGTGCACTCTTTCGAGTCACTGCACTGCATTCCCAGTGGTGCCAGTGCATTCTCTGGACTCACTGCACTGCATCCCCAGTGGTGCCAGTGCACTCTCTGGACTCACTGCACTGCATCACCTGTGGTGCCATTACACTCTCTGGACTCACTGCAGTGCATCCCCAGGGGTGCCAGTGTACTCTCTGCACTCACTGCACTGCATCACCAGTGGTGCCAGTGCACTCTCTGGACTCACTGCAGTGCATCCCCAGTGGTGCCAGTGCACTTTCTGGAGTCACTGCAGTGCATCCCCTGTTGTGCCAGTGCACTCTCTGCACTCACTGCACTGCATCCCCAGTGGTGCCAGTGCACTCTCTGGACTCACTGCACTGCATCCCCAGTGGTTCCATTGCACTCTCTGGACTCACTGCATTGGATCCCCAGTGGTGTCAGTGCACTCTCTGGACTCAGTGCAGTGCATCCCCAGTGGTGCCAGTGCACTCTCTGGACTCACTGCAGTGCTTCCCCACTGGTGCCAGTGCACTCTCTGGACTCACTGCACTGCATCCCCAGTGGTGCCAGTGCACTCTCTGGACTCACTGCAGTGCATCCGCAGTAGTGCCAGTGCACTCTTTCGAGTCACTGCACTGCATCCCCATTAGTGCCAGTGCAATCTCTGGACTCATTGCAGTGCATCCCCAGTGGTGCCAGTGCACTCTCTGGACTCACTGCACTGCATCCCCAGTGGTGCCAGTGCACTCTCTGGACTCACTGCACTGCATCCCTAATGGTGCCAGTGCACTCTCTGGACTCACTGCAGTGCATCCAAAGTGGTGCCAGTGCACTCTCTGCACTCACTGCACTGCATCCCCAGTGGTGCCAGTGCACTCTCTGCACTCACTGCACTGCATCCCCGCTGTTCCCAGAGCACTCTCTGGAGTCACCGAGGTGCATCCCCAGTGGTGCCAGTGCACTCTCTGGAGTCACCGCACTGCATCCCCTGAGGTGCCAGTGTACTCTCTGGACTCACTGCACTGCATCCCCAGTGGTGACAGTGCACTCTCTGGAATCACTGCAGTGCATCCCCTGTGGTGCCATTGCACTCTCTGGACTCACCGCACTGCATCCCCAGTGGTGCCTGTGCACTCTCTTGAGTCACTGCACTGCATCCCCAGTGGAGCCAGTGCACTCTCTGGACTCACTGCACTGCAACCCCAGTGGTGCCAGTGCACTCTCTGGACTCACTGAACTGCATCCCCAGTGGTTCCAGTGCACTCTCTGGATTACTGCACTGCATCACCATTGGTGCCAGGGCACTCTCCGGACTCACTGCAGTGCATCCCCAGTGGTGCCAGTGCACTCTTTCGAGTCACTGCACTGCATCCCCAGTGGTGCCTTTGCATTCTCTGGACTCACTGCGGTGCATCCCCATTGGTGCCAGTGCAGTCTCTGGAGTCACTGCAGTGCATCCCCAGTGGTCCCAGTGCACTCTCTGGACTCACTGCACTGCATCCCCAGTGCTGACAGTGCACTCTCTGGACTCACTGCACTGCATCCCCAGTGGTGCCAGTGTACTCTCTGGACTCAGTGCACTGCATCCCCAGTGGTGCTGTGCACTCTCTGGACTCACTGCATTGCATCCCCAGTGGTGCCAGTGCACTCTCTGGGCTCACTGCACTGCATCCCCAGTGGTGCCAGTGCACTCTCTGGACTCACTGCACTGCATCCCCTTTTGTGCCAGTGCACTCTCTGGACTCACTGCACTGCATCCCCAGTGGTGCCAGTGCACTCTCTGGACTCAGTGCACTGCATCCCCAGTGGTGCCAGTGCACTCTCTGGACTCACTGCAGTGCATCCCCAGTGGTGCCAGTGCACTCTCTGCACTCACTGCACTGCATCACCAGGGGTGCCAGTGCACTCTCTGGACTCACTGCAGTGCATCCCCAGTGGTGCCAGTGCACTCTCTGGACTCACTGCACTGCATCCCCAGTGGTGCCAGTGCACTCTCTGGGGACGCAGCACTGCATCAACAGTGGTGCCTCTGCACTCCCTGGAGTCACTGCACTGCATCCCCAGTGCTGCCAGTGCACTCTCTGGACTCACTGCAGTGCATCCCCAGTGGTGCCAGTGCACTCTCTGGACTCACTGCACTGCATCCCAACTGGTGCCAGTGCACTCTCTGGACTCACTGCACTGCATCCCCAGTGGTGCCAGTGCACTCTCTGGACTCACTGCATTGCATCCCCAGTGGTGCCAGGGCACTCTCTGGACTCACTGCACTGCATCCCCAGTGGTGCCACTGCACTCTCTGGACTCACTGCACTGCATCACCATTGGTGCCAGGGCACTCTCCGGAATCACTGCAGTGCATCCCCAGTGGTGCCAGTGCACTCTTTCGAGTCACTGCAGTGCATCCCCAGTGGTGCCAGTGCATTCTCTGGACTCACTGCAGTGTATCCCCTGTGGTGCCAGTGCACTCTCTGGACTCACTGCACTGCATCCCCAGTGGTGCCAGTGCACTCTCTGGAATCACTGCAGTGCATCCCCAGTGTTCCCAGAGCACTCTCTGGACTCACTGCAGTGCATCCCCTGTGGGTGCCAGTGCACTCTCTGGACTCACTGCAGTGCATCCACAGTGGTGCCAGTGCACTCTCTGCACTCACTGCACTGCATCCCCAGTGGTGCCACTGCACTCTCTGGGCTCACTGCACTGCATCACCATTGGTGCCAGGGCACTCTCCGGACTCACTGCAGTGCATCCGCAGTGGTGCCAGTGCACTCTTTCGAGTCACTGCACTGCATCCCCATTAGTGCCAGTGCATTCTCTGGACTCATTGGATTGCATGCCCAGTGGTGCCAGTGCAATCTCTGGACTCACTGCACTGCATCCCCTGTGGTGCCAGTGCCCTCTCTGGACTCATTGCACTGCATCCCCAGTGGTGCCAGTGTACTCTGGACTCACTGCACTGCATCCCCAGTGCTGACAGTGCACTCTCTGGACTCACTGCACTGCATCCCCAGTGGTGCCAGTGCATTCTCTGGACTCACTGCACTGCATCCCCAGTGGTGCCAGTGTACTCTCTGGACTCACTGCAGTGCATCCCCTTTTGTGCCAGTGCACTCTCTGGAGTCACTGCACTGCATCCCCAGTGGTGCCAGTGCACTCTCTGGACTCACTGCAGTGCATCCCCAGTGGTGCCAGTGCACTGTCTGGACTCACTGCAGTATATCGCCATTGGAGCCGGTGCACTCTCTGGACTCACTGCACTGCATCCCCAGTGGGGCCAGTGCACTCTATGGACTAACTGCACTGCATCCCCAGTGGTGCCAGTGCACTGTCTGGACTCACTGCACTGCATCCCCAGTGGTGCCAGTGCACTCTCTGGACTCACTGCACTGCATTCCCAGTGGTTCCAGTGCACTCTCTGGATCACTGCACTGCATCACCATTGGTGCCAGGGCACTCTCCGGACTCACTGCAGTGCATCCCCAGTGGTACCAGTGCACTCTTTCGAGTCACTGCACTGCATTCCCAGTGGTGCCAGTGCACTCTCTGGACTCACTGCACTGCATCCCCAGTGCTGACAGTGCACTCTCTGGACTCACTGCACTGCATCCCCAGTGGTGCCAGTGTACTCTCTGGACTCAGTGCACTGCATCCCCAGTGGTGCCACTGTACTCTCTGGACTCACTGCAGTGCATCCCCAGTGGTGCCAGTGCACTCTCTGGAATCACTGCAGTGCATCCCCAGTGGTGCCAGTGCACTCTCTGGACTCACTGCAGTGCATCCCCAGTGGTGCCAGTGCACTCTCTGGACTCACTGCAGTGCATCCCCAGTGGTGCCAGTGCACTCTCTGGACTCACTGCACTGCATCCCCAGTGGTGCCACTGCACTCTCTGGACTCACTGCACTGCATCACCGTTGGTGCCAGGGCACTCTCCGGAGTCACTGCAGTGCATCCGCAGTGGTGCCAGTGCACTCTTTCGAGTCACTGCAGTGCATCCCCAGTGGTGCCAGTGCAGTCTCTGAAATCACTGCAGTGCATCCCCAGTGGTGCCAGTGCACTCTCTGCACTCACTGCACTGCATCCCCAGTGGTGCCAGTGCACTCTGTGGACTCACTGCAGTGCATCCCCAGTGTTGCCAGTGCACTCTCTGGAGTCACTGCACTGCATCCCCAGTGGTGCCAGTGCACTCTCTGGACTCACTGCACTGCATCCCCAGTGGTGCCAGTGCACTCTCTAGACTCACTGCAGTGCATCCCCAGTGGCGCCAGTGTACTCTCTGGACTCACTGCACTGCATCCCCAGTGGTGCCAGTGCACTCTCTGGACTCACTGCACTGCATCCCCAGTTGTGCCAGTGCACTCTCTGGACTCACCGGGGTGCATACCCAGTGGTGCCAGTGCACTCTCTGGACTCACTGCAGTGCTTCCGCACTGGTGCCAGTGCACTCTCTGGACTCACTGCACTGCATCCCCAGTGGTGCCAGTGCACTCTCTGGACTCACTGATGTGCATCCCTTGTGGTGCCTTTGCACTCTCAGGACTCACTGCACTGCATCCCCAGTGGTGCCAGTGCACTCTCTGGACTCAGTGCACTGCATCCCCAGTGGTGCCAGTGCACTCTCTGAACTCAGTGCACTGCATCCCCAATGGTGCCACTGCACTCTCTGGACACACTGCAGTGCATCCCCAGTGGTGCCAGTGCACTCTTTGAGATCTTTGCAGTGCATCCCAAGTGGTGCCAGTGCACTCTCTGGACTCACTGCACTGCATCCCCAGTGGTGCCAGTGCACTCTCTGGACTCACGGCAGTGCATCCCCAGTGGTGCCAGTGCAACTACTGGACTCACTGCAGTGTAGCTCAGTGGTGCCAGAGCACTCGCTGGACTCACTGCACTGCATCCCCAGTGGTGCCAGTGCACTCTCTGGACTCACTGCACTGCATCCCCAGTGGTGCCAGTGCACTGTCTGGACTCACTGCAGTATATCGCCATTGGAGCCGGTGCACTCTCTGGACTCACTAAACTGCATCCCCAGTGGTGCCAGAGAACTCTCTGGTCTCACTGCAGTGCATCCCCAGTGGTGCCAGTGCACTCTCTGGACTCACTGCACTAAAACCCCAGTGGTGCCAGTGCACTCTCTGGACTCACTGCACTGCATCCCCAGTTGTGCCAGTGCACTCTCTGGACTCACCGGGGTGCATACCCAGTGGTGCCAGTGCACTCTCTGGACTCACTGCAGTGCTTCCGCACTGGTGCCAGTGGACTCTCTGCACTCACTGCACTGCATCAACAGTGGTGCCTCTGCACTCTCTGGAGTCACTGCACTGCATCCCCAGTGGTGCCAGTGCACTCTCTGGACTCACTGTAGTGCATCCCCAGTGGTGCCAGTGCACTCTCTGGACTCACTGCACTGCATCCCCAGTGGTGCCAGTGCACTCTCTGGACTCACTGCAGTGCATCCGTTGTGGTGCCTTTGCACTCTCAGGACTCACTGCACTGCATCCCCAGTGGTGCCAGTGCACTCTCTGGACTCAGTGCACTGCATCCCCAGTTTTCCCAGTGCACTCTCTGAACTCAGTGCACTGCATCCCCAATGGTGCCACTGCACTCTCTGGACTCACTGCAGTGCATCCCCAGTGGTGCCAGTGCACTCTCTGGACTCACTGCACTGCATCCCCAGTTGTGCCAGTGCACTCTCTGAGCTCTTTGCAGTGCATCCAAAGTGGTGCCAGTGCACTCTCTGGACTCACTGCACTGCATCCCCAGTGGTGCCAGTGCACTCTCTGGACTCACGGCAGTGCATCCCCAGTGGTGCCAGTGCACTCTCTGGACTCACGGCAGTGCATCCCCAGTGGTGCCAGTGCACTCTCTGGACTCACTGCACTGCATCCCCAGTGGTGCCAGTGTAGTCTCTGGACTCACAGCAGTGCATTCCCAGTGGTGCCAGTGCAACTACTGGACTCACTGCAGTGTAGCTCAGTGGTGCCAGAGCACTCTCTGGACTCACTGCACTGCATCCCCAGTGGTGCCAGTGCACTCTCTGGACTCACTGCACTACATCCCCAGTGGTGCCAGTGCACTGTCTGGACTCACTGCAGTATATCGCCATTGGAGCCGGTGCACTCTCTGGACTCACTAAACTGCATCCCCAGTGGTGCCAGAGAACTCTCTGGTCTCACTGCACTGCATCCCCAGTGGTGCCAGTGCACTGTCTGGACTCACTGCATCCCCAGTGGTGCCAGGGCACTCTCTGGACTCACTGCACTGCATCCCCAGTGGTGCCAGTGCACTCTCTGGACTCACTGCACTGCATCACCTGTGGTGCCAGTACACTCTCTGGACTCACTGCAGTGCATCCCCAGTGGTGCCAGTGTACTCTCTGCACTCACTGCACTGCATCACCAGTGGTGCCAGTGCACTCTCTGGACTCACTGCAGTGCATCCCCAGTGGTGCCAGTGCACTTTCTGGAGTCACTGCAGTGCATCCCCTGTTGTGCCAGTGCACTCTCTGCACTCACTGCACTGCATCCCCAGTGGTGCCAGTGCACTCTCTGGACTCACTGCACTGCATCCCCAGTGGTTCCATTGCACTCTCTGGACTCACTGCATTGGATCCCCAGTGGTGTCAGTGCACTCTCTGGACTCAGTGCAGTGCATCCCCAGTGGTGCCAGTGCACTCTCTGGACTCACTGCACTGCTTCCCCACTGGTGCCAGTGCACTCTCTGGACTCACTGCACTGCATCCCCAGTGGTGCCAGTGCACTCTCTGGACTCACTGTAGTGCATCCGCAATAGTGCCAGTGCACTCTTTCGAGTCACTGCACTGCATCCCCATTAGTGCCAGTGCAATCTCTGGACTCATTGCAGTGCATCCCCAGTGGTGCCAGTGCACTCTCTGGACTCACTGCACTGCATCCCCAGTGGTGCCAGTGCACTCTCTGGACTCACTGCACTGCATCCCTAATGGTGCCAGTGCACTCTCTGGACTCACTGCAGTGCATCCAAAGTGGTGCCAGTGCACTCTCTGCACTCACTGCACTGCATCCCCAGTGGTTCCAGTGCACTCTCTGGATTACTGCACTGCATCACCATTGGTGCCAGGGCACTCTCCGGACTCACTGCAGTGCATCCCCAGTGGTGCCAGTGCACTCTTTCGAGTCACTGCACTGCATCCCCAGTGGTGCCTTTGCATTCTCTGGACTCACTGCGGTGCATCCCCATTGGTGCCAGTGCAGTCTCTGGAGTCACTGCAGTGCATCCCCAGTGGTCCCAGTGCACTCTCTGGACTCACTGCACTGCATCCCCAGTGCTGACAGTGCACTCTCTGGACTCACTGCACTGCATCCCCAGTGGTGCCAGTGTACTCTCTGGACTCAGTGCACTGCATCCCCAGTGGTGCTGTGCACTCTCTGGACTCACTGCATTGCATCCCCAGTGGTGCCAGTGCACTCTCTGGGCTCACTGCACTGCATCCCCAGTGGTGCCAGTGCACTCTCTGGACTCACTGCACTGCATCCCCTTTTGTGCCAGTGCACTCTCTGGACTCACTGCACTGCATCCCCAGTGGTGCCAGTGCACTCTCTGGACTCAGTGCACTGCATCCCCAGTGGTGCCAGTGCACTCTCTGGACTCACTGCAGTGCATCCCCAGTGGTGCCAGTGCACTGTCTGCACTCACTGCACTGCATCACCAGGGGTGCCAGTGCACTCTCTGGACTCACTGCAGTGCATCCCCAGTGGTGCCAGTGCACTCTCTGGACTCACTGCACTGCATCCCCAGTGGTGCCAGTGCACTCTCTGGGGACGCAGCACTGCATCAACAGTGGTGCCTCTGCACTCCCTGGAGTCACTGCACTGCATCCCCAGTGCTGCCAGTGCACTCTCTGGACTCACTGCAGTGCATCCCCAGTGGTGCCAGTGCACTCTCTGGACTCACTGCACTGCATCCCAACTGGTGCCAGTGCACTCTCTGGACTCACTGCACTGCATCCCCAGTGGTGCCAGTGCACTCTCTGGACTCACTGCATTGCATCCCCAGTGGTGCCAGGGCACTCTCTGGACTCACTGCACTGCATCCCCAGTGGTGCCACTGCACTCTCTGGACTCACTGCACTGCATCACCATTGGTGCCAGGGCACTCTCCGGAATCACTGCAGTGCATCCCCAGTGGTGCCAGTGCACTCTTTCGAGTCACTGCAGTGCATCCCCAGTGGTGCCAGTGCATTCTCTGGACTCACTGCAGTGTATCCCCTGTGGTGCCAGTGCACTCTCTGGACTCACTGCACTGCATCCCCAGTGGTGCCAGTGCACTCTCTGGAATCACTGCAGTGCATCCCCAGTGTTCCCAGAGCACTCTCTGGACTCACTGCAGTGCATCCCCTGTGGGTGCCAGTGCACTCTCTGGACTCACTGCAGTGCATCCACAGTGGTGCCAGTGCACTCTCTGCACTCACTGCACTGCATCCCCAGTGGTGCCACTGCACTCTCTGGGCTCACTGCACTGCATCACCATTGGTGCCAGGGCACTCTCCGGACTCACTGCAGTGCATCCGCAGTGGTGCCAGTGCACTCTTTCGAGTCACTGCACTGCATCCCCATTAGTGCCAGTGCATTCTCTGGACTCATTGGATTGCATGCCCAGTGGTGCCAGTGCAATCTCTGGACTCACTGCACTGCATCCCCTGTGGTGCCAGTGCCCTCTCTGGACTCACTGCACTGCATCCCCAGTGGTGCCAGTGTACTCTGGACTCACTGCACTGCATCCCCAGTGCTGACAGTGCACTCTCTGGACTCACTGCACTGCATCCCCAGTGGTGCCAGTGCATTCTCTGGACTCACTGCACTGCATCCCCAGTGGTGCCAGTGTACTCTCTGGACTCACTGCAGTGCATCCCCTTTTGTGCCAGTGCACTCTCTGGAGTCACTGCACTGCATCCCCAGTGGTGCCAGTGCACTCTCTGGACTCACTGCAGTGCATCCCCAGTGGTGCCAGTGCACTGTCTGGACTCACTGCAGTATATCGCCATTGGAGCCGGTGCACTCTCTGGACTCACTGCACTGCATCCCCAGTGGGGCCAGTGCACTCTATGGACTAACTGCACTGCATCCCCAGTGGTGCCAGTGCACTGTCTGGACTCACTGCACTGCATCCCCAGTGGTGCCAGTGCACTCTCTGGACTCACTGCACTGCATTCCCAGTGGTTCCAGTGCACTCTCTGGATCACTGCACTGCATCACCATTGGTGCCAGGGCACTCTCCGGACTCACTGCAGTGCATCCCCAGTGGTACCAGTGCACTCTTTCGAGTCACTGCACTGCATTCCCAGTGGTGCCAGTGCACTCTCTGGACTCACTGCACTGCATCCCCAGTGCTGACAGTGCACTCTCTGGACTCACTGCACTGCATCCCCAGTGGTGCCAGTGTACTCTCTGGACTCAGTGCACTGCATCCCCAGTGGTGCCACTGTACTCTCTGGACTCACTGCAGTGCATCCCCAGTGGTGCCAGTGCACTCTCTGGAATCACTGCAGTGCATCCCCAGTGGTGCCAGTGCACTCTCTGGACTCACTGCAGTGCATCCCCAGTGGTGCCAGTGCACTCTCTGGACTCACTGCAGTGCATCCCCAGTGGTGCCAGTGCACTCTCTGGACTCACTGCACTGCATCCCCAGTGGTGCCACTGCACTCTCTGGACTCACTGCACTGCATCACCGTTGGTGCCAGGGCACTCTCCGGAGTCACTGCAGTGCATCCGCAGTGGTGCCAGTGCACTCTTTCGAGTCACTGCAGTGCATCCCCAGTGGTGCCAGTGCAGTCTCTGAAATCACTGCAGTGCATCCCCAGTGGTGCCAGTGCACTCTCTGCACTCACTGCACTGCATCCCCAGTGGTGCCAGTGCACTCTGTGGACTCACTGCAGTGCATCCCCAGTGTTGCCAGTGCACTCTCTGGAGTCACTGCACTGCATCCCCAGTGGTGCCAGTGCACTCTCTGGACTCACTGCACTGCATCCCCAGTGGTGCCAGTGCACTCTCTAGACTCACTGCAGTGCATCCCCAGTGGCGCCAGTGTACTCTCTGGACTCACTGCACTGCATCCCCAGTGGTGCCAGTGCACTCTCTGGACTCACTGCACTGCATCCCCAGTTGTGCCAGTGCACTCTCTGGACTCACCGGGGTGCATACCCAGTGGTGCCAGTGCACTCTCTGGACTCACTGCAGTGCTTCCGCACTGGTGCCAGTGCACTCTCTGGACTCACTGCACTGCATCCCCAGTGGTGCCAGTGCACTCTCTGGACTCACTGATGTGCATCCCTTGTGGTGCCTTTGCACTCTCAGGACTCACTGCACTGCATCCCCAGTGGTGCCAGTGCACTCTCTGGACTCAGTGCACTGCATCCCCAGTGGTGCCAGTGCACTCTCTGAACTCAGTGCACTGCATCCCCAATGGTGCCACTGCACTCTCTGGACACACTGCAGTGCATCCCCAGTGGTGCCAGTGCACTCTTTGAGATCTTTGCAGTGCATCCCAAGTGGTGCCAGTGCACTCTCTGGACTCACTGCACTGCATCCCCAGTGGTGCCAGTGCACTCTCTGGACTCACGGCAGTGCATCCCCAGTGGTGCCAGTGCAACTACTGGACTCACTGCAGTGTAGCTCAGTGGTGCCAGAGCACTCGCTGGACTCACTGCACTGCATCCCCAGTGGTGCCAGTGCACTCTCTGGACTCACTGCACTGCATCCCCAGTGGTGCCAGTGCACTGTCTGGACTCACTGCAGTATATCGCCATTGGAGCCGGTGCACTCTCTGGACTCACTAAACTGCATCCCCAGTGGTGCCAGAGAACTCTCTGGTCTCACTGCAGTGCATCCCCAGTGGTGCCAGTGCACTCTCTGGACTCACTGCACTAAAACCCCAGTGGTGCCAGTGCACTCTCTGGACTCACTGCACTGCATCCCCAGTTGTGCCAGTGCACTCTCTGGACTCACCGGGGTGCATACCCAGTGGTGCCAGTGCACTCTCTGGACTCACTGCAGTGCTTCCGCACTGGTGCCAGTGGACTCTCTGCACTCACTGCACTGCATCAACAGTGGTGCCTCTGCACTCTCTGGAGTCACTGCACTGCATCCCCAGTGGTGCCAGTGCACTCTCTGGACTCACTGTAGTGCATCCCCAGTGGTGCCAGTGCACTCTCTGGACTCACTGCACTGCATCCCCAGTGGTGCCAGTGCACTCTCTGGACTCACTGCAGTGCATCCGTTGTGGTGCCTTTGCACTCTCAGGACTCACTGCACTGCATCCCCAGTGGTGCCAGTGCACTCTCTGGACTCAGTGCACTGCATCCCCAGTTTTCCCAGTGCACTCTCTGAACTCAGTGCACTGCATCCCCAATGGTGCCACTGCACTCTCTGGACTCACTGCAGTGCATCCCCAGTGGTGCCAGTGCACTCTCTGGACTCACTGCACTGCATCCCCAGTTGTGCCAGTGCACTCTCTGAGCTCTTTGCAGTGCATCCAAAGTGGTGCCAGTGCACTCTCTGGACTCACTGCACTGCATCCCCAGTGGTGCCAGTGCACTCTCTGGACTCACGGCAGTGCATCCCCAGTGGTGCCAGTGCACTCTCTGGACTCACGGCAGTGCATCCCCAGTGGTGCCAGTGCACTCTCTGGACTCACTGCACTGCATCCCCAGTGGTGCCAGTGTAGTCTCTGGACTCACAGCAGTGCATTCCCAGTGGTGCCAGTGCAACTACTGGACTCACTGCAGTGTAGCTCAGTGGTGCCAGAGCACTCTCTGGACTCACTGCACTGCATCCCCAGTGGTGCCAGTGCACTCTCTGGACTCACTGCACTACATCCCCAGTGGTGCCAGTGCACTGTCTGGACTCACTGCAGTATATCGCCATTGGAGCCGGTGCACTCTCTGGACTCACTAAACTGCATCCCCAGTGGTGCCAGAGAACTCTCTGGTCTCACTGCACTGCATCCCCAGTGGTGCCAGTGCACTGTCTGGACTCACTGCATCCCCAGTGGTGCCAGGGCACTCTCTGGACTCACTGCACTGCATCCCCAGTGGTGCCAGTGCACTCTCTGGACTCACTGCACTGCATCACCTGTGGTGCCAGTACACTCTCTGGACTCACTGCAGTGCATCCCCAGTGGTGCCAGTGTACTCTCTGCACTCACTGCACTGCATCACCAGTGGTGCCAGTGCACTCTCTGGACTCACTGCAGTGCATCCCCAGTGGTGCCAGTGCACTTTCTGGAGTCACTGCAGTGCATCCCCTGTTGTGCCAGTGCACTCTCTGCACTCACTGCACTGCATCCCCAGTGGTGCCAGTGCACTCTCTGGACTCACTGCACTGCATCCCCAGTGGTTCCATTGCACTCTCTGGACTCACTGCATTGGATCCCCAGTGGTGTCAGTGCACTCTCTGGACTCAGTGCAGTGCATCCCCAGTGGTGCCAGTGCACTCTCTGGACTCACTGCACTGCTTCCCCACTGGTGCCAGTGCACTCTCTGGACTCACTGCACTGCATCCCCAGTGGTGCCAGTGCACTCTCTGGACTCACTGTAGTGCATCCGCAGTAGTGCCAGTGCACTCTTTCGAGTCACTGCACTGCATCCCCATTAGTGCCAGTGCAATCTCTGGACTCATTGCAGTGCATCCCCAGTGGTGCCAGTGCACTCTCTGGACTCACTGCACTGCATCCCCAGTGGTGCCAGTGCACTCTCTGGACTCACTGCACTGCATCCCTAATGGTGCCAGTGCACTCTCTGGACTCACTGCAGTGCATCCAAAGTGGTGCCAGTGCACTCTCTGCACTCACTGCACTGCATCCCCAGTGGTGCCAGTGCACTCTCTGCACTCACTGCACTGCATCCCCGCTGTTCCCAGAGCACTCTCTGGAGTCACCGAGGTGCATCCCCAGTGGTGCCAGTGCACTCTCTGGAGTCACCGCACTGCATCCCCAGTGGTGCCAGTGCACTCTCTGGACTCACTGCAGTGCAGCCCCTGAGGTGCCAGTGTACTCTCTGGACTCACTGCACTGCATCCCCAGTGGTGACAGTGCACTCTCTGGAATCACTGAAGTGCATCCCCTGTGGTGCCATTGCACTCTCTGGACTCACCGCACTGCATCCCCAGTGGTGCCTGTGCACTCTCTTGAGTCACTGCACTGCATCCCCAGTGGAGCCAGTGCACTCTATGGATTAACTGCACTGCATCCCCAGTGGTGCCAGTGCACTGTCTGGACTCACTGCACTGCATCCCCAGTGGTGCCAGTGCACTGTCTGGACTCACTGCACTGCATCCCCATTGGTGCCAGTGCACTCTCTTGACTCACTGCACTGCATCCCCAGTGGTTCCAGTGCACTCTCTGGATCACTGCACTGCATCACCATTGGTGCCAGGGCACTCTCCGGACTCACTGCACTGCATCCCCAGTGGTGCCAGTGCACTCTTTCGAGTCACTGCAGTGCATCCCCAGTGGTGCCAGTGCATTCTCTGGACTCACTGCGGTGCATCCCCATTGGTGCCAGTGCAGTCTCTGGAGTCACTGCAGTGCATCCCCAGTGGTGCCAGTGCACTCTCTGGACTCACTGCACTGCATCCCCAGTGCTGACAGTGCACTCTCTGGACTCACTGCACTGCATCCCCAGTGGTGCCAGTGTACTCTCTGGACTCAGTGCACTGCATCCCCAGTGGTGCTGTGCACTCTCTGGACTCACTGCATTGCATCCCCAGTGGTGCCAGTGCACTCTCTGGGCTCACTGCACTGCATCCCCAGTGGTGCCAGTGCACTCTCTGGACTCACTGCGGTGCATCCCCTTTTGTGCCAGTGCACTCTCTGGACTCACTGCACTGCATCCCCAGTGGTGCCAGTGCACTCTCTGGAGTCACTGCACTGCATCCCCAGTGGTGCCAGTGCACTCTCTGGAATCACTGCAGTGCATCCCCAGTGGTGCCAGTGCACTCTCTGGACTCACTGCAGTGCATCCCCAGTGGTGCCAGTGCACTCTCTGCACTCACTGCACTGCATCACCAGGGGTGCCAGTGCACTCTCTGGACTCACTGCAGTGCATCCCCAGTGGTGCCAGTGCACTCTCTGGACTCACTGCACTGCATCCCCAGTGGTGCCAGTGCACTCTCTGGAGACGCAGCACTGCATCAACAGTGGTGCCTCTGCACTCCCTGGAGTCACTGCACTGCATCCCCAGTGCTGCCAGTGCACTCTCTGGACTCACTGCAGTGCATCCCCAGTGGTGCCTTTGCACTCTCAGGACTCACTGCACTGCATCCCCAGTGGTGCCAGTGCACTCTCTGGACTCAGTGCACTGCATCCCCAGTGGTGCCAGTGCACTCTCTGGACTCACTGCACTGCATCCCCAGTGCTGCCACTGCACTCTCTGGACTCACTGCACTGCATCACCATTGGTGCCAGGGCACTCTCCGGACTCACTGCAGTGCATCCCCAGTGGTGCCAGAGCACTCTTTCGAGTCACTGCAGTGCATCCCCAGTGGTGCCAGTGCACTCTCTGGACTCACTGCAGTGTATCCCCTGTGGTGCCAGTGCACTCTCTGGACTCACTGCACTGCATCCCCAGTGGTGCCAGTGCACTCTCTGGAATCACTGCAGTGCATCCCCAGTGTTCCCAGAGCGCTCTCTGGACTCACCGCAGTGCATCCCCTGTGGGTGCCAGTGCACTCTCTGGACTCACTGCAGTGCATCCACAGTGGTGCCAGTGCACTCTCTGCACTCACTGCACTGCATCCCCAGTGGTGCCACTGCACTCTCTGGGCTCACTGCACTGCATCACCATTGGTGTCAGGGCACTCTCCGGACTCACTGCAGTGCATCCGCAGTGGTGCCAGTGCACTCTTTCGAGTCACTGCACTGCATCCCCATTAGTGCCAGTGCATTCTCTGGACTCATTGGATTGCATGCCCAGTGGTGCCAGTGCACTCTCTGGACTCACTGCACTGCATCCCCTGTGGTGCCAGTGCCCTCTCTGGACTCACTGCACTGCATCCCCAGTGGTGCCAGTGTACTCTGGACTCACTGCACTGCATCCCCAGTGGTGCCAGTGCATTCTCTGGACTCACTGCACTGCATCCCCAGTGGTGCCAGTGTACTCTCTGGACTCACTGCAGTGCATCCCCTTTTGTGCCAGTGCACTCTCTGGAGTCACTGCACTGCATCCCCAGTGGTGCCAGTGCACTCTCTGGACTCACTGCAGTGCATCCCCAGTGGTGCCAGTGCACTGTCTGGACTCACTGCAGTATATCGCCATTGGAGCCGGTGCACTCTCTGGACTCACTGCACTGCATCCCCAGTGGGGCCAGTGCACTCTATGGACTAACTGCACTGCATCCCCAGTGGTGCCAGTGCACTGTCTGGACTCACTGCACTGCATCCCCAGTGGTGCCAGTGCACTCTCTGGACTCACTGCACTGCATTCCCAGTGGTTCCAGTGCACTCTCTGGATCACTGCACTGCATCACCATTGGTGCCAGGGCACTCTCCGGACTCACTGCAGTGCATCCCCAGTGGTACCAGTGCACTCTTTCGAGTCACTGCACTGCATTCCCAGTGGTGCCAGTGCACTCTCTGGACTCACTGCACTGCATCCCCAGTGCTGACAGTGCACTCTCTGGACTCACTGCACTGCATCCCCAGTGGTGCCAGTGTACTCTCTGGACTCAGTGCACTGCATCCCCAGTGGTGCCACTGTACTCTCTGGACTCACTGCAGTGCATCCCCAGTGGTGCCAGTGCACTCTCTGGAATCACTGCAGTGCATCCCCAGTGGTGCCAGTGCACTCTCTGGACTCACTGCAGTGCATCCCCAGTGGTGCCAGTGCACTCTCTGGACTCACTGCAGTGCATCCCCAGTGGTGCCAGTGCACTCTCTGGACTCACTGCACTGCATCCCCAGTGGTGCCACTGCACTCTCTGGACTCACTGCACTGCATCACCGTTGGTGCCAGGGCACTCTCCGGAGTCACTGCAGTGCATCCGCAGTGGTGCCAGTGCACTCTTTCGAGTCACTGCAGTGCATCCCCAGTGGTGCCAGTGCAGTCTCTGAAATCACTGCAGTGCATCCCCAGTGGTGCCAGTGCACTCTCTGCACTCACTGCACTGCATCCCCAGTGGTGCCAGTGCACTCTGTGGACTCACTGCAGTGCATCCCCAGTGTTGCCAGTGCACTCTCTGGAGTCACTGCACTGCATCCCCAGTGGTGCCAGTGCACTCTCTGGACTCACTGCACTGCATCCCCAGTGGTGCCAGTGCACTCTCTAGACTCACTGCAGTGCATCCCCAGTGGCGCCAGTGTACTCTCTGGACTCACTGCACTGCATCCCCAGTGGTGCCAGTGCACTCTCTGGACTCACTGCACTGCATCCCCAGTTGTGCCAGTGCACTCTCTGGACTCACCGGGGTGCATACCCAGTGGTGCCAGTGCACTCTCTGGACTCACTGCAGTGCTTCCGCACTGGTGCCAGTGCACTCTCTGGACTCACTGCACTGCATCCCCAGTGGTGCCAGTGCACTCTCTGGACTCACTGATGTGCATCCCTTGTGGTGCCTTTGCACTCTCAGGACTCACTGCACTGCATCCCCAGTGGTGCCAGTGCACTCTCTGGACTCAGTGCACTGCATCCCCAGTGGTGCCAGTGCACTCTCTGAACTCAGTGCACTGCATCCCCAATGGTGCCACTGCACTCTCTGGACACACTGCAGTGCATCCCCAGTGGTGCCAGTGCACTCTTTGAGATCTTTGCAGTGCATCCCAAGTGGTGCCAGTGCACTCTCTGGACTCACTGCACTGCATCCCCAGTGGTGCCAGTGCACTCTCTGGACTCACGGCAGTGCATCCCCAGTGGTGCCAGTGCAACTACTGGACTCACTGCAGTGTAGCTCAGTGGTGCCAGAGCACTCGCTGGACTCACTGCACTGCATCCCCAGTGGTGCCAGTGCACTCTCTGGACTCACTGCACTGCATCCCCAGTGGTGCCAGTGCACTGTCTGGACTCACTGCAGTATATCGCCATTGGAGCCGGTGCACTCTCTGGACTCACTAAACTGCATCCCCAGTGGTGCCAGAGAACTCTCTGGTCTCACTGCAGTGCATCCCCAGTGGTGCCAGTGCACTCTCTGGACTCACTGCACTAAAACCCCAGTGGTGCCAGTGCACTCTCTGGACTCACTGCACTGCATCCCCAGTTGTGCCAGTGCACTCTCTGGACTCACCGGGGTGCATACCCAGTGGTGCCAGTGCACTCTCTGGACTCACTGCAGTGCTTCCGCACTGGTGCCAGTGGACTCTCTGCACTCACTGCACTGCATCAACAGTGGTGCCTCTGCACTCTCTGGAGTCACTGCACTGCATCCCCAGTGGTGCCAGTGCACTCTCTGGACTCACTGTAGTGCATCCCCAGTGGTGCCAGTGCACTCTCTGGACTCACTGCACTGCATCCCCAGTGGTGCCAGTGCACTCTCTGGACTCACTGCAGTGCATCCGTTGTGGTGCCTTTGCACTCTCAGGACTCACTGCACTGCATCCCCAGTGGTGCCAGTGCACTCTCTGGACTCAGTGCACTGCATCCCCAGTTTTCCCAGTGCACTCTCTGAACTCAGTGCACTGCATCCCCAATGGTGCCACTGCACTCTCTGGACTCACTGCAGTGCATCCCCAGTGGTGCCAGTGCACTCTCTGGACTCACTGCACTGCATCCCCAGTTGTGCCAGTGCACTCTCTGAGCTCTTTGCAGTGCATCCAAAGTGGTGCCAGTGCACTCTCTGGACTCACTGCACTGCATCCCCAGTGGTGCCAGTGCACTCTCTGGACTCACGGCAGTGCATCCCCAGTGGTGCCAGTGCACTCTCTGGACTCACTGCACTGCATCCCCAGTGGTGCCAGTGTAGTCTCTGGACTCACAGCAGTGCATTCCCAGTGGTGCCAGTGCAACTACTGGACTCACTGCAGTGTAGCTCAGTGGTGCCAGAGCACTCTCTGGACTCACTGCACTGCATCCCCAGTGGTGCCAGTGCACTCTCTGGACTCACTGCACTACATCCCCAGTGGTGCCAGTGCACTGTCTGGACTCACTGCAGTATATCGCCATTGGAGCCGGTGCACTCTCTGGACTCACTAAACTGCATCCCCAGTGGTGCCAGAGAACTCTCTGGTCTCACTGCACTGCATCCCCAGTGGTGCCAGTGCACTGTCTGGACTCACTGCATCCCCAGTGGTGCCAGGGCACTCTCTGGACTCACTGCACTGCATCCCCAGTGGTGCCAGTGCACTCTCTGGACTCACTGCACTGCATCACCTGTGGTGCCAGTACACTCTCTGGACTCACTGCAGTGCATCCCCAGTGGTGCCAGTGTACTCTCTGCACTCACTGCACTGCATCACCAGTGGTGCCAGTGCACTCTCTGGACTCACTGCAGTGCATCCCCAGTGGTGCCAGTGCACTCTCTGGAGTCACAGCAGTGCATCCCCTGTTGTGCCAGTGCACTCTCTGCACTCACTGCACTGCATCCCCAGTGGTGCCAGTGCACTCTCTGGACTCACTGCACTGCATCCCCAGTGGTTCCATTGCACTCTCTGGACTCACTGCATTGGATCCCCAGTGGTGTCAGTGCACTCTCTGGACTCAGTGCAGTGCATCCCCAGTGGTGCCAGTGCACTCTCTGGACTCACTGCACTGCTTCCCCACTGGTGCCAGTGCACTCTCTGGACTCACTGCACTGCATCCCCAGTGGTGCCAGTGCACTCTCTGGACTCACTGTAGTGCATCCGCAGTAGTGCCAGTGCACTCTTTCGAGTCACTGCACTGCATCCCCATTAGTGCCAGTGCAATCTCTGGACTCATTGCAGTGCATCCCCAGTGGTGCCAGTGCACTCTCTGGACTCACTGCACTGCATCCCCAGTGGTGCCAGTGCACTCTCTGGACTCACTGCACTGCATCCCTAATGGTGCCAGTGCACTCTCTGGACTCACTGCAGTGCATCCAAAGTGGTGCCAGTGCACTCTCTGCACTCACTGCACTGCATCCCCAGTGGTGCCAGTGCACTCTCTGCACTCACTGCACTGCATCCCCGCTGTTCCCAGAGCACTCTCTGGAGTCACCGAGGTGCATCCCCAGTGGTGCCAGTGCACTCTCTGGAGTCACCGCACTGCATCCCCAGTGGTGCCAGTGCACTCTCTGGACTCACTGCAGTGCAGCCCCTGAGGTGCCAGTGTACTCTCTGGACTCACTGCACTGCATCCCCAGTGGTGACAGTGCACTCTCTGGAATCACTGAAGTGCATCCCCTGTGGTGCCATTGCACTCTCTGGACTCACCGCACTGCATCCCCAGTGGTGCCTGTGCACTCTCTTGAGTCACTGCACTGCATCCCCAGTGGAGCCAGTGCACTCTATGGATTAACTGCACTGCATCCCCAGTGGTGCCAGTGCACTGTCTGGACTCACTGCACTGCATCCCCAGTGGTGCCAGTGCACTGTCTGGACTCACTGCACTGCATCCCCATTGGTGCCAGTGCACTCTCTTGACTCACTGCACTGCATCCCCAGTGGTTCCAGTGCACTCTCTGGATCACTGCACTGCATCACCATTGGTGCCAGGGCACTCTCCGGACTCACTGCACTGCATCCCCAGTGGTGCCAGTGCACTCTTTCGAGTCACTGCAGTGCATCCCCAGTGGTGCCAGTGCATTCTCTGGACTCACTGCGGTGCATCCCCATTGGTGCCAGTGCAGTCTCTGGAGTCACTGCAGTGCATCCCCAGTGGTGCCAGTGCACTCTCTGGACTCACTGCACTGCATCCCCAGTGCTGACAGTGCACTCTCTGGACTCACTGCACTGCATCCCCAGTGGTGCCAGTGTACTCTCTGGACTCAGTGCACTGCATCCCCAGTGGTGCTGTGCACTCTCTGGACTCACTGCATTGCATCCCCAGTGGTGCCAGTGCACTCTCTGGGCTCACTGCACTGCATCCCCAGTGGTGCCAGTGCACTCTCTGGACTCACTGCGGTGCATCCCCTTTTGTGCCAGTGCACTCTCTGGACTCACTGCACTGCATCCCCAGTGGTGCCAGTGCACTCTCTGGAGTCACTGCACTGCATCCCCAGTGGTGCCAGTGCACTCTCTGGAATCACTGCAGTGCATCCCCAGTGGTGCCAGTGCACTCTCTGGACTCACTGCAGTGCATCCCCAGTGGTGCCAGTGCACTCTCTGCACTCACTGCACTGCATCACCAGGGGTGCCAGTGCACTCTCTGGACTCACTGCAGTGCATCCCCAGTGGTGCCAGTGCACTCTCTGGACTCACTGCACTGCATCCCCAGTGGTGCCAGTGCACTCTCTGGAGACGCAGCACTGCATCAACAGTGGTGCCTCTGCACTCCCTGGAGTCACTGCACTGCATCCCCAGTGCTGCCAGTGCACTCTCTGGACTCACTGCAGTGCATCCCCAGTGGTGCCAGTGCACTCTCTGGACTCACTGCAGTGCATCCCCAGTGGTGCCAGTGCACTCTCTGGACTCACTGCACTGCATCCCCAGTGGTGCCAGTGCACTCTCTGGACTCACTGCATTGCATCCCCAGTGGTGCCAGTGCACTCTCTGGACTCACTGCACTGCATCCCCAGTGCTGCCACTGCACTCTCTGGACTCACTGCACTGCATCACCATTGGTGCCAGGGCACTCTCCGGACTCACTGCAGTGCATCCCCAGTGGTGCCAGAGCACTCTTTCGAGTCACTGCAGTGCATCCCCAGTGGTGCCAGTGCACTCTCTGGACTCACTGCAGTGTATCCCCTGTGGTGCCAGTGCACTCTCTGGACTCACTGCACTGCATCCCCAGTGGTGCCAGTGCACTCTCTGGAATCACTGCAGTGCATCCCCAGTGTTCCCAGAGCGCTCTCTGGACTCACCGCAGTGCATCCCCTGTGGGTGCCAGTGCACTCTCTGGACTCACTGCAGTGCATCCACAGTGGTGCCAGTGCACTCTCTGCACTCACTGCACTGCATCCCCAGTGGTGCCACTGCACTCTCTGGGCTCACTGCACTGCATCACCATTGGTGTCAGGGCACTCTCCGGACTCACTGCAGTGCATCCGCAGTGGTGCCAGTGCACTCTTTCGAGTCACTGCACTGCATCCCCATTAGTGCCAGTGCATTCTCTGGACTCATTGGATTGCATGCCCAGTGGTGCCAGTGCACTCTCTGGACTCACTGCACTGCATCCCCTGTGGTGCCAGTGCCCTCTCTGGACTCACTGCACTGCATCCCCAGTGGTGCCAGTGTACTCTGGACTCACTGCACTGCATCCCCAGTGCTGACAGTGCACTCTCTGGACTCACTGCACTCCATCCCCAGTGGTGCCAGTCCACTCTCTGGACTCACTGCACTGCATCCCCAGTGGTGCCAGTGTACTCTCTGGACTCACTGCAGTGCATCCCCTTTTGTGCCAGTGCACTCTCTGGAGTCACTGCACTGCATCCCCAGTGGTGCCAGTGCACTCTCTGGACTCACTGCACTGCATCCCCTGTGGTGCCAGTGCCCTCTCTGGACTCACTGCACTGCATCCCCAGTGGTGCCAGTGTACTCTGGACTCACTGCACTGCATCCCCAGTGCTGACAGTGCACTCTCTGGACTCACTGCACTGCATCCCCAGTGGTGCCAGTGCATTCTCTGGACTCACTGCACTGCATCCCCAGTGGTGCCAGTGTACTCTCTGGACTCACTGCAGTGCATCCCCTTTTGTGCCAGTGCACTCTCTGGAGTCACTGCACTGCATCCCCAGTGGTGCCAGTGCACTCTCTGGACTCACTGCAGTGCATCCCCTGTGGTGCCAGTGCACTCTCAGGACTCACTGCACTGCATCCCCAGTGGTGCCTGTGCACTCCCTTGAGTCACTGCACTGCATCCCCAGTGGAGCCAGTGCACTCTATGGACTAACTGCACTGCATCCCCAGTGGTGCCAGTGCACTGTCTGGACTCACTGCACTGCATCCCCAGTGGTGCCAGTGCACTCTCTGGACTCACTGCACTGCATTCCCAGTGGTTCCAGTGCACTCTCTGGATCACTGCACTGCATCACCATTGGTGCCAGGGCACTCTCCGGACTCACTGCAGTGCATCCCCAGTGGTGCCAGTGCACTCTTTCGAGTCACTGCACTGCATTCCCAGTGGTGCCAGTGCATTCTCTGGACTCACTGCACTGCATCCCCAGTGGTGCCAGTGCACTCTCTGGACTCACTGCAGTGCTTCCCCAGTGGTGCCAGTGCACTCTCTGGACTCACTGCACTGCATCCCCAGTGGTGCCAGTGCACTCTCTGGACTCACTGCAGTGCATCCGCAGTAGTGCCAGTGCACTCTTTCGAGTCACTGCACTGCATCCCCATTAGTGCCAGTGCAATCTCTGGACTCATTGCAGTGCATCCCCAGTGGTGCCAGTGCACTCTCTGGACTCACTGCACTGCATCCCCAGTGGTGCCAGTGCACTCTCTGGACTCACTGCACTGCATCCCTAATGGTGCCAGTGCACTCTCTGGACTCACTGCAGTGCATCCAAAGTGGTGCCAGTGCACTCTCTGCACTCACTGCACTGCATCCCCAGTGGTGCCAGTGCACTCTCTGCACTCACTGCACTGCATCCCCGCTGTTCCCAGAGCACTCTCTGGAGTCACCGAGGTGCATCCCCAGTGGTGCCAGTGCACTCTCTGGAGTCACCGCACTGCATCCCCTGAGGTGCCAGTGTACTCTCTGGACTCACTGCACTGCATCCCCAGTGGTGACAGTGCACTCTCTGGAATCACTGCAGTGCATCCCCTGTGGTGCCATTGCACTCTCTGGACTCACCGCACTGCATCCCCAGTGGTGCCTGTGCACTCTCTTGAGTCACTGCACTGCATCCCCAGTGGAGCCAGTGCACTCTCTGGACTCAATGCACTGCAACCCCAGTGGTGCCAGTGCACTCTCTGGACTCACTGAACTGCATCCCCAGTGGTTCCAGTGCACTCTCTGGATCACTGCACTGCATCACCATTGGTGCCAGGGCACTCTCCGGACTCACTGCAGTGCATCCCCAGTGGTGCCAGTGCACTCTTTCGAGTCACTGCACTGCATCCCCAGTGGTGCCAGTGCATTCTCTGGACTCACTGCGGTGCATCCCCATTGGTGCCAGTGCAGTCTCTGGAGTCACTGCAGTGCATCCCCAGTGGTCCCAGTGCACTCTCTGGACTCACTGCACTGCATCCCCAGTGCTGACAGTGCACTCTCTGGACTCACTGCACTGCATCCCCAGTGGTGCCAGTGTACTCTCTGGACTCAGTGCACTGCATCCCCAGTGGTGCTGTGCACTCTCTGGACTCACTGCATTGCATCCCCAGTGGTGCCAGTGCACTCTCTGGGCTCACTGCACTGCATCCCCAGTGGTGCCAGTGCACTCTCTGGACTCACTGCAGTGCATCCCCTTTTGTGCCAGTGCACTCTCTGGACTCACTGCACTGCATCCCCAGTGGTGCCAGTGCACTCTCTGGACTCAGTGCACTGCATCCCCAGTGGTGCCAGTGCACTCTCTGGACTCACTGCAGTGCATCCCCAGTGGTGCCAGTGCACTCTCTGCACTCACTGCACTGCATCACCAGGGGTGCCAGTGCACTCTCTGGACTCACTGCAGTGCATCCCCAGTGGTGCCAGTGCACTCTCTGGACTCACTGCACTGCATCCCCAGTGGTGCCAGTGCACTCTCTGGGGACGCAGCACTGCATCAACAGTGGTGCCTCTGCACTCCCTGGAGTCACTGCACTGCATCCCCAGTGCTGCCAGTGCACTCTCTGGACTCACTGCAGTGCATCCCCAGTGGTGCCAGTGCACTCTCTGGACTCACTGCACTGCATCCCCACTGGTGCCAGTGCACTCTCTGGACTCACTGCACTGCATCCCCAGTGGTGCCAGTGCACTCTCTGGACTCACTGCATTGCATCCCCAGTGGTGCCAGTGCACTCTCTGGACTCACTGCACTGCATCCCCAGTGGTGCCACTGCACTCTCTGGACTCACTGCACTGCATCACCATTGGTGCCAGGGCACTCTCCGGAATCACTGCAGTGCATCCCCAGTGGTGCCAGTGCACTCTTTCGAGTCACTGCAGTGCATCCCCAGTGGTGCCAGTGCATTCTCTGGACTCACTGCAGTGTATCCCCTGTGGTGCCAGTGCACTCTCTGGACTCACTGCACTGCATCCCCAGTGGTGGCAGTGCACTCTCTGGAATCACTGCAGTGCATCCCCAGTGTTCCCAGAGCACTCTCTGGACTCACTGCAGTGCATCCCCTGTGGGTGCCAGTGCACTCTCTGGACTCACTGCAGTGCATCCACAGTGGTGCCAGTGCACTCTCTGCACTCACTGCACTGCATCCCCAGTGGTGCCACTGCACTCTCTGGGCTCACTGCACTGCATCACCATTGGTGCCAGTGCACTCTCCGGACTCACTGCAGTGCATCCGCAGTGGTGCCAGTGCACTCTTTCGAGTCACTGCACTGCATCCCCATTAGTGCCAGTGCATTCTCTGGACTCATTGGATTGCATGCCCAGTGGTGCCAGTGCAATCTCTGGACTCACTGCACTGCATCCCCTGTGGTGCCAGTGCCCTCTCTGGACTCACTGCACTGCATCCCCAGTGGTGCCAGTGTACTCTGGACTCACTGCACTGCATCACCAGTGCTGACAGTGCACTCTCTGGACTCACTGCACTGCATCCCCAGTGGTGCCAGTGCATTCTCTGGACTCACTGCACTGCATCCCCAGTGGTGCCAGTGTACTCTCTGGACTCACTGCAGTGCATCCCCAGTTGTGCCAGTGCACTCTCTGGAGTCACTGCACTGCATCCCCAGTGGTGCCAGTGCACTCTCTGGACTCACTGCAGTGCATCCCCAGTGGTGCCAGTGCACTGTCTGGACTCACTGCAGTATATCGCCATTGGAGCCGGTGCACTCTCTGGACTCACTGCACTGCATCCCCAGTGGGGCCAGTGCACTCTATGGACTAACTGCACTGCATCCCCAGTGGTGCCAGTGCACTGTCTGGACTCACTGCACTGCATCCCCAGTGGTGCCAGTGCACTCTCTGGACTCACTGCACTGCATTCCCAGTGGTTCCAGTGCACTCTCTGGATCACTGCACTGCATCACCATTGGTGCCAGGGCACTCTCCGGACTCACTGCAGTGCATCCCCAGTGGTACCAGTGCACTCTTTCGAGTCACTGCACTGCATTCCCAGTGGTGCCAGTGCACTCTCTGGACTCACTGCACTGCATCCCCAGTGCTGACAGTGCACTCTCTGGACTCACTGCACTGCATCCCCAGTGGTGCCAGTGTACTCTCTGGACTCAGTGCACTGCATCCCCAGTGGTGCCACTGTACTCTCTGGACTCACTGCAGTGCATCCCCAGTGGTGCCAGTGCACTCTCTGGAATCACTGCAGTGCATCCCCAGTGGTGCCAGTGCACTCTCTGGACTCACTGCAGTGCATCCCCAGTGGTGCCAGTGCACTCTCTGGACTCACTGCACTGCATCCCCAGTGGTGCCACTGCACTCTCTGGACTCACTGCACTGCATCACCGTTGGTGCCAGGGCACTCTCCGGAGTCACTGCAGTGCATCCGCAGTGGTGCCAGTGCACTCTTTCGAGTCACTGCACTGCATCCCCAGTGGTGCCAGTGCAGTCTCTGAAATCACTGCAGTGCATCCCCAGTGGTGCCAGTGCACTCTCTGCACTCACTGCACTGCATCCCCAGTGGTGCCAGTGCACTCTGTGGACTCACTGCAGTGCATCCCCAGTGTTGCCAGTGCACTCTCTGGAGTCACTGCACTGCATCCCCAGTGGTGCCAGTGCACTCTCTGGACTCACTGCACTGCATCCCCAGTGGTGCCAGTGCACTCTCTAGACTCACTGCAGTGCATCCCCAGTGGCGCCAGTGTACTCTCTGGACTCACTGCACTGCATCCCCAGTGGTGCCAGTGCACTCTCTGGACTCACTGCACTGCATCCCCAGTTGTGCCAGTGCACTCTCTGGACTCACCGGGGTGCATACCCAGTGGTGCCAGTGCACTCTCTGGACTCACTGCAGTGCTTCCGCACTGGTGCCAGTGCACTCTCTGGACTCACTGCACTGCATCCCCAGTGGTGCCAGTGCACTCTCTGGACTCACTGATGTGCATCCCTTGTGGTGCCTTTGCACTCTCAGGACTCACTGCACTGCATCCCCAGTGGTGCCAGTGCACTCTCTGGACTCAGTGCACTGCATCCCCAGTGGTGCCAGTGCACTCTCTGAACTCAGTGCACTGCATCTCCAATGGTGCCACTGCACTCTCTGGACACACTGCAGTGCATCCCCAGTGGTGCCAGTGCACTCTCTGAGATCTTTGCAGTGCATCCCAAGTGGTGCCAGTGCACTCTCTGGACTCACTGCACTGCATCCCCAGTGGTGCCAGTGCACTCTCTGGACTCACGGCAGTGCATCCCCAGTGGTGCCAGTGCAACTACTGGACTCACTGCAGTGTAGCTCAGTGGTGCCAGAGCACTCGCTGGACTCACTGCACTGCATCCCCAGTGGTGCCAGTGCACTCTCTGGACTCACTGCACTGCATCCCCAGTGGTGCCAGTGCACTGTCTGGACTCACTGCAGTATATCGCCATTGGAGCCGGTGCACTCTCTGGACTCACTAAACTGCATCCCCAGTGGTGCCAGAGAACTCTCTGGTCTCACTGCAGTGCATCCCCAGTGGTGCCAGTGCACTCTCTGGACTCACTGCACTAAAACCCCAGTGGTGCCAGTGCACTCTCTGGACTCACTGCACTGCATCCCCAGTTGTGCCAGTGCACTCTCTGGACTCACCGGGGTGCATACCCAGTGGTGCCAGTGCACTCTCTGGACTCACTGCAGTGCTTCCGCACTGGTGCCAGTGGACTCTCTGCACTCACTGCACTGCATCAACAGTGGTGCCTCTGCACTCTCTGGAGTCACTGCACTGCATCCCCAGTGGTGCCAGTGCACTCTCTGGACTCACTGTAGTGCATCCCCAGTGGTGCCAGTGCACTCTCTGGACTCACTGCACTGCATCCCCAGTGGTGCCAGTGCACTCTCTGGACTCACTGCAGTGCATCCGTTGTGGTGCCTTTGCACTCTCAGGACTCACTGCACTGCATCCCCAGTGGTGCCAGTGCACTCTCTGGACTCAGTGCACTGCATCCCCAGTTTTGCCAGTGCACTCTCTGAACTCAGTGCACTGCATCCCCAATGGTGCCACTGCACTCTCTGGACTCACTGCAGTGCATCCCCAGTGGTGCCAGTGCACTCTCTGGACTCACTGCACTGCATCCCCAGTTGTGCCAGTGCACTCTCTGAGCTCTTTGCAGTGCATCCAAAGTGGTGCCAGTGCACTCTCTGGACTCACTGCACTGCATCCCCAGTGGTGCCAGTGCACTCTCTGGACTCACGGCAGTGCATCCCCAGTGGTGCCAGTGCACTCTCTGGACTCACTGCACTGCATCCCCAGTGGTGCCAGTGTAGTCTCTGGACTCACAGCAGTGCATTCCCAGTGGTGCCAGTGCAACTACTGGACTCACTGCAGTGTAGCTCAGTGGTGCCAGAGCACTCTCTGGACTCACTGCACTGCATCCCCAGTGGTGCCAGTGCACTCTCTGGACTCACTGCACTACATCCCCAGTGGTGCCAGTGCACTGTCTGGACTCACTGCAGTATATCGCCATTGGAGCCGGTGCACTCTCTGGACTCACTAAACTGCATCCCCAGTGGTGCCAGAGAACTCTCTGGTCTCACTGCACTGCATCCCCAGTGGTGCCAGTGCACTGTCTGGACTCACTGCATCCCCAGTGGTGCCAGGGCACTCTCTGGACTCACTGCACTGCATCCCCAGTGGTGCCAGTGCACTCTCTGGACTCACTGCACTGCATCACCTGTGGTGCCAGTACACTCTCTGGACTCACTGCAGTGCATCCCCAGTGGTGCCAGTGTACTCTCTGCACTCACTGCACTGCATCACCAGTGGTGCCAGTGCACTCTCTGGACTCACTGCAGTGCATCCCCAGTGGTGCCAGTGCACTTTCTGGAGTCACTGCAGTGCATCCCCTGTTGTGCCAGTGCACTCTCTGCACTCACTGCACTGCACCCCCAGTGGTGCCAGTGCACTCTCTGGACTCACTGCACTGCATCCCCAGTGGTTCCATTGCACTCTCTGGACTCACTGCATTGGATCCCCAGTGGTGTCAGTGCACTCTCTGGACTCAGTGCAGTGCATCCCCAGTGGTGCCAGTGCACTCTCTGGACTCACTGCACTGCTTCCCCACTGGTGCCAGTGCACTCTCTGGACTCACTGCACTGCATCCCCAGTGGTGCCAGTGCACTCTCTGGACTCACTGTAGTGCATCCGCAGTAGTGCCAGTGCACTCTTTCGAGTCACTGCACTGCATCCCCATTAGTGCCAGTGCAATCTCTGGACTCATTGCAGTGCATCCCCAGTGGTGCCAGTGCACTCTCTGGACTCACTGCACTGCATCCCCAGTGGTGCCAGTGCACTCTCTGGACTCACTGCACTGCATCCCTAATGGTGCCAGTGCACTCTCTGGACTCACTGCAGTGCATCCAAAGTGGTGCCAGTGCACTCTCTGCACTCACTGCACTGCATCCCCAGTGGTGCCAGTGCACTCTCTGCACTCACTGCACTGCATCCCCGCTGTTCCCAGAGCACTCTCTGGAGTCACCGAGGTGCATCCCCACTGGTGCCAGTGCACTCTCTGGAGTCACCGCACTGCATCCCCAGTGGTGCCAGTGCACTCTCTGGACTCACTGCAGTGCAGCCCCTGAGGTGCCAGTGTACTCTCTGGACTCACTGCACTGCATCCCCAGTGGTGACAGTGCACTCTCTGGAATCACTGAAGTGCATCCCCTGTGGTGCCATTGCACTCTCTGGACTCACCGCACTGCATCCCCAGTGGTGCCTGTGCACTCTCTTGAGTCACTGCACTGCATCCCCAGTGGAGCCAGTGCACTCTATGGATTAACTGCACTGCATCCCCAGTGGTGCCAGTGCACTGTCTGGACTCACTGCACTGCATCCCCAGTGGTGCCAGTGCACTGTCTGGACTCACTGCACTGCATCCCCATTGGTGCCAGTGCACTCTCTTGACTCACTGCACTGCATCCCCAGTGGTTCCAGGGCACTCTCTGGATCACTGCACTGCATCACCATTGGTGCCAGGGCACTCTCCGGACTCACTGCACTGCATCCCCAGTGGTGCCAGTGCACTCTTTCGAGTCACTGCAGTGCATCCCCAGTGGTGCCAGTGCATTCTCTGGACTCACTGCGGTGCATCCCCATTGGTGCCAGTGCAGTCTCTGGAGTCACTGCAGTGCATCCCCAGTGGTGCCAGTGCACTCTCTGGACTCACTGCACTGCATCCCCAGTGCTGACAGTGCACTCTCTGGACTCACTGCACTGCATCCCCAGTGGTGCCAGTGTACTCTCTGGACTCAGTGCACTGCATCCCCAGTGGTGCTGTGCACTCTCTGGACTCACTGCATTGCATCCCCAGTGGTGCCAGTGCACTCTCTGGGCTCACTGCACTGCATCCCCAGTGGTGCCAGTGCACTCTCTGGACTCACTGCGGTGCATCCCCTTTTGTGCCAGTGCACTCTCTGGACTCACTGCACTGCATCCCCAGTGGTGCCAGTGCACTCTCTGGAGTCACTGCACTGCATCCCCAGTGGTGCCAGTGCACTCTCTGGAATCACTGCAGTGCATCCCCAGTGCTGCCAGTGCACTCTCTGGACTCACTGCAGTGCATCCCCAGTGGTGCCAGTGCACTCTCTGCACTCACTGCACTGCATCACCAGGGGTGCCAGTGCACTCTCTGGACTCACTGCAGTGCATCCCCAGTGGTGCCAGTGCACTCTCTGGACTCACTGCACTGCATCCCCAGTGGTGCCAGTGCACTCTCTGGAGACGCAGCACTGCATCAACAGTGGTGCCTCTGCACTCCCTGGAGTCACTGCACTGCATCCCCAGTGCTGCCAGTGCACTCTCTGGACTCACTGCAGTGCATCCCCAGTGGTGCCAGTGCACTCTCTGGACTCACTGCAGTGCATCCCCAGTGGTGCCAGTGCACTCTCTGGACTCACTGCACTGCATCCCCAGTGGTGCCAGTGCACTCTCTGGACTCACTGCATTGCATCCCCAGTGGTGCCAGTGCACTCTCTGGACTCACTGCACTGCATCCCCAGTGCTGCCACTGCACTCTCTGGACTCACTGCACTGCATCACCATTGGTGCCAGGGCACTCTCCGGACTCACTGCAGTGCATCCCCAGTGGTGCCAGAGCACTCTTTCGAGTCACTGCAGTGCATCCCCAGTGGTGCCAGTGCACTCTCTGGACTCACTGCAGTGTATCCCCTGTGGTGCCAGTGCACTCTCTGGACTCACTGCACTGCATCCCCAGTGGTGCCAGTGCACTCTCTGGAATCACTGCAGTGCATCCCCAGTGTTCCCAGAGCGCTCTCTGGACTCACCGCAGTGCATCCCCTGTGGGTGCCAGTGCACTCTCTGGACTCACTGCAGTGCATCCACAGTGGTGCCAGTGCACTCTCTGCACTCACTGCACTGCATCCCCAGTGGTGCCACTGCACTCTCTGGGCTCACTGCACTGCATCACCATTGGTGTCAGGGCACTCTCCGGACTCACTGCAGTGCATCCGCAGTGGTGCCAGTGCACTCTTTCGAGTCACTGCACTGCATCCCCATTAGTGCCAGTGCATTCTCTGGACTCATTGGATTGCATGCCCAGTGGTGCCAGTGCACTCTCTGGACTCACTGCACTGCATCCCCTGTGGTGCCAGTGCCCTCTCTGGACTCACTGCACTGCATCCCCAGTGGTGCCAGTGTACTCTGGACTCACTGCACTGCATCCCCAGTGCTGACAGTGCACTCTCTGGACTCACTGCACTCCATCCCCAGTGGTGCCAGTCCACTCTCTGGACTCACTGCACTGCATCCCCAGTGGTGCCAGTGTACTCTCTGGACTCACTGCAGTGCATCCCCTTTTGTGCCAGTGCACTCTCTGGAGTCACTGCACTGCATCCCCAGTGGTGCCAGTGCACTCTCTGGACTCACTGCACTGCATCCCCTGTGGTGCCAGTGCCCTCTCTGGACTCACTGCACTGCATCCCCAGTGGTGCCAGTGTACTCTGGACTCACTGCACTGCATCCCCAGTGCTGACAGTGCACTCTCTGGACTCACTGCACTGCATCCCCAGTGGTGCCAGTGCATTCTCTGGACTCACTGCACTGCATCCCCAGTGGTGCCAGGGTACTCTCTGGACTCACTGCAGTGCATCCCCTTTTGTGCCAGTGCACTCTCTGGAGTCACTGCACTGCATCCCCAGTGGTGCCAGTGCACTCTCTGGACTCACTGCAGTGCATCCCCTGTGGTGCCAGTGCACTCTCAGGACTCACTGCACTGCATCCCCAGTGGTGCCTGTGCACTCCCTTGAGTCACTGCACTGCATCCCCAGTGGAGCCAGTGCACTCTATGGACTAACTGCACTGCATCCCCAGTGGTGCCAGTGCACTGTCTGGACTCACTGCACTGCATCCCCAGTGGTGCCAGTGCACTCTCTGGACTCACTGCACTGCATTCCCAGTGGTTCCAGTGCACTCTCTGGATCACTGCACTGCATCACCATTGGTGCCAGGGCACTCTCCGGACTCACTGCAGTGCATCCCCAGTGGTGCCAGTGCACTCTTTCGAGTCACTGCACTGCATTCCCAGTGGTGCCAGTGCATTCTCTGGACTCACTGCACTGCATCCCCAGTGGTGCCAGTGCACTCTCTGGACTCACTGCACTGCATCACCTGTGGTGCCATTACACTCTCTGGACTCACTGCAGTGCATCCCCAGTGGTGCCAGTGTACTCTCTGCACTCACTGCACTGCATCACCAGTGGTGCCAGTGCACTCTCTGGACTCACTGCAGTGCATCCCCAGTGGTGCCAGTGCACTTTCTGGAGTCACTGCAGTGCATCCCCTGTTGTGCCAGTGCACTCTCTGCACTCACTGCACTGCATCCCCAGTGGTGCCAGTGCACTCTCTGGACTCACTGCACTGCATCCCCAGTGGTTCCATTGCACTCTCTGGACTCACTGCATTGGATCCCCAGTGGTGTCAGTGCACTCTCTGGACTCAGTGCAGTGCATCCCCAGTGGGGCCAGTGCACTCTCTGGACTCACTGCAGTGCTTCCCCACTGGTGCCAGTGCACTCTCAGGACTCACTGCACTGCATCCCCAGTGGTGCCAGTGCACTCTCTGGACTCACTGCAGTGCATCCACAGTAGTGCCAGTGCACTCCTTCGAGTCACTGCACTGCATCCCCATTCGTGCCAGTGCAATCTCTGGACTCATTGCAGTGCATCCCCAGTGGTGCCAGTGCACTCTCTGGACTCACTGCACTACATCCCCAGTGGTGCCAGTGCACTCTCTGGACTCACTGCACTGCATCCCCAGTGGTTCCATTGCACTCTCTGGACTCACTGCATTGGATCCCCAGTGGTGTCAGTGCACTCTCTGGACTCACTGCAGTGCATCCCCAGTGGTGCCAGTGCACTCTCTGGACTCACTGCAGTGCTTCCCCACTGGTGCCAGTGCACTCTCTGGACTCACTGCACTGCATCCTCAGTGGTGCCAGTGCACTCTCTGGACTCACTGTAGTGCATCCGCAGTAGTGCCAGTGCACTCTTTCGAGTCACTGCACTGCATCCCCATTAGTGCCAGTGCAATCTCTGGACTCATTGCAGTGCATCCCCAGTGGTGTCAGTGCACTCTCTGGACTCACTGCACTGCATCCCCAGTGGTGCCAGTGCACTCTCTGGACTCACTGCACTGCATCCCTAATGGTGCCAGTGCACTCTCTGGACTCACTGCAGTGCATCCAAAGTGGTGCCAGTGCACTCTCTGCACTCACTGCACTGCATCCCCAGTGGTGCCAGTGCACTGTCTGGACTCACTGCACTGCATCCCCAGTGGTGCCAGTGCACTCTCTGGACTCACTGCACTGCATTCCCAGTGGTTCCAGTGCACTCTCTGGATCACTGCACTGCATCACCATTGGTGCCAGGGCACTCTCCGGACTCACTGCAGTGCATCCCCAGTGGTGCCAGTGCACTCTCTGGACTCACTGCACTGCATCACCTGTGGTGCCATTACACTCTCTGGACTCACTGCAGTGCATCCCCAGTGGTGCCAGTGTACTCTCTGCACTCACTGCACTGCATCACCAGTGGTGCCAGTGCACTCTCTGGACTCACTGCAGTGCATCCCCAGTGGTGCCAGTGCACTTTCTGGAGTCACTGCAGTGCATCCCCTGTTGTGCCAGTGCACTCTCTGCACTCACTGCACTGCATCCCCAGTGGTGCCAGTGCACTCTCTGGACTCACTGCACTGCATCCCCAGTGGTTCCATTGCACTCTCTGGACTCACTGCATTGGATCCCCAGTGGTGTCAGTGCACTCTCTGGACTCAGTGCAGTGCATCCCCAGTGGGGCCAGTGCACTCTCTGGACTCACTGCAGTGCTTCCCCACTGGTGCCAGTGCACTCTCAGGACTCACTGCACTGCATCCCCAGTGGTGCCAGTGCACTCTCTGGACTCACTGCAGTGCATCCACAGTAGTGCCAGTGCACTCCTTCGAGTCACTGCACTGCATCCCCATTCGTGCCAGTGCAATCTCTGGACTCATTGCAGTGCATCCCCAGTGGTGCCAGTGCACTCTCTGGACTCACTTCACTACATCCCCAGTGGTGCCAGTGCACTCTCTGGACTCACTGCACTGCATCCCCAGTGGTTCCATTGCACTCTCTGGACTCACTGCATTGGATCCCCAGTGGTGTCAGTGCACTCTCTGGACTCACTGCAGTGCATCCCCAGTGGTGCCAGTGCACTCTCTGGACTCACTGCAGTGCTTCCCCACTGGTGCCAGTGCACTCTCTGGACTCACTGCACTGCATCCTCAGTGGTGCCAGTGCACTCTCTGGACTCACTGTAGTGCATCCGCAGTAGTGCCAGTGCACTCTTTCGAGTCACTGCACTGCATCCCCATTAGTGCCAGTGCAATCTCTGGACTCATTGCAGTGCATCCCCAGTGGTGTCAGTGCACTCTCTGGACTCACTGCACTGCATCCCCAGTGGTGCCAGTGCACTCTCTGGACTCACTGCACTGCATCCCTAATGGTGCCAGTGCACTCTCTGGACTCACTGCAGTGCATCCAAAGTGGTGCCAGTGCACTCTCTGCACTCACTGCACTGCATCCCCAGTGGTGCCAGTGCACTCTCTGCACTCACTGCACTGCATCCCCGCTGTTCCCAGAGCACTCTCTGGAGTCACCGAGGTGCATCCCCAGTGGTGCCAGTGCACTCTCTGGAGTCACCGCAGTGCATCCCCAGTGGTGCCAGTGCACTCTCTGGACTCACTGCAGTGCAGCCCCTGAGGTGCCAGTGTACTCTCTGGACTCACTGCACTGCATCCCCAGTGGTGACAGTGCACTCTCTGGAATCACTGCAGTGCATCCCCTGTGGTGCCATTGCACTCTCTGGACTCACCGCACTGCATCCCCAGTGGTGCCTGTGCACTCTCTTGAGTCACTGCACTGCATCCCCAGTGGAGCCAGTGCACTCTATGGATTAACTGCACTGCATCCCCAGTGGTGCCAGTGCACTGTCTGGACTCACTGCACTGCATCCCCAGTGGTGCCAGTGCACTGTCTGGACTCACTGCACTGCATCCCCATTGGTGCCAGTGCACTCTCTGGACTCACTGCACTGCATCCCCAGTGGTTCCAGTGCACTCTCTGGATCACTGCACTGCATCACCATTGGTGCCAGGGCACTCTCCGGACTCACTGCAGTGCATCCCCTGTGGTGCCAGTGCACTCTTTCGAGTCACTGCACTGCATCCCCAGTGGTGCCAGTGCACTCTTTCGAGTCACTGCAGTGCATCCCCAGTGGTGCCAGTGCATTCTCTGGACTCACTGCGGTGCATCCCCATTGGTGCCAGTGCAGTCTCTGGAGTCACTGCAGTGCATCCCCAGTGGTGCCAGTGCACTCTCTGGACTCACTGCACTGCATCCCCAGTGCTGACAGTGCACTCTCTGGACTCACTGCACTGCATCCCCAGTGGTGCCAGTGTACTCTCTGGACTCAGTGCACTGCATCCCCAGTGGTGCTGTGCACTCTCTGGACTCACTGCATTGCATCCCCAGTGGTGCCAGTGCACTCTCTGGGCTCACTGCACTGCATCCCCAGTGGTGCCAGTGCACTCTCTGGACTCACTGCGGTGCATCCCCTTTTGTGCCAGTGCACTCTCTGGACTCACTGCACTGCATCCCCAGTGGTGCCAGTGCACTCTCTGGAGTCACTGCACTGCATCCCCAGTGGTGCCAGTGCACTCTCTGGAATCACTGCAGTGCATCCCCAGTGCTGCCAGTGCACTCTCTGGACTCACTGCAGTGCATCCCCAGTGGTGCCAGTGCACTCTCTGCACTCACTGCACTGCATCACCAGGGGTGCCAGTGCACTCTCTGGACTCACTGCAGTGCATCCCCAGTGGTGCCAGTGCACTCTCTGGACTCACTGCACTGCATCCCCAGTGGTGCCAGTGCACTCTCTGGAGACGCAGCACTGCATCAACAGTGGTGCCTCTGCACTCCCTGGAGTCACTGCACTGCATCCCCAGTGCTGCCAGTGCACTCTCTGGACTCACTGCAGTGCATCCCCAGTGGTGCCAGTGCACTCTCTGGACTCACTGCAGTGCATCCCCAGTGGTGCCAGTGCACTCTCTGGACTCACTGCACTGCATCCCCAGTGGTGCCAGTGCACTCTCTGGACTCACTGCATTGCATCCCCAGTGGTGCCAGTGCACTCTCTGGACTCACTGCACTGCATCCCCAGTGCTGCCACTGCACTCTCTGGACTCACTGCACTGCATCACCATTGGTGCCAGGGCACTCTCCGGACTCACTGCAGTGCATCCCCAGTGGTGCCAGAGCACTCTTTCGAGTCACTGCAGTGCATCCCCAGTGGTGCCAGTGCACTCTCTGGACTCACTGCAGTGTATCCCCTGTGGTGCCAGTGCACTCTCTGGACTCACTGCACTGCATCCCCAGTGGTGCCAGTGCACTCTCTGGAATCACTGCAGTGCATCCCCAGTGTTCCCAGAGCGCTCTCTGGACTCACCGCAGTGCATCCCCTGTGGGTGCCAGTGCACTCTCTGGACTCACTGCAGTGCATCCACAGTGGTGCCAGTGCACTCTCTGCACTCACTGCACTGCATCCCCAGTGGTGCCACTGCACTCTCTGGGCTCACTGCACTGCATCACCATTGGTGTCAGGGCACTCTCCGGACTCACTGCAGTGCATCCGCAGTGGTGCCAGTGCACTCTTTCGAGTCACTGCACTGCATCCCCATTAGTGCCAGTGCATTCTCTGGACTCATTGGATTGCATGCCCAGTGGTGCCAGTGCACTCTCTGGACTCACTGCACTGCATCCCCTGTGGTGCCAGTGCCCTCTCTGGACTCACTGCACTGCATCCCCAGTGGTGCCAGTGTACTCTGGACTCACTGCACTGCATCCCCAGTGCTGACAGTGCACTCTCTGGACTCACTGCACTCCATCCCCAGTGGTGCCAGTCCACTCTCTGGACTCACTGCACTGCATCCCCAGTGGTGCCAGTGTACTCTCTGGACTCACTGCAGTGCATCCCCTTTTGTGCCAGTGCACTCTCTGGAGTCACTGCACTGCATCCCCAGTGGTGCCAGTGCACTCTCTGGACTCACTGCACTGCATCCCCTGTGGTGCCAGTGCCCTCTCTGGACTCACTGCACTGCATCCCCAGTGGTGCCAGTGTACTCTGGACTCACTGCACTGCATCCCCAGTGCTGACAGTGCACTCTCTGGACTCACTGCACTGCATCCCCAGTGGTGCCAGTGCATTCTCTGGACTCACTGCACTGCATCCCCAGTGGTGCCAGGGTACTCTCTGGACTCACTGCAGTGCATCCCCTTTTGTGCCAGTGCACTCTCTGGAGTCACTGCACTGCATCCCCAGTGGTGCCAGTGCACTCTCTGGACTCACTGCAGTGCATCCCCTGTGGTGCCAGTGCACTCTCAGGACTCACTGCACTGCATCCCCAGTGGTGCCTGTGCACTCCCTTGAGTCACTGCACTGCATCCCCAGTGGAGCCAGTGCACTCTATGGACTAACTGCACTGCATCCCCAGTGGTGCCAGTGCACTGTCTGGACTCACTGCACTGCATCCCCAGTGGTGCCAGTGCACTCTCTGGACTCACTGCACTGCATTCCCAGTGGTTCCAGTGCACTCTCTGGATCACTGCACTGCATCACCATTGGTGCCAGGGCACTCTCCGGACTCACTGCAGTGCATCCCCAGTGGTGCCAGTGCACTCTTTCGAGTCACTGCACTGCATTCCCAGTGGTGCCAGTGCATTCTCTGGACTCACTGCACTGCATCCCCAGTGGTGCCAGTGCACTCTCTGGACTCACTGCACTGCATCACCTGTGGTGCCATTACACTCTCTGGACTCACTGCAGTGCATCCCCAGTGGTGCCAGTGTACTCTCTGCACTCACTGCACTGCATCACCAGTGGTGCCAGTGCACTCTCTGGACTCACTGCAGTGCATCCCCAGTGGTGCCAGTGCACTTTCTGGAGTCACTGCAGTGCATCCCCTGTTGTGCCAGTGCACTCTCTGCACTCACTGCACTGCATCCCCAGTGGTGCCAGTGCACTCTCTGGACTCACTGCACTGCATCCCCAGTGGTTCCATTGCACTCTCTGGACTCACTGCATTGGATCCCCAGTGGTGTCAGTGCACTCTCTGGACTCAGTGCAGTGCATCCCCAGTGGGGCCAGTGCACTCTCTGGACTCACTGCAGTGCTTCCCCACTGGTGCCAGTGCACTCTCAGGACTCACTGCACTGCATCCCCAGTGGTGCCAGTGCACTCTCTGGACTCACTGCAGTGCATCCACAGTAGTGCCAGTGCACTCCTTCGAGTCACTGCACTGCATCCCCATTCGTGCCAGTGCAATCTCTGGACTCATTGCAGTGCATCCCCAGTGGTGCCAGTGCACTCTCTGGACTCACTGCACTACATCCCCAGTGGTGCCAGTGCACTCTCTGGACTCACTGCACTGCATCCCCAGTGGTTCCATTGCACTCTCTGGACTCACTGCATTGGATCCCCAGTGGTGTCAGTGCACTCTCTGGACTCACTGCAGTGCATCCCCAGTGGTGCCAGTGCACTCTCTGGACTCACTGCAGTGCTTCCCCACTGGTGCCAGTGCACTCTCTGGACTCACTGCACTGCATCCTCAGTGGTGCCAGTGCACTCTCTGGACTCACTGTAGTGCATCCGCAGTAGTGCCAGTGCACTCTTTCGAGTCACTGCACTGCATCCCCATTAGTGCCAGTGCAATCTCTGGACTCATTGCAGTGCATCCCCAGTGGTGTCAGTGCACTCTCTGGACTCACTGCACTGCATCCCCAGTGGTGCCAGTGCACTCTCTGGACTCACTGCACTGCATCCCTAATGGTGCCAGTGCACTCTCTGGACTCACTGCAGTGCATCCAAAGTGGTGCCAGTGCACTCTCTGCACTCACTGCACTGCATCCCCAGTGGTGCCAGTGCACTGTCTGGACTCACTGCACTGCATCCCCAGTGGTGCCAGTGCACTCTCTGGACTCACTGCACTGCATTCCCAGTGGTTCCAGTGCACTCTCTGGATCACTGCACTGCATCACCATTGGTGCCAGGGCACTCTCCGGACTCACTGCAGTGCATCCCCAGTGGTGCCAGTGCACTCTCTGGACTCACTGCACTGCATCACCTGTGGTGCCATTACACTCTCTGGACTCACTGCAGTGCATCCCCAGTGGTGCCAGTGTACTCTCTGCACTCACTGCACTGCATCACCAGTGGTGCCAGTGCACTCTCTGGACTCACTGCAGTGCATCCCCAGTGGTGCCAGTGCACTTTCTGGAGTCACTGCAGTGCATCCCCTGTTGTGCCAGTGCACTCTCTGCACTCACTGCACTGCATCCCCAGTGGTGCCAGTGCACTCTCTGGACTCACTGCACTGCATCCCCAGTGGTTCCATTGCACTCTCTGGACTCACTGCATTGGATCCCCAGTGGTGTCAGTGCACTCTCTGGACTCAGTGCAGTGCATCCCCAGTGGGGCCAGTGCACTCTCTGGACTCACTGCAGTGCTTCCCCACTGGTGCCAGTGCACTCTCAGGACTCACTGCACTGCATCCCCAGTGGTGCCAGTGCACTCTCTGGACTCACTGCAGTGCATCCACAGTAGTGCCAGTGCACTCCTTCGAGTCACTGCACTGCATCCCCATTCGTGCCAGTGCAATCTCTGGACTCATTGCAGTGCATCCCCAGTGGTGCCAGTGCACTCTCTGGACTCACTTCACTACATCCCCAGTGGTGCCAGTGCACTCTCTGGACTCACTGCACTGCATCCCCAGTGGTTCCATTGCACTCTCTGGACTCACTGCATTGGATCCCCAGTGGTGTCAGTGCACTCTCTGGACTCACTGCAGTGCATCCCCAGTGGTGCCAGTGCACTCTCTGGACTCACTGCAGTGCTTCCCCACTGGTGCCAGTGCACTCTCTGGACTCACTGCACTGCATCCTCAGTGGTGCCAGTGCACTCTCTGGACTCACTGTAGTGCATCCGCAGTAGTGCCAGTGCACTCTTTCGAGTCACTGCACTGCATCCCCATTAGTGCCAGTGCAATCTCTGGACTCATTGCAGTGCATCCCCAGTGGTGTCAGTGCACTCTCTGGACTCACTGCACTGCATCCCCAGTGGTGCCAGTGCACTCTCTGGACTCACTGCACTGCATCCCTAATGGTGCCAGTGCACTCTCTGGACTCACTGCAGTGCATCCAAAGTGGTGCCAGTGCACTCTCTGCACTCACTGCACTGCATCCCCAGTGGTGCCAGTGCACTCTCTGCACTCACTGCACTGCATCCCCGCTGTTCCCAGAGCACTCTCTGGAGTCACCGAGGTGCATCCCCAGTGGTGCCAGTGCACTCTCTGGAGTCACCGCAGTGCATCCCCAGTGGTGCCAGTGCACTCTCTGGACTCACTGCAGTGCAGCCCCTGAGGTGCCAGTGTACTCTCTGGACTCACTGCACTGCATCCCCAGTGGTGACAGTGCACTCTCTGGAATCACTGCAGTGCATCCCCTGTGGTGCCATTGCACTCTCTGGACTCACCGCACTGCATCCCCAGTGGTGCCTGTGCACTCTCTTGAGTCACTGCACTGCATCCCCAGTGGAGCCAGTGCACTCTATGGATTAACTGCACTGCATCCCCAGTGGTGCCAGTGCACTGTCTGGACTCACTGCACTGCATCCCCAGTGGTGCCAGTGCACTGTCTGGACTCACTGCACTGCATCCCCATTGGTGCCAGTGCACTCTCTGGACTCACTGCACTGCATCCCCAGTGGTTCCAGTGCACTCTCTGGATCACTGCACTGCATCACCATTGGTGCCAGGGCACTCTCCGGACTCACTGCAGTGCATCCCCTGTGGTGCCAGTGCACTCTTTCGAGTCACTGCACTGCATCCCCAGTGGTGCCAGTGCATTCTCTGGACTCACTGCGGTGCATCCCCATTGGTGCCAGTGCAGTCTCTGGAGTCACTGCAGTGCATCCCCAGTGGTGCCAGTGCACTCTCTGGACTCACTGCACTGCATCCCCAGTGCTGACAGTGCACTCTCTGGACTCACTGCACTGCATCCCCAGTGGTGCCAGTGTACTCTCTGGACTCAGTGCACTGCATCCCCAGTGGTGCTGTGCACTCTCTGGACTCACTGCATTGCATCCCCAGTGGTGCCAGTGCACTCTCTGGGCTCACTGCACTGCATCCCCAGTGGTGCCAGTGCACTCTCTGGACTCACTGCGGTGCATCCCCTTTTGTGCCAGTGCACTCTCTGGACTCACTGCACTGCATCCCCAGTGGTGCCAGTGCACTCTCTGGAGTCACTGCACTGCATCCCCAGTGGTGCCAGTGCACTCTCTGGAATCACTGCAGTGCATCCCCAGTGGTGCCAGTGCACTCTCTGGACCCACTGCAGTGCATCCCCAGTGGTGCCAGTGCACTCTCTGCACTCACTGCACTGCATCACCAGGGGTGCCAGTGCACTCTCTGGACTCACTGCAGTGCATCCCCAGTGGTGCCAGTGCACTCTCTGGACTCACTGCACTGCATCCCCAGTGGTGCCAGTGCACTCTCTGGAGACGCAGCACTGCATCAACAGTGGTGCCTCTGCACTCCCTGGAGTCACTGCACTGCATCCCCAGTGCTGCCAGTGCACTCTCTGGACTCACTGCAGTGCATCCCCAGTGGTGCCAGTGCACTCTCTGGACTCACTGCAGTGCATCCCCAGTAGTGCCAGTGCACTCTCTGGACTCACTGCACTGCATCCCCAGTGGTGCCAGTGCACTCTCTGGACTCACTGCATTGCATCCCCAGTGGTGCCAGTGCACTCTCTGGACTCACTGCACTGCATCCCCAGTGGTGCCACTGCACTCTCTGGACTCACTGCACTGCATCACCATTGGTGCCAGGGCACTCTCCGGACTCACTGCAGTGCATCCCCAGTGGTGCCAGTGCACTCTTTCGAGTCACTGCAGTGCATTCCCAGTGGTGCCAGTGCACTCTCTGGACTCACTGCAGTGTATCCCCTGTGGTGCCAGTGCACTCTCTGGACTCACTGCACTGCATCCCCAGTGGTGCCAGTGCACTCTCTGGAATCACTGCAGTGCATCCCCAGTGTTCCCAGAGCACTCTCTGGACTCACTGCAGTGCATCCCCTGTGGGTGCCAGTGCACTCTCTGGACTCACTGCAGTGCATCCACAGTGGTGCCAGTGCACTCTCTGCACTCACTGCACTGCATCCCCAGTGGTGCCACTGCACTCTCTGGGCTCACTGCACTGCATCACCATTGGTGCCAGGGCACTCTCCGGACTCACTGCAGTGCATCCGCAGTGGTGCCAGTGCACTCTTTTGAGTCACTGCACTGCATCCCCATTAGTGCCAGTGCATTCTCTGGACTCATTGGATTGCATGCCCAGTGGTGCCAGTGCACTCTCTGGACTCACTGCACTGCATCCCCTGTGGTGCCAGTGCCCTCTCTGGACTCACTGCACTGCATCCCCAGTGGTGCCAGTGTACTCTGGACTCACTGCACTGCATCCCCAGTGCTGACAGTGCACTGTCTGGACTCACTGCACTGCATCCCCAGTGGTGCCAGTGCACTCTCTGGACTCACTGCACTGCATTCCCAGTGGTTCCAGTGCACTCTCTGGATCACTGCACTGCATCACCATTGGTGCCAGGGCACTCTCCGGACTCACTGCAGTGCATCCCCAGTGGTGCCAGTGCACTCTTTCGAGTCACTGCACTGCATTCCCAGTGGTGCCAGTGCATTCTCTGGACTCACTGCACTGCATCCCCAGTGGTGCCAGTGCACTCTCTGGACTCACTGCACTGCATCACCTGTGGTGCCATTACACTCTCTGGACTCACTGCAGTGCATCCCCAGTGGTGCCAGTGTACTCTCTGCACTCACTGCACTGCATCACCAGTGGTGCCAGTGCACTCTCTGGACTCACTGCAGTGCATCCCCAGTGGTGCCAGTGCACTTTCTGGAGTCACTGCAGTGCATCCCCTGTTGTGCCAGTGCACTCTCTGCACTCACTGCACTGCATCCCCAGTGGTGCCAGTGCACTCTCTGGACTCACTGCACTGCATCCCCAGTGGTTCCATTGCACTCTCTGGACTCACTGCATTGGATCCCCAGTGGTGTCAGTGCACTCTCTGGACTCAGTGCAGTGCATCCCCAGTGGTGCCAGTGCACTCTCTGGACTCACTGCAGTGCTTCCCCACTGGTGCCAGTGCACTCTCAGGACTCACTGCACTGCATCCCCAGTGGTGCCAGTGCACTCTCTGGACTCACTGCAGTGCATCCGCAGTAGTGCCAGTGCACTCCTTCGAGTCACTGCACTGCATCCCCATTAGTGCCAGTGCAATCTCTGGACTCATTGCAGTGCATCCCCAGTGGTGCCAGTGCACTCTCTGGACTCACTGCACTGCATCCCCAGTGGTGCCAGTGCACTCTCTGCACTCACTGCACTGCTTCCCTAATGGTGCCAGTGCACTCTCTGGACTCACTGCAGTGCATCCAAAGTGGTGCCAGTGCACTCTCTGCACTCACTGCACTGCATCCCCAGTGGTGCCAGTGCACTCTCTGCACTCACTGCACTGCATCCCCGCTGTTCCCAGAGCACTCTCTGGAGTCACCGAGGTGCATCCCCAGTGGTGCCAGTGCACTCTCTGGAGTCACCGCACTGCATCCCCAGTGGTGCCAGTGCACTCTCTGGACTCACTGCAGTGCAGCCCCTGAGGTGCCAGTGTACTCTCTGGACTCACTGCACTGCATCCCCAGTGGTGACAGTGCACTCTCTGGACTCACAGCAGTGCATTCCCAGTGGTGCCAGTGCAACTACTGGACTCACTGCAGTGTAGCTCAGTGGTGCCAGAGCACTCTCTGGACTCACTGCACTGCATCCCCAGTGGTGCCAGTGCACTCTCTGGACTCACTGCACTACATCCCCAGTGGTGCCAGTGCACTGTCTGGACTCACTGCAGTATATCGCCATTGGAGCCGGTGCACTCTCTGGACTCACTAAACTGCATCCCCAGTGGTGCCAGAGAACTCTCTGGTCTCACTGCAGTGCATCCCCAGTGGTGCCAGTGCACTGTCTGGACTCACTGCATCCCCAGTGGTGCCAGGGCACTCTCTGGACTCACTGCAGTGCATCCCCAGTGGTGCCAGTGTACTCTCTGCACTCACTGCACTGCATCACCAGTGGTGCCAGTGCACTCTCTGGACTCACTGCACTCCATCCCCACTGGTGCCAGTGCACTTTCTGGAGTCACTGCAGTGCATCCCCAGTGGTGCCAGTGCACTCTCTGCACTCACTGCACTGCATCCCCAGTGGTGCCAGTGCACTCTCTGGACTCACTGCACTGCATCCCCAGTGGTTCCATTGTACTCTCTGGACTCACTGCATTGGATCCCCAGTGGTGTCAGTGCACTCTCTGGACTCAGTGCAGTGCATCCCCAGTGGTGCCAGTGCACTCTCTGGACTCACTGCAGTGCTTCCCCACTGGTGCCAGTGCACTCTCTGGACTCACTGCACTGCATCCCCAGTGGTGCCAGTGCACTCTCTGGACTCACTGTAGTGCATCCGCAGTAGTGCCAGTGCACTCTTTCGAGTCACTGCAATGCATCCCCATTAGTGCCAGTGCAATCTCTGGACTCATTGCAGTGCATCCCCAGTGGTGCCAGTGCAGTCTCTGGACTCACTGCACTGCATCCCCAGTGGTGCCAGTGCACTCTCTGGACTCACTGCACTGCATCCCTAATGGTGCCAGTGCACTCTCTGGACTCACTGCAGTGCATCCAAAGTGGTGCCAGTGCACTCTCTGCACTCACTGCACTGCATCCCCAGTGGTGCCAGTGCACTCTCTGCACTCACTGCACTGCATCCCCGCTGTTCCCAGAGCACTCTCTGGAGTCACCGAGGTGCATCCCCAGTGGTGCCAGTGCACTCTCTGGAGTCACCGCACTGCATCCCCAGTGGTGCCAGTGCACTCTCTGGACTCACTGCAGTGCAGCCCCTGAGGTGCCAGTGTACTCTCTGGACTCACTGCACTGCATCCCCAGTGGTGACAGTGCACTCTCTGGAATCACTGCAGTGCATCCCCTGTGGTGCCATTGCACTCTCTGGACTCACCGCACTGCATCCCCAGTGGTGCCTGTGCACTCTCTTGAGTCACTGCACTGCATCCCCAGTGGAGCCAGTGCACTCTATGGATTAACTGCACTGCATCCCCAGTGGTGCCAGTGCACTGTCTGGACTCACTGCACTGCATCCCCAGTGGTGGCAGTGCACTGTCTGGACTCACTGCACTGCATCCCCATTGGTGCCAGTGCACTCTCTGGACTCACTGCACTGCATCCCCAGTGGTTCCAGTGCACTCTCTGGATCACTGCACTGCATCACCATTGTTGCCAGGGCACTCTCCGGACTCACTGCAGTGCATCCCCAGTGGTGCCAGTGCACTCTTTCGAGTCACTGCACTGCATCCCCAGTGGTGCCAGTGCATTCTCTGGACTCACTGCGGTGCATCCCCATTGGTGCCAGTGCAGTCTCTGGAGTCACTGCAGTGCATCCCCAGTGGTGCCAGTGCATTCTCTGGACTCACTGCACTGCATCCCCAGTGCTGACAGTGCACTCTCTGGACTCACTGCACTGCATCCCCAGTGGTGCCAGTGTACTCTCTGGACTCAGTGCACTGCATCCCCAGTGGTGCTGTGCACTCTCTGGACTCACTGCATTGCATCCCCAGTGGTGCCAGTGCACTCTCTGGGCTCACTGCACTGCATCCCCAGTGGTGCCAGTGCACTCTCTGGACTCACTGCGGTGCATCCCCTTTTGTGCCAGTGCACTCTCTGGACTCACTGCACTGCATCCCCAGTGGTGCCAGTGCACTCTCTGCACTCACTGCACTGCATCACCAGGGGTGCCAGTGCACTCTCTGGACTCACTGCAGTGCATCCCCAGTGCTGCCACTGCACTCTCTGGACTCACTGCACTGCATCCCCAGTGGTGCCAGTGCACTCTCTGGAGACGCAGCACTGCATCAACAGTGGTGCCTCTGCACTCCCTGGAGTCACTGCACTGCATCCCCAGTGCTGCCAGTGCACTCTCTAGACTCACTGCAGTGCATCCCCAGTGGTGCCAGTGCACTCTCTGGACTCACTGCAGTGCATCCCCAGTGGTGCCAGTGCACTCTCTGGACTCACTGCACTGCATCCCCAGTGGTGCCAGTGCACTCTCTGGACTCACTGCATTGCATCCCCAGTGGTGCCAGTGCACTCTCTGGACTCACTGCACTGCATCCCCAGTGGTGCCACTGCACTCTCTGGACTCACTGCACTGCATCACCATTGGTGCCAGGGCACTCTCCGGACTCACTGCAGTGCATCCCCAGTGGTGCCAGTGCACTCTTTCGAGTCACTGCAGTGCATCCCCAGTGGTGCCAGTGCACTCTCTGGACTCACTGCAGTGTATCCCCTGTGGTGCCAGTGCACTCTCTGGACTCACTGCACTGCATCCCCAGTGGTGCCAGTGCACTCTCTGGAATCACTGCAGTGCATCCCCAGTGTTCCCAGAGCACTCTCTGGACTCACTGCAGTGCATCCCCTGTGGGTGCCAGTGCACTCTCTGGACTCACTGCAGTGCATCCACAGTGGTGCCAGTGCACTCTCTGCACTCACTGCACTGCATCCCCAGTGGTGCCACTGCACTCTCTGGGCTCACTGCACTGCATCACCATTGGTGCCAGTGCACTCTCCGGACTCACTGCAGTGCATCCGCAGTGGTGCCAGTGCACTCTTTCGAGTCACTGCACTGCATCCCCATTAGTGCCAGTGCATTCTCTGGACTCATTGGATTGCATGCCCAGTGGTGCCAGTGCACTCTCTGGACTCACTGCACTGCATCCCCTGTGGTGCCAGTGCCCTCTCTGGACTCACTGCACTGCATCCCCAGTGGTGCCAGTGTACTCTGGACTCACTGCACTGCATCCCCAGTGCTGACAGTGCACTCTCTGGACTCACTGCACTGCATCCCCAGTGGTGCCAGTGCATTCTCTGGACTCACTGCACTGCATCCCCAGTGGTGCCAGTGTACTCTCTGGACTCACTGCAGTGCATCCCCTTTTGTGCCAGTGCACTCTCTGGAGTCACTGCACTGCATCCCCAGTGGTGCCAGTGCACTCTCTGGACTCACTGCACTGCATCCCCTGTGGTGCCAGTGCCCTCTCTGGACTCACTGCACTGCATCCCCAGTGGTGCCAGTGTACTCTGGACTCACTGCACTGCATCCCCAGTGCTGGCAGTGCACTCTCTGGACTCACTGCACTGCATCCCCAGTGGTGCCGGTGCATTCTCTGGACTCACTGCACTGCATCCCCAGTGGTGCCAGTGTACTCTCTGGACTCACTGCAGTGCATCCCCTTTTGTGCCAGTGCACTCTCTGGAGTCACTGCACTGCATCCCCAATGGTGCCAGTGCACTCTCTGGACTCACTGCAGTGCATCCCCTGTGGTGCCAGTGCACTCTCAGGACTCACTGCACTGCATCCCCAGTGGTGCCTGTGCACTCTCTTGAGTCACTGCACTGCATCCCCAGTGGAGCCAGTGCACTCTATGGACTAACTGCACTGCATCCCCAGTGGTGCCAGTGCACTGTCTGGACTCACTGCACTGCATCCCCAGTGGTGCCAGTGCACTCTCTGGACTCACTGCACTGCATTCCCAGTGGTTCCAGTGCACTCTCTTGATCACTGCACTGCATCATCATTGGTGCCAGGGCACTCTCCGGACTCACTGCAGTGCATCCCCAGTGGTGCCAGTGCACTCTTTCGAGTCACTGCACTGCATTCCCAGTGGTGCCAGTGCATTCTCTGGACTCACTGCACTGCATCCCCAGTGGTGCCAGTGCACTCTCTGGACTCACTGCACTGCATCACCTGTGGTGCCATTACACTCTCTGGACTCACTGCAGTGCATCCCCAGTGGTGCCAGTGTACTCTCTGCACTCACTGCACTGCATCACCAGTGGTGCCAGTGCACTCTCTGGACTCACTGCAGTGCATCCCCAGTGGTGCCAGTGCACTTTCTGGAGTCACTGCAGTGCATCCCCTGTTGTGCCAGTGCACTCTCTGCACTCACTGCACTGCATCCCCAGTGGTGCCAGTGCACTCTCTGGACTCACTGCACTGCATCCCCAGTGGTTCCATTGCACTCTCTGGACTCACTGCATTGGATCCCCAGTGGTGTCAGTGCACTCTCTGGACTCAGTGCAGTGCATCCCCAGTGGTGCCAGTGCACTCTCTGGACTCACTGCAGTGCTTCCCCACTGGTGCCAGTGCACTCTCTGGACTCACTGCACTGCATCCCCAGTGGTGCCAGTGCACTCTCTGGACTCACTGCAGTGCATCCGCAGTAGTGCCAGTGCACTCTTTCGAGTCACTGCACTGCATCCCCATTAGTGCCAGTGCAATCTCTGGACTCATTGCAGTGCATCCCCAGTGGTGCCAGTGCACTCTCTGGACTCACTGCACTGCATCCCCAGTGGTGCCAGTGCACTCTCTGGACTCACTGCACTGCATCCCTAATGGTGCCAGTGCACTCTCTGGACTCACTGCAGTGCATCCAAAGTGGTGCCAGTGCACTCTCTGCACTCACTGCACTGCATCCCCAGTGGTGCCAGTGCACTCTCTGGACTCACAGCACTGCATCCCCGCTGTTCCCAGAGCACTCTCTGGAGTCACCGAGGTGCATCCCCAGTGGTGCCAGTGCACTCTCTGGAGTCACCGCACTGCATCCCCTGAGGTGCCAGTGTACTCTCTGGACTCACTGCACTGCATCCCCAGTGGTGACAGTGCACTCTCTGGAATCACTGCAGTGCATCCCCTGTGGTGCCATTGCACTCTCTGGACTCACCGCACTGCATCCCCAGTGGTGCCTGTGCACTCTCTTGAGTCACTGCACTGCATCCCCAGTGGAGCCAGTGCACTCTCTGGACTCACTGCACTGCAACCCCAGTGGTGCCAGTGCACTCTCTGGACTCACTGAACTGCATCCCCAGTGGTTCCAGTGCACTCTCTGGATCACTGCACTGCATCACCATTGGTGCCAGGGCACTCTCCGGACTCACTGCAGTGCATCCCCAGTGGTGCCAGTGCACTCTTTCGAGTCACTGCACTGCATCCCCAGTGGTGCCAGTGCATTCTCTGGACTCACTGCGGTGCATCCCCATTGGTGCCAGTGCAGTCTCTGGAGTCACTGCAGTGCATCCCCAGTGGTCCCAGTGCACTCTCTGGACTCACTGCACTGCATCCCCAGTGCTGACAGTGCACTCTCTGGACTCACTGCACTGCATCCCCAGTGGTGCCAGTGTACTCTCTGGACTCAGTGCACTGCATCCCCAGTGGTGCTGTGCACTCTCTGGACTCACTGCATTGCATCCCCAGTGGTGCCAGTGCACTCTCTGGGCTCACTGCACTGCATCCCCAGTGGTGCCAGTGCACTCTCTGGACTCACTGCAGTGCATCCCCTTTTCTGCCAGTGCACTCTCTGGACTCACTGCACTGCATCCCCAGTGGTGCCAGTGCACTCTCTGGACTCAGTGCACTGCATCCCCAGTGGTGCCAGTGCACTCTCTGGACTCACTGCAGTGCATCCCCAGTGGTGCCAGTGCACTCTCTGCACTCACTGCACTGCATCACCAGGGGTGCCAGTGCACTCTCTGGACTCACTGCAGTGCATCCCCAGTGGTGCCAGTGCAGTCTCTGGACTCACTGCACTGCATCCCCAGTGGTGCCAGTGCACTCTCTGGGGACGCAGCACTGCATCAACAGTGGTGCCTCTGCACTCCCTGGAGTCACTGCACTGCATCCCCAGTGCTGCCAGTGCACTCTCTGGACTCACTGCAGTGCATCCCCAGTGGTGCCAGTGCACTCTCTGGACTCACTGCACTGCATCCCCACTGGTGCCAGTGCACTCTCTGGACTCACTGCACTGCATCCCCAGTGGTGCCAGTGCACTCTCTGGACTCACTGCATTGCATCCCCAGTGGTGCCAGTGCACTCTCTGGACTCACTGCACTGCATCCCCAGTGGTGCCACTGCACTCTCTGGACTCACTGCACTGCATCACCATTGGTGCCAGGGCACTCTCCGGAATCACTGCAGTGCATCCCCAGTGGTGCCAGTGCACTCTTTCGAGTCACTGCAGTGCATCCCCAGTGGTGCCAGTGCACTCTCTGGAATCACTGCAGTGCATCCCCAGTGTTCCCAGAGCACTCTCTGGACTCACTGCAGTGCATCCCCTTTTGTGCCAGTGCACTCTCTGGACTCACTGCAGTGCATCCACAGTGGTGCCAGTGCACTCTCTGCACTCACTGCACTGCATCCCCAGTGGTGCCACTGCACTCTCTGGGCTCACTGCACTGCATCACCATTGGTGCCAGGGCACTCTCCGGACTCACTGCAGTGCATCCGCAGTGGTGCCAGTGCACTCTTTCGAGTCACTGCACTGCATCCCCATTAGTGCCAGTGCATTCTCTGGACTCATTGGATTGCATGCCCAGTGGTGCCAGTGCAATCTCTGGACTCACTGCACTGCATCCCCTGTGGTGCCAGTGCCCTCTCTGGACTCACTGCACTGCATCCCCAGTGGTGCCAGTGTACTCTGGACTCACTGCACTGCATCACCAGTGCTGACAGTGCACTCTCTGGACTCACTGCACTGCATCCCCAGTGGTGCCAGTGCATTCTCTGGACTCACTGCACTGCATCCCCAGTGGTGCCAGTGTACTCTCTGGACTCACTGCAGTGCATCCCCAGTTGTGCCAGTGCACTCTCTGGAGTCACTGCACTGCATCCCCAGTGGTGCCAGTGCACTCTCTGGACTCACTGCAGTGCATCCCCAGTGGTGCCAGTGCACTGTCTGGACTCACTGCAGTATATCGCCATTGGAGCCGGTGCACTCTCTGGACTCACTGCACTGCATCCCCAGTGGGGCCAGTGCACTCTATGGACTAACTGCACTGCATCCCCAGTGGTGCCAGTGCACTGTCTGGACTCACTGCACTGCATCCCCAGTGGTGCCAGTGCACTCTCTGGACTCACTGCACTGCATTCCCAGTGGTTCCAGTGCACTCTCTGGATCACTGCACTGCATCACCATTGGTGCCAGGGCACTCTCCGGACTCACTGCAGTGCATCCCCAGTGGTACCAGTGCACTCTTTCGAGTCACTGCACTGCATTCCCAGTGGTGCCAGTGCACTCTCTGGACTCACTGCACTGCATCCCCAGTGCTGACAGTGCACTCTCTGGACTCACTGCACTGCATCCCCAGTGGTGCCAGTGTACTCTCTGGACTCAGTGCACTGCATCCCCAGTGGTGCCACTGTACTCTCTGGACTCACTGCAGTGCATCCCCAGTGGTGCCAGTGCACTCTCTGGAATCACTGCAGTGCATCCCCAGTGGTGCCAGTGCACTCTCTGGACTCACTGCAGTGCATCCCCAGTGGTGCCAGTGCACTCTCTGGACTCACTGCAGTGCATCCCCAGTGGTGCCAGTGCACTCTCTGGACTCACTGCACTGCATCCCCAGTGGTGCCACTGCACTCTCTGGACTCACTGCACTGCATCACCGTTGGTGCCAGGGCACTCTCCGGAGTCACTGCAGTGCATCCGCAGTGGTGCCAGTGCACTCTTTCGAGTCACTGCAGTGCATCCCCAGTGGTGCCAGTGCAGTCTCTGAAATCACTGCAGTGCATCCCCAGTGGTGCCAGTGCACTCTCTGCACTCACTGCACTGCATCCCCAGTGGTGCCAGTGCACTCTGTGGACTCACTGCAGTGCATCCCCAGTGTTGCCAGTGCACTCTCTGGAGTCACTGCACTGCATCCCCAGTGGTGCCAGTGCACTCTCTGGACTCACTGCACTGCATCCCCAGTGGTGCCAGTGCACTCTCTAGACTCACTGCAGTGCATCCCCAGTGGCGCCAGTGTACTCTCTGGACTCACTGCACTGCATCCCCAGTGGTGCCAGTGCACTCTCTGGACTCACTGCACTGCATCCCCAGTTGTGCCAGTGCACTCTCTGGACGCACCGGGGTGCATACCCAGTGGTGCCAGTGCACTCTCTGGACTCACTGCAGTGCTTCCGCACTGGTGCCAGTGCACTCTCTGGACTCACTGCACTGCATCCCCAGTGGTGCCAGTGCACTCTCTGGACTCACTGATGTGCATCCCTTGTGGTGCCTTTGCACTCTCAGGACTCACTGCACTGCATCCCCAGTGGTGCCAGTGCACTCTCTGGACTCAGTGCACTGCATCCCCAGTGGTGCCAGTGCACTCTCTGAACTCAGTGCACTGCATCCCCAATGGTGCCACTGCACTCTCTGGACACACTGCAGTGCATCCCCAGTGGTGCCAGTGCACTCTCTGAGATCTTTGCAGTGCATCCCAAGTGGTGCCAGTGCACTCTCTGGACTCACTGCACTGCATCCCCAGTGGTGCCAGTGCACTCTCTGGACTCACGGCAGTGCATCCCCAGTGGTGCCAGTGCAACTACTGGACTCACTGCAGTGTAGCTCAGTGGTGCCAGAGCACTCGCTGGACTCACTGCACTGCATCCCCAGTGGTGCCAGTGCACTCTCTGGACTCACTGCACTGCATCCCCAGTGGTGCCAGTGCACTGTCTGGACTCACTGCAGTATATCGCCATTGGAGCCGGTGCACTCTCTGGACTCACTAAACTGCATCCCCAGTGGTGCCAGAGAACTCTCTGGTCTCACTGCAGTGCATCCCCAGTGGTGCCAGTGCACTCTCTGGACTCACTGCACTAAAACCCCAGTGGTGCCAGTGCACTCTCTGGACTCACTGCACTGCATCCCCAGTTGTGCCAGTGCACTCTCTGGACTCACCGGGGTGCATACCCAGTGGTGCCAGTGCACTCTCTGGACTCACTGCAGTGCTTCCGCACTGGTGCCAGTGGACTCTCTGCACTCACTGCACTGCATCAACAGTGGTGCCTCTGCACTCTCTGGAGTCACTGCACTGCATCCCCAGTGGTGCCAGTGCACTCTCTGGACTCACTGTAGTGCATCCCCAGTGGTGCCAGTGCACTCTCTGGACTCACTGCACTGCATCCCCAGTGGTGCCAGTGCACTCTCTGGACTCACTGCAGTGCATCCGTTGTGGTGCCTTTGCACTCTCAGGACTCACTGCACTGCATCCCCAGTGGTGCCAGTGCACTCTCTGGACTCAGTGCACTGCATCCCCAGTTTTGCCAGTGCACTCTCTGAACTCAGTGCACTGCATCCCCAATGGTGCCACTGCACTCTCTGGACTCACTGCAGTGCATCCCCAGTGGTGCCAGTGTACTCTCTGCACTCACTGCACTGCATCCCCAGTTGTGCCAGTGCACTCTCTGAGCTCTTTGCAGTGCATCCAAAGTGGTGCCAGTGCACTCTCTGGACTCACTGCACTGCATCCCCAGTGGTGCCAGTGCACTCTCTGGACTCACGGCAGTGCATCCCCAGTGGTGCCAGTGCACTCTCTGGACTCACTGCACTGCATCCCCAGTGGTGCCAGTGTAGTCTCTGGACTCACAGCAGTGCATTCCCAGTGGTGCCAGTGCAACTACTGGACTCACTGCAGTGTAGCTCAGTGGTGCCAGAGCACTCTCTGGACTCACTGCACTGCATCCCCAGTGGTGCCAGTGCACTCTCTGGACTCACTGCACTACATCCCCAGTGGTGCCAGTGCACTGTCTGGACTCACTGCAGTATATCGCCATTGGAGCCGGTGCACTCTCTGGACTCACTAAACTGCATCCCCAGTGGTGCCAGAGAACTCTCTGGTCTCACTGCACTGCATCCCCAGTGGTGCCAGTGCACTGTCTGGACTCACTGCATCCCCAGTGGTGCCAGGGCACTCTCTGGACTCACTGCACTGCATCCCCAGTGGTGCCAGTGCACTCTCTGGACTCACTGCACTGCATCACCTGTGGTGCCAGTACACTCTCTGGACTCACTGCAGTGCATCCCCAGTGGTGCCAGTGTACTCTCTGCACTCACTGCACTGCATCACCAGTGGTGCCAGTGCACTCTCTGGACTCACTGCAGTGCATCCCCAGTGGTGCCAGTGCACTTTCTGGAGTCACTGCAGTGCATCCCCTGTTGTGCCAGTGCACTCTCTGCACTCACTGCACTGCATCCCCAGTGGTGCCAGTGCACTCTCTGGACTCACTGCACTGCATCCCCAGTGGTTCCATTGCACTCTCTGGACTCACTGCATTGGATCCCCAGTGGTGTCAGTGCACTCTCTGGACTCAGTGCAGTGCATCCCCAGTGGTGCCAGTGCACTCTCTGGACTCACTGCACTGCTTCCCCACTGGTGCCAGTGCACTCTCTGGACTCACTGCACTGCATCCCCAGTGGTGCCAGTGCACTCTCTGGACTCACTGTAGTGCATCCGCAGTAGTGCCAGTGCACTCTTTCGAGTCACTGCACTGCATCCCCATTAGTGCCAGTGCAATCTCTGGACTCATTGCAGTGCATCCCCAGTGGTGCCAGTGCACTCTCTGGACTCACTGCACTGCATCCCCAGTGGTGCCAGTGCACTCTCTGGACTCACTGCACTGCATCCCTAATGGTGCCAGTGCACTCTCTGGACTCACTGCAGTGCATCCAAAGTGGTGCCAGTGCACTCTCTGCACTCACTGCACTGCATCCCCAGTGGTGCCAGTGCACTCTCTGCACTCACTGCACTGCATCCCCGCTGTTCCCAGAGCACTCTCTGGAGTCACCGAGGTGCATCCCCAGTGGTGCCAGTGCACTCTCTGGAGTCACCGCACTGCATCCCCAGTGGTGCCAGTGCACTCTCTGGACTCACTGCAGTGCAGCCCCTGAGGTGCCAGTGTACTCTCTGGACTCACTGCACTGCATCCCCAGTGGTGACAGTGCACTCTCTGGAATCACTGAAGTGCATCCCCTGTGGTGCCATTGCACTCTCTGGACTCACCGCACTGCATCCCCAGTGGTGCCTGTGCACTCTCTTGAGTCACTGCACTGCATCCCCAGTGGAGCCAGTGCACTCTATGGATTAACTGCACTGCATCCCCAGTGGTGCCAGTGCACTGTCTGGACTCACTGCACTGCATCCCCAGTGGTGCCAGTGCACTGTCTGGACTCACTGCACTGCATCCCCATTGGTGCCAGTGCACTCTCTTGACTCACTGCACTGCATCCCCAGTGGTTCCAGTGCACTCTCTGGATCACTGCACTGCATCACCATTGGTGCCAGGGCACTCTCCGGACTCACTGCACTGCATCCCCAGTGGTGCCAGTGCACTCTTTCGAGTCACTGCAGTGCATCCCCAGTGGTGCCAGTGCATTCTCTGGACTCACTGCGGTGCATCCCCATTGGTGCCAGTGCAGTCTCTGGAGTCACTGCAGTGCATCCCCAGTGGTGCCAGTGCACTCTCTGGACTCACTGCACTGCATCCCCAGTGCTGACAGTGCACTCTCTGGACTCACTGCACTGCATCCCCAGTGGTGCCAGTGTACTCTCTGGACTCAGTGCACTGCATCCCCAGTGGTGCTGTGCACTCTCTGGACTCACTGCATTGCATCCCCAGTGGTGCCAGTGCACTCTCTGGGCTCACTGCACTGCATCCCCAGTGGTGCCAGTGCACTCTCTGGACTCACTGCACTGCATCCCCTTTTGTGCCAGTGCACTCTCTGGACTCACTGCACTGCATCCCCAGTGGTGCCAGTGCACTCTCTGGAGTCACTGCACTGCATCCCCAGTGGTGCCAGTGCACTCTCTGGAATCACTGCAGTGCATCCCCAGTGGTGCCAGTGCACTCTCTGGACTCACTGCAGTGCATCCCCAGTGGTGCCAGTGCACTCTCTGCACTCACTGCACTGCATCACCAGGGGTGCCAGTGCACTCTCTGGACTCACTGCAGTGCATCCCCAGTGGTGCCAGTGCACTCTCTGGACTCACTGCACTGCATCCCCAGTGGTGCCAGTGCACTCTCTGGAGACGCAGCACTGCATCAACAGTGGTGCCTCTGCACTCCCTGGAGTCACTGCACTGCATCCCCAGTGCTGCCAGTGCACTCTCTGGACTCACTGCAGTGCATCCCCAGTGGTGCCAGTGCACTCTCTGGACTCACTGCAGTGCATCCCCAGTGGTGCCAGTGCACTCTCTGGACTCACTGCACTGCATCCCCAGTGGTGCCAGTGCACTCTCTGGACTCACTGCATTGCATCCCCAGTGGTGCCAGTGCACTCTCTGGACTCACTGCACTGCATCCCCAGTGCTGCCACTGCACTCTCTGGACTCACTGCACTGCATCACCATTGGTGCCAGGGCACTCTCCGGACTCACTGCAGTGCATCCCCAGTGGTGCCAGAGCACTCTTTCGAGTCACTGCAGTGCATCCCCAGTGGTGCCAGTGCACTCTCTGGACTCACTGCAGTGTATCCCCTGTGGTGCCAGTGCACTCTCTGGACTCACTGCACTGCATCCCCAGTGGTGCCAGTGCACTCTCTGGAATCACTGCAGTGCATCCCCAGTGTTCCCAGAGCGCTCTCTGGACTCACCGCAGTGCATCCCCTGTGGGTGCCAGTGCACTCTCTGGACTCACTGCAGTGCATCCACAGTGGTGCCAGTGCACTCTCTGCACTCACTGCACTGCATCCCCAGTGGTGCCACTGCACTCTCTGGGCTCACTGCACTGCATCACCATTGGTGTCAGGGCACTCTCCGGACTCACTGCAGTGCATCCGCAGTGGTGCCAGTGCACTCTTTCGAGTCACTGCACTGCATCCCCATTAGTGCCAGTGCATTCTCTGGACTCATTGGATTGCATGCCCAGTGGTGCCAGTGCACTCTCTGGACTCACTGCACTGCATCCCCTGTGGTGCCAGTGCCCTCTCTGGACTCACTGCACTGCATCCCCAGTGGTGCCAGTGTACTCTGGACTCACTGCACTGCATCCCCAGTGCTGACAGTGCACTCTCTGGACTCACTGCACTCCATCCCCAGTGGTGCCAGTCCACTCTCTGGACTCACTGCACTGCATCCCCAGTGGTGCCAGTGTACTCTCTGGACTCACTGCAGTGCATCCCCTTTTGTGCCAGTGCACTCTCTGGAGTCACTGCACTGCATCCCCAGTGGTGCCAGTGCACTCTCTGGACTCACTGCACTGCATCCCCTGTGGTGCCAGTGCCCTCTCTGGACTCACTGCACTGCATCCCCAGTGGTGCCAGTGCACTCTCTGGACTCACTGCACTGCATCCCCAGTGCTGACAGTGCACTCTCTGGACTCACTGCACTGCATCCCCAGTGGTGCCAGTGCATTCTCTGGACTCACTGCACTGCATCCCCAGTGGTGCCAGTGTACTCTCTGGACTCACTGCAGTGCATCCCCTTTTGTGCCAGTGCACTCTCTGGAGTCACTGCACTGCATCCCCAGTGGTGCCAGTGCACTCTTTCGAGTCACTGCACTGCATTCCCAGTGGTGCCAGTGCATTCTCTGGACTCACTGCACTGCATCCCCAGTGGTGCCAGTGCACTCTCTGGACTCACTGCACTGCATCACCTGTGGTGCCATTACACTCTCTGGACTCACTGCAGTGCATCCCCAGTGGTGCCAGTGTACTCTCTGCACTCACTGCACTGCATCACCAGTGGTGCCAGTGCACTCTCTGGACTCACTGCAGTGCATCCCCAGTGGTGCCAGTGCACTTTCTGGAGTCACTGCAGTGCATCCCCTGTTGTGCCAGTGCACTCTCTGCACTCACTGCACTGCATCCCCAGTGGTGCCAGTGCACTCTCTGGACTCACTGCACTGCATCCCCAGTGGTTCCATTGCACTCTCTGGACTCACTGCATTGGATCCCCAGTGGTGTCAGTGCACTCTCTGGACTCAGTGCAGTGCATCCCCAGTGGTGCCAGTGCACTCTCTGGACTCACTGCAGTGCTTCCCCACTGGTGCCAGTGCACTCTCAGGACTCACTGCACTGCATCCCCAGTGGTGCCAGTGCACTCTCTGGACTCACTGCAGTGCATCCACAGTAGTGCCAGTGCACTCCTTCGAGTCACTGCACTGCATCCCCATTCGTGCCAGTGCAATCTCTGGACTCATTGCAGTGCATCCCCAGTGGTGCCAGTGCACTCTCTGGACTCACTGCACTACATCCCCAGTGGTGCCAGTGCACTCTCTGGACTCACTGCACTGCATCCCCAGTGGTTCCATTGCACTCTCTGGACTCACTGCATTGGATCCCCAGTGGTGTCAGTGCACTCTCTGGACTCAGTGCAGTGCATCCCCAGTGGTGCCAGTGCACTCTCTGGACTCACTGCAGTGCTTCCCCACTGGTGCCAGTGCACTCTCTGGACTCACTGCACTGCATCCTCAGTGGTGCCAGTGCACTCTCTGGACTCACTGTAGTGCATCCGCAGTAGTGCCAGTGCACTCTTTCGAGTCACTGCACTGCATCCCCATTAGTGCCAGTGCAATCTCTGGACTCATTGCAGTGCATCCCCAGTGGTGCCAGTGCACTCTCTGGACTCACTGCACTGCATCCCCAGTGGTGCCAGTGCACTCTCTGGACTCACTGCACTGCATCCCTAATGGTGCCAGTGCACTCTCTGGACTCACTGCAGTGCATCCAAAGTGGTGCCAGTGCACTCTCTGCACTCACTGCACTGCATCCCCAGTGGTGCCAGTGCACTCTCTGCACTCACTGCACTGCATCCCCGCTGTTCCCAGAGCACTCTCTGGAGTCACCGAGGTGCATCCCCAGTGGTGCCAGTGCACTCTCTGGAGTCACCGCACTGCATCCCCAGTGGTGCCAGTGCACTCTCTGGACTCACTGCACTGCATCCCCTGAGGTGCCAGTGTACTCTCTGGACTCACTGCACTGCATCCCCAGTGGTGACAGTGCACTCTCTGGAATCACTGCAGTGCATCCCCTGTGGTGCCATTGCACTCTCTGGACTCACCGCACTGCATCCCCAGTGGTGCCTGTGCACTCTCTTGAGTCACTGCACTGCATCCCAAGTGGAGCCAGTGCACTCTATGGATTAACTGCACTGCATCCCCAGTGGTGCCAGTGCACTGTCTGGACTCACTGCACTGCATCCCCAGTGGTGCCAGTGCACTCTCTGGACTCACTGCACTGCATCCCCATTGGTGCCAGTGCACTCTCTGGACTCACTGCACTGCATCCCCAGTGGTTCCAGTGCACTCTCTGGATCACTGCACTGCATCACCATTGGTGCCAGGGCACTCTCCGGACTCACTGCAGTGCATCCCCTGTGGTGCCAGTGCACTCTTTCGAGTCACTGCACTGCATCCCCAGTGGTGCCAGTGCATTCTCTGGACTCACTGCGGTGCATCCCCATTGGTGCCAGTGCAGTCTCTGGAGTCACTGCAGTGCATCCCCAGTGGTGCCAGTGCACTCTCTGGACTCACTGCACTGCATCCCCAGTGCTGACAGTGCACTCTCTGGACTCACTGCACTGCATCCCCAGTGGTGCCAGTGTACTCTCTGGACTCAGTGCACTGCATCCCCAGTGGTGCTGTGCACTCTCTGGACTCACTGCATTGCATCCCCAGTGGTGCCAGTGCACTCTCTGGGCTCACTGCACTGCATCCCCAGTGGTGCCAGTGCACTCTCTGGACTCACTGCGGTGCATCCCCTTTTGTGCCAGTGCACTCTCTGGACTCACTGCACTGCATCCCCAGTGGTGCCAGTGCACTCTCTGGAGTCACTGCACTGCATCCCCAGTGGTGCCAGTGCACTCTCTGGAATCACTGCAGTGCATCCCCAGTGGTGCCAGTGCACTCTCTGGACCCACTGCAGTGCATCCCCAGTGGTGCCAGTGCACTCTCTGCACTCACTGCACTGCATCACCAGGGGTGCCAGTGCACTCTCTGGACTCACTGCAGTGCATCCCCAGTGGTGCCAGTGCACTCTCTGGACTCACTGCACTGCATCCCCAGTGGTGCCAGTGCACTCTCTGGAGACGCAGCACTGCATCAACAGTGGTGCCTCTGCACTCCCTGGAGTCACTGCACTGCATCCCCAGTGCTGCCAGTGCACTCTCTGGACTCACTGCAGTGCATCCCCAGTGGTGCCAGTGCACTCTCTGGACTCACTGCAGTGCATCCCCAGTGGTGCCAGTGCACTCTCTGGACTCACTGCACTGCATCCCCAGTGGTGCCAGTGCACTCTCTGGACTCACTGCATTGCATCCCCAGTGGTGCCAGTGCACTCTCTGGACTCACTGCACTGCATCCCCAGTGGTGCCACTGCACTCTCTGGACTCACTGCACTGCATCACCATTGGTGCCAGGGCACTCTCCGGACTCACTGCAGTGCATCCCCAGTGGTGCCAGTGCACTCTTTCGAGTCACTGCAGTGCATTCCCAGTGGTGCCAGTGCACTCTCTGGACTCACTGCAGTGTATCCCCTGTGGTGCCAGTGCACTCTCTGGACTCACTGCACTGCATCCCCAGTGGTGCCAGTGCACTCTCTGGAATCACTGCAGTGCATCCCCAGTGTTCCCAGAGCACTCTCTGGACTCACTGCAGTGCATCCCCTGTGGTTGCCAGTGCACTCTCTGGACTCACTGCAGTGCATCCACAGTGGTGCCAGTGCACTCTCTGCACTCACTGCACTGCATCCCCAGTGGTGCCACTGCACTCTCTGGGCTCACTGCACTGCATCACCATTGGTGCCAGGGCACTCTCCGGACTCACTGCAGTGCATCCGCAGTGGTGCCAGTGCACTCTTTTGAGTCACTGCACTGCATCCCCATTAGTGCCAGTGCATTCTCTGGACTCATTGGATTGCATGCCCAGTGGTGCCAGTGCACTCTCTGGACTCACTGCACTGCATCCCCTGTGGTGCCAGTGCCCTCTCTGGACTCACTGCACTGCATCCCCAGTGGTGCCAGTGTACTCTGGACTCACTGCACTGCATCCCCAGTGCTGACAGTGCACTCTCTGGACTCACTGCACTGCATCCCCAGTGGTGCCAGTGCATTCTCTGGACTCACTGCACTGCATCCCCAGTGGTGCCAGTGTACTGTCTGGACTCACTGCAGTTCATCCCCTTTTGTGCCAGTGCACTCTCTGGAGTCACTGCACTGCATCCCCAGTGGTGCCAGTGCACTCTCTGGACTCACTGCACTGCATCCCCTGTGGTGCCAGTGCCCTCTCTGGACTCACTGCACTGCATCCCCAGTGGTGCCAGTGTACTCTGGACTCACTGCACTGCATCCCCAGTGCTGGCAGTGCACTCTCTGGACTCACTGCACTGCATCCCCAGTGGTGCCGGTGCATTCTCTGGACTCACTGCACTGCATCCCCAGTGGTGCCAGTGTACTCTCTGGACTCACTGCAGTGCATCCCCTTTTGTGCCAGTGCACTCTCTGGAGTCACTGCACTGCATCCCCAGTGGTGCCAGTGCACTCTCTGGACTCACTGCAGTGCATCCCCTGTGGTGCCAGTGCACTCTCAGGACTCACTGCACTGCATCCCCAGTGGTGCCTGTGCACTCTCTTGAGTCACTGCACTGCATCCCCAGTGGAGCCAGTGCACTCTATGGACTAACTGCACTGCATCCCCAGTGGTGCCAGTGCACTGTCTGGACTCACTGCACTGCATCCCCAGTGGTGCCAGTGCACTCTCTGGACTCACTGCACTGCATTCCCAGTGGTTCCAGTGCACTCTCTGGATCACTGCACTGCATCACCATTGGTGCCAGGGCACTCTCCGGACTCACTGCAGTGCATCCCCAGTGGTGCCAGTGCACTCTTTCGAGTCACTGCACTACATTCCCAGTGGTGCCAGTGCATTCTCTGGACTCACTGCACTGCATCCCCAGTGGTGCCAGTGCACTCTCTGGACTCACTGCACTGCATCACCTGTGGTGCCATTACACTCTCTGGACTCACTGCAGTGCATCCCCAGTGGTGCCAGTGTACTCTCTGCACTCACTGCACTGCATCACCAGTGGTGCCAGTGCACTCTCTGGACTCACTGCAGTGCATCCCCAGTGGTGCCAGTGCACTTTCTGGAGTCACTGCAGTGCATCCCCTGTTGTGCCAGTGCACTCTCTGCACTCACTGCACTGCATCCCCAGTGGTGCCAGTGCACTCTCTGGACTCACTGCACTGCATCCCCAGTGGTTCCATTGCACTCTCTGGACTCACTGCATTGGATCCCCAGTGGTGTCAGTGCACTCTCTGGACTCAGTGCAGTGCATCCCCAGTGGTGCCAGTGCACTCTCTGGAGTCACCGAGGTGCATCCCCAGTGGTGCCAGTGCACTCTCTGGACTCACCGCACTGCATCCCCTGAGGTGCCAGTGTACTCTCTGGACTCACTGCACTGCATCCCCAGTGGTGACAGTGCACTCTCTGGAATCACTGCAGTGCATCCCCTGTGGTGCCATTGCACTCTCTGGACTCACCGCACTGCATCCCCAGTGGTGCCTGTGCACTCTCTTGAGTCACTGCACTGCATCCCCAGTGGAGCCAGTGCACTCTATGGATTAACTGCACTGCATCCCCAGTGGTGCCAGTGCACTGTCTGGACTTACTGCACTGCATCCCCAGTGGTGCCAGTGCACTGTCTGGACTCACTGCACTGCATCCCCATTGGTGCCAGTGCACTCTCTGGACTCACTGCACTGCATCCCCAGTGGTTCCAGTGCACTCTCTGGATCACTGCACTGCATCACCATTGGTGCCAGGGCACTCTCCGGACTCACTGCAGTGCATCCCCAGTGGTGCCAGTGCACTCTTTCGAGTCACTGCACTGCATCCCCAGTGGTGCCAGTGCATTCTCTGGACTCACTGCGGTGCATCCCCATTGGTGCCAGTGCAGTCTCTGGAGTCACTGCAGTGCATCCCCAGTGGTGCCAGTGCACTCTCTGGACTCACTGCACTGCATCCCCAGTGCTGACAGTGCACTCTCTGGACTCACTGCACTGCATCCCCAGTGGTGCCAGTGTACTCTCTGGACTCAGTGCACTGCATCCCCAGTGGTGCTGTGCACTCTCTGGACTCACTGCATTGCATCCCCAGTGGTGCCAGTGCACTCTCTGGGCTCACTGCACTGCATCCCCAGTGGTGCCAGTGCACTCTCTGGATCACTGCACTGCATCACCTTTTGTGCCAGTGCACTCTCTGGACTCACTGCACTGCATCCCCAGTGGTGCCAGTGCACTCTCTGGACTCAGTGCACTGCATCCCCAGTGGTGCCAGTGCACTCTCTGGACTCACTGAAGTGCATCCCCAGTGGTGCCAGTGCACTCTCTGCACTCACTGCACTGCATCACCAGGGGTGCCAGTGCACTCTCTGGACTCACTGCAGTGCATCCCCAGTGGTGCCAGTGCACTCTCTGGACTCACTGCACTGCATCCCCAGTGGTGCCAGTGCACTCTCTGGGGACGCAGCACTGCATCAACAGTGGTGCCTCTGCACTCCCTGGAGTCACTGCACTGCATCCCCAGTGCTGCCAGTGCACTCTCTGGACTCACTGCACTGCATCCCCAGTGGTGCCAGTGTACTCTCTGGACTCACTGCAGTGCATCCCCTTTTGTGCCAGTGCACTCTCTGGAGTCACTGCACTGCATCCCCAGTGGTGCCAGTGCACTCTCTGGACTCACTGCAGTGCATCCCCTGTGGTGCCAGTGCACTCTCAGGACTCACTGCACTGCATCCCCAGTGGTGCCTGTGCACTCTCTTGAGTCACTGCACTGCATCCCCAGTGGAGCCAGTGCACTCTATGGACTAACTGCACTGCATCCCCAGTGGTGCCAGTGCACTGTCTGGACTCACTGCACTGCATCCCCAGTGGTGCCAGTGCACTCTCTGGACTCACTGCACTGCATTCCCAGTGGTTCCAGTGCACTCTCTGGATCACTGCACTGCATCACCATTGGTGCCAGGGCACTCTCCGGACTCACTGCAGTGCATCCCCAGTGGTGCCAGTGCACTCTTTCGAGTCACTGCACTACATTCCCAGTGGTGCCAGTGCATTCTCTGGACTCACTGCACTGCATCCCCAGTGGTGCCAGTGCACTCTCTGGACTCACTGCACTGCATCACCTGTGGTGCCATTACACTCTCTGGACTCACTGCAGTGCATCCCCAGTGGTGCCAGTGTACTCTCTGCACTCACTGCACTGCATCACCAGTGGTGCCAGTGCACTCTCTGGACTCACTGCAGTGCATCCCCAGTGGTGCCAGTGCACTTTCTGGAGTCACTGCAGTGCATCCCCTGTTGTGCCAGTGCACTCTCTGCACTCACTGCACTGCATCCCCAGTGGTGCCAGTGCACTCTCTGGACTCACTGCACTGCATCCCCAGTGGTTCCATTGCACTCTCTGGACTCACTGCATTGGATCCCCAGTGGTGTCAGTGCACTCTCTGGACTCAGTGCAGTGCATCCCCAGTGGTGCCAGTGCACTCTCTGGACTCACTGCAGTGCTTCCCCACTGGTGCCAGTGCACTCTCTGGACTCACTGCAGTGCATCCAAAGTGGTGCCAGTGCACTCTCTGCACTCACTGCACTGCATCCCCAGTGGTGCCAGTGCACTCTCTGCACTCACTGCACTGCATCCCCGCTGTTCCCAGAGCACTCTCTGGAGTCACCGAGGTGCATCCCCAGTGGTGCCAGTGCACTCTCTGGACTCACCGCACTGCATCCCCTGAGGTGCCAGTGTACTCTCTGGACTCACTGCACTGCATCCCCAGTGGTGACAGTGCACTCTCTGGAATCACTGCAGTGCATCCCCTGTGGTGCCATTGCACTCTCTGGACTCACCGCACTGCATCCCCAGTGGTGCCTGTGCACTCTCTTGAGTCACTGCACTGCATCCCCAGTGGAGCCAGTGCACTCTATGGATTAACTGCACTGCATCCCCAGTGGTGCCAGTGCACTGTCTGGACTTACTGCACTGCATCCCCAGTGGTGCCAGTGCACTGTCTGGACTCACTGCACTGCATCCCCATTGGTGCCAGTGCACTCTCTGGACTCACTGCACTGCATCCCCAGTGGTTCCAGTGCACTCTCTGGATCACTGCACTGCATCACCTTTTGTGCCAGTGCACTCTCTGCACTCACTGCACTGCATCACCAGGGGTGCCAGTGCACTCTCTGGACTCACTGCATTGCATCCCCTGTGGTGCCAGTGCACTCTCTGGACTCACTGCACTGCATCCCCAGTGGTGCCAGTGCACTCTCTGGGGACGCAGCACTGCATCAACAGTGGTGCCTCTGCACTCCCTGGAGTCAGTGCACTGCATCCCCAGTGCTGCCAGTGCACTCTCTGGACTCACTGCAGTGCATCCCCAGTGGTGCCAGTGCACTCTCTGGACTCACTGCACTGCATCCCCACTGGTGCCAGTGCACTCTCTGGACTCACTGCACTGCATCCCCAGTGGTGCCAGTGCACTCTCTGGACTCACTGCATTGCATCCCCAGTGGTGCCAATGCACTCTCTGGACTCACTGCACTGCATCCCCAGTGGTGCCACTGCACTCTCTGGACTCACTGCACTGCATCACCATTGGTGCCAGGGCACTCTCCGGAATCACTGCAGTGCATCCCCAGTGGTGCCAGTGCACTCTTTCGAGTCACTGCAGTGCATCCCCAGTGGTGCCAGTGCATTCTCTGGACTCACTGCAGTGTATCCCCTGTGGTGCCAGTGCACTCTCTGGACTCACTGCACTGCATCCCCAGTGGTGCCAGTGCACTCTCTGGAATCACTGCAGTGCATCCCCAGTGTTCCCAGAGCACTCTCTGGACTCACTGCAGTGCATCCCCTGTGGGTGCCAGTGCACTCTCTGGACTCACTGCAGTGCATCCACAGTGGTGCCAGTGCACTCTCTGCACTCACTGCACTGCATCCCCGGTGGTGCCACTGCACTCTCTGGGCTCACTGCACTGCATCACCATTGGTGCCAGGGCACTCTCCGGACTCACTGCAGTGCATCCGCAGTGGTGCCAGTGCACTCTTTCGAGTCACTGCACTGCATCCCCATTAGTGCCAGTGCATTCTCTGGACTCATTGGATTGCATGCCCAGTGGTGCCAGTGCAATCTCTGGACTCACTGCACTGCATCCCCTGTGGTGCCAGTGCCCTCTCTGGACTCACTGCACTGCATCCCCAGTGGTGCCAGTGTACTCTGGACTCACTGCACTGCATCCCCAGTGCTGACAGTGCACTCTCTGGACTCACTGCACTGCATCCCCAGTGGTGCCAGTGCATTCTCTGGACTCACTGCACTGCATCCCCAGTGGTGCCAGTGTACTCTCTGGACTCACTGCAGTGCATCCCCAGTTGTGCCAGTGCACTCTCTGGAGTCACTGCACTGCATCCCCAGTGGTGCCAGTGCACTCTCTGGACTCACTGCAGTGCATCCCCAGTGGTGCCTTTGCACTCCCTGGACTCACTGCACTGCATCCCCAGTGGTGCCTGTGCACTCTCTGGACTCACTGCACTGCATCCCCATTGGGGCCAGTGCACTCTATGGAGTAACTGCACTGCATCCCCAGTGGTGCCAGTGCACTGTCTGGACTCACTGCACTGCATCCCCAGTGGTGCCAGTGCACTCTCTGGACTCACTGCACTGCATTCCCAGTGGTTCCAGTGCACTCTCTGGATCACTGCACTGCATCACCATTGGTGCCAGGGCACTCTCCGGACTCACTGCAGTGCATCCCCAGTGGTACCAGTGCACTCTTTCGAGTCACTGCACTGCATTCCCAGTGGTGCCAGTGCACTCTCTGGACTCACTGCACTGCATCCCCGGTGCTGACAGTGCACTCTCTGGACTCACTGCATTGCATCCCCAGTGGTGCCAGTGTACTCTCTGGACTCAGTGCACTGCATCCCCAGTGGTGCCACTGTACTCTCTGGACTCACTGCAGTGCATCCCCAGTGGTGCCAGTGCACTCTCTGGAATCACTGCAGTGCATCCCCAGTGGTGCCAGTGCACTCTCTGGACTCACTGCAGTGCATCCCCGGTGGTGCCAGTGCACTCTCTGGACTCACTGCAGTGCATCCCCTGTGGTGCCAGTGCACTCTCTGGACTCACTGCACTTCATCCCCAGTGGTGCCAGTGCACTCTCTGGACTCACTGCAGTGCGTCCCCAGTGGGGCCAGGGCACTCTCTGCAGACAATGCAGTGCATCCCCAAAGGTGACAGTGCGCTCTTTGGACTCACTGTACTGCTCGAGCCGCGGCAACCGCTCCAGCCGCGGTAGCCGCTCCAGCCACGGCAGCCGCTCCAGTCGCGGCAGCCGCTCCAGCCGTGGAAGCCGCTCCACTCGGTAGCGGCTTTAGCGGCTGCCGCGGCTGGAGCGCCAGTCGCGGCTGCCGAGGCTGGAGCGGCTGCCGCGGCTGGAGCGGCTGCGGCGGCTGGAGCGTCTAGAGCGTCTGCCGCGGCTGGAGGGGCTACCGATACTGGAGCGGCTGAGGCGGCTCTAGCGGATGCCGCGGCTGGAGCAGTGCAGTGAGTCCAGAGAGTCAACTGGCACCACTGGGGATGCAGTACAGTGAGTCCAGAGAGTGCACTGGAACCACAGGGGATGCACTGCAGTTACTCCAGAGAGTGCACTGGAACCACTGGGGATGCAGTTCAGTGAGTCCAGAGAGTGCACTGGCACTACCGGGGATTCAGATACATTCTCACGCCAGTGAGATCCCCAGTAGTGCCAGTGCACTCTCTGGACTCACAGCAGTGCATCCCCTGTGGTGCCAGTGCACTCTCTGTAGTCACTGTGCTGCATCCCCAGTGGTGACAGTGCACACTCTGGACTCAGTGCAGTGTATCCCCTGTGGTGCCAGTGCACTCTGTGGACTCACTGCACTGCATCCCAGTTTGCCAGTGCACTCTGTGGACTCACTGCAGTGCATCCCCAGTGGAACTAGTGCACTCTCTGGACTCACTGCAATGCATCCCCAGTGGTTCCAGTGCACTCTCTGGACTCACTGCACTGCATCCCCATTGGTGCCAGTGTACTCTCTGGACTCACTGCACTGCATCACCAGCGGTGCCAGTGCACTCTTTGGTCTCACTGCAGTGCATCCCCAGTGGTGCCAGTGCACTTTCTGGAGTCACTGCAGTGCATCTCTTCTGTGCCAGTGCACTCTCTGCACTCACTGCACTGCATCCCCAGAAGTGCCAGTGCACTCTCTGGACTCACTGCACTGCATCCCCAGTGGTTCCATTGCATTCTCTGGACTCACTGCACTGCATCCCCAGTGGTGCCAGGGCACTCTCTGCAGACAATGCAGTGCATCCCTAAGGTGACAGTGCACTCTCTGGACTCACTGTACTGCTCGAGCCGCGGCAGCCGCTCCAGCCGCGTTAACCCCTTCAGCCTCGGCAGCCGCTCCAGCCGCTCCAGCCACGGCAGCCGCGGCAGCCGGTCCAGCCGCGGCAGGCTCTCCATCTACGGCATACGCGGCAGACGCTCCAGCCGCTCCAGCCGCGGCAGCCGCTCCAACCACGGCAGCCGCTCCAGCCGTGGCAGCCGCTCCACTCGGTAGCGGCTTTCGCGGCTGCCGCGGCTGGAGCGGCTGCCGCGGCTGCCGCGGCTGGAGCGGCTGCCGCGGCTGGAGCGGCTGCGGCGGCTGGAGCGTCTAGAGCGTCTGCCGCGGCTGGAGGGGCTACCGCGGCTGGAGAGGGTGAGGCGGCTGGAGCGGAAGCCGCGGCTGGAGCAGTGCAGTGAGTCCAGAGAGTCAACTGGCACCACTGAGGATGCAATACAGTGAGTCCAGAGAGTGCACTGGCACCACCGGGGATTCAGATACATTCTCACTTCAGTTAGATCCCCAGTAGTGCCAGTGCATTCTCTTTACTCACTGCAGTGCATCCCCAGTTGTGCAAGTGCACTCTCTGGACTCACTGCAGTGCATCCCAAGTGGTGCCAGTGCACTCTCTGGACTCACTGCAGTCCATCCCCAGTCGTGCCAGGGCACTCTCTGCAGACAATGCAGTGCATCCCCAAAGGTGCCAGTGCACTCTCTGGACTCACTGTACTGCATCCCCAGTGGTGCCAGTTGACTCTCTGGGCTTACTGCACTGCTCCAGCCGCGGCATCCGCTCCAGCCGCCTCAGCTGCTCCAGCCGCGGTAGCCCCTCCAGCCGCGGCAGGCTCTCCATCCGCGGCATACGCGGCAGACGCTCCAGCCGCTCCAGCCGCGGCAGCTGCTCCAACTGCGGCAGGCTCTCCAGCCGCGGCAGCCGCTCCTGCCGCGGCAGCCGCTCCAGCCGCGGCAGACGCGTCAGCCGCTCCAGCCGTGGAAGCCGCTCCACTCGGTAGCGGCTTTAGCGGCTGCCGCGGCTGGAGCGCCTGTCGCGGCTGCCGAGGCTGGAGCGGCTGCCGCGGCTGGAGCGGCTGCCGCGGCTGGAGCGGCTGCGGCGGCTGGAGCGTCTAGAGCGTCTGCCGCGGCTGGAGGGGCTACCGATACTGGAGCGGCTGAGGCGGCTGGAGCGGATGCCGCGGCTGGAGCAGTGCAGTGAGTCCAGAGAGTCAACTGGCACCACTGGGGATGCAGTACAATGAGTCCAGAGAGTGCACTGGCACCACAGGGGATGCACTGCAGTTACTCCAGAGAGTGCACTGGAACCACTGGGGATGCAATTCAGTGAGTCCAGAGAGTGCACTGGCACTACCGGGGATTCAGATACATTCTCACGGCAGTGAGAGCCCCAGTAGTGCCAGTGCACTCTCTGGACTCACAGCAGTGCATCCCCAGTAGTGCCAGTGCACTCTCTGTAGTCACTGTGCTGCATCCCCAGTGGTGAGAGTGCACACTCTGGACTCACTGCAGTGTATCCCCTGTGGTGCCAGTGCACTCTGTGGACTCACTGCAGTGCATCCCCAGTGCTGCCAGTGCACTCTCTGGACTCACTGCAGTGCAACCCCAGTGGTGCCAGTGCAGTCTCTTTACTCCCTGCAGTGCATCCCTCTTGGAGCCAGTGCACTCTCTGGACTCACTGCAGTGCATCCCCAGTGGTTCCAGTGCACTCTCTGGACTCACTGCACTGCATCCCCAGTGCTGACAGTGCACTCTCTGTACTCACTGCAGTGCAACACCAATGGTGCCAGTGCATTCTCTGGACTCACTGCAGTGCATCCCCACTGGTGCCAGTGCACTCTCTGGACTCACTGCAGTGCATCCCAAGTGGTGCCAGTGCAGTCTCTTTACTCCCTGCAGTCCATCCCCAGTGGAGCCAGTGCACTCTCTGGACTCACTGCAGTGCGTCCCCAGTGGTGCCAGGGCACTCTCTGCAGACAATGCAGTGCATCCCCAACGGTGACAGTGCGCTCTCTGGACTCACTGTACTGCATCCCCAGTGGTTCCAGTGCACTCTCTGGAGTAACTGCAGTGCATCCCCAGTAGTGCCAGTGCACTCTCTGGACTCACTGGACTGCATCCCCAGTGTGCCAGTGCACTCTCTGGACTCACTGCAGTGCAACCCCAGTGGTGCCAGTGCAGTCTCTTTACTCCCTGCAGTGCATCCCTAGTGGAGCCAGTGCACTCTCTGGACTCACTGCAGTGCATCCCCAGTGGTTCCAGTGCACTCTCTGGACTCACTGCAGTGCATCCCCAGTGGTTCCAGTGCACTCTCTGTACTCACTGCAGTGCATCCCCTGTGGTGCCAGTGCACTCTCTGGGCTCACTGCACTGCTCCAGCCGCGGCATCCGCTCCAGCCGCCTCAGCTGCTCCAGCCGCGGTAGCCCCTCCAGCCGCGGCAGACGCTCTAGACGCTCCAGCCGCCGCAGCCGCTACAGCCGCGGCAGCCGCTAAAGCCGCTACCGAGTGGAGCGGCTGCCACGGCTGGAGCGACTGCCGCGGTTGGAGCGGCTGGAGCGGCTTCCGCGGCTGGAGCGGCTGCCGCGGCTGGAGCGCCTGCAGCGAATGGAGCGGTTGCCGCGGCTGGACCGGCTGCCGCGGCTGCCGCGGCTGGACCGGCTGCCGCGGCTGCCGCGGCTGGACCGGCTGCCGAGGCTGGAGGGGCTACCGCGGCTGGAGCGGCTGCCGCGGCTCGAGCAGTACAGTGAGTCCAGAGAGTGCACTGTCACCTTTGGAGATGCACTGCATTGTCTGCAGAGAGTGCCCTGGCACCACTGAGGATGCACTGCAGTGAGTCCAGAGAGTGCACTGGCACCACTGGGGTTGCACTGCAGTGAGTCCTGAGAGTGCACTGGCACCACTGGGGATGCAGTGCAGTGAGTCCAGAGAGTGCACTGGCACCACTGGGGATGCAGTCAGTGAGTCCTGAGAGTGCACTGGCACCACTGGGTTGCAATGCAGTGAGTCCAGAGACTTCACAGGCACCACTGGGGATGCAGTACAGTGAGTCCAGAGAGTGCACTGGCACCGCTGGGGATTCAGTTCCTTGAGTCTAGAGAGTGAACTGGCACCACTGGGGATGCAGTACAGTGAGTCCAGAGAGTGCACTGGCACCTCTGGGGATGCACCCCGGTGACTTCAGAGAGTGCACTGGCACCACTGGGGATGCACCCCGGCAAGTCCAGAGAGTGCACTGTCACCACTGGGGATGCACTGCAGTGAGTCCAGAGAGTTCACTGGCACCAGTGGGGATGCAGAGCAGTGAGTCCAGAGAGTGCACTGGTACCACTGGGGATGCACTGCAGTGAGTCCAGAGAGTGCACTGGCACCACTGGGGATGCACTGCAGTGAGAACAGAGGTTGCAGTGGCACCACTGGGGATGCACTGCAGTGAGTCCAGAGAGTGCACTGGTACGATTGGGGATGCACTGCAGTGAGTCCAGAGAGTGCACTGGCACCAAAGGGGATGCAATGCAGTGAGTCCAGAGAGTGCACTGGCACCACTGGGGATGCACCCCGGCACGTCCAGAGAGTGCACTGGCACCACTGGGGATGAAGCGCACTGAGTCCAGACAGTGCACTGGCACCACTGGGGATGCACTGCAGTGAGTCCAGAGAGTGCACTGGCACCACTGGGGATGCAGTGCAGTGAGTCCAGAGAGTGCACTGACACCACTGGGGATGCACTGCAGTGAGTCCAGGGACTGCACTGGCAGCACTGGGGATGCAGTGCAGTGAGTCCAGAGAAGGCACTGGCACCACTGGGGATGCAGTGCAGTGAGTCCAGAGAGTGCAATGGCACCACTGGGGATGCACTGCAGTGAGTCCAGAGAGTGCACTGGCACCACCTGGGATGCAGTGCAGTGAGTCCAGAGAGTGCACTGGCACCACTGGGGATGCACCCCGGTGAGTCCAGAGAGTGCACTGACACCACTGGGGATGCACTGCAGTGAGTCCAGGGACTGCACTGGCACCACTGGGGATGCACTGCAGTGAGTCCAGAGAGTGCACTGGCACCTTGCGGATGCAGTTCAGTGAGTCCAGAGAGTGCAGTGGCACCACTGTGGATGCACTGCAGTGACTCCAGAGAGTGAACTGGCACCACTGGCGATGCAGTGCACTGAGTCCAGAGAGGTCACTGTCAGTAATGGAGATGCAGTGCAGTGAGTCCAGAGAGTGCACTGGCACCACTGGGGATGCAGTGCAGTGAGACCAGAGACTTCACAGGCACCACTGTGGATGCAGTGCAGTGAGTCCAGAGAGTGCACTGGCACCACTGGGGATGCAGTGCAGTGAGTGCAGAGAGTGCACTGGCACAAAAGGGAATGCACTGCAGTGAGTCCAGAGAGTGCACTGGCACCACTGGGGATGCAGTGCAGTGAGTCCAGAGAGTGCACTGGCAGCACTGGGGATGCACTGCAGTGAGTCCAGAGAGTGCAGTGGCACCACTGGGGATGCAGTGCACTGAGTCCAGAGAGTACACAGGCACCACTGGGGATGCAGTGCAGTGAGTCCAGAGAGTGCACTGTCAGCACTGGGGATGCAGTGCAGTGAGTCCATACAGTGCACTGGCACCAACTGGAGCTGCACTGCTGTGAGTCCTGAATTTGCACTGGCACCACTGGGGATGCACTGCAATGAGTCCAGAGACTTCACAGGCACCACTGGGGATGCAGTACAGTGAGTCCAGAGAGTGCACTGGCACCACTGGGGATTCAGTTCAGTGAGTCCACAGAGTGAACTGGCACCACTGGGGATGTAGTGCAGTGAGTCCAGAGAGTGCACTGGCACCACTGGGGTTGCAGTTCAGTGACTCCAGAGAGTGCACTGGCACCACTGGGGATGCAGTGCAGTGAGCTCAGAGAGTGCACTGGCACCACTGGGGATGCAGTGCAGTGAGTCCGGAGAGTGCACTGGCACCACTGGGGATGCAGTGCAGTGAGTCCAGAGAGTGCACTGTCAGCACTGGGGATGCACTGCAGTGAGTCCAGAGAGTGCACTGGCACCTCTGGGGATGCAGTGCGGTGAGTCCAGACAGTGCACTGGCACCACTGAGGATGCAGTGCAGTGAGTCCAGAGAGGTCACTGGCACCACTGGGGATGCAGTGCAGTGAGTCCAGAGAGTGCACTGGCACCACTGGGGATGCAGTGCAGTGAGTCCAGAGAGTGCACTGGCACCACTGGGGATGCACCCCGGCAAGTCCAGACAGTGCACTGGCACCACTGGGGATGCACTGCAGTGAGACGAGAGGTTTCAGTGGCACCACTGGGGATGCAGTGCAGTGAGACCAGAGAGTGCACTGGCACCACTGGGGATGCAGTGCAGTGAGTCCAAAGAGTGCACTGGCACCATTGGGGATGCACTGCAGTGAGTCCAGAGAGTGCACTGGCACCACTGGGGATGCAGTGCAGAGAGTCCACAGAGTGCACTGGCACCACTGGGGATGCAGTGCAGTGAGCTCAGAGAGTGCACTGGCACCACTGGGGATGCAGTGCAATGAGTCCAGAGAGGTCACTGGCACCACTGGGGATGCAGTGCAGTGAGTCCAGAGAGTGCACTGGCACCACTGGGGATGCACCCCGGTGACTCCAGAGAGTGCACTGGCACACTGGGGATGCACTGCAGTGAGTCCATAGAGTGCACTGGCACCACTGGGGATGCACTGCAGTGAGACCAGAGAGTTCACTGTCACCACTGGGGATGCAGTGCAGTGAGTCCAGAGAGTGCAGTGGCACCACTGGGGATGCACTGCAGTGAGTCCAGAGAGTGCACTGGCACCACTGAGGATGCAGCGCAGTGAGTCCAGAGAGTGCACTGGCACCACTGGGGATGCAGTGCAGTGAGTCCAGAGTGTGCACTGGCACCACTGGGGATGCACTGCAGTGAGTCCAGGGAGTGCACTGGCACCACTGGGGATGCACTGCAGTGAGTCCAGAGAGTGCATTGGCACCACTGGGGATGCAGTGCAGTGACTCCAGAGAGTGCACTGGTACCACGGGGGATGCACTGTAGTGAGTCCAGATGTTAGCGTAGCAACCACATAATCACCAAGTGATTATATGAAGGTGCTTTATTCAGCGCTGGAAGCCGGTGCAGGTGCCCAAATCTGGCTTCAAGTCCCGTTACTTCCCAGCCGTTATTTATACATACAATATTGCGTCAGGTATACATATTCATTACAGGTTGCAACATCAGCCTCGCTTTTCATTCTAATTAGCTCCCCTCCCCTTTGCACATGCGTGGCGCACTCTGGTGGTCGTCCAGGTGGTCGTCCAGATGAAGTAAGGAGTCTTCCTCTCCGCTAAACTTTTCACCTTTCTTACTCGACGCATGCTCCCTCTGCTTCTTGGTTCTGCTTCAACTCATTTCATCATTTCCAGGCCCTTATCCAAGGTCAGGTTGTACCTGTTCCCTCCCAGGGTTCCCCTTCAATGATTCTTTTGATTGTTCAATGTACTCCCTAAGTATCCAGTATACATAGATTAATTGATAATGTAAGTACATTTGGCAATGCTTAATTATACTGATAGGTCCCATTACGTAAGAGACATTAGTAAAACATCCATTCGATTCTCCCCAACACTAACATTCCCCCCCTTTGAAAATACTTCACTCATACCAAGAGCAAGTATTTTCATTACTGTTAGGTTGAATCAGGTTAGTAGAGGTTAGTGAGTATAACTTGATATAGAGATTAGTAAGTATAATCTTAACGCATCTTCGTTAGTCTACTATCTTATTGATTCCTCTATGCCTGCTTGTGAACGCTAGTACTATAGGATGGGGGTGGAGTAAGTGGGATAGGGTGTTCTGGGTGATTCCCAGTAACCTACTAACCTCCTTGACCACGTTGGCAATGAAATGTGGTCCCCTGTCTGAAGAAATACCCAACGGTACACCAAATCTAGGGATTATTTCCCGTAGTAACCATTTTACCGTTTCCTTTGCTTAGTTGGTGTGACAGGGAAGGGCCTCTGGCCATCCTGAAAAAGTATCAACCCCTACCAATCGGTATTTATAACCTCTTGCTTTAGGCAGTTCCACGAAGTCTATTTGCCAGTAATCTCCAGGCTCTATTCCAGCTCTAGTTCTTCCCATCTCAGCATGTTTCCTTGCTACCGGATTATTCTTTAAGCAAAGCTCACATTTTGACATTACTGACTTTGCCATTGTTAACGTGTGTACCGAGATGACACCTCGTTTCAAATAGGTCACCATTGCTTCTGCACCCCAGTGACATTCATTATGTTTTATTTGTAAGATTTCTCGCATTATTATAGGAGGTACTATGAGTTGTCCTGTCGTAGTCACATACCACCCGTCAGGATTCTTCTGGGCCTTCATCAAATTTGCAAGTCTCTCATCTTCCGCTGAATACTTTGGGTCTTTAGGTAATTTAAAACAAGAGAGGCCTACCTTCGATGGAATTAGAGCCATTACTTTCCATACTTCACGTGCAACCTTCCGGGCCGTCAAATCCGCCAGTCTGTTACCTTCTGCAATCTCTGACACCCCTCCTTGATGAGCTTTACAATGCATTATGGCCACCTGTTGGGGTTTCTGTACAGCTGTTATTAATTTCAATAGTTCTTCCTGGTATTTTATATTAGTCCCTTGTGAGGATAGCATTCCCCTTTCTTTCCATAATGCCCCATGTACGTGGACTACCCCGAATGCATATTTTGAATCTGTCCAAATATTCACGTTCTTACCCTCGCTTAGTTCCAGGGCTCGTGTCAGGGCGACTATTTCTGCTCGTTGGGCTGAAGTCCCCGGAGGTAGGGAATTTGCCTCAATCACTACCTTTGATGTAGTTGCCGCGTATCCTGCATAACGAGTCCCATTTTCCACAAAGCTGCTTCCATCCGTGAAAAGTTCCCAATCCGGTCTCCCCCGAGGCTGATCCTTTAAGTCTGTTCTGCTGGCATAGGTATGTTCGATGATCTCCACGCAATCATGACTGAGGTCTCCTTCCTCCGTAGTTGTTCCTAGAAACACTGCTGGGTTCAATAAGTTAGTAGTTCTTAAGATTACATCATCTTGCTCAGTTAGTATAGCTTGATATTTCATCATTCGGCTGGGCGATAGCCAATGGCCCCCCTTTTGCTCCAATACCGTAGTCACCATATGTGGCACGAACACTCAATTTGCTTCCCTAATGTGAGCTTCCTGGCTTCCTGTATTAAAAGGACTGTGGCTGCCACGGCCCTTAAACACGAGGGCCATCCAGCGCTTACTGCATCCAATTGTTTAGAAGAATACCCCACAGGTCTTTTCCAGCTCCCAAGTCGCTGGGTCAGTACTCCTAATGCCAATTGTTGTCTCTCATGCACAAACAGCTGGAAGTCCTTTGATAAGTCCGGGGCATGGCATTCTGTACCCCGACTTGTACCCAATCTTGCTATCTCTTCAGCCTCCTTATTCCATCCCCTGTGTTATAATCCCATTGGGGATCCTCGGTGGGGAAGTTTTGATCTAGATTTCCAAGCACTAATCCATTACGTATATCTTCTCGGGCTCTCTCTCTGGCTGCCCGCAATACCATGTCTTTTTCTGTCGAGTCCATCAAAGTATCCAGGATCACCTGGAGATCATCCCAATCGGGATTTTGGGTTTTAATTATCATTTTCATTACCCTAGCTACTTTATCTGGGTTTTCCCTGTAGGTGCCGGCTGCTTGTTTCCATATCATTAAATCCCCAGCTGAAAAAGGCACCTTAACATATACCGGTCCTTCTGTCCCCACTCCCTGCCTGAGGGGAGCGATTATTTTCCCTCCCTGTTCATTTATAGTTTCTCCTGCCCTTCGCTGTTGCCGGGTCCTATGTGACACAGGGGAGACTAAAGTCGGGGATTCTCCATCAGTAATGCTATCTTCCTTTTCTCTTTTCCCTCCCTGTCCTGGCTCTTCCGGCGGAGCCGACGGCGCAACTTCCAAATCAATATTTCCATTATTCATTTCCCCATAATACTTATTATTCTCTATTGCCTGATGCTGTATACAGTGTCCCTCCTTAGTACATGCACAACAACGTTCCTCAGTTGAAACCTCAAGCACCATTATTCCACAAGCATGCTGCCATTCAGGCTTTCGGCGCAAATAAAAGAATAATTCCACATACGGCAGTTCATCATATTTTCCTTCCCGCTTAAAGAATAGCATCAATTGTAAAATTGTATTATATTGCAATGTTCCATTCTCAGGCCAAGTTTCTTGGTCCTCTAGCTTATACTGTGGCCACCAAATATTACAATAATCAATCAGCTTTCCTTTCCGCATTTCTTGACCAAAACCTCCCTCTTTCCAGTGTGCTAGCAAACACCCCAGCGGGGATGTCCGCGGGATAGGTACATCTTTTCCCAGAATTCCTTTGATCTTTTTCATTTTGAGCTTATGATACAAACCCAAAAGCTGCCAGAGCAGCAGCACACTTTCCCAGAAGCTGCCGGAGCAGCAGTACACTCTCCCAAAAGCTGCCGGAGCAGCAGCGTGCTCTCCCAGAAGCTGCCGGAGCAGCAGCACGCTTTCCCAAAAGCTGCCGGAGCAGCAGCATGCTCTCCCAAAAGCTGCCGGAGCAGCAGCACGCTTTCCCAAAAGCTGCCGGAGCAGCAGCGTGCTCTCCCAAAAGCTGCCGGAGCAGCAGCACGCTTTCCCAAAAGCTGCCGGAGCAGCAGCACACTCTCCCAAAAGCTGCCGGAGCAGCAGCGTGCTCTCCCAGAAGCTGCCGGAGCAGCAGCACGCTCTCCCAAAAGCTGCCGGAGCAGCAGCGTGCTCTCCCAAAAGCTGCCGGAGCAGCAGCACGCTTTCCCAGAAGCTGCCGGAGCAGCAGCGTGCTTACTACATACCAATAATACCAAGTGCTGACCCTTCAGCACAAACCAATACAATTACCAATACCAAACCACCAATGCCGAACCTGCAGAGGTTTCGCTCTGTCTAACGGACGGCGCCTAGGCTTACCCCGGGAGCTCCCTGCCCAACCGAGCGTGGCTTTCGCCGCGTCTGACCGGCAGGCTTTCCCAACCAAATCGGTACCGAATACCCAAAGTTGAAAGCACCTTTGCTTACCACTCCAGTGGTACGTCGTGAGCAGCGGAGGTCGGTCGTGGTCGACTGCTCCCCGAGAATCCCTCGGTGCCGGCTGGAGCGAAACCGAGACACGAGCCGCCTCAGCAGTGCCCACGCTGTCCCACCCGGGTCGCCAAAATGTTAGCGTAGCAACCACATAACCACCAAGTGATTATATGAAGGTGCTTTATTCAGCGCTGGAAGCCGGGGCAGGTGCCCAAATCTGGCTTCCAGTCCCGTTACTTCCCAGCCGTTATTTATACATACAATACTGCGTCAGGTATACATATTCATTACAGGTTGCAACATCAGCCTCGCTTTTCATTCTAATTAGCTCCCCTCCCCTTTGCACATGCGTGGCGCACTCTGGTGGTCGTCCAGGTGGTCGTCCAGATGAAGTAAGGAGTCTTCCTCTCCGCTAAACTTTTCACCTTTCTTACTCGACGCATGCTCCCTCCGCTTCTTGGTTCTGCTTCAACTCATTTCATCATTTCCAGGCCCTTATCCAAGGTCAGGTTGTACCTGTTCCCTCCCAAGGTTCCCCTTCAATGATTCTTTTGATTGTTCAATGTACTCCCTAAGTATCCAGTATACATAGATTAATTGATAATGTAAGTACATTTGGCAATGCTTAATTATACTGATAGGTCCCATTACCTAAGAGACATTAGTAAAACATCCATTCGATTCTCCCCAACACTAACACAGAGACTGCACTGGCACCACTGGGGATGCAGTGCAGTGAGTCCAGAGAGGGCACTGGCACCACTGGGGATGCAGCGCAGTGACTCCAGAGAGTGCACTGGCACCACTGGGGATGCACTGCAGTGAGTCCAGAGAGTGCACTGGCACCACTGGGGATGCAGAGCAGTGAGTCCAGAGAGTGCACTGGCACCACCTGGGATGCAATGCAGTGAGTCCAGAGAGGGCACTGGCACCACTGGCGATGCACTGCAGTGAGTCCAGAGAGTGCACTGTCACCACTGGGGATGCAGTGCAGTGAGTCCAGAGAGTGCACTGGCACCACTGGGGATGGACCCCGGTGAGTCCAGAGAGTGCACTGGAACCAGTGGGGATGCAGCGCAGTGAGTCCAGGGACTGCACTGGCACCACTGGGGATGCACTGCAGTGAGTCCAGAGAGTGCACTGGCACCACTGGGGATGCACTGCAGTGACTCCAGAGAGTGCACTGGCACCACTGGGGATGCACTGCAGTGAGTCCAGAGAAGGCACTGGCACCACTGGGGATGCAGTGCAGTGAGTCCAGAGAGTGCACTGGCACCACTGGAGATGCACTGCAGTGAGTCCAGAGAGTGCACTGGCACCACCTGGGATGCAGTGCAGTGAGTCCAGAGCGTGCACTGGCACTACTGGCGATGCAGTGCAGTGACTCCAGAGAGTGCACTGGCACCACTGGAGTTGCAGTGCAGTGAGTCCAGAGAGTGCACTGGAACCACTGGGGATGCAGCGCAGTGACTCCTGAGAGTGCACTGGCACCAGTGGGGATGCAGTGCCGTGAGTCCAGAGAGTGCATTGGCACCACTGGAGATGCACTGCAATGAGTCCAGAGAGTGCACTGGCACCAATGGCAACGCAGAGCAGTGAGTCGAGAGTGTGCACTGGCACCACAGGGGATGCAGTGCAGTGAGTCCAGAGAGTGCACTAGCACCACTGGGGATGCACTGCAGTGAGTCCAGAGTGTGCACTGGCACCAATGGGGATGCAGTGCAGTGAGTCCAGAGAGTGCACTGGCACCACTGGGGATGGACTGCAGTGAGCCCAGAGAGTGCACTGGCACCACTGGGGATGCAGTGCAGTGAGTCCAGAGAGTGCACTGGCACCACTGGGGGTGCAGTGCAGTGAGTCCAGAGAGTGCACTGGCACCACTGGAGATGCACTGCAGTGAGTCCAGAGAGTGCACTGGCACCACTGGGATGCAGTGCAGTGAGTCTAGAGAGTGCACTGGCACCACTGGGGATGCAGTGCAGTGACTCCAGAGAGTGCACTGGCACCACAGGGATGCAGTGCACTGAGTCCACAGAGTGCACTGGCACCACAGGGGATACACTGCAGTGAGTCCAGAGAGTGCACTGGCACCACTGGGGATGCAGTGCCGTGAGTGCAGAGAGTGCACTGGCACCGCTGCGGTTGCACCCCGGTGTTTTCAGAGAGTGCACTGGCACCACTGGGGATGCAGTGCAGTGAGTCCAGAGAGTGCACTGGCACCACGGGGGATGCAGTGCAGTGAGTCCAGAGAGTGCACTGGCACCACTGGGGATGCAGTGCAGTGAGTCCAGAGAGTGCACTGGCACCTTGGGGATGCAGTTCAGTGAGTCCAGAGAGTGCAGTGGCACCACTGTGGATGCACTGCAGTGATTCCAGAGAGTGAACTGGCACCACTGGCGATGCAGTGCACTGAGTCCAGAGAGGGCACTGTCAGTAATGGAGATGCAGTGCAGTGAGTCCAGAGAGTGCACTGGCACCACTGGGGATGCAGTGCAGTGAGACCAGAGACTTCACAGGCACCACTGTGGATGCAGTGCAGTGAGTCCAGAGAGTGCACTGGCACCACTGGGGATGCAGTGCAGTGAGTGCAGAGAGTGCACTGGCACCACTGGGGATGCACTGCAGTGAGTCCAGAGAGTGCAGTGGCACCACTGGGGATGCAGTGCACTGAGTCCAGAGAGTACACAGGCACCACTGGGGATGCAGTGCAGTGAGTCCAGAGAGTGCACTGTCAGCACTGGGGATGCAGTGCAGTGAGTCCATACAGTGCACTGGCACCAACTGGAGCTGCACTGCTGTGAGTCATGAGATTGCACTGGCACCACTGGGGATGCACTGCAATGAGTCCAGAGACTTCACAGGCACCACTGGGGATGCAGTACAGTGAGTCCAGAGAGTGCACTGGCACCACTGGGGATTCAGTTCAGTGAGTCCAGAGAGTGAACTGGCACCACTGGGGATGTAGTGCAGTGAGTCCAGAGAGTGCACTGGCACCTCTGGGGATGCACCCCGGTGACTCCAGAGAGTGCACTGGCACCACTGGGGATGCACCCTGGCAAGTTCAGAGAGTGCACTGTCACCACTGGGGATGCAGTGCAGTGAGTCCAGAGAGTGCACTGGCACCACTGGGGATGCAGTGCAGTGAGTCCAGAGAGTGCAGTGGCACCAGTGGGGATGCAGTGCAGTGAGTCCAGAGAGTGCACTGGTACCACTGGGTATGCACTGCAGTCACTCCAGAGAGTGCACTGGTACGATTGGGGATGCACTGCAGTGAGTCCAGAGAGTGCACTGGCACCACTGGTTATGCACTGCAGTCAGTCCAGAGAGTGCACTGGCACCACTGGGGATGCAATGCAGTGAGTCCAGAGAGTGCACTGGCACCACTGGGGATGAACCCCGGAAAGTCCAGAGAGTGCACTGGCACCACTTGGGATGCAGCGCACTGAGTCCAGAGAGTGCACTGGCACCACTGGGGATGCAGTGCAGTGAGTCCAGAGAGTGCACTGGCACCACTGGGGATGCACCCCGGTGAGTCCAGAGAGTGCACTGGCACCACTGGGGATGCAGTGCAGTGAGTCCAGAGAGTGCACTGGTACGTTTGGGGATGCACTGCAGTGAGTAAAGAGAATGCACTGGCACCTTTGGGTTTGCACTGCAGTGAGTCCAGAGAGTGCACTGGCACCACTGGGGATGCAGTGCAGTGAGTCCAGAGAGTGCACTGGCACCACTGGGGATGCAGTGCAGTGAGTCCAGAGAGTGCACTGGCACCACTGGGGATGCAGTGCAGTGAGTCCAGAGAGTGCACTGGCACCACTGGGGCTGCAGTGCAGTGAGTAAAGAGAGTGCACTGGCACCACTGTGGATGCAGTGCAGTGAGTCCAGAGAGTGCACTGGCACCACTGTGGATGGACTGCAGTGAGTCCAGAGAGTGCACTGGCACCACTGGGGATGCAGTGCAGTGAGTCCAGAGAGTGCACTGGCACCACTGGGGATGCACTGCAGTGAGTCCAGAGAGTGCACTGGCACCACTGGGGATGCACTGCAGTGAGTCCAGAGAGTGCACTGGCACCATTGGGATGCAGTGCAGTGAGTCCAGAGAGTGCACTGGCACCACTGGGGATGCACTACAGTGAGTCCAGAGAGTGCACTGGCACCACAGGGATGCAGTGCACTGAGTCCACAGAGTGCACTGGCACCACAGGGGATACACTGCAGTGAGTCCAGAGAGTGCACTGGCACCACTGGGGATGCAGTGCCGTGAGTGCAGAGAGTGCACTGGCACCGCTGCGGTTGCACCCCGGTGTTTTCAGAGAGTGCACTGGCACCACTGGGGATGCAGTGCAGTGAGTCCAGAGAGTGCACTGGCACCACGGGGGATGCAGTGCAGTGAGTCCAGAGAGTGCACTGGCACCACTGGGGATGCAGTGCAGTGAGTCCAGAGAGTGCACTGGCACCTTGGGGATGCAGTTCAGTGAGTCCAGAGAGTGCAGTGGCACCACTGTGGATGCACTGCAGTGACTCCAGAGAGTGCACTGGCACCACTGGTGATGCACTGCAATGAGTCCAGAGAGCCACTGGCACCACTGGGGATGCAGTGCATTTAGTCCAGAGAGTGAACTGGCACCACTGGCGATGCAGTGCACTGAGTCCAGAGAGGGCACTGTCAGTAATGGAGATGCAGTGCAGTGAGTCCAGAGAGTGCACTGGCACCACTGGGGATGCAGTGCAGTGAGACCAGAGACTTCACAGGCACCACTGTGGATGCAGTGCAGTGAGTCCAGAGAGTGCACTGGCACTACTGGGGATGCAGTGCAGTGAGTCCAGAGAGTGCACTGGCACCACTGGGGATGCACTGCAGTGAGTCCAGAGAGTGCAGTGGCACCACTGGGGATGCAGTGCACTGAGTCCAGAGAGTACACAGGCACCACTGGGGATGCAGTGCAGTGAGTCCAGAGAGTGCACTGTCAGTACTGGGGATGCAGTGCAGTGAGTCCATACAGTGCACTGGCACCAACTGGAGCTGCACTGCTGTGAGTCCTGAGATTGCACTGGCACCACTGGGGATGCACTGCAATGAGTCCAGAGACTTCACAGGCACCACTGTGGATGCAGTACAGTGAGTCCAGAGAGTGCACTGGCACCACTGGGGATTCAGTTCAGTGAGTCCAGAGAGTGAACTGGCACCACTGGGGATGTAGAGCAGTGAGTCCAGAGAGTGCACTGGCACCACTGGGGATGCACCCCGGCAAGTCCAGAGAGTGCACTGTCACCACTGGGGATGCAGTGCAGTGAGTCCAGAGAGTGCACTGGCACCACTGGGGATGCAGTGCAGTGAGTCCAGAGAGTGCACTGGCACCAGTGGGGATGCAGTGCAGTCAGTCCAGAGAGTGCACTGGTACCACTGGGGATGCAGTGCAGTGAGTCCAGAGAGTGCACTGGTACGATTGGGGATGCACTGCAGTGAGTCCAGAGAGTGCACTGGCACCACTGGGTATGCACTGCAGTCAGTCCAGAGAGTGCACTGGCACCACTGGGGATGCAATGCAGTGAGTCCAGAGAGTGCACTGGCACCACTGGGGATGAACCCCGGAAAGTCCAGAGAGTGCACTGGCACCACTTGGGATGCAGCGCACTGAGTCCAGAGAGTGCACTGGCACCACTGGGGATGCAGTGCAGTGAGTCCAGAGAGTGCACTGGCACCACTGGGGATGCACCCCGGTGAGTCCAGAGAGTGCACTGGCACCACTGGGGATGCAGTGCAGCGAGTCCAGAGAGTGCACTGGTACGTTTGGAGATGCACTGCAGTGAGTCCAGTGAGTGCACTGGCACCACTGGGGATGCAGTGCAGTGAGTCCAGAGAGTGCACTGGCACCACTGGGGATGCAGTGCAGTGAGTCCAGAGAGTGCACTGGCACCACTGGGGGTGCAGTGCAGTGAGTCCAGAGAGTGCACTGGCACCACTGGGGATGCAGTGCAGTGAGTCCAGAGAGTGCACTGGCACCACTGGGGATGCACTGCAGTGAGTCCAGAGAGTGCACTGGCACCACTGGGATGCAGTGCAGTGAGTCCAGAGAGTGCACTGGCACCACTGGGATGCAGTGCACTGAGTCCACAGAGTGCACTGGCACCACAGGGGATGCACTGCAGTGAGTCCAGAGAGTGCACTGGCACCACTGGGGATGAACTGCCGTGAGCGCAGAGAGTGCACTGGCACCGCTGCGGTTGCACCCCGGTGTTTTCAGAGAGTGCAGTGGCACCACTAGGGATGCAGTGCACTGAGTCCAGAGAGGGCACTGTCAGCAATGGGGATGTAGTGTAGTGAGTCCAGAGAGTGCACTGGCACCACTGGGGATGCAGTGCAGTGAGTCCAGAGACTTCACAGGCACCACTGGGGATGCAGTGCAGTGAGTCCAGAGAGTGCACTGGCACCACTGGGGATGCAGTGCAGTGAGTCCTGAGAGTGCAATGGCACCACAGGGGATGCACTGCAGTGAGTCCAGAGAGTGCACTGGCACCACTGGGGATGCAATGCAGTGAGTCCAGAGAGTGCACTGGCACCACTGTGGATGCACTGCAGTGAGTCCAGAGAGTGCACTGGCACCAACTGGAGCTGCACTACTGTGAGTCCTGAGATTGCACTGGCACCACTGGGATGCACTGCAGTGAGTCCAGAGACTTCACAGGCACCACTGGGGATGCAGTACAGTGAGTCCAGAGAGTGCACTGGCACCACTGGGGATTCAGTTCCTTGAGTCCAGAGAGTGAACTGGCACCACTGGGGATGTAGAGCAGTGAGTCCAGAGAGTGCACTGGCATCTCTGGGGATGCACCCCGGTGACTCCAGAGAGTGCACTGGCACCACTGGGGATGCACCCCGGCAAGTCCAGAGAGTGCACTGTCACCACTGGGGATGCAGTGCAGTGAGTCCAGAGAGTGCACTGGCACCACTGGGGGTGCAGTGCAGTGAGTCCAGAGAGTGCACTGGCACCACTGGGGATGCACCCCGGCACGTCCAGAGAGTGCACTGGCACCACTGGGGATGCAGCGCACTGAGTCCAGACAGTGCACTGGCACCACTGGGGATGCACTGCAGTGAGTCCAGAGAGTGCACTGGCACCACTGGGGATGCACCCCGGTGAGTCCAGAGAGTGCACTGGCACCACTGGGGATGCACTGCAGTGAGTCCAGGGACTGCACTGGCACCACTGGGGATGCACTGCAGTGAGTCCAGAGAGTGCACTGGCACCACTGGGGATGCACTGCAGTGACTCCAGAGAGTGCACTGGCACCACTGGGGATGCACTGCCGTGAGTCCAGAGAAGGCACTGGCACCACTGGGGATGCAGTGCAGTGAGTCCAGAGAGTGCACTGGCACCACTGGGGATGCACTGCAGTTAGTCCAGAGAGTGCACTGGCACCACCTGGGATGCAGTGCAGTGAGTCCAGAGAGTGCACTGGCACCACTGGTGATGCAGTGCAGTGACTCCAGAGAGTGCACTGGCACCACTGGAGTTGCAGTGCAGTGAATCCAGAGAGTGCACTGGAACCACTGGGGATGCAGCGCAGTGACTCCTGAGAGTGCACTGGCACCAGTGGGGATGCAGTGCAGTGAGTCCAGAGAGTGCACTGGCACCACTGGGGATGCAGTGCCGTGAGTCCAGAGAGTGCATTGGCACCACTGGAGATGCACTGCAATGAGTCCAGAGAGTGCACTGGCACCAATGGCAACGCAGAGCAGTGAGTCCAGACAGTGCACTGGCACCACTGGGGATGCAGTGCAGTGAGTGCAGAGAGTGCACTGGCACCACTGGGGATGCACTGCAGTGAGTCCAGAGAGTGCACTGGCACCACTGGGGATGCAGTGCAGTGAGTGCAGAGAGTGCACTGGCACAAAAGGGAATGCACTGCAGTGAGTCCAGAGAGTGCACTGGCACCACTGGGGATGCAGTGCAGTGAGTCCAGAGAGTGCACTGGCACCACTGGGGATGCACTGCAGTGAGTCCAGAGAGTGCAGTGGCACCACTGGGGATGCAGTGCACTGAGTCCAGAGAGTACACAGGCACCACTGGGGATGCAGTGCAGTGAGTCCAGAGAGTGCACTGTCAGCACTGGGGATGCAGTGCAGTGAGTCCATACAGTGCACTGGCACCAACTAGAGCTGCACTGCTGTGAGTCCTGAGATTGCACTGGCACCACTGGGGATGCACTGCAATGAGTCCAGAGACTTCACAGGCACCACTGGGGATGCAGTACAGTGAGTCCAGAGAGTGCACTGGCACCACTGGGGATTCAGTTCAGTGAGTCCAGAGAGTGAACTGGCACCACTGGGGATGTAGAGCAGTGAGTCCAGAGAGTGCACTGGCACCACTGGGGATGCACCCCGGCAAGTCCAGAGAGTGCACTGTCACCACTGGGGATGCAGTGCAGTGAGTCCAGAGAGTGCACTGTCACCACTGGGGATGCAGTGCAGTGAGTCCAGAGAGTGCACTGGCACCACTGGGGATGCAGTGCAGTGAGTCCAGAGAGTGCACTGGTACCACTGGGGATGCAGTGCAGTGAGTCCAGAGAGTGCACTGGTATGATTGGGGATGCACTGCAGTGAGTCCAGAGAGTGCACTGGCACCACTGGGTATGCACTGCAGTCAGTCCAGAGAGTGCACTGGCACCACTGGGGATGCAATGCAGTGAGTCCAGAGAGTGCACTGGCACCACTGGGGATGAACCCCGGAAAGTCCAGAGAGTGCACTGGCACCACTTGGGATGCAATGCAGTGAGTCCAGAGAGTGCACTGGCACCACTGGGGATGCAGTGCAGTGAGTCCAGAGAGTGCACTGGCACCACTGGGGATGCACCCCGGTGAGTCCAGAGAGTGCACTGGCACCACTGGGGATGCAGTGCAGTGAGTCCAGAGAGTGCACTGGTACGTTTGGGGATGCACTGCAGTGAGTCCAGAGAGTGCACTGGCACCACTGGGGATGCAGTGCAGTGAGTCCAGAGAGTGCACTGGCACCACTGGGGGTGCAGTGCAGTGTGTCCAGAGAGTGCACTGGCACCACTGGGGATGCAGTGCAGTGAGTCCAGAGAGTGCACTGGCACCACTGGGGATGCAGTGCAGTGAGTCCAGAGAGTGCACTGGCACCACTGGGGATGCACTGCAGTGAGTCCAGAGAGTGCACTGGCACCACTGGGATGCAGTGCAGTGAGTCCAGAGAGTGCACTGGCACCACTGGGATGCAGTGCACTGAGTCCACAGAGTGCACTGGCACCACAGGGGATGCACTGCAGTGAGTCCAGAGAGTGCACTGGCACCACTGGGGATGCACTGCCGTGAGCGCAGAGAGAGCACTGGCACCGCTGCGGTTGCACCCCGGTGTTTTCAGAGAGTGCAGTGGCACCACTAGGGATGCAGTGCACTGAGTCCAGAGAGGGCACTGTCAGCAATGGGGATGCAGTGCAGTGAGTCCAGAGAGTGCACTGGCACCACTGGGTATGCAGTGCAGTGAGTCCAGAGACTTCACAGGCACCACTGGGGATGCAGTGCAGTGAGTCCAGAGAGTGCACTGGCACCACTGGGGATGCAGTGCAGTGAGTCCTGAGAGTGCAATGGCACCACAGGGGATGCACTGCAGTGAGTCCAGAGAGTGCACTGGCACCACTGGGGATGCAATGCAGTGAGTCCAGAGAGTGCACTGGCACCACTGTGGATGCACTGCAGTGAGTCCAGAGAGTGCACTGGCACCAACTGGAGCTGCACTACTGTGAGTCCTGAGATTGCTCTGGCACCACTGGGATGCACTGCAGTGAGTCCAGAGACTTCACAGGCACCACTGGGGATGCAGTACAGTGAGTCCAGAGAGTGCACTGGCACCACTGGGGATTCAGTTCCTTGAGTCCAGAGAGTGAACTGGCACCACTGGGGATGTAGAGCAGTGAGTCCAGAGAGTGCACTGGCATCTCTGGGGATGCACCCCGGTGACTCCAGAGAGTGCACTGGCACCACTGGGGATGCACCCCGGCAAGTCCAGAGAGTGCACTGTCACCACTGGGGATGCAGTGCAGTGAGTCCAGAGAGTGCACTGGCACCACTGGGGATGCAGTGCAGTGAGTCCAGAGAGTGCACTGGCACCAGTGGGGATGCAGTGCAGTGAGTCCAGAGAGTGCACTGGTACCACTGGGGATGCACTGCAATGAGTCCAGAGAGTGCACTGGCACCACTGGGGATGCACTGCAGTGAGACAAGAGGTTGCAGTGGCACCACTGGGGATGCAGTGCAGTGAGTCCAGAGAGTGCACTGGTACGATTGGGGATGCACTGCGGTGAGTCCAGAGAGTGCACTGGCACCACTGGGGATGCACTGCAGTGAGTCCAGAGAGTGCACTGGCACCACTGCGGATGCAATGCAGTGAGTCCAGAGAGTGCACTGGCACCACTGGGGATGAACCCCGGCAAGTCCAGAGAGTGCACTGGCACCACTGGGGATGCAGCGCACTGAGTCCAGAGAGTGCACTGGCACCACTGGGGATGCAGTGCAGTGAGTCCAGAGAGTGCACTGGCACCACTGGGGATGCACTGCAGTGAGTCCAGAGAGTGCAGTGGCACCACTGGGGATGCAGTGCAGTGAGTCCAGAGAGTGCACTGGCACCACTGGGATGCAGTGCAGTGAGTCCAGAGAGTGCACTGGCACCACTGGGGATGCAGTGCAGTGAGTCCAGAGAGTGCACTGGCACCACTGGGGATGCACTGCAGTGAGTCCAGAGAGTGCAGTGGCACCACTGGGGATGCAGTGCACTGAGTCCAGAGAGTACACAGGCACCACTGGGGATGCAGTGCAGTGAGTCCAGAGAGTGCACTGTCAGCACTGGGGATGCAGTGCAGTGAGTCCATACAGTGCACTGGCACCAACTGGAGCTGCACTGCTGTGAGTCCTGAGATTGCACTGGCACCACTGGGGATGCACTGCAATGAGTCCAGAGACTTCACAGGCACCACTGGGGATGCAGTACAGTGAGTCCAGAGAGTGCACTGGCACCACTGGGGATTCAGTTCAGTGAGTCCAGAGAGTGAACTGGCACCACTGGGGATGTAGAGCAGTGAGTCCAGAGAGTGCACTGGCACCACTGGGGATGCACCCCGGCAAGTCCAGAGAGTGCACTGTCACCACTGGGGATGCAGTGCAGTGAGTCCAGAGAGTGCACTGGCACCACTGGGGATGCAGTGCAGTGAGTCCAGAGAGTGCACTGGCACCACTGGGGATGCACTGCAGTGAGTCCAGAGAGTGCACTGGTACCACTGGGGATGCAGTGCAGTGAGTCCAGAGAGTGCACTGGCACCACTGGGGATGCAATGCAGTGAGTCCAGAGAGTGCACTGGCACCACTGGGGATGAACCCCGGAAAGTCCAGAGAGTGCACTGGCACCACTTGGGATGCAGCGCACTGAGTCCAGAGAGTGCACTGGCACCACTGGGGATGCAGTGCAGTGAGTCCAGAGAGTGCACTGGCACCACTGGGGATGCACCCCGGTGAGTCCAGAGAGTGCACTGGCACCACTGGGGATGCAGTGCAGCGAGTCCAGAGAGTGCACTGGTACGTTTGGGGATGCACTGCAGTGAGTCCAGAGAGTGCACTGGCACCACTGGGGATGCAGTGCAGTGAGTCCAGAGAGTGCACTGGCACCACTGGGGATGCAGTGCAGTGAGTCCAGAGAGTGCACTGGCACCACTGGGGGTGCAGTGCAGTGAGTCCAGAGAGTGCACTGGCACCACTGGGGATGCAGTTCAGTGAGTCCAGAGAGTGCACTGGCACCACTGGGGATGCACTGCAGTGAGTCCAGAGAGTGCACTGGCACCACTGGGATGCAGTGCAGTGAGTCCAGAGAGTGCACTGTCACCACTGGGATGCAGTGCACTGTGTCCAGAGAGTGCACTGGCACCACAGGGGATGCACTGCAGTGAGTCCAGAGAGTGCACTGGCACCACTGGGGATGCACTGCCGTGAGCGCAGAGAGTGCACTGGCACCGCTGTGGTTGCACCGCGGTGTTTTCAGAGAGTGCAGTGGCACCACTAGGGATGCAGTGCACTGAGTCCAGAGAGGGCACTGTCAGCAATGGGGATGCAGTGCAGTGAGTCCAGAGAGTGCACTGGCACCACTGGGGATGCAGTGCAGCGAGTCCAGAGACTTCACAGGCACCACTGGGGATGCAGTGCAGTGAGTCCAGAGAGTGCACTGGCACCACTGGGGATGCAGTGCAGTGAGTCCTGAGAGTGCAATGGCACCACAGGGGATGCACTGCAGTGAGTCCAGAGAGTGCACTGGCACCACTGGGGATGCAATGCAGTGAGTCCAGAGAGTGCACTGGCACCACTGTGGATGCACTGCAGTGAGTCCAGAGAGTGCACTGGCACCAACTGGAGCTGCACTACTGTGAGTCCTGAGATTGCACTGGCACCACTGGGATGCACTGCAGTGAGTCCAGAGACTTCACAGGCACCACTGGGGATGCAGTACAGTGAGTCCAGAGAGTGCACTGGCACCACTGGGGATTCAGTTCCTTGAGTCCAGAGAGTGAACTGGCACCACTGGGGATGTAGAGCAGTGAGTCCAGAGAGTGCACTGGCATCTCTGGGGATGCACCCCGGTGACTCCAGAGAGTGCACTGGCACCACTGGGGATGCACCCCGGCAAGTCCAGAGAGTGCACTGTCACCACTGGGGATGCAGTGCAGTGAGTCCAGAGAGTGCACTGGCACCACTGGGGATGCAGTGCAGTGAGTCCAGAGAGTGCACTGGCACCACTGGGGATGCACCCCGGCACGTCCAGAGAGTGCACTGGCACCACTGGGGATGCAGCGCACTGAGTCCAGACAGTGCACTGGCACCACAGGGGATGCACTGCAGTGAGTCCAGAGAGTGCACTGGCACCACTGGGGATGCACCCCGGTGAGTCCAGAGAGTGCACTGGCACCACTGGGGATGCACTGCAGTGAGTCCAGGGACTGCACTGGCACCACTGGGGATGCACTGCAGTGAGTCCAGAGAGTGCACTGGCACCACTGGGGATGCACTGCAGTGACTCCAGAGAGTGCACTGGCACCACTGGGGATGCACTGCCGTGAGTCCAGAGAAGGCACTGGCACCACTGGGGATGCAGTGCAGTGAGTCCAGAGAGTGCACTGGCACCACTGGGGATGCACTGCAGTGAGTCCAGAGAGTGCACTGGCACCACCTGGGATGCAGTGCAGTGAGTCCAGAGAGTGCACTGGCACCACTGGTGATGCAGTGCAGTGACTCCAGAGAGTGCACTGGCACCACTGGAGTTGCAGTGCAGTGAGTCCAGAGAGTGCACTGGAACCACTGGGGATGCAGCGCAGTGACTCCTGAGAGTGCACTGGCATCAGTGGGGATGCAGTGCAGTGAGTCCAGAGAGTGCACTGGCACCACTGGGTATGCAGTGCCGTGAGTCCAGAGAGTGCATTGGCACCACTGGAGATGCACTGCAATGAGTCCAGGGAGTGCACTGGCACCAATGGCAACGCAGAGCAGTGAGTCGAGAGTGTGCACTGGCACCACAGGGGATGCAGTGCAGTGAGTCCAGAGAGTGCACTAGCACCACTGGGGATGCACTGCAGTGAGTCCAGAGTGTGCACTGGCACCAATGGGGATGCAGTGCAGTGAGTCCAGACAGTGCACTGGCACCACTGGGGATGCACTGCAGTGAGTCCAGAGAGTGCACTGGCACCACTGGGGATGCACCCCGGCAAGTCCAGAGAGTGCACTGGCACCACTGGGGATGCACTGCAGTGAGTCCAGAGAGTTCACTGGCACCACTGGGTATGCAGTGCAGTGAGTCCAGAGAGTGCACTGGCACCACTGGGGATGCAGTACAGTGAGTCCAGAGAGTGCACTGGCACCACTGGGGTTACAGTGCAGTGAGTAAAGAGAGTGTACTGGCACCACTGTGGATGCAGTGCAGTGAGTCCAGAGAGTGCACTGGCACCACTGGGGATGCACTGCAGTGAGTCCAGAGAGTGCACTGGCACCACTGGGGATGCAGTGCAGTGAGTCCAGAGAGTGCACTGGCACCACTGGGTATGCACTGCAGTGAGTCCAGAGAGTGCACTGGCACCACTGGAGATGCACTGCAGTGAGTCCAGAGAGTGCACTGGCACCACTGGGATGCAGTGCAGTGAGTCCAGAGAGTGCACTGGCACCACTGGGGATGCACTGCAGTGAGTCCAGAGAGTGCACTGGCACCACAGGGATGCAGTGCACTGAGTCCACAGAGTGCACTGGCACCACAGGGGATGCAGTGCCGTGAGTGCAGAGAGTGCACTGGCACCGCTGCGGTTGCACCCCGGTGTTTTCAGAGAGTGCACTGGCACCACTGGGGATGCAGTGCAGTGAGTCCAGAGAGTGCACTGTCAGCAATGGGGATGCAGTGCAGTGAGTCCAGAGAGTGCACTGGCACCACTGGGGATGCAGTGCAGTGAGTCCAGAGAGTGCACTGGCACCTTGGGGATGCAGTTCAGTGAGTCCAGAGAGTGCAGTGGCACCACTGTGGATGCACTGCAGTGACTCCAGAGAGTGAACTGGCACCACTGGCGATGCAGTGCACTGAGTCCAGAGAGGGCACTGTCAGTAATGGAGATGCAGTGCAGTGAGTCCAGAGAGTGCACTGGCACCACTGGGGATGCAGTGCAGTGAGACCAGAGACTTCACAGGCACTACTGTGGATGCAGTGCAGTGAGTCCAGAGAGTGCACTGGCACTACTGGGGATGCAGTGCAGTGAGTGCAGAGAGTGCACTGGCACAAAAGGGAATGCACTGCAGTGAGTCCAGAGAGTGCACTGGCACCACTGGGGATGCAGTGCAGTGAGTCCAGAGAGTGCACTGGCACCACTGGGGATGCACTGCAGTGAGTCCAGAGAGTGCACTGGCACCACCTGGGATGCAGTGCAGTGAGTCCAGAGAGTGCACTGGCACCACTGGTGATGCAGTGCAGTGACTCCAGAGAGTGCACTGGCACCACTGGAGTTGCAGTGCAGTGAGTCCAGAGAGTGCACTGGAACCACTGGGGATGCAGCGCAGTGACTCCTGAGAGTGCACTGGCACCAGTGGGGATGCAGTGCAGTGAGTCCAGAGAGTGCACTGGCACCACTGGGTATGCAGTGCCGTGAGTCCAGAGAGTGCATTGGCACCACTGGAGATGCACTGCAATGAGTCCAGGGAGTGCACTGGCACCAATGGCAACGCAGAGCAGTGAGTCGAGAGTGTGCACTGGCACCACAGGGGATGCAGTGCAGTGAGTCCAGAGAGTGCACTAGCACCACTGGGGATGCACTGCAGTGAGTCCAGAGTGTGCACTGGCACCAATGGGGATGCAGTGCAGTGAGTCCAGAGAGTGCACTGGCACCACTGGGGATGCACTGCAGTGAGTCCAGAGAGTGCACTGGCACCACTGGGGATGCACCCCGGCAAGTCCAGAGAGTGCACTGGCACCACTGGGGATGCACTGCAGTGAGTCCAGAGAGTTCACTGGCACCACTGGGTATGCAGTGCAGTGAGTCCAGAGAGTGCACTGGCACCACTGGGGATGCAGTACAGTGAGTCCAGAGAGTGCACTGGCACCACTGGGGTTACAGTGCAGTGAGTAAAGAGAGTGTACTGGCACCACTGTGGATGCAGTGCAGTGAGTCCAGAGAGTGCACTGGCACCACTGGGGATGCACTGCAGTGAGTCCAGAGAGTGCACTGGCACCACTGGGGATGCAGTGCAGTGAGTCCAGAGAGTGCACTGGCACCACTGGGTATGCACTGCAGTGAGTCCAGAGAGTGCACTGGCACCACTGGAGATGCACTGCAGTGAGTCCAGAGAGTGCACTGGCACCACTGGGATGCAGTGCAGTGAGTCCAGAGAGTGCACTGGCACCACTGGGGATGCACTGCAGTGAGTCCAGAGAGTGCACTGGCACCACAGGGATGCAGTGCACTGAGTCCACAGAGTGCACTGGCACCACAGGGGATGCAGTGCCGTGAGTGCAGAGAGTGCACTGGCACCGCTGCGGTTGCACCCCGGTGTTTTCAGAGAGTGCACTGGCACCACTGGGGATGCAGTGCAGTGAGTCCAGAGAGTGCACTGTCAGCAATGGGGATGCAGTGCAGTGAGTCCAGAGAGTGCACGGGCACCACTGGGGATGCAGTGCAGTGAGTCCAGAGAGTGCACTGGCACCTTGGGGATGCAGTTCAGTGAGTCCAGAGAGTGCAGTGGCACCACTGTGGATGCACTGCAGTGACTCCAGAGAGTGAACTGGCACCACTGGCGATGCAGTGCACTGAGTCCAGAGAGGGCACTGTCAGTAATGGAGATGCAGTGCAGTGAGTCCAGAGAGTGCACTGGCACCACTGGGGATGCAGTGCAGTGAGACCAGAGACTTCACAGGCACTACTGTGGATGCAGTGCAGTGAGTCCAGAGAGTGCACTGGCACTACTGGGGATGCAGTGCAGTGAGTGCAGAGAGTGCACTGGCACAAAAGGGAATGCACTGCAGTGAGTCCAGAGAGTGCACTGGCACCACTGGGGATGCAGTGCAGTGAGTCCAGAGAGTGCACTGGCACCACTGGGGATGCACTGCAGTGAGTCCAGAGAGTGCAGTGGCACCACTGGGGATGCAGTGCACTGAGTCCAGAGAGTACACAGGCACCACTGGGGATGCAGTGCAGTGAGTCCAGAGAGTGCACTGTCAGCACTGGGGATGCAGTGCAGTGAGTCCATACAGTGCACTGGCACCAACTGGAGCTGCACTGCTGTGAGTCCTGAGATTGCACTGGCACCACTGGGGATGCACTGCAATGAGTCCAGAGACTTCACAGGCACCACTGGGGATGCAGTACAGTGAGTCCAGAGAGTGCACTGGCACCACTGGGGATTCAGTTCAGTGAGTCCAGAGAGTGAACTGGCACCACTGGGGATGTAGTGCAGTGAGTCCAGAGAGTGCACTGGCACCTCTGGTGATGCACCCCGGTGACTCCAGAGAGTGCACTGGCACCACTGGGGATGCACCCCGGCAAGTCCAGAGAGTGCACTGGCACCACTGGGGATGCAGTGCAGTGAGTCCAGAGAGTGCAGTGGCACCAGTGGGGATGCAGTGCAGTGAGTCCAGAGAGTGCACTGGTACAACTGGGGATGCAGTGCAGTGAGTCCAGAGAGTGCACTGGTACGATTGGGGATGCACTGCAGTGAGTCCAGAGAGTGCACTGGCACCACTGGGTATGCACTGCAGTCACTCCAGAGAGTGCACTGGCACCACTGGGGATGCAATGCAGTGAGTCCAGAGAGTGCACTGGCACCACTGGGGATGAACCCCGGAAAGTCCAGAGAGTGCACTGGCACCACTTGGGATGCAGCGCACTGAGTCCAGAGAGTGCACTGGCACCACTGGGGATCCAGTGCAGTGAGTCCAGAGAGTGCACTGGCACCACTGGGGATGCACCCCGGTGAGTCCAGAGAGTGCACTGGCACCACTGGGGATGCAGTGCAGTGAGTCCAGAGAGTGCACTGGTACGTTTGGGGATGCACTGCAGTGAGTAAAGAGAATGCACTGGCACCTTTGGGTTTGCACTGCAGTGAGTCCAGAGAGTGCACTGGCACCACTGGGGATGCAGTGCAGTGAGTCCAGAGAGTGCACTGGCACCACTGGGGATGCAGTGCAGTGAGTCCAGAGAGTGCACTGGCACCACTGGGGATGCAGTGCAGTGAGTCCAGAGAGTGCACTGGCACCACTGGGGATGCAGTGCAGTGAGTAAAGAGAGTGCACTGGCACCACTGTGGATGCAGTGCAGTGAGTCCAGAGAGTGCACTGGCACCACTGTGGATGGACTGCAGTGAGTCCAGAGAGTGCACTGGCACCACTGGGGATGCAGTGCAGTGAGTCCAGAGAGTGCACTGGCACCACTGGGGATGCACTGCCGTGAGCGCAGAGAGTGCACTGGCACCACTGGGGATGCACTGCAGTGAGTCCAGAGAGTGCACTGGCACCACAGGGATGCAGTGCACTGAGTCCACAGAGTGCACTGGCACCACAGGGGATACACTGCAGTGAGTCCAGAGAGTGCACTGGCACCACTGGGGATGCAGTGCCGTGAGTGCAGAGAGTGCACTGGCACCGCTGCGGTTGCACCCCGGTGTTTTCAGAGAGTGCACTGGCACCACTGGGGATGCAGTGCAGTGAGTCCAGAGAGTGCACTGGCACCACGGGGGATGCAGTGCAGTGAGTCCAGAGAGTGCACTGGCACCACTGGGGATGCAGTGCAGTGAGTCCAGAGAGTGCACTGGCACCTTGGGGATGCAGTTCAGTGAGTCCAGAGAGTGCAGTGGCACCACTGTGGATGCACTGCAGTGACTCCAGAGAGTGCACTGGCACCACTGGTGATGCACTGCAATGAGTCCAGAGAGCCACTGGCACCACTGGGGATGCAGTGCATTTAGTCCAGAGAGTGAACTGGCACCACTGGCGATGCAGTGCACTGAGTCCAGAGAGGGCACTGTCAGTAATGGAGATGCAGTGCAGTGAGTCCAGAGAGTGCACTGGCACCACTGGGGATGCAGTGCAGTGAGACCAGAGACTTCACAGGCACCACTGTGGATGCAGTGCAGTGAGACCAGAGACTTCACAGGCACCACTGTGGATGCAGTGCTGTGAGTCCAGAGAGTGCACTGGCAGCACTGGGGATGCAGTGCACTGAGTCCAGAGAGTGCACTGGCACAAAAGGGAATGCACTGCAGTGAGTCCAGAGAGTGCACTGGCACCACTGGGGATGCAGTGCAGTGAGTCCAGAGAGTGCACTGGCACCACTGGGGATGCACTGCAGTGAGTCCAGAGAGTGCAGTGGCACCACTGGGGATGCAGTGCACTGAGTCCAGAGAGTACACACGCACCACTGGGGATGCAGTGCAGTGAGTCCAGAGAGTGCACTGTCAGCACTGGGGATGCAGTGCAGTGACTCCATACAGTGCACTGGCACCAACTGGAGCTGCACTGCTGTGAGTCCTGAGATTGCACTGGCACCACTGGGGATGCACTGCAATGAGTCCAGAGACTTCACAGGCACCACTGGGGATGCAGTACAGTGAGTCCAGAGAGTGCACTGGCACCACTGGGGATTCAGTTCAGTGAGTCCAGAGAGTGAACTGGCACCACTGGGGATGTAGTGCAGTGAGTCCAGAGAGTGCACTGGCACCTCTGGGGATGCACCCCGGTGACTCCAGAGAGTGCACTGGCACCACTGGGGATGCACCCCGGCAAGTCCAGAGAGTGCACTGTCACCACTGGGGATGCAGTGCAGTGAGTCCAGAGAGTGCACTGGCACCACTGGGGATGCAGTGCAGTGAGTCCAGAGAGTGCAGTGGCACCAGTGGGGATGCAGTGCAGTGAGTCCAGAGAGTGCACTGGTACCACTGGGGATGCAGTGCAGTGAGTCCAGAGAGTGCACTGGTACGATTGGGGATGCACTGCAGAGAGTCCAGAGAGTGCACTGGCACCACTGGGTATGCACTGCAGTCACTCCAGAGAGTGCACTGGCACCACTGGGGATTCAATGCAGTGAGTCCAGAGAGTGCACTGGCACCACTGGGGATGAACCCCGGAAAGTCCAGAGAGTGCACTGGCACCACTTGGGATGCAGCGCACTGAGTCCAGAGAGTGCACTGGCACCACTGGGGATCCAGTGCAGTGAGTCCAGAGAGTGCACTGGCACCACTGGGGATGCACCCCGGTGAGTCCAGAGAGTGCACTGGCACCACTGGGGATGCAGTGCAGTGAGTCCAGAGAGTGCACTGGTACGTTTGGGGATGCACTGCAGTGAGTAAAGAGGATGCACTGGCACCTTTGGGTTTGCACTGCAGTGAGTCCAGAGAGTGCACTGGCACCACTGGGGATGCAGTGCAGTGAGTCCAGAGAGTGCACTGGCACCACTGGGGATGCAGTGCAGTGAGTCCAGAGAGTGAACTGGCACCACTGGCGATGCAGTGCACTGAGTCCAGAGAGGGCACTGTCAGTAATGGAGATGCAGTGCAGTGAGTCCAGAGAGTGCACTGGCACCACTGGGGATGCAGTGCAGTGAGACCAGAGACTTCACAGGCACCACTGTGGATGCAGTGCAGTGAGTCCAGAGAGTGCACTGGCACCACTGGGGATGCAGTGCAGTGAGTGCAGAGAGTGCACTGGCACAAAAGGGAATGCACTGCAGTGAGTCCAGAGAGTGCACTGGCACCACTGGGGATGCACTGCAGTGAGTCCAGAGAGTGCACTGGCACCACTGGGGATGCACTGCAGTGAGTCCAGAGAGTGCAGTGGCACCACTGGGGATGCAGTGCAGTGAGTCCAGAGAGTGCACTGTCAGCACTGGGGATGCAGTGCAGTGAGTCCATACAGTGCACTGGCACCAACTGGAGCTGCACTGCTGTGAGTCCTGAGATTGCACTGGCACCACTGGGGATGCACTGCAATGAGTCCAGAGAGTGCACTGTCAGCACTGGGGATGCAGTGCAGTGAGTCCATACAGTGCACTGGCACCAACTGGAGCTGCACTGCTGTGAGTCCTGAGATTGCACTGGCACCACTGGGGATGCACTGCAATGAGTCCAGAGACTTCACAGGCACCACTGGGGATGCAGTACAGTGAGTCCAGAGAGTGCACTGGCACCACTGGGGATTCAGTTCAGTGAGTCCAGAGAGTGAACTGGCACCACTGGGGATGTAGAGCAGTGAGTCCAGAGAGTGCACTGGCACCACTGGGGATGCACCCCGGCAAGTCCAGAGAGTGCACTGTCACCACTGGGGATGCAGTGCAGTGAGTCCAGAGAGTGCACTGGCACCACTGGGGATGCAGTGCAGTGAGTCCAGAGAGTGCACTGGCACCACTGGGGATGCAGTGCAGTGAGTCCAGAGAGTGCACTGGTACCACTGGGGATGCAGTGCAGTGAGTCCAGAGAGTGCACTGGTATGATTGGGGATGCACTGCAGTGAGTCCAGAGAGTGCACTGGCACCACTGGGTATGCACTGCAGTCAGTCCAGAGAGTGCACTGGCACCACAGGGGATGCAATGCAGTGAGTCCAGAGAGTGCACTGGCACCACTGGGGATGAACCCCGGATAGTCCAGAGAGTGCACTGGCACCACTTGGGATGCAGCGCACTGAGTCCAGAGAGTGCACTGGCACCACTGGGGATGCAGTGCAGTGAGTCCAGAGAGTGCACTGGCACCACTGGGGATGCACCCCGGTGAGTCCAGAGAGTGCACTGGCACCACTGGGGATGCAGTGCAGTGAGTCCAGAGAGTGCACTGGTACGTTTGGGGATGCACTGCAGTGAGTCCAGAGAGTGCACTGGCACCACTGGGGCTGCAGTGCAGTGAGTCCAGAGAGTGCACTGGCACCACTGGGGATGCAGTGCAGTGAGTCCAGAGAGTGCACTGGCACCACTGGGGGTGCAGTGCAGTGTGTCCAGAGAGTGCACTGGCACCACTGGGGATGCAGTGCAGTGAGTCCAGAGAGTGCATTGGCACCACTGGGGATGCACTGCAGTGAGTCCAGAGAGTGCACTGGCACCACTGGGATGCAGTGCAGTGAGTCCAGAGAGTGCACTGGCACCACTGGGATGCAGTGCACTGAGTCCACAGAGTGCACTGGCACCACAGGGGATGCACTGCAGTGAGTCCAGAGAGTGCACTGGCACCGCTGCGGTTGCACCCCGGTGTTTTCAGAGAGTGCAGTGGCACCACTAGGGATGCAGTGCACTGAGTCCAGAGAGGGCACTGTCAGCAATGGGGATGCAGTGCAGTGAGTCCAGAGAGTGCACTGGCACCACTGGGGATGCAGTGCAGTGAGTCCAGAGACTTCACAGGCACCACTGGGGATGCAGTGCAGTGAGTCCAGAGAGTGCACTGGCACCACTGGGGATGCAGTGCAGTGAGTCCAGAGAGTGCAATGGCACCACAGGGGATGCACTGCAGTGAGTCCAGAGAGTGCACTGGCACCACTGGGGATGCAATGCAGTGAGTCCAGAGAGTGCACTGGCACCACTGTGGATGCACTGCAGTGAGTCCAGAGAGTGCACTGGCACCAACTGGAGCTGCACTACTGTGAGTCCTGAGATTGCTCTGGCACCACTGGGATGCACTGCAGTGAGTCCAGAGACTTCACAGGCACCACTGGGGATGCAGTACAGTGAGTCCAGAGAGTGCACTGGCACCACTGGGGATTCAGTTCCTTGAGTCCAGAGAGTGAACTGGCACCACTGGGGATGTAGAGCAGTGAGTCCAGAGAGTGCACTGGCATCTCTGGGGATGCACCCCGGTGACTCCAGAGAGTGCACTGGCACCACTGGGGATGCACCCCGGCAAGTCCAGAGAGTGCACTGTCACCACTGGGGATGCATTGCAGTGAGTCCAGAGAGTGCACGGGCACCACTGGGGATGCAGTGCAGTGAGTCCAGAGAGTGCACTGGCACCAGTGGGGATGCAGTGCAGTGAGTCCAGAGAGTGCACTGGCACCACTGGGGATGCACTGCAATGAGTCCAGAGAGTGCACTGGCACCACTGGGGATGCACTGCAGTGAGACGAGAGGTTGCAGTGGCACCACTGGGGATGCAGTGCAGTGAGTCCAGAGAGTGCACTGGTACGATTGGGGATGCACTGCGGTGAGTCCAGAGAGTGCACTGGCACCACTGGGGATGCACTGCAGTGAGTCCAGAGAGTGCACTGGCACCACTGCGGATGCAATGCAGTGAGTCCAGAGAGTGCACTGGCACCACTGGGGATGAACCCCGGCAAGTCCAGAGAGTGCACTGGCACCACTGGGGATGCAGCGCACTGAGTCCAGAGAGTGCACTGGCACCACTGGGGATGCAGTGCAGTGAGTCCAGAGAGTGCACTGGCACCACTGGGGATGCACCCCGGTGAGTCCAGAGAGTGCACTGGCACCACTGGGGTTGCACTGGAGTGAGTCCAGGGAGTGCACTGGCACCACTGGGGATGCACTGCAGTGAGTCCAGAGAGTGCACTGGCACCACTGGGGATGCAGTGCAGTGACTCCAGAGAGTGCACTGGCACCACTGGGGATGCACTGCAGTGAGTCCAGATGTTAGCCTAGCAACCACATAATCACCAAGTGATTATATGAAGGTGCTTTATTCAGCGCTGGAAGCCGGGGCAGGTGCCCAAATCTGGCTTCAAGTCCCGTTACTTCCCAGCCATTATTTATACATACAATATTGCGTCAGGTATACATATTCATTACAGGTTGCAACAGCAGCCTCTCTTTTCATTCTAATTAGCTCCCCTCCCCTTTGCACATGCGTGCCGCACTCTGGTGGTCGTCCAGATGAAGTAAGGAGTCTTCCTCTCCGCTAAACTTTTCACCTTTCTTACTCGACGCGTGCTCCCTCCGTTTCTTGGTTCTGCTTCAACTCATTTCATCATTTCCAGGCCCTTATCCAAGGTCAGGTTGTACCTGTTCCCTCCCAAGGTTCCCCTTCAATGATTCTTTTGATTGTTCAATGTACTCCCTAAGTATCCAGTATACATAGATTAATTGATAATGTAAGTACATTTGGCAATGCTTAATTATACTGTAGGTCCCATTACCTAAGAGACATTAGTAAAATATCCATTCGATTCTCCCCAACACTAACACAGAGACTGCACTGGCAGCACTGGGGATGCACCCCGGCAAGTCCAGAGAGTGCACTGGCACCACTGGGGATGCACTGCCGTGAGTCCAGAGAGTGCACTGGCACCAATGGGGATGCACTGCAGTGAATCCAGAGAGTGCACTGGCACCACTGGGGATGCAGTGCAGTGAGTCAGAGAGTGCACTGGCACCACTGGGGATGCAGTACAGTGAGTCCAGAGAGTGCACTGACACCAATGGGGATGCAGTGCAGTGAGTAAAGAGAGTGCACTGGCACCACTGGGGATGCAGTGCAGTGAGTCCAGAGAGTGCACTGGCACCACTGGGGATGCAGTGCAGTGAGCTCAGAGAGTGCACTGGCACCACTGGGGATGCAGTGCGGTGTGTCCAGAGAGTGCACTGGCACCACTGGGGATGCAGTGCAGTGAGTCCAGAGAGTGCACTGGCACCACTGGGGATGCAGTGCAGTGAGCTCAGAGAGTGCACTGGCACCACTGGGGATGCATTGCAGTGAGTCCAGAGAGTGCACTGGCACTACTGGGGATGCACCCCGGTGAGTCCAGAGAGTGCACTGGCACCACTGGGGATGCACCCCGGCAAGTCCAGAGAGTGCACTGTCACCACTGGGGATGCAGTGCAGTGAGTCCAGAGAGTGCACTGGCACCACTGGGGACGCAGTGCAGTGAGTCCAAATACTGCACTGGCACCACTGGGGATGCAGTGCAGTGAGTCCAGAGAGGGCACTGGCACCACTGGCGATGCACTGCAGTGAGTCCAGAGAGTGCACTGGCACTACTGGGGATGCACTGCAGTGAGTCCAGAGAGTGCACTGGCACCACTGGGGATGCAGAGCAGTGAGTCCAGAGAGTGCACTGTCACCACTGGTGATGCAGTGCAGTGACTCCAGAGAGTGCACTGGCACCTCTGGAGTTGCAGTGCAGTGAGTCCAGAGAGTGCACTGGAACCAGTGGGGATGCAGCGCAGTGACTCCAGAGAGTGCACTGGCACCACTGGGGATGCAGTGCAGTGAGTCCAGAGAGTGCCTTGGCACCACTGGGGATGCAGTGCAGTGAGTCCAGAGAGTACCCCGGCAGCACTGGGGATGCAGTGCAGTGATTCCAGAGAGTGCACTGGCACCACTGGGGATGCAGTGCCGTTGGTCCAGAGAGTGCACTAGCACCACTGGGGATGCACTGCAGTGAGTCCAGAGTGTGCACTGGCACCCCTGGGGATGCAGTGCAGTGAGTCCAGAGAGTGCACTGGCACCACTGGGGATGCAGTGCTGTGAGTCCAGAGAGTGCACTGGCACCACTGGGGATGCACCCCCGTGAGTCCAGAGAGTGCACTGGCACCACTGGGGATGTAGTGCAGTGAGTCCACAGAGGGCACTGGCACCACTGGGGATGCAGTGCAGTGAGTCCACAGAGTGCCCCGGCACCACTGGGGATGCAGTGCAGTGAGTCCAGAGAGTACAGTGGCACCACTGGGGATGCAGTGCAGTGAGTCCAAAGAGTGCACTGGCACCATTGGGGATGCACTGCAGTGAGTCCAGAGAGTGCACTGGCACCACTGGGGATGCAGTTCAGTGACTCCAGAGAGTGCACTGGCACCACTGGGGATGCAGTGCAGTGAGCTCAGAGAGTGCACTGGCACCACTGGGGATGCAGTGCAGTGAGTCCGGAGAGTGCACTGGCACCACTGGGGATGCAGTGCAGTGAGTCCAGAGAGTGCACTGTCAGCACTGGGGATGCACTGCAGTGAGTCCAGAGAGTGCACTGGCACCTCTGGGGATGCAGTGCGGTGAGTCCAGAGAGTGCACTGGCACCACTGAGGATGCAGTGCAGTGAGTCCAGAGAGGTCACTGGCACCACTGGGGATGCAGTGCAGTGAGTCCAGAGAGTGCACTGGCACCACTGGGGATGCAGTGCAGTGAGTCCAGAGAGTGCACTGGCACCACTGGGGATGCACCCCGGCAAGTCCAGACAGTGCACTGGCACCACTGGGGATGCACTGCAGTGAGACGAGAGGTTGCAGTGGCACCACTGGGGATGCAGTGCAGTGAGACCAGAGAGTGCACTGGCACCACTGGGGATGCAGTGCAGTGAGTCCAAAGAGTGCACTGGCACCATTGGGGATGCACTGCAGTGAGTCCAGAGAGTGCACTGGCACCACTGGGGATGCAGTGCAGAGAGTCCACAGAGTGCACTGGCACCACTGGGGATGCAGTGCAGTGAGCTCAGAGAGTGCACTGGCACCACTGGGGATGCAGTGCAATGAGTCCAGAGAGGTCACTGGCACCACTGGGGATGCAGTGCAGTGAGTCCAGAGAGTGCACTGGCACCACTGGGGATGCACCCCGGTGACTCCAGAGAGTGCACTGGCACACTGGGGATGCACTGCAGTGAGTCCATAGAGTGCACTGGCACCACTGGGGATGCACTGCAGTGAGACCAGAGAGTTCACTGTCACCACTGGGGATGCAGTGCAGTGAGTCCAGAGAGTGCAGTGGCACCACTGGGGATGCACTGCAGTGAGTCCAGAGAGTGCACTGGCACCACTGAGGATGCAGCGCAGTGAGTCCAGAGAGTGCACTGGCACCACTGGGGATGCAGTGCAGTGAGTCCAGAGTGTGCACTGGCACCACTGGGGATGCACTGCAGTGAGTCCAGGGAGTGCACTGGCACCACTGGGGATGCACTGCAGTGAGTCCAGAGAGTGCATTGGCACCACTGGGGATGCACTGCAGTGACTCCAGAGAGTGCACTGGTACCACTGGGGATGCACTGTAGTGAGTCCAGATGTTAGCGTAGCAACCACATAATCACCAAGTGATTATATGAAGGTGCTTTATTCAGCGCTGGAAGCCGGTGCAGGTGCCCAAATCTGGCTTCAAGTCCCGTTACTTCCCAGCCGTTATTTATACATACAATATTGCGTCAGGTATACATATTCATTACAGGTTGCAACATCAGCCTCGCTTTTCATTCTAATTAGCTCCCCTCCCCTTTGCACATGCGTGGCGCACTCTGGTGGTCGTCCAGGTGGTCGTCCAGATGAAGTAAGGAGTCTTCCTCTCCGCTAAACTTTTCACCTTTCTTACTCGACGCATGCTCCCTCTGCTTCTTGGTTCTGCTTCAACTCATTTCATCATTTCCAGGCCCTTATCCAAGGTCAGGTTGTACCTGTTCCCTCCCAGGGTTCCCCTTCAATGATTCTTTTGATTGTTCAATGTACTCCCTAAGTATCCAGTATACATAGATTAATTGATAATGTAAGTACATTTGGCAATGCTTAATTATACTGATAGGTCCCATTACGTAAGAGACATTAGTAAAACATCCATTCGATTCTCCCCAACACTAACATTCCCCCCCCTTTGAAAATACTTCACTCATACCAAGAGCAAGTATTTTCATTACTGTTAGGTTGAATCAGGTTAGTAGAGGTTAGTGAGTATAACTTGATATAGAGATTAGTAAGTATAATCTTAACGCATCTTCGTTAGTCTACTATCTTATTGATTCCTCTATGCCTGCTTGTGAACGCTAGTACTATAGGATGGGGGTGGAGTAAGTGGGATAGGGTGTTCTGGGTGATTCCCAGTAACCTACTAACCTCCTTGACCACGTTGGCAATGAAATGTGGTCCCCTGTCTGAAGAAATACCCAACGGTACACCAAATCTAGGGATTATTTCCCGTAGTAACCATTTTACCGTTTCCTTTGCTTAGTTGGTGTGACAGGGAAGGGCCTCTGGCCATCCTGAAAAAGTATCAACCCCTACCAATCGGTATTTATAACCTCTTGCTTTAGGCAGTTCCACGAAGTCTATTTGCCAGTAATCTCCAGGCTCTATTCCAGCTCTAGTTCTTCCCATCTCAGCATGTTTCCTTGCTACCGGATTATTCTTTAAGCAAAGCTCACATTTTGACATTACTGACTTTGCCATTGTTAACGTGTGTACCGAGATGACACCTCGTTTCAAATAGGTCACCATTGCTTCTGCACCCCAGTGACATTCATTATGTTTTATTTGTAAGATTTCTCGCATTATTATAGGAGGTACTATGAGTTGTCCTGTCGTAGTCACATACCACCCGTCAGGATTCTTCTGGGCCTTCATCAAATTTGCAAGTCTCTCATCTTCCGCTGAATACTTTGGGTCTTTAGGTAATTTAAAACAAGAGAGGCCTACCTTCGATGGAATTAGAGCCATTACTTTCCATACTTCACGTGCAACCTTCCGGGCCGTCAAATCCGCCAGTCTGTTACCTTCTGCAATCTCTGACACCCCTCCTTGATGAGCTTTACAATGCATTATGGCCACCTGTTGGGGTTTCTGTACAGCTGTTATTAATTTCAATAGTTCTTCCTGGTATTTTATATTAGTCCCTTGTGAGGATAGCATTCCCCTTTCTTTCCATAATGCCCCATGTACGTGGACTACCCCGAATGCATATTTTGAATCTGTCCAAATATTCACGTTCTTACCCTCGCTTAGTTCCAGGGCTCGTGTCAGGGCGACTATTTCTGCTCGTTGGGCTGAAGTCCCCGGAGGTAGGGAATTTGCCTCAATCACTACCTTTGATGTAGTTGCCGCGTATCCTGCATAACGAGTCCCATTTTCCACAAAGCTGCTTCCATCCGTGAAAAGTTCCCAATCCGGTCTCCCCCGAGGCTGATCCTTTAAGTCTGTTCTGCTGGCATAGGTATGTTCGATGATCTCCACGCAATCATGACTGAGGTCTCCTTCCTCCGTAGTTGTTCCTAGAAACACTGCTGGGTTCAATAAGTTAGTAGTTCTTAAGATTACATCATCTTGCTCAGTTAGTATAGCTTGATATTTCATCATTCGGCTGGGCGATAGCCAATGGCCCCCCTTTTGCTCCAATACCGTAGTCACCATATGTGGCACGAACACTCAATTTGCTTCCCTAATGTGAGCTTCCTGGCTTCCTGTATTAAAAGGACTGTGGCTGCCACGGCCCTTAAACACGAGGGCCATCCAGCGCTTACTGCATCCAATTGTTTAGAAGAATACCCCACAGGTCTTTTCCAGCTCCCAAGTCGCTGGGTCAGTACTCCTAATGCCAATTGTTGTCTCTCATGCACAAACAGCTGGAAGTCCTTTGATAAGTCCGGGGCATGGCATTCTGTACCCCGACTTGTACCCAATCTTGCTATCTCTTCAGCCTCCTTATTCCATCCCCTGTGTTATAATCCCATTGGGGATCCTCGGTGGGGAAGTTTTGATCTAGATTTCCAAGCACTAATCCATTACGTATATCTTCTCGGGCTCTCTCTCTGGCTGCCCGCAATACCATGTCTTTTTCTGTCGAGTCCATCAAAGTATCCAGGATCACCTGGAGATCATCCCAATCGGGATTTTGGGTTTTAATTATCATTTTCATTACCCTAGCTACTTTATCTGGGTTTTCCCTGTAGGTGCCGGCTGCTTGTTTCCATATCATTAAATCCCCAGCTGAAAAAGGCACCTTAACATATACCGGTCCTTCTGTCCCCACTCCCTGCCTGAGGGGAGCGATTATTTTCCCTCCCTGTTCATTTATAGTTTCTCCTGCCCTTCGCTGTTGCCGGGTCCTATGTGACACAGGGGAGACTAAAGTCGGGGATTCTCCATCAGTAATGCTATCTTCCTTTTCTCTTTTCCCTCCCTGTCCTGGCTCTTCCGGCGGAGCCGACGGCGCAACTTCCAAATCAATATTTCCATTATTCATTTCCCCATAATACTTATTATTCTCTATTGCCTGATGCTGTATACAGTGTCCCTCCTTAGTACATGCACAACAACGTTCCTCAGTTGAAACCTCAAGCACCATTATTCCACAAGCATGCTGCCATTCAGGCTTTCGGCGCAAATAAAAGAATAATTCCACATACGGCAGTTCATCATATTTTCCTTCCCGCTTAAAGAATAGCATCAATTGTAAAATTGTATTATATTGCAATGTTCCATTCTCAGGCCAAGTTTCTTGGTCCTCTAGCTTATACTGTGGCCACCAAATATTACAATAATCAATCAGCTTTCCTTTCCGCATTTCTTGACCAAAACCTCCCTCTTTCCAGTGTGCTAGCAAACACCCCAGCGGGGATGTCCGCGGGATAGGTACATCTTTTCCCAGAATTCCTTTGATCTTTTTCATTTTGAGCTTATGATACAAACCCAAAAGCTGCCAGAGCAGCAGCACACTTTCCCAGAAGCTGCCGGAGCAGCAGTACACTCTCCCAAAAGCTGCCGGAGCAGCAGCGTGCTCTCCCAGAAGCTGCCGGAGCAGCAGCACGCTTTCCCAAAAGCTGCCGGAGCAGCAGCATGCTCTCCCAAAAGCTGCCGGAGCAGCAGCACGCTTTCCCAAAAGCTGCCGGAGCAGCAGCGTGCTCTCCCAAAAGCTGCCGGAGCAGCAGCACGCTTTCCCAAAAGCTGCCGGAGCAGCAGCACACTCTCCCAAAAGCTGCCGGAGCAGCAGCGTGCTCTCCCAGAAGCTGCCGGAGCAGCAGCACGCTCTCCCAAAAGCTGCCGGAGCAGCAGCGTGCTCTCCCAAAAGCTGCCGGAGCAGCAGCACGCTTTCCCAGAAGCTGCCGGAGCAGCAGCGTGCTTACTACATACCAATAATACCAAGTGCTGACCCTTCAGCACAAACCAATACAATTACCAATACCAAACCACCAATGCCGAACCTGCAGAGGTTTCGCTCTGTCTAACGGACGGCGCCTAGGCTTACCCCGGGAGCTCCCTGCCCAACCGAGCGTGGCTTTCGCCGCGTCTGACCGGCAGGCTTTCCCAACCAAATCGGTACCGAATACCCAAAGTTGAAAGCACCTTTGCTTACCACTCCAGTGGTACGTCGTGAGCAGCGGAGGTCGGTCGTGGTCGACTGCTCCCCGAGAATCCCTCGGTGCCGGCTGGAGCGAAACCGAGACACGAGCCGCCTCAGCAGTGCCCACGCTGTCCCACCCGGGTCGCCAAAATGTTAGCGTAGCAACCACATAACCACCAAGTGATTATATGAAGGTGCTTTATTCAGCGCTGGAAGCCGGGGCAGGTGCCCAAATCTGGCTTCCAGTCCCGTTACTTCCCAGCCGTTATTTATACATACAATATTGCGTCAGGTATACATATTCATTACAGGTTGCAACATCAGCCTCGCTTTTCATTCTAATTAGCTCCCCTCCCCTTTGCACATGCGTGGCGCACTCTGGTGGTCGTCCAGGTGGTCGTCCAGATGAAGTAAGGAGTCTTCCTCTCCGCTAAACTTTTCACCTTTCTTACTCGACGCATGCTCCCTCCGCTTCTTGGTTCTGCTTCAACTCATTTCATCATTTCCAGGCCCTTATCCAAGGTCAGGTTGTACCTGTTCCCTCCCAAGGTTCCCCTTCAATGATTCTTTTGATTGTTCAATGTACTCCCTAAGTATCCAGTATACATAGATTAATTGATAATGTAAGTACATTTGGCAATGCTTAATTATACTGATAGGTCCCATTACCTAAGAGACATTAGTAAAACATCCATTCGATTCTCCCCAACACTAACACAGAGACTGCACTGGCACCACTGGGGATGCAGTGCAGTGAGTCCAGAGAGGGCACTGGCACCACTGGGGATGCAGCGCAGTGACTCCAGAGAGTGCACTGGCACCACTGGGGATGCACTGCAGTGAGTCCAGAGAGTGCACTGGCACCACTGGGGATGCAGAGCAGTGAGTCCAGAGAGTGCACTGGCACCACCTGGGATGCAGTGCAGTGAGTCCAGAGAGGGCACTGGCACCACTGGGGATGCACTGCAGTGAGTCCAGAGAGGGCACTGGCACCACTGGGGATGCAGTGCAGTGAGTCCAGAGAGTGCACTGTCACCACTGGGGATGCAGTGCAGTGACTCCAGAGAGTGCACTGGCACCACTGGAGTTGCAGTGCAGTGAGTCCAGAGAGTGCACTGGAACCAGTGGGGATGCAGCGCAGTGAGTCCAGAGAGTCCACTGGCACCACTGGGGATGCAGTGCAGTGAGTCCAGAGAGTGCACTGGCACCACTGGGGATGCACTGCAATGAGTCCAGAGAGTGCACTGGCACCAATAGCAACGCAGTGCAGTGAGTCCAGAGAGTGCCTTGGCACCACTGGGGATGCAGTGCAGTGAGTCCAGAGAGTACCCCGGCAGCACTGGGGATGCAGTGCAGTGATTCCAGAGAGTGCACTGGCACCACTGGGGATGCAGTGCCGTTGGTCCAGAGAGTGCACTAGCACCACTGGGGATGCACTGCAGTGAGTCCAGAGTGTGCACTGGCACCACTGGGGATGCAGTGCAGTGAGTCCAGAGAGTGCACTGTCAGCACTGGGGATGCAGTGCTGTGAGTCCAGAGAGTGCACTGACACCACTGGGGATGCACTGCAGTGAGTTCAGAGAGTGCAGTGGCACCACTGGGGTGCAGTGCAGTGAGTCCAGAGAGTGCACTGTCAGCACTGGGGATGCAGTGCAGTGAGTCCATACAGTGCACTGGCACCAACTGGAGCTGCACTGCTGTGAGTCCAGAGAGTGCACTGGCACCACTGGGGATGCACTGCAATGAGTCCAGAGACTTCACAGGCACCACTGGGGATGCAGTACAGTGAGTCCAGAGAGTGCACTGGCACCACTGGGGATTCAGTTCAGTGAGTCCAGAGAGTGAACTGGCACCACTGGGGATGTAGTGCAGTGAGTCCAGAGAGTGCACTGGCACCTCTGGGGATGCACCCCGGTGACTCCAGAGAGTGCACTGGCACCACTGGGGATGCACCCCGGCAAGTCCAGAGAGTGCACTGTCACCACTGGGGATGCAGTGCAGTGAGTCCAGAGAGTGCACTGGCACCACTGGGGATGCAGTGCAGTGAGTCCAGAGAGTGCAGTGGCACCAGTGGGGATGCAGTGCAGTGAGTCCAGAGAGTGCACTGGTACCACTGGGGATGCAGTGCAGTGAGTCCAGAGAGTGCACTGGTACGATTGGGGATGCACTGCAGTGAGTCCAGAGAGTGCACTGGCACCACTGGGGATGCAGTTCACTGAGTCCAGAGAGTGCCCCGGCACCACTGGGAATGCAGTGCAGTGAGTCCAGAGAGTGCAGTGGCACCACAGGGGATGCAGTGCAGTGAGTCCAAAGAGTGCACTGGCACCATTGGGGATGCACTGCAGTGAGTCCAGAGAGTGCAGTGGCACCACTGGGGATGCACTGCTGTGAGTCCTGAGATTGCACTGGCACCACTGGGGATGCACTGCAATGAGTCCAGAGACTTCACAGGCACCACTGGGGATGCAGTACAGTGAGTCCAGAGAGTGCACTGGCACCACTGGGGATTCAGTTCAGTGAGTCCAGAGAGTGAACTGGCACCACTGGGGATGTAGTGCAGTGAGTCCAGAGAGTGCACTGGCACCTCTGGGGATGCACCCCGGTGACTCCAGAGAGTGCACTGGCACCACTGGGGATGCACCCCGGCAAGTCCAGAGAGTGCACTGTCACCACTGGGGATGCAGTGCAGTGAGTCCAGAGAGTGCACTGGCACCACTGGGGATGCAGTGCAGTGAGTCCAGAGAGTGCAGTGGCACCAGTGGGGATGCAGTGCAGTGAGTCCAGAGAGTGCACTGGTACCACTGGGGATGCAGTGCAGTGAGTCCAGAGAGTGCACTGGTACGATTGGGGATGCACTGCAGTGAGTCCAGAGAGTGCACTGGCACCACTGGGGATGCAGTTCACTGAGTCCAGAGAGTGCCCCGGCACCACTGGGAATGCAGTGCAGTGAGTCCAGAGAGTGCACTGGCACCACTGGGGATGCAGTGCTGTGAGTCCAGAGAGTGCACTGGCACCACTGGGGATGCACCCCCGTGAGTCCAGAGAGTGCACTGGCACCACTGGGGATGTAGTGCAGTGAGTCCACAGAGGGCACTGGCACCACTGGGGATGCAGTGCAGTGAGTCCACAGAGTGCCCCGGCACCACTGGGGATGCAGTGCAGTGAGTCCAGAGAGTACAGTGGCACCACTGGGGATGCAGTGCAGTGAGTCCAAAGAGTGCACTGGCACCATTGGGGATGCACTGCAGTGAGTCCAGAGAGTGCACTGGCACCACTGGGGATGCAGTTCAGTGACTCCAGAGAGTGCACTGGCACCACTGGGGATGCAGTGCAGTGAGCTCAGAGAGTGCACTGGCACCACTGGGGATGCAGTGCAGTGAGTCCGGAGAGTGCACTGGCACCACTGGGGATGCAGTGCAGTGAGTCCAGAGAGTGCACTGTCAGCACTGGGGATGCACTGCAGTGAGTCCAGAGAGTGCACTGGCACCTCTGGGGATGCAGTGCGGTGAGTCCAGAGAGTGCACTGGCACCACTGAGGATGCAGTGCAGTGAGTCCAGAGAGGTCACTGGCACCACTGGGGATGCAGTGCAGTGAGTCCAGAGAGTGCACTGGCACCACTGGGGATGCAGTGCAGTGAGTCCAGAGAGTGCACTGGCACCACTGGGGATGCACCCCGGCAAGTCCAGACAGTGCACTGGCACCACTGGGGATGCACTGCAGTGAGACGAGAGGTTGCAGTGGCACCACTGGGGATGCAGTGCAGTGAGACCAGAGAGTGCACTGGCACCACTGGGGATGCAGTGCAGTGAGTCCAAAGAGTGCACTGGCACCATTGGGGATGCACTGCAGTGAGTCCAGAGAGTGCACTGGCACCACTGGGGATGCAGTGCAGAGAGTCCACAGAGTGCACTGGCACCACTGGGGATGCAGTGCAGTGAGCTCAGAGAGTGCACTGGCACCACTGGGGATGCAGTGCAATGAGTCCAGAGAGGTCACTGGCACCACTGGGGATGCAGTGCAGTGAGTCCAGAGAGTGCACTGGCACCACTGGGGATGCACCCCGGTGACTCCAGAGAGTGCACTGGCACACTGGGGATGCACTGCAGTGAGTCCATAGAGTGCACTGGCACCACTGGGGATGCACTGCAGTGAGACCAGAGAGTTCACTGTCACCACTGGGGATGCAGTGCAGTGAGTCCAGAGAGTGCAGTGGCACCACTGGGGATGCACTGCAGTGAGTCCAGAGAGTGCACTGGCACCACTGAGGATGCAGCGCAGTGAGTCCAGAGAGTGCACTGGCACCACTGGGGATGCAGTGCAGTGAGTCCAGAGTGTGCACTGGCACCACTGGGGATGCACTGCAGTGAGTCCAGGGAGTGCACTGGCACCACTGGGGATGCACTGCAGTGAGTCCAGAGAGTGCATTGGCACCACTGGGGATGCACTGCAGTGACTCCAGAGAGTGCACTGGTACCACTGGGGATGCACTGTAGTGAGTCCAGATGTTAGCGTAGCAACCACATAATCACCAAGTGATTATATGAAGGTGCTTTATTCAGCGCTGGAAGCCGGTGCAGGTGCCCAAATCTGGCTTCAAGTCCCGTTACTTCCCAGCCGTTATTTATACATACAATATTGCGTCAGGTATACATATTCATTACAGGTTGCAACATCAGCCTCGCTTTTCATTCTAATTAGCTCCCCTCCCCTTTGCACATGCGTGGCGCACTCTGGTGGTCGTCCAGGTGGTCGTCCAGATGAAGTAAGGAGTCTTCCTCTCCGCTAAACTTTTCACCTTTCTTACTCGACGCATGCTCCCTCTGCTTCTTGGTTCTGCTTCAACTCATTTCATCATTTCCAGGCCCTTATCCAAGGTCAGGTTGTACCTGTTCCCTCCCAGGGTTCCCCTTCAATGATTCTTTTGATTGTTCAATGTACTCCCTAAGTATCCAGTATACATAGATTAATTGATAATGTAAGTACATTTGGCAATGCTTAATTATACTGATAGGTCCCATTACGTAAGAGACATTAGTAAAACATCCATTCGATTCTCCCCAACACTAACATTCCCCCCCCTTTGAAAATACTTCACTCATACCAAGAGCAAGTATTTTCATTACTGTTAGGTTGAATCAGGTTAGTAGAGGTTAGTGAGTATAACTTGATATAGAGATTAGTAAGTATAATCTTAACGCATCTTCGTTAGTCTACTATCTTATTGATTCCTCTATGCCTGCTTGTGAACGCTAGTACTATAGGATGGGGGTGGAGTAAGTGGGATAGGGTGTTCTGGGTGATTCCCAGTAACCTACTAACCTCCTTGACCACGTTGGCAATGAAATGTGGTCCCCTGTCTGAAGAAATACCCAACGGTACACCAAATCTAGGGATTATTTCCCGTAGTAACCATTTTACCGTTTCCTTTGCTTAGTTGGTGTGACAGGGAAGGGCCTCTGGCCATCCTGAAAAAGTATCAACCCCTACCAATCGGTATTTATAACCTCTTGCTTTAGGCAGTTCCACGAAGTCTATTTGCCAGTAATCTCCAGGCTCTATTCCAGCTCTAGTTCTTCCCATCTCAGCATGTTTCCTTGCTACCGGATTATTCTTTAAGCAAAGCTCACATTTTGACATTACTGACTTTGCCATTGTTAACGTGTGTACCGAGATGACACCTCGTTTCAAATAGGTCACCATTGCTTCTGCACCCCAGTGACATTCATTATGTTTTATTTGTAAGATTTCTCGCATTATTATAGGAGGTACTATGAGTTGTCCTGTCGTAGTCACATACCACCCGTCAGGATTCTTCTGGGCCTTCATCAAATTTGCAAGTCTCTCATCTTCCGCTGAATACTTTGGGTCTTTAGGTAATTTAAAACAAGAGAGGCCTACCTTCGATGGAATTAGAGCCATTACTTTCCATACTTCACGTGCAACCTTCCGGGCCGTCAAATCCGCCAGTCTGTTACCTTCTGCAATCTCTGACACCCCTCCTTGATGAGCTTTACAATGCATTATGGCCACCTGTTGGGGTTTCTGTACAGCTGTTATTAATTTCAATAGTTCTTCCTGGTATTTTATATTAGTCCCTTGTGAGGATAGCATTCCCCTTTCTTTCCATAATGCCCCATGTACGTGGACTACCCCGAATGCATATTTTGAATCTGTCCAAATATTCACGTTCTTACCCTCGCTTAGTTCCAGGGCTCGTGTCAGGGCGACTATTTCTGCTCGTTGGGCTGAAGTCCCCGGAGGTAGGGAATTTGCCTCAATCACTACCTTTGATGTAGTTGCCGCGTATCCTGCATAACGAGTCCCATTTTCCACAAAGCTGCTTCCATCCGTGAAAAGTTCCCAATCCGGTCTCCCCCGAGGCTGATCCTTTAAGTCTGTTCTGCTGGCATAGGTATGTTCGATGATCTCCACGCAATCATGACTGAGGTCTCCTTCCTCCGTAGTTGTTCCTAGAAACACTGCTGGGTTCAATAAGTTAGTAGTTCTTAAGATTACATCATCTTGCTCAGTTAGTATAGCTTGATATTTCATCATTCGGCTGGGCGATAGCCAATGGCCCCCCTTTTGCTCCAATACCGTAGTCACCATATGTGGCACGAACACTCAATTTGCTTCCCTAATGTGAGCTTCCTGGCTTCCTGTATTAAAAGGACTGTGGCTGCCACGGCCCTTAAACACGAGGGCCATCCAGCGCTTACTGCATCCAATTGTTTAGAAGAATACCCCACAGGTCTTTTCCAGCTCCCAAGTCGCTGGGTCAGTACTCCTAATGCCAATTGTTGTCTCTCATGCACAAACAGCTGGAAGTCCTTTGATAAGTCCGGGGCATGGCATTCTGTACCCCGACTTGTACCCAATCTTGCTATCTCTTCAGCCTCCTTATTCCATCCCCTGTGTTATAATCCCATTGGGGATCCTCGGTGGGGAAGTTTTGATCTAGATTTCCAAGCACTAATCCATTACGTATATCTTCTCGGGCTCTCTCTCTGGCTGCCCGCAATACCATGTCTTTTTCTGTCGAGTCCATCAAAGTATCCAGGATCACCTGGAGATCATCCCAATCGGGATTTTGGGTTTTAATTATCATTTTCATTACCCTAGCTACTTTATCTGGGTTTTCCCTGTAGGTGCCGGCTGCTTGTTTCCATATCATTAAATCCCCAGCTGAAAAAGGCACCTTAACATATACCGGTCCTTCTGTCCCCACTCCCTGCCTGAGGGGAGCGATTATTTTCCCTCCCTGTTCATTTATAGTTTCTCCTGCCCTTCGCTGTTGCCGGGTCCTATGTGACACAGGGGAGACTAAAGTCGGGGATTCTCCATCAGTAATGCTATCTTCCTTTTCTCTTTTCCCTCCCTGTCCTGGCTCTTCCGGCGGAGCCGACGGCGCAACTTCCAAATCAATATTTCCATTATTCATTTCCCCATAATACTTATTATTCTCTATTGCCTGATGCTGTATACAGTGTCCCTCCTTAGTACATGCACAACAACGTTCCTCAGTTGAAACCTCAAGCACCATTATTCCACAAGCATGCTGCCATTCAGGCTTTCGGCGCAAATAAAAGAATAATTCCACATACGGCAGTTCATCATATTTTCCTTCCCGCTTAAAGAATAGCATCAATTGTAAAATTGTATTATATTGCAATGTTCCATTCTCAGGCCAAGTTTCTTGGTCCTCTAGCTTATACTGTGGCCACCAAATATTACAATAATCAATCAGCTTTCCTTTCCGCATTTCTTGACCAAAACCTCCCTCTTTCCAGTGTGCTAGCAAACACCCCAGCGGGGATGTCCGCGGGATAGGTACATCTTTTCCCAGAATTCCTTTGATCTTTTTCATTTTGAGCTTATGATACAAACCCAAAAGCTGCCAGAGCAGCAGCACACTTTCCCAGAAGCTGCCGGAGCAGCAGTACACTCTCCCAAAAGCTGCCGGAGCAGCAGCGTGCTCTCCCAGAAGCTGCCGGAGCAGCAGCACGCTTTCCCAAAAGCTGCCGGAGCAGCAGCATGCTCTCCCAAAAGCTGCCGGAGCAGCAGCACGCTTTCCCAAAAGCTGCCGGAGCAGCAGCGTGCTCTCCCAAAAGCTGCCGGAGCAGCAGCACGCTTTCCCAAAAGCTGCCGGAGCAGCAGCACACTCTCCCAAAAGCTGCCGGAGCAGCAGCGTGCTCTCCCAGAAGCTGCCGGAGCAGCAGCACGCTCTCCCAAAAGCTGCCGGAGCAGCAGCGTGCTCTCCCAAAAGCTGCCGGAGCAGCAGCACGCTTTCCCAGAAGCTGCCGGAGCAGCAGCGTGCTTACTACATACCAATAATACCAAGTGCTGACCCTTCAGCACAAACCAATACAATTACCAATACCAAACCACCAATGCCGAACCTGCAGAGGTTTCGCTCTGTCTAACGGACGGCGCCTAGGCTTACCCCGGGAGCTCCCTGCCCAACCGAGCGTGGCTTTCGCCGCGTCTGACCGGCAGGCTTTCCCAACCAAATCGGTACCGAATACCCAAAGTTGAAAGCACCTTTGCTTACCACTCCAGTGGTACGTCGTGAGCAGCGGAGGTCGGTCGTGGTCGACTGCTCCCCGAGAATCCCTCGGTGCCGGCTGGAGCGAAACCGAGACACGAGCCGCCTCAGCAGTGCCCACGCTGTCCCACCCGGGTCGCCAAAATGTTAGCGTAGCAACCACATAACCACCAAGTGATTATATGAAGGTGCTTTATTCAGCGCTGGAAGCCGGGGCAGGTGCCCAAATCTGGCTTCCAGTCCCGTTACTTCCCAGCCGTTATTTATACATACAATATTGCGTCAGGTATACATATTCATTACAGGTTGCAACATCAGCCTCGCTTTTCATTCTAATTAGCTCCCCTCCCCTTTGCACATGCGTGGCGCACTCTGGTGGTCGTCCAGGTGGTCGTCCAGATGAAGTAAGGAGTCTTCCTCTCCGCTAAACTTTTCACCTTTCTTACTCGACGCATGCTCCCTCCGCTTCTTGGTTCTGCTTCAACTCATTTCATCATTTCCAGGCCCTTATCCAAGGTCAGGTTGTACCTGTTCCCTCCCAAGGTTCCCCTTCAATGATTCTTTTGATTGTTCAATGTACTCCCTAAGTATCCAGTATACATAGATTAATTGATAATGTAAGTACATTTGGCAATGCTTAATTATACTGATAGGTCCCATTACCTAAGAGACATTAGTAAAACATCCATTCGATTCTCCCCAACACTAACACAGAGACTGCACTGGCACCACTGGGGATGCAGTGCAGTGAGTCCAGAGAGGGCACTGGCACCACTGGGGATGCAGCGCAGTGACTCCAGAGAGTGCACTGGCACCACTGGGGATGCACTGCAGTGAGTCCAGAGAGTGCACTGGCACCACTGGGGATGCAGAGCAGTGAGTCCAGAGAGTGCACTGGCACCACCTGGGATGCAGTGCAGTGAGTCCAGAGAGGGCACTGGCACCACTGGGGATGCACTGCAGTGAGTCCAGAGAGTGCACTGGCACCACTGGGGATGCAGTGCAGTGAGTCCAGAGAGTGCACTGTCACCACTGGGGATGCAGTGCAGTGACTCCAGAGAGTGCACTGGCACCACTGGAGTTGCAGTGCAGTGAGTCCAGAGAGTGCACTGGAACCAGTGGGGATGCAGCGCAGTGAGTCCAGAGAGTCCACTGGCACCACTGGGGATGCAGTGCAGTGAGTCCAGAGAGTGCACTGGCACCACTGGGGATGCACTGCAATGAGTCCAGAGAGTGCACTGGCACCAATAGCAACGCAGTGCAGTGAGTCCAGAGAGTGCCTTGGCACCACTGGGGATGCAGTGCAGTGAGTCCAGAGAGTACCCCGGCAGCACTGGGGATGCAGTGCAGTGATTCCAGAGAGTGCACTGGCACCACTGGGGATGCAGTGCCGTTGGTCCAGAGAGTGCACTAGCACCACTGGGGATGCACTGCAGTGAGTCCAGAGTGTGCACTGGCACCACTGGGGATGCAGTGCAGTGAGTCCAGAGAGTGCACTGTCAGCACTGGGGATGCAGTGCTGTGAGTCCAGAGAGTGCACTGACACCACTGGGGATGCACTGCAGTGAGTTCAGAGAGTGCAGTGGCACCACTGGGGTGCAGTGCAGTGAGTCCAGAGAGTGCACTGTCAGCACTGGGGATGCAGTGCAGTGAGTCCATACAGTGCACTGGCACCAACTGGAGCTGCACTGCTGTGAGTCCAGAGAGTGCACTGGCACCACTGGGGATGCACTGCAATGAGTCCAGAGACTTCACAGGCACCACTGGGGATGCAGTACAGTGAGTCCAGAGAGTGCACTGGCACCACTGGGGATTCAGTTCAGTGAGTCCAGAGAGTGAACTGGCACCACTGGGGATGTAGTGCAGTGAGTCCAGAGAGTGCACTGGCACCTCTGGGGATGCACCCCGGTGACTCCAGAGAGTGCACTGGCACCACTGGGGATGCACCCCGGCAAGTCCAGAGAGTGCACTGTCACCACTGGGGATGCAGTGCAGTGAGTCCAGAGAGTGCACTGGCACCACTGGGGATGCAGTGCAGTGAGTCCAGAGAGTGCAGTGGCACCAGTGGGGGTGCAGTGCAGTGAGTCCAGAGAGTGCACTGGTACCACTGGGGATGCAGTGCAGTGAGTCCAGAGAGTGCACTGGTACGATTGGGGATGCACTGCAGTGAGTCCAGAGAGTGCACTGGCACCACTGGGGATGCAGTTCACTGAGTCCAGAGAGTGCCCCGGCACCACTGGGAATGCAGTGCAGTGAGTCCAGAGAGTGCAGTGGCACCACAGGGGATGCAGTGCAGTGAGTCCAAAGAGTGCACTGGCACCATTGGGGATGCACTGCAGTGAGTCCAGAGAGTGCAGTGGCACCACTGGGGATGCACTGCTGTGAGTCCTGAGATTGCACTGGCACCACTGGGGATGCACTGCAATGAGTCCAGAGACTTCACAGGCACCACTGGGGATGCAGTACAGTGAGTCCAGAGAGTGCACTGGCACCACTGGGGATTCAGTTCAGTGAGTCCAGAGAGTGAACTGGCACCACTGGGGATGTAGTGCAGTGAGTCCAGAGAGTGCACTGGCACCTCTGGGGATGCACCCCGGTGACTCCAGAGAGTGCACTGGCACCACTGGGGATGCACCCCGGCAAGTCCAGAGAGTGCACTGTCACCACTGGGGATGCAGTGCAGTGAGTCCAGAGAGTGCACTGGCACCACTGGGGATGCAGTGCAGTGAGTCCAGAGAGTGCAGTGGCACCAGTGGGGATGCAGTGCAGTGAGTCCAGAGAGTGCACTGGTACCACTGGGGATGCAGTGCAGTGAGTCCAGAGAGTGCACTGGTACGATTGGGGATGCACTGCAGTGAGTCCAGAGAGTGCACTGGCACCACTGGGGATGCAGTTCACTGAGTCCAGAGAGTGCCCCGGCACCACTGGGAATGCAGTGCAGTGAGTCCAGAGAGTGCAGTGGCACCACAGGGGATGCAGTGCAGTGAGTCCAAAGAGTGCACTGGCACCATTGGGGATGCACTGCAGTGAGTCCAGAGAGTGCAGTGGCACCACTGGGGATGCAGTGCGGTGAGTCCAGAGAGTGCACTGGCACCACTGGGGATGCAGTGCGGTGAGTCCAGAGAGTGCACTGGCACCACTGGGGATGCGCCCCGTTGAGTCCAGAGAGTGCACTGGCACCACTCTGGATGCACCCCGGCAAGTCCAGAGAGTGCACTGTCACCACAGGGGATGCAGTGCAGTGAGTCCAGTGAGTGCACTGGCACCACTGGGGATGCAGTGCAGTGAGTCCAGAGAGTGCACTGGTACCACTGGGGATGCAGTGCAGTGAGTCCAGAGAGTGCACTGGCACCACTGGATATGCACTGCAGTGAGTCCAGAGAGTCCACTGGCACCACTGGGGATGCAGTGCAATGAGTCCAGAGAGTGCACTGGCACCACTGGGGATGCAGTGCAGTGAGACCAGAGATTACAGTGGCAGCACTGGGGATGGAGTGCAGTGAGTCCAGAGAGTGCACTGGTACGATTGGTGATGCAGTGCAGTGAGTCCAGAGAGTGCACTGGCACCACTGGGGATGCAATGCAGTGAGTCCAGAGAGTGCACTGGCACCACTTGTATGCAGTGCAGTGACACAAGAGAGTGCACTGGCACCACTGGGGATGCAGTGCAGTGAGCGCAGAGAGTGCACTGGCACCACTGGGGATGCAGTGCAGTGAGTCCAGAGAGTGCACTGGCACCACTGGGGATGCATTCCGGCAAGTCCAGAGAGTGCACTCTGTGGACTCACTGAAGTGCATCCCCCAGTGGTGCCATTGCACTCTCCGGACTCACTGCACTGCATCCCCAGTGGTGCCAGTGCACTCACTGGACTCACTGCAGTGCATACCCAGTGGTGCCAGTGCACCCACTGGACTCACTGTACAGCATCAACAGTGGTGCCAGTGCACTCTCTGGACTCACTGCACTGCATCCCCAGTGGTGCCAGTGCACTCTCTGGACTCACTGCAGTGCATCCCCAGTGGTGCCACTGCACTCTCTGGACTCACTGCACTGCATCCCCAGTGGTGTCACTGCACTCTCTGGACTCACCGGGGTGCATCCCCAGTGGTGCCAGTGCACTCTCTGGACTCACTGCACTGGATCCCCAGTGGTGCCAGTGCACTATCTGGACTCACTGCAGTGCATCACCAGTGGTGCCAGTGCACTCTCTGGCCTCACTGGACTGCATTCCCAGTGGTGCCAGTGCACTCTCTGGACTCACGGCAGTGCATCTCCAGTGGTTTTGATTGTTCAATGTACTCCCTAAGTATCCAGTATACATAGATTAATTGATAATGTAAGTACATTTGGCAATGCTTAATTATACTGATAGGTCCCATTACCTAAGAGACATTAGTAAAACATCCATTCGATTCTCCCCAACACTAACACAGAGACTGCACTGGCACCACTGGGGATGCAGTGCAGTGAGTCCAGAGAGGGCACTGGCACCACTGGGGATGCAGCGCAGTGACTCCAGAGAGTGCACTGGCACCACTGGGGATGCACTGCAGTGAGTCCAGAGAGTGCACTGGCACCACTGGGGATGCAGAGCAGTGAGTCCAGAGAGTGCACTGGCACCACCTGGGATGCCGTGCAGTGAGTCCAGAGAGGGCACTGGCACCACTGGCGATGCACTGCAGTGAGTCCAGAGAGTGCACTGGCACCACTGGGGATGCACTGCAGTGAGTCCAGAGAGTGCACTGGCACCACTGGGGATGCAGTGCAGTGAGTCGAGAGAGTGCACTGTCACCACTGGTGATGCAGTGCAGTGACTCCAGAGAGTGCACTGGCACCACTGGAGTTGCAGTGCAGTGAGTCCAGAGAGTGCACTGGAACCAGTGGGGATGCAGCGCAGTGAGTCCAGAGAGTGCACTGGCACCACTGGGGATGCACTGCAGTGAGTCCAGAGAGTGCAGTGGCACCACTGGGGATGCAGTGCACTGAGTCCAGAGAGTACACAGGCACCACTGGGGATGCAGTGCAGTGAGTCCAGAGAGTGCACTGTCAGCACTGGGGATGCAGTGCAGTGAGTCCATAGAGTGCACTGGCACCAACTGGAGCTGCACTGCTGTGAGTCCTGAGATTGCACTGGCACCACTGGGGATGCACTGCAATGAGTCCAGAGACTTCACAGGCACCACTGGGGATGCAGTACAGTGAGTCCAGAGAGTGCACTGGCACCACTGGGGATTCAGTTCAGTGAGTCCAGAGAGTGAACTGGCACCACTGGGGATGTAGTGCAGTGAGTCCAGAGAGTGCACTGGCACCTCTGGGGATGCACCCCGGTGACTCCAGAGAGTGCACTGGCACCACTGGGGATGCATCCCGGCAAGTCCAGAGAGTGCACTGTCACCACTGGGGATGCAGTGCAGTGAGTCCAGAGAGTGCACTGGCACCACTGGGGATGCAGTGCAGTGAGTCCAGAGAGTGCAGTGGCACCAATGGGGATGCAGTGCAGTGAGTCCAGAGAGTGCACTGGTACCACTGGGGATGCAGTGCAGTGAGTCCAGAGAGTGCACTGGTACGATTGGGGATGCACTGCAGTGAGTCCAGAGAGTGCACTGGCACCACTGGGTATGCACTGCAGTCAGTCCAGAGAGTGCACTGGCACCACTGGGGATGCAATGCAGTGAGTCCAGAGAGTGCACTGGCACCACTGGGGATGAACCCCGGAAAGTCCAGAGAGTGCACTGGCACCACTTGGGATGCAGCGCACTGAGTCCAGAGAGTGCACTGGCACCACTGGGGATGCAGTGCAGTGAGTCCAGAGAGTGCACTGGCACCACTGGGGATGCAGTGCAGTGAGTCCAGAGAGTGCACTGGTACGTTTGGGGATGCACTGCAGTGAGTAAAGAGAATGCACTGGCACCTTTGGGTTTGCACTGCAGTGAGTCCAGAGAGTGCACTGGCACCACTGGGGATGCAGTGCAGTGAGTCCAGAGAGTGCACTGGCACCACTGGGGATGCAGTGCAGTGAGTCCAGAGAGTGCACTGGCACCACTGGGGATGCAGTGCAGTGAGTCCAGAGAGGGCACTGGCACCACTGGGGATGCAGCGCAGTGACTCCAGAGAGTGCACTGGCACCACTGGGGATGCACTGCAGTGAGTCCAGAGAGTGCACTGGCACCACTGGGGATGCAGAGCAGTGAGTCCAGAGAGTGCACTGGCACCACCTGGGATGCAGTGCAGTGAGTCCAGAGAGGGCACTGGCACCACTGGCGATGCACTGCAGTGAGTCCAGAGAGTGCACTGGCACCACTGGGGATGCACTGCAGTGAGTCCAGAGAGTGCACTGGCACCACTGGGGATGCAGTGCAGTGAGTCGAGAGAGTGCACTGTCACCACTGGTGATGCAGTGCAGTGACTCCAGAGAGTGCACTGGCACCACTGGAGTTGCAGTGCAGTGAGTCCAGAGAGTGCACTGGAACCAGTGGGGATGCAGCGCAGTGAGTCCAGAGAGTGCACTGGCACCACTGGGGATGCACTGCAGTGAGTCCAGAGAGTGCAGTGGCACCACTGGGGATGCAGTGCACTGAGTCCAGAGAGTACACAGGCACCACTGGGGATGCAGTGCAGTGAGTCCAGAGAGTGCACTGTCAGCACTGGGGATGCAGTGCAGTGAGTCCATACAGTGCACTGGCACCAACTGGAGCTGCACTGCTGTGAGTCCTGAGATTGCACTGGCACCACTGGGGATGCACTGCAATGAGTCCAGAGACTTCACAGGCACCACTGGGGATGCAGTACAGTGAGTCCAGAGAGTGCACTGGCACCACTGGGGATTCAGTTCAGTGAGTCCAGAGAGTGAACTGGCACCACTGGGGATGTAGTGCAGTGAGTCCAGAGAGTGCACTGGCACCTCTGGGGATGCACCCCGGTGACTCCAGAGAGTGCACTGGCACCACTGGGGATGCATCCCGGCAAGTCCAGAGAGTGCACTGTCACCACTGGGGATGCAGTGCAGTGAGTCCAGAGAGTGCACTGGCACCACTGGGGATGCAGTGCAGTGAGTCCAGAGAGTGCAGTGGCACCAATGGGGATGCAGTGCAGTGAGTCCAGAGAGTGCACTGGCACCACTGGGGATGCAGTGCAGTGAGTCCAGAGAGTGCACTGGTACGATTGGGGATGCACTGCAGTGAGTCCAGAGAGTGCACTGGCACCACTGGGTATGCACTGCAGTCAGTCCAGAGAGTGCACTGGCACCACTGGGGATGCAATGCAGTGAGTCCAGAGAGTGCACTGGCACCACTGGGGATGAACCCCGGAAAGTCCAGAGAGTGCACTGGCACCACTTGGGATGCAGCGCACTGAGTCCAGAGAGTGCACTGGCACCACTGGGGATGCAGTGCAGTGAGTCCAGAGAGTGCACTGGCACCACTGGGGATGCACCCCGGTGAGTCCAGAGAGTGCACTGGCACCACTGGGGATGCAGTGCAGTGAGTCCAGAGAGTGCACTGGTACGTTTGGGGATGCACTGCAGTGAGTAAAGAGAATGCACTGGCACCTTTGGGTTTGCACTGCAGTGAGTCCAGAGAGTGCACTGGCACCACTGGGGATGCAGTGCAGTGAGTCCAGAGAGTGCACTGTCAGCACTGGGGATGCAGTGCAGTGAGTCCAGAGAGTGCACTGGCACCACTGGGGATGCAGTGCAGTGAGTCCAGAGAGTGCACTGGCACCACTGGGGATGGACTGCAGTGAGTCCAGAGAGTGCACTGGCACCACTGGGGATGCAGTGCAGTGAGTCCAGAGAGTGCACTGGCACCACTGGGGATGCACTGCAGTGAGTCCAGAGAGTGCACTGGCACCACTGGGGATGCAGTGCAGTGAGTCCAGAGAGTGCACTGGCACCACTGGGGATGCACTGCAGTGAGTCCAGAGAGTGCACTGGCACCACTGGGGATGCACTGCAGTGAGTCCAGAGAGTGCACTGGCACCATTGGGATGCAGTGCAGTGAGTCCAGAGAGTGCACTGGCACCACTGGGGATGCACTGCAGTGAGTCCAGAGAGTGCACTGGCACCACAGGGATGCAGTGCACTGAGTCCACAGAGTGCACTGGCACCACAGGGGATACACTGCAGTGAGTCCAGAGAGTGCACTGGCACCACTGGGGATGCAGTGCCGTGAGTGCAGAGAGTGCACTAGCACCGCTGCGGTTGCACCCCGGTGTTTTCAGAGAGTGCACTGGCACCACTGGGGATGCAGTGCAGTGAGTCCAGAGAGTGCACTGGCACCACGGGGGATGCAGTGCAGTGAGTCCAGAGAGTGCACTGGCACCACTGGGGATGCAGTGCAGTGAGTCCAGAGAGTGCACTGGCACCTTGGGGATGCAGTTCAGTGAGTCCAGAGAGTGCAGTGGCACCACTGTGGATGCACTGCAGTGACTCCAGAGAGTGCACTGGCACCACTGGTGATGCACTGCAATGAGTCCAGAGAGCCACTGGCACCACTGGGGATGCAGTGCATTTAGTCCAGAGAGTGAACTGGCACCACTGGCGATGCAGTGCACTGAGTCCAGAGAGGGCACTGTCAGCAATGGGGATGCAGTGCAGTGAGTCCAGAGAGTGCACTGGCACCAGTGGGGATGCAGTGCAGTGAGACCAGAGACTTCACAGGCACCACTGTGGATGCAGTGCAGTGAGTCCAGAGAGTACACAGGCACCACTGGGGATGCAGTGCAGTGAGTCCAGAGAGTGCACTGTCAGCACTGGGGATGCAGTGCAGTGAGTCCATACAGTGCACTGGCACCAACTGGAGCTGCACTGCTGTGAGTCCTGAGATTGCACTGGCACCACTGGGGATGCACTGCAATGAGTCCAGAGACTTCACAGGCACCACTGGGGATGCAGTACAGTGAGTCCAGAGAGTGCACTGGCACCACTGGGGATTCAGTTCAGTGAGTCCAGAGAGTGAACTGGCACCACTGGGGGTGCAGTGCAGTGTGTCCAGAGAGTGCACTGGCACCACTGGGGATGCAGTGCAGTGAGTCCAGAGAGTGCACTGGCACCACTGGGGATGCACTGCAGTGAGTCCAGAGAGTGCACTGGCACCACTGGGATGCAGTGCAGTGAGTCCAGAGAGTGCACTGGCACCACTGGGATGCAGTGCACTGAGTCCACAGAGTGCACTGGCACCACAGGGGATGCACTGCAGTGAGTCCAGAGAGTGCACTGGCACCGCTGCGGTTGCACACCGGTGTTTTCAGAGAGTGCAGTGGCACCACTAGGGATGCAGTGCACTGAGTCCAGAGAGGGCACTGTCAGCAATGGGGATGCAGTGCAGTGAGTCCAGAGAGTGCACTGGCACCACTGGGGATGCAGTGCAGTGAGTCCAGAGACTTCACAGGCACCACTGGGGATGCAGTGCAGTGAGTCCAGAGAGTGCACTGGCACCACTGGGGATGCAGTGCAGTGAGTCCAGAGAGTGCAATGGCACCACAGGGGATGCACTGCAGTGAGTCCAGAGAGTGCACTGGCACCACTGGGGATGCAATGCAGTGAGTCCAGAGAGTGCACTGGCACCACTGTGGATGCACTGCAGTGAGTCCAGAGAGTGCACTGGCACCAACTGGAGCTGCACTACTGTGAGTCCTGAGATTGCTCTGGCACCACTGGGATGCACTGCAGTGAGTCCAGAGACTTCACAGGCACCACTGGGGATGCAGTACAGTGAGTCCAGAGAGTGCACTGGCACCACTGGGGATTCAGTTCCTTGAGTCCAGAGAGTGAACTGGCACCACTGGGGATGTAGAGCAGTGAGTCCAGAGAGTGCACTGGCATCTCTGGGGATGCACCCCGGTGACTCCAGAGAGTGCACTGGCACCACTGGGGATGCACCCCGGCAAGTCCAGAGAGTGCACTGTCACCACTGGGGATGCATTGCAGTGAGTCCAGAGAGTGCACTGGCACCAGTGGGGATGCAGTGCAGTGAGTCCAGAGAGTGCACTGGTACCACTGGGGATGCACTGCAATGAGTCCAGAGAGTGCACTGGCACCACTGGGGATGCACTGCAGTGAGACGAGAGGTTGCAGTGGCACCACTGGGGATGCAGTGCAGTGAGTCCAGAGAGTGCACTGGTACGATTGGGGATGCACTGCGGTGAGTCCAGAGAGTGCACTGGCACCACTGGGGATGCACTGCAGTGAGTCCAGAGAGTGCACTGGCACCACTGCGGATGCAATGCAGTGAGTCCAGAGAGTGCACTGGCACCACTGGGGATGAACCCCGGCAAGTGCAGAGAGTGCACTGGCACCACTGGGGATGCAGCGCACTGAGTCCAGAGAGTGCACTGGCACCACTGGGGATGCAGTGCAGTGAGTCCAGAGAGTGCACTGGCACCACTGGGGATGCACCCCGGTGAGTCCAGAGAGTGCACTGGCACCACTGGGGTTGCACTGGAGTGAGTCCAGGGAGTGCACTGGCACCACTGGGGATGCACTGCAGTGAGTCCAGAGAGTGCACTGGCACCACTGGGGATGCAGTGCAGTGACTCCAGAGAGTGCACTGGCACCACTGGGGATGCACTGCAGTGAGTCCAGATGTTAGCCTAGCAACCACATAATCACCAAGTGATTATATGAAGGTGCTTTATTCAGCGCTGGAAGCCGGGGCAGGTGCCCAAATCTGGCTTCAAGTCCCGTTACTTCCCAGCCATTATTTATACATACAATATTGCGTCAGGTATACATATTCATTACAGGTTGCAACAGCAGCCTCTCTTTTCATTCTAATTAGCTCCCCTCCCCTTTGCACATGCGTGGCGCACTCTGGTGGTCGTCCAGATGAAGTAAGGAGTCTTCCTCTCCGCTAAACTTTTCACCTTTCTTACTCGACGCGTGCTCCCTCCGTTTCTTGGTTCTGCTTCAACTCATTTCATCATTTCCAGGCCCTTATCCAAGGTCAGGTTGTACCTGTTCCCTCCCAAGGTTCCCCTTCAATGATTCTTTTGATTGTTCAATGTACTCCCTAAGTATCCAGTATACATAGATTAATTGATAATGTAAGTACATTTGGCAATGCTTAATTATACTGTAGGTCCCATTACCTAAGAGACATTAGTAAAATATCCATTCGATTCTCCCCAACACTAACACAGAGACTGCACTGGCAGCACTGGGGATGCACCCCGGCAAGTCCAGAGAGTGCACTGGCACCACTGGGGATGCACTGCCGTGAGTCCAGAGAGTGCACTGGCACCAATGGGGATGCACTGCAGTGAATCCAGAGAGTGCACTGGCACCACTGGGGATGCAGTGCAGTGAGTCAGAGAGTGCACTGGCACCACTGGGGATGCAGTACAGTGAGTCCAGAGAGTGCACTGACACCAATGGGGATGCAGTGCAGTGAGTAAAGAGAGTGCACTGGCACCACTGGGGATGCAGTGCAGTGAGTCCAGAGAGTGCACTGGCACCACTGGGGATGCAGTGCAGTGAGCTCAGAGAGTGCACTGGCACCACTGGGGATGCAGTGCGGTGTGTCCAGAGAGTGCACTGGCACCACTGGGGATGCAGTGCAGTGAGTCCAGAGAGTGCACTGGCACCACTGGGGATGCAGTGCAGTGAGCTCAGAGAGTGCACTGGCACCACTGGGGATGCACTGCAGTGAGTCCAGAGAGTGCACTGGCACTACTGGGGATGCACCCCGGTGAGTCCAGAGAGTGCACTGGCACCACTGGGGATGCACCCCGGCAAGTCCAGAGAGTGCACTGTCACCACTGGGGATGCAGTGCAGTGAGTCCAGAGAGTGCACTGGCACCACTGGGGACGCAGTGCAGTGAGTCCAAAGACTGCACTGGCACCACTGGGGATGCAGTGCAGTGAGTCCAGAGAGGGCACTGGCACCACTGGCGATGCACTGCAGTGAGTCCAGAGAGTGCACTGGCACTACTGGGGATGCACTGCAGTGAGTCCAGAGAGTGCACTGGCACCACTGGGGATGCAGAGCAGTGAGTCCAGAGAGTGCACTGTCACCACTGGTGATGCAGTGCAGTGACTCCAGAGAGTGCACTGGCACCTCTGGAGTTGCAGTGCAGTGAGTCCAGAGAGTGCACTGGAACCAGTGGGGATGCAGCGCAGTGACTCCAGAGAGTGCACTGGCACCACTGGGGATGCAGTGCAGTGAGTCCAGAGAGTGCCTTGGCACCACTGGGGATGCAGTGCAGTGAGTCCAGAGAGTACCCCGGCAGCACTGGGGATGCAGTGCAGTGATTCCAGAGAGTGCACTGGCACCACTGGGGATGCAGTGCCGTTGGTCCAGAGAGTGCACTAGCACCACTGGGGATGCACTGCAGTGAGTCCAGAGTGTGCACTGGCACCCCTGGGGATGCAGTGCAGTGAGTCCAGAGAGTGCACTGGCACCACTGGGGATGCAGTGCTGTGAGTCCAGAGAGTGCACTGGCACCACTGGGGATGCACCCCCGTGAGTCCAGAGAGTGCACTGGCACCACTGGGGATGTAGTGCAGTGAGTCCACAGAGGGCACTGGCACCACTGGGGATGCAGTGCAGTGAGTCCACAGAGTGCCCCGGCACCACTGGGGATGCAGTGCAGTGAGTCCAGAGAGTACAGTGGCACCACTGGGGATGCAGTGCAGTGAGTCCAAAGAGTGCACTGGCACCATTGGGGATGCACTGCAGTGAGTCCAGAGAGTGCACTGGCACCACTGGGGATGCAGTTCAGTGACTCCAGAGAGTGCACTGGCACCACTGGGGATGCAGTGCAGTGAGCTCAGAGAGTGCACTGGCACCACTGGGGATGCAGTGCAGTGAGTCCGGAGAGTGCACTGGCACCACTGGGGATGCAGTGCAGTGAGTCCAGAGAGTGCACTGTCAGCACTGGGGATGCACTGCAGTGAGTCCAGAGAGTGCACTGGCACCTCTGGGGATGCAGTGCGGTGAGTCCAGAGAGTGCACTGGCACCACTGAGGATGCAGTGCAGTGAGTCCAGAGAGGTCACTGGCACCACTGGGGATGCAGTGCAGTGAGTCCAGAGAGTGCACTGGCACCACTGGGGATGCAGTGCAGTGAGTCCAGAGAGTGCACTGGCACCACTGGGGATGCACCCCGGCAAGTCCAGACAGTGCACTGGCACCACTGGGGATGCACTGCAGTGAGACGAGAGGTTGCAGTGGCACCACTGGGGATGCAGTGCAGTGAGACCAGAGAGTGCACTGGCACCACTGGGGATGCAGTGCAGTGAGTCCAAAGAGTGCACTGGCACCATTGGGGATGCACTGCAGTGAGTCCAGAGAGTGCACTGGCACCACTGGGGATGCAGTGCAGAGAGTCCACAGAGTGCACTGGCACCACTGGGGATGCAGTGCAGTGAGCTCAGAGAGTGCACTGGCACCACTGGGGATGCAGTGCAATGAGTCCAGAGAGGTCACTGGCACCACTGGGGATGCAGTGCAGTGAGTCCAGAGAGTGCACTGGCACCACTGGGGATGCACCCCGGTGACTCCAGAGAGTGCACTGGCACACTGGGGATGCACTGCAGTGAGTCCATAGAGTGCACTGGCACCACTGGGGATGCACTGCAGTGAGACCAGAGAGTTCACTGTCACCACTGGGGATGCAGTGCAGTGAGTCCAGAGAGTGCAGTGGCACCACTGGGGATGCACTGCAGTGAGTCCAGAGAGTGCACTGGCACCACTGAGGATGCAGCGCAGTGAGTCCAGAGAGTGCACTGGCACCACTGGGGATGCAGTGCAGTGAGTCCAGAGTGTGCACTGGCACCACTGGGGATGCACTGCAGTGATTCCAGGGAGTGCACTGGCACCACTGGGGATGCACTGCAGTGAGTCCAGAGAGTGCATTGGCACCACTGGGGATGCACTGCAGTGACTCCAGAGAGTGCACTGGTACCACTGGGGATGCACTGTAGTGAGTCCAGATGTTAGCGTAGCAACCACATAATCACCAAGTGATTATATGAAGGTGCTTTATTCAGCGCTGGAAGCCGGTGCAGGTGCCCAAATCTGGCTTCAAGTCCCGTTACTTCCCAGCCGTTATTTATACATACAATATTGCGTCAGGTATACATATTCATTACAGGTTGCAACATCAGCCTCGCTTTTCATTCTAATTAGCTCCCCTCCCCTTTGCACATGCGTGGCGCACTCTGGTGGTCGTCCAGGTGGTCGTCCAGATGAAGTAAGGAGTCTTCCTCTCCGCTAAACTTTTCACCTTTCTTACTCGACGCATGCTCCCTCTGCTTCTTGGTTCTGCTTCAACTCATTTCATCATTTCCAGGCCCTTATCCAAGGTCAGGTTGTACCTGTTCCCTCCCAGGGTTCCCCTTCAATGATTCTTTTGATTGTTCAATGTACTCCCTAAGTATCCAGTATACATAGATTAATTGATAATGTAAGTACATTTGGCAATGCTTAATTATACTGATAGGTCCCATTACGTAAGAGACATTAGTAAAACATCCATTCGATTCTCCCCAACACTAACATTCCCCCCCCTTTGAAAATACTTCACTCATACCAAGAGCAAGTATTTTCATTACTGTTAGGTTGAATCAGGTTAGTAGAGGTTAGTGAGTATAACTTGATATAGAGATTAGTAAGTATAATCTTAACGCATCTTCGTTAGTCTACTATCTTATTGATTCCTCTATGCCTGCTTGTGAACGCTAGTACTATAGGATGGGGGTGGAGTAAGTGGGATAGGGTGTTCTGGGTGATTCCCAGTAACCTACTAACCTCCTTGACCACGTTGGCAATGAAATGTGGTCCCCTGTCTGAAGAAATACCCAACGGTACACCAAATCTAGGGATTATTTCCCGTAGTAACCATTTTACCGTTTCCTTTGCTTAGTTGGTGTGACAGGGAAGGGCCTCTGGCCATCCTGAAAAAGTATCAACCCCTACCAATCGGTATTTATAACCTCTTGCTTTAGGCAGTTCCACGAAGTCTATTTGCCAGTAATCTCCAGGCTCTATTCCAGCTCTAGTTCTTCCCATCTCAGCATGTTTCCTTGCTACCGGATTATTCTTTAAGCAAAGCTCACATTTTGACATTACTGACTTTGCCATTGTTAACGTGTGTACCGAGATGACACCTCGTTTCAAATAGGTCACCATTGCTTCTGCACCCCAGTGACATTCATTATGTTTTATTTGTAAGATTTCTCGCATTATTATAGGAGGTACTATGAGTTGTCCTGTCGTAGTCACATACCACCCGTCAGGATTCTTCTGGGCCTTCATCAAATTTGCAAGTCTCTCATCTTCCGCTGAATACTTTGGGTCTTTAGGTAATTTAAAACAAGAGAGGCCTACCTTCGATGGAATTAGAGCCATTACTTTCCATACTTCACGTGCAACCTTCCGGGCCGTCAAATCCGCCAGTCTGTTACCTTCTGCAATCTCTGACACCCCTCCTTGATGAGCTTTACAATGCATTATGGCCACCTGTTGGGGTTTCTGTACAGCTGTTATTAATTTCAATAGTTCTTCCTGGTATTTTATATTAGTCCCTTGTGAGGATAGCATTCCCCTTTCTTTCCATAATGCCCCATGTACGTGGACTACCCCGAATGCATATTTTGAATCTGTCCAAATATTCACGTTCTTACCCTCGCTTAGTTCCAGGGCTCGTGTCAGGGCGACTATTTCTGCTCGTTGGGCTGAAGTCCCCGGAGGTAGGGAATTTGCCTCAATCACTACCTTTGATGTAGTTGCCGCGTATCCTGCATAACGAGTCCCATTTTCCACAAAGCTGCTTCCATCCGTGAAAAGTTCCCAATCCGGTCTCCCCCGAGGCTGATCCTTTAAGTCTGTTCTGCTGGCATAGGTATGTTCGATGATCTCCACGCAATCATGACTGAGGTCTCCTTCCTCCGTAGTTGTTCCTAGAAACACTGCTGGGTTCAATAAGTTAGTAGTTCTTAAGATTACATCATCTTGCTCAGTTAGTATAGCTTGATATTTCATCATTCGGCTGGGCGATAGCCAATGGCCCCCCTTTTGCTCCAATACCGTAGTCACCATATGTGGCACGAACACTCAATTTGCTTCCCTAATGTGAGCTTCCTGGCTTCCTGTATTAAAAGGACTGTGGCTGCCACGGCCCTTAAACACGAGGGCCATCCAGCGCTTACTGCATCCAATTGTTTAGAAGAATACCCCACAGGTCTTTTCCAGCTCCCAAGTCGCTGGGTCAGTACTCCTAATGCCAATTGTTGTCTCTCATGCACAAACAGCTGGAAGTCCTTTGATAAGTCCGGGGCATGGCATTCTGTACCCCGACTTGTACCCAATCTTGCTATCTCTTCAGCCTCCTTATTCCATCCCCTGTGTTATAATCCCATTGGGGATCCTCGGTGGGGAAGTTTTGATCTAGATTTCCAAGCACTAATCCATTACGTATATCTTCTCGGGCTCTCTCTCTGGCTGCCCGCAATACCATGTCTTTTTCTGTCGAGTCCATCAAAGTATCCAGGATCACCTGGAGATCATCCCAATCGGGATTTTGGGTTTTAATTATCATTTTCATTACCCTAGCTACTTTATCTGGGTTTTCCCTGTAGGTGCCGGCTGCTTGTTTCCATATCATTAAATCCCCAGCTGAAAAAGGCACCTTAACATATACCGGTCCTTCTGTCCCCACTCCCTGCCTGAGGGGAGCGATTATTTTCCCTCCCTGTTCATTTATAGTTTCTCCTGCCCTTCGCTGTTGCCGGGTCCTATGTGACACAGGGGAGACTAAAGTCGGGGATTCTCCATCAGTAATGCTATCTTCCTTTTCTCTTTTCCCTCCCTGTCCTGGCTCTTCCGGCGGAGCCGACGGCGCAACTTCCAAATCAATATTTCCATTATTCATTTCCCCATAATACTTATTATTCTCTATTGCCTGATGCTGTATACAGTGTCCCTCCTTAGTACATGCACAACAACGTTCCTCAGTTGAAACCTCAAGCACCATTATTCCACAAGCATGCTGCCATTCAGGCTTTCGGCGCAAATAAAAGAATAATTCCACATACGGCAGTTCATCATATTTTCCTTCCCGCTTAAAGAATAGCATCAATTGTAAAATTGTATTATATTGCAATGTTCCATTCTCAGGCCAAGTTTCTTGGTCCTCTAGCTTATACTGTGGCCACCAAATATTACAATAATCAATCAGCTTTCCTTTCCGCATTTCTTGACCAAAACCTCCCTCTTTCCAGTGTGCTAGCAAACACCCCAGCGGGGATGTCCGCGGGATAGGTACATCTTTTCCCAGAATTCCTTTGATCTTTTTCATTTTGAGCTTATGATACAAACCCAAAAGCTGCCAGAGCAGCAGCACACTTTCCCAGAAGCTGCCGGAGCAGCAGTACACTCTCCCAAAAGCTGCCGGAGCAGCAGCGTGCTCTCCCAGAAGCTGCCGGAGCAGCAGCACGCTTTCCCAAAAGCTGCCGGAGCAGCAGCATGCTCTCCCAAAAGCTGCCGGAGCAGCAGCACGCTTTCCCAAAAGCTGCCGGAGCAGCAGCGTGCTCTCCCAAAAGCTGCCGGAGCAGCAGCACGCTTTCCCAAAAGCTGCCGGAGCAGCAGCACACTCTCCCAGAAGCTGCCGGAGCAGCAGCACGCTCTCCCAAAAGCTGCCGGAGCAGCAGCGTGCTCTCCCAAAAGCTGCCGGAGCAGCAGCACGCTTTCCCAGAAGCTGCCGGAGCAGCAGCGTGCTTACTACATACCAATAATACCAAGTGCTGACCCTTCAGCACAAACCAATACAATTACCAATACCAAACCACCAATGCCGAACCTGCAGAGGTTTCGCTCTGTCTAACGGACGGCGCCTAGGCTTACCCCGGGAGCTCCCTGCCCAACCGAGCGTGGCTTTCGCCGCGTCTGACCGGCAGGCTTTCCCAACCAAATCGGTACCGAATACCCAAAGTTGAAAGCACCTTTGCTTACCACTCCAGTGGTACGTCGTGAGCAGCGGAGGTCGGTCGTGGTCGACTGCTCCCCGAGAATCCCTCGGTGCCGGCTGGAGCGAAACCGAGACACGAGCCGCCTCAGCAGTGCCCACGCTGTCCCACCCGGGTCGCCAAAATGTTAGCGTAGCAACCACATAACCACCAAGTGATTATATGAAGGTGCTTTATTCAGCGCTGGAAGCCGGGGCAGGTGCCCAAATCTGGCTTCCAGTCCCGTTACTTCCCAGCCGTTATTTATACATACAATATTGCGTCAGGTATACATATTCATTACAGGTTGCAACATCAGCCTCGCTTTTCATTCTAATTAGCTCCCCTCCCCTTTGCACATGCGTGGCGCACTCTGGTGGTCGTCCAGGTGGTCGTCCAGATGAAGTAAGGAGTCTTCCTCTCCGCTAAACTTTTCACCTTTCTTACTCGACGCATGCTCCCTCCGCTTCTTGGTTCTGCTTCAACTCATTTCATCATTTCCAGGCCCTTATCCAAGGTCAGGTTGTACCTGTTCCCTCCCAAGGTTCCCCTTCAATGATTCTTTTGATTGTTCAATGTACTCCCTAAGTATCCAGTATACATAGATTAATTGATAATGTAAGTACATTTGGCAATGCTTAATTATACTGATAGGTCCCATTACCTAAGAGACATTAGTAAAACATCCATTCGATTCTCCCCAACACTAACACAGAGACTGCACTGGCACCACTGGGGATGCAGTGCAGTGAGTCCAGAGAGGGCACTGGCACCACTGGGGATGCAGCGCAGTGACTCCAGAGAGTGCACTGGCACCACTGGGGATGCACTGCAGTGAGTCCAGAGAGTGCACTGGCACCACTGGGGATGCAGAGCAGTGAGTCCAGAGAGTGCACTGGCACCACCTGGGATGCAGTGCAGTGAGTCCAGAGAGGGCACTGGCACCACTGGGGATGCACTGCAGTGAGTCCAGAGAGGGCACTGGCACCACTGGGGATGCAGTGCAGTGAGTCCAGAGAGTGCACTGTCACCACTGGGGATGCAGTGCAGTGACTCCAGAGAGTGCACTGGCACCACTGGAGTTGCAGTGCAGTGAGTCCAGAGAGTGCACTGGAACCAGTGGGGATGCAGCGCAGTGAGTCCAGAGAGTCCACTGGCATCACTGGGGATGCAGTGCAGTGAGTCCAGAGAGTGCACTGGCACCACTGGGGATGCACTGCAATGAGTCCAGAGAGTGCACTGGCACCAATAGCAACGCAGTGCAGTGAGTCCAGAGAGTGCCTTGGCACCACTGGGGATGCAGTGCAGTGAGTCCAGAGAGTACCCCGGCAGCACTGGGGATGCAGTGCAGTGATTCCAGAGAGTGCACTGGCACCACTGGGGATGCAGTGCCGTTGGTCCAGAGAGTGCACTAGCACCACTGGGGATGCACTGCAGTGAGTCCAGAGTGTGCACTGGCACCACTGGGGATGCAGTGCAGTGAGTCCAGAGAGTGCACTGTCAGCACTGGGGATGCAGTGCTGTGAGTCCAGAGAGTGCACTGACACCACTGGGGATGCACTGCAGTGAGTTCAGAGAGTGCAGTGGCACCACTGGGGTGCAGTGCAGTGAGTCCAGAGAGTGCACTGTCAGCACTGGGGATGCAGTGCAGTGAGTCCATACAGTGCACTGGCACCAACTGGAGCTGCACTGCTGTGAGTCCAGAGAGTGCACTGGCACCACTGGGGATGCACTGCAATGAGTCCAGAGACTTCACAGGCACCACTGGGGATGCAGTACAGTGAGTCCAGAGAGTGCACTGGCACCACTGGGGATTCAGTTCAGTGAGTCCAGAGAGTGAACTGGCACCACTGGGGATGTAGTGCAGTGAGTCCAGAGAGTGCACTGGCACCTCTGGGGATGCACCCCGGTGACTCCAGAGAGTGCACTGGCACCACTGGGGATGCACCCCGGCAAGTCCAGAGAGTGCACTGTCACCACTGGGGATGCAGTGCAGTGAGTCCAGAGAGTGCACTGGCACCACTGGGGATGCAGTGCAGTGAGTCCAGAGAGTGCAGTGGCACCAGTGGGGATGCAGTGCAGTGAGTCCAGAGAGTGCACTGGTACCACTGGGGATGCAGTGCAGTGAGTCCAGAGAGTGCACTGGTACGATTGGGGATGCACTGCAGTGAGTCCAGAGAGTGCACTGGCACCACTGGGGATGCAGTTCACTGAGTCCAGAGAGTGCCCCGGCACCACTGGGAATGCAGTGCAGTGAGTCCAGAGAGTGCAGTGGCACCACAGGGGATGCAGTGCAGTGAGTCCAAAGAGTGCACTGGCACCATTGGGGATGCACTGCAGTGAGTCCAGAGAGTGCAGTGGCACCACTGGGGATGCACTGCTGTGAGTCCTGAGATTGCACTGGCACCACTGGGGATGCACTGCAATGAGTCCAGAGACTTCACAGGCACCACTGGGGATGCAGTACAGTGAGTCCAGAGAGTGCACTGGCACCACTGGGGATTCAGTTCAGTGAGTCCAGAGAGTGAACTGGCACCACTGGGGATGTAGTGCAGTGAGTCCAGAGAGTGCACTGGCACCTCTGGGGATGCACCCCGGTGACTCCAGAGAGTGCACTGGCACCACTGGGGATGCACCCCGGCAAGTCCAGAGAGTGCACTGTCACCACTGGGGATGCAGTGCAGTGAGTCCAGAGAGTGCACTGGCACCACTGGGGATGCAGTGCAGTGAGTCCAGAGAGTGCAGTGGCACCAGTGGGGATGCAGTGCAGTGAGTCCAGAGAGTGCACTGGTACCACTGGGGATGCAGTGCAGTGAGTCCAGAGAGTGCACTGGTACGATTGGGGATGCACTGCAGTGAGTCCAGAGAGTGCACTGGCACCACTGGGGATGCAGTTCACTGAGTCCAGAGAGTGCCCCGGCACCACTGGGAATGCAGTGCAGTGAGTCCAGAGAGTGCAGTGGCACCACAGGGGATGCAGTGCAGTGAGTCCAAAGAGTGCACTGGCACCATTGGGGATGCACTGCAGTGAGTCCAGAGAGTGCAGTGGCACCACTGGGGATGCAGTGCGGTGAGTCCAGAGAGTGCACTGGCACCACTGGGGATGCAGTGCGGTGAGTCCAGAGAGTGCACTGGCACCACTGGGGATGCACCCCGTTGAGTCCAGAGAGTGCACTGGCACCACTCTGGATGCACCCCGGCAAGTCCAGAGAGTGCACTGTCACCACAGGGGATGCAGTGCAGTGAGTCCAGTGAGTGCACTGGCACCACTGGGGATGCAGTGCAGTGAGTCCAGAGAGTGCACTGGTACCACTGGGGATGCAGTGCAGTGAGTCCAGAGAGTGCACTGGCACCACTGGATATGCACTGCAGTGAGTCCAGAGAGTCCACTGGCACCACTGGGGATGCAGTGCAATGAGTCCAGAGAGTGCACTGGCACCACTGGGGATGCAGTGCAGTGAGACCAGAGATTACAGTGGCAGCACTGGGGATGGAGTGCAGTGAGTCCAGAGAGTGCACTGGTACGATTGGTGATGCAGTGCAGTGAGTCCAGAGAGTGCACTGGCACCACTGGGGATGCAATGCAGTGAGTCCAGAGAGTGCACTGGCACCACTGGGATGCAGTGCAGTGACTCAAGAGAGTGCACTGGCACCACTGGGGATGCAGTGCAGTGAGCGCAGAGAGTGCACTGGCACCACTGGGGATGCAGTGCAGTGAGTCCAGAGAGTGCACTGGCACCACTGGGGATGCATTCCGGCAAGTCCAGAGAGTGCACTCTGTGGACTCACTGAAGTGCATCCCCCAGTGGTGCCATTGCACTCTCCGGACTCACTGCACTGCATCCCCAGTGGTGCCAGTGCACTCACTGGACTCACTGCAGTGCATCCCCAGTGGTGCCAGTGCACCCACTGGACTCACTGTACAGCATCAACAGTGGTGCCAGTGCACTCTCTGGACTCACTGCACTGCATCCCCAGTGGTGCCAGTGCACTCTCTGGACTCACTGCAGTGCATCCCCAGTGGTGCCACTGCACTCTCTGGACTCACCGCACTGCATCCCCAGTGGTGTCACTGCACTCTCTGGACTCACCGGGGTGCATCCCCAGTGGTGCCAGTGCACTCTCTGGACTCACTGCAGTGCATCACCAGTGGTGCCAGTGCACTCTCTGGCCTCACTGGACTGCATTCCCAGTGGTGCCAGTGCACTCTCTGGACTCACGGCAGTGCATCTCCAGTGGTTTTGATTGTTCAATGTACTTCCTAAGTATCCAGTATACATAGATTAATTGATAATGTAAGTACATTTGGCAATGCTTAATTATACTGATAGGTCCCATTACCTAAGAGACATTAGTAAAACATCCATTCGATTCTCCCCAACACTAACACAGAGACTGCACTGGCACCACTGGGGATGCAGTGCAGTGAGTCCAGAGAGGGCACTGGCACCACTGGGGATGCAGCGCAGTGACTCCAGAGAGTGCACTGGCACCACTGGGGATGCACTGCAGTGAGTCCAGAGAGTGCACTGGCACCACTGGGGATGCAGAGCAGTGAGTCCAGAGAGTGCACTGGCACCACCTGGGATGCAGTGCAGTGAGTCCAGAGAGGGCACTGGCACCACTGGCGATGCACTGCAGTGAGTCCAGAGAGTGCACTGGCACCACTGGGGATGCACTGCAGTGAGTCCAGAGAGTGCACTGGCACCACTGGGGATGCAGTGCAGTGAGTCGAGAGAGTGCACTGTCACCACTGGTGATGCAGTGCAGTGACTCCAGAGAGTGCACTGGCACCACTGGAGTTGCAGTGCAGTGAGTCCAGAGAGTGCACTGGAACCAGTGGGGATGCAGCGCAGTGAGTCCAGAGAGTGCACTGGCACCACTGGGGATGCACTGCAGTGAGTCCAGAGAGTGCAGTGGCACCACTGGGGATGCAGTGCACTGAGTCCAGAGAGTACACAGGCACCACTGGGGATGCAGTGCAGTGAGTCCAGAGAGTGCACTGTCAGCACTGGGGATGCAGTGCAGTGAGTCCATACAGTGCACTGGCACCAACTGGAGCTGCACTGCTGTGAGTCCTGAGATTGCACTGGCACCACTGGGGATGCACTGCAATGAGTCCAGAGACTTCACAGGCACCACTGGGGATGCAGTACAGTGAGTCCAGAGAGTGCACTGGCACCACTGGGGATTCAGTTCAGTGAGTCCAGAGAGTGAACTGGCACCACTGGGGATGTAGTGCAGTGAGTCCAGAGAGTGCACTGGCACCTCTGGGGATGCACCCCGGTGACTCCAGAGAGTGCACTGGCACCACTGGGGATGCATCCCGGCAAGTCCAGAGAGTGCACTGTCACCACTGGGGATGCAGTGCAGTGAGTCCAGAGAGTGCACTGGCACCACTGGGGATGCAGTGCAGTGAGTCCAGAGAGTGCAGTGGCACCAATGGGGATGCAGTGCAGTGAGTCCAGAGAGTGCACTGGTACCACTGGGGATGCAGTGCAGTGAGTCCAGAGAGTGCACTGGTACGATTGGGGATGCACTGCAGTGAGTCCAGAGAGTGCACTGGCACCACTGGGTATGCACTGCAGTCAGTCCAGAGAGTGCACTGGCACCACTGGGGATGCAATGCAGTGAGTCCAGAGAGTGCACTGGCACCACTGGGGATGAACCCCGGAAAGTCCAGAGAGTGCACTGGCACCACTTGGGATGCAGCGCACTGAGTCCAGAGAGTGCACTGGCACCACTGGGGATGCAGTGCAGTGAGTCCAGAGAGTGCACTGGCACCACTGGGGATGCAGTGCAGTGAGTCCAGAGAGTGCACTGGTACGTTTGGGGATGCACTGCAGTGAGTAAAGAGAATGCACTGGCACCTTTGGGTTTGCACTGCAGTGAGTCCAGAGAGTGCACTGGCACCACTGGGGATGCAGTGCAGTGAGTCCAGAGAGTGCACTGGCACCACTGGGGATGCAGTGCAGTGAGTCCAGAGAGTGCACTGGCACCACTGGGGATGCAGTGCAGTGAGTCCAGAGAGGGCACTGGCACCACTGGGGATGCAGCGCAGTGACTCCAGAGAGTGCACTGGCACCACTGGGGATGCACTGCAGTGAGTCCAGAGAGTGCACTGGCACCACTGGTGATGCAGAGCAGTGAGTCCAGAGAGTGCACTGGCACCACCTGGGATGCAGTGCAGTGAGTCCAGAGAGGGCACTGGCACCACTGGCGATGCACTGCAGTGAGTCCAGAGAGTGCACTGGCACCACTGGGGATGCACTGCAGTGAGTCCAGAGAGTGCACTGGCACCACTGGGGATGCAGTGCAGTGAGTCGAGAGAGTGCACTGTCACCACTGGTGATGCAGTGCAGTGACTCCAGAGAGTGCACTGGCACCACTGGAGTTGCAGTGCAGTGAGTCCAGAGAGTGCACTGGAACCAGTGGGGATGCAGCGCAGTGAGTCCAGAGAGTGCACTGGCACCACTGGGGATGCACTGCAGTGAGTCCAGAGAGTGCAGTGGCACCACTGGGGATGCAGTGCACTGAGTCCAGAGAGTACACAGGCACCACTGGGGATGCAGTGCAGTGAGTCCAGAGAGTGCACTGTCAGCACTGGGGATGCAGTGCAGTGAGTCCATACAGTGCACTGGCACCAACTGGAGCTGCACTGCTGTGAGTCCTGAGATTGCACTGGCACCACTGGGGATGCACTGCAATGAGTCCAGAGACTTCACAGGCACCACTGGGGATGCAGTACAGTGAGTCCAGAGAGTGCACTGGCACCACTGGGGATTCAGTTCAGTGAGTCCAGAGAGTGAACTGGCACCACTGGGGATGTAGTGCAGTGAGTCCAGAGAGTGCACTGGCACCTCTGGGGATGCACCCCGGTGACTCCAGAGAGTGCACTGGCACCACTGGGGATGCATCCCGGCAAGTCCAGAGAGTGCACTGTCACCACTGGGGATGCAGTGCAGTGAGTCCAGAGAGTGCACTGGCACCACTGGGGATGCAGTGCAGTGAGTCCAGAGAGTGCAGTGGCACCAATGGGGATGCAGTGCAGTGAGTCCAGAGAGTGCACTGGCACCACTGGGGATGCAGTGCAGTGAGTCCAGAGAGTGCACTGGTACGATTGGGGATGCACTGCAGTGAGTCCAGAGAGTGCACAGGCACCACTGGGTATGCACTGCAGTCAGTCCAGAGAGTGCACTGGCACCACTGGGGATGCAATGCAGTGAGTCCAGAGAGTGCACTGGCACCACTGGGGATGAACCCCGGAAAGTCCAGAGAGTGCACTGGCACCACTTGGGATGCAGCGCACTGAGTCCAGAGAGTGCACTGGCACCACTGGGGATGCAGTGCAGTGAGTCCAGAGAGTGCACTGGCACCACTGGGGATGCACCCCGGTGAGTCCAGAGAGTGCACTGGCACCACTGGGGATGCAGTGCAGTGAGTCCAGAGAGTGCACTGGTACGTTTGGGGATGCACTGCAGTGAGTAAAGAGAATGCACTGGCACCTTTGGGTTTGCACTGCAGTGAGTCCAGAGAGTGCACTGGCACCACTGGGGATGCAGTGCAGTGAGTCCAGAGAGTGCACTGGCACCACTGGGGATGCAGTGCAGTGAGTCCAGAGAGTGCACTGGCACCACTGGGGATGCAGTGCAGTGAGTCCAGAGAGTGCACTGGCACCACTGGGGATGCAGTGCAGTGAGTAAAGAGAGTGCACTGGCACCACTGTGGATGCAGTGCAGTGAGTCCAGAGAGTGCACTGGCACCACTGTGGATGGACTGCAGTGAGTCCAGAGAGTGCACTGGCACCACTGGGGATGCAGTGCAGTGAGTCCAGAGAGTGCACTGGCACCACTGGGGATGCACTGCAGTGAGTCCAGAGAGTGCACTGGCACCACTGGGGATGCACTGCAGTGAGTCCAGAGAGTGCACTGGCACCATTGGGATGCAGTGCAGTGAGTCCAGAGAGTGCACTGGCACCACTGGGGATGCACTGCAGTGAGTCCAGAGAGTGCACTGGCACCACAGGGATGCAGTGCACTGAGTCCACAGAGTGCACTGGCACCACAGGGGATACACTGCAGTGAGTCCAGAGAGTGCACTGGCACCACTGGGGATGCAGTGCCGTGAGTGCAGAGAGTGCACTAGCACCGCTGCGGTTGCACCCCGGTGTTTTCAGAGAGTGCACTGGCACCACTGGGGATGCAGTGCAGTGAGTCCAGAGAGTGCACTGGCACCACGGGGGATGCAGTGCAGTGAGTCCAGAGAGTGCACTGGCACCACTGGGGATGCAGTGCAGTGAGTCCAGAGAGTGCACTGGCACCTTGGGGATGCAGTTCAGTGAGTCCAGAGAGTGCAGTGGCACCACTGTGGATGCACTGCAGTGACTCCAGAGAGTGCACTGGCACCACTGGTGATGCACTGCAATGAGTCCAGAGAGCCACTGGCACCACTGGGGATGCAGTGCATTTAGTCCAGAGAGTGAACTGGCACCACTGGCGATGCAGTGCACTGAGTCCAGAGAGGGCACTGTCAGCAATGGGGATGCAGTGCAGTGAGTCCAGAGAGTGCACTGGCACCAGTGGGGATGCAGTGCAGTGAGACCAGAGACTTCACAGGCACCACTGTGGATGCAGTGCAGTGAGTCCAGAGAGTGCACTGGCACCACTGGGGATGCAGTGCAGTGAGTGCAGAGAGTGCACTGGCACAAAAGGGAATGCACTGCAGTGAGTCCAGAGAGTGCACTGGCACCACTGGGGATGCACTGCAGTGAGTCCAGAGAGTGCACTGGCACCACTGGGGATGCACTGCAGTGAGTCCAGAGAGTGCAGTGGCACCACTGGGGATGCAGTGCACTGAGTCCAGAGAGTACACAGGCACCACTGGGGATGCAGTGCAGTGAGTCCAGAGAGTGCACTGTCAGCACTGGGGATGCAGTGCAGTGAGTCCATACAGTGCACTGGCACCAACTGGAGCTGCACTGCTGTGAGTCCTGAGATTGCACTGGCACCACTGGGGATGCACTGCAATGAGTCCAGAGACTTCACAGGCACCACTGGGGATGCAGTACAGTGAGTCCAGAGAGTGCACTGGCACCACTGGGGATTCAGTTCAGTGAGTCCAGAGAGTGAACTGGCACCACTGGGGATGCACCTCGGCAAGTCCAGAGAGTGCACTGTCACCACTGGGGATGCAGTGCAGTGAGTCCAGAGAGTGCACTGGCACCACTGGGGATGCAGTGCAGTGAGTCCAGAGAGTGCACTGGCACCAGTGGGGATGCAGTGCAGTGAGTCCAGAGAGTGCACTGGTACCACTGGGGATGCAGTGCAGTGAGTCCAGAGAGTGCACTGGTACGATTGGGGATGCACTGCAGTGAGTCCAGAGAGTGCACTGGCACCACTGGGTATGCACTGCAGTCAGTCCAGAGAGTGCACTGGCACCACTGGGGATGCAATGCAGTGAGTCCAGAGAGTGCACTGGCACCACTGGGGATGAACCCCGGAAAGTCCAGAGAGTGCACTGGCACCACTTGGGATGCAGCGCACTGAGTCCAGAGAGTGCACTGGCACCACTGGTGATGCAGTGCAGTGAGTCCAGAGAGTGCACTGGCACCACTGGGGATGCACCCCGGTGAGTCCAGAGAGTGCACTGGCACCACTGGGGATGCAGTGCAGTGAGTCCAGAGAGTGCACTGGCACCACTGGGGATGCAGTGCAGTGAGTCCAGAGAGTGCACTGGCACCACTGGGGGTGCAGTGCAGTGAGTCCAGAGAGTGCACTGGCACCACTGGGGATGCAGTGCAGTGAGTCCAGAGAGTGCACTGGCACCACTGGGGATGCAGTGCAGTGAGTCCAGAGAGTGCACTGGCACCACTGGGGATGCACTGCAGTGAGTCCAGAGAGTGCACTGGCACCACTGGGATGCAGTGCAGTGAGTCCAGAGAGTGCACTGGCACCACTGGGATGCAGTGCACTGAGTCCACAGAGTGCACTGGCACCACAGGGGATGCACTGCAGTGAGTCCAGAGAGTGCACTGGCACCACTGGGGATGCACTGCCGTGAGCGCAGAGAGTGCACTGGCACCGCTGCGGTTGCACCCCGGTGTTTTCAGAGAGTGCAGTGGCACCACTAGGGATGCAGTGCACTGAGTCCAGAGAGGGCACTGTCAGCAATGGGGATGCAGTGCAGTGAGTCCAGAGACTTCACAGGCACCACTGGGGATGCAGTGCAGTGAGTCCAGAGAGTGCACTGGCACCACTGGGGATGCAGTGCAGTGAGTCCTGAGAGTGCAATGGCACCACAGGGGATGCACTGCAGTGAGTCCAGAGAGTGCACTGGCACCACTGGAGATGCAATGCAGTGAGTCCAGAGAGTGCACTGGCACCACTGTGGATGCACTGCAGTGAGTCCAGAGAGTGCACTGGCAGCACTGGGGATGCACTACTGTGAGTCCTGAGATTGCACTGGCACCACTGGGATGCACTGCAGTGAGTCCAGAGACTTCACAGGCACCACTGGGGATGCAGTGCAGTGAGTCCAGAGAGTGCACTGGCACCACTGGGGATTCAGTTCCTTGAGTCCAGAGAGTGAACTGGCACCACTGGGGATGTAGAGCAGTGAGTCCAGAGAGTGCACTGGCATCTCTGGGGTTGCACCCCGGTGACTCCAGAGAGTGCACTGGCACCACTGGGGATGCACCCCGGCAAGTCCAGAGAGTGCACTGTCACCACTGGGGATGCAGTGCAGTGAGTCCAGAGAGTGCACTGGCACCACTGGGGATGCAGTGCAGTGAGTCCAGAGAGTGCACTGGCACCACTGGGGATGCAGTGCAGTGAGTCCAGAGAGTGCACTGGTACCACTGGGGATGCACTGCAGTGAGTCCAGAGAGTGCACTGGCACCACTGGGGATGCACTGCAGTGAGACCAGAGGTTGCAGTGGCACCACTGGGGATGCAGTGCAGTGAGTCCAGAGAGTGCACTGGTACGATTGGGGATGCACTGCGGTGAGTCCAGAGAGTGCACTGGCACCACTGGGGATGCACTGCAGTGAGTCCAGAGAGTGCACTGGCACCACTGCGGATGCAATGCAGTGAGTCCAGAGAGTGCACTGGCACCACTGGGGATGCACCCCGGTGAGTCCAGAGAGTGCACTGGCACCACTGGGGATGCAGCGCACTGAGTCCAGAGAGTGCACTGGCACCATTGGGGATGCAGTGCAGTGAGTCCAGAGAGTGCACTGGCACCACTGGGGATGCACTGCAGTGAGTCCAGAGAGTGCACTGGCACCACTGGGGTTGCACTGGAGGGAGTCCAGGGAGTGCACTGGCACCACTGGGGATGCACTGCAGTGAGTCCAGAGAGTGCACTGGCACCACTGGGGATGCACTGCAGTGACTCCAGAGAGTGCACTGGCACCACTGGGGATGCACTGCAGTGAGTCCGGATGTTAGCCTAGCAACCACATAATTACCAAGTGATTATATGAAGGTGCTTTATTCAGCGCTGGAAGCCGGGGCAGGTGCCCAAATCTGGCTTCAAGTCCCGTTACTTCCCAGCCATTATTTATACATACAATATTGCGTCAGGTATACATATTCATTACAGGTTGCAACAGCAGCCTCTCTTTTCATTCTAATTAGCTCCCCTCCCCTTTGCACATGCGTGGCGCACTCTGGTGGTCGTCCAGATGAAGTAAGGAGTCTTCCTCTCCGCTAAACTTTTCACCTTTCTTACTCGACGCGTGCTCCCTCCGTTTCTTGGTTCTGCTTCAACTCATTTCATCATTTCCAGGCCCTTATCCAAGGTCAGGTTGTACCTGTTCCCTCCCAAGGTTCCCCTTCAATGATTCTTTTGATTGTTCAATGTACTCCCTAAGTATCCAGTATACATAGATTAATTGATAATGTAAGTACATTTGGCAATGCTTAATTATACTGTAGGTCCCATTACCTAAGAGACATTAGTAAAATATCCATTCGATTCTCCCCAACACTAACACAGAGACTGCACTGGCAGCACTGGGGATGCACCCCGGCAAGTCCAGAGAGTGCACTGGCACCACTGGGGATGCACTGCCGTGAGTCCAGAGAGTGCACTGGCACCACTGGGGATGCAGTGCAGTGAGTCAGAGAGTGCACTGGCACCACTGGGGATGCAGTACAGTGAGTCCAGAGAGTGCACTGACACCAATGGGGATGCAGTGCAGTGAGTAAAGAGAGTGCACTGGCACCACTGGGGATGCAGTGCAGTGAGTCCAGAGAGTGCACTGGCACCACTGGGGATGCAGTGCAGTGAGCTCAGAGAGTGCACTGGCACCACTGGGGATGCAGTGCGGTGTGTCCAGAGAGTGCACTGGCACCACTGGGGATGCAGTGCAGTGAGTCCACAGAGGGCACTGGCACCACTGGGGATGCAGTGTAGTGAGTAAAGAGAGTGCACTGGCACCACTGGGGATGCACTGCAGTGAGTCCAGAGAGTGCACTGGCACCACTGGGGATGCACTGCAATGAGTCCAGAGAGTGCACTGGCACCACTGGGGATGCACCCCGGCAAGTCCAGAGAGTGCACTGTCACCACTGGGGATGCAGTGCAGTGAGTCCAGAGAGTGCACTGGCACCACTGGGGACGCAGTGCAGTGAGTCCAAAGACTGCACTGGCACCACTGGGGATGCAGTGCAGTGAGTCCAGAGAGGGCACTGGCACCACTGGCGATGCACTGCAGTGAGTCCAGAGAGTGCACTGGCACCACTGGGGATGCACTGCAGTGAGTCCAGAGAGTGCACTGGCACCACTGGGGATGCAGAGCAGTGAGTCCAGAGAGTGCACTGTCACCACTGGTGATGCAGTGCAGTGACTCCAGAGAGTGCACTGGCACCTCTGGAGTTGCAGTGCAGTGAGTCCAGAGAGTGCACTGGAACCAGTGGGGATGCAGCGCAGTGACTCCAGAAAGTGCACTGGCACCACTGGGGATGCAGTGCAGTGAGTCCAGAGAGTGCCTTGGCACCACTGGGGATGCAGTGCAGTGAGTCCAGAGAGTACCCCGGCAGCACTGGGGATGCAGTGCAGTGATTCCAGAGAGTGCACTGGCACCACTGGGGATGCAGTGCCGTTGGTCCAGAGAGTGCACTAGCACCACTGGGGATGCACTGCAGTGAGTCCAGAGTGTGCACTGGCACCCCTGGGGATGCAGTGCAGTGAGTCCAGAGAGTGCACTGGCACCACTGGGGATGCAGTGCTGTGAGTCCAGAGAGTGCACTGGCACCACTGGGGATGCACCCCCGTGAGTCCAGAGAGTGCACTGGCACAGCTGGGGATGTAGTGCAGTGAGTCCACAGAGGGCACTGGCACCACTGGGGATGCAGTGCAGTGAGTGCACAGAGTGCCCCGGCACCACTGGGGATGCAGTGCAGTGAGTCCAGAGAGTACAGTGGCACCACTGGGGATGCAGTGCAGTGAGTCCAAAGAGTGCACTGGCACCACTGGGGATGCACTGCAGTGAGTCCAGAGAGTGCACTGGCACCACTGGGGATGCAGTTCAGTGACTCCAGAGAGTGCACTGGCACCACTGGGGATGCAGTGCAGTGAGCTCAGAGAGTGCACTGGCACCACTGGGGATGCAGTGCAGTGAGTCCGGAGAGTGCACTGGCACCACTGGGGATGCAGTGCAGTGAGTCCAGAGAGTGCACTGTCAGCACTGGGGATGCACTGCAGTGAGTCCAGAGAGTGCACTGGCACCTCTGGGGATGCAGTGCGGTGAGTCCAGAGAGTGCACTGGCACCACTGAGGATGCAGTGCAGTGAGTCCAGAGAGGTCACTGGCACCACTGGGGATGCAGTGCAGTGAGTCCAGAGAGTGCACTGGCACCACTGGGGATGCACCCCGGCAAGTCCAGACAGTGCACTGGCACCACTGGGGATGCACTGCAGTGAGACGAGAGGTTGCAGTGGCACCACTGGGGATGCAGTGCAGTGAGACCAGAGAGTGCACTGGCACCACTGGGGATGCAGTGCAGTGAGTCCAAAGAGTGCACTGGCACCATTGGGGATGCACTGCAGTGAGTCCAGAGAGTGAACTGGCACCACTGGGGATGCAGTGCAGAGAGTCCACAGAGTGCACTGGCACCACTGGGGATGCAGTGCAGTGAGCTCAGAGAGTGCACTGGCACCACTGGGGATGCAGTGCAATGAGTCCAGAGAGGTCACTGGCACCACTGGGGATGCAGTGCAGTGAGTCCAGAGAGTGCACTGGCACCACTGGGGATGCACCCCGGTGACTCCAGAGAGTGCACTGGCACACTGGGGATGCACTGCAGTGAGTCCATAGAGTGCACTGGCACCACTGGGGATGCACTGCAGTGAGACCAGAGAGTTCACTGTCACCACTGGGGATGCAGTGCAGTGAGTCCAGAGTGTGCAGTGGCACCACTGGGGATGCACTGCAGTGAGTCCAGAGAGTGCACTGGCACCACTGGGGATGCAGCGCAGTGAGTCCAGAGAGTGCACTGGCACCACTGGGGATGCAGTGCAGTGAGTCCAGAGTGTGCACTGGCACCACTGGGGATGCACTGCAGTGAGTCCAGGGAGTGCACTGGCACCACTGGGGATGCACTGCAGTGAGTCCAGAGAGTGCATTGGCACCACTGGGGATGCACTGCAGTGACTCCAGAGAGTGCACTGGTACCACTGGGGATGCACTGTAGTGAGTCCAGATGTTAGCGTAGCAACCACATAATCACCAAGTGATTATATGAAGGTGCTTTATTCAGCGCTGGAAGCCGGTGCAGGTGCCCAAATCTGGCTTCCAGTCCCGTTACTTCCCAGCCGTTATTTATACATACAATATTGCGTCAGGTATACATATTCATTACAGGTTGCAACATCAGCCTCGCTTTTCATTCTAATTAGCTCCCCTCCCCTTTGCACATGCGTGGCGCACTCTGGTGGTCGTCCAGGTGGTCGTCCAGATGAAGTAAGGAGTCTTCCTCTCCGCTAAACTTTTCACCTTTCTTACTCGACGCATGCTCCCTCTGCTTCTTGGTTCTGCTTCAACTCATTTCATCATTTCCAGGCCCTTATCCAAGGTCAGGTTGTACCTGTTCCCTCCCAGGGTTCCCCTTCAATGATTCTTTTGATTGTTCAATGTACTCCCTAAGTATCCAGTATACATAGATTAATTGATAATGTAAGTACATTTGGCAATGCTTAATTATACTGATAGGTCCCATTACGTAAGAGACATTAGTAAAACATCCATTCGATTCTCCCCAACACTAACATTCCCCCCCCTTTGAAAATACTTCACTCATACCAAGAGCAAGTATTTTCATTACTGTTAGGTTGAATCAGGTTAGTAGAGGTTAGTGAGTATAACTTGATATAGAGATTAGTAAGTATAATCTTAACGCATCTTCGTTAGTCTACTATCTTATTGATTCCTCTATGCCTGCTTGTGAACGCTAGTACTATAGGATGGGGGTGGAGTAAGTGGGATAGGGTGTTCTGGGTGATTCCCAGTAACCTACTAACCTCCTTGACCACGTTGGCAATGAAATGTGGTCCCCTGTCTGAAGAAATACCCAACGGTACACCAAATCTAGGGATTATTTCCCGTAGTAACCATTTTACCGTTTCCTTTGCTTAGTTGGTGTGACAGGGAAGGGCCTCTGGCCATCCTGAAAAAGTATCAACCCCTACCAATCGGTATTTATAACCTCTTGCTTTAGGCAGTTCCACGAAGTCTATTTGCCAGTAATCTCCAGGCTCTATTCCAGCTCTAGTTCTTCCCATCTCAGCATGTTTCCTTGCTACCGGATTATTCTTTAAGCAAAGCTCACATTTTGACATTACTGACTTTGCCATTGTTAACGTGTGTACCGAGATGACACCTCGTTTCAAATAGGTCACCATTGCTTCTGCACCCCAGTGACATTCATTATGTTTTATTTGTAAGATTTCTCGCATTATTATAGGAGGTACTATGAGTTGTCCTGTCGTAGTCACATACCACCCGTCAGGATTCTTCTGGGCCTTCATCAAATTTGCAAGTCTCTCATCTTCCGCTGAATACTTTGGGTCTTTAGGTAATTTAAAACAAGAGAGGCCTACCTTCGATGGAATTAGAGCCATTACTTTCCATACTTCACGTGCAACCTTCCGGGCCGTCAAATCCGCCAGTCTGTTACCTTCTGCAATCTCTGACACCCCTCCTTGATGAGCTTTACAATGCATTATGGCCACCTGTTGGGGTTTCTGTACAGCTGTTATTAATTTCAATAGTTCTTCCTGGTATTTTATATTAGTCCCTTGTGAGGATAGCATTCCCCTTTCTTTCCATAATGCCCCATGTACGTGGACTACCCCGAATGCATATTTTGAATCTGTCCAAATATTCACGTTCTTACCCTCGCTTAGTTCCAGGGCTCGTGTCAGGGCGACTATTTCTGCTCGTTGGGCTGAAGTCCCCGGAGGTAGGGAATTTGCCTCAATCACTACCTTTGATGTAGTTGCCGCGTATCCTGCATAACGAGTCCCATTTTCCACAAAGCTGCTTCCATCCGTGAAAAGTTCCCAATCCGGTCTCCCCCGAGGCTGATCCTTTAAGTCTGTTCTGCTGGCATAGGTATGTTCGATGATCTCCACGCAATCATGACTGAGGTCTCCTTCCTCCGTAGTTGTTCCTAGAAACACTGCTGGGTTCAATAAGTTAGTAGTTCTTAAGATTACATCATCTTGCTCAGTTAGTATAGCTTGATATTTCATCATTCGGCTGGGCGATAGCCAATGGCCCCCCTTTTGCTCCAATACCGTAGTCACCATATGTGGCACGAACACTCAATTTGCTTCCCTAATGTGAGCTTCCTGGCTTCCTGTATTAAAAGGACTGTGGCTGCCACGGCCCTTAAACACGAGGGCCATCCAGCGCTTACTGCATCCAATTGTTTAGAAGAATACCCCACAGGTCTTTTCCAGCTCCCAAGTCGCTGGGTCAGTACTCCTAATGCCAATTGTTGTCTCTCATGCACAAACAGCTGGAAGTCCTTTGATAAGTCCGGGGCATGGCATTCTGTACCCCGACTTGTACCCAATCTTGCTATCTCTTCAGCCTCCTTATTCCATCCCCTGTGTTATAATCCCATTGGGGATCCTCGGTGGGGAAGTTTTGATCTAGATTTCCAAGCACTAATCCATTACGTATATCTTCTCGGGCTCTCTCTCTGGCTGCCCGCAATACCATGTCTTTTTCTGTCGAGTCCATCAAAGTATCCAGGATCACCTGGAGATCATCCCAATCGGGATTTTGGGTTTTAATTATCATTTTCATTACCCTAGCTACTTTATCTGGGTTTTCCCTGTAGGTGCCGGCTGCTTGTTTCCATATCATTAAATCCCCAGCTGAAAAAGGCACCTTAACATATACCGGTCCTTCTGTCCCCACTCCCTGCCTGAGGGGAGCGATTATTTTCCCTCCCTGTTCATTTATAGTTTCTCCTGCCCTTCGCTGTTGCCGGGTCCTATGTGACACAGGGGAGACTAAAGTCGGGGATTCTCCATCAGTAATGCTATCTTCCTTTTCTCTTTTCCCTCCCTGTCCTGGCTCTTCCGGCGGAGCCGACGGCGCAACTTCCAAATCAATATTTCCATTATTCATTTCCCCATAATACTTATTATTCTCTATTGCCTGATGCTGTATACAGTGTCCCTCCTTAGTACATGCACAACAACGTTCCTCAGTTGAAACCTCAAGCACCATTATTCCACAAGCATGCTGCCATTCAGGCTTTCGGCGCAAATAAAAGAATAATTCCACATACGGCAGTTCATCATATTTTCCTTCCCGCTTAAAGAATAGCATCAATTGTAAAATTGTATTATATTGCAATGTTCCATTCTCAGGCCAAGTTTCTTGGTCCTCTAGCTTATACTGTGGCCACCAAATATTACAATAATCAATCAGCTTTCCTTTCCGCATTTCTTGACCAAAACCTCCCTCTTTCCAGTGTGCTAGCAAACACCCCAGCGGGGATGTCCGCGGGATAGGTACATCTTTTCCCAGAATTCCTTTGATCTTTTTCATTTTGAGCTTATGATACAAACCCAAAAGCTGCCAGAGCAGCAGCACACTTTCCCAGAAGCTGCCGGAGCAGCAGTACACTCTCCCAAAAGCTGCCGGAGCAGCAGCGTGCTCTCCCAGAAGCTGCCGGAGCAGCAGCACGCTTTCCCAAAAGCTGCCGGAGCAGCAGCATGCTCTCCCAAAAGCTGCCGGAGCAGCAGCACGCTTTCCCAAAAGCTGCCGGAGCAGCAGCGTGCTCTCCCAAAAGCTGCCGGAGCAGCAGCACGCTTTCCCAAAAGCTGCCGGAGCAGCAGCACACTCTCCCAAAAGCTGCCGGAGCAGCAGCGTGCTCTCCCAGAAGCTGCCGGAGCAGCAGCACGCTCTCCCAAAAGCTGCCGGAGCAGCAGCGTGCTCTCCCAAAAGCTGCCGGAGCAGCAGCACGCTTTCCCAGAAGCTGCCGGAGCAGCAGCGTGCTTACTACATACCAATAATACCAAGTGCTGACCCTTCAGCACAAACCAATACAATTACCAATACCAAACCACCAATGCCGAACCTGCAGAGGTTTCGCTCTGTCTAACGGACGGCGCCTAGGCTTACCCCGGGAGCTCCCTGCCCAACCGAGCGTGGCTTTCGCCGCGTCTGACCGGCAGGCTTTCCCAACCAAATCGGTACCGAATACCCAAAGTTGAAAGCACCTTTGCTTACCACTCCAGTGGTACGTCGTGAGCAGCGGAGGTCGGTCGTGGTCGACTGCTCCCCGAGAATCCCTCGGTGCCGGCTGGAGCGAAACCGAGACACGAGCCGCCTCAGCAGTGCCCACGCTGTCCCACCCGGGTCGCCAAAATGTTAGCGTAGCAACCACATAACCACCAAGTGATTATATGAAGGTGCTTTATTCAGCGCTGGAAGCCGGGGCAGGTGCCCAAATCTGGCTTCCAGTCCCGTTACTTCCCAGCCGTTATTTATACATACAATATTGCGTCAGGTATACATATTCATTACAGGTTGCAACATCAGCCTCGCTTTTCATTCTAATTAGCTCCCCTCCCCTTTGCACATGCGTGGCGCACTCTGGTGGTCGTCCAGGTGGTCGTCCAGATGAAGTAAGGAGTCTTCCTCTCCGCTAAACTTTTCACCTTTCTTACTCGACGCATGCTCCCTCCGCTTCTTGGTTCTGCTTCAACTCATTTCATCATTTCCAGGCCCTTATCCAAGGTCAGGTTGTACCTGTTCCCTCCCAAGGTTCCCCTTCAATGATTCTTTTGATTGTTCAATGTACTCCCTAAGTATCCAGTATACATAGATTAATTGATAATGTAAGTACATTTGGCAATGCTTAATTATACTGATAGGTCCCATTACCTAAGAGACATTAGTAAAACATCCATTCGATTCTCCCCAACACTAACACAGAGACTGCACTGGCACCACTGGGGATGCAGTGCAGTGAGTCCAGAGAGGGCACTGGCACCACTGGGGATGCAGCGCAGTGACTCCAGAGAGTGCACTGGCACCACTGGGGATGCACTGCAGTGAGTCCAGAGAGTGCACTGGCACCACTGGGGATGCAGAGCAGTGAGTCCAGAGAGTGCACTGGCACCACCTGGGATGCAGTGCAGTGAGTCCAGAGAGGGCACTGGCACCACTGGGGATGCACTGCAGTGAGTCCAGAGAGGGCACTGGCACCACTGGGGATGCAGTGCAGTGAGTCCAGAGAGTGCACTGTCACCACTGGGGATGCAGTGCAGTGACTCCAGAGAGTGCACTGGCACCACTGGAGTTGCAGTGCAGTGAGTCCAGAGAGTGCACTGGAACCAGTGGGGATGCAGCGCAGTGAGTCCAGAGAGTCCACTGGCATCACTGGGGATGCAGTGCAGTGAGTCCAGAGAGTGCACTGGCACCACTGGGGATGCACTGCAATGAGTCCAGAGAGTGCACTGGCACCAATAGCAACGCAGTGCAGTGAGTCCAGAGAGTGCCTTGGCACCACTGGGGATGCAGTGCAGTGAGTCCAGAGAGTACCCCGGCAGCACTGGGGATGCAGTGCAGTGATTCCAGAGAGTGCACTGGCACCACTGGGGATGCAGTGCCGTTGGTCCAGAGAGTGCACTAGCACCACTGGGGATGCACTGCAGTGAGTCCAGAGTGTGCACTGGCACCACTGGGGATGCAGTGCAGTGAGTCCAGAGAGTGCACTGTCAGCACTGGGGATGCAGTGCTGTGAGTCCAGAGAGTGCACTGACACCACTGGGGATGCACTGCAGTGAGTTCAGAGAGTGCAGTGGCACCACTGGGGTGCAGTGCAGTGAGTCCAGAGAGTGCACTGTCAGCACTGGGGATGCAGTGCAGTGAGTCCATACAGTGCACTGGCACCAACTGGAGCTGCACTGCTGTGAGTCCAGAGAGTGCACTGGCACCACTGGGGATGCACTGCAATGAGTCCAGAGACTTCACAGGCACCACTGGGGATGCAGTACAGTGAGTCCAGAGAGTGCACTGGCACCACTGGGGATTCAGTTCAGTGAGTCCAGAGAGTGAACTGGCACCACTGGGGATGTAGTGCAGTGAGTCCAGAGAGTGCACTGGCACCTCTGGGGATGCACCCCGGTGACTCCAGAGAGTGCACTGGCACCACTGGGGATGCACCCCGGCAAGTCCAGAGAGTGCACTGTCACCACTGGGGATGCAGTGCAGTGAGTCCAGAGAGTGCACTGGCACCACTGGGGATGCAGTGCAGTGAGTCCAGAGAGTGCAGTGGCACCAGTGGGGATGCAGTGCAGTGAGTCCAGAGAGTGCACTGGTACCACTGGGGATGCAGTGCAGTGAGTCCAGAGAGTGCACTGGCACCACTGGGGATGCAGTTCACTGAGTCCAGAGAGTGCCCCGGCACCACTGGGAATGCAGTGCAGTGAGTCCAGAGAGTGCAGTGGCACCACAGGGGATGCAGTGCAGTGAGTCCAAAGAGTGCACTGGCACCATTGGGGATGCACTGCAGTGAGTCCAGAGAGTGCAGTGGCACCACTGGGGATGCAGTGCGGTGAGTCCAGAGAGTGCACTGGCACCACTGGGGATGCAGTGCGGTGAGTCCAGAGAGTGCACTGGCACCACTGGGGATGCACCCCGTTGAGTCCAGAGAGTGCACTGGCACCACTCTGGATGCACCCCGGCAAGTCCAGAGAGTGCACTGTCACCACAGGGGATGCAGTGCAGTGAGTCCAGTGAGTGCACTGGCACCACTGGGGATGCAGTGCAGTGAGTCCAGAGAGTGCACTGGTACCACTGGGGATGCAGTGCAGTGAGTCCAGAGAGTGCACTGGCACCACTGGATATGCACTGCAGTGAGTCCAGAGAGTCCACTGGCACCACTGGGGATGCAGTGCAATGAGTCCAGAGAGTGCACTGGCACCACTGGGGATGCAGTGCAGTGAGACCAGAGATTACAGTGGCAGCACAGGGGATGGAGTGCAGTGAGTCCAGAGAGTGCACTGGTACGATTGGTGATGCAGTGCAGTGAGTCCAGAGAGTGCACTGGCACCACTGGGGATGCAATGCAGTGAGTCCAGAGAGTGCACTGGCACCACTGGGATGCAGTGCAGTGACTCAAGAGAGTGCACTGGCACCACTGGGGATGCAGTGCAGTGAGCGCAGAGAGTGCACTGGCACCACTGGGGATGCAGTGCAGTGAGTCCAGAGAGTGCACTGGCACCACTGGGGATGCATTCCGGCAAGTCCAGAGAGTGCACTCTGTGGACTCACTGAAGTGCATCCCCCAGTGGTGCCATTGCACTCTCCGGACTCACTGCACTGCATCCCCAGTGGTGCCAGTGCACTCACTGGACTCACTGCAGTGCATCCCCAGTGGTGCCAGTGCACCCACTGGACTCACTGTACAGCATCAACAGTGGTGCCAGTGCACTCTCTGGACTCACTGCACTGCATCCCCAGTGGTGCCAGTGCACTCTCTGGACTCACTGCAGTGCATCCCCAGTGGTGCCACTGCACTCTCTGGACTCACTGCACTGCATCCCCAGTGGTGTCACTGCACTCTCTGGACTCACCGGGGTGCATCCCCAGTGGTGCCAGTGCACTCTCTGGACTCACTGCACTGGATCCCCAGTGGTGCCAGTGCACTATCTGGACTCACTGCAGTGCATCACCAGTGGTGCCAGTGCACTCTCTGGCCTCACTGGACTGCATTCCCAGTGGTGCCAGTGCACTCTCTGGACTCACGGCAGTGCATCTCCAGTGGTGACAGTGCACTCTCTGGACTCACTGCACTGCATCCCCAGTGGTGCCAGTGCACTCTCTGGACTCACGGGGGTGCATCCCCAGTGGTGCCACTGCACTCTCTGGACTCACTGCACTGCATCCCCAGTGGTGCCAGTGCACTCTCTGGACTCACTGCACTGCATCCCCAGTGGTTCCAGTGCACTCTCTGGACTCACTGCAGTGCATCCCCAAGGTTCCAGTGCACTCTCTGGACTCACTGCACTGCATCCCCAGTGGTGCCAGTGCACTCTCTGGACTCACTGCACTGCATCCCCAGTGGTGCCAGTGCACTCTGTGGACTGACTGCACTGCATCACCAGTGGTGCCAGTGCACTCTCTGGACTCACTGTACTGCATCTCCAGTGGTGCCAGTGTACTCTCTGCATTCACTGCAGTGCATCCACAGTGGTGCCAGTGCAATCTCTGGACTCACTGCACTGCATCCCCAGTGGTGCCAGTGCACTCTCTGGACTCATCGCATTGCATCCCCAGTGGAGCCAGTGCACTCTCTGGACTCACTGCACTGCATCCCCAGTGGTGCCAGTGCACTCTCTGGACTCACTGCACTGCATCCCCAGTGGTGCCAGTGCACTCTCTGGACTCACTGCACTGCATCCCCAGTGGTGCCAGTGAACTCTCTGGAGTCACTGCACTGCATCCCCAGTGGTGCCAGTGTACTCACTGCACTGCATCCCCAGTGGTGCCAGTGCACTCTCTGGACTCACTACAGTGCATCCCCAGTGGTGTCAGTGTACTCTCTGGACTCACTGCACTGCATCCCCAGTGGTGCCAGTGCACTCTCTGGAGTCACTGCAGTGCATCCCCAAGGTTCCAGTGCACTCTCTGGACTCACTGCACTGCATCCCCAGTGGTGCCAGTGCACTCTCTGGAGTCACTGCGCTGCATCCCCAGTGGTGCCAGTGCACTCTCTGGACTCACTGCAGTGCATCCCCAGTGGTGCCAGTGCACTCTCTGGACTCACTGCAGTGCATCCCCAAGGTGCCAGTGCACTCTCTGGACTCACTGCACTGCATCCCCAGTGGTGCCAGTGCACTCTCTGGACTCACTGCAGTGCATCCCCAGTGGTGCCAGTGCACTCTCTGGACTCACCGCACTGCATCCCCAGTGGTGCCAGTGCACTCTCTGGAGTCACTGCAGTGCATCCCCAGTGGTGCCAGTGTACTCTCTGAACTCACCGCACTGCATCCCCAGTGGTGCCAGTGCACTCTCTGGACTCACTGCACTGCATCCCCAGTGGTGCCAGTGCACTCTCTGGACTCACTGCATTGCATCCCCAGTGGTGCCAGTGCACTCTGTGGACTCACTGTACTGCATCTCCAGTGGTGCCAGTCTACTCTCTGGACTCACTGCACTGCATCCCCAGTGGTGCCAGTGCAATCTCTGGACTCACTGCACTGCATCCCCAGTTGTGCCAGTGCACTCTCTGGACTCATCGCATTGCATCCCCAGTGGTGCCAGTGCACTCTCTGGACTCACTGCACTGCATCCCCAGTGGTGCCAGTGCCCTCTGTGGACTCACTACAGTGCATCCCCAGTGGTGCCAGTGCACTCTCTGGACTCACTGCACTGCAACCCCAGTGGTGCCAGTGCACTCTCTGGACTCACTGCAGTGCACCCCCAGTGGTGCCAGTGCACTCTCTGGACTCACTGCAGTGCATCCCCAGTGGTGCCAGTGCACTCTCTGGACTCACTGCACTGCATCCCCAAGGTGCCAGTGCACTCTCTGGACTCACTGCAGTGCATCCCCAGTGGTGCCAGTGCACTCTCTGGACTCACTGCACTGCATCAACAGTGGTGCCAGTGCACTCTCTGGAGTCACTGCACTGCATCCACAGTGGTGCCAGTGCACTCTCTGGACTCACTGCAGTGCATCCCTTGTGGTGCCAGGGCACTCTCTGGACTCACTTCACTGCATCCCCAGTGGTGCCAGTGCACTCTCTGGACTCACTGCAGTGCATCCCCAGTGGTGCCAGTGCACTCTCTGCACTCATGCACTGCATCCCCTGTGGTGCCACTGCACTCTTTGCACTCACTGCAGTGCATGAACAGGGGTGCCAGTGCACTCTCTGGACTCACTGCACTGCATCCCCAGTGGTGCCAGTGCACTCTCTGGAGTCACTGCAGTGCATCCCCAAGGTTCCAGTGCACTCTCTGGACTCACTGCACTGCATCCCCAGTGGTGCCAGTGCACTCTCTGGACTCACTGCAGTGCATCCCCAGTGGTGCCAGTGCACTCTCTGGACTCACTGCACTGCATCCCCAGTTGTGCCAGTGCACTCTCTGGACTCACTGCAGTGCATCCCCAGTGGTGCCAGTGCACTCTCTGAACTCACTCCAGTGTATCCCCAGTGGTGTCAGTGCACTCTCTGGACTCACTGCAGTGCATCCCCAGTGGTGCCAGTGCAATCTCTGGACTCACTGCAGTGCATCCCCAGTGGTGCCAGTGCACTCTGTGGACTCACTGTACTGAATCTCCAGGGGTGCCAGTGTACTCTCTGCACTCACTGCACTGCATCCCCAGTGGTGCCAGTGCAATCTCTGGACTCACTGCACTGCATCCCCAGTGGTGCCAGTGCACTCTCAGGAGTCACTGCACTGCATCCCCAGTGGTGCCAGTGCACTCTCTGGACTCACTGCACTGCATCCCCAGTGGTGCCAGTGCACTCTCTGGACTCACTGCACTGCATCCCCAGTGGTGCCAGTGTACTCACTGCACTGCATCCCCAGTGGTGCCAGTGCACTCTCTCGACTCACTACAGTGCATCCCCAGTGGTGTCAGTGTACTCTCTGGACTCACTGCACTGCATCCCCAGTGGTGCCAGTGCACTCTCTGGAGTCACTGCAGTGCATCCCCAAGGTGCCAGTGCACTCTCTGGACTCACTGCACTGCATCCCCAGTGGTGCCAGTGCACTCTCTGGACTCACTGCGCTGCATCCCCAGTGGTGCCAGTGCACTCTCTGGACTCACTGCAGTGCATCCCCAGTGGTGCCAGTGCACTCTGTGGACTCACTGTACTGCATCCCCAGTGGTGCCAGTGCACTCTCTGGCCTCTCTCCAGTGCATCCCCAGTGGTGCCAGTGCACTCTCTGGAGTCACTGCACTGCATCCCCAGTGGTGCCAGTGCACTCTCTGGACTCACTGCGCTGCATCCCCAGTGGTGCCAGTGCACTCTCTGGACTCACTGCAGTGCATCCCCAGTGGTGCCAGTGCACTCTCTGGACTCACTGCAGTGCATCCCCAAGGTGCCAGTGCACTCTCTGGAGTCACTGCACTGCATCCCCACTGGTGCCAGTGCACTCTCTGGACTCACTGCACTGCATCACCAGTGGTGCCAGTGCACTCTCTGGACTCACTGCACTGCATCCCCAGTGGTGCCAGTGCACTCTCTGGACTCACCGCACTGCATCCCCAGTGGTGCCAGTGCACTCTCTGCACTCACTGCAGTGCATCCCCAGTGGTGCCAGTGCACTCTGTGGACTCACTGTACTGCATCTCCAGTGGTGCCAGTGTACTCTCTGGACTCACTGCACTGCATCCCCAGTGGTGCCACTGCACTCTCTGGACTCACTGCACTGCATCCTCACTGGTGCCAGTGCACTCTCTGGACTCACTGCAGTGTATCCCCAGTGGTGCCAGGGCACTCTGGAGACTCACTGCACTGCATCCCCAGTGGTGCCAGTGCACTCTGTGGAATCACTGCACTGCATCCCCAGTGGTGCCAGTGCACTCTCTGCACTCACTGCAGTGCATCCACAGTGGTGCCAGTGCACTCTCTGGACACACTGAAGTGCATCCCCAGTGGTGCCACTGCAATCTCTGGGCTCACAGGGGTGCATCCCCAGATGTGGCAGTGCACTCTCTGGACTCACTGCACTGCATCCCCAGTGGTGCAGTGCACTCTCTGGACTCACTGCAGTGCATCCCCAGTGGTGCCAGTGCACTCTCTGGACTCACTGCAGTGCATCCCCAGTGGTGCCAGTGCACTATCTGGACTCATTGCAGTGCATCCCCAGTGGTGCCAGTGCACTCTCTGAGTCACTGCAATGCATTCCCAGTGGTGCCAGTGCACTCTCTGGACTCACTACAGTGCATCCCCAGTGGTGCCAGTGCACTCTCTGGACTCACTGCACTGCAACCCCAGTGGTGCCAGTGCACTCTCTGGACTCACTGCAGTGCACCCCCAGTGGTGCCAGTGCACTCTCTGGACTCACTGCACTGCATCACCAGTGGTGCCAGTGCACTCTCTGGACTCACTGCACTGCATCCCCAAGGTGCCAGTGCACTCTCTGGACTCACTGCAGTGCATCCCCAGTGGTGCCAGTGCACTCTCTGGAGTCACTGCACTGCATCAACAGTGGTGCCAGTGCACTCTCTGGAGGCACTGCACTGCATCCCCAGTGGTGCCAGTGCACTCTCTGGACTCACTGCAGTGCATCCCCAAAGGTGCCAGTGCACTCTCTGGACTCACTTCACTGCATCCCCAGTGGTGCCAGTGCACTCTCTGGACTCACTGCACTCCATCCCCACTGGTGCCAGTCCACTCTCTGGACTCACTGAACTTCATCCCCAGTGGTGCCAGTGCACTCTCTGCACTCATGCACTGCATCCCCAGTGGTGCCACTGCACTCTTTGGACTCACTGCAGTGCATGAACAGTGGTGCCAGTGCACTCTCTGGACTCACTGCACTGCATCCCCAGTGGTGCCAGTGTAGTCTCTGAACTCACTGTAGTGCATCCCCAGTGGTGCCAGTGCAATCTCAGGACTCACTGCAGTGCAGCTCCAGTTGGTGCCAGTGCAATCTCTGGAATCACGGCACTGCATCCCCAGTGGTGCCAGTGCACTCTCTGGACTCACTGCAGTGCATCCCCAGTGGTGCCAGTGCACTCTCTGGAGTCACTGCAGTGTATCCCCAGTGTTGCCAGTGCACTCTCTGGACTCACTGAACTGCATCCCCAGTGGTGCCAGAGCACTCTCTGGACTCACTGCAGTGCATCCCCAGTGGTGCCAGTGCACTCTCTGGACTCACTGCACTGCATCCCCAGTGGGGCCAGTGCACTCTCTGGACTCACTGCACTGCATCACCATGTGGTGCCAGTGCACTCTCTGGACTCAGTGCACTGCATCCCCAGTGGTGCCAGTGCACTCTCTGGACTCACTGCACTGCATCCCCAGTGGTGCCAGTGCAATCTCTGGACTCACTGCACTGCATCCCCAGTGGTGCCTCTGCACTCTCTGGACTCACTGCAGTGCTTCCCAAGTGGTGCCAGTGCACTCTCTGGAGTCACTGCACTGCATCCCCAGTGGTACCAGTGCACTCTCTGGACTCACTGCGCTGCATCCCCGGTGGTGCCAGTGCACTCTCTGGACTCACTGCAGTGCATCCCTAGTGGTGCCAGTGCACTCTCTGGACTCACAGCACTGCATCCCCAGTGCTAACAGTGCACTCTCTGGACTCACTGCACTGCATCCCCAGTGGTGACAGTGCATTCTCTGGACTCACTGCACTGCCTCCCCAGTGGTGCCAGTGCACTCTCTGGACTCACTGCACTGCACCCCCAGAGTGCCAGTGCACTCTCTGGACTCACTGCAGTGTATCCCCTGTGCTGCCAGGGCACTCTGTGGACTCACTGCACTGCATCCCAAGTGGTGCCAGTGCACTCTCTGGACTCACTGCAGTGCATCCCCAGTGGTGCCAGTGCACTCTCTGGACTCACTGCACTGCATCCCCAGTGGTGACAGTGCACTCTCTGGACTCACTGCACTGCATCCCCAGTGGTGCCAGTGCACTCTCTGGACTCACTGCACTCCATCCCCACTGGTGCCAGTCCACTCTCTGGACTCACTGCACTTCATCCCCAGTGGTGCCAGTGCACTCTCTGCACTCATGCACTGCATCCCCAGTGGTGCCAGTGCACTCTTTGGACTCACTGCAGTGCATGAACAGTGGTTCCAGTGCACTCTCTGGACTCACTGCACTGCATCCCCAGTGGTGCCAGTGTAGTCTCTGGACTCACTGCAGTGCATCCCCAGTGGTGCCAGTGCAATCTCAGGACTCACTGCAGTGCAGCTCCAGTTGGTGCCAGTGCAATCTCTGGACTCACGGCAGTGCATCCCCAGTGGTGCCAGTGCACTCTCTGGACTCACTGCAGTGCATCCCCAGTGGTGCCAGTGCACTCTCTGCACTCACTGCACTGCATCCCCAGTGGTGCCAGTGCACTCTGTGGACTCACTGTACTGCATCTCCAGTGGTGCCAGTGTACTCTCTGCATTCACTGCAGTGCATCCACAGTGGTGCCAGTGCAATCTCTGGACTCACTGCACTGCATCCCCAGTGGTGCCAGTGCACTCTCTGGACTCATCGCATTGCATCCCCAGTGGTGCCAGTGCACTCTCTGGACTCACTGCACTGCATCCCCAGTGGTGCCAGTGCAATCTCTGGACTCACTGCACTGCATCCCCAGTGGTGCCTCTGCACTCTCTGGACTCACTGCAGTGCTTCCCAAGTGGTGCCAGTGCACTCTCTGGAGTCACTGCACTGCATCCCCAGTGGTACCAGTGCACTCTCTGGACTCACTGCGCTGCATCCCCGGTGGTGCCAGTGCACTCTCTGGACTCACTGCAGTGCATCCCTAGTGGTGCCAGTGCACTCTCTGGACTCACAGCACTGCATCCCCAGTGGTGCCAGTGCACTCTCTGGACTCACTGCACTGCACCCCCAGAGTGCCAGTGCACTCTCTGGACTCACTGCAGTGTATCCCCTGTGCTGCCAGGGCACTCTGTGGACTCACTGCACTGCATCCCAAGTGGTGCCAGTGCACTCTCTGGACTCACTGCAGTGCATCCCCAGTGGTGCCAGTGCAATCTCTGGACTCACTGCACTGCATCCCCAGTGGTGCCAGTGCACTCTCTGGACTCACTGCAGTGCATCCCCAGTGGTGCCAGTGCACTCTCTGCACTCACTGCACTGCATCCCCAGTGGTGCCAGAGCACTCTCTGGACTCACTGCAGTGCATCCCCAGTGGTGCCAGTGCACTCTCTGGACTCACTGCACTGCATCCCCAGTGGGGCCAGTGCACTCTCTGGACTCACTGCACTGCATCACCATGTGGTGCCAGTGCACTCTCTGGACTCAGTGCACTGCATCCCCAGTGGTGCCAGTGCACTCTCTGGACTCACTGCACTGCATCCCCAGTGGTGCCAGTGCAATCTCTGGACTCACTGCACTGCATCCCCAGTGGTGCCTCTGCACTCTCTGGACTCACTGCAGTGCTTCCCAAGTGGTGCCAGTGCACTCTCTGGAGTCACTGCACTGCATCCCCAGTGGTACCAGTGCACTCTCTGGACTCACTGCGCTGCATCCCCGGTGGTGCCAGTGCACTCTCTGGACTCACTGCAGTGCATCCCTAGTGGTGCCAGTGCACTCTCTGGACTCACAGCACTGCATCCCCAGTGCTAACAGTGCACTCTCTGGACTCACTGCACTGCATCCCCAGTGGTGACAGTGCATTCTCTGGACTCACTGCACTGCCTCCCCAGTGGTGCCAGTGCACTCTCTGGACTCACTGCACTGCACCCCCAGAGTGCCAGTGCACTCTCTGGACTCACTGCAGTGTATCCCCTGTGCTGCCAGGGCACTCTGTGGACTCACTGCACTGCATCCCAAGTGGTGCCAGTGCACTCTCTGGACTCACTGCAGTGCATCCCCAGTGGTGCCAGTGCACTCTCTGGACTCACTGCACTGCATCCCCAGTGGTGACAGTGCACTCTCTGGACTCACTGCACTGCATCCCCAGTGGTGCCAGTGCACTCTCTGGACTCACTGCACTCCATCCCCACTGGTGCCAGTCCACTCTCTGGACTCACTGCACTTCATCCCCAGTGGTGCCAGTGCACTCTCTGCACTCATGCACTGCATCCCCAGTGGTGCCAGTGCACTCTTTGGACTCACTGCAGTGCATGAACAGTGGTTCCAGTGCACTCTCTGGACTCACTGCACTGCATCCCCAGTGGTGCCAGTGTAGTCTCTGGACTCACTGCAGTGCATCCCCAGTGGTGCCAGTGCAATCTCAGGACTCACTGCAGTGCAGCTCCAGTTGGTGCCAGTGCAATCTCTGGACTCACGGCAGTGCATCCCCAGTGGTGCCAGTGCACTCTCTGGACTCACTGCAGTGCATCCCCAGTGGTGCCAGTGCACTCTCTGCACTCACTGCACTGCATCCCCAGTGGTGCCAGTGCACTCTGTGGACTCACTGTACTGCATCTCCAGTGGTGCCAGTGTACTCTCTGCATTCACTGCAGTGCATCCACAGTGGTGCCAGTGCAATCTCTGGACTCACTGCACTGCATCCCCAGTGGTGCCAGTGCACTCTCTGGACTCATCGCATTGCATCCCCAGTGGTGCCAGTGCACTCTCTGGACTCACTGCACTGCATCCCCAGTGGTGCCAGTGCACTCTCTGGAGTCACTGCACTGCATCCCCAGTGGTGCCAGTGCACTCTCTGGACTCACTGCACTGCATCCCCAGTGGTGCCAGTGAACTCTCTGGAGTCACTGCACTGCATCCCCAGTGGTGCCAGTGTACTCACTGCACTGCATCCCCAGTGGTGCCAGTGCACTCTCTGGACTCACTACAGTGCATCCCCAGTGGTGTCAGTGTACTCTCTGGACTCACTGCACTGCATCCCCAGTGGTGCCAGTGCACTCTCTGGAGTCACTACAGAGCATCCCCAAGGTGCCAGTGCACTCTCTGGACTCACTGCACTGCATCCCCAGTGGTGCCAGTGCACTCTCTGGAGTCACTGCGCTGCATCCCCAGTGGTGCCAGTGCACTCTCTGGACTCACTGCAGTGCATCCCCAGTGGTGCCAGTGCACTCTCTGGACTCACTGCAGTGCATCCCCAAGGTGCCAGTGCACTCTCTGGAGTCACTGCACTGCATCCCCAGTGGTGCCAGTGCACTCTCTGGACTGACTGCACTGCATCCCCAGTGGTGCCAGTGCACTCTCTGGACTCACCGGGGTGCATCCCCAGTGGTGCCAGTGCACTCTCTGGACTCACCGCACTGCATCCCCAGTGGTGCCAGTGCACTCTCTGGAGTCACTGCAGTGCATCCCCAGTGGTGCCAGTGCACTCTCTGAACTCACTGCACTGCATCCCCAGTGGTGCCAGTGCACTCTCTGGACTCACTGCACTGCATCCCCAGTGGTGCCAGTGCACTCTGTGGACTCACTGTACTGCATCTCCAGTGGTGCCAGTGTACTCTCTGGACTCACTGCACTGCATCCCCAGTGGTGCCAGTGCACTCTCTGGACTCACTGCACTGCATCCCCAGTGGTGCCAGTGCACTCTCTGGACTCATCGCATTGCATCCCCAGTGGTGCCAGTGCACTCTCTGGACTCACTGCACTGCATCCTCACTGGTGCCAGTGCACTCTCTGGACTCACTGCAGTGTATCCCCAGTGGTGCCAGGGCACTCTGTGGACTCACTGCACTGCATCCCCAGTGGTGCCAGTGCACTCTCTGGACTCACTGCACTACATCCCCAGTGGTGCCAGTGCACTCTCTGGACTCACTGCAGTGCATCCCCAGTGGTGCCAGTGCACTCTCTGGACACACTGAAGTGCATCCCCAGTGGTGCCAGTGGAATCTCTGGGCTCACCGGGGTGCATCCCCGGATGTGCCAGTGCACTCTCTGGACTCACTGCACTGCATCCCCAGTGGTGCAGTGCACTCTCTGGACTCACTGCAGTGCATCCCCAGTGGTGCCAGTGCACTCTCTGGACTCACAGCACTGCATCCCCAGTGGTGCCAGTGCACTCTCTGGACTCATTGCAGTGCATCCCCAGTGGTGCCAGTGCACTCTCTGAGTCACTGCAATGCATTCCTAGTGGTGCCAGTGCCCTCTGTGGACTCACTACAGTGCATCCCCAGTGGTGCCAGTGCACTCTCTGGACTCACTGCACTGCAACCCCAGTGGTGCCAGTGCACTCTCTGGACTCACTGCAGTGCACCCCCAGTGGTGCCAGTGCACTCTCTGGACTCACTGCACTGCATCCCCAGTGGTGCCAGTGCACTCTCTGGACTCACTGCACTGCATCCCCAAGGTGCCAGTGCACTCTCTGGACTCACTGCAGTGCATCCCCAGTGGTGCCAGTGCACTCTCTGGAGTCACTGCACTGCATCAACAGTGGTGCCAGTGCACTCTCTGGAGTCACTGCACTGCATCCACAGTGGTGCCAGTGCACTCTCTGGACTCACTGCAGTGCATCCCCAAAGGTGCCAGTGCACTCTCTGGACTCACTTCACTGCATCCCCAGTGGTGCCAGTGCACTCTCTGGACTCACTGCACTCCATCCCCACTGGTGCCAGTCAACTCTCTGGACTCACTGCACTTCATCCCCAGTGGTGCCAGTGCACTCTCTGCACTCACGCACTGCATCCCCCGTGGTGCCACTGCACTCTTTGGACTCACTGCAGTGCATGAACAGTGGTGCCAGTGCACTCTCTGGACTCACTGCACTGCATCCCCAGTGGTGCCAGTGCACTCTCTGGAGTCACTGCAGTGCATCCCCAAGGTTCCAGTGCACTCTCTGGACTCACTGCACTGCATCCCCAGTGGTGCCAGTGCACTCTCTGGACTCACTGCAGTGCATCCCCAGTTGTGCCAGTGCACTCTCTGGACTCACTGCAGTGCATCCCCAGTTGTGCCAGTGCACTCTCTGGACTCACTGCAGTGCATCCCCAGTGGTGCCAGTGCACTCTCTGAACTCACTCCAGTGTATCCCCAGTGGTGTCAGTGCACTCTCTGGACTCACTGCAGTGCATCCCCAGTGGTGCCAGTGCAATCTCTGGACTCACTGCAGTGCATCCCCAGTGGTGCCAGTGCACTCTGTGGACTCACTGTACTGAATCTCCAGTGGTGCCAGTGCACTCTCTGGACTCACTGCACTGCATCCCCAGTGGTGCCAGTGCAATCTCTGGACTCACTGCACTGCATCCCCAGTGGTGCCAGTGCACTCTCTGGACTCACTGCACTGCATCACCATTGGTGCCAGTGCACTCTCTGGACTCACTGCACTGCATCCTCACTGGTGCCAGTGCACTCTCTGGACTCACTGCAGTGTATCCCCAGTGGTGCCAGGGCACTCTGTGGACTCACTGCACTGCATCCCCAGTGGTGCCAGTGCACTCTCTGGACTCACTGCACTACATCCCCAGTGGTGCCAGTGCACTCTCTGCACTCACTGCAGTGCATCCCCAGTGGTGCCAGTGCACGCTCTGGACACACTGAAGTGCATCCCCAGTGGTGCCAGTGCAATCTCCGGGCTCACCGGGGTGCATCCCCAGTTGTGCCAGTGCACTCTCTGGACTAACTGCACTGCATCCCCAGTGGTGCAGTGCACTCTCTGGACTCACTGCAGTGCATCCCCAGTGGTGCCAGTGCACTCTCTGGACTCACTGCACTGCATCCCCAGTGGTGTCAGTGCACTCTCTGGACTCATTGCAGTGCATCCCCAGTGGTGCCAGTGCACTCTCTGAGTCACTGCAATGCATTCCCAGTGGTGCCAGTGCCCTCTGTGGACTCCCTACAGTGCATCCCCAGTGGTGCCAGTGCACTCTCTGGACTCACTGCACTGCAACCCCAGTGGTGCCAGTGCACTCTCTGGACTCACTGCAGTGCACCCCCAGTGGTGCCAGTGCACTCTCTGGACTCACTGCACTGCATCCCCAGTGGTGCCAGTGCACTCTCTGGACTCACTGCACTGCATCCCCAAGGTGCCAGTGCACTCTCTGGACTCACTGCAGTGCATCCCCAGTGGTGCCAGTGCACTCTCTGGAGTCACTGCACTGCATAAACAGTGGTGCCAGTGCACTCTCTGGAGTCACTGCACTGCATCCACAGTGGTGCCAGTGCACTCTCTGGACTCACTGCAGTGCATCCCCAGTGGTGCCAGTGCACTCTCTGGACTCACTTCACTGCATCCCCAGTGGTGCCAGTGCACTCTCTGGACTCACTGCACTCCATCCCCACTGGTGCCAGTCCACTCTCTGGACTCACTGCACTTCATCCCCAGTGGTGCCAGTGCACTCTCTGCACTCATGCACTGCATCCCCCGTGGTGCCACTGCACTCTTTGGACTCACTGCAGTGCATGAACAGTGGTGCCAGTGCACTCTCTGGACTCACTGCACTGCATCCCCAGTGGTGCCAGTGCACTCTCTGGAGTCACTGCAGTGCATCCCCAAGGTTCCAGTGCACTCTCTGGAGTCACTGCACTGCATCCCCAGTGGTGCCAGTGCACTCTCTGGACTCACTGCAGTGCATCCCCAGTGGTGCCAGTGCACTCTCTGGACTCACTGCACTGCATCCCCAGTTGTGCCAGTGCACTCTCTGGACTCACTGCAGTGCATCCCCAGTGGTGCCAGTGCACTCTCTGAACTCACTCCAGTGTATCCCCAGTGGTGTCAGTGCACTCTCTGGACTCACTGCAGTGCATCCCCAGTGGTGCCAGTGCAATCTCTGGACTCACTGCAGTGCATCCCCAGTGGTGCCAGTGCACTCTGTGGACTCACTGTACTGCATCTCCAGTGGTGCCAGTGCACTCTCTGGACTCACTGCACTGCATCCCCAGTGGTGCCAGTGCAATCTCTGGACTCACTGCACTGCATCCCCAGTGGTGCCAGTGCACTCTCTGGACTCACTGCATTGCATCCCCAGTGGTGCCAGTGCACTCACTGCACTGCATCCCCAGTGGTGCCAGTGCACTCTCTGGACTCACAACAGTGCATCCCCAGTGGTGTCAGTGTACTCTCTGGACTCACTGCACTGCATCCCCAGTGGTGCCAGTGCACTCTCTGGAGTCACTGCAGTGCATCCCCAAGGTGCCAGTGCACTCTCTGGACTCACTGCACTGCATCCCCAGTGGTGCCAGTGCACTCTCTGGACTCACTGCAGTGCATCCCCAGTGGTGCCAGTGCACTCTGTGGACTCACTGTACTGCATCCCCAGTGGTGCCAGTGCACTCTCTGGCCTCTCTCCAGTGCATCCCCAGTGGTGCCAGTGCACTCTCTGGAGTCACTGCACTGCATCCCCAGTGGTGCCAGTGCACTCTCTGGACTCACTGCGCTGCATCCCCAGTGGTGCCAGTGCACTCTCTGGACTCACTGCAGTGCATCCCCAGTGGTGCCAGTGCACTCTCTGGACTCACTGCAGTGCATCCCCAAGGTGCCAGTGCACTCTCTGGACTCACTGCACTGCATCCCCAGTGGTGCCAGTGCACTCTCTGGACTCACTGCACTGCATCCTCACTGGTGCCAGTGCACTCTCTGGACTCACTGCAGTGTATCCCCAGTGGTGCCAGGGCACTCTGTGTACTCACTGCACTGCATCCCCAGTGGTGCCAGTGCACTCTGTGGAATCACTGCACTGCATCCTCAGTGGTGCCAGTGCACTCTCTGCACTCACTGCAGTGCATCCCCAGTGGTGCCAGTGCACTCTCTGGACACACTGAAGTGCATCCCCAGTGGTGCCACTGCAATCTCTGGACTCACTGCACTGCATCCCCAGTTGTGCCAGTGCACTCTCTGGACTCACTGCAGTGCATCCCCAGTGGTGCCAGTGCACTCTCTGAACTCACTCCAGTGTATCCCCAGTGGTGTCAGTGCACTCTCTGGACTCACTGCAGTGCATCCCCAGTGGTGCCAGTGCAATCTCTGGACTCACTGCAGTGCATCCCCAGTGGTGCCAGTGCACTCTCTGGACTCACTGCACTGTACTGCATCTCCAGTGGTGCCAGTGCACTCTCTGGACTCACTGCACTGCATCCCCAGTGGTGCCAGTGCAATCTCTGGACTCACTGCACTGCATCCCCAGTGGTGCCAGTGCACTCTCTGGACTCATCGCATTGCATCCCCAGTGGTGCCAGTGCACTCACTGCACTGCATCCCCAGTGGTGCCAGTGCACTCTCTGGACTCACTACAGTGCATCCCCAGTGGTGTCAGTGTACTCTCTGGACTCACTGCACTGCATCCCCAGTGGTGCCAGTGCACTCTCTGGAGTCACTGCAGTGCATCCCCAAGGTGCCAGTGCACTCTCTGGACTCACTGCACTGCATCCCCAGTGGTGCCAGTGCACTCTCTGGACTCACTGCAGTGCATCCCCAGTGGTGCCAGTGCACTCTGTGGACTCACTGTACTGCATCCCCAGTGGTGCCAGTGCACTCTCTGGACACACTGAAGTGCATCCCCAGTGGTGCCAGTGGAATCTCTGGGCTCACCGGGGTGCATCCCCGGATGTGCCAGTGCACTCTCTGGACTCACTGCACTGCATCCCCAGTGGTGCAGTGCACTCTCTGGACTCACTGCAGTGCATCCCCAGTGGTGCCAGTGCACTCTCTGGACTCACAGCACTGCATCCCCAGTGGTGCCAGTGCACTCTCTGGACTCATTGCAGTGCATCCCCAGTGGTGCCAGTGCACTCTCTGAGTCACTGCAATGCATTCCTAGTGGTGCCAGTGCCCTCTGTGGACTCACTACAGTGCATCCCCAGTGGTGCCAGTGCACTCTCTGGACTCACTGCACTGCAACCCCAGTGGTGCCAGTGCACTCTCTGGACTCACTGCAGTGCACCCCCAGTGGTGCCAGTGCACTCTCTGGACTCACTGCACTGCATCCCCAGTGGTGCCAGTGCACTCTCTGGACTCACTGCACTGCATCCCCAAGGTGCCAGTGCACTCTCTGGACTCACTGCAGTGCATCCCCAGTGGTGCCAGTGCACTCTCTGGAGTCACTGCACTGCATCAACAGTGGTGCCAGTGCACTCTCTGGAGTCACTGCACTGCATCCACAGTGGTGCCAGTGCACTCTCTGGACTCACTGCAGTGCATCCCCAAAGGTGCCAGTGCACTCTCTGGACTCACTTCACTGCATCCCCAGTGGTGCCAGTGCACTCTCTGGACTCACTGCACTCCATCCCCACTGGTGCCAGTCAACTCTCTGGACTCACTGCACTTCATCCCCAGTGGTGCCAGTGCACTCTCTGCACTCACGCACTGCATCCCCCGTGGTGCCACTGCACTCTTTGGACTCACTGCAGTGCATGAACAGTGGTGCCAGTGCACTCTCTGGACTCACTGCACTGCATCCCCAGTGGTGCCAGTGCACTCTCTGGAGTCACTGCAGTGCATCCCCAAGGTTCCAGTGCACTCTCTGGACTCACTGCACTGCATCCCCAGTGGTGCCAGTGCACTCTCTGGACTCACTGCAGTGCATCCCCAGTTGTGCCAGTGCACTCTCTGGACTCACTGCAGTGCATCCCCAGTTGTGCCAGTGCACTCTCTGGACTCACTGCAGTGCATCCCCAGTGGTGCCAGTGCACTCTCTGAACTCACTCCAGTGTATCCCCAGTGGTGTCAGTGCACTCTCTGGACTCACTGCAGTGCATCCCCAGTGGTGCCAGTGCAATCTCTGGACTCACTGCAGTGCATCCCCAGTGGTGCCAGTGCACTCTGTGGACTCACTGTACTGAATCTCCAGTGGTGCCAGTGCACTCTCTGGACTCACTGCACTGCATCCCCAGTGGTGCCAGTGCAATCTCTGGACTCACTGCACTGCATCCCCAGTGGTGCCAGTGCACTCTCTGGACTCACTGCACTGCATCACCATTGGTGCCAGTGCACTCTCTGGACTCACTGCACTGCATCCTCACTGGTGCCAGTGCACTCTCTGGACTCACTGCAGTGTATCCCCAGTGGTGCCAGGGCACTCTGTGGACTCACTGCACTGCATCCCCAGTGGTGCCAGTGCACTCTCTGGACTCACTGCACTACATCCCCAGTGGTGCCAGTGCACTCTCTGCACTCACTGCAGTGCATCCCCAGTGGTGCCAGTGCACGCTCTGGACACACTGAAGTGCATCCCCAGTGGTGCCAGTGCAATCTCCGGGCTCACCGGGGTGCATCCCCAGTTGTGCCAGTGCACTCTCTGGACTAACTGCACTGCATCCCCAGTGGTGCAGTGCACTCTCTGGACTCACTGCAGTGCATCCCCAGTGGTGCCAGTGCACTCTCTGGACTCACTGCACTGCATCCCCAGTGGTGTCAGTGCACTCTCTGGACTCATTGCAGTGCATCCCCAGTGGTGCCAGTGCACTCTCTGAGTCACTGCAATGCATTCCCAGTGGTGCCAGTGCCCTCTGTGGACTCCCTACAGTGCATCCCCAGTGGTGCCAGTGCACTCTCTGGACTCACTGCACTGCAACCCCAGTGGTGCCAGTGCACTCTCTGGACTCACTGCAGTGCACCCCCAGTGGTGCCAGTGCACTCTCTGGACTCACTGCACTGCATCCCCAGTGGTGCCAGTGCACTCTCTGGACTCACTGCACTGCATCCCCAAGGTGCCAGTGCACTCTCTGGACTCACTGCAGTGCATCCCCAGTGGTGCCAGTGCACTCTCTGGAGTCACTGCACTGCATAAACAGTGGTGCCAGTGCACTCTCTGGAGTCACTGCACTGCATCCACAGTGGTGCCAGTGCACTCTCTGGACTCACTGCAGTGCATCCCCAGTGGTGCCAGTGCACTCTCTGGACTCACTTCACTGCATCCCCAGTGGTGCCAGTGCACTCTCTGGACTCACTGCACTCCATCCCCACTGGTGCCAGTCCACTCTCTGGACTCACTGCACTTCATCCCCAGTGGTGCCAGTGCACTCTCTGCACTCATGCACTGCATCCCCCGTGGTGCCACTGCACTCTTTGGACTCACTGCAGTGCATGAACAGTGGTGCCAGTGCACTCTCTGGACTCACTGCACTGCATCCCCAGTGGTGCCAGTGCACTCTCTGGAGTCACTGCAGTGCATCCCCAAGGTTCCAGTGCACTCTCTGGAGTCACTGCACTGCATCCCCAGTGGTGCCAGTGCACTCTCTGGACTCACTGCAGTGCATCCCCAGTGGTGCCAGTGCACTCTCTGGACTCACTGCACTGCATCCCCAGTTGTGCCAGTGCACTCTCTGGACTCACTGCAGTGCATCCCCAGTGGTGCCAGTGCACTCTCTGAACTCACTCCAGTGTATCCCCAGTGGTGTCAGTGCACTCTCTGGACTCACTGCAGTGCATCCCCAGTGGTGCCAGTGCAATCTCTGGACTCACTGCAGTGCATCCCCAGTGGTGCCAGTGCACTCTGTGGACTCACTGTACTGCATCTCCAGTGGTGCCAGTGCACTCTCTGGACTCACTGCACTGCATCCCCAGTGGTGCCAGTGCAATCTCTGGACTCACTGCACTGCATCCCCAGTGGTGCCAGTGCACTCTCTGGACTCACTGCATTGCATCCCCAGTGGTGCCAGTGCACTCACTGCACTGCATCCCCAGTGGTGCCAGTGCACTCTCTGGACTCACAACAGTGCATCCCCAGTGGTGTCAGTGTACTCTCTGGACTCACTGCACTGCATCCCCAGTGGTGCCAGTGCACTCTCTGGAGTCACTGCAGTGCATCCCCAAGGTGCCAGTGCACTCTCTGGACTCACTGCACTGCATCCCCAGTGGTGCCAGTGCACTCTCTGGACTCACTGCAGTGCATCCCCAGTGGTGCCAGTGCACTCTGTGGACTCACTGTACTGCATCCCCAGTGGTGCCAGTGCACTCTCTGGCCTCTCTCCAGTGCATCCCCAGTGGTGCCAGTGCACTCTCTGGAGTCACTGCACTGCATCCCCAGTGGTGCCAGTGCACTCTCTGGACTCACTGCGCTGCATCCCCAGTGGTGCCAGTGCACTCTCTGGACTCACTGCAGTGCATCCCCAGTGGTGCCAGTGCACTCTCTGGACTCACTGCAGTGCATCCCCAAGGTGCCAGTGCACTCTCTGGACTCACTGCACTGCATCCCCAGTGGTGCCAGTGCACTCTCTGGACTCACTGCACTGCATCCTCACTGGTGCCAGTGCACTCTCTGGACTCACTGCAGTGTATCCCCAGTGGTGCCAGGGCACTCTGTGTACTCACTGCACTGCATCCCCAGTGGTGCCAGTGCACTCTGTGGAATCACTGCACTGCATCCTCAGTGGTGCCAGTGCACTCTCTGCACTCACTGCAGTGCATCCCCAGTGGTGCCAGTGCACTCTCTGGACACACTGAAGTGCATCCCCAGTGGTGCCACTGCAATCTCTGGACTCACTGCACTGCATCCCCAGTTGTGCCAGTGCACTCTCTGGACTCACTGCAGTGCATCCCCAGTGGTGCCAGTGCACTCTCTGAACTCACTCCAGTGTATCCCCAGTGGTGTCAGTGCACTCTCTGGACTCACTGCAGTGCATCCCCAGTGGTGCCAGTGCAATCTCTGGACTCACTGCAGTGCATCCCCAGTGGTGCCAGTGCACTCTCTGGACTCACTGCACTGTACTGCATCTCCAGTGGTGCCAGTGCACTCTCTGGACTCACTGCACTGCATCCCCAGTGGTGCCAGTGCAATCTCTGGACTCACTGCACTGCATCCCCAGTGGTGCCAGTGCACTCTCTGGACTCATCGCATTGCATCCCCAGTGGTGCCAGTGCACTCACTGCACTGCATCCCCAGTGGTGCCAGTGCACTCTCTGGACTCACTACAGTGCATCCCCAGTGGTGTCAGTGTACTCTCTGGACTCACTGCACTGCATCCCCAGTGGTGCCAGTGCACTCTCTGGAGTCACTGCAGTGCATCCCCAAGGTGCCAGTGCACTCTCTGGACTCACTGCACTGCATCCCCAGTGGTGCCAGTGCACTCTCTGGACTCACTGCAGTGCATCCCCAGTGGTGCCAGTGCACTCTGTGGACTCACTGTACTGCATCCCCAGTGGTGCCAGTGCACTCTCTGGACACACTGAAGTGCATCCCCAGTGGTGCCAGTGGAATCTCTGGGCTCACCGGGGTGCATCCCCGGATGTGCCAGTGCACTCTCTGGACTCACTGCACTGCATCCCCAGTGGTGCAGTGCACTCTCTGGACTCACTGCAGTGCATCCCCAGTGGTGCCAGTGCACTCTCTGGACTCACAGCACTGCATCCCCAGTGGTGCCAGTGCACTCTCTGGACTCATTGCAGTGCATCCCCAGTGGTGCCAGTGCACTCTCTGAGTCACTGCAATGCATTCCTAGTGGTGCCAGTGCCCTCTGTGGACTCACTACAGTGCATCCCCAGTGGTGCCAGTGCACTCTCTGGACTCACTGCACTGCAACCCCAGTGGTGCCAGTGCACTCTCTGGACTCACTGCAGTGCACCCCCAGTGGTGCCAGTGCACTCTCTGGACTCACTGCACTGCATCCCCAGTGGTGCCAGTGCACTCTCTGGACTCACTGCACTGCATCCCCAAGGTGCCAGTGCACTCTCTGGACTCACTGCAGTGCATCCCCAGTGGTGCCAGTGCACTCTCTGGAGTCACTGCACTGCATCAACAGTGGTGCCAGTGCACTCTCTGGAGTCACTGCACTGCATCCACAGTGGTGCCAGTGCACTCTCTGGACTCACTGCAGTGCATCCCCAAAGGTGCCAGTGCACTCTCTGGACTCACTTCACTGCATCCCCAGTGGTGCCAGTGCACTCTCTGGACTCACTGCACTCCATCCCCACTGGTGCCAGTCAACTCTCTGGACTCACTGCACTTCATCCCCAGTGGTGCCAGTGCACTCTCTGCACTCACGCACTGCATCCCCCGTGGTGCCACTGCACTCTTTGGACTCACTGCAGTGCATGAACAGTGGTGCCAGTGCACTCTCTGGACTCACTGCACTGCATCCCCAGTGGTGCCAGTGCACTCTCTGGAGTCACTGCAGTGCATCCCCAAGGTTCCAGTGCACTCTCTGGACTCACTGCACTGCATCCCCAGTGGTGCCAGTGCACTCTCTGGACTCACTGCAGTGCATCCCCAGTTGTGCCAGTGCACTCTCTGGACTCACTGCAGTGCATCCCCAGTTGTGCCAGTGCACTCTCTGGACTCACTGCAGTGCATCCCCAGTGGTGCCAGTGCACTCTCTGAACTCACTCCAGTGTATCCCCAGTGGTGTCAGTGCACTCTCTGGACTCACTGCAGTGCATCCCCAGTGGTGCCAGTGCAATCTCTGGACTCACTGCAGTGCATCCCCAGTGGTGCCAGTGCACTCTGTGGACTCACTGTACTGAATCTCCAGTGGTGCCAGTGCACTCTCTGGACTCACTGCACTGCATCCCCAGTGGTGCCAGTGCAATCTCTGGACTCACTGCACTGCATCCCCAGTGGTGCCAGTGCACTCTCTGGACTCACTGCACTGCATCACCATTGGTGCCAGTGCACTCTCTGGACTCACTGCACTGCATCCTCACTGGTGCCAGTGCACTCTCTGGACTCACTGCAGTGTATCCCCAGTGGTGCCAGGGCACTCTGTGGACTCACTGCACTGCATCCCCAGTGGTGCCAGTGCACTCTCTGGACTCACTGCACTACATCCCCAGTGGTGCCAGTGCACTCTCTGCACTCACTGCAGTGCATCCCCAGTGGTGCCAGTGCACGCTCTGGACACACTGAAGTGCATCCCCAGTGGTGCCAGTGCAATCTCCGGGCTCACCGGGGTGCATCCCCAGTTGTGCCAGTGCACTCTCTGGACTAACTGCACTGCATCCCCAGTGGTGCAGTGCACTCTCTGGACTCACTGCAGTGCATCCCCAGTGGTGCCAGTGCACTCTCTGGACTCACTGCACTGCATCCCCAGTGGTGTCAGTGCACTCTCTGGACTCATTGCAGTGCATCCCCAGTGGTGCCAGTGCACTCTCTGAGTCACTGCAATGCATTCCCAGTGGTGCCAGTGCCCTCTGTGGACTCCCTACAGTGCATCCCCAGTGGTGCCAGTGCACTCTCTGGACTCACTGCACTGCAACCCCAGTGGTGCCAGTGCACTCTCTGGACTCACTGCAGTGCACCCCCAGTGGTGCCAGTGCACTCTCTGGACTCACTGCACTGCATCCCCAGTGGTGCCAGTGCACTCTCTGGACTCACTGCACTGCATCCCCAAGGTGCCAGTGCACTCTCTGGACTCACTGCAGTGCATCCCCAGTGGTGCCAGTGCACTCTCTGGAGTCACTGCACTGCATAAACAGTGGTGCCAGTGCACTCTCTGGAGTCACTGCACTGCATCCACAGTGGTGCCAGTGCACTCTCTGGACTCACTGCAGTGCATCCCCAGTGGTGCCAGTGCACTCTCTGGACTCACTTCACTGCATCCCCAGTGGTGCCAGTGCACTCTCTGGACTCACTGCACTCCATCCCCACTGGTGCCAGTCCACTCTCTGGACTCACTGCACTTCATCCCCAGTGGTGCCAGTGCACTCTCTGCACTCATGCACTGCATCCCCCGTGGTGCCACTGCACTCTTTGGACTCACTGCAGTGCATGAACAGTGGTGCCAGTGCACTCTCTGGACTCACTGCACTGCATCCCCAGTGGTGCCAGTGCACTCTCTGGAGTCACTGCAGTGCATCCCCAAGGTTCCAGTGCACTCTCTGGAGTCACTGCACTGCATCCCCAGTGGTGCCAGTGCACTCTCTGGACTCACTGCAGTGCATCCCCAGTGGTGCCAGTGCACTCTCTGGACTCACTGCACTGCATCCCCAGTTGTGCCAGTGCACTCTCTGGACTCACTGCAGTGCATCCCCAGTGGTGCCAGTGCACTCTCTGAACTCACTCCAGTGTATCCCCAGTGGTGTCAGTGCACTCTCTGGACTCACTGCAGTGCATCCCCAGTGGTGCCAGTGCAATCTCTGGACTCACTGCAGTGCATCCCCAGTGGTGCCAGTGCACTCTGTGGACTCACTGTACTGCATCTCCAGTGGTGCCAGTGCACTCTCTGGACTCACTGCACTGCATCCCCAGTGGTGCCAGTGCAATCTCTGGACTCACTGCACTGCATCCCCAGTGGTGCCAGTGCACTCTCTGGACTCACTGCATTGCATCCCCAGTGGTGCCAGTGCACTCACTGCACTGCATCCCCAGTGGTGCCAGTGCACTCTCTGGACTCACAACAGTGCATCCCCAGTGGTGTCAGTGTACTCTCTGGACTCACTGCACTGCATCCCCAGTGGTGCCAGTGCACTCTCTGGAGTCACTGCAGTGCATCCCCAAGGTGCCAGTGCACTCTCTGGACTCACTGCACTGCATCCCCAGTGGTGCCAGTGCACTCTCTGGACTCACTGCAGTGCATCCCCAGTGGTGCCAGTGCACTCTGTGGACTCACTGTACTGCATCCCCAGTGGTGCCAGTGCACTCTCTGGCCTCTCTCCAGTGCATCCCCAGTGGTGCCAGTGCACTCTCTGGAGTCACTGCACTGCATCCCCAGTGGTGCCAGTGCACTCTCTGGACTCACTGCGCTGCATCCCCAGTGGTGCCAGTGCACTCTCTGGACTCACTGCAGTGCATCCCCAGTGGTGCCAGTGCACTCTCTGGACTCACTGCAGTGCATCCCCAAGGTGCCAGTGCACTCTCTGGACTCACTGCACTGCATCCCCAGTGGTGCCAGTGCACTCTCTGGACTCACTGCACTGCATCCTCACTGGTGCCAGTGCACTCTCTGGACTCACTGCAGTGTATCCCCAGTGGTGCCAGGGCACTCTGTGTACTCACTGCACTGCATCCCCAGTGGTGCCAGTGCACTCTGTGGAATCACTGCACTGCATCCTCAGTGGTGCCAGTGCACTCTCTGCACTCACTGCAGTGCATCCCCAGTGGTGCCAGTGCACTCTCTGGACACACTGAAGTGCATCCCCAGTGGTGCCACTGCAATCTCTGGACTCACTGCACTGCATCCCCAGTTGTGCCAGTGCACTCTCTGGACTCACTGCAGTGCATCCCCAGTGGTGCCAGTGCACTCTCTGAACTCACTCCAGTGTATCCCCAGTGGTGTCAGTGCACTCTCTGGACTCACTGCAGTGCATCCCCAGTGGTGCCAGTGCAATCTCTGGACTCACTGCAGTGCATCCCCAGTGGTGCCAGTGCACTCTCTGGACTCACTGCACTGTACTGCATCTCCAGTGGTGCCAGTGCACTCTCTGGACTCACTGCACTGCATCCCCAGTGGTGCCAGTGCAATCTCTGGACTCACTGCACTGCATCCCCAGTGGTGCCAGTGCACTCTCTGGACTCATCGCATTGCATCCCCAGTGGTGCCAGTGCACTCACTGCACTGCATCCCCAGTGGTGCCAGTGCACTCTCTGGACTCACTACAGTGCATCCCCAGTGGTGTCAGTGTACTCTCTGGACTCACTGCACTGCATCCCCAGTGGTGCCAGTGCACTCTCTGGAGTCACTGCAGTGCATCCCCAAGGTGCCAGTGCACTCTCTGGACTCACTGCACTGCATCCCCAGTGGTGCCAGTGCACTCTCTGGACTCACTGCAGTGCATCCCCAGTGGTGCCAGTGCACTCTGTGGACTCACTGTACTGCATCCCCAGTGGTGCCAGTGCACTCTCTGGCCTCTCTCCAGTGCATCCCCAGTGGTGCCAGTGCACTCTCTGGAGTCACTGCACTGCATCCCCAGTGGTGCCAGTGCACTCTCTGGACTCACTGCGCTGCATCCCCAGTGGTGCCAGTGCACTCTCTGGACTCACTGCAGTGCATCCCCAGTGGTGCCAGTGCACTCTCTGGACTCACTGCAGTGCATCCCCAAGGTGCCTGTGCACTCTCTGGACTCACTGCAGTGCATCCCCAAGGTGCCAGTGCACTCTCTGGAGTCACTGCACTGCATCCCCAGTGGTGCCAGTGCACTCTCTGGACTCACTGCACTGCATCCCCAGTGGTGCCAGTGCACTCTCTGGACGCACTGCACTGCATCCCCAGTGGTGCCAGTGCACTCTCTGGACTCACCGCACTGCATCCCCAGTGGTGCCAGTGCACTCTCTGGACTCACTACAGTGCATCCCCAGTGGTGCCAGTGCACTCTGTGGACTCACTGTACTGCATCTCCAGTGGTGCCAGTGTACTCTCTGGACTCACTGCACTGCATCCCCAGTGGTGCCACTGCACTCTCTGGACTCACTGCACTGCATCCTCACTGGTGCCAGTGCACTCTCTGGACTCACTGCAGTGTATCCCCAGTGGTGCCAGGGCACTCTGTGTACTCACTGCACTGCATCCCCAGTGGTGCCAGTGCACTCTGTGGAATCACTGCACTGCATCCTCAGTGGTGCCAGTGCACTCTCTGCACTCACTGCAGTGCATCCCCAGTGGTGCCAGTGCACTCTCTGGACACACTGAAGTGCATCCCCAGTGGTGCCACTGCAATGTCTGGGCTCACAGGGGTGCATCCCCAGATGTGCCAGTGCACTCTCTGGACTCACTGCACTGCATCCCCAGTGGTGCAGTGCACTCTCTGGACTCACTGCAGTGCATCCCCACTGGTGCCAGTGCACTCTCTGGACTCACTGCACTGCATCCCCAGTGGTGCCAGTGCACTATCTGGACTCATTGCAGTGCATCCCCAGTGGTGCCAGTGCACTCTCTGAGTCACTGCAATGCATTCCCAGTGGTGCCAGTGCACTCTCTGGACTCACTGCAGTGCACCCCCAGTGGTGCCAGTGCACTCTCTGGACTCACTGCACTGCATCACCAGTGGTGCCAGTGCACTCTCTGGACTCACTGCACTGCATCCCCAAGGTGCCAGTGCACTCTCTGGACTCACTGCAGTGCATCCCCAGTGGTGCCAGTGCACTCTCTGGAGTCACTGCACTGCATCCCCAGTGGTGCCAGTGCACTCTCTGGACTCACTGCACTGCATCCCCAGTGGTGCTAGTGCACTCTCTGGACTCACTGCAGTGCATCCCCAAAGGTGCCAGTGCACTCTCTGGACTCACTTCACTGCATCCCCAGTGGTGCCAGTGCACTCTCTGGACTCACTGCACTCCATCCCCACTGGTGCCAGTCCACTCTCTGGACTCACTGCACTTCATCCCCAGTGGTGCCAGTGCACTCTCTGCACTCATGCACTGCATCCCCAGTGGTGCCACTGCAGTCTTTGGACTCACTGCAGTGCATGAACAGTGGTGCCAGTGCACTCTCTGGACTCACTGCACTGCATCACCATTGGTGCCAGTGTAGTCTCTGAACTCACTGTAGTGCATCCCCATTGGTGCCAGTGCAATCTCAGGACTCACTGCAGTGCAGCTCCAGTTGGTGCCAGTGCAATCTCTGTACTCACGGCACTGCATCCCCAGTGGTGCCAGTGCACTCTCTGGACTCACTGCAGTGCATCCCCAGTGGTGCCAGTGCACTCTCTGGACTCACTGAACTGCATCCCCAGTGGTGCCATAGCACTCTCTGGACTCACTGCAGTGCATCCCCAGTGGTGCCAGTGCACTCTCTGGACTCACTGCACTGCATCCCCAGTGGTGCCAGTGCACTCTCTGGACTCACTGCACTGCATCCCCAGTGGTGCCAGTGCACTCTCTGGACTCAGTGCACTGCATCCCCAGTGGTGCCAGTGCACTCTCTGGACTCACTGCACTGCATCCCCAGTGGTGCCAGTGCACTCTCTGGACTCACTGCATTGCATCCCCAGTGGTGCCAGTGCACTCTCTGGACTCACTGCAGTGCATCCCTAGTGGTGCCAGTGCACTCTCTGGACTCACTGCACTGCATCCCCAGTGCTGACAGTGCACTCTCTGGACTCACTGCACTGCATCCCCAGTGCTGACAGTGCACTCTCTGGACTCACTGCACTGCATCCCCAGTGGTGCCAGTGCACTCTCTGGACTCACTGCACTGCACCCCCAGTGGTGCCAGTGCACTCTCTGGACTCACTGCACTGCATCGCCTGTGGTGCCAGGGCACTCTGTGGACTCACTGCACTGCATCCCAAGTGGTGCCAGTGCACTCTCTGGACTCACTGCAGTGCATCCCCAGTGGTGCCTGTGCACTCTCTGGAGTCACTGCACTGCATCCCCAGTGGTGCCAGTGCACTCTCTGGACTCACTGCACTGCATCCCCAGTGGTGCATGTGCAGTCTCTGGACTCACTGCACTGCATCCCCAGTGGTGCCAGTGCACTCTCTGGACTCACTGCACTCCATCCCCACTGGTGCCAGTCCACTCTCTGGACTCACTGCACTGCATCCCCAGTGGTGCCAGTGCACTCTCTGCACTCATGCACTGCATCCCCAGTGGTGCCAGTGCACTCTTTGGACTCACTGCAGTGCATGAACAGTGGTTCCAGTGCACTCTCTGGACTCACTGCACTGCATCCCCAGTGGTGCCAGTGTAGTCTCTGGACTCACTGCAGTGCATCCCCAGTGGTGCCAGTGCAATCTCAGGACTCACTGCAGTGCAGCTCCAGTTGGTGCCAGTGCAATCTCTGGACTCACGGCAGTGCATCCCCAGTGGTGCCAGTGCACTCTCTGGACTCACGGCAGTGCATCCCCAGTGGTGCCAGTGCACTCTCTGGACTCACTGCAGTGTATCCCCAGTGGTGCCAGTGCACTCTCTGGACTCACTGAACTACATCCCCAGTGGTGCCAGAGCACTCTCTGGACTCACTGCAGTGCACCCCCAGTGGTGCCAGTGCACTCTCTGGACTCACTGCACTGCATCCCCAGTGGTGCCAGTGCACTCTCTGGACTCACTGCACTGCATCCCCAAGGTGCCAGTGCACTCTCTGGACTCACTGCAGTGCATCCCCAGTGGTGCCAGTGCATTCTCTGGACTCACTGCAGTGCTTCCCCACTGGTGCCAGTGCACTCTGTGGACTCACTGCACTGCATCCCCAGTAGTGCCAGTGCACTCTCTGGACTACCTGCACTGCATCCCCAGTGGTGCCAGTGCACTCTCTGGACTCACTGCAGTGCATCCCCAGTGGTGCCAGTGCACTCTCTGGACTCACTGCGGTGCAGCCCCTGAGGTGCCAGTGCACTCTCTGGACTCACTGCAGTGCATGCCCAGTGCTGCCAGTGCACTCTCTGGACTCACTGCACTGCATCCCCAGTGGTGCCAGTGCACTCTCAGGAGTCACTGCACTGCATCCCCAGTGGTGCCAGTGCACTCTCTGGACTCACTGCACTGCATCCCCAGTGCTGACAGTGCACTCTCTGGACTCACTGCACTGCATCACCAGTGGTGGCAGTGCACTCTCTGGACTCACTGCAGTGCATCCCCAGTCGTGCCATTGCACTCTCTGGACTTACTGCATTGCATCCCCAGTGGAGACAGTGCACTCTCTGTAGTCACTGCGCTGCATCCCCAGTGGTGACAGTGCACTCTCTGGACTCACTGCACTGCATCCCCAGTGGAGCCAGTGCACTCTCTGGACTCACTGCAGTGCATCCCCAGAGGTGCCAGTGGCTCTCTGTACTCACTGCACTGCATCACCAGTGGTGCCAGTGCATTCTCTGGAGTCACTGCACTGCATCCCCAGTGGTGCCAGTGCACTCTCTGGACTCACTGCACTGCATCAACAGTGGTGCCAGTGCACTCTCTGGACTCACGGCAGTGCATCCCCAGTGGTGCCAGTGCACTCTCTGGACTCACTGCACTGCATCCTCAGAGGTGCCAGTGCACTCTCTGGACTCACTGCAGTGCATCCCCAGTGGTGCCAGTGCACTCTCTGGACTCACTGCACTGCATCGCCAGTTGTGCCAGTGCACTCTCTGGACTCACTGCAGTGCATCACCAGTGGTGCCAGTGCACTCTCTGGACTCACTGCACTGCATCCCAGTGGTGCCAGTGCACTCTCTGGACTCACTGCACTGCATCCTCAGAGGTGCCAGTGCACTCTCTGGACTCACTGCAGTGCATCCCCAAGGTGCCAGTGCACTCTCTGGACTCACTGCACTGCATCGCCAGTTGTGCCAGTGCACTCTCTGGACTCACTGCAGTGCATCCCCAGTGGTGCCAGTGCACTCTCTGGACTCACTGCAGTGCATCCCAAGTGGTGCCTGTGAAGTCTCTGGACTCATTGCAGTGCATCCCCAGTGGCGCCAGTGCACTCTCTGGACTCACTGGACTGCATCCCATTGGTGCTAGTGCACTCTCTGGACTCACTGCACTGCATCCCCAGTGCTGACAGTGCACTCTCTGGACTCACTGCAGTGCATCCCCAGTGGTGCCAGTGCACTCTCTGGACTCACTGCAGTGCTTCCGCACTGGTGCCAGTGCACTCTCTGGACTCACTGCACTGCATCCCCAGTGGTGCCTCTGCACTCTCTGGACTCACTGCACTGCATCCCCAGTGCTGACAGTGCACTCTCTGGACTCACTGCACTGCATCCCCAGTGGTGCCAGTGCACTCTCTGGACTCACTGCAGTGCATCCCTTGTGGTGCCTTTGCACTCTCAGGACTCACTGCACTGCATCCCCAGTGGTGCCAGTGCACTCTCTGGACTCACTGCACTGCATCCCCAGTGGTGTCAGTGCACTCTCTGAACTCAGTGCACTGCATCCCCAGTGGTGCCACTGCACTCTCTGGACTCACTGCAGTGCATCCCCAGTGGTGCCAGTGCACTCTCTGGACTCACTGCACTGCATCCCCAGTGGTGCCAGTGCACTCTCTGAGCTCTTTGCAGTGCATTCCAAGTGGTGCCAGTGCACTCTCTGGACTCACTGCACTGCATCCCCAGTGGTGCCAGTGCACTCTCTGGACTCACGGCAGTGCATCCCCAGTGGTGCCAGTGCACTCTCTGGACTCACTGCACTGCATCCCCAGTGGTGCCAGTGTAGACTCTGGACTCACAGCAGTGCATCCCCAGTGGTGCCAGTGCAACTACTGGACTCACTGCAGTGTAGCTCAGTGGTGCCAGAGCACTCTCTGGACTCACTGCACTGCATCCCCAGTGGTGCCAGTGCACTCTCTGGACTCACTGCACTGCATCCCCAGTGGTGCCAGTGCACTGTCTGGACTCACTGCAGTGTATCGCCATTGGAGACGGTGCACTCTCTGGACTCACTAAACTGCATCCCCAGTGGTGCCAGAGAACTCTCTGGTCTCACTGCAGTGCATCCCCAGTGGTGCCAGTGCACTGTCTGGACTCACTGCATCCCCAGTGGTGCCAGGGCACTCTCTGGACTCACAGCACTGCATCCCCATTGGTGCCAGTGCACTCTCTGGACTCACTGCACTAAAACCCCAGTGGTGCCAGTGCACTCTCTGGACTCACTGGAGTGCATCCCCAGTGGTGCCAGTGCACTCTCTGGACTCACCGGGGTGCATCCCCAGTGGTGCCAGTGCACTCTCTGGACTCACTGCACTGCATCCCCTGTGGTGCCAGTACACTCTCTGGACTCACTGCAGTGCATCCCCAGTGGTGCCAGTGTACTCTCTGGACTCACTGCACTGCATCACCAGCGGTGCCAGTGCACTCTCTGGACTCACTGTAGTGCATCCCCAGGGGTGCCAGTGCAGTTTCTGGAGTCACTGCAGTGCATCCCCTGTTGTGCCAGTGCACTCTCTGCACTCACTGCACTGCATCCCCAGTGGTGCCAGTGCACTCTCTGGACTCACTGCAGTGCATCTCTTGTGGTGCCTTTGCACTCTCAGGACTCACTGCACTGCATCCCCAGTGGTGCCAGTGCACTCTCTAGACTCACTGCACTGCATCCCCAGTGGTGCCAGTGCACTCTCTGAACTCAGTGCACTGCATCCCCAGTGGTGCCACTGCACTCTCTGGACTCACTGCAGTGCATCCCTTGTGGTGCCTTTGCACTCTCAGGACTCACTGCACTGCATCCCCAGTGGTGCCAGTGCACTCTCTGGACTCACTGCACTGCATCCCCAGTGGTGCCAGTGCACTCTCTGAACTCAGTGCACTGCATCCCCAATGGTGCCACTGCACTCTCTGGACTCACTGCACTGCATCCCCAGTGCTGACAGTGCACTCTCTGGACTCACTGCACTGCATCCCAAGTGGTGCCAGTGCACTCTCTGAGCTCTTTGCAGTGCATTCCAAGTGGTGCCAGTGCACTCTCTGGACTCACTGCACTGCATCCCCAGTGGTGCCAGTGCACTCTCTGGACTCACGGCAGTGCATCCCCAGTGGTGCCAGTGCACTCTCTGGACTCACTGCACTGCATCCCCAGTGGTGCCAGTGTAGACTCTGGACTCACAGCAGTGCATCCCCAGTGGTGCCAGTGCAACTACTGGACTCACTGCAGTGTAGCTCAGTGGTGCCAGAGCACTCTCTGGACTCACTGCACTGCATCCCCAGTGGTGCCAGTGCACTCTCTGGACTCACTGCACTGCATCCCCAGTGGTGCCAGTGCACTGTCTGGACTCACTGCAGTGTATCGCCATTGGAGACGGTGCACTCTCTGGACTCACTAAACTGCATCCCCAGTGGTGCCAGAGAACTCTCTGGTCTCACTGCAGTGCATCCCCAGTGGTGCCAGTGCACTGTCTGGACTCACTGCATCCCCAGTGGTGCCAGGGCACTCTCTGGACTCACAGCACTGCATCCCCATTGGTGCCAGTGCACTCTCTGGACTCACTGCACTAAAACCCCAGTGGTGCCAGTGCACTCTCTGGACTCACTGCACTGCATCCCCAGTGGTGCCAGTGCACTCTCTGGACTCACCGGGGTGCATCCCCAGTGGTGCCAGTGCACTCTCTGGACTCACTGCACTGCATCCCCTGTGGTGCCAGTACACTCTCTGGACTCACTGCAGTGCATCCCCAGTGGTGCCAGTGCACTCTCTGGAGTCACTGCACTGCATCAACAGTGGTGCCAGTGCACTCTCTGGAGTCACTGCACTGCATCCACAGTGGTGCCAGTGCACTCTCTGGACTCACTGCAGTGCATCCCCAGTGGTGCCAGTGCACTCTCTGGACTCACTTCACTGCATCCCCAGTGGTGCCAGTGCACTCTCTGGACTCACTGCACTCCATCCCCACTGGTGCCAGTCCACTCTCTGGACTCACTGCACTTCATCCCCAGTGGTGCCAGTGCACTCTCTGCACTCATGCACTGCATCCCCCGTGGTGCCACTGCACTCTTTGGACTCACTGCAGTGCATGAACAGTGGTGCCAGTGCACTCTCTGGACTCACTGCACTGCATCCCCAGTGGTGCCAGTGCACTCTCTGGAGTCACTGCAGTGCATCCCCAAGGTTCCAGTGCACTCTCTGGAGTCACTGCACTGCATCCCCAGTGGTGCCAGTGCACTCTCTGGACTCACTGCAGTGCATCCCCAGTGGTGCCAGTGCACTCTCTGGACTCACTGCACTGCATCCCCAGTTGTGCCAGTGCACTCTCTGGACTCACTGCAGTGCATCCCCAGTGGTGCCAGTGCACTCTCTGAACTCACTCCAGTGTATCCCCAGTGGTGTCAGTGCACTCTCTGGACTCACTGCAGTGCATCCCCAGTGGTGCCAGTGCAATCTCTGGACTCACTGCAGTGCATCCCCAGTGGTGCCAGTGCACTCTGTGGACTCACTGTACTGCATCTCCAGTGGTGCCAGTGCATTCTCTGGACTCACTGCACTGCATCCCCAGTGGTGCCAGTGACCTCTCTGGACTCACTGCACTGCATCGCCAGTTGTGCCAGTGCACTCTCTGGAGTCACTGCACTGCATCCCCAGTGGTGCCAGTGCACTCTCTGGACTCACTGCACTGCATCCCCAGTGGTGCATGTGCAGTCTCTGGACTCACTGCACTGCATCCCCAGTGGTGCCAGTGCACTCTCTGGACTCACTGCACTCCATCCCCACTGGTGCCAGTCCACTCTCTGGACTCACTGCACTGCATCCCCAGTGGTGCCAGTGCACTCTCTGCACTCATGCACTGCATCCCCAGTGGTGCCAGTGCACTCTTTGGACTCACTGCAGTGCATGAACAGTGGTTCCAGTGCACTCTCTGGACTCACTGCACTGCATCCCCAGTGGTGCCAGTGTAGTCTCTGGACTCACTGCAGTGCATCCCCAGTGGTGCCAGTGCAATCTCAGGACTCACTGCAGTGCAGCTCCAGTTGGTGCCAGTGCAATCTCTGGACTCACGGCAGTGCATCCCCAGTGGTGCCAGTGCACTCTCTGGACTCACGGCAGTGCATCCCCAGTGGTGCCAGTGCACTCTCTGGACTCACTGCAGTGTATCCCCAGTGGTGCCAGTGCACTCTCTGGACTCACTGAACTGCATCCCCAGTGGTGCCAGAGCACTCTCTGGACTCACTGCAGTGCACCCCCAGTGGTGCCAGTGCACTCTCTGGACTCACTGCACTGCATCCCCAGTGGTGCCAGTGCACTCTCTGGACTCACTGCACTGCATCCCCAAGGTGCCAGTGCACTCTCTGGACTCACTGCAGTGCATCCCCAGTGGTGCCAGTGCATTCTCTGGACTCACTGCAGTGCTTCCCCACTGGTGCCAGTGCACTCTGTGGACTCACTGCACTGCATCCCCAGTAGTGCCAGTGCACTCTCTGGACTACCTGCACTGCATCCCCAGTGGTGCCAGTGCACTCTCTGGACTCACTGCAGTGCATCCCCAGTGGTGCCAGTGCACTCTCTGGACTCACTGCGGTGCAGCCCCTGAGGTGCCAGTGCACTCTCTGGACTCACTGCAGTGCATGCCCAGTGCTGCCAGTGCACTCTCTGGACTCACTGCACTGCATCCCCAGTGGTGCCAGTGCACTCTCAGGAGTCACTGCACTGCATCCCCAGTGGTGCCAGTGCACTCTCTGGACTCACTGCACTGCATCCCCAGTGCTGACAGTGCACTCTCTGGACTCACTGCACTGCATCACCAGTGGTGGCAGTGCACTCTCTGGACTCACTGCAGTGCATCCCCAGTCGTGCCATTGCACTCTCTGGACTTACTGCATTGCATCCCCAGTGGAGACAGTGCACTCTCTGTAGTCACTGCGCTGCATCCCCAGTGGTGACAGTGCACTCTCTGGACTCACTGCACTGCATCCCCAGTGGAGCCAGTGCACTCTCTGGACTCACTGCAGTGCATCCCCAGAGGTGCCAGTGGCTCTCTGTACTCACTGCACTGCATCACCAGTGGTGCCAGTGCATTCTCTGGAGTCACTGCACTGCATCCCCAGTGGTGCCAGTGCACTCTCTGGACTCACTGCACTGCATCAACAGTGGTGCCAGTGCACTCTCTGGACTCACGGCAGTGCATCCCCAGTGGTGCCAGTGCACTCTCTGGACTCACTGCACTGCATCCTCAGAGGTGCCAGTGCACTCTCTGGACTCACTGCAGTGCATCCCCAGTGGTGCCAGTGCACTCTCTGGACTCACTGCACTGCATCGCCAGTTGTGCCAGTGCACTCTCTGGACTCACTGCAGTGCATCACCAGTGGTGCCAGTGCACTCTCTGGACTCACTGCACTGCATCCCAGTGGTGCCAGTGCACTCTCTGGACTCACTGCACTGCATCCTCAGAGGTGCCAGTGCACTCTCTGGACTCACTGCAGTGCATCCCCAAGGTGCCAGTGCACTCTCTGGACTCACTGCACTGCATCGCCAGTTGTGCCAGTGCACTCTCTGGACTCACTGCAGTGCATCCCCAGTGGTGCCAGTGCACTCTCTGGACTCACTGCAGTGCATCCCAAGTGGTGCCTGTGAAGTCTCTGGACTCATTGCAGTGCATCCCCAGTGGCGCCAGTGCACTCTCTGGACTCACTGGACTGCATCCCATTGGTGCTAGTGCACTCTCTGGACTCACTGCACTGCATCCCCAGTGCTGACAGTGCACTCTCTGGACTCACTGCAGTGCATCCCCAGTGGTGCCAGTGCACTCTCTGGACTCACTGCAGTGCTTCCGCACTGGTGCCAGTGCACTCTCTGGACTCACTGCACTGCATCCCCAGTGGTGCCTCTGCACTCTCTGGACTCACTGCACTGCATCCCCAGTGCTGACAGTGCACTCTCTGGACTCACTGCACTGCATCCCCAGTGGTGCCAGTGCACTCTCTGGACTCACTGCAGTGCATCCCTTGTGGTGCCTTTGCACTCTCAGGACTCACTGCACTGCATCCCCAGTGGTGCCAGTGCACTCTCTGGACTCACTGCACTGCATCCCCAGTGGTGCCAGTGCACTCTCTGAACTCAGTGCACTGCATCCCCAGTGGTGCCACTGCACTCTCTGGACTCACTGCAGTGCATCCCCAGTGGTGCCAGTGCACTCTCTGGACTCACTGCACTGCATCCCCAGTGGTGCCAGTGCACTCTCTGAGCTCTTTGCAGTGCATTCCAAGTGGTGCCAGTGCACTCTCTGGACTCACTGCACTGCATCCCCAGTGGTGCCAGTGCACTCTCTGGACTCACGGCAGTGCATCCCCAGTGGTGCCAGTGCACTCTCTGGACTCACTGCACTGCATCCCCAGTGGTGCCAGTGTAGACTCTGGACTCACAGCAGTGCATCCCCAGTGGTGCCAGTGCAACTACTGGACTCACTGCAGTGTAGCTCAGTGGTGCCAGAGCACTCTCTGGACTCACTGCACTGCATCCCCAGTGGTGCCAGTGCACTCTCTGGACTCACTGCACTGCATCCCCAGTGGTGCCAGTGCACTGTCTGGACTCACTGCAGTGTATCGCCATTGGAGACGGTGCACTCTCTGGACTCACTAAACTGCATCCCCAGTGGTGCCAGAGAACTCTCTGGTCTCACTGCAGTGCATCCCCAGTGGTGCCAGTGCACTGTCTGGACTCACTGCATCCCCAGTGGTGCCAGGGCACTCTCTGGACTCACAGCACTGCATCCCCATTGGTGCCAGTGCACTCTCTGGACTCACTGCACTAAAACTCCAGTGGTGCCAGTGCACTCTCTGGACTCACTGGAGTGCATCCCCAGTGGTGCCAGTGCACTCTCTGGACTCACCGGGGTGCATCCCCAGTGGTGCCAGTGCACTCTCTGGACTCACTGCACTGCATCCCCTGTGGTGCCAGTACACTCTCTGGACTCACTGCAGTGCATCCCCAGTGGTGCCAGTGTACTCTCTGGACTCACTGCACTGCATCACCAGCGGTGCCAGTGCACTCTCTGGACTCACTGTAGTGCATCCCCAGGGGTGCCAGTGCAGTTTCTGGAGTCACTGCAGTGCATCCCCTGTTGTGCCAGTGCACTCTCTGCACTCACTGCACTGCATCCCCAGTGGTGCCAGTGCACTCTCTGGACTCACTGCAGTGCATCCCTTGTGGTGCCTTTGCACTCTCAGGACTCACTGCACTGCATCCCCAGTGGTGCCAGTGCACTCTCTGGACTCACTGCACTGCATCCCCAGTGGTGCCAGTGCACTCTCTGAACTCAGTGCACTGCATCCCCAGTGGTGCCACTGCACTCTCTGGACTCACTGCAGTGCATCCCTTGTGGTGCCTTTGCACTCTCAGGACTCACTGCACTGCATCCCCAGTGGTGCCAGTGCACTCTCTGGACTCACTGCACTGCATCCCCAGTGGTGCCAGTGCACTCTCTGAACTCAGTGCACTGCATCCCCAATGGTGCCACTGCACTCTCTGGACTCACTGCAGTGCATCCCCAGTGGTGCCAGTGCACTCTCTGGACTCACTGCACTGCATCCCCAGTGGTGCCAGTGCACTCTCTGAGCTCTTTGCAGTGCATTCCAAGTGGTGCCAGTGCACTCTCTGGACTCACTGCACTGCATCCCCAGTGGTGCCAGTGCACTCTCTGGACTCACGGCAGTGCATCCCCAGTGGTGCCAGTGCACTCTCTGGACTCACTGCACTGCATCCCCAGTGGTGCCAGTGTAGACTCTGGACTCACAGCAGTGCATCCCCAGTGGTGCCAGTGCAACTACTGGACTCACTGCAGTGTAGCTCAGTGGTGCCAGAGCACTCTCTGGACTCACTGCACTGCATCCCCAGTGGTGCCAGTGCACTCTCTGGACTCACTGCACTGCATCCCCAGTGGTGCCAGTGCACTGTCTGGACTCACTGCAGTGTATCGCCATTGGAGACGGTGCACTCTCTGGACTCACTAAACTGCATCCCCAGTGGTGCCAGAGAACTCTCTGGTCTCACTGCAGTGCATCCCCAGTGGTGCCAGTGCACTGTCTGGACTCACTGCATCCCCAGTGGTGCCAGGGCACTCTCTGGACTCACAGCACTGCATCCCCATTGGTGCCAGTGCACTCTCTGGACTCACTGCACTAAAACCCCAGTGGTGCCAGTGCACTCTCTGGACTCACTGCACTGCATCCCCAGTGGTGCCAGTGCACTCTCTGGACTCACCGGGGTGCATCCCCAGTGGTGCCAGTGCACTCTCTGGACTCACTGCACTGCATCCCCTGTGGTGCCAGTACACTCTCTGGACTCACTGCAGTGCATCCCCAGTGGTGCCAGTGCACTCTCTGGAGTCACTGCACTGCATCAACAGTGGTGCCAGTGCACTCTCTGGAGTCACTGCACTGCATCCACAGTGGTGCCAGTGCACTCTCTGGACTCACTGCAGTGCATCCCCAGTGGTGCCAGTGCACTCTCTGGACTCACTTCACTGCATCCCCAGTGGTGCCAGTGCACTCTCTGGACTCACTGCACTCCATCCCCACTGGTGCCAGTCCACTCTCTGGACTCACTGCACTTCATCCCCAGTGGTGCCAGTGCACTCTCTGCACTCATGCACTGCATCCCCCGTGGTGCCACTGCACTCTTTGGACTCACTGCAGTGCATGAACAGTGGTGCCAGTGCACTCTCTGGACTCACTGCACTGCATCCCCAGTGGTGCCAGTGCACTCTCTGGAGTCACTGCAGTGCATCCCCAAGGTTCCAGTGCACTCTCTGGAGTCACTGCACTGCATCCCCAGTGGTGCCAGTGCACTCTCTGGACTCACTGCAGTGCATCCCCAGTGGTGCCAGTGCACTCTCTGGACTCACTGCACTGCATCCCCAGTTGTGCCAGTGCACTCTCTGGACTCACTGCAGTGCATCCCCAGTGGTGCCAGTGCACTCTCTGAACTCACTCCAGTGTATCCCCAGTGGTGTCAGTGCACTCTCTGGACTCACTGCAGTGCATCCCCAGTGGTGCCAGTGCAATCTCTGGACTCACTGCAGTGCATCCCCAGTGGTGCCAGTGCACTCTGTGGACTCACTGTACTGCATCTCCAGTGGTGCCAGTGCACTCTCTGGACTCACTGCACTGCATCCCCAGTGGTGCCAGTGCAATCTCTGGACTCACTGCACTGCATCCCCAGTGGTGCCAGTGCACTCTCTGGACTCACTGCATTGCATCCCCAGTGGTGCCAGTGCACTCACTGCACTGCATCCCCAGTGGTGCCAGTGCACTCTCTGGACTCACAACAGTGCATCCCCAGTGGTGTCAGTGTACTCTCTGGACTCACTGCACTGCATCCCCAGTGGTGCCAGTGCACTCTCTGGAGTCACTGCAGTGCATCCCCAAGGTGCCAGTGCACTCTCTGGACTCACTGCACTGCATCCCCAGTGGTGCCAGTGCACTCTCTGGACTCACTGCAGTGCATCCCCAGTGGTGCCAGTGCACTCTGTGGACTCACTGTACTGCATCCCCAGTGGTGCCAGTGCACTCTCTGGCCTCTCTCCAGTGCATCCCCAGTGGTGCCAGTGCACTCTCTGGAGTCACTGCACTGCATCCCCAGTGGTGCCAGTGCACTCTCTGGACTCACTGCGCTGCATCCCCAGTGGTGCCAGTGCACTCTCTGGACTCACTGCAGTGCATCCCCAGTGGTGCCAGTGCACTCTCTGGACTCACTGCAGTGCATCCCCAAGGTGCCAGTGCACTCTCTGGACTCACTGCACTGCATCCCCAGTGGTGCCAGTGCACTCTCTGGACTCACTGCACTGCATCCTCACTGGTGCCAGTGCACTCTCTGGACTCACTGCAGTGTATCCCCAGTGGTGCCAGTGCACTCTCTGGACTCACTGCACTGCATCCCCAGTGGTGCCAGTGCACTCTGTGGAATCACTGCACTGCATCCTCAGTGGTGCCAGTGCACTCTCTGCACTCACTGCAGTGCATCCCCAATGGTGCCAGTGCACTCTCTGGACACACTGAAGTGCATCCCCAGTGGTGCCACTGCAATCTCTGGACTCACTGCACTGCATCCCCAGTTGTGCCAGTGCACTCTCTGGACTCACTGCAGTGCATCCCCAGTGGTGCCAGTGCACTCTCTGAACTCACTCCAGTGTATCCCCAGTGGTGTCAGTGCACTCTCTGGACTCACTGCAGTGCATCCCCAGTGGTGCCAGTGCAATCTCTGGACTCACTGCAATGCATCCCCAGTGGTGCCAGTGCACTCTGTGGACTCACTGTACTGCATCTCCAGTGGTGCCAGTGCACTCTCTGGACTCACTGCACTGCATCCCCAGTGGTGCCAGTGCAATCTCTGGACTCACTGCACTGCATCCCCAGTGGTGCCAGTGCACTCTCTGGACTCATCGCATTGCATCCCCAGTGGTGCCAGTGCACTCACTGCACTGCATCCCCAGTGGTGCCAGTGCACTCTCTGGACTCACTACAGTGCATCCCCAGTGGTGTCAGTGTACTCTCTGGACTCACTGCACTGCATCCCCAGTGGTGCCAGTGCACTCTCTGGAGTCACTGCAGTGCATCCCCAAGGTGCCAGTGCACTCTCTGGACTCACTGCACTGCATCCCCAGTGGTGCCAGTGCACTCTCTGGACTCACTGCAGTGCATCCCCAGTGGTGCCAGTGCACTCTGTGGACTCACTGTACTGCATCCCCAGTGGTGCCAGTGCACTCTCTGGCCTCTCTCCAGTGCATCCCCAGTGGTGCCAGTGCACTCTCTGGAGTCACTGCACTGCATCCCCAGTGGTGCCAGTGCACTCTCTGGACTCACTGCGCTGCATCCCCAGTGGTGCCAGTGCACTCTCTGGACTCACTGCAGTGCATCCCCAGTGGTGCCAGTGCACTCTCTGGACTCACTGCAGTGCATCCCCAAGGTGCCTGTGCACTCTCTGGACTCACTGCAGTGCATCCCCAAGGTGCCAGTGCACTCTCTGGAGTCACTGCACTGCATCCCCAGTGGTGCCAGTGCACTCTCTGGACTCACTGCACTGCATCCCCAGTGGTGCCAGTGTACTCTCTGGACGCACTGCACTGCATCCCCAGTGGTGCCAGTGCACTCTCTGGACTCACCGCACTGCATCCCCAGTGGTGCCAGTGCACTCTCTGGACTCACTACAGTGCATCCCCAGTGGTGCCAGTGCACTCTGTGGACTCACTGTACTGCATCTCCAGTGGTGCCAGTGTACTCTCTGGACTCACTGCACTGCATCCCCAGTGGTGCCAGTGCACTCTCTGGACTCACTGCACTGCATCCTCACTGGTGCCAGTGCACTCTCTGGACTCACTGCAGTGTATCCCCAGTGGTGCCAGGGCACTCTGTGTACTCACTGCACTGCATCCCCAGTGGTGCCAGTGCACTCTGTGGAATCACTGCACTGCATCCTCAGTGGTGCCAGTGCACTCTCTGCACTCACTGCAGTGCATCCCCAGTGGTGCCAGTGCACTCTCTGGACACACTGAAGTGCATCCCCAGTGGTGCCACTGCAATCTCTGGGCTCACAGGGGTGCATCCCCAGATGTGCCAGTGCACTCTCTGGACTCACTGCACTGCATCCCCAGTGGTGCAGTGCACTCTCTGGACTCACTGCAGTGCATCCCCACTGGTGCCAGTGCACTCTCTGGACTCACTGCACTGCATCCCCAGTGGTGCCAGTGCACTATCTGGACTCATTGCAGTGCATCCCCAGTGGTGCCAGTGCACTCTCTGAGTCACTGCAATGCATTCCCAGTGGTGCCAGTGCACTCTCTGGACTCACTGCAGTGCACCCCCAGTGGTGCCAGTGCACTCTCTGGACTCACTGCACTGCATCACCAGTGGTGCCAGTGCACTCTCTGGACTCACTGCACTGCATCCCCAAGGTGCCAGTGCACTCTCTGGACTCACTGCAGTGCATCCCCAGTGGTGCCAGTGCACTCTCTGGAGTCACTGCACTGCATCCCCAGTGGTGCCAGTGCACTCTCTGGACTCACTGCACTGCATCCCCAGTGGTGCTAGTGCACTCTCTGGACTCACTGCAGTGCATCCCCAAAGGTGCCAGTGCACTCTCTGGACTCACTTCACTGCATCCCCAGTGGTGCCAGTGCACTCTCTGGACTCACTGCACTCCATCCCCACTGGTGCCAGTCCACTCTCTGGACTCACTGCACTTCATCCCCAGTGGTGCCAGTGCACTCTCTGCACTCATGCACTGCATCCCCAGTGGTGCCACTGCAGTCTTTGGACTCACTGCAGTGCATGAACAGTGGTGCCAGTGCACTCTCTGGACTCACTGCACTGCATCACCATTGGTGCCAGTGTAGTCTCTGAACTCACTGTAGTGCATCCCCATTGGTGCCAGTGCAATCTCAGGACTCACTGCAGTGCAGCTCCAGTTGGTGCCAGTGCAATCTCTGTACTCACGGCACTGCATCCCCAGTGGTGCCAGTGCACTCTCTGGACTCACTGCAGTGCATCCCCAGTGGTGCCAGTGCACTCTCTGGACTCACTGAACTGCATCCCCAGTGGTGCCATAGCACTCTCTGGACTCACTGCAGTGCATCCCCAGTGGTGCCAGTGCACTCTCTGGACTCACTGCACTGCATCCCCAGTGGTGCCAGTGCACTCTCTGGACTCACTGCACTGCATCCCCAGTGGTGCCAGTGCACTCTCTGGACTCAGTGCACTGCATCCCCAGTGGTGCCAGTGCACTCTCTGGACTCACTGCACTGCATCCCCAGTGGTGCCAGTGCACTCTCTGGACTCACTGCATTGCATCCCCAGTGGTGCCAGTGCACTCTCTGGACTCACTGCAGTGCATCCCTAGTGGTGCCAGTGCACTCTCTGGACTCACTGCACTGCATCCCCAGTGCTGACAGTGCACTCTCTGGACTCACTGCACTGCATCCCCAGTGCTGACAGTGCACTCTCTGGACTCACTGCACTGCATCCCCAGTGGTGCCAGTGCACTCTCTGGACTCACTGCACTGCACCCCCAGTGGTGCCAGTGCACTCTCTGGACTCACTGCACTGCATCCCCTGTGGTGCCAGGGCACTCTGTGGACTCACTGCACTGCATCCCAAGTGGTGCCAGTGCACTCTCTGGACTCACTGCAGTGCATCCCCAGTGGTGCCTGTGCACTCTCTGGAGTCACTGCACTGCATCCCCAGTGGTGCCAGTGCACTCTCTGGACTCACTGCACTGCATCCCCAGTGGTGCATGTGCAGTCTCTGGACTCACTGCACTGCATCCCCAGTGGTGCCAGTGCACTCTCTGGACTCACTGCACTCCATCCCCACTGGTGCCAGTCCACTCTCTGGACTCACTGCACTGCATCCCCAGTGGTGCCAGTGCACTCTCTGCACTCATGCACTGCATCCCCAGTGGTGCCAGTGCACTCTTTGGACTCACTGCAGTGCATGAACAGTGGTTCCAGTGCACTCTCTGGACTCACTGCACTGCATCCCCAGTGGTGCCAGTGTAGTCTCTGGACTCACTGCAGTGCATCCCCAGTGGTGCCAGTGCAATCTCAGGACTCACTGCAGTGCAGCTCCAGTTGGTGCCAGTGCAATCTCTGGACTCACGGCAGTGCATCCCCAGTGGTGCCAGTGCACTCTCTGGACTCACGGCAGTGCATCCCCAGTGGTGCCAGTGCACTCTCTGGACTCACTGCAGTGTATCCCCAGTGGTGCCAGTGCACTCTCTGGACTCACTGAACTACATCCCCAGTGGTGCCAGAGCACTCTCTGGACTCACTGCAGTGCACCCCCAGTGGTGCCAGTGCACTCTCTGGACTCACTGCACTGCATCCCCAGTGGTGCCAGTGCACTCTCTGGACTCACTGCACTGCATCCCCAAGGTGCCAGTGCACTCTCTGGACTCACTGCAGTGCATCCCCAGTGGTGCCAGTGCATTCTCTGGACTCACTGCAGTGCTTCCCCACTGGTGCCAGTGCACTCTGTGGACTCACTGCACTGCATCCCCAGTAGTGCCAGTGCACTCTCGGGACTACCTGCACTGCATCCCCAGTGGTGCCAGTGCACTCTCTGGACTCACTGCAGTGCATCCCCAGTGGTGCCAGTGCACTCTCTGGACTCACTGCGGTGCAGCCCCTGAGGTGCCAGTGCACTCTCTGGACTCACTGCAGTGCATGCCCAGTGCTGCCAGTGCACTCTCTGGACTCACTGCACTGCATCCCCAGTGGTGCCAGTGCACTCTCAGGAGTCACTGCACTGCATCCCCAGTGGTGCCAGTGCACTCTCTGGACTCACTGCACTGCATCCCCAGTGCTGACAGTGCACTCTCTGGACTCACTGCACTGCATCACCAGTGGTGGCAGTGCACTCTCTGGACTCACTGCAGTGCATCCCCAGTGGTGCCATTGCACTCTCTGGACTTACTGCATTGCATCCCCAGTGGAGACAGTGCACTCTCTGTAGTCACTGCGCTGCATCCCCAGTGGTGACAGTGCACTCTCTGGACTCACTGCACTGCATCCCCAGTGGAGCCAGTGCACTCTCTGGACTCACTGCAGTGCATCCCCAGAGGTGCCAGTGGCTCTCTGTACTCACTGCACTGCATCACCAGTGGTGCCAGTGCATTCTCTGGAGTCACTGCACTGCATCCCCAGTGGTGCCAGTGCACTCTCTGGACTCACTGCACTGCATCAACAGTGGTGCCAGTGCACTCTCTGGACTCACGGCAGTGCATCCCCAGTGGTGCCAGTGCACTCTCTGGACTCACTGCACTGCATCCTCAGAGGTGCCAGTGCACTCTCTGGACTCACTGCAGTGCATCCCCAGTGGTGCCAGTGCACTCTCTGGACTCACTGCACTGCATCGCCAGTTGTGCCAGTGCACTCTCTGGACTCACTGCAGTGCATCACCAGTGGTGCCAGTGCACTCTCTGGACTCACTGCACTGCATCCCAGTGGTGCCAGTGCACTCTCTGGACTCACTGCACTGCATCCTCAGAGGTGCCAGTGCACTCTCTGGACTCACTGCAGTGCATCCCCAAGGTGCCAGTGCACTCTCTGGACTCACTGCACTGCATCGCCAGTTGTGCCAGTGCACTCTCTGGACTCACTGCAGTGCATCCCCAGTGGTGCCAGTGCACTCTCTGGACTCACTGCAGTGCATCCCAAGTGGTGCCTGTGAAGTCTCTGGACGCATTGCAGTGCATCCCCAGTGGCGCCAGTGCACTCTCTGGACTCACTGGACTGCATCCCATTGGTGCTAGTGCACTCTCTGGACTCACTGCACTGCATCCCCAGTGCTGACAGTGCACTCTCTGGACTCACTGCAGTGCATCCCCAGTGGTGCCAGTGCACTCTCTGGACTCACTGCAGTGCTTCCGCACTGGTGCCAGTGCACTCTCTGGACTCACTGCACTGCATCCCCAGTGGTGCCTCTGCACTCTCTGGACTCACTGCACTGCATCCCCAGTGCTGACAGTGCACTCTCTGGACTCACTGCACTGCATCCCCAGTGGTGCCAGTGCACTCTCTGGACTCACTGCAGTGCATCCCTTGTGGTGCCTTTGCACTCTCAGGACTCACTGCACTGCATCCCCAGTGGTGCCAGTGCACTCTCTGGACTCACTGCACTGCATCCCCAGTGGTGCCAGTGCACTCTCTGAACTCAGTGCACTGCATCCCCAGTGGTGCCACTGCACTCTCTGGACTCACTGCAGTGCATCCCCAGTGGTGCCAGTGCACTCTCTGGACTCACTGCACTGCATCCCCAGTGGTGCCAGTGCACTCTCTGAGCTCTTTGCAGTGCATTCCAAGTGGTGCCAGTGCACTCTCTGGACTCACTGCACTGCATCCCCAGTGGTGCCAGTGCACTCTCTGGACTCACGGCAGTGCATCCCCAGTGGTGCCAGTGCACTCTCTGGACTCACTGCACTGCATCCCCAGTGGTGCCAGTGTAGACTCTGGACTCACAGCAGTGCATCCCCAGTGGTGCCAGTGCAACTACTGGACTCACTGCAGTGTAGCTCAGTGGTGCCAGAGCACTCTCTGGACTCACTGCACTGCATCCCCAGTGGTGCCAGTGCACTCTCTGGACTCACTGCACTGCATCCCCAGTGGTGCCAGTGCACTGTCTGGACTCACTGCAGTGTATCGCCATTGGAGACGGTGCACTCTCTGGACTCACTAAACTGCATCCCCAGTGGTGCCAGAGAACTCTCTGGTCTCACTGCAGTGCATCCCCAGTGGTGCCAGTGCACTGTCTGGACTCACTGCATCCCCAGTGGTGCCAGGGCACTCTCTGGACTCACAGCACTGCATCCCCATTGGTGCCAGTGCACTCTCTGGACTCACTGCACTAAAACCCCAGTGGTGCCAGTGCACTCTCTGGACTCACTGGAGTGCATCCCCAGTGGTGCCAGTGCACTCTCTGGACTCACCGGGGTGCATCCCCAGTGGTGCCAGTGCACTCTCTGGACTCACTGCACTGCATCCCCTGTGGTGCCAGTACACTCTCTGGACTCACTGCAGTGCATCCCCAGTGGTGCCAGTGTACTCTCTGGACTCACTGCACTGCATCACCAGCGGTGCCAGTGCACTCTCTGGACTCACTGTAGTGCATCCCCAGGGGTGCCAGTGCAGTTTCTGGAGTCACTGCAGTGCATCCCCTGTTGTGCCAGTGCACTCTCTGCACTCACTGCACTGCATCCCCAGTGGTGCCAGTGCACTCTCTGGACTCACTGCAGTGCATCCCTTGTGGTGCCTTTGCACTCTCAGGACTCACTGCACTGCATCCCCAGTGGTGCCAGTGCACTCTCTGGACTCACTGCACTGCATCCCCAGTGGTGCCAGTGCACTCTCTGAACTCAGTGCACTGCATCCCCAGTGGTGCCACTGCACTCTCTGGACTCACTGCAGTGCATCCCTTGTGGTGCCTTTGCACTCTCAGGACTCACTGCACTGCATCCCCAGTGGTGCCAGTGCACTCTCTGGACTCACTGCACTGCATCCCCAGTGGTGCCAGTGCACTCTCTGAACTCAGTGCACTGCATCCCCAATGGTGCCACTGCACTCTCTGGACTCACTGCAGTGCATCCCCAGTGGTGCCAGTGCACTCTCTGGACTCACTGCACTGCATCCCCAGTGGTGCCAGTGCACTCTCTGAGCTCTTTGCAGTGCATTCCAAGTGGTGCCAGTGCACTCTCTGGACTCACTGCACTGCATCCCCAGTGGTGCCAGTGCACTCTCTGGACTCACGGCAGTGCATCCCCAGTGGTGCCAGTGCACTCTCTGGACTCACTGCACTGCATCCCCAGTGGTGCCAGTGTAGACTCTGGACTCACAGCAGTGCATCCCCAGTGGTGCCAGTGCAACTACTGGACTCACTGCAGTGTAGCTCAGTGGTGCCAGAGCACTCTCTGGACTCACTGCACTGCATCCCCAGTGGTGCCAGTGCACTCTCTGGACTCACTGCACTGCATCCCCAGTGGTGCCAGTGCACTGTCTGGACTCACTGCAGTGTATCGCCATTGGAGACGGTGCACTCTCTGGACTCACTAAACTGCATCCCCAGTGGTGCCAGAGAACTCTCTGGTCTCACTGCAGTGCATCCCCAGTGGTGCCAGTGCACTGTCTGGACTCACTGCATCCCCAGTGGTGCCAGGGCACTCTCTGGACTCACAGCACTGCATCCCCATTGGTGCCAGTGCACTCTCTGGACTCACTGCACTAAAACCCCAGTGGTGCCAGTGCACTCTCTGGACTCACTGCACTGCATCCCCAGTGGTGCCAGTGCACTCTCTGGACTCACCGGGGTGCATCCCCAGTGGTGCCAGTGCACTCTCTGGACTCACTGCACTGCATCCCCTGTGGTGCCAGTACACTCTCTGGACTCACTGCAGTGCATCCCCAGTGGTGCCAGTGCACTCTTTCGAGTCACTGCACTGCATCCCCAGTGGTGCCAGTGCATTCTCTGGACTCACTGCAGTGCATCCCCATTGGTGCCAGTGCAGTCTCTGGAGTCACTGCAGTGCATCCCCAGTGGTGCCAGTGCACTCTCTGGACTCACTGCACTGCATCCCCAGTGGTGCCAGTGCACTCTCTGGACTCACTGCACTGCATCCCCAGTGGTGCCAGTGTACTCTCTGGACTCAGTGCACTGCATCCCCAGTGGTGCCACTGCACTCTCTGGACTCACTGCAGTGCATACCCAGTGGTGCCAGTGCACTCTCTGGACTCACTGCACTGCATCCCCAGTGGTGCCAGTGCACTCTCTGGACTCACTGCAGTGCATCCCCTTTTGTGCCAGTGCACTCTCTGGACTCACTGCACTGCATCCCCAGTGGTGCCAGTGCACTCTCTGGAGTCACTGCACTGCATCCCCAGTGGTGCCAGTGCACTCTCTGGACTCACTGCACTGCATCCCCAGTGGTGCCAGTGCACTCTCTGGACTCACTGCACTGCATCTCCAGTGGTGCCAGTGTACTCTCTGGACTCAGTGCACTGCATCCCCAGTGGTGCCACTGCACTCTCTGGACTCACTGCACTGCATCCCACTGGAGCCAGTGCACTCTCTGGACTCACTGCAGTGCATCCCCAGTGGTGCCAGTGCACTCTCTGGACTCACTGCACTGCATCCCCAGTGGTGCCAGTGCACTCTCTGGAGTCACTGCACTGCATCCCCAGTGGTGCCAGTGCACTCTCTGGACTCACTGCAGTGCATCCCCAGTGGTGCCAGTGCACTCTCTGGACTCACTGCAGTGCATCCCTCGTGGTGCCAGTGCACTCTCTGGACTCACTGCAGTGCATCACCAGTGGTGCCAGTGCACTCTCTGGACTCACTGCACTGCATCCCCAGTGGTGCCAGTGCACTCTCTGGACTCACTGCACTGCATCCCCAGTGGTGCCAGTACACTCTCTGGAGTCGCAGCACTGCATCAACAGTGGTGCCTCTGCACTCTCTGGAGTCACTGCACTGCATCCCCAGTGCTGCCAGTGCACTCTCTGGACTCACTGCAGTGCATCCCCAGTGGTGCCTGTGCACTCTCTGGACTCACTGCAGTGCATCCCCAGTGGTGCCAGTGCACTCTCTGGACTCACTGCACTGCATCCCCAGTGGTGCCAGTGCACTCTCTGGACTCACTGCACTTCATCCCCAGTGGTGCCAGTGCACTCTCTGGACTCACTGCATTGCATCCCCAGTGGTGCCAGTGCACTCTCTGGACTCACTGCACTGCATCACCATTGGTGCCAGGGCACTCTCCGGACTCACAGCAGTGCATCCGCAGTGGTGCCAGTGCACTCTTTCGAGTCACTGCACTGCATCCCCAGTGGTGCCAGTGCACTCTCTGGACTCACTGCAGTGCATCCCCAGTGGTGCCAGTGCACTCTCTGGACTCACTGCACTGCATCCCCAGTGGTGCCAGTGCACTCTCTGCACTCACTGCACTGCATCCCCAGTATTCCCAGAGCACTCTCTGGACTCACTGCAGTGCATCCCCAGTGGTGCCAGTGCACTCTCTGGACTCACTGCACTGCATCCCCAGTGGTGCCAGTGCACTCTCTGGACTCACTGCACTGCATCCCCAGTGGTGCCAGTGCACTGTCTGGACTCACTGCAGTGTATCGCCATTGGAGACGGTGCACTCTCTGGACTCACTAAACTGCATCCCCAGTGGTGCCAGAGAACTCTCTGGTCTCACTGCAGTGCATCCCCAGTGGTGCCAGTGCACTGTCTGGACTCACTGCATCCCCAGTGGTGCCAGGGCACTCTCTGGACTCACAGCACTGCATCCCCATTGGTGCCAGTGCACTCTCTGGACTCACTGCACTAAAACCCCAGTGGTGCCAGTGCACTCTCTGGATTCACTGCACTGCATCCCCAGTGGTGCCAGTGCACTCTCTGGACTCACCGGGGTGCATCCCCAGTGGTGCCAGTGCACTCTCTGGACTCACTGCACTGCATCCCCTGTGGTGCCAGTACACTCTCTGGACTCACTGCAGTGCATCCCCAGTGGTGCCAGTGTACTCTCTGGACTCACTGCACTGCATCACCAGCGGTGCCAGTGCACTCTCTGGACTCACTGTAGTGCATCCCCAGTGGTGCCAGTGCAGTTTCTGGAGTCACTGCAGTGCATCCCCTGTTGTGCCAGTGCACTCTCTGCACTCACTGCACTGCATCCCCAGAAGTGCCAGTGCACTCTCTGGACTCACTGCACTGCATCCCCAGTGGTTCCATTGCACTCTCTGGACTCACTGCATTGGATCCCCAGTGGTGTCAGTGCACTCTCTGGACTCAGTGCAGTGCATCCCCAGTGGTGCCAGTGCACTCTCTGGACTCACTGCAGTGCTTCCCCACTGGTGCCAGTGCACTCTCTGGACTCACTGCACTGCATCCCCAGTGGTGCCAGTGCACTCTCTGGACTCACTGAAGTGCATCCCCAGTGGTGCCAGTGCACTCTCTGGACTCACTGCACTGCATCCCCAGTGGTGCCAGTGCACTCTCTGGACCCACTGCAGTGCATCCCCACTGGTGCCAGTGCACTCTCTGGACTCAGTGCACTGCATCCCCAGTGGTGCCAGTGCACTCTCTGTAGTCACTGCACTGCGTCCCCAGTGGTGCCAGTGCACTCTCTGGACTCACTGCAGTGTATCCCCTGTGGTGCCAGTGCACTCTGTGGACTCACTGCACTTCATCCCCAGTGGTGCCAGTGCACTCTCTGGACTCACTGCACTGCATCCCCAAGGTGCCAGTGCACTCTCTGGACTCAACTGCACTGCATCCCCAGTGGTGCCAGTGCACTCTCTGGACTCACTGCACTGCATCCCCAGTGGTGCCAGTGCACTCTCTGGACTCACTGCAGTGCATCCCCAGTGGTGCCAGTGCACTCTCTGGACTCACTGCACTGCATCCCCAGTGGTGCCAGTGCACTCTCTGGACTCACTGCACTTCATCCCCAGTGGTGCCAGTGCACTCTCTGGACTCACTGCATTGCATCACCAGTGGTGCCAGTGCACTCTGTGGACTCACTGCACTGCATCCCCAGTGGTGTCACTGCACTCTCTGGACTCACTTCACTGCATCACCATTGGTGCCAGGGCACTCTCCGGACTCACTGCAGTGCATCCGCAGTGGTGCCAGTGCACTATTTCGAGTCACTGCAGTGCATCCCCAGTGGTGCCAGTGCACTCTCTGGACTCACTGCACTGCATCCCCAGTGGTGCCAGTGCATTCTCTGGAATCACTGCAGTGCATCCCCAGTGGTGCCAGTGCACTCTCTGGACTCACTGCACTGCATCCCCAGTGGTGCCAGTGCACTCTCTGGACTCACTGCATTGCATCCCCAGTGGTGCCAGTGCACTCTCTGGACTCACTGCAGTGCATCCCCAGTGGTGCCAGTGCACTCTCTGCACTCACTGCACTGCATCACCAGTGGTGCCAGTGCACTCTCTGGACTCACTGCAGTGCATCCCCAGTGGTGCCAGTGCACTCTCTGGACTCACTGCAGTGCATCCCCAGTGGTGCCAGTGCACTCTCTGGACTCACTGCATTGCATCCCCAGTGGTGCCAGTGCACTCTCTGGACTCACTGCACTACATCCCCAGTGGTGCCACTGCACTCTCTGGACTCACTGCACTGCATCACCATTGTTGCCAGGGCACTCTCCTGACTCACTGCAGTGCATCCGCAGTGGTGCCAGTGCACTCTTTTGAGTCACTGCAGTGCATCCCCAAGGTGCCAGTGCACTCTCTGGACTCACTGCAGTGCATCCCCAGTGGTGCCAGTGCACTCTCTGCACTCACTGCACTGCATCACCAGTGGTGCCAGTGCACTCTCTGGACTCACTGCAGTGCATCCCCAGTGGTGCCAGTGCACTCTCTGGACTCACTGCACTGCATCCCCAGTGGTGCCAGTGCACTCTCTGGAGTCGCAGCACTGCATCAACAGTGGTGCCTCTGCACTCTCTGGAGTCACTGCACTGCATCCCCAGTGCTGCCAGTGCACTCTCTGGACTCACTGCACTGCATCCCCAGTGGTGCCAGTGCACTCTCTGGACTCACTGCACTTCATCCCCAGTGGTGCCAGTGCACTCTCTGGACTCACTGCATTGCATCCCCAGTGGTGCCAGTGCACTCTCTGGACTCACTGCACTGCATCTCCAGTGGTGCCACTGCACTCTCTGGACTCACTGCACTGCATCACCATTGGTGCCAGGGCACTCTCCGGACTCACTGCAGTGCATCCACAGTGGTGCCAGTGCACTCTTTCGAGTCACTGCTTTGCATCCCCAGTGGTGCCAGTGCACTCTCTGGACTCACTGCACTGCATCCCCAGTGGTGCCAGTGCACTCTCTGCACTCACTGCACTGCATCCCCAGTGTTCCCAGAGCACTCTCTGGACTCACTGGAGTGCATCCCCAGTGGTGCCAGTGCACTCTCTGGACTCACTGCAGTGCAACCCCAGTGGTGCCAGTGCACTCTCTGGACTCACTGCACTGCATCCCCAGTGGTGCCAGTGCACTCTCTGGACTCACTGCACTGCATCCCTAATGGTGCCAGTGCACTCTCTGGACTCACTGCACTGCATCCCCAGTGGTGCCAGTGCACTCTCTGGAGTCACTGCACTGCATCCCCAGTGGTGCCAGTGCACTCTCTGCCCTCACTGCACTGCATCCCCGGTGTTCCCAGAGCACTCTCTGGACTCACCGAGGTGCATCCCCAGTGGTGCCAGTGCACTCTCTGGACTCACCGCACTGCATCCCCAGTGGTGCCAGTGCACTCTCTGGACTCACTGCAGTGCAGCCCCTGAGGTGCCAGTGTACTCTCTGGACTCACTGCACTGCATCCCCAGTGGTGACAGTGCACTCTCTGGAATCACTGCAGTGCATCCCCTGTGGTGCCATTGCACTCTCTGGACTCACTGCACTGCATCCCCAGTGGTGCCTGTGCACTCTCTTGAGTCACTGCACTGCATCCCCAGTGGAGACAGTGCACTCTATGGACTAACTGCACTGCATCCCCAGTGGTGCCAGTGCACTCTCTGGACTCACTGCACTGCATCCCCAGTGGTGCCAGTGCACTCTCTGGACTCACTGCTCTGCATCCCCAGTGGTTCCAGTGCACTCTCTGGATCACTGCACTGCATCACCGTTGGTGCCAGGGCACTCTCCGGACTCACTGCAGTGCATCCCCAGTGGTGCCAGTGCACTCTTTCGAGTCACTGCACTGCATCCCCAGTGGTGCCAGTGCATTCTCTGGACTCACTGCAGTGCATCCCCATTGGTGCCAGTGCAGTCTCTGGAGTCACTGCAGTGCATCCCCAGTGGTGCCAGTGCACTCTCTGGACTCACTGCACTGCATCCCCAGTGCTGACAGTGCACTCTCTGGACTCACTGCAGTGCATCCCCAGTGGTGCCAGTGCACTCTCTGGACTCACTGCACTGCATCCCCAGTGGTGCCAGTGCACTCTCTGGAGTCACTGCACTGCATCCCCAGTGGTGCCAGTGCACTCTCTGGACTCACTGCACTGCATCCCCAGTGGTGCCAGTGCACTCTCTGGACTCACTGCACTGCATCTCCAGTGGTGCCAGTGCACTCTCTGGACTCAGTGCACTGCATCCCCAGTGGTGCCACTGCACTCTCTGGACTCACTGCACTGCATCCCACTGGTGCCAGTGCACTCTCTGGACTCACTGCAGTGCATCCCCAGTGGTGCCAGTGCACTCTCTGGACTCACTGCACTGCATCCCCAGTGGTGCCAGTGTACTCTCTGGACTCAGTGCACTGCATCCCCAGTGGTGCCACTGCACTCTCTGGACTCACTGGAGTGCATCCCCAGTGGTGCCAGTGCACTCTCTGGACTCACTGCACTGCATCCCCAGTGGTGCCAGTGCACTCTCTGGACTCACTGCACTGCATCCCCTTTTGTGCCAGTGCACTCTCTGGACTCACTGCACTGCATCCCCAGTGGTGCCAGTGCACTCTCTGGAGTCACTGTACTGCATCCCCAGTGGTGCCAGTGCACTCTCTGGACTCACTGCAGTGCATCCCCAGTGGTGCCAGTGCACTCTCTGGACTCACTGCACTGCATCCCCAGTGGTGCCAGTGCACTCTCTGGACTCACTGCAGTGCATCACCAGTGGTGCCAGTGTACTCTCTGGACTCACTGCACTGCATCCCCAGTGGTGCCAGTGCACTCTCTGGACTCACTGCACTGCATCCCCAGTGGTGCCAGTACACTCTCTGGAGTCGCAGCACTGCATCAACAGTGGTGCCTCTGCACTCTCTGGAGTCACTGCACTGCATCCCCAGTGCTGCCAGTGCACTCTCTGGACTCACTGCAGTGCATCCCCAGTGGTGCCAGTGCACTCTCTGGACTCACTGCAGTGCATCCCCAGTGGTGCCAGTGCACTCTCAGGACTCACTGCACTGCATCCCCAGTGGTGCCAGTGCACTCTCTGGAGTCACTGCACTGCATCCCCAGTGGTGCCAGTGCACTCTCTGGACTCACTGCATTGCATCCCCAGTGGTGCCATTGCACTCTCTGGACTCACTGCACTGCATCCCCAGTGGTGCCTGTGCACTCTCTTGAGTCACTGCACTGCATCCCCAGTGGAGACAGTGCACTCTATGGACTAACTGCACTGCATCCCCAGTGGTGCCAGTGCACTCTCTGGACTCACTGCACTGCATCACCAGTGGTGCCAGTGCACTCTCTGGACTCACTGCAGTGCATCCCCAGTGGTGCCAGTGCACTCTCTGGACTCACTGCACTGCATCCCCAGTGGTGCCAGTGCACTCTCTGCACTCACTGCACTGCATCCCCAGTATTCCCTGAGCACTCTCTGGACTCACTGCAGTGCATCCCCAGTGGTGCCAGTGCACTCTCTGGACTCACTGCACTGCATCCCCAGTGGTGCCAGTGCACTCTCTGGACTCACTGCACTGCATCCCCAGTGCTGACAGTGCACTCTCTGGACTCACTGCACTGCATCCCACTGGTGCCAGTGCACTCTCTGGACTCACTGCACTGCATCCCCAGTGGTGCCAGTGCACTCTGTGGACTCACTGCACTGCATCCCCTGTGGTGCCAGTGCACTCTCCGGACTCACTGCACTGCATCCCTAATGGTGCCAGTGCACTCTCTGGACTCACTGCAGTGCATCCCCAGTGGTGCCAGTGCACTCTCTGCACTCACTGCACTGCATCCCCAGTGGTGCCAGTGCACTCTCTGCACTCACTGCACTGCATCCCCGGTGTTCTCAGAGCACGCTCTGGACTCACCGAGGTGCATCCCCAGTGGAGCCAGTGCACTCTCTGGACTCACAGCACTGCATCCCCAGTGGTGCCATTGCACTCTCTGGACTCACTGCAGTGCATCCCCAGTGGTGCCAGTGCACTCTCTGGACTCACTGTAGTGCATCCCCAGTGGTGCCAGTGCACTCTCTGGACTCACTGCACTGCATCACCATTGGTGCCAGTGCACTCTCTGGAGTCACTGCACTGCATCCCCAGTGGTGCCAGTGCACTCTCTGGACTCACTGCAGTGCATCCCCAATGGTGCCAGTGCACTCTCTGGACTCACTGCACTGCATCCCCAGGGCTGACAGTGCACTCTCTGGACTCACCGGGGTGCATCCCCAGTGGTGCCAGTGCACTCTCTGGACTCACTGCACTGCATCCCCAGTGGAGACAGTGCACTCTCTGTAGTCACTGCGCTGCATCCCCAGTGGTTCCAGGGCACTCTCTCGACTCACTGCACTGCAACTCCAGTGGTGCCAGTGCACTCTCTGGACTCATTGCAGTGCATCCCCAGTGTTGCCAGTGCACTCTCTGGACTCACTGCAGTGCATCCCCAGTGGTGCCAGTGCACTCTGTGGACTCACTGCAGTGCATCCGCAGTGGTGCCAGTGCACTCTCTGGACTCACTGCAGTGCATCCCCAGTGGTGCCACTGCACTCTCTGGACTCACTGCACTGCATCCCATTGGTGCTAGTGCACTCTCTGGACTCATTGCACTGCATCCCCAGTGGTGCCAGGGCACTCTCTGGACTCACTGCACTGCATCACCATTGGTGCCAGGGCACTCTCCGGACTCACTGCAGTGCATCCACAGTGGTGCCAGTGCACTCTTTCGAGTCACTGCTTTGCATCCCCAGTGGTGCCAGTGCACTCTCTGGACTCACTGCACTGCATCACCAGTGGTGCCAGTGCACTCTCTGCACTCACTGCACTGCATCCCCAGTGTTCCCAGAGCACTCTCTGGACTCACTGGAGTGCATCCCCAGTGGTGCCAGTGCACTCTCTGGACTCACTGCAGTGCATCCCCAGTGGTGCCAGTGCACTCTCTGGACTCACTGCACTGCATCCCCAGTGGTGCCACTGCACTCTCTGGACTCACTGCACTGCATCACCATTGGTGCCAGGGCACTCTCCGGACTCACTGCAGTGCATCCCCAGTGGTGCCAGTGCACTCTTTCGAGTCACTGCACTGCATCCCCAGTGGTGCCAGTGCATTCTCTGGACTCATTGCAGTGCATCCCCAGTGGTGCCAGTGCACTCTCTGGACTCACTGCACTGCATCCCCAGTGCTGACAGTGCACTCTCTGGACTCACTGCACTGCATCCCCAGTGCTGACAGTGCACTCTCTGGACTCACTGCAGTGCAACCCCAGTGGTGCCAGTGCACTCTCTGGACTCACTGCACTGCATCCCCAGTGGTGCCAGTGCACTCTCTGGACTCACTGCACTGCATCCCTAATGGTGCCAGTGCACTCTCTGGACTCACTGCAGTGCATCCCCAGTGGTGCCAGTGCACTCTCTGGAGTCACTGCACTGCATCCCCAGTGGTGCCAGTGCACTCTCTGCCCTCACTGCACTGCATCCCCGGTGTTCCCAGAGCACTCTCTGGACTCACCGAGGTGCATCCCCAGTGGTGCCAGTGCACTCTCTGGACTCACCGCACTGCATCCCCAGTGGTGCCAGTGCACTCTCTGGACTCACTGCAGTGCAGCCCCTGAGGTGCCAGTGTACTCTCTGGACTCACTGCACTGCATCCCCAGTGGTGACAGTGCACTCTCGGGAATCACTGCAGTGCATCCCCAGTGGTGCCAGTGCACTCTCTGGACTCACTGCTCTGCATCCCCAGTGGTTCCAGTGCACTCTCTGGATCACTGCACTGCATCACCATTGGTGCCAGGGCACTCTCCGGACTCACTGCAGTGCATCCCCAGTGGTGCCAGTGCACTCTTTCGAGTCACTGCACTGCATCCCCAGTGGTGCCAGTGCATTCTCTGGACTCACTGCAGTGCATCCCCATTGGTGCCAGTGCAGTCTCTGGAGTCACTGCAGTGCATCGCCAGTGGTGCCAGTGCACTCTCTGGACTCACTGCACTGCATCCCCAGTGCTGACAGTGCACTCTCTGGACTCACTGCACTGCATCCCCAGTGGTGCCAGTGTACTCTCTGGACTCAGTGCACTGCATCCCCAGTGGTGCCACTGCACTCTCTGGACTCACTGCAGTGCATCCCCAGTGGTGCCAGTGCACTCTCTGGACTCAGTGCACTGCATCCCCAGTGGTGCCAGTGCACTCTCTGGACTCACTGCAGTGCATCCCCTTTTGTGCCAGTGCACTCTCTGGACTCACTGCACTGCATCCCCAGTGGTGCCAGTGCACTCTCTGGACTCACTGCACTGCATCCCCAGTGGTGCCAGTGTACTCTCTGGACTCAGTGCACTGCATCCCCTGTGGTGCCACTGCACTCTCTGGACTCACTGCACTGCATCCCCAGTGGTGCCAGTGCACTCTCTGGACTCACTGCACTGCATCCCCAGTGGTGCCACTGCACTCTCTGGACTCACTGCAGTGCATCCCCAGTGGTGCCAGTGCACTCTCTGGACTCACTGCACTGCATCCCCAGTGGTGCCAGTGCACTCTCTGGACTCAGTGCGCTGCATCCCCAGTGGTGCCAGTGCACTCTCTGGACTTGCCGGGGTTCATCCCCAGTGGTGCCAGTGCACTCTCTGGACTCACTGCATTGCATCCGCAGTGGTGCCAGTGCACTCTCTGGACTCACTGCACTGCATCCCCAGTGGTGCCAGTGCACTCTCTGGACTCACCGGGGTGCATCCCCAGTGGTGCCAGTGCACTCTCTGGACTCACTGCACTGCATGCCCTGTGGTGCCAGTACACTCTCTGGACTCACTGCAGTGCATCCCCAGTGGTGCCAGTGTACTCTCTGGACTCACTGCACTGCATCACCAGCGGTGCCAGTGCACTCTCTGCACTCACTGTAGTGCATCCCCAGTGGTGCCAGTGCAGTTTCTGGAGTCACTGCAGTGCATCCCCTGTTGTGCCAGTGCACTCTCTGCACTCACTGCACTGCATCCCCAGAAGTGCCAGTGCACTCTCTGGACTCACTGCACTGCATCCCCAGTGCTGACAGTGCACTCTCTGGACTCACTGCACTGCATCCCCAGTGGTGCCAGTGCACTCTCTGGACCCACTGCAGTGCATCCCCACTGGTGCCAGTGCACTCTCTGGACTCAGTGCACTGCATCCCCAATGGTGCCAGTGCACTCTCTGTAGTCACTGCACTGCGTCCCCAGTGGTGCCAGTGCACTCTCTGGACTCACTGCAGTGTATCCCCTGTGGTGCCAGTGCACTCTGTGGACTCACTGCACTGCATCCCAGTGGTGCCAGTGCACTCTCTGGACTCACTGCACTGCATCCCCAAGGTGCCAGTGCACTCTCTGGACTCAACTGCACTGCATCCCCAGTGGTGCCAGTGCACTCTCTGGACTCACTGCACTGCATCCCCAGTGGTGCCAGTGCACTCTCTGGACTCACTGCAGTGCATCCCCAGTGGTGCCAGTGCACTCTCTGGACTCACTGCACTGCATCCCCAGTGGTGCCAGTGCACTCTCTGGACTCACTGCACTTCATCCCCAGTGGTGCCAGTGCACTCTCTGGACTCACTGCATTGCATCACCAGTGGTGCCAGTGCACTCTGTGGACTCACTGCACTGCATCCCCAGTGGTGTCACTGCACTCTCTGGACTCACTGCACTGCATCACCATTGGTGCCAGGGCACTCTCCGGACTCACTGCAGTGCATCCGCAGTGGTGCCAGTGCACTCTTTGGACTCACTGCACTGCATCCCCAGTGGTGCCAGTGCACTCTCTGGACTCACTGCACTGCATCCCCAGTGGTGCCAGTGCATTCTCTGGAATCACTGCAGTGCATCCCCAGTGGTGCCAGTGCACTCTCTGGACTCACTGCACTGCATCCCCAGTGGTGCCAGTGCACTCTCTGGACTCACTGCATTGCATCCCCAGTGGTGCCAGTGCACTCTCTGGACTCACTGCAGTGCATCCCCAGTGGTGCCAGTGCACTCTCTGCACTCACTGCACTGCATCCCCAGTGGTGCCAGTGCACTCTCTGGACTCACTGCAGTGCATCCCCAGTGGTGCCAGTGCACTCTCTGGACTCACTGCAGTGCATCCCCAGTGGTGCCAGTGCACTCTCTGGACTCACTGCATTGCATCCCCAGTGGTGCCAGTGCACTCTCTGGACTCACTGCACTACATCCCCAGTGGTGCCACTGCACTCTCTGGACTCACTGCACTGCATCACCATTGGTGCCAGGGCACTCTCCTGACTCACTGCAGTGCATCCGCAGTGGTGCCAGTGCACTCTTTTGAGTCACTGCAGTGCATCCCCAAGGTGCCAGTGCACTCTCTGGACTCACTGCAGTGCATCCCCAGTGGTGCCAGTGCACTCTCTGCACTCACTGCACTGCATCACCAGTGGTGCCAGTGCACTCTCTGGACTCACTGCAGTGCATCCCCAGTGGTGCCAGTGCACTCTCTGGACTCACTGCACTGCATCCCCAGTGGTGCCAGTGCACTCTCTGGAGTCGCAGCACTGCATCAACAGTGGTGCCTCTGCACTCTCTGGAGTCACTGCACTGCATCCCCAGTGCTGCCAGTGCACTCTCTGGACTCACTGCAGTGCATCCCCAGTGGTGCCAGTGCACTCTCTGGACTCACTGCACTGCATCCCCAGTGGTGCCAGTGCACTCTCTGGACTCACTGCACTTCATCCCCAGTGGTGCCAGTGCACTCTCTGGACTCACTGCATTGCATCCCCAGTGGTGCCAGTGCACTCTCTGGACTCACTGCACTGCATCTCCAGTGGTGCCACTGAACTCTCTGGACTCACTGCACTGCATCACCATTGGTGCCAGGGCACTCTCCGGACTCACTGCAGTGCATCCACAGTGGTGCCAGTGCACTCTTTCGAGTCACTGCTATGCATCCCCAGTGGTGCCAGTGCACTCTCTGGACTCACTGCACTGCATCCCCAGTGGTGCCAGTGCACTCTCTGCACTCACTGCACTGCATCCCCAGTGTTCCCAGAGCACTCTCTGGACTCACTGGAGTGCATCCCCAGTGGTGCCAGTGCACTCTCTGGACTCACTGCAGTGCATCCCCAGTGGTGCCAGTGCACTCTCTGGACTCACTGCACTGCATCCCCAGTGGTGCCACTGCACTCTCTGGACTCACTGCACTGCATCACCATTGGTGCCAGTGCACTCTCTGGACTCACTGCAGTGCATCCCCAGTGGTGCCAGTGCACTCTTTCGAGTCACTGCACTGCATCCCCAGTGGTGCCAGTGCATTCTCTGGACTCATTGCAGTGCATCCCCAGTGGTGCCAGTGCACTCTCTGGACTCACTGCACTGCATCCCCAGTGCTGACAGTGCACTCTCTGGACTCACTGCACTGCATCCCCAGTGCTGACAGTGCACTCTCTGGACTTACTGCAGTGCAACCCCAGTGGTGCCAGTGCACTCTCTGGACTCACTGCACTGCATCCCCAGTGGTGCCAGTGCACTCTCTGGACTCACTGCACTGCATCCCTAATGGTGCCAGTGCACTCTCTGGACTCACTGCAGTGCATCCCCAGTGGTGCCAGTGCACTCTCTGGAGTCACTGCACTGCATCCCCAGTGGTGCCAGTGCACTCTCTGCCCTCACTGCACTGCATCCCCGGTGTTCCCAGAGCACTCTCTGGACTCACCGAGGTGCATCCCCAGTGGTGCCAGTGCACTCTCTGGACTCACCGCACTGCATCCCCAGTGGTGCCAGTGCACTCTCTGGACTCACTGCAGTGCAGCCCCTGAGGTGCCAGTGTACTCTCTGGACTCACTGCACTGCATCCCCAGTGGTGACAGTGCACTCTCTGGAATCACTGCAGTGCATCCCCTGTGGTGCCATTGCACTCTCTGGACTCACTGCACTGCATCCCCAGTGGTGCCTGTGCACTCTCTTGAGTCACTGCACTGCATCCCCACTGGAGACAGTGCACTCTATGGACTAACTGCACTGCATCCCCAGTGGTGCCAGTGCACTCTCTGGACTCACTGCACTGCATCCCCAGTGGTGCCAGTGCACTCTCTGGACTCACTGCTCTGCATCCCCAGTGGTTCCAGTGCACTCTCTGGATCACTGCACTGCATCACCATTGGTGCCAGGGCACTCTCCGGACTCACTGCAGTGCATCCCCAGTGGTGCCAGTGCACTCTTTCGAGTCACTGCACTGCATCCCCAGTGGTGCCAGTGCATTCTCTGGACTCACTGCAGTGCATCCCCATTGGTGCCAGTGCACTCCCTGGAGTCACTGCAGTGCATCCCCAGTGGTGCCAGTGCACTCTCTGGACTCACTGCACTGCATCCCCAGTGCTGACAGTGCACTCTCTGGACTCACTGCACTGCATCCCCAGTGGTGCCAGTGTACTCTCTGGACTCAGTGCACTGCATCCCCAGTGGTGCCACTGCACTCTCTGGACTCACTGGAGTGCATCCCCAGTGGTGCCAGTGCACTCTCTGGACTCACTGCACTGCATCCCCAGTGGTGCCAGTGCACTCTCTGGACTCACTGCAGTGCATCCCCTTTTGTGCCAGTGCACTCTCTGGACTCACTGCACTGCATCCCCAGTGGTGCCAGTGCACTCTCTGGAGTCACTGCACTGCATCCCCAGTGGTGCCAGTGCACTCTCTGGACTCACTGCAGTGCATCCCCAGTGGTGCCAGTGCACTCTCTGGACTCACTGCAGTGCATCACCAGTGGTGCCAGTGCACTCTCTGGACTCACTGCACTGCATCCCCAGTGGTGCCAGTGCACTCTCTGGACTCACTGCACTGCATCCCCAGTGGTGCCAGTACACTCTCTGGAGTCGCAGCACTGCATCAACAGTGGTGCCTCTGCACTCTCTGGAGTCACTGCACTGCATCCCCAGTGCTGCCAGTGCACTCTCTGGACTCACTGCAGTGCATCCCCAGTGGTGCCAGTGCACTCTCTGGACTCACTGCAGTGCATCCCCAGTGGTGCCAGTGCACTCTCTGGACTCAGTGCACTGCATCCCCAGTGGTGCCAGTGCACTCTCTGGACTCACTGCACTGCATCCCCAGTGGTGCCAGTGCACTCTCTGGACTCACTGCATTGCATCCCCAGTGGTGCCATTGCACTCTCTGGACTCACTGCACTGCATCCCCAGTGGTGCCTGTGCACTCTCTTGAGTCACTGCACTGCATCCCCAGTGGAGACAGTGCACTCTATGGACTAACTGCACTGCATCACCAGTGGTGCCAGTGCACTCTCTGGACTCACTGCACTGCATCCCCAGTGGTGCCAGTGCACTCTCTGGACTCACTGCAGTGCATCCCCAGTGGTGCCAGTGCACTCTCTGGACTCACTGCACTGCATCCCCAGTGGTGCCAGTGCACTCTCTGCACTCACTGCACTGCATCCCCAGTATTCCCAGAGCACTCTCTGGACTCACTGCAGTGCATCCCCAGTGGTGCCAGTGCACTCTCTGGACTCACTGCAGTGCATCCCCAGTGGTGCCAGTGCACTCTCTGGACTCACTGCACTGCATCCCCAGTGCTGACAGTGCACTCTCTGGACTCACTGCACTGCATCCCACTGGTGCCAGTGCACTCTCTGGACTCACTGCACTGCATCCCCAGTGGTGCCAGTGCACTCTGTGGACTCACTGCACTGCATCCCCTGTGGTGCCAGTGCACTCTCCGGACTCACTGCACTGCATCCCTAATGGTGCCAGTGCACTCTCTGGACTCACTACAGTGCATTCCCAGTGGTGCCAGTGCACTCTCTGCACTCACTGCACTGCATCCCCAGTGGTGCCAGTGCACTCTCTGCACTCACTGCACTGCATCCCCGGTGTTCCCAGAGCACGCTCTGGACTCACCGAGGTGCATCCCCAGTGGAGCCAGTGCACTCTCTGGACTCACAGCACTGCATCCCCAGTGGTGCCATTGCACTCTCTGGACTCACTGCAGTGCATCCCCTTTTGTGCCAGTGCACTCTCTGGACTCACTGCACTGCATCCCCAGTGGTGCCAGTGCACTCTCTGGAGTCACTGCACTGCATCCCCAGTGGTGCCAGTGCACTCTCTGGACTCACTGCAGTGCATCCCCAATGGTGCCAGTGCACTCTCTGGACTCACTGCACTGCATCCCCAGGGCTGACAGTGCACTCTCTGGACTCACCGGGGTGCATCCCCAGTGGTGCCAGTGCACTCTCTGGACTCACTGCACTGCATCCCCAGTGGAGACAGTGCACTCTCTGTAGTCACTGCGCTGCATCCCCAGTGGTTCCAGGGCACTCTCTCGACTCACTGCACTGCAACTCCAGTGGTGCCAGTGCACTCTCTGGACTCATTGCAGTGCATATCCAGTGTTGCCAGTGCACTCTCTGGACTCACTGCAGTGCATCCCCAGTGGTGCCAGTGCACTCTGTGGACTCACTGCAGTGCATCCGTAGTGGTGCCAGTGCACTCTCTGGACTCACTGCAGTGCATCCCCAGTGGTGCCACTGCACTCTCTGGACTCACTGCACTGCATCCCATTGGTGCTAGTGCACTCTCTGGACTCATTGCACTGCATCCCCAGTGGTGCCAGGGCATTCTCTGGACTCACTGCACTGCATCACCATTGGTGCCAGGGCACTCTCCGGACTCACTGCAGTGCATCCACAGTGGTGCCAGTGCACTCTTTCGAGTCACTGCTTTGCATCCCCAGTGGTGCCAGTGCACTCTCTGGACTCACTGCACTGCATCCCCAGTGGTGCCAGTGCACTCTCTGCACTCACTGCACTGCATCCCCAGTGTTCCCAGAGCACTCTCTGGACTCACTGGTGTGCATCCCCAGTGGTGCCAGTGCACTCTCTGGACTCACTGCAGTGCATCCCCAGTGGTGCCAGTGCACTCTCTGGACTCACTGCACTGCATCCCCAGTGGTGCCACTGCACTCTCTGGACTCACTGGAGTGCATCCCCAGTGGTGCCAGTGCACTCTCTGGACTCACTGCACTGCATCCCCAGTGGTGCCAGTGCACTCTCTGGACTCACTGCAGTGCATCCCCTTTTGTGCCCGTGCACTCTCTGGACTCACTGCACTGCATCCCCAGTGGTGCCAGTGCACTCTCTGGAGTCACTGCACTGCATCCCCAGTGGTGCCAGTGCACTCTCTGGACTCACTGCAGTGCATCCCCAGTGGTGCCAGTGCACTCTCTGGACTCACTGCAGTGCATCCCCAGTGGTGCCAGTGCACTCTCTGGACTCACTGCACTGCATCCCCAGTGGTGCCAGTGCACTCTCTGGACTCACTGCACTGCATCCCCAGTGGTGCCAGTACACTCTCTGGAGTCGCAGCACTGCATCAACAGTGGTGCCTCTGCACTCTCTGGAGTCACTGCACTGCATCCCCAGTGCTGCCAGTGCACTCTCTGGACTCACTGCAGTGCATCCCCAGTGGTGCCAGTGCACTCTCTGGACTCACTGCACTGCATCCCCAGTGGTGCCAGTGCACTCTCTGGACTCACTGCACTGCATTGCCATTGGTGCCAGTGCACTCTCTGGACTCACTGCATTGCATCCCCAGTGGTGCCATTGCACTCTCTGGACTCACTGCACTGCATCCCCAGTGGTGCCTGTGCACTCTCTTGAGTCACTGCACTGCATCCCCAGTGGAGACAGTGCACTCTATGGACTAACTGCACTGCATCCCCAGTGGTGCCAGTGCACTCTCTGGACTCACTGCACTGCATCCCCAGTGGTGCCAGTGCACTCTTTGGACTCACTGCAGTGCATCCCCAGTGGTGCCAGTGCACTCTCTGGACTCACTGCACTGCATCCCCAGTGGTGCCAGTGCACTCTCTGCACTCACTGCACTGCATCCCCAGTATTCCCAGAGCACTCTCTGGACTCACTGCAGTGCATCCCCAGTGGTGCCAGTGCACTCTCTGGACTCACTGCACTGCATCCCCAGTGGTGCCAGTGCACTCTCTGGACTCACTGCAGTGCATCCCCAGTGGTGCCAGTGCACTCTCTGGACTCACTGCACTGCATCCCACTGGTGCCAGTGCACTCTCTGGACTCACTGCACTGCATCCCCAGTGGAGCCAGTGCACTCTGTGGACTCACTGCACTGCATCCCCTCTGGTGCCAGTGCACTCTCCGGACTCACTGCACTGCATCCCTAATGGTGCCAGTGCACTCTCTGGACTCACTGCAGTGCATCCCCAGTGGTGCCAGTGCACTCTCTGCACTCACTGCACTGCATCCCCAGTGGTGCCAGTGCACTCTCTGCACTCACTGCACTGCATCCCCGGTGTTCCCAGAGCACGCTCTGGACTCACCGAGGTGCATCCCCAGTGGAGCCAGTGCACTCTCTGGACTCACAGCACTGCATCCCCAGTGGTGCCATTGCACTCTCTGGACTCACTGCAGTGCATCCCCTTTTGTGCCAGTGCACTCTCTGGACTCACTGCACTGCATCCCCAGTGGTGCCAGTGCACTGTCTGGAGTCACTGCACTGCATCCCCAGTGGTGCCAGTGCACTCTCTGGACTCACTGCAGTGCATCCCCAATGGTGCCAGTGCACTCTCTGGACTCACTGCACTGCATCCCCAGGGCTGACAGTGCACTCTCTGGACTCACCGGGGTGCATCCCCAGTGGTGCCAGTGCACTCTCTGGACTCACTGCACTGCATCCCCAGTGGAGACAGTGCACTCTCTGTAGTCACTGCGCTGCATCCCCAGTGGTTCCAGGGCACTCTCTCGACTCACTGCACTGCAACTCCAGTGGTGCCAGTGCACTCTCTGGACTCATTGCAGTGCATCCCCAGTGTTGCCAGTGCACTCTCTGGACTCACTGCAGTGCATCCCCAGTGGTGCCACTGCACTCTCTGGACTCACTGCAGTGCATCCGTAGTGGTGCCAGTGCACTCTCTGGACTCACTGCAGTGCATCCCCAGTGGTGCCACTGCACTCTCTGGACTCACTGCACTGCATCCCATTGGTGCTAGTGCACTCTCTGGACTCATTGCACTGCATCCCCAGTGGTGCCAGGGCACTCTCTGGACTCACTGCACTGCATCACCATTGGTGCCAGGGCACTCTCCGGACTCACTGCAGTGCATCCACAGTGGTGCCAGTGCACTCTTTCGAGTCACTGCTTTGCATCCCCAGTGGTGCCAGTGCACTCTCTGGACTCACTGCACTGCATCCCCAGTGGTGCCAGTGCACTCTCTGCACTCACTGCACTGCATCCCCAGTGTTCCCAGAGCACTCTCTGGACTCACTGGAGTGCATCCCCAGTGGTGCCAGTGCACTCTCTGGACTCACTGCAGTGCATCCCCAGTGGTGCCAGTGCACTCTCTGGACTCACTGCACTGCATCCCCAGTGGTGCCACTGCACTCTCTGGACTCACTGCACTGCATCACCATTGGTGCCAGGGCACTCTCCGGACTCACTGCAGTGCATCCCCAGTGGTGCCAGTGCACTCTTTCGAGTCACTGCACTGCATCCCCAGTGGTGCCAGTGCATTCTCTGGACTCATTGCAGTGCATCCCCAGTGGTGCCAGTGCACTCTCTGGACTCACTGCAGTGCATCCCCAGTGCTGACAGTGCACTCTCTGGACTCACTGCACTGCATCCCCAGTGCTGACAGTGCACTCTCTGGACTCACTGCAGTGCAACCCCAGTGGTGCCAGTGCACTCTCTGGACTCACTGCACTGCATCCCCAGTGGTGCCAGTGCACTCTCTGGACTCACTGCACTGCATCCCTAATGGTGCCAGTGCACTCTCTGGACTCACTGCAGTGCATCCCCAGTGGTGCCAGTGCACTCTCTGGAGTCACTGCACTGCATCCCCAGTGGTGCCAGTGCACTCTCTGCCCTCACTGCACTGCATCCCCGGTGTTCCCAGAGCACTCTCTGGACTCACCGAGGTGCATCCCCAGTGGTGCCAGTGCACTCTCTGGACTCACCGCACTGCATCCCCAGTGGTGCCAGTGCACTCTCTGGACTCACTGCAGTGCAGCCCCTGAGGTGCCAGTGTACTCTCTGGACTCACTGCACTGCATCCCCAGTGGTGACAGTGCACTCTCTGGAATCACTGCAGTGCATCCCCTGTGGTGCCATTGCACTCTCTGGACTCACTGCACTGCATCCCCAGTGGTGCCTGTGCACTCTCTTGAGTCACTGCACTGCATCCCCAGTGAAGACAGTGCACTCTATGGACTAACTGCACTGCATCCCCAGTGGTGCCCGTGCACTCTCTGGACTCACTGCACTGCATCCCCAGTGGTGCCAGTGCACTCTCTGGACTCACTGCTCTGCATCCCCAGTGGTTCCAGTGCACTCTCTGGATCACTGCACTGCATCACCATTGGTGCCAGGGCACTCTCCGGACTCACTGCAGTGCATCCCCAGTGGTGCCAGTGCACTCTTTCGAGTCACTGCACTGCATACCCAGTGGTGCCAGTGCATTCTCTGGACTCACTGCAGTGCATCCCCATTGGTGCCAGTGCAGTCTCTGGAGTCACTGCAGTGCATCCCCAGTGGTGCCAGTGCACTCTGTGGACTCACTGCAGTGCATCCCCAGTGGTGCCAGTGCACTCTCTGGACTCACTGCACTGCATCCCCAGTGGTGCCAGTGTACTCTCTGGACTCAGTGCACTGCATCCCCAGTGGTGCCACTGCACTCTCTGGACTCACTGCAGTGCATCCCCAGTGGTGCCAGTGCACTCTCTGGACTCAGTGCACTGCATCCCCAGTGGTGCCAGTGCACTCTCTGGACTCACTGCAGTGCATCCCCTTTTGTGCCAGTGCACTCTCTGGAGTCACTGCACTGCATCCCCAGTGGTGCCAGTGCACTCTCTGCCCTCACTGCACTGCATCCCCGGTGTTCCCAGAGCACTCTCTGGACTCACCGAGGTGCATCCCCAGTGGTGCCAGTGCACTCTCTGGACTCACCGCACTGCATCCCCAGTGGTGCCAGTGCACTCTCTGGACTCACTGCAGTGCAGCCCCTGAGGTGCCAGTGTACTCTCTGGACTCACTGCACTGCATCCCCAGTGGTGACAGTGCACTCTCTGGAATCACTGCAGTGCATCCCCTGTGGTGCCATTGCACTCTCTGGACTCACTGCACTGCATCCCCAGTGGTGCCTGTGCACTCTCTTGAGTCACTGCACTGCATCCCCAGTGAAGACAGTGCACTCTATGGACTAACTGCACTGCATCCCCAGTGGTGCCCGTGCACTCTCTGGACTCACTGCACTGCATCCCCAGTGGTGCCAGTGCACTCTCTGGACTCACTGCTCTGCATCCCCAGTGGTTCCAGTGTACTCTCTGGATCACTGCACTGCATCACCATTGGTGCCAGGGCACTCTCCGGACTCACTGCAGTGCATCCCCAGTGGTGCCAGTGCACTCTTTCGAGTCACTGCACTGCATACCCAGTGGTGCCAGTGCATTCTCTGGACTCACTGCAGTGCATCCCCATTGGTGCCAGTGCAGTCTCTGGAGTCACTGCAGTGCATCCCCAGTGGTGCCAGTGCACTCTCTGGACTCACTGCACTGCATCCCCAGTGCTGACAGTGCACTCTCTGGACTCACTGCACTGCATCCCCAGTGGTGCCAGTGTACTCTCTGGACTCAGTGCACTGCATCCCCAGTGGTGCCACTGCACTCTCTGGACTCACTGCAGTGCATCCCCAGTGGTGCCAGTGCACTCTCTGGACTCAGTGCACTGCATCCCCAGTGGTGCCAGTGCACTCTCTGGACTCACTGCAGTGCATCCCCTTTTGTGCCAGTGCACTCTCTGGACTCACTGCACTGCATCCCCAGTGGTGCCAGTGCACTCTCTGGACTCACTGCACTGCATCCCCAGTGGTGCCAGTGTACTCTCTGGACTCAGTGCACTGCATCCCCAGTGGTGCCACTGCACTCTCTGGACTCACTGCAGTGCATCCCCAGTGGTGCCAGTGCACTCTCTGGACTCACTGCACTGCATCCCCAGTGCTGCCAGTGCACTCTCTGGACTCACTGCAGTGCATCCCCTTTTGTGCCAGTGCACTCTCTGGACTCACTGCACTGCATCCCCAGTGGTGCCAGTGCACTCTCTGGAGTCACTGCACTGCATCCCCAGTGGTGCCAGTGCACTCTCTGGACTCACTGCAGTGCATCCCCAGTGGTGCCAGTGCACTCTCTGGACTCACTGCAGTGCATCCCCAGTGGTGCCAGTGCACTCTCTGGACTCACTGCAGTGCATCACCAGTGGTGCCAGTGCACTCTCTGGACTCACTGCACTGCATCCCCAGTGGTGCCAGTGCACTCTCTGGACTCACTGCACTGCATCCCCAGTGGTGCCAGTACACTCTCTGGAGTCGCAGCACTGCATCAACAGTGGTGCCTCTGCACTCTCTGGAGTCACTGCACTGCATCCCCAGTGGTGCCAGTGCACTCTCTGGACTCACTGCAGTGCATCCCCAGTGGTGCCAGTGCACTCTCTGGACTCACTGCAGTGCATCCCCAGTGGTGCCAGTGCACTCTCTGGACTCACTGCACTGCATCCCCAGTGGTGCCAGTGCACTCTCTGGACTCACTGCACTTCATCCCCAGTGGTGCCAGTGCACTCTCTGGACTCACTGCATTGCATCCCCAGTGGTGCCAGTGCACTCTCTGGACTCACTGCACTGCATCCCCAGTGGTGCCACTGCACTCTCTGGACTCACTGCACTGCATCACCATTGGTGCCAGGGCACTCTCCGGACTCACAGCAGTGCATCCGCAGTGGTGCCAGTGCACTCTCTGCACTCACTGCACTGCATCCCCAGTGGTGCCAGTACACTCTCTGGACTCACTGCAGTGCATCCCCAGTGGTGCCAGTGCACTCTCTGGACTCACTGCACTGCATCCCCAGTGGTGCCAGTGCACTCTCTGCACTCACTGCACTGCATCCCCAGTATTCCCAGAGCACTCTCTGGACTCACTGCAGTGCATCCCCAGTGGTGCCAGTGCACTCTCTGGACTCACTGCACTGCATCCCCAGTGGTGCCAGTGCACTCTCTGGACTCACTGCACTGCATCCCCAGTGCTGACAGTGCACTCTCTGGACTCACTGCACTGCATCCCACTGGTGCCAGTGCACTCTCTGGACTCACTGCACTGCATCCCCAGTGGTGCCAGTGCACTCTGTGGACTCACTGCACTGCATCCCCTGTGGTGCCAGTGCACTCTCCGGACTCACTGCACTGCATCCCTAATGGTGCCAGTGCACTCTCTGGACTCACTGCAGTGCATCCCCAGTGGTGCCAGTGCACTCTCTGCACTCACTGCACTGCATCCCCAGTGGTGCCAGTGCACTCTCTGCACTCACTGCACTGCATCCCCGGTGTTCCCAGAGCACGCTCTGGACTCACCGAGGTGCATCCCCAGTGGTGCCAGTGCACTCTCTGGCCTCTCTCCAGTGCATCCCCAGTGGTGCCAGTGCACTCTCTGGAGTCACTGCACTGCATCCCTTGTGGTGCCTTTGCACTCTCAGGACTCACTGCACTGCATCCCCAGTGGTGCCAGTGCACTCTCTGGAGTCACAGCACTGCATCAACAGTGGTGCCTCTGCACTCTCTGGACTCACTGCACTGCATCCCCAGTGGTGCCAGTGCACTCTCTGGACTCACTGTAGTGCAACCCAAGTGGTGCCAGTGCAATCTCTGGACTCACTGCAGTGCATCCCCAGTAGTGCCAGTGCACTCTCTGGACTCACTGCACTGCATCCCCAGTGGTGCCAGTGCACTCTCTGGACTCACTGCACTGCATCCCCAGTGCTGACAGTGCACTCTCTGGACTCACTGCAGTGCATCCCCAGTGGTGCCAGTGCACTCTCTGGACTCACTGCAGTGTATCGCCATTGGAGCCGGTGCACTCTCTGGACTCACTAAACTGCATCCCCAGTGGTGCCAGAGAACACTCTGGTCTCACTGCAGTGCATCCCCAGTGGTGCCAGTGCACTGTCTGGACTCACTGCATCCCCAGTGGTGCCAGGGCACTGTCTGGACTCACAGCACTGCATCCCCAGTGGTGCCAGTGCACTCTTTCGAGTCACTGCACTGCATCCCCATTAGTGCCAGTGCATTCTCTGGACTCATTGCAGTGCATCACCAGTGGTGCCAGTGCACTCTCTGGACTCACTGCACTGCATCCCCAGTGGTGCCAGTGCACTCTCTGGACTCACTGCACTGCATCCCCAGTGCTGACAGTGCACTCTCTGGACTCACTGCACTGCATCCCCAGTGGTGTCACTGCACTCTCTGGACTCACTGCACTGCATCACCATTGGTGCCAGGGCACTCTCCGGACTCACTGCAGTGCATCCGCAGTGGTGCCAGTGCTCTCTTTCGAGTCACTGCAGTGCATCCCCAGTGGTGCCAGTGCACTCTCTGGACTCACTGCACTGCATCCCACTGGTGCCAGTGCATTCTCTGGAATCACTGCAGTGCATCCCCAGTGGTGCCAGTGCACTCTGTGGACTCACTGCACTACATCCCCAGTGGTGCCAGTGCACTCTCTGGACTCACTGCATTGCATCCCCAGTGGTGCCAGTGCACTCTCTGGACTCACTGCAGTGCATCCGCAGTGGTGCCAGTGCACTCTCTGCACTCACTGCACTGCATCACCAGTGGTGCCAGTGCACTCTCTGCACTCACTGCAGTGCATCCCCAGTGGTGCCAGTGCACTCTCTGGACTCACTGCACTGCATCCCCAGTGGTGCCAGTGCACTCTCTGGACTCACTGCATTGCATCCCCAGTGGTGCCAGTGCACTCTCTGGACTCACTGCACTGCATCCCCAGTGGTGCCACTGCACTCTCTGGACTCACTGCACTGCATCACCATTGGTGCCAGTGCACTCTCCGGACTCACTGCAGTGCATCCCCAGTGGTGCCAGTGCACTCTTTTGAGTCACTGCAGTGCATCCCCAAGGTGCCAGTGCACTCTCTGGACTCACTGCAGTGCATCCCCAGTGGTGCCAGTGCACTCTCTGGACTCACTGCACTGCATCCCCAGTGGTGCCAGTGCACTCTCTGGACTCACTGCAGTGCATCCCCAGTGGTGCCAGTGCACTCTCTGGACTCACTGCACTGCATCCCCAGTGGTGCCAGTGCACTCTCTGGAGTCGCAGCACTGTATCAACAGTGGTGCCTCTGCACTCTCTGGAGTCACTGCACTGCATCCCCAGTGGTGCCAGTGCACTCTCTGGACTCACTGCAGTGCATCCCCAGTGGTGCCAGTGCACTCTCTGGACTCACTGCACTGCATCCCCAGTGGTGCCAGTGCACTCTCTGGACTCACTGCACTGCATCCCCAGTGCTGACAGTGCACTCTCTGGACTCACTGCACTGCATCCCACTGGTGCCAGTGCACTCTCTGGACTCACTGCACTGCATCCCCAGTGGTGCCAGTGCACTCTGTGGACTCACTGCACTGCATCCCCTGTGGTGCCAGTGCACTCTCCGGACTCACTGCACTGCATCCCTAATGGTGCCAGTGCACTCTCTGGACTCACTGCAGTGCATCCCCAGTGGTGCCAGTGCACTCTCTGCACTCACTGCACTGCATCCCCAGTGGTGCCAGTGCACTCTCTGCACTCACTGCACTGCATCCCCGGTGTTCCCAGAGCACGCTCTGGACTCACCGAGGTGCATCCCCAGTGGTGCCAGTGCACTCTCTGGACTCACTGCACTGCATCCCCAGTGGTGCCAGTGCACTCTCTGGACTCACTGCAGTGCATCCCTTGTGGTGCCTTTGCACTCTCAGGACTCACTGCACTGCATCCCCAGTGGTGCCAGTGCACTCTCTGGAGTCACAGCACTGCATCAACAGTGGTGCCTCTGCACTCTCTGGAGTCACTGCACTGCATCCCCAGTGGTGCCAGTGCACTCTCTGGACTCACTGTAGTGCATCCCAAGTGGTGCCAGTGCAATCTCTGGACTCACTGCAGTGCATCCCCAGTAGTGCCAGTGCACTCTCTGGACTCACTGCACTGCATCCCCAGTGGTGCCAGTGCACTCTCTGGACTCACTGCACTGCATCCCCAGTGGTGCCAGTGCACTCTCTGGACTCACTGCAGTGCATCCCCAGTGGTGCCAGTGCACTGTCTGGACTCACTGCAGTGTATCGCCATTGGAGCCGGTGCACTCTCTGGACTCACTAAACTGCATCCCCAGTGGTGCCAGAGAACACTCTGGTCTCACTGCAGTGCATCCCCAGTGGTGCCAGTGCACTCTCTGGACTCTCTGCATCCCCAGTGGTGCCAGGGCACTGTCTGGACTCACAGCACTGCATCCCCAGTGGTGCCAGTGCACTCTTTCGAGTCTCTGCACTGCATCCCCATTAGTGCCAGTGCATTCTCTGGACTCATTGCAGTGCATCCCCAGTGGTGCCAGTGCACTCTCTGGACTCACTGCACTGCATCCCCAGTGGTGCCAGTGCACTCTCTGGACTCACTGCACTGCATCCCCAGTGCTGACAGTGCACTCTCTGGACTCACTGCACTGCATCCCCAGTGGTGTCACTGCACTCTCTGGACTAACTGCACTGCATCACCATTGGTGCCAGGGCACTCTCCGGACTCACTGCAGTGCATCCGCAGTGGTGCCAGTGCACTCTTTCGAGTCACTGCAGTGCATCCCCAGTGGTGCCAGTGCACTCTCTGGACTCACTGCACTGCATCCCACTGGTGCCAGTGCATTCTCTGGAATCACTGCAGTGCATCCCCAGTGGTGCCAGTGCACTCTGTGGACTCACTGCACTACATCCCCAGTGGTGCCAGTGCACTCTCTGGACTCACTGCATTGCATCCCCAGTGGTGCCAGGGCACTCTCTGGACTCACTGCAGTGCATCCCCAGTGGTGCCAGTGCACTCTCTGCACTCACTGCACTGCATCACCAGTGGTGCCAGTGCACTCTCTGCACTCACTGCAGTGCATCCCCAGTGGTGCCAGTGCACTCTCTGGACTCACTGCACTGCATCCCCAGTGGTGCCAGTGCACTCTCTGGACTCACTGCATTGCATCCCCAGTGGTGCCAGTGCACTCTCTGGACTCACTGCACTGCATCCCCAGTGGTGCCACTGCACTCTCTGGACTCACTGCACTGCATCACCATTGGTGCCAGGGCACTCTCCGGACTCACTGCAGTGCATCCCCAGTGGTGCCAGTACACTCTTTTGAGTCACTGCAGTGCATCCCCAAGGTGCCAGTGCACTCTCTGGACTCACTGCAGTGCATCCCCAGTGGTGCCAGTGCACTCTCTGCACTCACTGCACTGTATCACCAGTGGTGCCAGTGCACTCTCTGGACTCACTGCAGTGCATCCCCAGTGGTGCCAGTGCACTCTCTGGACTCACTGCACTGCACCCCCAGTGGTGCCAGTGCACTCTCTGGAGTCGCAGCACTGCATCCCCAGTGGTGCCTCTGCACTCTCTGGACTCACTGCACTGCATCCCCAGTGCTGCCAGTGCACTCTCTGGACTCACTGCAGTGCATCCCCAGTGGTGCCAGTGCACTCTCTGGACTCACTGCAGTGCATCCCCAGTGGTGCCAGTGCACTCTCTGGACTCACTGCACTGCATTCCCAGTGGTGCCAGTGCACTCTCTGGACTCACTGCACTTCATCCCCAGTGGTGCCAGTGCACTCTCTGGACTCACTGCATTGCATCCCCAGTGGTGCCAGTGCACTCTCTGGACTCACTGCACTGCATCCCCAGTGGTGCCACTGGACTCTCTGGACTCACTGCACTGCATCACCATTGGTGCCAGGGCACTCTCCGGACTCACTGCAGTGCATCTGCAGTGGTGCCAGTGCACTCTTTCGAGTCACTGCTTTGCATCCCCAGTGGTGCCAGTGCACTCTCTGGACTCACTGCACTGCATCCCACTGGTGCCAGTGCACTCTCTGGACTCACTGCACTGCATCCCCGGTGTTCCCAGAGCACTCTCTGGACTCACCGAGGTGCATCCCCAGTGGAGCCAGTGCACTCTCTGGACTCACAGCACTGCATCCCCAGTGGTGCCATTGCACTCTCTGGACTCACTGCAGTGCATCCCCTTTTGTGCCAGTGCACTCTCTGGACTCACTGCACTGCATCACCAGTGGTGCCAGTGCACTCTCTGGACTCACTGCACTGCATCCCCAGTGGTGCCAGTGCACTCTTTCGAGTCATTGCACTGCATCCCCATTAGTGCCAGTGCATTCTCTGGACTCATTGCAGTGCATCCCCAGTGGTGCCAGTGCACTCTCTGGACTCACTGCACTGCATCCCCAGTGGTGCCAGTGCACTCTCTGGACTCACTGCACTGCATCCCCAGTGCTGACAGTACACTCTCTGGACTCACTGCACTGCATCCCCAGTGCTGACAGTGCACTCTCTGGACTCACTGCAGTGCAACCCCAGTGGTGCCAGTGCACTCTCTGGACTCACTGCACTGCATCCCCAGTGGTGCCAGTGCACTCTCCGGACTCACTGCACTGCATCCCTAATGGTGCCAGTGCACTCTCTGCACTCACTGCAGTGCATCCCCAGTGGTGCCAGTGCACTCTCTGGACTCACTGCACTGCATCCCCAGTGGTGCCAGTGCACTCTCTGCACTCACTGCACTGCATCCCCGGTGTTCCCAGAGCACTCTCTGGACTCACCGAAGTGCATCCCCAGTGGTGCCAGTGCACTCTCTGGACTCACCGCACTGCATCCCCAGTGGTGCCAGTGCACTCTCTGGACTCACTGCACTGCATCCCCAGTGGTTCCAGTGCACTCTCTGGATCACTGCACTGCATCCCCATTGCTGCCAGGGCACTCTCCGGACTCACTGCAGTGCATCCCCAGTGGTGCCAGTGCACTCTTTCGAGTCACTGCACTGTATCCCCAGTGGTGCCAGTGCATTCTCTGGACTCACTGCAGTGCATCACCAGTGGTGCCAGTGCACTCTCTGGAGTCACTGCAGTGCATCCCCAGTGGTGCCAGTGCACTCTCTGGACTCACTGCACTGCATCCCCAGTGCTGACAGTGCACTCTCTGGACTCACTGCACTGCATCCCCAGTGGTGCCAGTGTACTCTCTGGACTCACTGCACTGCATCCCCAGTGCTGACAGTGCACTCTCTGCACTCACTGCAGTGCATCCCCTTTTGTGCCAGTGCACTCTCTGGACTCACTGCACTGCATCCCCAGTGGTGCCAGTGCACTCTCTGGAGTCACTGCACTGCATCCCCAGTGGTGCCAGTGCACTCTCTGGACTCACTGCAGTGCATCCCCAGTGGTGCCAGTGCACTCTCTGGACTCACTGCACTGCATCCCCAGTGGTGCCAGTGCACTCTCTGGACTCACTGCACTGCATCCCCAGTGGTGCCAGTGCACTCTCTGGACTCACTGCACTGCATCCCCAGTGGTGCCAGTACACTCTCTGGAGTCGCAGCACTGCATCAACAGTGGTGCCTCTGCACTCTCTGGAGTCACTGCACTGCACCCCAGTGCTGCCAGTGCACTCTCTGGACTCACTGTACTGCATCCCCAGTGGTGCCAGTGCACTCTCTGGACTCACTGCAGTGCATCCCCAGTGGTGCCAGTGCACTCTCTGGACTCACTGCACTGCATCCCCAGTGGTGCCACTGCACTCTCTGGACTCACTGTACTTCATCCCCAGTGGTGCCAGTGCACTCTCTGTAGTCACTGCAGTGCATCCCCAGTGGTGCCAGTGCACTCTCTGGACTCACTGCACTGCATCCCCAGTGGTGCCACTGCACTCTCTGGACTCACTGCACTGCATCACCATTGGTGCCAGGGCACTCTCCGGACTCACTGCAGTGCATCCGCAGTGGTGCCAGTGCACTCTTTCGAGTCACTGCAGTGCATCCCCAGTGGTGCCAGTGCACTCTCTGGACTCACTGCACTTCATCACCAGTGGTGCCAGTGCACTCTCTGGACTCACTGCACTGCATCCCCAGTGGTGCCAGTGCACTCTCTGCACTCACTGCACTGCATCCCCAGTATTCCCAGAGCACTCTCTGGACTCACTGCACTGCATCCCCAGTGGTGCCAGTGCACTCTCTGGACTCACTGCAGTGCATCCCCAGTGGTGCCAGTGCACTCTCTGGACTCACTGCACTGCATCCCCAGTGGTGCCACTGCACTCTCTGGACTCACTGCACTGCATCACCATTGGTGCCAGGGCACTCTCCGGACTCACTGCAGTGCATCCGCAGTGGTGCCAGTGCACTCTTTCGAGTAACTGCACTGCATCCCCATTAGTGCCAGTGCATTCTCTGGACTCATTGCAGTGCATCCCCAGTGGTGCAAGTGCACTCTCTGGACTCACTGCACTGCATCCCCAGTGGTGCCAGTGCACTCTCTGGACTCACTGCACTGCATCCCCAGTGGTGCCAGTGCACTCTCTGGACTCACTGCACTGCATCCCACTGGTGCCACTGCACTCTCTGGACTCACTGCAGTGCATCCCCAGTGGTGCCAGTGCACTCTCTGGACTCACTGCACTGCATCCCCAGTGGTGCCAGTGCACTCTCCGGACTCATTGCACTGCATCCCTAATGGTGCCAGTGCACTCTCTGCACTCACTGCACTGCATCCCCAGTGGTGCCAGTGCACTCTCTGCACTCACTGCACTGCATCCCCGGTGTTCCCAGAGCACTCTCTGGACTCACCGAGGTGCATCCCCAGTGGAGCCAGTGCACTCTCTGGACTCACAGCACTGCATCCCCAGTGGTGCCATTGCACTCTCTGGACTCACTGCAGTGCATCCCCTTTTGTGCCAGTGCACTCTCTGGACTCACTGCACTGCATCCCCAGTGGTGCCAGTGCACTCTCTGGACTCACTGCACTGCATCCCCAGTGGTGCCAGTGCACTCTCTGGACTCACTGCAGTGCATCCCCAATGGTGCCAGTGCACTCTCTGGACTCACTGCACTGCATCCCCAGGGCTGACAGTGCACTCTCTGGACTCACCGGGGTGCATCCCCAGTGGTGCCAGTGCACTCTCTGGACTCACTGCACTGCATCCCCAGTGGTGCCAGTGCACTCTCTGTAGTCACTGCGCTGCATCCCCAGTGGTTCCAGGGCACTCTCTCGACTCACTGCACTGCAACTCCAGTGGTGCCAGTGCACTCTCTGGACTCACTGCACTGCATCCCCAGTGGTGCCAGTGCACTCTCTGGAGTCACTGCGCTGCATCCCCAGTGGTGCCAGTGCACTCTCTGGACTCACTGCAGTGCATCCCCAGTGGTGCCAGTGCACTCTGTGGACTCACTGCAGTGCATCCCCAGTGGTGCCAGTGCACTCTCTGGACTCACTGCAGTGCATCCCCAGTGGTGCCACTGCACTCTCTGGACTCACTGCACTGCATCCCATTGGTGCTAGTGCACTCTCTGGACTCATTGCACTGCATCCCCAGTGGTGCCAGGGCACTCTCTGGACTCACTGCACTGCATCCCCAGTTGTGCCACTGCACTCTCTGGACTCACTGCACTGCATCCCCAGTGGTGCCAGTGCACTCTCTGGACTCACTGCAGTGCTTCCGCACTGGTGCCAGTGCACTCTCTGCACTCACTGCAGTGCATCCCCAGTGGTGCCAGTGCACTCTCTGGACTCAGTGCACTGCATCCCCAATGGTGCCAGTGCACTCTCTGGACTCAATGTAGTGCATCCCCAGTGGTGCCAGTGCACTTTCTGGACTCACTGCACTGCATCCCCAATGGTGACAGTGCACTCTCTGGACTCACTGCAGTGCATCCCTTGTGGTGCCTTTGCACTCTCAGGACTCACTGCACTGCATCCCCAGTGGTGCCAGTGCACTCTCTGGAGTCACAGCACTGCATCAACAGTGGTGCCTCTGCACTCTCTGGAGTCACTGCACTGCATCCCCAGTGGTGCCAGTGCACTCTCTGGACTCACTGTAGTGCATCCCCAGTGGTGCCAGTGCAATCTCTGGACTCACTGCAGTGCATCCCCAGTAGTGCCAGTGCACTCTCTGGACTCACTGCACTGCATCCCCAGTGGTGCCAGTGCACTCTCTGGACTCACTGCACTGCATCCCCAGTGGTGCCAGTGCACTCTCTGGACTCACTGCACTGCATCAACAGTGGTGCCAGTGCACTCTCTGGACTCACTGCAGTCCATCCCCAGTGGTGCCAATGCACTCTCTGGACTCACTGCACTGCATCCACAGTGGTGCCAGTGCAACTACTGGACTCACTGCAGTGTAGCTCAGTGGTGCCAGAGCACTCTCTGGACTCACTGCAGTGCATCCCCAGTGGTGCCAGTGCACTCTCTGGACTCACTGCACTGCATCTCCCGTGGTGCCAGTGCACTGTCTGGACTAACTGCAGTGTATCGCCATTGGAGCCGGTGCCCTCTCTGGACTCACTAAACTGCATCCCCAGTGGTGCCAGGGAACACTCTGGTCTCACTGCAGTGCATCCCCAGTGGTGCCAGTGCACTGTCTGGACTCACTGCATCCCCAGTGGTGCCAGTGCACTCTCTGGACTCACTGCACTAAAACCCCAGTGGTGCCAGTGCACTCTCTGGACTCACTGCACTGCATCCCCAGTGGTGCCACTGCACTCTCTGGACTCACTGCACTGCATCACCATTGGTGCCAGGGCACTCTCTGGACTCACTGCACTGCATCCCCAGTGGTGCCAGTGCACTCTCTGCACTCACTGCACTGCATCCCCGGTGTTCCCAGAGCACTCTCTGGACTCACCGAGGTGCATCCCCAGTGGAGCCAGTGCACTCTCTGGACTCACAGCACTGCATCCCCAGTGGTGCCATTGCACTCTCTGGACTCACTGCAGTGCATCCCCTTTTGTGCCTGTGCACTCTCTGGAGTCACTGCACTGCATCCCCAGTGGTGCCTGTGCACTCTCTGGACTCACTGCAGTGCATCCCCAATGGTGCCAGTGCACTCTCTGGACTCACTGCACTGCATCCCCAGGGCTGGCAGTGCACTCTCTGGACTCACTGCACTGCATCACCAGTGGTGGCAGTGTACTCTCTGGACTCACTGCACTAAAACCCCAGTGGTGTCAGTGCAGTCTCTGGACTCACTGCACTGCATCCCCAGTGGTGCCAGTGCACTCTCTGGACTCACCGGGGTGCATCCCCAGTGGTGCCAGTGCACTCTCTGGACTCACTGCACTGCATCCCCAGTGGTGCCAGTGCACTCTCTGGACTCACTGCACTGCATCCCCAGTGGTGCCAGTGCACTCTCTGGACTCACTGCACTGCATCCCCAGTGGTGCCAGTGCACTCTCTGGACTCACTGCAGTGCATCCCCTTTTGTGCCAGTGCACTCTCTGGACTCACTGCACTGCATCCCCAGTGGTGCCAGTGCACTCTCTGGAGTCACTGCACTGCATCCCCAGTGGTGCCAGTGCACTCTCTGCACTCACTGCAGTGCATCCCCAGTGGTGCCAGTGCACTCTCTGGACTCACTGCAGTGCATCCCCAGTGGTGCCAGTGCACTCTCTGGACTCACTGCAGTGCATCACCAGTGGTGCCAGTGCACTCTCTGCACTCACTGCACTGCAACCCCAGTGGTGCCAGTGCACTCTCTGGACTCACTGCACTGCATCCCCAGTGGTGCTAGTACACTGTCTGGAGTCGCAGCACTGCATCAACAGTGGTGCCTCTGCACTCTCTGGAGTCACTGCACTGCATCCCCAGTGCTGCCAGTGCACTCTCTGGACTCACTGCACTGCATCCCCAGTGGTGCCAGTGCACTCTCTGGACTCACTGCAGTGCATCCCCAGTGGTGCCAGTGCACTCTCTCGACTCACTGCACTTCATCCCCAGTGGTGCCAGTGCACTCTCTGGACTCACTGCAGTGCATCCCCAGTGGTGCCAGTGCTCTCTGTGGACTCACTGCACTGCATCCCCTTTTGTGCCAGTGCACTCTCTGGACTCACTGCACTGCATCCCCAGTGGTGCCAGTGCACTCTCTGGAGTCACTGCACTGCATCCCCAGTGGTGCCAGTGCACTCGCTGGACTCACTGCACTGCATCCCCAGTGGTGCCAGTGCACTCTCTGGACTCACTGCAGTGCATCCCCAGTGGTGCCACTGCACTCTCTGGACTCACTGCACTGCATCACCATTGGTGCCAGGGCACTCTCCGGACTCACTGCAGTGCATCCGCAGTGGTGCCAGTGCACTCTATCGAGTCACTGCACTGCATCCCCATTAGTGCCAGTGCATTCTCTGGACTCATTGCAGTGCATCCCCAGTGGTGCCAGTGCACTCTCTGGACTCACTGCACTGCATCCCCAGTGGTGCCAGTGCACTCTCTGGACTCACTGCACTGCATCCCCAGTGCTGACAGTGCACTCTCTGGACTCACTGCACTGCATCCCACTGGTGCCAGTGCACTCTCTGGACTCACTGCAGTGCATCCCCAGTGGTGCCAGTGCACTGTCTGGACTCACTGCAGTGTATCGCCATTGGAGCCGGTGCACTCTCTGGACTCACTAAACTGCATCCCCAGTGGTGCCAGAGAACACTCTGGTCTCACTGCAGTGCATCCCCAGTGGTGCCAGTGCACTGTCTGGACTCACTGCATCCCCAGTGGTGCCAGGGCACTGTCTGGACTCACAGCACTGCATCCCCAGTGGTGCCAGTGCACTCTTTCGAGTCACTGCACTGCATCCCCATTAGTGCCAGTGCATTCTCTGGACTCATTGCAGTGCATCCCCAGTGGTGCCAGTGCACTCTCTGGACTCACTGCACTGCATCCCCAGTGGTGCCAGTGCACTCTCTGGACTCACTGCACTGCATCACCATTGGTGCCAGGGCACTCTCCGGACTCACTGCAGTGCATCCCCAGTGCTGACAGTACACTCTCTGGATTCACTGCACTGCATCCCCAGTGCTGACAGTGCACTCTCTGGACTCACTGCAGTGCAACCCCAGTGGTGCCAGTGCACTCTCTGGACTCACTGCACTGCATCCCCAGTGGTGCGAGTGCACTCTCCGGACTCACTGCACTGCATCCCTAATGGTGCCAGTGCACTCTCTGGACTCACTGCAGTGCATCCCCAGTGGTGCCAGTGCACTCTCTGCACTCACTGCACTGCATCCCCAGTGGTGCCAGTGCACTCTCTGCACTCACTGCACTGCATCCCCGGTGTTCCCAGAGCACTCTCTGGACTCACCGAGGTGCTTCCCCAGTGGTACCAGTGCACTCTCTGGACTCACCGCACTGCATCCCCAGTGGTGCCAGTGCACTCTCTGGACTCACTGCAGTGCATCCCCTTTTGTACCAGTGCACTCTCTGGACTCACTGCACTGCATCCCCAGTGGTGCCAGTGCACTCTCTGGAGTCACTGCACTGCATCCCCAGTGGAGCCAGTGCACTCTCTGGATTCACTGCAGTGCATCCCCAGTGGTGCCAGTGAACACTCTGGACTCACTGCAGTGCATCCCCAGTGGTGCCAGTGCACTCTCTGGACTCACTGCAGTGCATCCCCAGTGGTGCCAGTGCACTCTCTGGACTCACTGCACTGCATCCCCAGTGGTGCCAGTGCACTCTCTGGACTCACTGCACTGCATCCCCAGTGGTGCCAGTACACTCTCTGGAGTCGCAGCATTGCATCACCAGTGGTGCCTCTGCACTCTCTGGAGTCACTGCACTGCATCCCCAGTGCTGCCAGTGCACTCTCTGGACTCACTGCAGTGCATCCCCAGTGGTGCCAGTGCACTCTCTGGACTCAATGCACTGCATCCCCAGTGGTGCCAGTGCACTCTCTGGACTCACTGCACTGCATACACAGTGGTGCCAGTGCACTCTCTGGACTCACTGCACTTCATCCCCAGTGGTGCCAGTGCACTCTCTGGACTCACTGCATTGCATCCCCAGTGGTGCCAGTGCACTCTCTGGACTCACTGCACTGCATCCCCAGTGGTGCCACTGCACTCTCTGGACTCACTGCACTGCATCACCATTGGTGCCAGGGCACTCTCCGGACTCACTGCACTGCATCCGCAGTGGTGCCCGTGCACTCTTTCGAGTCACTGCAGTGCATCCCCAGTGGTGCCAGTGCACTCTCTGGACTCACTACACTTCATCACCAGTGGTGCCAGTGCACTCTCTGGACTCACTGCACTGCATCCCCAGTGGTGCCAGTGCACTCTCTGCACTCACTGCACTGCATCCCCAGTATTCCCAGAGCACTCTCTGGACTCACTGCACTGCATCCCCAGTGGTGCCAGTGCACTCTCTGGACTCACTGCAGTGCATCCCCAGTGGTGCCAGTGCACTCTCTGGACTCACTGCAGTGCATCCCCAGTGGTGCCAGTGCACTCTCTGGACTCACTGCACTGCATCACCATTGGTGCCAGGGCACTCTCCGGACTCACTGCAGTGCATCCGCAGTGGTGCCAGTGCACTCTATCGAGTCACTGCACTGCATCCCCATTAGTGCCAGTGCATTCTCTGGACTCATTGCAGTGCATCCCCAGTGGTGCCAGTGCACTCTCTGGACTCACTGCACTGCATCCCCAGTGGTGCCAGTGCACTCTCTGGACTCACTGCACTGCATCCCCAGTGCTGACAGTGCACTCTCTGGACTCACTGCACTGCATCCCACTGGTGCCAGTGCACTCTCTGGACTCACTGCAGTGCATCCCCAGTGGTGCCAGTGCACTGTCTGGACTCACTGCAGTGTATCGCCATTGGAGCCGGTGCACTCTCTGGACTCACTAAACTGCATCCCCAGTGGTGCCAGAGAACACTCTGGTCTCACTGCAGTGCATCCCCAGTGGTGCCAGTGCACTGTCTGGACTCACTGCATCCCCAGTGGTGCCAGGGCACTGTCTGGACTCACAGCACTGCATCCCCAGTGGTGCCAGTGCACTCTTTCGAGTCACTGCACTGCATCCCCATTAGTGCCAGTGCATTCTCTGGACTCATTGCAGTGCATCCCCAGTGGTGCCAGTGCACTCTCTGGACTCACTGCACTGCATCCCCAGTGGTGCCAGTGCACTCTCTGGACTCACTGCACTGCATCCCCAGTGCTGACAGTGCACTCTCTGGACTCACTGCACTGCATCCCCAGTGGTGTCACTGCACTCTCTGGACTCACTGCACTGCATCACCATTGGTGCCAGGGCACTCTCCGGACTCACTGCAGTGCATCCGCAGTGGTGCCAGTGCACTCTTTCGAGTCACTGCAGTGCATCCCCAGTGGTGCCAGTGCACTCTCTGGACTCACTGCACTGCATCCCCAGTGGTGCCAGTGCATTCTCTGGAATCACTGCAGTGCATCCCCAGTGGTGCCAGTGCACTCTCTGGACTCACTGCACTGCATCCCCAGTGGTGCCAGTGCACTCTCTGGACTCACTGCATTGCATCCCCAGTGGTGCCAGTGCACTCTCTGGAGTCACTGCAGTGCATCCCCAGTGGTGCCACTGCACTCTCTGCACTCACTGCACTGCATCACCAGTGGTGCCAGTGCACTCTCTGGACTCACTGCACTGCATCCCCAGTGGTGCCAGTGCACTCTCTGGACTCACTGCACTGCATCCCCAGTGGTGCCAGTGCACTCTCTGGACTCACTGCATTGCATCCCCAGTGGTGCCAATGCACTCTCTGGACTCACTGCACTGCATCCCCAGTGGTGCCACTGCACTCTCTGGGCTCACTGCACTGCATCACCATTGGTGCCAGGGCACTCTCTGGACTCACTGCAGTGCATCCCCAGTGGTGCCAGTACACTCTTTTGAGTCACTGCAGTGCATCCCCAAGGTGCCAGTGCACTCTCTGGACTCACTGCAGTGCATCCCCAGTGGTGCCAGTGCACTCTCTGCACTCACTGCACTGTATCACCAGTGGTGCCAGTGCACTCTCTGGACTCACTGCAGTGCATCCCCAGTGGTGCCAGTGCACTCTCTGGACTCACTGCACTGCATCCCCAGTGGTGCCAGTGCACTCTCTGGAGTCGCAGCACTGCATCCCCAGTGGTGCCTCTGCACTCTCTGGACTCACTGCACTGCATCCCCAGTGCTGCCAGTGCACTCTCTGGACTCACTGCAGTGCATCCCCAGTGGTGCCAGTGCACTCTCTGGACTCACTGCAGTGCATCCCCAGTGGTGCCAGTGCACTCTCTGGACTCACTGCACTGCATTCCCAGTGGTGCCAGTGCACTCTCTGGACTCACTGCACTTCATCCCCAGTGGTGCCAGTGCACTCTCTGGACTCACTGCATTGCATCCCCAGTGGTGCCAGTGCACTCTCTGGACTCACTGCACTGCATCCCCAGTGGTGCCACTGGACTCTCTGGACTCACTGCACTGCATCACCATTGGTGCCAGGGCACTCTCCGGACTCACTGCAGTGCATCCGCAGTGGTGCCAGTGCACTCTTTCGAGTCACTGCTTTGCATCCCCAGTGGTGCCAGTGCACTCTCTGGACTCACTGCACTGCATCCCACTGGTGCCAGTGCACTCTCTGGACTCACTGCACTGCATCCCCGGTGTTCCCAGAGCACTCTCTGGACTCACCGAGGTGCATCCCCAGTGGAGCCAGTGCACTCTCTGGACTCACAGCACTGCATCCCCAGTGGTGCCATTGCACTCTCTGGACTCACTGCAGTGCATCCCCTTTTGTGCCAGTGCACTCTCTGGACTCACTGCACTGCATCCCCAGTGGTGCCAGTGCACTCTCTGGACTCACTGCACTGCATCCCCAGTGGTGCCAGTGCACTCTTTCGAGTCACTGCACTGCATCCCCATTAGTGCCAGTGCATTCTCTGGACTCATTGCAGTGCATCCCCAGTGGTGCCAGTGCACTCTCTGGACTCACTGCACTGCATCCCCAGTGGTGCCAGTGCACTCTCTGGACTCACTGCACTGCATCCCCAGTGCTGACAGTACACTCTCTGGACTCACTGCACTGCATCCCCAGTGCTGACAGTGCACTCTCTGGACTCACTGCAGTGCAACCCCAGTGGTGCCAGTGCACTCTCTGGACTCACTGCACTGCATCCCCAGTGGTGCCAGTGCACTCTCCGGACTCACTGCACTGCATCCCTAATGGTGCCAGTGCACTCTCTGGACTCACTGCAGTGCATCCCCAGTGGTGCCAGTGCACTCTCTGCACTCACTGCACTGCATCCCCAGTGGTGCCAGTGCACTCTCTGCACTCACTGCACTGCATCCCCGGTGTTCCCAGAGCACTCTCTGGACTCACCGAAGTGCATCCCCAGTGGTGCCAGTGCACTCTCTGGACTCACTGCACTGCATCCCCAGTGGTGCCAGTGCACTCTCTGGACTCACTGCACTGCATCCCCAGTGGTTCCAGTGCACTCTCTGGATCACTGCACTGCATCCCCATTGGTGCCAGGGCACTCTCCGGACTCACTGCAGTGCATCCCCAGTGGTGCCAGTGCACTCTTTCGAGTCACTGCACTGCATCCCCAGTGGTGACAGTGCACTCTCTGGACTCACTGCATTGCATCCCCAGTGGTGCCAGTGCACTCTCTGGACTCACTGCACTGCATCCCCAGTGGTGCCACTGCACTCTCTGGACTCACTGCACTGCATCACCATTGGTGCCAGGGCACTCTCCGGACTCACTGCACTGCATCCGCAGTGGTGCCCGTGCACTCTTTCGAGTCACTGCAGTGCATCCCCAGTGGTGCCAGTGCACTCTCTGGACTCACTACACTTCATCACCAGTGGTGCCAGTGCACTCTCTGGACTCACTGCACTGCATCCCCAGTGGTGCCAGTGCACTCTCTGCACTCACTGCACTGCATCCCCAGTATTCCCAGAGCACTCTCTGGACTCACTGCACTGCATCCCCAGTGGTGCCAGTGCACTCTCTGGACTCACTGCAGTGCATCCCCAGTGGTGCCAGTGCACTCTCTGGACTCACTGCAGTGCATCCCCAGTGGTGCCAGTGCACTCTCTGGACTCACTGCACTGCATCACCATTGGTGCCAGGGCACTCTCCGGACTCACTGCAGTGCATCCGCAGTGGTGCCAGTGCACTCTATCGAGTCACTGCACTGCATCCCCATTAGTGCCAGTGCATTCTCTGGACTCATTGCAGTGCATCCCCAGTGGTGCCAGTGCACTCTCTGGACTCACTGCACTGCATCCCCAGTGGTGCCAGTGCACTCTCTGGACTCACTGCACTGCATCCCCAGTGCTGACAGTGCACTCTCTGGACTCACTGCACTGCATCCCACTGGTGCCAGTGCACTCTCTGGACTCACTGCAGTGCATCCCCAGTGGTGCCAGTGCACTGTCTGGACTCACTGCAGTGTATCGCCATTGGAGCCGGTGCACTCTCTGGACTCACTAAACTGCATCCCCAGTGGTGCCAGAGAACACTCTGGTCTCACTGCAGTGCATCCCCAGTGGTGCCAGTGCACTGTCTGGACTCACTGCATCCCCAGTGGTGCCAGGGCACTGTCTGGACTCACAGCACTGCATCCCCAGTGGTGCCAGTGCACTCTTTCGAGTCACTGCACTGCATCCCCATTAGTGCCAGTGCATTCTCTGGACTCATTGCAGTGCATCCCCAGTGGTGCCAGTGCACTCTCTGGACTCACTGCACTGCATCCCCAGTGGTGCCAGTGCACTCTCTGGACTCACTGCACTGCATCCCCAGTGCTGACAGTGCACTCTCTGGACTCACTGCACTGCATCCCCAGTGGTGTCACTGCACTCTCTGGACTCACTGCACTGCATCACCATTGGTGCCAGGGCACTCTCCGGACTCACTGCAGTGCATCCGCAGTGGTGCCAGTGCACTCTTTCGAGTCACTGCAGTGCATCCCCAGTGGTGCCAGTGCACTCTCTGGACTCACTGCACTGCATCCCCAGTGGTGCCAGTGAATTCTCTGGAATCACTGCAGTGCATCCCCAGTGGTGCCAGTGCACTCTCTGGACTCACTGCACTGCATCCCCAGTGGTGCCAGTGCACTCTCTGGACTCACTGCATTGCATCCCCAGTGGTGCCAGTGCACTCTCTGGAGTCACTGCAGTGCATCCCCAGTGGTGCCACTGCACTCTCTGCACTCACTGCACTGCATCACCAGTGGTGCCAGTGCACTCTCTGGACTCACTGCACTGCATCCCCAGTGGTGCCAGTGCACTCTCTGGACTCACTGCACTGCATCCCCAGTGGTGCCAGTGCACTCTCTGGACTCACTGCATTGCATCCCCAGTGGTGCCAGTGCACTCTCTGGACTCACTGCACTGCATCCCCAGTGGTGCCACTGCACTCTCTGGGCTCACTGCACTGCATCACCATTGGTGCCAGGGCACTCTCTGGACTCACTGCAGTGCATCCCCAGTGGTGCCAGTACACTCTTTTGAGTCACTGCAGTGCATCCCCAAGGTGCCAGTGCACTCTCTGGACTCACTGCAGTGCATCCCCAGTGGTGCCAGTGCACTCTCTGCACTCACTGCACTGTATCACCAGTGGTGCCAGTGCACTCTCTGGACTCACTGCAGTGCATCCCCAGTGGTGCCAGTGCACTCTCTGGACTCACTGCACTGCATCCCCAGTGGTGCCAGTGCACTCTCTGGAGTCGCAGCACTGCATCCCCAGTGGTGCCTCTGCACTCTCTGGACTCACTGCACTGCATCCCCAGTGCTGCCAGTGCACTCTCTGGACTCACTGCAGTGCATCCCCAGTGGTGCCAGTGCACTCTCTGGACTCACTGCAGTGCATCCCCAGTGGTGCCAGTGCACTCTCTGGACTCACTGCACTGCATTCCCAGTGGTGCCAGTGCACTCTCTGGACTCACTGCACTTCATCCCCAGTGGTGCCAGTGCACTCTCTGGACTCACTGCATTGCATCCCCAGTGGTGCCAGTGCACTCTCTGGACTCACTGCACTGCATCCCCAGTGGTGCCACTGGACTCTCTGGACTCACTGCACTGCATCACCATTGGTGCCAGGGCACTCTCCGGACTCACTGCAGTGCATCCGCAGTGGTGCCAGTGCACTCTTTCGAGTCACTGCTTTGCATCCCCAGTGGTGCCAGTGCACTCTCTGGACTCACTGCACTGCATCCCACTGGTGCCAGTGCACTCTCTGGACTCACTGCACTGCATCCCCGGTGTTCCCAGAGCACTCTCTGGACTCACCGAGGTGCATCCCCAGTGGAGCCAGTGCACTCTCTGGACTCACAGCACTGCATCCCCAGTGGTGCCATTGCACTCTCTGGACTCACTGCAGTGCATCCCCTTTTGTGCCAGTGCACTCTCTGGACTCACTGCACTGCATCCCCAGTGGTGCCAGTGCACTCTCTGGACTCACTGCACTGCATCCCCAGTGGTGCCAGTGCACTCTTTCGAGTCACTGCACTGCATCCCCATTAGTGCCAGTGCATTCTCTGGACTCATTGCAGTGCATCCCCAGTGGTGCCAGTGCACTCTCTGGACTCACTGCACTGCATCCCCAGTGGTGCCAGTGCACTCTCTGGACTCACTGCACTGCATCCCCAGTGCTGACAGTACACTCTCTGGACTCACTGCACTGCATCCCCAGTGCTGACAGTGCACTCTCTGGACTCACTGCAGTGCAACCCCAGTGGTGCCAGTGCACTCTCTGGACTCACTGCACTGCATCCCCAGTGGTGCCAGTGCACTCTCCGGACTCACTGCACTGCATCCCTAATGGTGCCAGTGCACTCTCTGGACTCACTGCAGTGCATCCCCAGTGGTGCCAGTGCACTCTCTGCACTCACTGCACTGCATCCCCAGTGGTGCCAGTGCACTCTCTGCACTCACTGCACTGCATCCCCGGTGTTCCCAGAGCACTCTCTGGACTCACCGAAGTGCATCCCCAGTGGTGCCAGTGCACTCTCTGGACTCACTGCACTGCATCCCCAGTGGTGCCAGTGCACTCTCTGGACTCACTGCACTGCATCCCCAGTGGTTCCAGTGCACTCTCTGGATCACTGCACTGCATCCCCATTGGTGCCAGGGCACTCTCCGGACTCACTGCAGTGCATCCCCAGTGGTGCCAGTGCACTCTTTCGAGTCACTGCACTGCATCCCCAGTGGTGCCAGTGCATTCTCTGGACTCACTGCAGTGCATCACCAGTGGTGCCAGTGCACTCTCTGGAGTCACTGCAGTGCATCCCCAGTGGTGCCAGTGCACTCTCTGGACTCACTGCACTGCATCCCCAGTGCTGACAGTGCACTCTCTGGACTCACTGCACTGCATCCCCAGTGGTGCCAGTGTACTCTCTGGACTCACTGCACTGCATCCCCAGTGCTGACAGTGCACTCTCTGGACTCACTGCAGTGCATCCCCAGTGGTGCCAGTGCACTCTCTGGACTCACTGCACTGCATCCCCAGTGGTGCCAGTGCACTCTCTGCACTCACTGCAGTGCATCCCCTTTTGTGCCAGTGCACTCTCTGGACTCACTGCACTGCATCCCCAGTGGTGCCAGTGCACTCTCTGGAGTCACTGCACTGCATCCCCAGTGGTGCCAGTGCACTCTCTGGACTCACTGCAGTGCATCCCCAGTGGTGCCAGTGCACTCTCTGGACTCACTGCAGTGCATCCCCAGTGGTGCCAGTGCACTCTCTGGACTCACTGCACTGCATCCCCAGTGGTGCCAGTGCACTCTCTGGACTCACTGCACTGCATCCCCAGTGGTGCCAGTACACTCTCTGGAGTCGCAGCACTGCATCAACAGTGGTGCCTCTGCACTCTCTGGAGTCACTGCACTGCACCCCAGTGCTGCCAGTGCACTCTCTGGACTCACTGTACTGCATCCCCAGTGGTGCCAGTGCACTCTCTGGACTCACTGCAGTGCATCCCCAGTGGTGCCAGTGCACTCTCTGGACTCACTGCACTGCATCCCCAGTGGTGCCACTGCACTCTCTGGACTCACTGTACTTCATCCCCAGTGGTGCCAGTGCACTCTCTGTAGTCACTGCAGTGCATCCCCAGTGGTGCCAGTGCACTCTCTGGACTCACTGCACTGCATCCCCAGTGGTGCCACTGCACTCTCTGGACTCACTGCACTGCATCACCATTGGTGCCAGGGCACTCTCCGGACTCACTGCAGTGCATCCGCAGTGGTGCCAGTGCACTCTTTCGAGTCACTGCAGTGCATCCCCAGTGGTGCCAGTGCACTCTCTGGACTCACTGCACTTCATCACCAGTGGTGCCAGTGCACTCTCTGGACTCACTGCACTGCATCCCCAGTGGTGCCAGTGCACTCTCTGCACTCACTGCACTGCATCCCCAGTATTCCCAGAGCACTCTCTGGACTCACTGCACTGCATCCCCAGTGGTGCCAGTGCACTCTCTGGACTCACTGCAGTGCATCCCCAGTGGTGCCAGTGCACTCTCTGGACTCACTGCACTGCATCCCCAGTGGTGCCACTGCACTCTCTGGACTCACTGCACTGCATCACCATTGGTGCCAGGGCACTCTCCGGACTCACTGCAGTGCATCCGCAGTGGTGCCAGTGCACTCTTTCGAGTAACTGCACTGCATCCCCATTAGTGCCAGTGCATTCTCTGGACTCATTGCAGTGCATCCCCAGTGGTGCAAGTGCACTCTCTGGACTCACTGCACTGCATCCCCAGTGCTGCCAGTGCACTCTCTGGACTCACTGCACTGCATCCCCAGTGGTGCCAGTGCACTCTCTGGACTCACTGCACTGCATCCCACTGGTGCCACTGCACTCTCTGGACTCACTGCAGTGCATCCCCAGTGGTGCCAGTGCACTCTCTGGACTCACTGCACTGCATCCCCAGTGGTGCCAGTGCACTCTCCGGACTCATTGCACTGCATCCCTAATGGTGCCAGTGCACTCTCTGCACTCACTGCACTGCATCCCCAGTGGTGCCAGTGCACTCTCTGCACTCACTGCACTGCATCCCCAGTGGTGCCAGTGCACTCTCTGGACTCACTGCAGTGCATCCCCAATGGTGCCAGTGCACTCTCTGGACTCACTGCACTGCATCCCCAGTGGTGCCAGTGCACTCTCTGGACTCACTGCACTGCATCCCCAGTGGTGCCAGTGCACTCTCTGGACTCACTGCACTGCATCCCCAGTGGTGCCAGTGCACTCTCTGTAGTCACTGCGCTGCATCCCCAGTGGTTCCAGGGCACTCTCTCGACTCACTGCACTGCAACTCCAGTGGTGCCAGTGCACTCTCTGGACTCACTGCACTGCATCCCCAGTGGTGCCAGTGCACTCTCTGGAGTCACTGCGCTGCATCCCCAGTGGTGCCAGTGCACTCTCTGGACTCACTGCAGTGCATCCCCAGTGGTGCCAGTGCACTCTGTGGACTCACTGCAGTGCATCCCCAGTGGTGCCAGTGCACTCTCTGGACTCACTGCAGTGCATCCCCAGTGGTGCCACTGCACTCTCTGGACTCACTGCACTGCATCCCATTGGTGCTAGTGCACTCTCTGGACTCATTGCACTGCATCCCCAGTGGTGCCAGGGCACTCTCTGGACTCACTGCACTGCATCCCCAGTTGTGCCACTGCACTCTCTGGACTCACTGCAGTGCATCCCCAGTGGTGCCAGTGCACTCTCTGGACTCACTGCAGTGCTTCCGCACTGGTGCCAGTGCACTCTCTGCACTCACTGCAGTGCATCCCCAGTGGTGCCAGTGCACTCTCTGGACTCAGTGCACTGCATCCCCAATGGTGCCAGTGCACTCTCTGGACTCAATGTAGTGCATCCCCAGTGGTGCCAGTGCACTTTCTGGACTCACTGCACTGCATCCCCAATGGTGACAGTGCACTCTCTGGACTCACTGCAGTGCATCCCTTGTGGTGCCTTTGCACTCTCAGGACTCACTGCACTGCATCCCCAGTGGTGCCAGTGCACTCTCTGGAGTCACAGCACTGCATCAACAGTGGTGCCTCTGCACTCTCTGGAGTCACTGCACTGCATCCCCAGTGGTGCCAGTGCACTCTCTGGACTCACTGTAGTGCATCCCCAGTGGTGCCAGTGCAATCTCTGGACTCACCTCAGTGCATCCCCAGTAGTGCCAGTGCACTCTCTGGACTCACTGCACTGCATCCCCAGTGGTGCCAGTGCACTCTCTGGACTCACTGCACTGCATCCCCAGTGGTGCCAGTGCACTCTCTGGACTCACTGCACTGCATCAACAGTGGTGCCAGTGCACTCTCTGGACTCACTGCAGTCCATCCCCAGTGGTGCCAATGCACTCTCTGGACTCACTGCACTGCATCCACAGTGGTGCCAGTGCAACTACTGGACTCACTGCAGTGTAGCTCAGTGGTGCCAGAGCACTCTCTGGACTCACTGCAGTGCATCCCCAGTGGTGCCAGTGCACTCTCTGGACTCACTGCGCTGCATCTCCCGTGGTGCCAGTGCACTGTCTGGACTCACTGCAGTGTATCGCCATTGGAGCCGGTGCCCTCTCTGGACTCACTAAACTGCATCCCCAGTGGTGCCAGAGAACACTCTGGTCTCACTGCAGTGCATCCCCAGTGGTGCCAGTGCACTGTCTGGACTCACTGCATCCCCAGTGGTGCCAGTGCACTCTCTGGACTCACTGCACTGCATCCCCAGTGCTGACAGTGCACTCTCTGGACTCACTGCACTGCATCCCCAGTGGTGCCACTGCACTCTCTGGACTCACTGCACTGCATCACCATTGGTGCCAGGGCACTCTCTGGACTCACTGCACTGCATCCCCAGTGGTGCCAGTGCACTCTCTGCACTCACTGCACTGCATCCCCGGTGTTCCCAGAGCACTCTCTGGACTCACCGAGGTGCATCCCCAGTGGAGCCAGTGCACTCTCTGGACTCACAGCACTGCATCCCCAGTGGTGCCATTGCACTCTCTGGACTCACTGCAGTGCATCCCCTTTTGTGCCTGTGCACTCTCTGGAGTCACTGCACTGCATCCCCAGTGGTGCCTGTGCACTCTCTGGACTCACTGCAGTGCATCCCCAATGGTGCCAGTGCACTCTCTGGACTCACTGCACTGCATCCCCAGGGCTGGCAGTGCACTCTCTGGACTCACTGCACTGCATCACCAGTGGTGGCAGTGTACTCTCTGGACTCACTGCACTAAAACCCCAGTGGTGTCAGTGCAGTCTCTGGACTCACTGCTGTGCATCCCCAGTGGTGCCAGTGCACTCTCTGGACTCACTGCAGTGCATCCCCAGTGGTGCCAGTGCACTCTCTGGACTCACTGCACTGCATCCCCAGTGGTGCCAGTGCACTCTCTGGACTCACTGCACTGCATCCCCAGTGGTGCCAGTGCACTCTCTGGACTCACTGCACTGCATCCCCAGTGGTGCCAGTGCACTCTCTGGACTCACTGCACTGCATCCCCTTTTGTGCCAGTGCACTCTCTGGACTCACTGCACTGCATCCCCAGTGGTGCCAGTGCACTCTCTGGAGTCACTGCACTGCATCCCCAGTGGTGCCAGTGCACTCTCTGCACTCACTGCAGTGCATCCCCAGTGGTGCCAGTGCACTCTCTGGACTCACTGCAGTGCATCCCCAGTGGTGCCAGTGCACTCTCTGGACTCACTGCAGTGCATCACCAGTGGTGCCAGTGCACTCTCTGCACTCACTGCACTGCAACCCCAGTGGTGCCAGTGCACTCTCTGGACTCACTGCACTGCATCCCCAGTGGTGCTAGTACACTGTCTGGAGTCGCAGCACTGCATCAACAGTGGTGCCTCTGCACTCTCTGGAGTCACTGCACTGCATCCCCAGTGCTGCCAGTGCACTCTCTGGACTCACTGCACTGCATCCCCAGTGGTGCCAGTGCACTCTCTGGACTCACTGCAGTGCATCCCCAGTGGTGCCAGTGCACTCTCTGGACTCACTGCACTGCATCCCCAGTGGTGCCAGTGCACTCTCTGGACTCACTGCAGTGCATCCCCAGTGGTGCCAGTGCTCTCTGTGGACTCACTGCACTGCATCCCCTTTTGTGCCAGTGCACTCTCTGGACTCACTGCACTGCATCCCCAGTGGTGCCAGTGCACTCTCTGGAGTCACTGCACTGCATCCCCAGTGGTGCCAGTGCACTCTCTGGACTCACTGCACTGCATCCCCAGTGGTGCCAGTGCACTCTCTGGACTCACTGCAGTGCATCCCCTTTTTAGCCAGTGCACTCTCTGGACTCACTGCACTGCATCCCCAGTGGTGCCAGTGCACTCTCTGGACTCACTGCACTGCATCCCCAGTGGTGCCAGTGCACTCTCTGGACTCACTGCACTGCATCCCCAGTGGTGCCAGTGCACTCTCTGGACTCACTGCAGTGCATCCCCAGTGGTGCCAGTGCACTCTCTGGACTCACTGCAGTGCATCACCAGTGGTGCCAGTGCACTCTCTGCACTCACTGCACTGCAACCCCAGTGGTGCCAGTGCACTCTCTGGACTCACTGCACTGCATCCCCAGTGGTGCTAGTACACTCTCTGGAGTCGCAGCACTGCATCAACAGTGGTGCCTCTGCACTCTCTGGAGTCACTGCACTGCATCCCCAGTGCTGCCAGTGCACTCTCTGGACTCACTGCAGTGCATCCCCAGTGGTGCCAGTGCACTCTCTGGACTCACTGCAGTGCATCCCCAGTGGTGCCAGTGCACTCTCTGGACTCACTGCACTGCATCCCCAGTGGTGCCAGTGCACTCTCTGGACTCACTGCACTTCATCCCCAGTGGTGCCAGTGCACTCTCTGGACTCACTGCATTGCATCCCCAGTGGTGCCAGTGCACTCTCTGGACTCACTGCACTGCATCCCCAGTGGTGCCAGTGCACTCTCTGGACTCACTGCAGTGCATCCCCAGTGGTGCCAGTGCACTCTCTGCACTCACTGCACTGCATCCCCAGTATTCCCAGAGCACTCTCTGGACTCACTGCTCTGCATCCCCAGTGGTGCCAGTGCACTCTCTGGACTCACTGCAGTGCATCCCCAGTGGTGCCAGTGCACTCTCTGGACTCACTGCACTGCATCCCCAGTGGTGCCACTGCACTCTCTGGACTCACTGCACTGCATCACCATTGGTGCCAGGGCACTCTCTGGACTCACTGCAGTGCATCCGCAGTGGTGCCAGTGCACTCTTTCGAGTCACTGCACTGCATCCCCATTAGTGCCAGTGCATTCTCTGGACTCATTGCAGTGCATACCCAGTGGTGCCAGTGCACTCTCTGGACTCACTGCACTGCATCCCCAGTGGTGCCAGTGCACTCTCTGGACTCACTGCACTGCATCCCCAGTGCTGACAGTGCACTCTCTGGACTCACTGCACTGCATCCCACTGGTGCCAGTGTACTCTCTGGACTCACTGCAGTGTATCCCCAGTGGTACCAGTGCACTCTCTGGACTCACTGCACTGCATCCCCAGTGGTGTCAGTGCACTCCCTGGACTCACTGCAGTGCATCCCCAGTGGTGCCAGTGCACTCTCTGCACTCACTGCACTTCATCCCCAGTGGTGCCAGTGCACTCTCTGCACTCACTGCACTGCATCCCCGGTGTTCCCAGAGCACTCTCTGGACTCACCGAGGTGCATCCCCAGTGGAGCCAGTGCACTCTCTGGACTCACAGCACTGCATCCCCTGTGGTGCCATTGCACTCTCTGGACTCACTGCAGTGCATCCCCTTTTGTGCCAGTGCACTCTCTGGACTCACTGCACTGCATCCCCAGTGGTGCCAGTGCACTCTCTGGACTCACTGCACTGCATCCCCAGTGGTGCCAGTGCACTCTCTGGACTCACTGCACTGCATCCCCAGTGGTACCAGTGCACTCTCTGGAGTCACTGTAGTGCATCCCCAGTGGTGCCAGTGCACTCTCTGGACTCACTGCAGTGCATCACCAGTGGTGCCAGTGCACTCTCTGGACTCACTGCACTGCATCCCCAGTGGTGCCAGTGCACTCTCTGGACTCACTGCAGTGCATCCCCTTTTGTGCCAGTACACTCTCTGGAGTCGCAGCACTGCATCAACAGTGGTGCCTCTGCACTCTCTGGAGTCACTGCACTGCATCCCCAGTGCTGCCAGTGCACTCTCTGGACTCACTGTACTGCATCCCCAGTGGTGCCAGTGCACTCTCTGGACTCACTGCAGTGCATCCCCACTGGTGCCAGTGCACTCTCTGGACTCACTGCACTGCATCCCCAGTGGTGCCAGTGCACTCTCTGGACTCACTGCACTTCATCCCCAGTGGTGCCAGTGCACTCTCTGGACTCACTGCATTGCATCCCCAGTGGTGCCAGTGCACTCTTTGGACTCACTGCACTGCATCCCCAGTGGTGCCACTGCACTCTCTGGACTCACTGCACTGCATCACCATTGGTGCCAGGGCACTCTCCGGACTCACTGCAGTGCATCCGCAGTGGTGCCAGTGCACTCTTTCGAGTCACTGCAGTGCATCCCCAGTGGTGCCAGTGCACTCTCTGGACTCACTGCACTTCATCACCAGTGGTGCCAGTGCACTCTCTGGACTCACTGCACTGCATCCCCAGTGGTGCCAGTGCACTCTCTGCACTCACTGCACTGCATCCCCAGTATTCCCAGAGCACTCTCTGGACTCACTGCACTGCATCCCCAGTGGTGCCAGTGCACTCTCTGTAGTCACTGCGCTGCATCCCCAGTGGTTCCAGGGCACTCTCTCGACTCACTGCACTGCAACTCCAGTGGTGCCAGTGCACTCTCTGGACTCACTGCACTGCATCCCCAGTGGTGCCAGTGCACTCTCTGGAGTCACTGCGCTGCATCCCCAGTGGTGCCAGTGCACTCTCTGGACTCACTGCAGTGCATCCCCAGTGGTGCCAGTGCACTCTCTGGACTCACTGCACTGCATCCCCAGTGGTGCCAGTGCACTCTCTGGACTCACTGCAGTGCATCCCCAGTGGTGCCACTGCACTCTCTGGACTCACTGCACTGCATCCCATTGGTGCTAGTGCACTCTCTGGACTCATTGCACTGCATCCCCAGTGGTGCCAGGGCACTCTCTGGACTCACTGCACTGCATCCCCAGTTGTGCCACTGCACTCTCTGGACTCACTGCAGTGCATCCCCAGTGGTGCCAGTGCACTCTCTGGACTCACTGCACTGCATCAACAGTGGTGCCAGTGCACTCTCTGGACTCACTGCAGTCCATCCCCAGTGGTGCCAGTGCACTCTCTGGACTCACTGCACTGCATCCACAGTGGTGCCAGTGCAACTACTGGACTCACTGCAGTGTAGCTCAGTGGTGCCAGAGCACTCTCTGGACTCACTGCAGTGCGTCCCCAGTGGTGCCAGTGCACTCTCTGGACTCACTGCACTGCATCTCCCGTGGTGCCAGTGCACTGTCTGGACTCACTGCAGTGTATCGCCATTGGAGCCGGTGCCCTCTCTGGACTCACTAAACTGCATCCCCAGTGGTGCCAGAGAACACTCTGGTCTCACTGCAGTGCATCCCCAGTGGTGCCAGTGCACTGTCTGGACTCACTGCATCCCCAGTGGTGCCAGTGCACTCTCTGGACTCACTGCACTAAAACCCCAGTGGTGCCAGTGCACTCTCTGGACTCACTGCACTGCATCCCCAGTGGTGCCACTGCACTCTCTGGACTCACTGCACTGCATCACCATTGGTGCCAGGGCACTCTCCGGACTCACTGCAGTGCATCCCCAGTGGTGCCAGTGCACTCTCTGCACTCACTGCACTGCATCCCCGGTGTTCCCAGAGCACTCTCTGGACTCACCGAGGTGCATCCCCAGTGGAGCCAGTGCACTCTCTGGACTCACAGCACTGCATCCCCAGTGGTGCCATTGCACTCTCTGGACTCACTGCAGTGCATCCCCTTTTGTGCCTGTGCACTCTCTGGAGTCACTGCACTGCATCCCCAGTGGTGCCTGTGCACTCTCTGGACTCACTGCAGTGCATCCCCAATGGTGCCAGTGCCCTCTCTGGACTCACTGCACTGCATCCCCAGGGCTGGCAGTGCACTCTCTGGACTCACTGCAGTGCATCCCCAGTGGAGACAGTGCACTCTCTGTAGTCACTGCGCTGCATCCCCAGTGGTTCCAGGGCACTCTCTCGACTCACTGCACTGCAACTCCAGTGGTGCCAGTGCACTCTCTGGACTCACTGGACTGCATCCCCAGTGGTGCCAGTGCGCTCTCTGGAATCACTGCGCTGCATCCCCAGTGTTGCCAGTGCACTCTCTGGACTCACTGCAGTGCATCCCCAGTGGTGCCAGTGCACTCTGTGGACTCACTGCAGTGCATCCCCAGTGGTGCCAGTGCACTCTCTGGACTCACTGCAGTGCATCCCCAGTGGTGCCAGTGCACTCTCTGGACTCACTGCAGTGCATCCCCAGTGGTGCCAGTGCACTCTCTGGACTCACTGCAGTGCTTCCGCACTGGTGCCAGTGCACTCTCTGCACTCACTGCACTGCATCAACAGTGGTGCCTCTGCACTCTCTGGAGTCACTGCACTGCATCCCCAGTGGTGCCAGTGCACTCTCTGGACTCACTGTAGTGCATCCCCAGTGGTGCCAGTGCACTCTTTCGAGTCACTGCAGTGCATCCCCAGTGGTGCCAGTGCACTCTCTGGGCTCACTGCAGTGCATCCCTTGTGGTGCCTTTGCACTCTCAGGACTCACTGCACTGCATCCCCAGTGGTGCCAGTGCACTCTCTGGAGTCACAGCACTGCATCAACAGTGGTGCCTCTGCACTCTCTGGAGTCACTGCACTGCATCCCCAGTGGTGCCAGTGCACTCTCTGGACTCACTGTAGTGCATCCCCAGTGGTGCCAGTGCAATCTCTGGACTCACTGCAGTGCATCCCCAGTAGTGCCAGTGCACTCTCTGGACTCACTGCACTGCATCCCCAGTGGTGCCAGTGCACTCTCTGGACTCACTGCACTGCATCCCCAGTGGTGCCAGTGCACTCTCTGGACTCACTGCACTGCATCCACAGTGGTGCCAGTGCAACTACTGGACTCACTGCAGTGTAGCTCAGTGGTGCCAGAGCACTCTCTGGACTCACTGCACTGCATCCCCAGTGGTGCCAGTGCACTCTCTGGACTCACTGCACTGCATCTCCAGTGGTGCCAGTGCACTGTCTGGACTCACTGCAGTGTATTGCCATTGGAGCCGGTGCACTCTCTGGACTCACTAAACTGCATCCCCAGTGGTGCCAGAGAACACTCTGGTCTCACTGCAGTGCATCCCCAGTGGTGCCAGTGCACTGTCTGGACTCACTGCATCCCCAGTGGTGCCAGGGCACTGTCTGGACTCACAGCACTGCATCCCCAGTGGTGCCAGTGCACTCTCTGGACTCACTGCACTAAAACCCCAGTGGTGTCAGTGCAGTCTCTGGACTCACTGCACTGCATCCCCAGTGGTGCCAGTGCACTCTCTGGACTCACCGGGGTGCATCCCCAGTGGTGCCAGTGCACTCTCTGGAGTCACAGCACTGCATCACCATTGGTGCCAGTGCACTCTCTGGACTCACTGCACTGCATCCCCAGTGGTGCCAGTGCACTCTCTGGACTCACTGCACTGCATCCCCAGTGGTGCCAGTGCACTCTCTGGACTCACTGCACTGCATCCCCTTTTGTGCCAGTGCACTCTCTGGACTCACTGCACTGCATCCCCAGTGGTGCCAGTGCACTCTCTGGAGTCACTGCACTGCATCCCCAGTGGTGCCAGTGCACTCTCTGCACTCACTGCAGTGCATCCCCAGTGGTGCCAGTGCACTCTCTGGACTCACTGCAGTGCATCCCCAGTGGTGCCAGTGCACTCTCTGGACTCACTGCAGTGCATCACCAGTGGTGCCAGTGCACTCTCTGCACTCACTGCACTGCAACCCCAGTGGTGCCAGTGCACTCTCTGGACTCACTGCACTGCATCCCCAGTGGTGCTAGTACACTCTCTGGAGTCGCAGCACTGCATCAACAGTGGTGCCTCTGCACTCTCTGGACTCACTGCACTGCATCCCCAGTGCTGCCAGTGCACTCTCTGGACTCACTGCAGTGCATCCCCAGTGGTGCCAGTGCACTCTCTGGACTCACTGCAGTGCATCCCCAGTGGTGCCAGTGCACTCTCTGGACTCACTGCACTTCATCCCCAGTGGTGCCAGTGCACTCTCTGGACTCACTGCAGTGCATCCCCAGTGGTGCCAGTGCTCTCTGTGGACTCACTGCACTGCATCCCCTTTTGTGCCAGTGCACTCTCTGGACTCACTGCACTGCATCCCCAGTGGTGCCAGTGCACTCTCTGGACTCACTGCACTGCATCCCCAGTGGTGCCAGTGCACTCTCTGGACTCACTGCACTGCATCCCCAGTGCTGCCAGTGCACTCTCTGGACTCACTGCAGTGCATCCCCTTTTTAGCCAGTGCACTCTCTGGACTCACTGCACTGCATCCCCAGTGGTGCCAGTGCACTCTCTGGAGTCACTGCACTGCATCCCCAGTGGTGCCAGTGCACTCTCTGGACTCACTGCACTGCATCCCCAGTGGTGCCAGTGCACTCTCTGGACTCACTGCTGTGCATCCCCAGTGGTGCCAGTGCACTCTCTGGACTCACTGCAGTGCATCACCAGTGGTGCCAGTGCACTCTCTGCACTCACTGCACTGCAACCCCAGTGGTGCCAGTGCACTCTCTGGACTCACTGCACTGCATCCCCAGTGGTGCTAGTACACTCTCTGGAGTCGCAGCACTGCATCAACAGTGGTGCCTCTGCACTCTCTGGAGTCACTGCACTGCATCCCCAGTGCTGCCAGTGCACTCTCTGGACTCACTGCAGTGCATCCCCAGTGGTGCCAGTGCACTCTCTGGACTCACTGCAGTGCATCCCCAGTGGTGCCAGTGCACTCTCTGGACTCACTGCACTGCATCCCCAGTGGTGCCAGTGCACTCTCTGGACTCACTGCACTTCATCCCCAGTGGTGCCAGTGCACTCTCTGGACTCACTGCATTGCATCCCCAGTGGTGCCAGTGCACTCTCTGGACTCACTGCACTGCATCCCCAGTGGTGCCAGTGCACTCTCTGGACTCACTGCATTGGATCCCCAGTGGTGTCAGTGCACTCTCTGCACTCACTGCACTGCATCCCCAGTATTCCCAGAGCACTCTCTGGACTCACTGCACTGCATCCCCAGTGGTGCCAGTGCACTCTCTGGACTCACTGCAGTGCATCCCCAGTGGTGCCAGTGCACTCTCTGGACTCACTGCACTGCATCCCCAGTGGTGCCACTGCACTCTCTGGACTCACTGCACTGCATCACCATTGGTGCCAGGGCACTCTCCGGACTCACTGCAGTGCATCCGCAGTGGTGCCAGTGCACTCTTTAGAGTCACTGCACTGCATCCCCATTAGTGCCAGTGCATTCTCTGGACTCATTGCAGTGCATACCCAGTGGTGCCAGTGCACTCTCTGGACTCACTGCACTGCATCCCCAGTGGTGCCAGTGCACTCTCTGGACTCACTGCACTGCATCCCCAGTGCTGACAGTGCACTCTCTGGACTCACTGCACTGCATCCCACTGGTGCCAGTGCACTCTCTGGACTCACTGCAGTGTATCCCCAGTGGTACCAGTGCACTCTCTGGACTCACTGCACTGCATCCCCAGTGGTGTCAGTGCACTCCCTGGACTCACTGCAGTGCATCCCCAGTGGTGCCAGTGCACTCTCTGCACTCACTGCACTGCATCCCCAGTGGTGCCAGTGCACTCTCTGCACTCACTGCACTGCATCCCCGGTGTTCCCAGAGCACTCTCTGGACTCACCGAGGTGCATCCCCAGTGGAGCCAGTGCACTCTCTGGACTCACAGCACTGCATCCCCTGTGGTGCCATTGCACTCTCTGGACTCACTGCAGTGCATCCCCTTTTGTGCCAGTGCACTCTCTGGACTCACTGCACTGCATCCCCAGTGGTGCCAGTGCACTCTCTGGACTCACTGCACTGCATCCCCAGTGGTGCCAGTGCACTCTCTGGACTCACTGCAATGCATCCCCAGTGGTACCAGTGCACTCTCTGGAGTCACTGTAGTGCATCCCCAGTGGTGCCAGTGCACTCTCTGGACTCACTGCAGTGCATCACCAGTGGTGCCAGTGCACTCTCTGGACTCACTGCACTGCATCCCCAGTGGTGCCAGTGCACTCTCTGGACTCACTGCAGTGCATCCCCTTTTGTGCCAGTACACTCTCTGGAGTCGCAGCACTGCATCAACAGTGGTGCCTCTGCACTCTCTGGAGTCACTGCACTGCATCCCCAGTGCTGCCAGTGCACTCTCTGGACTCACTGTACTGCATCCCCAGTGGTGCCAGTGCACTCTCTGGACTCACTGCAGTGCATCCCCAGTGGTGCCAGTGCACTCTCTGGACTCACTGCACTGCATCCCCAGTGGTGCCAGTGCACTCTCTGGACTCACTGCACTTCATCCCCAGTGGTGCCAGTGCACTCTCTGGACTCACTGCATTGCATCCCCAGTGGTGCCAGTGCACTCTCTGGACTCACTGCACTGCATCCCCAGTGGTGCCACTGCACTCTCTGGACTCACTGCACTGCATCACCATTGGTGCCAGGGCACTCTCCGGACTCACTGCAGTGCATCCGCAGTGGTGCCAGTGCACTCTTTCGAGTCACTGCAGTGCATCCCCAGTGGTGCCAGTGCACTCTCTGGACTCACTGCACTTCATCACCAGTGGTGCCAGTGCACTCTCTGGACTCACTGCACTGCATCCCCAGTGGTGCCAGTGCACTCTCTGCACTCACTGCACTGCATCCCCAGTATTCCCAGAGCACTCTCTGGACTCACTGCACTGCATCCCCAGTGGTGCCAGTGCACTCTCTGGACTCACTGCAGTGCATCCCCAGTGGTGCCAGTGCACTCTCTGGACTCACTGCACTGCATCCCCAGTGGTGCCACTGCACTCTCTGGACTCACTGCACTGCATCACCATTGGTGCCAGGGCACTTTCCGGACTCACTGCAGTGCATCCGCAGTGGTGCCAGTGCACTCTTTCGAGTCACTGCACTGCATCCCCATTAGTGCCAGTGCATTCTCTGGACTCATTGCAGTGCATCCCCAGTGGTGCAAGTGCACTCTCTGGACTCACTGCACTGCATCCCCAGTGGTGCCAGTGCACTCTCTGGACTCACTGCACTGCATCCCCAGTGGTGCCAGTGCACTCTCTGGACTCACTGCACTGCATCCCACTGGTGCCAGTGCACTCTCTGGACTCACTGCACTGCATCCCCGGTGTTCCCAGAGCACTCTCTGGACTCACCGAGGTGCATCCCCAGTAGAGCCAGTGCACTCTCTGGACTCACAGCACTGCATCCCCAGTGGTGCCATTGCACTCTCTGGACTCACTGCAGTGCATCCCCTTTTGTGCCAGTGCACTCTCTGGACTCACTGCACTGCATCCCCAGTGGTGCCAGTGCACTCTCTGGACTCACTGCACTGCATCCCCAGTGGTGCCAGTGCACTCTCTGGACTCACTGCACTGCATCCCCAATGGTGCCAGTGCACTCTCTGGACTCACTGCACTGCATCCCCAGGGCTGACAGTGCACTCTCTGGACTCACCGGGGTGAATCCCCAGTGGTGCCAGTGCACTCTCTGGACTCACTGCACTGCATCCCCAGTGGAGACAGTGCACTCTCTGTAGTCACTGCGCTGCATCCCCAGTGGTTCCAGGGCACTCTCTCGACTCACTGCACTGCAACTCCAGTGGTGCCAGTGCACTCTCTGGACTCACTGCACTGCATCCCCAGTGGTGCCAGTGCACTCTCTGGAGTCACTGCGCTGCATCCCCAGTGTTGCCAGTGTACTCTCTGGACTCACTGCAGTGCATCCCCAGTGGTGCCAGTGCACTCTGTGGACTCACTGCAGTGCATCCCATTGGTGCTAGTGCACTCTCTGGACTCATTGCACTGCATCCCCAGTGGTGCCAGGGCACTCTCTGGACTCACTGCACTGCATCCCCAGTTGTGCCACTGCACTCTCTGGACTCACTGCAGTGCATCCCCAGTGGTGCCAGTGCACTCTCTGGACTCACTGCAGTGCTTCCGCACTGGTGCCAGTGCACTCTCTGCACTCACTGCAGTGCATCCCCAGTGGTGCCAGTGCACTCTCTGGACTCAGTGCACTGCATCCCCAATGGTGCCATTGCACTCTCTGGACTCAATGTAGTGCATCCCCAGTGGTGCCAGTGCACTCTCTGGACTCACTGCACTGCATCCCCAGTGGTGCCAGTGCACTCTCTGGACTCACTGCAGTGCATTCCTTGTGGTGCCTTTGCACTCTCAGGACTCACTGCACTGCATCCCCAGTGGTGCCAGTGCACTCTCTGGAGTCACAGCACTGCATCAACAGTGGTGCCTCTGCACTCTCTGGAGTCACTGGACTGCATCCCCAGTGGTGCCAGTGCACTCTCTGGACTCACTGTAGTGCATCCCCAGTGGTGCCAGTGCAATCTCTGGACTCACTGCAGTGCATCCCCAGTAGTGCCAGTGCACTCTCTGGACTCACTGCACTGCATCCCCAGTGGTGCCAGTGCACTCTCTGGACTCACTGCACTGCATCCCCAGTGGTGCCAGTGCACTCTCTGGACTCACTGCACTGCATCAACAGTGGTGCCAGTGCACTCTCTGGACTCACTGCAGTCCATCCCCAGTGGTGCCAGTGCACTCTCTGGACTCACTGCACTGCATCCACAGTGGTGCCAGTGCAACTACTGGACTCACTGCAGTGTAGCTCAGTGGTGCCAAGGCACTCTCTGGACTCACTGCACTGCATCCCCAGTAGTGCCAGTGCACTCTCTGGACTCACTGCACTGCATCCCCAGTGGAGCCAGTGCACTCTCTGGACTCACAGCACTGCATCCCCAGTGGTGCCATTGCACTCTCTGGACTCACTGCAGTGCATCCCCTTTTGTGCCTGTGCACTCTCTGGAGTCACTGCACTGCATCCCCAGTGGTGCCTGTGCACTCTCTGGACTCACTGCAGTGCATCCCCAATGGTGCCAGTGCCCTCTCTGGACTCACTGCACTGCATCCCCAGGGCTGGCAGTGCACTCTCTGGACTCACTGCAGTGCATCCCCAGTGGAGACAGTGCACTCTCTGTAGTCACTGCGCTGCATCCCCAGTGGTTCCAGGGCACTCTCTCGACTCACTGCACTGCAACTCCAGTGGTGCCAGTGCACTCTCTGGACTCACTGGACTGCATCCCCAGTGGTGCCAGTGCGCTCTCTGGAATCACTGCGCTGCATCCCCAGTGTTGCCAGTGCACTCTCTGGACTCACTGCAGTGCATCCCCAGTGGTGCCAGTGCACTCTGTGGACTCACTGCAGTGCATCCCCAGTGGTGCCAGTGCACTCTCTGGACTCACTGCAGTGCATCCCCAGTGGTGCCAGTGCACTCTCTGGACTCACTGCAGTGCATCCCCAGTGGTGCCAGTGCACTCTCTGGACTCACTGCAGTGCTTCCGCACTGGTGCCAGTGCACTCTCTGCACTCACTGCACTGCATCAACAGTGGTGCCTCTGCACTCTCTGGAGTCACTGCACTGCATCCCCAGTGGTGCCAGTGCACTCTCTGGACTCACTGTAGTGCATCCCCAGTGGTGCCAGTGCACTCTTTCGAGTCACTGCAGTGCATCCCCAGTGGGGCCAGTGCACTCTCTGGACTCACTGCAGTGCATCCCTTGTGGTGCCTTTGCACTCTCAGGACTCACTGCACTGCATCCCCAGTGGTGCCAGTGCACTCTCTGGAGTCACAGCACTGCATCAACAGTGGTGCCTCTGCACTCTCTGGACCCACTGCAGTGCATCCCCAGTGGTGCCAGTGCACTCTCTGGACTCACTGTAGTGCATCCCCAGTGGTGCCAGTGCAATCTCTGGACTCACTGCAGTGCATCCCCAGTAGTGCCAGTGCACTCTCTGGACTCACTGCACTGCATCCCCAGTGGTGCCAGTGCACTCTCTGGACTCACTGCACTGCATCCCCAGTGGTGCCAGTGCACTCTCTGGACTCACTGCACTGCATCCACAGTGGTGCCAGTGCAACTACTGGACTCACTGCAGTGTAGCTCAGTGGTGCCAGAGCACTCTCTGGACTCACTGCACTGCATCCCCAGTGGTGCCAGTGCACTCTCTGGACTCACTGCACTGCATCTCCAGTGGTGCCAGTGCACTGTCTGGACTCACTGCAGTGTATTGCCATTGGAGCCGGTGCACTCTCTGGACTCACTAAACTGCATCCCCAGTGGTGCCAGAGAACACTCTGGTCTCACTGCAGTGCATCCCCAGTGGTGCCAGTGCACTGTCTGGACTCACTGCATCCCCAGTGGTGCCAGGGCACTGTCTGGACTCACAGCACTGCATCCCCAGTGGTGCCAGTGCACTCTCTGGACTCACTGCACTAAAACCCCAGTGGTGTCAGTGCAGTCTCTGGACTCACTGCACTGCATCCCCAGTGGTGCCAGTGCACTCTCTGGACTCACCGGGGTGCATCCCCAGTGGTGCCAGTGCACTCTCTGGAGTCACAGCACTGCATCACCATTGGTGCCAGTGCACTCTCTGGACTCACTGCACTGCATCCCCAGTGGTGCCAGTGCACTCTCTGGACTCACTGCACTGCATCCCCAGTGGTGCCAGTGCACTCTCTGGACTCACTGCACTGCATCCCCTTTTGTGCCAGTGCACTCTCTGGACTCACTGCACTGCATCCCCAGTGGTGCCAGTGCACTCTCTGGAGTCACTGCACTGCATCCCCAGTGGTGCCAGTGCACTCTCTGCACTCACTGCAGTGCATCCCCAGTGGTGCCAGTGCACTCTCTGGACTCACTGCAGTGCATCCCCAGTGGTGCCAGTGCACTCTCTGGACTCACTGCAGTGCATCACCAGTGGTGCCAGTGCACTCTCTGCACTCACTGCACTGCAACCCCAGTGGTGCCAGTGCACTCTCTGGACTCACTGCACTGCATCCCCAGTGGTGCTAGTACACTCTCTGGAGTCGCAGCACTGCATCAACAGTGGTGCCTCTGCACTCTCTGGAGTCACTGCACTGCATCCCCAGTGCTGCCAGTGCACTCTCTGGACTCACTGCAGTGCATCCCCAGTGGTGCCAGTGCACTCTCTGGACTCACTGCAGTGCATCCCCAGTGGTGCCAGTGCACTCTCTGGACTCACTGCACTTCATCCCCAGTGGTGCCAGTGCACTCTCTGGACTCACTGCAGTGCATCCCCAGTGGTGCCAGTGCTCTCTGTGGACTCACTGCACTGCATCCCCTTTTGTGCCAGTGCACTCTCTGGACTCACTGCACTGCATCCCCAGTGGTGCCAGTGCACTCTCTGGACTCACTGCACTGCATCCCCAGTGGTGCCAGTGCACTCTCTGGACTCACTGCACTGCATCCCCAGTGGTGCCAGTGCACTCTCTGGACTCACTGCAGTGCATCCCCTTTTTAGCCAGTGCACTCTCTGGACTCACTGCACTGCATCCCCAGTGGTGCCAGTGCACTCTCTGGAGTCACTGCACTGCATCCCCAGTGGTGCCAGTGCACTCTCTGGACTCACTGCACTGCATCCCCAGTGGTGCCAGTGCACTCTCTGGACTCACTGCTGTGCATCCCCAGTGGTGCCAGTGCACTCTCTGGACTCACTGCAGTGCATCACCAGTGGTGCCAGTGCACTCTCTGCACTCACTGCACTGCAACCCCAGTGGTGTCAGTGCACTCTCTGGACTCACTGCACTGCATCCCCAGTGGTGCTAGTACACTCTCTGGAGTCGCAGCACTGCATCAACAGTGGTGCCTCTGCACTCTCTGGAGTCACTGCACTGCATCCCCAGTGCTGCCAGTGCACTCTCTGGACTCACTGCAGTGCATCCCCAGTGGTGCCAGTGCACTCTCTGGACTCACTGCAGTGCATCCCCAGTGGTGCCAGTGCACTCTCTGGACTCACTGCACTGCATCCCCAGTGGTGCCAGTGCACTCTCTGGACTCACTGCACTTCATCCCCAGTGGTGCCAGTGCACTCTCTGGACTCACTGCATTGCATCCCCAGTGGTGCCAGTGCACTCTCTGGACTCACTGCACTGCATCCCCAGTGGTGCCAGTGCACTCTCTGGACTCACTGCATTGGATCCCCAGTGGTGTCAGTGCACTCTCTGCACTCACTGCACTGCATCCCCAGTATTCCCAGAGCACTCTCTGGACTCACTGCACTGCATCCCCAGTGGTGCCAGTGCACTCTCTGGACTCACTGCAGTGCATCCCCAGTGGTGCCAGTGCACTCTCTGGACTCACTGCACTGCATCCCCAGTGGTGCCACTGCACTCTCTGGACTCACTGCACTGCATCACCATTGGTGCCAGGGCACTCTCCGGACTCACTGCAGTGCATCCGCAGTGGTGCCAGTGCACTCTTTAGAGTCACTGCACTGCATCCCCATTAGTGCCAGTGCATTCTCTGGACTCATTGCAGTGCATACCCAGTGGTGCCAGTGCACTCTCTGGACTCACTGCACTGCATCCCCAGTGGTGCCAGTGCACTCTCTGGACTCACTGCACTGCATCCCCAGTGCTGACAGTGCACTCTCTGGACTCACTGCACTGCATCCCACTGGTGCCAGTGCACTCTCTGGACTCACTGCAGTGTATCCCCAGTGGTACCAGTGCACTCTCTGGACTCACTGCACTGCATCCCCAGTGGTGTCAGTGCACTCCCTGGACTCACTGCAGTGCATCCCCAGTGGTGCCAGTGCACTCTCTGCACTCACTGCACTGCATCCCCAGTGGTGCCAGTGCACTCTCTGCACTCACTGCACTGCATCCCCGGTGTTCCCAGAGCACTCTCTGGACTCACCGAGGTGCATCCCCAGTGGAGCCAGTGCACTCTCTGGACTCACAGCACTGCATCCCCTGTGGTGCCATTGCACTCTCTGGACTCACTGCAGTGCATCCCCTTTTGTGCCAGTGCACTCTCTGGACTCACTGCACTGCATCCCCAGTGGTGCCAGTGCACTCTCTGGACTCACTGCACTGCATCCCCAGTGGTGCCAGTGCACTCTCTGGACTCACTGCAATGCATCCCCAGTGGTACCAGTGCACTCTCTGGAGTCACTGTAGTGCATCCCCAGTGGTGCCAGTGCACTCTCTGGACTCACTGCAGTGCATCACCAGTGGTGCCAGTGCACTCTCTGGACTCACTGCACTGCATCCCCAGTGGTGCCAGTGCACTCTCTGGACTCACTGCAGTGCATCCCCTTTTGTGCCAGTACACTCTCTGGAGTCGCAGCACTGCATCAACAGTGGTGCCTCTGCACTCTCTGGAGTCACTGCACTGCATCCCCAGTGCTGCCAGTGCACTCTCTGGACTCACTGTACTGCATCCCCAGTGGTGCCAGTGCACTCTCTGGACTCACTGCAGTGCATCCCCAGTGGTGCCAGTGCACTCTCTGGACTCACTGCACTGCATCCCCAGTGGTGCCAGTGCACTCTCTGGACTCACTGCACTTCATCCCCAGTGGTGCCAGTGCACTCTCTGGACTCACTGCATTGCATCCCCAGTGGTGCCAGTGCACTCTCTGGACTCACTGCACTGCATCCCCAGTGGTGCCACTGCACTCTCTGGACTCACTGCACTGCATCACCATTGGTGCCAGGGCACTCTCCGGACTCACTGCAGTGCATCCGCAGTGGTGCCAGTGCACTCTTTCGAGTCACTGCAGTGCATCCCCAGTGGTGCCAGTGCACTCTCTGGACTCACTGCACTTCATCACCAGTGGTGCCAGTGCACTCTCTGGACTCACTGCACTGCATCCCCAGTGGTGCCAGTGCACTCTCTGCACTCACTGCACTGCATCCCCAGTATTCCCAGAGCACTCTCTGGACTCACTGCACTGCATCCCCAGTGGTGCCAGTGCACTCTCTGGACTCACTGCAGTGCATCCCCAGTGGTGCCAGTGCACTCTCTGGACTCACTGCACTGCATCCCCAGTGGTGCCACTGCACTCTCTGGACTCACTGCACTGCATCACCATTGGTGCCAGGGCACTTTCCGGACTCACTGCAGTGCATCCGCAGTGGTGCCAGTGCACTCTTTCGAGTCACTGCACTGCATCCCCATTAGTGCCAGTGCATTCTCTGGACTCATTGCAGTGCATCCCCAGTGGTGCAAGTGCACTCTCTGGACTCACTGCACTGCATCCCCAGTGGTGCCAGTGCACTCTCTGGACTCACTGCACTGCATCCCCAGTGGTGCCAGTGCACTCTCTGGACTCACTGCACTGCATCCCACTGGTGCCAGTGCACTCTCTGGACTCACTGCACTGCATCCCCGGTGTTCCCAGAGCACTCTCTGGACTCACCGAGGTGCATCCCCAGTGGAGCCAGTGCACTCTCTGGACTCACAGCACTGCATCCCCAGTGGTGCCATTGCACTCTCTGGACTCACTGCAGTGCATCCCCTTTTGTGCCAGTGCACTCTCTGGACTCACTGCACTGCATCCCCAGTGGTGCCAGTGCACTCTCTGGACTCACTGCACTGCATCCCCAGTGGTGCCAGTGCACTCTCTGGACTCACTGCACTGCATCCCCAATGGTGCCAGTGCACTCTCTGGACTCACTGCACTGCATCCCCAGGGCTGACAGTGCACTCTCTGGACTCACCGGGGTGAATCCCCAGTGGTGCCAGTGCACTCTCTGGACTCACTGCACTGCATCCCCAGTGGAGACAGTGCACTCTCTGTAGTCACTGCGCTGCATCCCCAGTGGTTCCAGGGCACTCTCTCGACTCACTGCACTGCAACTCCAGTGGTGCCAGTGCACTCTCTGGACTCACTGCACTGCATCCCCAGTGGTGCCAGTGCACTCTCTGGAGTCACTGCGCTGCATCCCCAGTGTTGCCAGTGTACTCTCTGGACTCACTGCAGTGCATCCCCAGTGGTGCCAGTGCACTCTGTGGACTCACTGCAGTGCATCCCCAGTGGTGCCAGTGCACTCTCTGGACTCACTGCAGTGCATCCCCTGTGGTGCCACTGCACTCTCTGGACTCACTGCACTGCATCCCATTGGTGCTAGTGCACTCTCTGGACTCATTGCACTGCATCCCCAGTGGTGCCAGGGCACTCTCTGGACTCACTGCACTGCATCCCCAGTTGTGCCACTGCACTCTCTGGACTCACTGCAGTGCATCCCCAGTGGTGCCAGTGCACTCTCTGGACTCACTGCAGTGCTTCCGCACTGGTGCCAGTGCACTCTCTGCACTCACTGCAGTGCATCCCCAGTGGTGCCAGTGCACTCTCTGGACTCAGTGCACTGCATCCCCAATGGTGCCATTGCACTCTCTGGACTCAATGTAGTGCATCCCCAGTGGTGCCAGTGCACTCTCTGGACTCACTGCACTGCATCCCCAGTTGTGCCAGTGCACTCTCTGGACTCACTGCAGTGCATTCCTTGTGGTGCCTTTGCACTCTCAGGACTCACTGCACTGCATCCCCAGTGGTGCCAGTGCACTCTCTGGAGTCACAGCACTGCATCAACAGTGGTGCCTCTGCACTCTCTGGAGTCACTGGACTGCATCCCCAGTGGTGCCAGTGCACTCTCTGGACTCACTGTAGTGCATCCCCAGTGGTGCCAGTGCAATCTCTGGACTCACTGCAGTGCATCCCCAGTAGTGCCAGTGCACTCTCTGGACTCACTGCACTGCATCCCCAGTGGTGCCAGTGCACTCTCTGGACTCACTGCACTGCATCCCCAGTGGTGCCAGTGCACTCTCTGGACTCACTGCACTGCATCAACAGTGGTGCCAGTGCACTCTCTGGACTCACTGCAGTCCATCCCCAGTGGTGCCAGTGCACTCTCTGGACTCACTGCACTGCATCCACAGTGGTGCCAGTGCAACTACTGGACTCACTGCAGTGTAGCTCAGTGGTGCCAAGGCACTCTCTGGACTCACTGCAGTGCATCCCCAGTGGTGCCAGTGCACTCTCTGGACTCACTGCACTGCATCCCCAGTGGTGCCAGTGCACTGTCTGGACTCACTGCAGTGTATAGCCATTGGAGCCGGTGCCCTCTCTGGACTCACTAAACTGCATCCCCAGTGGTGCCAGAGAACACTCTGGTCTCACTGCAGTGCATCCCCAGTGGTGCCAGTGCACTGTCTGGACTCACTGCATCCCCAGTGGTGCCAGTGCACTCTCTGGACTCACTGCAGTGCATCCCCAGTGGTGCCAGTGCACTCTCTGGACTCACTGCACTGCATCCCCAGTGGTGCCACTGCACTCTCTGGACTCACTGCACTGCATCACCATTGGTGCCAGGGCACTCTCCGGACTCACTGCAGTGCATCCCCAGTGGTGCCAGTGCACTCTCTGCACTCACTGCACTGCATCCCCGGTGTTCCCAGAGCACTCTCTGGACTCACCGAGGTGCATCCCCAGTGGAGCCAGTGCACTCTCTGGACTCACAGCACTGCATCCCCAGTGGTGCCATTGCACTCTCTGGACTCACTGCAGTGCATCCCCTTTTGTGCCTGTGCACTCTCTGGAGTCACTGCACTGCATCCCCAGTAGTGCCTGTGCACTCTCTGGACTCACTGCAGTGCATCCCCAATGGTGCCAGTGCACTCTCTGGACTCACTGCACTGCATCCCCAGGGCTGGCAGTGCACTCTCTGGACTCACTGCACTGCATCACCAGTGGTGGCAGTGTACTCTCTGGACTCACTGCAGTGCATCCCCAGTGGAGACAGTGCACTCTCTGTAGTCACTGCGCTGCATCCCCAGTGGTTCCAGGGCACTCTCTCGACTCACTGCACTGCAACTCCAGTGGTGCCAGTGCACTCTCTGGACTCACTGCACTGCATCCCCAGTGGTGCCAGTGCACTCTCTGGAGTCACTGCGCTGCATCCCCAGTGTTGCCAGTGCACTCTCTGGACTCACTGCAGTGCATCCCCAGTGGTGCCAGTGCACTCTGTGGACTCACTGCAGTGCATCCCCAGTGGTGCCAGGGCACTCTCTGGACTCACTGCACTGCATCCCCAGTGGTGCCAGTGCACTCTCTGGACTCACTGCAGTGCATCCCCAGTGGTGCCAGTGCACTCTCTGGACTCACTGCAGTGCTTCCGCACTGGTGCCAGTGCACTCTCTGCACTCACTGCACTGCATCAACAGTGGTGCCTCTGCACTCTCTGGAGTCACTGCACAGCATCCCCAGTGGTGCCAGTGCACTCTCTGGACTCACTGTAGTGCATCCCCAGTGGTGCCAGTGCACTCTTTCGAGTCACTGCAGTGCATCCCCAGTGGTGCCAGTGCACTCTCTGGACTCACTGCACTGCATCCACAGTGGTGCCTTTGCACTCTCAGGACTCACTGCACTGCATCCCCAGTGGTGCCAGTGCACTCTCTGGAGTCACAGCACTGCATCAACAGTGGTGCCTCTGCACTCTCTGGAGTCACTGCACTGCATCCCCAGTGGTGCCAGTGCACTCTCTGGACTCACTGTAGTGCATCCCCAGTGGTGCCAGTGCAATCTCTGGACTCACTGCAGTGCATCCCCAGTAGTGCCAGTGCACTCTCTGGACTCACTGCACTGCATCCCCAGTGGTGCCAGTGCACTCTCTGGACTCACTGCACTGCATCCCCAGTGGTGCCAGTGCACTCTCTGGACTCACTGCACTGCATCCACAGTGGTGCCAGTGCAACTACTGGACTCACTGCAGTGTAGCTCAGTGGTGCCAGAGCACTCTCTGGACTCACTGCACTGCATCCCCAGTGGTGCCAGGGCACTCTCTGGACTCACTGCACTGCATCTCCAGTGGTGCCAGTGCACTGTCTGGACTCACTGCAGTATATCGCCATTGGAGCCGGTGCACTCTCTGGACTCACTAAACTGCATCCCCAGTGGTGCCAGAGAACACTCTGGTCTCACTGCAGTGCATCCCCAGTGGTGCCACTGCACTCTCTGGACTCACTGCATCCCCAGTGGTGCCAGGGCACTGTCTGGACTCACAGCACTGCATCCCCAGTGGTGCCAGTGCACTCTCTGGACTCACTGCACTGCATCACCATTGGTGCCAGTGTAGTCTCTGAACTCACTGTAGTGCATCCCCATTGGTGCCAGTGCAATCTCAGGACTCACTGCAGTGCAGCTCCAGTTGGTGCCAGTGTAATCTCTGTACTCACGGCACTGCATCCCCAGTGGTGCCAGTGCACTCTCTGGACTCACTGCACTGCATCCCCAGTGGTGCCAGTGCACTCTCTGGACTCACTGCAGTGCATCGCCTTTTGTGCCAGTGCACTCTCTGGACTCACTGCACTGCATCCCCAGTGGTGCCAGTGCACTCTCTGGAGTCACTGCACTGCATCCCCAGTGGTGCCAGTGCACTCTCTGGACTAACTGCACTGCATCCCCAGTGGTGCCAGTGCACTCTCTGGACTCACTGCAGTGCATCCCCAGTGGTGCCACTGCACTCTCTGGACTCACTGCAGTGCATCACCAGTGGTGCCAGTGCACTCTCTGCACTCACTACACTGCAACCCCAGTGGTGCCAGTGTACTCTCTGGACTCACTGCACTGCATCCCCAGTGGTGCTAGTACACTCTCTGGAGTCGCAGCACTGCATCAACAGTGGTGCCTCTGCACTCTCTGGAGTCACTGCACTGCATCCCCAGTGCTTCCAGTGCACTCTCTGGACTCACTGCAGTGCATCCCCAGTGGTGCCAGTGCACTCTCTGGACTCACTGCACTGCATCCCCAGTGGTGCCAGTGCACTCTCTGGACTCACTGCACTGCATCCCCAGTGGTGCCAGTGCACTCTCTGGACTCACTGCACTTCATCCCCAGTGGTGCCAGTGCACTCTCTGGACTCACTGCACTGCATCCCCAGTGGTGCCAGTGCACTCTCTGGACTCACTGCACTGCATCCCCAGTGGTGCCAGTGCACTCTCTGGACTCACGGCACTGTATCCCCAGTGGTGCCAGTGCACTCTCTGCACTCACTGCAGTGCATCCCCTTTTGAGCCAGTGCACTCTCTGGACTCACTGCACTGCATCCCCAGTGGTGCCAGTGCACTCTCTGGACTCACTGCACTGCATCCCCAGGGGTGCCAGTGCACTCTCTGGACTCACTGCACTGCATCCCCAGTGGTGCCAGTGCACTCTCTGGACTCACTGCAGTGCATCCCCAGTGGTGCCAGTGCACTCTCTGGACTCACTGCAGTGCATCACCAGTGGTGCCAGTGCACTCTCTGCACTCACTGCACTGCAACCCTAGTGGTGCCAGTGCACTCTCTGGACTCACTGCACTGCATCCCCAGTGGTGCTAGTACACTCTCTGGTGTCGCAGCACTGCATCAACAGTGGTGCCTCTGCACTCTCTGGAGTCACTGCACTGCATCCCCAGTGCTGCCAGTGCACTCTCTGGACTCACTGCAGTGCATCCCCAGTGGTGCCAGTGCACTCTCTGGACTCACTGCAGTGCATCCCCAGTGGTGCCAGTGCACTCTCTGGACGCACTGCACTGCATCCCCAGTGGTGCCAGTGCACTCTCTGGACTCACTGCACTTCATCCCCAGTGGTGCCAGTGCACTCTCTGGACTCACTGCATTGCATCCCCAGTGGTGCCAGTGCACTCTCTGGACTCACTGCACTGCATCCCCAGTGTTGCCAGTGCACTCTCTGGACTCACTGCAGTGCATCCCCAGTGGTGCCAGTGCACTCTCTGCACTCACTGCACTGCATCCCCAGTATTCCCAGAGCACTCTCTGGACTCACTGCACTGCATCCCCAGTGGTGCCAGTGCACTCTCTGGACTCACTGCAGTGCATCCCCAGTGGTGCCAGTGCACTCTCTGGACTCAATGCACTGCATCCCCAGTGGTGCCACTGCACTCTCTGGACTCACTGCACTGCATCCCCAGTGGTGCCAGGGCACTCTCCGGACTCACTGCAGTGCATCCGCAGTGGTGCCAGTGCACTCTTTCGAGTCACTGCACTGCATCCCCATTAGTGCCAGTGCATTCTCTGGACTCATTGCAGTGCATACCCAGTGGTGCCAGTGCACTCTCTGGACTCACTGCACTGCATCCCCAGTGCTGACAGTGAACTCTCTGGACTCACTGCACTGCATCCCACTGGTGCCAGTGCACTCTCTGGACTCACTGCAGTGCATCCCCAGTGGTACCAGTGCACTCTCTGGACTCACTGCACTGCATCCCCAGTGGTGCCAGTGCACTCCCTGGACTCACTGCAGTGCATCCCCAGTGGTGCCAGTGCACTCTCTGCACTCACTGCACTGCATCCCCAGTGGTGCCAGTGCACTCTCTGCACTGCATCCCCGGTGTTGCCAGAGCACTCTCTGGACTCACCGAGGTGCATCCCCAGTGGAGCCAGTGCACTCTCTGGACTCACAGCACTGCATCCCCTGTGGTGCCATTGCACTCTCTGGACTCACTGCAGTGCATCCCCTTTTGTGCCAGTGCACTCTCTGGACTCACTGCACTGCATCCCCAGTGGTGCCAGTGCACTCTCTGGACTCACTGCACTGCATCCCCAGTGGTGCCAGTGCACTCTCTGGACTCACTGCAGTGCATCCCCAATGGTGCCAGTGCACTCTCTGGACTCACTGCACTGCATCCCCAGTGCTGACAGTGCACTCTCTGGACTCACTGCACTGCATCACCAGTGGTGGCAGTGTACTCTCTGGACTCACGGCACTGCATCCCCAGTGGAGATAGTGCACTCTCTGTAGTCACTGCGCTGCATCCCAAGTGGTGCCAGTGCACTCTCTGGACTCACTGCACTGCATCCCCAGTGGTGCCAGTGCACTGTCTGGACTCACTGCACTGCATCCCCAGTGGTGCCAGTGCACTGTCTGGACTCACTGCAGTGTATCGCCATTGGAGCCGGTGCACTCTCTGGACTCACTAAACTGCATCCCCAGTGGTGCCAGAGAACACTCTTGTCTCACTGCAGTGCATCCCCAGTGGTGCCAGTGCTCTCTGTGGAATAACTGCACTGCATCCCCTGTGGTGCCAGTGCACTCTCTGGACTCACTGCACTGCATCCCCAGTGGTGCCAGTGCACTCTCTGGACCCACTGCATTGCATCCCCAGTGGTGCCAGTGCAGTCTCTGGACTCAGTGCACTGCATCCCCAATGGTGCCAGTGCACTCTCTGTAGTCACTGCACTGCGTCCCCAGTGGTGCCAGTGCACTCTCTGGACTCACTGCAGTGTATCCCCTGTGGTGCCAGTGCACTCTGTGGACTCACGGCACTGCATCCCCAGTGGTGCCAGTGCACTCTCTGGACTCACTGCAGTGCAGCCCCTGAGGTGCCAGTGCACTCTCTGTACTCACTGCAGTGCATTCCCATTGGTGTCAGTGCACTCTCTGGACTCACTGCAGTAAATCTCCCGTGGTGCCAGTGCACTCTCAGGACTCACTGCACTGCATCCCCAGTGGTGCCAGTTCACTCTCTGGACTCACTGATCTGCATCCCCAGTGGTGCCAGTGCACTCTGTGGACTCACTGCACTGCATCCCCAGTGGTGACAGTGCACTCTCTGCACTCACTGCAGTGCAAACCCAGTGGTGCCAGTGTAGTCTCTGGACTCAAGGCACAGTAACCACAGTGGTGCCAGTGCAATCTAAGGACTCACAGCAGTACAGCTAACTTTGGTGCCAGTGCACTCTCTGGACTCACTGCACTGCATCCCCAGTGGTGCCAGTGCACTCTCTGGACTCACTGCACTACATCCCCAGTGGAGCCAGAGCACTCTCTGGACTCACTGCAGTGCATCCCCAGTGGAGCCAGTGCTCTCTGTGGACTGACTGCACTGCATCCCCAGTGGTGCCAGTGCACTCTCTGGACTCACTGCACTGCATCCCCAGTGGAGCCAGAGCACTCTCTGGACTCACTGCAGTGCATCCCCAGTGGTGCCATTGCACTCTCTGGACTCACTGCAGTGTAACCCCTGCGGTGCCAGTGCACTCTGTGCTCTCAGTGCAATGCATCCCCAGTTGTGCCAGTGCACTCTCTGGACTCACCGCAGTGCAGCCCAAGTGGCGCCAGTGCACTCTCTGGACTCACTGCACTGCATCCCCAGTGGTGCCAGTGCACTCTCTGCACTCACTGCACTGCATCCCCGGTATTCCCAGAGCACTCTCTGGACTCACTGCAGTGCATCCCAAGTGGTGCCAGTGCACTCTCTGGACTCACTGCATTCCATCCCCAGTGGTGCCAGTGCACTCTCTGGACTCACTGCATTGCATCCCCAGTGGTGCCAGTGCACTCTCTGGACTCACTGCACTGCATCCCCAGTGTTGCCAGTGCACTCTCTGGACTCACTGCATTGCATCCCCAGTGATGCCAGTGCACTCTCTGCACTCACTGCACTGCATTCCCAGTATTCCCAGAGCACTCTCTGGACTCACTGCACTGCATCCCCAGTGGTGCCAGTGCACTCTCTGGACTCACTGCAGTGCATCCCCAGTGGTGCCAGTGCACTCTCTGGACTCACTGCACTGCATCCCCAGTGGTGCCAGTGCACTGTCTGGACTCACTGCACTGCATCACCATTGGTGCCAGGGCACTCTCTGGACTCACTGCAGTGCATCCGCAGTGGTGCCAGTGCACTCTTTCGAGTCACTGCACTGCATCCCCATTAGTGCCAGTGCATTCTCTGGACTCATTGCAGTGCATACCCGGTGGTGCCAGTGCACTCTCTGGACTCACTGCACTGCATCCCCAGTGGTGCCACTGCACTCTCTGGACTCACTGCACTGCATCCCCAGTGGTGCCAGTGCACTCTCTGGACTCACTGCACTGCATCCCACTGGTGCCAGTGCACTCTCTGGACTCACTGCAGTGCATCCCCAGTGGTACCAGTGCACTCTCTGGACTCACTGCACTGCATCCCCAGTGGTGCCAGTGCACTCTCCGGACTCACTGCACTGCATCCCTAATGGTGCCAGTGCACTCCCTGGACTCACTGCAGTGCATCCCCAGTGGTGCCAGTGCACTCTCTGCACTCACTGCACTGCATCCCCGGTGTTCCCAGAGCACTCTCTGGACTCACCGAGGTGCATCCCCAGTGGAGCCAGTGCACTCTCTGGACTCACAGCACTGCATCCCCAGTGGTGCCAGTGCACTCTCTGGACTCACTGCAGTGCATCCCCTTTTGTGCCAGTGCACTCTCTGGACTCACTGCACTGCATCCCCAGTGGTGCCAGTGCACTCTCTGGACTCACTGCACTGCATCCCCAGTGTTGCCAGTGCACTCTCTGGACTCACTGCAGTGCATCCCCAATGGTGCCAGTGCACTCTCTGGACTCACTGCACTGCATCCCCAGTGCTGACAGTGCACTTTCTGGACTCACTGCACTGCATCACCAGTGGTGGCAGTGTACTCGCTGGACTCACTGCACTGCATCCCCAGTGGAGATAGTGCACTCTCTGTAGTCACTGCGCTGCATCCCCAGTGGTGCCAGTGCACTCTCTGGAGTCACTGCACTGCATCCCCAGTGGTGCCAGTGCACTGTCTGGACTCACTGCAGTGTATCGCCATTGGAGCCGGTGCACTCTCTGGACTCACTAAACTCCATCCCCAGTGGTGCCAGAGAACACTCTGGTCTCACTGCAGTGCATCCCCAGTGGTGCCAGTGCTCTCTGTGGACTCACTGCACTGCATCCCCAGTGGTGCCAGTGCACTCTCTGGACTCACTGCACTGCATCCCCAGTGGTGCCAGTGCACTCTCTGGACCCACTGCAGTGCATCCCCACTGGTGCCAGTGCACTCTCTGGACTCAGTGCACTGCATCCCCAATGGTGCCAGTGCACTCTCTGTAGTCACTGCACTGCGTCCCCAGTGGTGCCAGTGCACTCTCTGGACTCACTGCAGTGTATCCCCTGTGGTGCCATTGCACTCTCTGGACTCACTGCACTGCATCCCCAGTATTCCCAGAGCACTCTCTGGACTCACTGCACTGCATCCCCAGTGGTGCCAGTGCACTCTCTGGACTCACTGCAGTGCATCCCCAGTGGTGCCAGTGCACTCTCTGGACTCACTGCACTGCATCCAGAGTGGTGCCAGTGCACTGTCTGGACTCACTGCACTGCATCACCATTGGTGCCAGGGCACTCTCTGGACTCACTGCAGTGCATCCGCAGTGGTGCCAGTGCACTCTTTCGAGTCACTGCACTGCATCCCCATTAGTGCCAGTGCATTCTCTGGACTCATTGCAGTTCATACCCAGTGGTGCCAGTGCACTCTCTGGACTCACTGCACTGCATCCCCAGTGGTGCCACTGCACTCTCTGGACTCACTGCACTGCATCCCCAGTGCTGACAGTGCACTCTCTGGACTCACTGCACTGCATCCCACTGGTGCCAGTGCACTCTCTGGACTCACTGCAGTGCATCCCCAGTGGTTCCAGTGCACTCTCTGGACTCACTGCACTGCATCCCCAGTGGTACCAGTGCACTCTCCGGACTCACTGCAGTGCATCCCTAATGGTGCCAGTGCACTCCCTGGACTCACTGCAGTGCATCCCCAGTGGTGCCAGTGCACTCTCTGCACTCACTGCACTGCATCCCCGGTGTTCCCAGAGCACTCTCTGGACTCACTGCAGTGCATCCCCAGTGGAGCCAGTGCACTCTCTGGACTCACAGCACTGCATCCCCAGTGGTGCCAGTGCACTCTCTGGACTCACTGCAGTGCATCCCCTTTTGTGCCAGTGCACTCTCTGGACTCACTGCACTGCATCCCCAGTGGTGCCAGTGCACTCTCTGGACTCACTGCACTGCATCCCCAGTGGTGCCAGTGCACACTCTGGACTCACTGCAGTGCATCCCCAATGGTGCCAGTGCACTCTCTGGACTCACTGCACTGCATCCCCAGTGGTGACAGTGCACTTTCTGGACTCACTGCACTGCATCACCAGTGGTGGCAGTGTACTCTCTGGACTCACTGCACTGCATCCCCAGTGGAGATAGTGCACTCTCTGTAGTCACTGCGCTGCATCCCCAGTGGTGCCAGTGCACTCTCTGGACTCACTGCACTGCATCCCCAGTGGTGCCAGTGCACTGTCTGGACTCACTGCAGTGTATCGCCATTGGAGCCGGTGCACTCTCTGGATTCACTAAACTCCATCCCCAGTGGTGCCAGAGAACACTCTGGTCTCACTGCAGTGCATCCCCAGTGGTGCCAGTGCTCTCTGTGGACTCACTGCACTGCATCCCCAGTGGTGCCAGTGCACTCTCTGGACTCACTGCACTGCATCCCCATTGGTGCCAGTGCACTCTCTGGACCCACTGCAGTGCATCCCCACTGGTGCCAGTGCACTCTCTGGACTCAGTGCACTGCATCCCCAATGGTGCCAGTGCACTCTCTGTAGTCACTGCACTGCGTCCCCAGTGGTGCCAGTGCACTCTCTGGACTCACTGCAGTGTATCCCCTGTGGTGCCATTGCACTCTGTGGACTCACTGCACTGCATCCCCAGTGGTGCCAGTGCACTCTCTGGACTCACTGCAGTGCATCCCCTGTGGTGCCAGTGCACTCTCTGGACTCACTGCACTGCATCCCCAGTGGTGCCAGTGCACTCTCTGGACTCACTGCAGTGCAGCCCCTGAGGTGCCAGTGCACTCTCTGTACTCACTGCAGTGCATTCCCATTGGTGTCAGTGCACTCTCTGGACTCACTGCAGTAAATCTCCCGTGGTGCCAGTGCACTCTCAGGACTCACTGCACTGCATCCCCAGTGGTGCCAGTTCACTCTCTGGACTCACTGAACTGCATCCCCAGTGGTGCCAGTGCACTCTGTGGACTCACTGCACTGCATCCCCAGTGGTGACAGTGCACTCTCTGCACTCACTGCAGTGCAAACCCAGTGGTGCCAGTGTAGTCTCTGGACTCAAGGCACAGTAACCCCAGTGGTGCCAGTGCAATCTAAGGACTCACAGCAGTACAGCTAACGTTGGTGCCAGTGCACTCTCTGGACTCACTGCACTGCATCCCCAGTGGTGCCAGTGCACTCTCTGGACTCACTGCACTACATCCCCTTTGGTGCCAGTGCACTCTCTGGACTCACTGCAGTGCATCCCCAGTGGTGCCATTGCACTCTCAGGACTCACTGCACTGCATCCCCAGTGGTGCCAGTGCACTCTCTGGAGTCACTGAAGTGCATCCCCAGTGGAGCCAGTGCTCTCTGTGGACTCACTGCACTGCATCCCCAGTGGTGCCAGTGCACTCTCTGGACTCACTGCACTGCATCCCCAGTGGAGCCAGAGCACTCTCTGGACTCACTGCAGTGCATCCCCAGTGGTGACAGTGCACTCTCTGTAGTCACTGCGCTGCATCCCCAGTGGTGCCAGTGCACTCTCTGGACTCACTGCAGTGTAACCCCTGCGGTGCCAGTGCACTCTGTGCTCTCAGTGCAATGCATCCCCAGTGGTGCCAGTGCACTCTCTGGACTCACCGCAGTGCAGCCCAAGTGGCGCCAGTGCACTCTCTGGACTCACTGCAGTGCAGCCCCTTAGGTGCCAGTGCACTCTCTGTACTCACTGCAGTGAATTCCCAGTGGTGCCAGTGCACTCTCTGGTCTCACTGCACTGCATCCCCAGTGGTGCCAGTGCACTCTCTGCACTCACTGCACTGCATCCCCGGTATTCCCAGAGCACTCTCTGGACTCACTGCAGTGCATCCCAAGTGGTGCCAGTGCACTCTCTGGACTCACTGCATTCCATCCCCAGTGGTGCCAGTGCACTCTCTGGACTCACTGCAGTGCATCCCCAGTGGTGCCAGGGTACTCTCTGCAGACAATGCAGTGCATCCCCAAAGGTGACAGTGCACTCTCTGGACTCACTGTACTGCTCGAGCCGCGGGAACCGCTCCAGCCGCGGTAGCCACTCCAGCTTCGGCAGCCGCTCCAGGCGCTCCAGCCGCGGCAGCCGCTCCATCCGCGGCATACGCGGCAGACGCTCCAGCCGCTCCAGCCGCGGCAGCCGCTCCAACCGCGGCAGGCGCTCCAGCCGCGGCAGCCGCTCCAGCCGCGGCAGCCGCTCCAGCCGCGGCAGACGCGGCAGCCGCGGCAGACGCGGCAGCCGCTCCACTCGGTAGCGGCTTTAGCGGCTGCCGCGGCTGGAGAGCCTGTCGCGGCTGCCGAGACTGGAGCGGCTGCCGCGGCTGGAGCGGCTGCGGCGGCTGGAGCGTCTAGAGCGTCTGCCGCGGCTGGAGGGGCTACCGCGGCTGGAGCGGCTGAGGCGGCTGGAGCGGATGACGCGGCTGGAGCAGTGCAGTGAGTCCAGAGAGTCAACTGGCACCACTGGGGATGCAGTACAGTGAGTCCAGAGAGTGCACTGGCACCACACGGGATGCACTGCAGTTACTCCAGAGAGTGCACTGGAACCACTGGGGATGCAGTTCAGTGAGTCCAGAGAGTGCACTGGCACTACCGGGGATTCAGATACATTCTCACGGCAGTGAGATCCCCAGTGGTGCCAGTGCACTCTCTGTAGTCACTGTGCTGCATCCCCAGTGGTGACACTGCACACTCTGGACTCACTGCAGTGTATCCCCTGTGGTGCCAGTGCACTCTGTGGACTCACTGCACTGCATCCCATTGGTTCCAGTGCACTCTGTGGACTCAATGCAGTGCATCCCCAGTGGTGACAGTGCACTCTCTGGACTCACTGCAGTGCATCCCCAGTGGTGCCAGTGCACTCTCTGGACTCACTGCAGTGCATCCCCTGTGGTGCCAGTGCACTCTCTGGACTCACTGTACTGCATCCCCAGTGGTGCCAGCTGACTCGCTGGGCTCACTGCACTGCTCCAGCCGCGGCATCCGCTCCAGCCGCCTCAGCCGCTCCAGCCGCGGTAGCCCCTCCAGCCGCGGCAGACGCTCTAGACGCTCCAGCCGCCGCAGCCGCTCCAGCCGCGGCAGCCGCTAAAGCCGCCACCGAGTGGAGCGGCTGCCACGGCTGGAGCGGCTGCCGCGGTTGGAGCGGCTGCCGCGGCTGGAGCTACTGGACCGCCTGCCGCGGCTGGAGCGCCTGCAGCGGATGGAGCGGCTGCCGCGGCTGGACCGGCTGCCGCGGCTGCCGCGGCTGGAGCGGCTGCCGAGGCTGGAGGGGCTACCGCGGCTGGAGCGGCTGCCGCGGCTCGAGCAGTACAGTGAGTCCAGAGAGTGCACTGTCACCTTTGGGGATGCACTGCATTGTCTGCAGAGAGTGCCCTGCAACCACTGGGGATGCACTGCAGTGAGTCCAGAGAGTGCACAGGCACCACTGGGGATGCAGTGCAGTGAGTCCAGAGAGTGCACTGGCACCACTTGGGATGCACTGCAGTGAGTCCAGAGAGTGCACTGGCACCACTGGGGATGCACTGCGGTGAGTAAAGAGAATGCCCTGGCACCATTGGGGTTGCACTGCAGTGAGTCCAGAGAGTGCACTGGCACCACTGGGGATGCAGTGCAGTGAGTCCACAGAGTGCACTGGCTCCTTGGGGATGCCGTGTAGTGAGTCCAGAGAGTGCACTGGCACCACTGGGGATGCAGTGCAGTGAGTCCAGAGAGTGCACTGGCACCACTGGGGATGCAGTGCAGTGAGTCCAGAGAGTGCACTGGCACCACTGGGGATGCACTGCAGTGAGTCCAGAGAGTGCCCTGGCACCAATGGGATGCAGTGCACTGAGTCCACAGAGTGCACTAGCACCACAGGGGATACAGTGCAGTGAGTCCAGAGAGTGCACTGGCACCACTGCGGATGCACTGCCGTGAGTGCAGAGAGTGCACTGCCGCCACTGGGGATGCAGTGCAGTGAGTCCAGAGAGTGCACTGTCACCACTGGGGATGCAGTGCAGTGAGTCCAGAGAGTGCACTGGCACCTTGGGGATGCAGTGCAGTGCGTCCAGAGAGTGCACTGGCACCACTGGGGATGCAGTGCAGTGAGTCCACAGAGTGCACTGGCACCACTGGGGATGCACTGCAGTGAGTCCAGAGAGTGCACTGGCACCACTGGGGATGCACTGCAGTGAGTGCAGAGGGGCACTGGCACCACTGGCGATGCACCCCGGCAAGTCCAGAGAGTGCACTGGCACCACTGTGGATGCACTGCAGTGAGTCCAGAGAGTGCACTGGCACAACTGGGGATGCAGTGCAGTGAGTCCAGAGAGTGCACTGGCACGAGTGGGGATGCAATGCAGTGAGTCCAGAGAGTTCACTCGCACCACTGGGGATGCACTGCAGTGAGTCCAGGGAGTGCACTGGCACCACTGGGGATGCACTGCAGTGAGTCCAGGGATGCATTGGCACCACTGGGGATGCACTGCAGTGAGTCCAGATGTTAGCCTAGCAACCACATAATCACCAAGTGATTATATGAAGGTGCTTTATTCAGCGCTTTTAAGCCGGGGCAGGTGCCCAAATCTGGCTTCAAGTCCCGTTACTTCCCAGCCGTTATTTATACATACAATATTGCGTCAGGTATACATATTCTTTACAGGTTGCAACAGCAGCCTCGCTTTTCATTCTAATTAGCTCCCCTCCCCTTTGCACATGCGTGGCGCACTCTGGTGGTCGTCCAGGTGGTCGTCCAGATGAAGTAAGGAGTCTTCCTCTCCGCTAAACCTTTCACCTTTCTTACTCGACGCATGCTCCCTCCGTTTCTTGGTTCTGCTTCAACTCATTTCATCATTTCCAGGCCCTTATCCAAGGTCAGGTTGTACCTGTTCCCTCCCAAGGTTCCCCTTCAATGATTCTTTTGATTGTTCAATGTACTCCCTAAGTATCCAGTATACATAGATTAATTGATAATGTATGTACATTTGGCAATGCTTAATTATACTGTAGGTCCCATTACCTAAGAGACATTAGTAAAATATCCATTCGATTCTCCCCAACACTAACACAGAGACTGCACTGGCACCACTGGGGATGCACCCCGGCAAGTCCAGAGTGTGCACTGGCACCACTGGGGATGCACTGCAGTGAGTCCAGAGTGTGCACTGGCACCACTGGGGATGCAGTGCAGTGAGTCCAGAGAGTGCACTGGCACCACTGGGGATGCAGTGCAGTGAGTCCAGAGAGTGCACTGGCACCACTGGGGATGCAGTGCAGTGAGTCCAGAGAGTGCACTGGCACCACTGGGCATGTAGTGCAGTGAGTCCACAGAGGGCACTGGCACCACAGGGGATGCAGTGTAGTGAGTCCAGAGAGTGCACTGTCACCAGTGGGGATGAAGTGCAGTGAGTCCAAGGAGTGCACTGGCACCACTGGGGATGCAGTGCAGTGAGTCCAGAGACTTCACAGGCACCACTGGGGATGCAGTGCAGTGAGTCCAGAGAGTGCCCTGGCACCACTGGGAATGCAGTGAGTCCAGACAGTGCACTGGCACCACTGGGGATGCACCCCGGCAAGAACAGAGAGTGCACTGGCACCACTGGGGATGCAGTGCAGTGAGTCCAGAGTGTGCACTGGCACCACTGGGGATGCACTGCAGTGAGTGCAGAGAGTGCACTGGCACCACTGGGTATGCAGTGCAGTGAGTCCAGAGAGTGCACTGGCACCACTGGGGATGCAGTGCAGTGAGTCCAGAGAGTGCACTGGCACCAGTGAGGATGCAGTACAGTGAGTCCAGAGAGTGCACTGGCACCACTGGGGATGCAGTGCAGTGAGTAAAGAGAGTACAGTGGCACCACTGGGGATGCAGTGCAGTGAGTCCAGAGAGTGCCCTGCCACCACTGGGAATGCAGTGAGTCCAGAGAGTTCACTGGCACCACTGGGGATGCACTGCAGTGAGTCCAGAGACTGCACTGGCACCACTGGGGATGCACCCCGGCAAGTCCAGAGAGTGCACTGGCACCACTGGGGATGCAGTGCAGTGAGTGCAGAGAGTGCACTGGCACCACTGGGGATGCACTGCAGTGAGTGCAGAGAGTGCACTGGCACCACTGGGGATGCACTGCAGTGAGTCCAGAGAGTGCACTGGCACCACTGGGGATGCAGTGCAGTGAGTCCAGAGAGTGCACTGGCACCACTGGGGATGCAGTGCAGTGAGTCCAGAGAGTGCACTGGCACCACTTGGGATGCAGTGCAGTGAGTCCAGAGAGTGCACTGGCACCACTGGGAATGCAGTGCAGTGAGTAAAGAGAGTGCACTGGCACCACTGTGGATGCAGTGCAGTGAGTCCAGAGAGTGCACTGGCACCACTGGGGATGGCCTGCAGTGAGTCCAGAGAGTGCACTGGCACCACTGGGGATGCAGTGCAGTGAGTCCAGAGAGTGCACTGGCACCACTGGGGATGCAGTGCAGTGAGTCCAGAGAGTGCACTGGCACCACTGGGGATGCAGTGCAGTGAGTCCAGAGAGTGCACTGGCACCTTGGGGATGCAGTTCAGTGAGTCCACAGAGTGCACTGGCACAACTGGGGATGCAGTGCAGTGAGTCCAGAGACTACACTGGCACCACTGGAAATGCAGTGCAGTGAGTCCAGAGAGTGCACTGGCACCACTGGGGATGCAGTGCAGTGAGTCCAGAGAGTGCAGTGGCACCATTGGGGATGCAGTGCAGTGAGTCCAGAGAGTGCACTGGCACCACTGGTGATGCAGTGCAGTGAGTTAAGAGAGTACACTGGCGCCACTGTGGATGTACTGCAGTGAGTCCAGAGAGTGCACTGGCACCACTGGTGATGCAGTGCAATGAGTCCAGAGAGCCACTGGCACCACTGGGAATGCAGTGCATTTAGTCCAGAGAGTGAACTGGCACCACTGGGGATGCAGTGCACTGAGTCCAGAGAGGGCACTGTCAGCAATGGGGATGCAGTGCAGTGAGTCCAGAGAGTGCACTGGCACCACTGGGGATGCAGTGCAGTGAGACCAGAGACTTCACAGGCACCACTGGGGATGCAGTGCAGTGAGTCCAGAGAGTGCACTGGCACCACTGGGGATGCAGTGCAGTGAGACCAGAGACTTCACAGGCACCACTGAGGATGCAGTGCAGTGAGTCCAGAGAGTGCACTGGCACCACTGGGGATGTAGTGCACTGAGTCCACAGAGGGCACTGGCACCACTGGGGATGCAGTGTAGTGAGTCCAGAGAGTACAGTGGCACCACTGGGGATGCAGTGCAGTGAGTCCAAAGAGTGCACTGGCACCATTGGGGATGCACTGCAGTGAGACCAGAGACTTCACAGGCACCACTGAGGATGCAGTGCAGTGAGTCCAGAGAGTGCACTGGCACCACTGGGAATGCAGTGAGTCCAGACAGTGTACTGGCACCACTGGGGATGCACTGCAGTGAGTCCAGAGAGTGCACTGGCACCACTGGGGATGCACCCCGGCAAGTCCAGAGAGTGCACTGGTACCACTGGGGATGCAGTGCAGTGAGTCCAGAGAGTGCACTGGCACCACTGGGGATGCACTGCAGTGAGTGCAGAGAGTGCACTGTCACCACTGTGGATGCAGTGCAGTGAGTCCAGAGAGTGCACTGGCACCACTGGGGATGCAGTGCAGTGAGTCCAGAGAGTGCACTGGCACCACTGGGGATGCAGTGCAGTGAGTCCAGAGAGTGCACTGGCACCACTGGGGATGCACTGCAGTGAGTCCAGAGAGTGCACTGGCAGCACTGGGGATGCAGTGCAGTGAGTCCAGAGAGTGCAGAGGCACCACTGTTGATGCAGTGCTGCGACTCCAGAGAGTGCACTGGCACCACTGGGGATGCAGTGCAGTGCGTCCAGAGAGTGCACTGGCACCACTGGGGATGCACTGTAGTGAGTCCAGAGAGTGCACTGGCACCACTGGGGATGCACTGCAGTGAGTCCAGAGAGTGCACAGCACCACTGGGAATGCACTGCAGTGAGTCCAGAGAGTAAACTGGTACCATTGGGATGCAGTGCAGTGAGTCCAGAGAGTGCACTGGCACCACTGGGGATGCACTGCAGTGAGTCCAGAGAGTGCACTGGCAGCACTGGGGATGCAGTGCACTGAGTCCAGAGAGTGCACTGGCACCACCGGGGATACACTGCAGTGAGTCCAGAGAGTGCACTGGCACCACTGGGGATGCAGTGCAGTGAGTGCAGAGAGTGCACTGGCACAAAAGGGAATGCACTGCAGTGAGCCCAGAGAGTGCACTGGCACCACTGGGGATGCAGTGCAGTGAGTCCAGAGAGTGCACTGGCACCACTGGGGATGCACTGCAGTGAGTGCAGAGAGTGCACTGGCACCACTGGGGATGCACTGCAGTGAGGGCAGAGAGTGCACTGGGACCTTTGGGGATGCAGTGCAGTGAGTCCAGAGAGTGCACTGGCACCAGTGAGGATGCAGTGCAGTGAGTCCAGAGAGTGCACTGGCACCAACTGGAGCTGCACTGCTGTGAGTCCTGAGATTGCACTGGCACCACTGGGGATGCACTGCAGTGAGTCCAGAGACTTCACAGGCACCACTGGGGATGCAGTACAGTGAGTCCAGAGAGTGCACTGGCACCACTGGGGATTCAGTTCAGTGAGTCCAGAGAGTGAACTGGCACCACTGGGGGTGTAGTGCAGTGAGTCCAGAGAGTGCAGTGGCACCTCTGGGGATGCACCCCGGTGACTCCAGAGAGTGCACTGGCACCACTGGGGATGCAGTGCAGTGAGTCCAGAGAGTGCACTGTCACCACTGGGGATGCAGTGCAGTGAGTCCAGAGAGTGCACTGGCACCACTGTTCATGCAGTGCAGTGAGACCAGAGACTTCACAGGCACCACTGGGGATGCAGTGCAGTGAGTCCAGAGAGTGCACTAGCCCCACTGGGGATGCACTGCAGTGAGTCCAGAGTGTGCACTGGCACCACTGGGGATGCAGTGCAGTGAGTCCAGAGAGTGCACTGGCACCACTGGGGATGCAGTGCAGTGAGTCCAGAGAGTGCACTGGCACCACTGGGGATGCAGTGCAGTGAGTCCACAGAGGGCACTGGCACCACAGGGGATGCAGTGTAGTGAGTCCAGAGAGTACAGTGGCACCACTGGGGATGCAGTGCAGTGAGTCCAAAGAGTGCACTGGCACCATTGGGGATGCACTGCAGTGAGTCCAGAGACTTCACAGGCACCACAGGTGATGCAGTGCAGTGAGTGCAGAGAGTGCACTGGCACCACTGGGGATGCAGTGCAGTGAGTCCAGAGAGTGCACTGGCACCACTGGGGATGCACCCCGGCAAGTCCAGAGAGTGCACTGGCACCACTGGGGATGCACTGCAGTGAGTGCAGAGAGTGCACTGGCACCACTGGGGATGCACTGCAGTGAGTCCAAAGAGTGCACTGGCACCACTGGGTATGCAGTGCAGTGAGTCCAGAGAGTGCACTGGCACCACTGGGGATGCAGTGCAGTGAGTCCAGAGAGTGCACTGGCACCACTGGGGATGCAGTACAGTGAGTCCAGAGAGTGCACTGGCACCACTGGGGATGCAGTGCAGTGAGTAAAGAGAGTACAGTTCCACCACTGGGGATGCAGTGCAGTGAGTCCAGAGAGTGCCCTGGCACCACTGGGAATGCAGTGAGTCCAGAGAGTGCACTGGCACCACTGGGGATGCACTGCAGTGAGTCCAGAGAGTGCACTGGCACCACTGGGGATGCACCCCGGCAAGTCCAGAGAGTGCACTGGCACCACTGGGGATGCACTGCAGTGAGTGCAGAGAGTGCACTGGCACCACTGGGGATGCACTGCAGTGAGTCCAGAGAGTGCACTGGCACCACTGGGTATGCAGTGCAGTGAGTCCAGAGAGTGCACTGGCACCACTGGGGATGCAGTGCACTTAGTCCAGAGAGTGCACTGGCACCACTGGGGATGCAGTGCAGTGAGTCCAGAGAGTGCACTGGCACCACTGGGGATGCAGTGCAGTGAGTCCAGAGAGTGCACTGGCACCACTGGGGATGCACTGCAGTGAGTCCAGAGAGTGCACTGGCACCACTGGGGATGTAGTGCACTGAGTCCACAGAGGGCACTGGCTCCACTGGGGATGCAGTGTAGTGAGTCCAGAGAGTACAGTGGCACCACTGGGGATGCAGTGCAGTGAGTCCAAAGAGTGCACTGGCACCATTGGGGATGCACTGCAGTGAGTCCAGAGACTTCACAGGCACCACTGGGGATGCAGTGCAGTGAGTCCAGAGAGTGCCCTGGCACCACTGGGAATGCAGTGAGTCCAGACAGTGCACTGGCACCACTGGGGATGCACTGCAGTGAGTCCAGAGAGTGCACTGGCACCACTGGGGATGCACCCCGGCAAGTCCAGAGAGTGCACTGGCACCACTGGGGATGCAGTGCAGTGAGTCCAGAGAGTGCACTGTCACCACTGGGGATGCACTGCAGTGAGTGCAGAGAGTACACTGTCACCACTGGGGATGCACTGCAGTGAGTCCAGAGAGTGCACTGGCACCACTGGGGATGCAGTGCAGTGAGTCCAGAGAGTGCACTGGCACCACTGGGGATGCAGTGCAGTGAGTCCAGAGTGTGCACTGGCACCACTGGGGATGCAGTGCAGTGAGTAAAGAGAGTGCACTGGCACCACTGGTGATGCAGTGCAGTGAGTCCAGAGAGTGCACTGGCACCACTGGGGATGCAGTGCAGTGAGTCCAGAGAGTGCAGTGGCACCATTGGGGATGCACTACAGTGAGTCCAGAGACTGCACTGGCAGCACTGGTGATGCAGTGCAATTAGTCCAGAGAGCCACTGGCACCACTGGGGATGCAGTGCATTTAGTCCAGAGAGTGAACTGGCACCACTGGGGATGCAGTGCAGTGAGTCCAGAGAGGGCACTGTCAGCAATGGGGATGCAGTGCAGTGAGTCCAGAGAGTGCACTGGCACCACTGGGGATGCAGTGCAGTGAGACCAGAGAGTGCACTGGCACCACTGGGGATGCAGTGCAGTGAGTCCAGAGAGTGCACTGGCACCACTGGGGATGCAGTGCAGAGCGTGCACTGGCACAAAAGGGAATGCACTGCAGTGAGTCCAGAGAGTGCACTGGCACCACTGGGGATGCAGTGCAGTGAGTCCAGAGAGTGCACTGGCACCACTGGGATGCAGTGCAGTGAGTCCAGAGAGTGCAGTGGCACCACTGGGGATGCAGTCCACTGAGTCCAGAGAGTACACTAGCACCACTGGGGATGCACTGCAGTGAGTCCAGAGAGTGCACTGTCAGCACTGGGGATGCAGTGCAGTGAGTCCAGAGAGTGCACTGGCACCAACTGGAGCTGCACTGCTGTGAGTCCTGAGATTGCACTGGCACCACTTGGGATGCACTGCAGTGAGTCCAGAGACTTCACAGGCACCACTGGGGATGCAGTACAGTGAGTCCAGAGAGTGCACTGGCACCACTGGTGATTCAATTCAGTGAGTCCAGAGAGTTAACTGGCACCACTGGGGATGCACCCCGGCAAGTCCAGAGAGTGCACTGTCACCACTGGGGATGCAGTGCAGTGAGTCCAGAGAGTGCACTGGCACCACTGGGGATGCAGTGCAGTGAGTCCAGAGAGTGCACTGGCACCACTGGGGATGCAGTGCAGTGAGTAAAGAGAGTGCACTGGCACCACTGTGGATGCAGTGCAGTGAGTCCAGAGAGTGCACTGGCACCACTGGGGATGGACTGCAGTGAGTCCAGAGAGTGCACTGGCACCACTGGGGATGCAGTGCAGTGAGTCCAGAGAGTGCACTGGCACCACTGGGGATGCAGTGCAGTGAGTCCAGAGAGTGCACTGGCACCATTGGGATGCAGTGCAGTGAGTCCAGAGAGTGCACTGGCACCACTGGGGATGCACTGCAGTGAGTCCAGAGAGTGCACTGGCACCACTGGGATGCAGTGCACTGAGTCCACAGAGTGCACTGGCACCACTGGGGATACACTGCAGTGAGTCCAGAGAGTGCACTGGCACCACTGGGGATGCAGTGCCGTGAGTGCAGAGAGCGCACTGGCACCGCTGCGGTTGCACCCCAGTGTTTTCAGAGAGTGCAGTGGCACCACTGGGGATGCAGTGCATTGAGTCCAGGGAGTGCACTGTCACCACTGGGGATGCAGTGCAGTGAGTCCAGAGAGTGCACTGGCACCACTGGGGATGCAGTGCAGTGAGTCCAGAGAGTGCACTGGCACCTTGGGGATGCAGTTCAGTGAGTCCAGAGAGTGCACTGGCACCACTGGGGATGCAGTGCAGTGAGTAAAGAGAGTACAGTTCCACCACTTGGGATGCAGTGCAGTGAGTCCAGAGAGTGCCCTGGCACCAATGGGAATGCAGTGAGTCCAGAGAGTGCACTGGCACCACTGGGGATGCACTGCAGTGAGTCCAGAGAGTGCACTGGCACCACTGGGGATGCACCCCGGCAAGTCCAGAGAGTGCACTGGCACCACTGGGTATGCAGTGCAGTGAGTCCAGAGAGTGCACTGGCACCACTGGGGATGCAGTGCACTTAGTCCAGAGAGTACACTGGCACCACTGGGGATGCAGTGCAGTGAGTCCAGAGAGTGCACTGGCACCACTGGGAATGCAGTGCAGTGAGTAAAGAGAGTGCACTGGCACCACTGTGGATGCAGTGCAGTGAGTCCAGAGAGTGCACTGGCACCACTGGGGATGGACTGCAGTGAGTCCAGAGAGTGCACTGGCACCACTGGGGATGCAGTGCAGTGAGTCCAGAGAGTGCACTGGCACCACTGGGGATGCAGTGCAGTGAGTCCAGAGAGTGCACTGGCACCACTGGGGATGCAGTGCAGTGAGTCCAGAGAGTGCACTGGCACCTTGGGGATGCAGTTCAGTGAGTCCACAGAGTGCACTGGCAAAACTGGGGATGCAGTGCAGTGAGTCCAGAGACTACACTGGCACCACTGGAAATGCACTGCAGTGAGTCCAGAGAGTGCACTGGCACCACTGGGGATGCAGTGCAGTGAGTCCAGAGAGTGCAGTGGCACCATTGGGGATGCAGTGCAGTGAGTCCAGAGAGTGCACTGGCACCACTGGTGATGCAGTGCAGTGAGTTAAGAGAGTACACTGGCGCCACTGTGGATGTACTGCAGTGAGTCCAGAGAGTGCACTGGCACCACTGGTGATGCAGTGCAATGAGTCCAGAGAGCCACTGGCACCACTGGGGATGCAGTGCATTTAGTCCAGAGAGTGAACTGGCACCACTGGGGATGCAGTGCACTGAGTCCAGAGAGGGCACTGTCAGCAATGGGGATGCAGTGCAGTGAGTCCAGAGAGTGCACTGGCACCACTGGGGATGCAGTGCAGTGAGACCAGAGACTTCACAGGCACCACTGGGGATGCAGTGCAGTGAGTCCAGAGAGTGCACTGGCACCACTGGGGATGCAGTGCAGTGAGACCAGAGACTTCACAGGCACCACTGAGGATGCAGTGCAGTGAGTCCAGAGAGTGCACTGGCACCACTGGGGATGTAGTGCACTGAGTCCACAGAGGGCACTGGCACCACTGGGGATGCAGTGTAGTGAGTCCAGAGAGTACAGTGGCACCACTGGGGATGCAGTGCAGTGAGTCCAAAGAGTGCACTGGCACCATTGGGGATGCACTGCAGTGAGACCAGAGACTTCACAGGCACCACTGAGGATGCAGTGCAGTGAGTCCAGAGAGTGCCCTGGCACCACTGGGAATGCAGTGAGTCCAGACAGTGCACTGGCACCACTGGGGATGCACTGCAGTGAGTCCAGAGAGTGCACTGGCACCACTGGGGATGCACCCCGGCAAGTCCAGAGAGTGCACTGGTACCACTGGGGATGCAGTGCAGTGAGTCCAGAGAGTGCACTGGCACCACTGGGGATGCACTGCAGTGAGTGCAGAGAGTGCACTGGCACCACTGGGGATGCACTGCAGTGAGTCCACAGAGTGCACTGGCACCACTGGGGATGCAGTGCAGTGAGTCCAGAGAGTGCACTGGCACCACTGGGGATGCAGTGCAGTGAGTCCAGAGAGTGCACTGGCACCACTGGGGATGCACTGCAGTGAGTCCAGAGAGTGCACTGGCAGCACTGGGGATGCAGTGCAGTGAGTCCAGAGAGTGCAGAGGCACCACTGTTGATGCAGTGCTGCGACTCCAGAGAGTGCACTGGCACCACTGGGGATGCAGGGCAGTGAGTCCAGAGAGTGCACTGGCACCACTGGGGATGCACTGTAGTGAGTCCAGAGAGTGCACTGGCACCACTGGGGATGCACTGCAGTGAGTCCAGAGAGTGCACTGGCACCACTGGGGATGCACTGCAGTGAGTCCAGAGAGTACACTGGTACCATTGGGATGCAGTGCAGTGAGTCCAGAGAGTGCACTGGCACCACTGGGGATGCACTGCAGTGAGTCCAGAGAGTGCACTGGCAGCACTGGGGATGCAGTGCACTGAGTCCACAGAGTGCACTGGCACCACCGGGGGTACACTGCAGTGAGTCCAGAGAGTGCACTGGCACCACTGGGGATGCAGTGCAGTGAGTGCAGAGAGTGCACTGGCACAAAAGGGAATGCACTGCAGTGAGCCCAGAGAGTGCACTGGCACCACTGGGGATGCAGTGCAGTGAGTCCAGAGAGTGCACTGGCACCACTGGGGATGCACTGCAGTGAGTCCAGAGAGTGCAGTGGCACCACTGGGGATGCAGTCCACTGAGTCCAGAGAGTACACTGGCACCACTGGGGATGCAGTGCAGAGAGTCCAGAGAGTGCACTGGCACCAGTGAGGATGCAGTGCAGTGAGTCCAGAGAGTGCACTGGCACCAACTGGAGCTGCACTGCTGTGAGTCCTGAGATTGCACTGGCACCACTGGGGATGCACTGCAGTGAGTCCAGAGACTTCACAGGCACCACTGGGGATGCAGTACAGTGAGTCCAGAGAGTGCACTGGCACCACTGGGGATTCAGTTCATTGAGTCCAGAGAGTGAACTGGCACCACTGGGGGTGTAGTGCAGTGAGTCCAGAGAGTGCAGTGGCACTTCTGGGGATGCACCCCGGTGACTCCAGAGAGTGCACTGGCACCACTGGGGATGCAGTGCAGTGAGTCCAGATAGTGCACTGTCACCACTGGGGATGCAGTGCAGTGAGTCCAGAGAGTGCACTGGCACCAATGGGGATGCAGTGCAGTGAGTCCAGAGAGCCACTGGCACCACTGGGGATGCAGTGCATTTAGTCCAAGGAGTGAAATGGCACCACTGGGGATGCAGTGCACTGAGTCCAGAGAGGGCACTGTCAGCAATGGGGATGCAGTGCAGTGAGTCCAGAGAGTGCACTGGCACCACTGGGGATGCAGTGCAGTGAGACCAGAGACTTCACAGGCACCACTGGGGATGCAGTGCAGTGAGTCCAGAGAGTGCACTAGCACCACTGGGGATGCACTGCAGTGAGTCCAGAGTGTGCACTGGCACCATTGGGGATGCAGTGCAGTGAGTCCAGAGATTGCACTGGCACCACTGGGGATGCAGTGCAGTGAGTCCAGAGAGTGCACTGGCACCACTGGGGATGTAGTGCAGTGAGTCCACAGAGGGCACTGGCACCACAGGGGATGCAGTGTAGTGAGTCCAGAGAGTACAGTGGCACCACTGGGGATGCAGTGCAGTGAGTCCAAAGAGTGCACTGGCACCATTGGGGATGCACTGCAGTGAGTCCAGAGACTTCACAGGCACCACTGGTGATGCAGTGCAGTGAGTCCAGACAGTGCACTGGCACCACTGGGGATGCACTGCAGTGAGTCCAGAGAGTGCACTGGCACCACTGGGTATGCACCCCGGCAAGTCCAGAGAGTGCACTGGCACCACTGGGGATGCTCTGCAGTGAGTGCAGAGAGTGCACTGGCACCACTGGGGATGCACTGCAGTGAGTCCAGAGAGTGCACTGGCACCACTGGGTATGCAGTGCAGTGAGTCCAGAGAGTGCACTGGCACCACTGGGGATGCAGTGCAGTGAGTCCAGAGAGTGCACTGGCACCACTGGGGATGCAGTACAGTGAGTCCGGAGAGTGCCCTGGCACCACTGGGAATGCAGTGAGTCCAGAGAGTGCACTGGCACCACTGGGGATGCACTGCAGTGAGTCCAGAGAGTGCACTGGCACCACTGGGGATGCACCCCGGCAAGTCCAGAGAGTGCACTGGCACCACCTGAGATGCACTGCAGTGAGTGCAGAGAGTGCACTGGCACCACTGGGGATGCACTGCAGTGAGTCCAGAGAGTGCACTGGCACCACTGGGTATGCAGTGCAGTGAGTCCAGAGAGTGCACTGGCACCACTGGGGATGCAGTGCACTTAGTCCAGAGAGTGCACTGGCACCACTGGGGATGCAGTGCAGTGAGTCCAGAGAGTGCACTGGCAGCACTGGGGATGCACTGCAGTGAGTCCAGAGAGTGCACTGGCACCACTGGGGATGCACTGCAGTGAGTCCAGAGAGTGCACTGGCACCACTGGGGATGTAGTGCACTGAGTCCACAGAGGGCACTGGCACCACTGGGGATGCAGTGTAGTGAGTCCAGAGAGTACAGTGGCACCACTGGGGATGCAGTGCAGTGAGTCCAAAGAGTGCACTGGCACCATTGGGGATGCACTGCAGTGAGTCCAGAGACTTCACAGGCACCACTGGGGATGCAGTGCAGTGAGTCCAGAGAGTGCCCTGGCACCACTGGGAATGCAGTGAGTCCAGACAGTGCACTGGCACCACTGGGGATGCACTGCAGTGAGTCCAGAGAGTGCACTGGCACCACTGGGGATGCACCCCGGCAAGTCCAGAGAGTGCACTGGCACCACTGGGGATGCAGTGCAGTGAGTCCAGAGAGTGCACTGTCACCACTGGGGATGCACTGCAGTGAGTGCAGAGAGTACACTGTCACCACTGGGGATGCACTGCAGTGAGTCCAGAGAGTGCACTGGCACCACTGGGGATGCAGTGCAGTGAGTCCAGAGAGTGCACTGGCACCACTGGGGATGCAGTGCAGTGAGTCCAGAGTGTGCACTGGCACCACTGGGGATGCAGTGCAGTGAGTAAAGAGAGTGCACTGGCACCACTGGTGATGCAGTGCAGTGAGTCCAGAGAGTGCACTGGCACCACTGGGGATGCAGTGCAGTGAGTCCAGAGAGTGCAGTGGCACCATTGGTGATGCAGTTCAGTGAGTCCAGAGAGTGCACTGGCACCACTGGTGATGCAGTGCAGTGAGTTAAGAGAGTACACTGGCGCCACTGTGGATGCACTACAGTGAGTCCAGAGACTGCACTGGCAGCACTGGTGATGCAGTGCAATGAGTCCAGAGAGCCACTGGCACCACTGGGGATGCAGTGCATTTAGTCCAGAGAGTGAACTGGCACCACTGGGGATGCAGTGCAGTGAGTCCAGAGAGGGCACTGTCAGCAATGGGGATGCAGTGCAGTGAGTCCAGAGAGTGCACTGGCACCACTGGGGATGCAGTGCAGTGAGACCAGAGAGTGCACTGGCACCACTGGGGATGCAGTGCAGTGAGTCCAGAGAGTGCACTGGCACCACTGGGGATGCAGTGCAGAGAGTGCACTGGCACAAAAGGGAATGCACTGCAGTGAGTCCAGAGAGTGCACTGGCACCACTGGGGATGCAGTGCAGTGAGTCCAGAGAGTGCACTGGCACCACTGGGATGCAGTGCAGTGAGTCCAGAGAGTGCAGTGGCACCACTGGGGATGCAGTCCACTGAGTCCAGAGAGTACACTAGCACCACTGGGGATGCACTGCAGTGAGTCCAGAGAGTGCACTGTCAGCACTGGGGATGCAGTGCAGTGAGTCCAGAGAGTGCACTGGCACCAACTGGAGCTGCACTGCTGTGAGTCCTGAGATTGCACTGGCACCACTTGGGATGCACTGCAGTGAGTCCAGAGACTTCACAGGCACCACTGGGGATGCAGTACAGTGAGTCCAGAGAGTGCACTGGCACCACTGGTGATTCAGTTCAGTGAGTCCAGAGAGTTAACTGGCACCACTGGGGATGCACCCCGGCAAGTCCAGAGAGTGCACTGTCACCACTGGGGATGCAGTGCAGTGAGTCCAGAGAGTGCACTGGCACCACTGGGGATGCAGTGCAGTGAGTCCAGAGAGTGCACTGGCACCACTGGGGATGCACTGCAGTGAGTCCAGAGAGTGCACTGGTACCACTGGAGATGCACCCCGGCAAGTCCAGTGAGTGCACTGGCACCACTGGGGAAGCAATGCAGTGAGTCCAGAGAGTGCACTGGCACCACTGGGTATGCACTGCAGTGAGTCCAGAGAGTGCACTGGCACCACTGGGGATGCAATGCAGTGAGTCCAGAGAGTGCACTGTCAGCACTGGGGATGCACTGCAGTGAGTCCAGGGAGTGCACTGGCACCACTGGGGATGCAGTGCAGTGACTCCAGAGAGTGCACTGGCACCACTGGGGATGCACTGCAGTGAGTCCAGATGTTAGCCTAGCAACCACATAATCACCAAGTGATTATATGAAGGTGCTTTATTCAGCGCTGGAAGCTGAAGCCAGATTTTGGCACCTGCCCCGGCTTAAAAGCGCTGAATAAAGCACCTTCATATAATCACTTGGTGATTATGTGGTTGCTAGGCTAACATCTGGACTCACTGCAGTGCATCCCCAGTGGTGCCAATGCACTCTCTGGACTCACTGCACTGCATCCCCAGTGGTGCCAGTGCACTCCCTGGACTCACTGCAGTGCATCCCCAGTGGTGCCAGTGCAATCTCTGGACTCACTGCATTGCATCCCCACTGGTGCCAGTGCACTCTCTGGACTCACTGCACTGCATCCCCAGTGGTGACAGTGCACTCTCTGGACTCACTGCACTGCATCCCAGTGGTGCCAGTGCACTCTCTGGAGTCACTGCACTGCATCCCCAGTGGTGCCAGTGCACTCTCTGGACTCACTGCAGTGCATCCCCAGTGGTGCCAGTGCACTCTCTGGACTCACGGCACTGCATCCCCAGTGGTGTCAGTGCACTCTCTGGACTCACTGCACTGCATCCCCAGTGGTGCCATTGCACTCTCTGGACTCAGTGCAGTGCATCCCCAGTGGTGCCAGTGCACTCTCTGGACCACTGCAGTGCATCCCCACTGGTGCCAGTGCACTCTCTGGACTCACTGCAGTGCATCCCCAGTGGTGCCAGTGCACTCTCTGGAGTCACTGCACTGCATCCCCAGAAGTGCCAGTGCACTCTCTGTAGTCACTGCACTGCATCCCCAGTGGTGCCAGTGCACTCTCTGGACTCACTGCACTGCATCCCCAGTGGAGCCAGTGTACTCTCTGGACTCACTGCAGTGCTCCCCAAGGTGCCAGTGCACTCTCTGGACTCACTGCACTGCATCCCCAGTGGTGCCACTGCACTCTCTGGACTCACTGCAGTGCATCCCCAGTGGTGCCAGTGCACTCTCTGGACTCACTGCACTGCATCCCCAGTGGTGCCAGTGCACTCTCTGGAATCACTGCAGTGCATCCCCTGTGGTGCCAGTGCACTCTTTGTACTCACTGCACTGCATCACCTGTGGTGCCAGTGCACTCTCTGGACTCACTGCACTGCATCCCCAGTGGTGCCAGTGCACTCTCTGAACTCACCGCACTGCATCCCCAGTGGTGTCAGTGCACTCTCTGGACTCACTGCAGTGCATCCCCAGTGGTGCCAGTGCACTCTCTGGACTCACTGCATTGCATCCCCAGTGGTGCCAGGGCACTCTCTGCACTCACTGCACTGCATCCACAGTGGTGCCAGTGCACTCTCTGGACTCACTGCACTGCATCCCCAGTGGTGCCTGTGCAGTCTCTGGACTCACTACAGTTCATCCCCAGTGGAGCCAGTGCACTCTCTGGACTCACTGCACTGCATCCCCAGTGGTGCCAGTGCACTCTCTGGACTCACTGCACTGCATCCCCAGTGGTGCCAGTGTAGTCTCTGGACTCACTGTAGTGCATCCCCAGTGGTGCCAGTGCACTCTCTGGAGTCACTGCAGTGTATCCCCAGTGGTGCCAGTGCACTCTCTGGACTCACTGAACTGCATCTCCAGTGGTGCCAGAGCACTCTCTGGACTCACTGCAGTGCATCGCCAGTGGTGCCAGTGCACTCTCTGGACTCACTGCACTGCATCACCAGTGGTGCCAGTGCACTCTCTGGACTCAGTGCACTGCATACCCAGTGGTGCCTGTGCACTCTCTGGACTCACTGCATTGCATCCCCAGTTGTTCCAGTGCACTCTCTGGACTCACTGCACTGCATCCCCAGTGGTGCCACTGCACTCTCTGGACTCACTGCACTGCATCACCATTGGTGCCAGGGCACTCTCCGGACTCACTGCAGTGCATCCGCAGTGGTGCCAGTGCACTCTTTCGAGTCACTGCAGTGCATCCCCAGTGGTGCCAGTGCACTCTCTGGACTCACTGCAGTGCATCCCCAGTGGTGCCAGTGCACTCTCTGGACTCACAGCACTACATCCCCAGTGGTGCCAGTGCACTCTCTGGAGTCACAGCACTGCATCAACAGTGGTGCCTCCACACTCTCTGGAGTCACTGCACTGCATTCCCAGTGGTGCCAGTGCACTCTCTGGACTCACTGCAGTGCATCCCCAGTGGTGCCAGTGCACTCTCTGGACTCACTGCTGTGCATCCCTAGTGGTGCCAGTGCACTCTCTGGACTCACTGCAGTGCATCCCCAGTGCTGCCAGTGCACTCTCTGGACTCACTGCACTGCATCCCCAGTGGTGCCAGTGCACTCTCCGGAATCACTGCAGTGCATCCCCAGTGGTGCCAGTGCACTCTCTGGACTCACTGCACTGCATCCCCAGTGGTGCCAGTGCACTCTCTGGACTCACTGCATTGCATCCCCAGTGGTGCCAGTGCACTCTCTGGACTCACTGCACTGCATCCCCAGTGGTGCCAGTGCACTCTCTGCCCTCACTGCAGTGCATCCCCAGTGGTGCCAGTGCACTCTCTGCACTCACTGCACTGCATCCCCAGTGGTGCCAGTGCACTCTCTGGACTCACTGCATTGCATCCCCAGTGGTGCCAGTGCACTCTCTGGACTCACTGCACTGCAACCCCAGTGGTGCCAGTGCACTCTCTGGACTCACTGCAGTGCACCCCCACTGGTGCCAGTGCACTCTCTGGACTCACTGCACTGCATCCCCAGTGGTGCCAGTGCACTCTCTGGACTCACTGCAGTGCATCCCCAAGGTGCCAGTGCACTCTCTGGATTCAACTGCACTGCATCCCCATTGGTGCCAGTGCACTCTCTGGACTCACTGCAGTGCATCCCCAGTGGTGCCAGTGCACTCTCTGGACTCACTGCACTGCATCCCCAGTGGTGCCAGTGCACTCTCTGGACTCACTGCACCTCATCCCCAGTGATGCCAGTGCACTCTCTGGACTCACTGCACTGCATCCCCAGTGGTGCCAGTGCACTCTCTGGAGTCACTGCACTGCATTCCCAGTGGTGTCACTGCACTCTCTGGACTCACTGCACTGCATCACCATTGGTGCCAGGGCACTCTCCGGACTCACTGTAGTGCATCCGCAGTGGTGCCAGTGCACTCTTTCGAGTCACTGCAGTGCATCCCCAGTGGTGCCAGTGCACTCTCTGGACTCACTGCACTGCATCCCCAGTGGTGCCAGTGCACTCTCCGGACTCACTGCAGTGCATCCGCAGTGGTGCCAGTGCACTCTTTTGAGTCACTGCAGTGCATCCCCAGTGGTGCCAGTGCACTCTATGGACTCACTGCAGTGCATCCCCAGTGGTGCATGTGCACTCTCTGCACTCACTGCACTGCATCACCAGTGGTGCCAGTGCACTCTCTGGACTCACTACAGTGCATCCCCAGTGGTGCCAGTGCACTCTCTGGACTCACTGCACTGCATCCCCAGTGGTGCCAGTGCACTCTCTGGAGTCGCAGCACTGCATCAACAGTGGTGCCTCTGCACTCTCTGGACTCACTGCACTGCATCCCCAGTGCTGCCAGTGCACTCTCTGGACTCACTGCAGTGCATCCCCAGTGGTGCCAGTGCACTCTCTGGACTCACTGCACTGCATCCCCAGTGGTGCCAGTGCACTCTCTGGACTCACTGCACTGCATCCCCAGTGGTGCCAGTGCACTCTCTGGACTCACTGCACTGCATCCCCAGTGGTGCCAGTGCACTCTCTGGACTCACTGCACTGCATCCCCAGTGGTGCCACTGCACTCTCTGGACTCACTGCACTGCATCACCGTTGGTGCCAGGGCACTCTCCGGACTCACTGCAGTGCATCCGCAGTGGTGCCAGTGCACTCTTTCGAGTCACTGCAGTGCATCCCCAGTGGTGCCAGTGCACTCTCTGGACTCACTGCAGTGCATCCCCAGTGGTGCCAGTGCACTCTCTGCACTCACTGCACTGCATCCCCAGTGTTCCCAGAGCACTCTCTGGACTCACGGCAGTGCATCCCCAGTGGTGCCAGTGCATTCTCTGGACTCACTGCACTGCATCCCCAGTGGTGCCAGTGCACTCTCTGGACTCACTGCACTGCATCCCCAGTGGTGCCAGTGCACTCTCTGGACTCACTGCACTGCATCACCATTGGTGCCAGGGCACTCTCCGGACTCAATGCAGTGCATCCGCAGTGGTGCCAGTGCACTCTTTCGAGTCACTGCACTGCATCCCCATTAGTGCCAGTGCATTCTCTGGACTCATTGCAGTGCATCCCCAGTGGTGCCAGTGCACTCTCTGGACTCACTGCACTGCATCCCCAGTGGTGCCAGTGCACTCTCTGGACTCACTGCACTGCATCCCCAGTGCTGACAGTGCACTCTCTGGACTCACTGCACTGCATCCCCAGTGCTGAAAGTGCACTCTCTGGACTCACTGCAGTGCATCCCCAGTGGTGCCAGTGCACTCTCTGGACTCACTGCACTGCATCCCCAGTGGTGCCAGTGCACTCTCCGGACTCACTGCACTGCATCCCCAGTGGTGCCAGTGCACTCTCTGGACTCACTGCAGTGCATCCCCAGTGGTGCCAGTGCACTCTCTGGACTCACTGCACTGCATCCCCAGTGGTGCCAGTGCACTCTCTGCACTCACTGCACTGCATCCCCGGTGTTCCCAGAGCACTCTCTGGACTCACCGAGGTGCATTCCCAGTGGTGCCAGTGCACTCTCTGGACTCACCGCACTGCATCCCCAGTGGTGCCAGTGCACTCTGTGGAATCACTGCACTGCATCCCCAGTGCTGCCATTGCACTCTCTGGACTCACTGCACTGCATCCCCAGTGGTGCCAGTGCACTCTTTCGAGTCACTGCACTGCATCCCCAGTGGTGCCAGTGCATTCTCTGGACTCACTGCAGTGCATCCCCATTGGTGCCAGTGCAGTCTCTGGAGTCACTGCAGTGCATCCCCAGTGGTGCCAGTGCACTCTCTGGACTCACTGCAGTGCATCCCCAGTGGTGTCAGTGCACTCTCTGGACTCACTGCAGTGCATCCCCTTTTGTGCCAGTGCACTCTCTGGAGTCACTGCACTGAATCACCAGTGGTGGCAGTGTACTCTCTGGACTCACTGCACTGCATCCCCAGTGGAGACAGTGCACTCTCTGTAGTCACTGCGCTGCATCCCCAGTGGTTCCAGGGCACTCTCTCGACTCACTGCACTGCAAATCCAGTGGTGCCAGTGCACTCTCTGGACTCACTGCACTGCATCCCCAGTGGTGCCAGTGCACTCTCTGGACTCACTGCACTGCATCCCCAGTGGTTCCAGTGCACTCTCTGGATCACTGCACTGCATCACCATTGGTGCCAGGGCACTCTCCGGACTCACTGCACTGCAACTCCAGTGGAGCCAGTGCACTCTATGGACTAACTGCACTGCATACCCAGTGGTGCCAGTGCACTCTCTGGACTCACTGCACTGCATACCCAGTGGTACCAGTGCACTCTCTGGACTCACTGCACTGCATCCCCAGTGGTACCAGTGCACTCTCTGGACTCACTGCTCTGCATCCCCAGTGGTTCCAGTGCACTCTCTGGATCACTGCACTGCATCACCATTGGTGCCAGGGAACTCTCCGGACTCACTGCAGTGCATCCCCAGTGGTGCCAGTGCACTCTTTCGAGTCACTGCACTGCATCCCCAGTGGTGCCAGTGCATTCTCTGGACTCACTGCAGTGCATCCCCATTGGTGCCAGTGCAGTCTCTGGAGTCACTGCACTGCATCCCCAGTGGTGGCAGTGCACTCTCTGAACTCACCGCATTGCATCCCCAGTGGTGCCAGTGCACTCTCTGGACTCACTGCACTGCATCCCCAGTGGTGCCAGTGCACTCTCTGGAGTCACTGCACTGCATCCTCAGTGGTGCCAGTGCACTCTCTGGACTCACTGCACTGCATCCCCAGTGGTGCCAGGGCACTCTCTGGACTCACTGCACTTCATCCCCTGTGGTCCCAGTGCACTCTCTGCCCTCACTGCAGTGCATCCCCAGTGGTGCCAGTGCACTCTCTGCACTCACTGCAGTGCATCCCCAGTGGTGCCAGTGCAATCTCTGGGCTCACCGGGGTACATCCCCAGTGGTGCCAGTGCACTCTCTGGACTCACTGCACTGCATCCCCAGTGGTGCCAGTGCACTCTCTGGACTCACTGCACTGCATCCCCAGTGGTGCCAGTGCACTCTCTGGACTCACTGCACTGCATCCCCAGTGGTGCCAGTGCACTCTCTGGACTCACTGCATTGCATCCGCAGTGGTGCCAGTGCACTCTCTGGACTCACTGCAGTGCATCCCCAGTAGTGCCAGTGCACTCTCGGGACTCACTGCGCTGCATCCCCAGTGGTGCCAGTGCACTCTCTGGAGTCACTGCACTGCATCCCCAGTGGTGCCAGTGCACTCTCTTCACTCACTGCACTGCATCCCCAGTGGTGCCAGTGCACTCTCCGGACTCACTGCAGTGCATCCGCAGTGTTGCCAGTGACCTCTTTCGAGTCACTGCAGTGCATCCCCAGTGGTGCCAGTGCACTCTCTGGACTCACTGCAGTGCATCCCCAGTGGTGCCAGTGCACTCTCTGGACTCACTGCAGTGCATCCCCAGTGGTGCCAGTGCACTCTCTGGACTCACTGCACTGCATCCCCAGTGGTGCCAGTGCACTCTCCGGAATCACTGCACTGCATCCCCAGTGGTGTCAGTGCACTCTCTGGACTCACTGCAGTGCATCCCCAGTGGTGCCCGTGCACTCTCTGGACTCACTGCAGTGCATCCCCAGTGGTGCCAGTGCACTCTCTGGACTCACTGCATTGCATCCCCAGTGGTGCCAGTGCACTCTCTGCACTCACTGCACTGCATCCCCAGTGGTGCCAGTGCACTCTCTGGAGTCACTGCACTGCATCCCCAGTGCTGACAGTGCACTCTCTGGACTCACTACAGTTCATCATCCAGTGGAGCCAGTGCACTCTCTGGACTCACTGCACTGCATCCCCAGTGGTGCCAGTGCACTCTCTGGACTCACTGCACTCCATCTCCACTGGTGCCAGTCCACTCTCTGGACTCACTGCACTGCATCCCCAGTGGTGCCAGTGGACTCTCTGCATTCATGCACTGCATCCCCAGTGGTGCTTGTGCACTCTTTGGACTCACTGCACTGCATGAACAGTGGTGCCAGTGCACTCTCTGGACTCACTGCACTGCATCCCCAGTGGTGCCAGTGTAGTCTCTGGACTAACTGTAGTGCATCCCCAGTGGTGCCAGTGCAATCTCAGGACTCACTGCAGTGCAGCTCCAGTTGGTGCCAGTGCAGTCTCTGGACTCACTGCACTGCATCCCCAGAGGTGCCAGTGCACTCTCTGGACTCACTGCAGTGCATCCCCAGTGGTGCCAGTGCACTCTCTGGAGTCACTGCAGTGTATCCCCAGTGGTGCCAGTGCACTCTCTGGACTCACTGAACTGCATCCACAGTGGTGCCAGAGCACTCTCTGGACTCACTGCAGTGCATCCCCAGTGCTGGCAGTGCACTCTCTGGACTCACTGCACTGCATCGCCAGTGGTGCCAGTGCACTCTCTGGACTCACTGCACTGCATCACCAGTGGTGCCAGTGCACTCTCTGGACTCACTGCACTGCATCCCCAGTGGTGCCAGTGCACTCTCTGGACTCACTGCATTGCATCCCCAGTGGTGCCAGTGCACTCTCTGGACTCACTGCACTGCATCCCCAGTGGTGCCACTGCACTCTCTGGACTCACTGCACTGCATCACCATTGGTGCCAGGGCACTCTCCGGACTCACTGCAGTGCATCCGCAGTGGTGCCAGTGCACTCTTTCGAGTCACTGCAGTGCATCCCCAGTGGTGCCAGTGCACTCTCTGGACTCACTGCAGTGCATCCCCAGTGGTGCCAGTGCACTCTCTGGACTCACTGCAGTGCATCCCCAGTGGTGCCAGTGCACTCTCTGGACTCACAGCACTGCATCCCCAGTGGTGCCAGTGCACTCTCTGGAGTCACAGCACTGCATCAACAGTGGTGCCTCTGCACTCTCTGGAGTCACTGCACTGCATCCCCAGTGGTGCCAGTGCACTCTCTGGACTCAGTGCACTGCATCCCCAGTGGTGCCAGTGCACTCTCCTGACTCACTGCAGTGCATCCCCAGTGGTGCCAGTGCACTCTCTGGACTCACTGCAGTGCATCCCAAGTGGTGCCAGTGCACTCTCTGGACTCACTGCACTGCATCCCCAGTGGTGCCAGTGCACTCTCCGGAATCACTGCAGTGCATCCCCAGTGGTGCCAGTGCACTCTCTGGACTCACTGCACTGCATCCACAGTGGTGCCAGTGCACTCTCTGGACTCACTGCAGTGCATCCCCAGTGGTGCCAGTGCACTCTCTGCCCTCACTGCAGTGCATCCCCAGTGGTGCCAGTGCACTCTCTGCACTCACTGCAGTGCATCCCCAGTGGTGCCAGTGCAATCTCTGGGCTCACCGGGGTGCATCCCCAGTGGTGCCAGTGCACTCTCTGGAGTCACTGCACTGCATCCCCAGTGGTGCCAGTGCACTCTCTGGACTCACTGCATTGCATCCCCAGTGGTGCCAGTGCACTCTCTGGACTCACTGCACTGCATCCCCAGTGGTGCCACTGCACTCTCTGGACTCACTGCACTGCAACCCCAGTGGTGCCAGTGCACTCTCTGGACGCACTGCAGTGCACCCCCACTGGTGCCAGTGCACTCTCTGGACTCACTGCACTGCATCAACAGTGGTGACAGTGCACTCTCTGCACTCACTGCACTGCATCCCCAAGGTGCCAGGGCCCTCTCTGGACTCAACTGCACTGCATCCCCAGTGCTGCCAGTGCACTCTCTGGACTCACTGCAGTGCATCCCCAGTGGTGTCAGTGCACTCTCTGGACTCACTGCACTGCATCCCCAGTGGTGCCAGTGCACTCTCAGGACTCACTGCACTTCATCCCCAGTGGTGCCAGTGCACTCTCTGGACTCACTGCACTGCATCACCATTGGTGCCAGGGCACTCTCCGGACTCACTGCAGTGCATTTGCAGTGGTGCCAGTGCACTCTTTCGAGTCACTGCAGTGCATCCCCACTGGTGCCAGTGCACTCTCTGGACTCACTGCACTGCATCCCCAGAGTTGCCAGTGCACTCTCTGGACTCACTGCAGTGCATCCCCAGTGGTGCCAGTGCCCTCTCTGGACTCACTGCACTGCATCCCCAGTGGTGCCAGTGCACTCTCTGGACTCACTGCATTGCATCCCCAGTGGTGCCAGTGCACTCTCTGGACTCACTGCACTGCATCCCCAGTGGTGCCACTGCACTCTCTGGACTCACTGCACTGCATCACCATTGGTGCCAGTGCACTCTCCGGACTCACTGCAGTGCATCCGCAGTGGTGCCAGTGCACTCTTTTGAGTCACTGCAGTGCATCCCCAGTGGTGCCAGTGCACTCTCTGCACTCACTGCACTGCATCACCAGTGGTGCCAGTGCACTCTCTGGACTCAACACAGTGCATCCCCAGTGGTGCCAGTGCACTCTCTGGACTCACTGCACTGCATCCCCAGTGGTGCCAGTGCACTCTCTGGAGTCACTGTACTGCATCCCCAGTGGTGCCTCTGCACTCTCTGGACTCACTGCACTGCATCGCCAGTGGTGCCAGTGCACTCTCTGGACTCACTGCACTGCATCCCCAGTGGTGCCAGTGCACTCTCTGGAGTCCCTGCACTGCATCCCCAGAAGTGCCAGTGCACTCTCTGGAGTCACTGCACTGCATCCCCAGTGGTGCCAGTGTACTCTCTGGACTCACTGCACTGCATCCCCAAGGTGCCAGTGCACTCTCTGGACTCACTGCACTGCATCCCCAGTGGTGCCAGTGCACTCTCTGGACTCACTACAGTGCATCCCCAGTGGTGCCAGTGCACTCTCTGGACTCACTGCACTGCATCCCCAAGGTGCCAGTGCACTCTCTGGACTCACTGCACTGCACCACCAGTGGTGCCAGTGCACTCTCTGGACTCACTACAGTGCATCCCCAGTGGTGCCAGTGCACTCTCTGGACTCACTGCACTGCATCCCCAGTGGTGCCAGTGCACTCTCTGGACTCACTGTACTGCATCCCCAGTGGTGCCTCTGCACTCTCTGGACTCACTGCACTGCATCGCCAGTGGTGCCAGTGCACTCTCTGGACTCACTGCACTGCATCCCCAGTGGTGCCACTGCACTCTTTGGACTCACTGCAGTGCATGAACAGTGGTGCCAGTGCACTCTCTTTACTCAGTGCAGTGCATCCCCAGTGGTGCCAGTGCACTCTCTGGACCCCCTGCAGTGCATCCCCAGTGGTGCCAGTGCACTCTCTGGACTCACTGCACTGCATCCCCAGTGGTGCCAGTGCACTCTCTGGAGTCACTGCACTGCATCCCCAGAAGTGCCAGTGCACTCTCTGGAGTCACTGCACTGCATCCCCAGTGGTGCCAGTGCACTCTCTGGACTCACTGCACTGCATCCCCAGTGGTGCCAGTGTACTCTCTGGACTCACTGCACTGCATCCCCAAGGTGCCAGTGCACTCTCTGGACTCACTGCACTGCATCCCCAGTGGTGCCAGTGCACTCTCTGGACTCACTGCAGTGCATCCCCAGTGGTGCCAGTGCACTCTCTGGACTCACTGCACTGCATCCCCAGTGGTGCCAGTGCACTCTCTGGAATCACTGCAGTGCATCCCCTGTGGTGCCAGTGCACTCTTTGTACTCACTGCACTGCATCCCCAGTGGTGCCAGTGCACTCTCTGGACTCACTGCACTGCATCCCCATTGGTGCCAGTGCATTCTCTGAACTCACCGCACTGCATCCCCAGTGGTGTCAGTGCACTCTCTGGATTCACTGCACTGCATCCCCAGTGGTGCCAGTGCACTCTCTGGACTCACCGTATTGCATCCCCAGTGGTGCCAGTGCACTCTCTGGACTCACTGCACTGCATCCCCAGTTGTGCCAGTGCACTCTCTGGAGTCACTGCACTGCATCCTCAGTGGTGCCAGTGCACTCTCTGCACTCACTGCACTGCATCCCCAGTGGTGCCAGGGCACTCTCTGGACTCACTGCACTGCATCCCCTGTGGTCCCAGTGCACTCTCTGCCCTCACTGCAGTGCATCCCCAGTGGTGCCACTGCACTCTCTGCACTCACTGCAGTGCATCCCCAGTGGTGCCAGTGCACTCTCTGGACTCACTGCAGTGCATCCCCAGTGGTGACAGTGCACTCTCTGGACTCACTGCACTGCATCCCCAGTGGTGCCAGTGCACTCTCTGGACTCACTGCACTGCATCCGCAGTGGTGCCAGTGCACTCTCTGCACTCACTGCAGTGCATCCCCAGTGGTGCCAGTGCACTCTCCGGACTCACTGCAGTGCATCCGCAGTGGTGCCAGTGCACTCTTTCGAGTCACTGCAGTGCATCCCCAGTGGTGGCAGTGTACTCTCTGCACTCATGCACTGCATCCCCAGTGGTGCTAGTGCACTCTTTGGACTCACTGCACTGCATGAACAGTGGTGCCAGTGCACTCTCTGGACTCACTGCACTGCATCCCCAGTGGTGCCAGTGTAGTCTCTGGACTCACTGTAGTGCATCCCCAGTGGTGCCAGTGCAATCTCAGGACTCACTGCAGTGCAGCTCCAGTTGGTGCCAGTGCAGTCTCTGGACTCACTGCACTGCATCCCCAGTGGTGCCAGTGCACTCTCTGGACTCACTGCACTGCATCCCCAGTGGTGCCAGTGCCCTCTGTGGACTCAGTGCACTACATCCCCAGTGGTGCCAGTGTACTCTCTGGACTCACTGCACTGCATCCCCAGTGGAGATAGTGCACTCTCTGTAGTCACTGCGCTGCATCCCCAGTGGTGCCAGTGCACTGTCTGGACTCACTGCAGTGTATCGCCATTGGAGCCGGTGCACTCTCTGGACTCACTAAACTGCATCCCCAGTGGTGCCAGAGAACACTCTGGTCTCACTGCAGTGCATCCCCAGTGGTGCCAGTGCTCTCTGTGGACTCACTGCACTGCATCCCCTTTTGTGCCAGTGCACTCTCTGGACTCACTGCACTGCATCCCCAGTGGTGCCAGTGCACTCTCTGGACTCACTGCACTGCATCCCCAGTGGTGCCAGTGCACTCTCTGGACTCACGGCACTGCATCCCCAGTGGTGCCAGTGCACTCTCTGCACTCACTGCAGTGCATCCCCTTTTGAGCCAGTGCACTCTCTGGACTCACTGCACTGCATCCCCAGTGGTGCCAGTGCACTCTCTGGAGTCACTGCACTGCATCCTCAGTGGTGCCAGTGCACTCTCTGGACTCACTGCACTGCATCCCCAGTGGTGCCAGGGCACTCTCTGGACTCACTGCACTTCATCCCCTGTGGTCCCAGTGCACTCTCTGCCCTCACTGCAGTGCATCCCCAGTGGTGCCAGTGCACTCTCTGCACTCACTGCAGTGCATCCCCAGTGGTGCCAGTGCAATCTCTGGGCTCACCGGGGTACATCCCCAGTGGTGCCAGTGCACTCTCTGGACTCACTGCACTGCATCCCCAGTGGTGCCAGTGCACTCTCTGGACTCACTGCACTGCATCCCCAGTGGTGCCAGTGCACTCTCTGGACTCACTGCACTGCATCCCCAGTGGTGCCAGTGCACTCTCTGGACTCACTGCATTGCATCCGCAGTGGTGCCAGTGCACTCTCTGGACTCACTGCAGTGCATCCCCAGTAGTGCCAGTGCACTCTCGGGACTCACTGCGCTGCATCCCCAGTGGTGCCAGTGCACTCTCTGGAGTCACTGCACTGCATCCCCAGTGGTGCCAGTGCACTCTCTGCACTCACTGCACTGCATCCCCAGTGGTGCCAGTGCACTCTCCGGACTCACTGCAGTGCATCCGCAGTGTTGCCAGTGACCTCTTTCGAGTCACTGCAGTGCATCCCCAGTGGTGCCAGTGCACTCTCTGGACTCACTGCAGTGCATCCCCAGTGGTGCCAGTGCACTCTCTGGACTCACTGCAGTGCATCCCCAGTGGTGCCAGTGCACTCTCTGGACTCACTGCACTGCATCCCCAGTGGTGCCAGTGCACTCTCCGGAATCACTGCACTGCATCCCCAGTGGTGTCAGTGCACTCTCTGGACTCACTGCAGTGCATCCCCAGTGGTGCCCGTGCACTCTCTGGACTCACTGCAGTGCATCCCCAGTGGTGCCAGTGCACTCTCTGGACTCACTGCATTGCATCCCCAGTGGTGCCAGTGCACTCTCTGCACTCACTGCACTGCATCCCCAGTGGTGCCAGTGCACTCTCTGGAGTCACTGCACTGCATCCCCAGTGCTGACAGTGCACTCTCTGGACTCACTACAGTTCATCATCCAGTGGAGCCAGTGCACTCTCTGGACTCACTGCACTGCATCCCCAGTGGTGCCAGTGCACTCTCTGGACTCACTGCACTCCATCTCCACTGGTGCCAGTCCACTCTCTGGACTCACTGCACTGCATCCCCAGTGGTGCCAGTGGACTCTCTGCATTCATGCACTGCATCCCCAGTGGTGCTTGTGCACTCTTTGGACTCACTGCACTGCATGAACAGTGGTGCCAGTGCACTCTCTGGACTCACTGCACTGCATCCCCAGTGGTGCCAGTGTAGTCTCTGGACTAACTGTAGTGCATCCCCAGTGGTGCCAGTGCAATCTCAGGACTCACTGCAGTGCAGCTCCAGTTGGTGCCAGTGCAGTCTCTGGACTCACTGCACTGCATCACCATTGGTGCCAGGGCACTCTCCGGACTCACTGCAGTGCATCCGCAGTGGTGCCAGTGCACTCTTTCGAGTCACTGCAGTGCATCCCCAGTGGTGCCAGTGCACTCTCTGGACTCACTGCAGTGCATCCCCAGTGGTGCCAGTGCACTCTCTGGACTCACTGCAGTGCATCCCCAGTGGTGCCAGTGCACTCTCTGGACTCACAGCACTGCATCCCCAGTGGTGCCAGTGCACTCTCTGGAGTCACAGCACTGCATCAACAGTGGTGCCTCTGCACTCTCTGGAGTCACTGCACTGCATCCCCAGTGGTGCCAGTGCACTCTCTGGACTCAGTGCACTGCATCCCCAGTGGTGTCAGTGCACTCTCCTGACTCACTGCAGTGCATCCCCAGTGGTGCCAGTGCACTCTCTGGACTCACTGCAGTGCATCCCAAGTGGTGCCAGTGCACTCTCTGGACTCACTGCACTGCATCCCCAGTGGTGCCAGTGCACTCTCCGGAATCACTGCAGTGCATCCCCAGTGGTGCCAGTGCACTCTCTGGACTCACTGCACTGCATCCACAGTGGTGCCAGTGCACTCTCTGGACTCACTGCAGTGCATCCCCAGTGGTGCCAGTGCACTCTCTGCCCTCACTGCAGTGCATCCCCAGTGGTGCCAGTGCACTCTCTGCACTCACTGCAGTGCATCCCCAGTGGTGCCAGTGCAATCTCTGGGCTCACCGGGGTGCATCCCCAGTGGTGCCAGTGCACTCTCTGGAGTCACTGCACTGCATCCCCAGTGGTGCCAGTGCACTCTCTGGACTCACTGCATTGCATCCCCAGTGGTGCCAGTGCACTCTCTGGACTCACTGCACTGCATCCCCAGTGGTGCCACTGCACTCTCTGGACTCACTGCACTGCAACCCCAGTGGTGCCAGTGCACTCTCTGGACGCACTGCAGTGCACCCCCACTGGTGCCAGTGCACTCTCTGGACTCACTGCACTGCATCAACAGTGGTGACAGTGCACTCTCTGCACTCACTGCACTGCATCCCCAAGGTGCCAGGGCACTCTCTGGACTCAACTGCACTGCATCCCCAGTGCTGCCAGTGCACTCTCTGGACTCACTGCAGTGCATCCCCAGTGGTGTCAGTGCACTCTCTGGACTCACTGCACTGCATCCCCAGTGGTGCCAGTGCACTCTCAGGACTCACTGCACTTCATCCCCAGTGGTGCCAGTGCACTCTCTGGACTCACTGCACTGCATCACCATTGGTGCCAGGGCACTCTCCGGACTCACTGCAGTGCATTTGCAGTGGTGCCAGTGCACTCTTTCGAGTCACTGCAGTGCATCCCCACTGGTGCCAGTGCACTCTCTGGACTCACTGCACTGCATCCCCAGAGTTGCCAGTGCACTCTCTGGACTCACTGCAGTGCATCCCCAGTGGTGCCAGTGCCCTCTCTGGACTCACTGCACTGCATCCCCAGTGGTGCCAGTGCACTCTCTGGACTCACTGCATTGCATCCCCAGTGGTGCCAGTGCACTCTCTGGACTCACTGCACTGCATCCCCAGTGGTGCCACTGCACTCTCTGGACTCACTGCACTGCATCACCATTGGTGCCAGTGCACTCTCCGGACTCACTGCAGTGCATCCGCAGTGGTGCCAGTGCACTCTTTTGAGTCACTGCAGTGCATCCCCAGTGGTGCCAGTGCACTCTCTGCACTCACTGCACTGCATCACCAGTGGTGCCAGTGCACTCTCTGGACTCAACACAGTGCATCCCCAGTGGTGCCAGTGCACTCTCTGGACTCACTGCACTGCATCCCCAGTGGTGCCAGTGCACTCTCTGGAGTCACTGTACTGCATCCCCAGTGGTGCCTCTGCACTCTCTGGACTCACTGCACTGCATCGCCAGTGGTGCCAGTGCACTCTCTGGACTCACTGCACTGCATCCCCAGTGGTGCCAGTGCACTCTCTGGAGTCCCTGCACTGCATCCCCAGAAGTGCCAGTGCACTCTCTGGAGTCACTGCACTGCATCCCCAGTGGTGCCAGTGTACTCTCTGGACTCACTGCACTGCATCCCCAAGGTGCCAGTGCACTCTCTGGACTCACTGCACTGCATCCCCAGTGGTGCCAGTGCACTCTCTGGACTCACTACAGTGCATCCCCAGTGGTGCCAGTGCACTCTCTGGACTCACTGCACTGCATCCCCAAGGTGCCAGTGCACTCTCTGGACTCACTGCACTGCACCACCAGTGGTGCCAGTGCACTCTCTGGACTCACTACAGTGCATCCCCAGTGGTGCCAGTGCACTCTCTGGACTCACTGCACTGCATCCCCAGTGGTGCCAGTGCACTCTCTGGACTCACTGTACTGCATCCCCAGTGGTGCCTCTGCACTCTCTGGACTCACTGCACTGCATCGCCAGTGGTGCCAGTGCACTCTCTGGACTCACTGCACTGCATCCCCAGTGGTGCCACTGCACTCTTTGGACTCACTGCAGTGCATGAACAGTGGTGCCAGTGCACTCTCTTTACTCAGTGCAGTGCATCCCCAGTGGTGCCAGTGCACTCTCTGGACCCCCTGCAGTGCATCCCCAGTGGTGCCAGTGCACTCTCTGGACTCACTGCACTGCATCCCCAGTGGTGCCAGTGCACTCTCTGGAGTCACTGCACTGCATCCCCAGAAGTGCCAGTGCACTCTCTGGAGTCACTGCACTGCATCCCCAGTGGTGCCAGTGCACTCTCTGGACTCACTGCACTGCATCCCCAGTGGTGCCAGTGTACTCTCTGGACTCACTGCACTGCATCCCCAAGGTGCCAGTGCACTCTCTGGACTCACTGCACTGCATCCCCAGTGGTGCCAGTGCACTCTCTGGACTCACTGCAGTGCATCCCCAGTGGTGCCAGTGCACTCTCTGGACTCACTGCACTGCATCCCCAGTGGTGCCAGTGCACTCTCTGGAATCACTGCAGTGCATCCCCTGTGGTGCCAGTGCACTCTTTGTACTCACTGCACTGCATCCCCAGTGGTGCCAGTGCACTCTCTGGACTCACTGCACTGCATCCCCATTGGTGCCAGTGCATTCTCTGAACTCACCGCACTGCATCCCCAGTGGTATCAGTGCACTCTCTGGATTCACTGCACTGCATCCCCAGTGGTGCCAGTGCACTCTCTGGACTCACCGTATTGCATCCCCAGTGGTGCCAGTGCACTCTCTGGACTCACTGCACTGCATCCCCAGTTGTGCCAGTGCACTCTCTGGAGTCACTGCACTGCATCCTCAGTGGTGCCAGTGCACTCTCTGCACTCACTGCACTGCATCCCCAGTGGTGCCAGGGCACTCTCTGGACTCACTGCACTGCATCCCCTGTGGTCCCAGTGCACTCTCTGCCCTCACTGCAGTGCATCCCCAGTGGTGCCACTGCACTCTCTGCACTCACTGCAGTGCATCCCCAGTGGTGCCAGTGCACTCTCTGGACTCACTGCAGTGCATCCCCAGTGGTGACAGTGCACTCTCTGGACTCACTGCACTGCATCCCCAGTGGTGCCAGTGCACTCTCTGGACTCACTGCACTGCATCCGCAGTGGTGCCAGTGCACTCTCTGCACTCACTGCAGTGCATCCCCAGTGGTGCCAGTGCACTCTCCGGACTCACTGCAGTGCATCCGCAGTGGTGCCAGTGCACTCTTTCGAGTCACTGCAGTGCATCCCCAGTGGTGGCAGTGTACTCTCTGCACTCATGCACTGCATCCCCAGTGGTGCTAGTGCACTCTTTGGACTCACTGCACTGCATGAACAGTGGTGCCAGTGCACTCTCTGGACTCACTGCACTGCATCCCCAGTGGTGCCAGTGTAGTCTCTGGACTCACTGTAGTGCATCCCCAGTGGTGCCAGTGCAATCTCAGGACTCACTGCAGTGCAGCTCCAGTTGGTGCCAGTGCAGTCTCTGGACTCACTGCACTGCATCCCCAGTGGTGCCAGTGCACTCTCTGGACTCACTGCACTGCATCCCCAGTGGTGCCAGTGCCCTCTGTGGACTCAGTGCACTACATCCCCAGTGGTGCCAGTGTACTCTCTGGACTCACTGCACTGCATCCCCAGTGGAGATAGTGCACTCTCTGTAGTCACTGCGCTGCATCCCCAGTGGTGCCAGTGCACTGTCTGGACTCACTGCAGTGTATCGCCATTGGAGCCGGTGCACTCTCTGGACTCACTAAACTGCATCCCCAGTGGTGCCAGAGAACACTCTGGTCTCACTGCAGTGCATCCCCAGTGGTGCCAGTGCTCTCTGTGGACTCACTGCACTGCATCCCCTTTTGTGCCAGTGCACTCTCTGGACTCACTGCACTGCATCCCCAGTGGTGCCAGTGCACTCTCTGGACTCACTGCACTGCATCCCCAGTGGTGCCAGTGCACTCTCTGGACTCACGGCACTGCATCCCCAGTGGTGCCAGTGCACTCTCTGCACTCACTGCAGTGCATCCCCTTTTGAGCCAGTGCACTCTCTGGACTCACTGCACTGCATCCCCAGTGGTGCCAGTGCACTCTCTGGACTCACTGCACTGCATCCCCAGGGGTGCCAGTGCACTCTCTGGACTCACTTCACTGCATCCCCAGTGGTGCCAGTGCACTCTCTGGACTCACTGCAGTGCATCCCCAGTGGTGCCAGTGCACTCTCTGGACTCACTGCAGTGCATCACCAGTGGTGCCAGTGCACTCTCTGCACTCACTGCACTGCAACCCTAGTGGTGCCAGTGCACTCTCTGGACTCACTGCACTGCATCCCCAGTGGTGCTAGTACACTCTCTGGTGTCGCAGCACTGCATCAACAGTGGTGCCTCTGCACTCTCTGGAGTCACTGCACTGCATCCCCAGTGCTGCCAGTGCACTCTCTGGACTCACTGCAGTGCATCCCCAGTGGTGCCAGTGCACTCTCTGGACTCACTGCAGTGCATCCCCAGTGGTGCCAGTGCACTCTCTGGACTCACTGCACTGCATCCCCAGTGGTGCCAGTGCACTCTCTGGACTCACTGCACTTCATCCCCAGTGGTGCCAGTGCACTCTCTGGACTCACTGCATTGCATCCCCAGTGGTGCCAGTGCACTCTCTGGACTCACTGCACTGCATCCCCAGTGTTGCCAGTGCACTCTCTGGACTCACTGCAGTGCATCCCCAGTGGTGCCAGTGCACTCTCTGCACTCACTGCACTGCATCCCCAGTATTCCCAGAGCACTCTCTGGACTCACTGCAGTGCATCCCCAGTGGTGCCAGTGCACTCTCTGGACTCACTGCAGTGCATCCCCAGTGGTGCCAGTGCACTCTCTGGACTCAATGCACTGCATCCCCAGTGGTGCCACTGCACTCTCTGGACTCACTGCACTGCATCCCCAGTGGTGCCAGGGCACTCTCCGGACTCACTGCAGTGCATCCGCAGTGGTGCCAGTGCACTCTTTCGAGTCACTGCACTGCATCCCCATTAGTGCCAGTGCATTCTCTGGACTCATTGCAGTGCATACCCAGTGGTGCCAGTGCACTCTCTGGACTCACTGCACTGCATCCCCAGTGCTGACAGTGCACTCTCTGGACTCACTGCACTGCATCCCACTGGTGCCAGTGCACTCTCTGGACTCACTGCAGTGCATCCCCAGTGGTACCAGTGCACTCTCTGGACTCACTGCACTGCATCCCCAGTGGTGCCAGTGCACTCCCTGGACTCACTGCAGTGCATCCCCAGTGGTGCCAGTGCACTCTCTGCACTCACTGCACTGCATCCCCAGTGGTGCCAGTGCACTCTCTGCACTCACTGCACTGCATCCCCGGTGTTGCCAGAGCACTCTCTGGACTCACCGAGGTGCATCCCCAGTGGAGCCAGTGCACTCTCTGGACTCACAGCACTGCATCCCCTGTGGTGCCATTGCACTCTCTGGACTCACTGCAGTGCATCCCCTTTTGTGCCAGTGCACTCTCTGGACTCACTGCACTGCATCCCCAGTGGTGCCAGTGCACTCTCTGGACTCACTGCACTGCATCCCCAATGGTGCCAGTGCACTCTCTGGACTCACTGCACTGCATCCCCAGTGCTGACAGTGCACTCTCTGGACTCACTGCACTGCATCACCAGTGGTGGCAGTGTACTCTCTGGACTCACGGCACTGCATCCCCAGTGGAGATAGTGCACTCTCTGTAGTCACTGCGCTGCATCCCAAGTGGTGCCAGTGCACTCTCTGGACTCACTGCACTGCATCCCCAGTGGTGCCAGTGCACTGTCTGGACTCACTGCACTGCATCCCCAGTGGTGCCAGTGCACTGTCTGGACTCACTGCAGTGTATCGCCATTGGAGCCGGTGCACTCTCTGGACTCACTAAACTGCATCCCCAGTGGTGCCAGAGAACACTCTTGTCTCACTGCAGTGCATCCCCAGTGGTGCCAGTGCTCTCTGTGGAATAACTGCACTGCATCCCCTGTGGTGCCAGTGCACTCTCTGGACTCACTGCACTGCATCCCCAGTGGTGCCAGTGCACTCTCTGGACCCACTGCATTGCATCCCCAGTGGTGCCAGTGCAGTCTCTGGACTCAGTGCACTGCATCCCCAATGGTGCCAGTGCACTCTCTGTAGTCACTGCACTGCGTCCCCAGTGGTGCCAGTGCACTCTCTGGACTCACTGCAGTGTATCCCCTGTGGTGCCAGTGCACTCTGTGGACTCACGGCACTGCATCCCCAGTGGTGCCAGTGCACTCTCTGGACTCACTGCAGTGCAGCCCCTGAGGTGCCAGTGCACTCTCTGTACTCACTGCAGTGCATTCCCATTGGTGTCAGTGCACTCTCTGGACTCACTGCAGTAAATCTCCCGTGGTGCCAGTGCACTCTCAGGACTCACTGCACTGCATCCCCAGTGGTGCCAGTTCACTCTCTGGACTCACTGATCTGCATCCCCAGTGGTGCCAGTGCACTCTGTGGACTCACTGCACTGCATCCCCAGTGGTGACAGTGCACTCTCTGCACTCACTGCAGTGCAAACCCAGTGGTGCCAGTGTAGTCTCTGGACTCAAGGCACAGTAACCACAGTGGTGCCAGTGCAATCTAAGGACTCACAGCAGTACAGCTAACCTTGGTGCCAGTGCACTCTCTGGACTCACTGCACTGCATCCCCAGTGGTGCCAGTGCACTCTCTGGACTCACTGCACTACATCCCCAGTGGAGCCAGAGCACTCTCTGGACTCACTGCAGTGCATCCCCAGTGGAGCCAGTGCTCTCTGTGGACTGACTGCACTGCATCCCCAGTGGTGCCAGTGCACTCTCTGGACTCACTGCACTGCATCCCCAGTGGAGCCAGAGCACTCTCTGGACTCACTGCAGTGCATCCCCAGTGGTGCCAGTGCACTCTCTGGACTCACTGCAGTGTAACCCCTGCGGTGCCAGTGCACTCTGTGCTCTCAGTGCAATGCATCCCCAGTTGTGCCAGTGCACTCTCTGGACTCACCGCAGTGCAGCCCAAGTGGCGCCAGTGCACTCTCTGGACTCACTGCACTGCATCCCCAGTGGTGCCAGTGCACTCTCTGCACTCACTGCACTGCATCCCCGGTATTCCCAGAGCACTCTCTGGACTCACTGCAGTGCATCCCAAGTGGTGCCAGTGCACTCTCTGGACTCACTGCATTCCATCCCCAGTGGTGCCAGTGCACTCTCTGGACTCACTGCATTGCATCCCCAGTGGTGCCAGTGCACTCTCTGGACTCACTGCACTGCATCCCCAGTGTTGCCAGTGCACTCTCTGGACTCACTGCACTGCATCCCCAGTGGTGCCAGTGCACTCTCTGCACTCACTGCACTGCATTCCCAGTATTCCCAGAGCACTCTCTGGACTCACTGCACTGCATCCCCAGTGGTGCCAGTGCACTCTCTGGACTCACTGCAGTGCATCCCCAGTGGTGCCAGTGCACTCTCTGGACTCACTGCACTGCATCCCCAGTGGTGCCAGTGCACTGTCTGGACTCACTGCACTGCATCACCATTGGTGCCAGGGCACTCTCTGGACTCACTGCAGTGCATCCGCAGTGGTGCCAGTGCACTCTTTCGAGTCACTGCACTGCATCCCCATTAGTGCCAGTGCATTCTCTGGACTCATTGCAGTGCATACCCGGTGGTGCCAGTGCACTCTCTGGACTCACTGCACTGCATCCCCAGTGGTGCCACTGCACTCTCTGGACTCACTGCACTGCATCCCCAGTGGTGCCAGTGCACTCTCTGGACTCACTGCACTGCATCCCACTGGTGCCAGTGCACTCTCTGGACTCACTGCAGTGCATCCCCAGTGGTACCAGTGCACTCTCTGGACTCACTGCACTGCATCCCCAGTGGTGCCAGTGCACTCTCCGGACTCACTGCACTGCATCCCTAATGGTGCCAGTGCACTCCCTGGACTCACTGCAGTGCATCCCCAGTGGTGCCAGTGCACTCTCTGCACTCACTGCACTGCATCCCCGGTGTTCCCAGAGCACTCTCTGGACTCACCGAGGTGCATCCCCAGTGGAGCCAGTGCACTCTCTGGACTCACAGCACTGCATCCCCAGTGGTGCCAGTGCACTCTCTGGACTCACTGCAGTGCATCCCCTTTTGTGCCAGTGCACTCTCTGGACTCACTGCACTGCATCCCCAGTGGTGCCAGTGAACTCTCTGGACTCACTGCACTGCATCCCCAGTGTTGCCAGTGCACTCTCTGGACTCACTGCAGTGCATCCCCAGTGCTGACAGTGCACTTTCTGGACTCACTGCACTGCATCACCAGTGGTGGCAGTGTACTCGCTGGACTCACTGCACTGCATCCCCAGTGGAGATAGTGCACTCTCTGTAGTCACTGCGCTGCATCCCCAGTGGTGCCAGTGCACTCTCTGGAGTCACTGCACTGCATCCCCAGTGGTGCCAGTGCACTGTCTGGACTCACTGCAGTGTATCGCCATTGGAGCCGGTGCACTCTCTGGACTCACTAAACTCCATCCCCAGTGGTGCCAGAGAACACTCTGGTCTCACTGCAGTGCATCCCCAGTGGTGCCAGTGCTCTCTGTGGACTCACTGCACTGCATCCCCAGTGGTGCCAGTGCACTCTCTGGACTCACTGCACTGCATCCCCAGTGGTGCCAGTGCACTCTCTGGACCCACTGCAGTGCATCCCCACTGGTGCCAGTGCACTCTCTGGACTCAGTGCACTGCATCCCCAATGGTGCCAGTGCACTCTCTGTAGTCACTGCACTGCGTCCCCAGTGGTGCCAGTGCACTCTCTGGACTCACTGCAGTGTATCCCCTGTGGTGCCATTGCACTCTCTGGACTCACTGCACTGCATCCCCAGTATTCCCAGAGCACTCTCTGGACTCACTGCACTGCATCCCCAGTGGTGCCAGTGCACTCTCTGGACTCACTGCAGTGCATCCCCAGTGGTGCCAGTGCACTCTCTGGACTCACTGCACTGCATCCAGAGTGGTGCCAGTGCACTCTCTGTACTCACTGTAGTGCATTCCCATTGGTGTCAGTGCACTCTCTGGACTCACTGCAGTGCATCCGCAGTGGTGCCAGTGCACTCTTTCGAGTCACTGCACTGCATCCCCATTAGTGCCAGTGCATTCTCTGGACACATTGCAGTCCATACCCAGTGGTGCCAGTGCACTCTCTGGACTCACTGCACTGCATCCCCAGTGGTGCCACTGCACTCTCTGGACTCACTGCACTGCATCCCCAGTGCTGACAGTGCACTCTCTGGACTCACTGCACTGCATCCCACTGGTGCCAGTGCACTCTCTGGACTCACTGCAGTGCATCCCCAGTGGTTCCAGTGCACTCTCTGGACTCACTGCACTGCATCCCCAGTGGTGCCAGTGCACTCTCCGGACTCACTGCACTGCATCCCTAATGGTGCCAGTGCACTCCCTGGACTCACTGCAGTGCATCCCCAGTGGTGCCAGTGCACTCTCTGCACTCACTGCACTGCATCCCCGGTGTTCCCAGAGCACTCTCTGGACTCACTGCAGTGCATCCCCAGTGGAGCCAGTGCACTCTCTGGACTCACAGCACTGCATCCCCAGTGGTGCCAGTGCACTCTCTGGACTCACTGCAGTGCATCCCCTTTTGTGCCAGTGCACTCTCTGGACTCACTGCACTGCATCCCCAGTGGTGCCAGTGCACTCTCTGGACTCACTGCACTGCATCCCCAGTGGTGCCAGTGCACTCTCTGGACTCACTGCAGTGCATCCCCAATGGTGCCAGTGCACTCTCTGGACTCACTGCACTGCATCCCCAGTGGTGACAGTGCACTTTCTGGACTCACTGCACTGCATCACCAGTGGTGGCAGTGTACTCTCTGGACTCACTGCACTGCATCCCCAGTGGAGATAGTGCACTCTCTGTAGTCACTGCGCTGCATCCCCAGTGGTGCCAGTGCACTCTCTGGACTCACTGCACTGCATCCCCAGTGGTGCCAGTGCACTGTCTGGACTCACTGCAGTGTATCGCCATTGGAGCCGGTGCACTCTCTGGACTCACTAAACTCCATCCCCAGTGGTGCCAGAGAACACTCTGGTTTCACTGCAGTGCATCCCCAGTGGTGCCAGTGCTCTCTGTGGACTCACTGCACTGCATCCCCAGTGGTGCCAGTGCACTCTCTGGAGTCACTGCACTGCATCCCCAGTGGTGCCAGTGCACTCTCTGGACCCACTGCAGTGCATCCCCACTGGTGCCAGTGCACTCTCTGGACTCAGTGCACTGCATCCCCAATGGTGCCAGTGCACTCTCTGTAGTCACTGCACTGCGTCCCCAGTGGTGCCAGTGCACTCTCTGGACTCACTGCAGTGTATCCCCTGTGGTGCCATTGCACTCTGTGGACTCACTGCACTGCATCCCCAGTGGTGCCAGTGCACTCTCTGGACTCACTGCAGTGCATCCCCTGTGGTGCCAGTGCACTCTGTGGACTCACTGCACTGCATCCCCAGTGGTGCCAGTGCACTCTCTGGACTCACTGCAGTGCAGCCCCTGAGGTGCCAGTGCACTCTCTGTACTCACTGCAGTGCATTCCCATTGGTGTCAGTGCACTCTCTGGACTCACTGCAGTAAATCTCCCGTGGTGCCAGTGCACTCTCAGGACTCACTGCACTGCATCCCCAGTGGTGCCAGTTCACTCTCTGGACTCACTGAACTGCATCCCCAGTGGTGCCAGTGCACTCTGTGGACTCACTGCACTGCATCCCCAGTGGTGACAGTGCACTCTCTGCACTCACTGCAGTGCAAACCCAGTGGTGCCAGTGTAGTCTCTGGACTCAAGGCACAGTAACCCCAGTGGTGCCAGTGCAATCTAAGGACTCACAGCAGTACAGCTAACGTTGGTGCCAGTGCACTCTCTGGACTCACTGCACTGCATCCCCAGTGGTGCCAGTGCACTCTCTGGACTCACTGCACTACATCCCCTTTGGTGCCAGTGCACTCTCTGGACTCACTGCAGTGCATCCCCAGTGGTGCCATTGCACTCTCAGGACTCACTGCACTGCATCCCCAGTGGTGCCAGTGCACTCTCTGGAGTCACTGAAGTGCATCCCCAGTGGAGCCAGTGCTCTCTGTGGACTCACTGCACTGCATCCCCAGTGGTGCCAATGCACTCTCTGGACTCACTGCACTGCATCCCCAGTGGAGCCAGAGCACTCTCTGGACTCACTGCAGTGCATCCCCAGTGGTGACAGTGCACTCTCTGTAGTCACTGCGCTGCATCCCCTGTGGTGCCAGTGCACTCTCTGGACTCACTGCAGTGTAACCCCTGCGGTGCCAGTGCACTCTGTGCTCTCAGTGCAATGCATCCCCAGTGGTGCCAGTGCACTCTCTGGACTCACCGCAGTGCACCCCCACTGGTGCCAGTGCACTCTCTGGACTCACTGCAGTGCAGCCCCTTAGGTGCCAGTGCACTCTCTGTACTCACTGCAGTGAATTCCCAGTGGTGCCAGTGCACTCTCTGGTCTCACTGCACTGCATCCCCAGTGGTGCCAGTGCACTCTCTGCACTCACTGCACTGCATCCCCGGTATTCCCAGAGCACTCTCTGGACTCACTGCAGTGCATCCCAAGTGGTGCCAGTGCACTCTCTGGACTCACTGCATTCCATCCCCAGTGGTGCCAGTGCACTCTCTGGACTCACTGCAGTGCATCCCCAGTGGTGCCAGGGTACTCTCTGCAGACAATGCAGTGCATCCCCAAAGGTGACAGTGCACTCTCTGGACTCACTGTACTGCTCGAGCCGCGGGAACCGCTCCAGCCGCGGTAGCCACTCCAGCTTCGGCAGCCGCTCCAGGCGCTCCAGCCGCGGCAGCCGCTCCATCCGCGGCATACGCGGCAGACGCTCCAGCCGCTCCAGCCGCGGCAGCCGCTCCAACCGCGGCAGGCGCTCCAGCCGCGGCAGCCGCTCCAGCCGCGGCAGCCGCTCCAGCCGCGGCAGACGCGGCAGCCGCGGCAGACGCGGCAGCCGCTCCACTCGGTAGCGGCTTTAGCGGCTGCCGCGGCTGGAGAGCCTGTCGCGGCTGCCGAGACTGGAGCGGCTGCCGCGGCTGGAGCGGCTGCGGCGGCTGGAGCGTCTAGAGCGTCTGCCGCGGCTGGAGGGGCTACCGCGGCTGGAGCGGCTGAGGCGGCTGGAGCGGATGACGCGGCTGGAGCAGTGCAGTGAGTCCAGAGAGTCAACTGGCACCACTGGGGATGCAGTACAGTGAGTCCAGAGAGTGCACTGGCACTACCGGGGATTCAGATACATTCTCACGGCAGTGAGATCCCCAGTGGTGCCAGTGCACTCTCTGTAGTCACTGTGCTGCATCCCCAGTGGTGACACTGCACACTCTGGACTCACTGCAGTGTATCCCCTGTGGTGCCAGTGCACTCTGTGGACTCACTGCACTGCATCCCATTGGTTCCAGTGCACTCTGTGGACTCAATGCAGTGCATCCCCAGTGGTGACAGTGCACTCTCTGGACTCACTGCAGTGCATCCCCAGTGGTGCCAGTGCACTCTCTGGACTCACTGCAGTGCATCCCCTGTGGTGCCAGTGCACTCTCTGGACTCACTGTACTGCATCCCCAGTGGTGCCAGCTGACTCGCTGGGCTCACTGCACTGCTCCAGCCGCGGCATCCGCTCCAGCCGCCTCAGCCGCTCCAGCCGCGGTAGCCCCTCCAGCCGCGACAGACGCTCTAGACGCTCCAGCAGCCGCAGCCGCTCCAGCCGCGGCAGCCGCTAAAGCCGCCACCGAGTGGAGCGGCTGCCACGGCTGGAGCGGCTGCCGCGGTTGGAGCGGCTGCCGCGGCTGGAGCTACTGGACCGCCTGCCGCGGCTGGAGCGCCTGCAGCGGATGGAGCGGCTGCCGCGGCTGGACCGGCTGCCGCGGCTGCCGCGGCTGGAGCGGCTGCCGAGGCTGGAGGGGCTACCGCGGCTGGAGCGGCTGCCGCGGCTCGAGCAGTACAGTGAGTCCAGAGAGTGCACTGTAACCTTTGGGGATGCACTGCATTGTCTGCAGAGAGTGCCCTGCAACCACTGGGGATGCACTGCAGTGAGTCCAGAGAGTGCACAGGCACCACTGGGGATGCAGTGCAGTGAGTCCAGAGAGTGCACTGGCACCACTTGGGATGCACTGCAGTGAGTCCAGAGAGTGCACTGGCACCACTGGGGATGCACTGCGGTGAGTAAAGAGAATGCACTGGCACCATTGGGGTTGCACTGCAGTGAGTCCAGAGAGTGCACTGGCACCACTGGGGATGCACTGCAGTGAGTCCAGAGAGTGCACTGGCACAACTGGGGATGCAGTGCAGTGAGTCCAGAGAGTGCACTGGCACCAGTGGGGATGCAATGCAGTGAGTCCAGAGAGTTCACTGGCACCACTGGGGATGCACTGCAGTGAGTCCAGAGAGTGCACTGGCACCACTGGGGATGCACTGCAGTGAGTCCAGATGTTAGCCTAGCAACCACATAATCACCAAGTGATTATATGAAGGTGCTTTATTCAGCGCTTTTAAGCCGGGGCAGGTGCCCAAATCTGGCTTCAAGTCCCGTTACTTCCCAGCCGTTATTTATACATACAATATTGCGTCAGGTATACATATTCTTTACAGGTTGCAACAGCAGCCTCGCTTTTCATTCTAATTAGCTCCCCTCCCCTTTGCACATGCGTGGCGCACTCTGGTGGTCGTCCAGGTGGTCGTCCAGATGAAGTAAGGAGTCTTCCTCTCCGCTAAACCTTTCACCTTTCTTACTCGACGCATGCTCCCTCCGTTTCTTGGTTCTGCTTCAACTCATTTCATCATTTCCAGGCCCTTATCCAAGGTCAGGTTGTACCTGTTCCCTCCCAAGGTTCCCCTTCAATGATTCTTTTGATTGTTCAATGTACTCCCTAAGTATCCAGTATACATAGATTAATTGATAATGTATGTACATTTGGCAATGCTTAATTATACTGTAGGTCCCATTACCTAAGAGACATTAGTAAAATATCCATTCGATTCTCCCCAACACTAACACAGAGACTGCACTGGCACCACTGGGGATGCACCCCGGCAAGTCCAGAGTGTGCACTGGCACCACTGGGGATGCACTGCAGTGAGTCCAGAGTGTGCACTGGCACCACTGGGGATGCAGTGCAGTGAGTCCAGAGAGTGCACTGGCACCACTGGGGATGCAGTGCAGTGAGTCCAGAGAGTGCACTGGCACCACTGGGGATGCAGTGCAGTGAGTCCAGAGAGTGCACTGGCACCACTGGGCATGTAGTGCAGTGAGTCCACAGAGGGCACTGGCACACAGGGGATGCAGTGTAGTGAGTCCAGAGAGTGCACTGTCACCAGTGGGGATGAAGTGCAGTGAGTCCAAGGAGTGCACTGGCACCACTGGGGATGCAGTGCAGTGAGTCCAGAGACTTCACAGGCACCACTGGGGATGCAGTGCAGTGAGTCCAGAGAGTGCCCTGGCACCACTGGGAATGCAGTGAGTCCAGACAGTGCACTGGCACCACTGGGGATGCACCCCGGCAAGATCAGAGAGTGCACTGGCACCTTGGGGATGCAGTTCAGTGAGTCCACAGAGTGCACTGGCACAACTGGGGATGCAGTGCAGTGAGTCCAGAGACTACACTGGCACCACTGGAAATGCACTGCAGTGAGTCCAGAGAGTGCACTGGCACCACTGGGGATGCAGTGCAGTGAGTCCAGAGAGTGCAGTGGCACCATTGGGGATGCAGTGCAGTGAGTCCAGAGAGTGCACTGGCACCACTGGTGATGCAGTGCAGTGAGTTAAGAGAGTACACTGGCGCCACTGTGGATGTACTGCAGTGAGTCCAGAGAGTGCACTGGCACCACTGGTGATGCAGTGCAATGAGTCCAGAGAGCCACTGGCACCACTGGGGATGCAGTGCATTTAGTCCAGAGAGTGAACTGGCACCACTGGGGATGCAGTGCACTGAGTCCAGAGAGGGCACTGTCAGCAATGGGGATGCAGTGCAGTGAGTCCAGAGAGTGCACTGGCACCACTGGGGATGCAGTGCAGTGAGACCAGAGACTTCACAGGCACCACTGGGGATGCAGTGCAGTGAGTCCAGAGAGTGCACTGGCACCACTGGGGATGCAGTGCAGTGAGACCAGAGACTTCACAGGCACCACTGAGGATGCAGTGCAGTGAGTCCAGAGAGTGCACTGGCACCACTGGGGATGTAGTGCACTGAGTCCACAGAGGGCACTGGCACCACTGGGGATGCAGTGTAGTGAGTCCAGAGAGTACAGTGGCACCACTGGGGATGCAGTGCAGTGAGTCCAAAGAGTGCACTGGCACCATTGGGGATGCACTGCAGTGAGACCAGAGACTTCACAGGCACCACTGAGGATGCAGTGCAGTGAGTCCAGAGAGTGCCCTGGCACCACTGGGAATGCAGTGAGTCCAGACAGTGCACTGGCACCACTGGGGATGCAGTGCAGTGAGTCCAGGGAGTGCACTGGCACCACTGGGGATGCACCCCGGCAAGTCCAGAGAGTGCACTGGTACCACTGGGGATGCAGTGCAGTGAGTCCAGAGAGTGCACTGGCACCACTGGGGATGCACTGCAGTGAGTGCAGAGAGTGCACTGTCACCACTGTGGATGCAGTGCAGTGAGTCCAGAGAGTGCACTGGCACCACTGGGGATGCAGTGCAGTGAGTCCAGAGAGTGCACTGGCACCACTGGGGATGCAGTGCAGTGAGTCCAGAGAGTGCACTGGCACCACTGGGGATGCACTGCAGTGAGTCCAGAGAGTGCACTGGCAGCACTGGGGATGCAGTGCAGTGAGTCCAGAGAGTGCAGAGGCACCACTGTTGATGCAGTGCTGCGACTCCAGAGAGTGCACTGGCACCACTGGGGATGCAGTGCAGTGAGTCCAGAGAGTGCACTGGCACCACTGGGGATGCACTGTAGTGAGTCCAGAGAGTGCACTGGCACCACTGGGGATGCACTGCAGTGAGTCCAGAGAGTGCACAGCACCACTGGGAATGCACTGCAGTGAGTCCAGAGAGTACACTGGTACCATTGGGATGCAGTGCAGTGAGTCCAGAGAGTGCACTGGCACCACTGGGGATGCACTGCAGTGAGTCCAGAGAGTGCACTGGCAGCACTGGGGATGCAGTGCACTGAGTCCAGAGAGTGCACTGGCACCACCGGGGATACACTGCAGTGAGTCCAGAGAGTGCACTGGCACCACTGGGGATGCAGTGCAGTGAGTGCAGAGAGTGCACTGGCACAAAAGGGAATGCACTGCAGTGAGCCCAGAGAGTGCACTGGCACCACTGGGGATGCAGTGCAGTGAGTCCAGAGAGTGCACTGGCACCACTGGGGATGCACTGCAGTGAGTGCAGAGAGTGCACTGGCACCACTGGGGATGCACTGCAGTGAGGGCAGAGAGTGCACTGGGACCACTGGGGATGCAGTGCAGTGAGTCCAGAGAGTGCACTGGCACCAGTGAGGATGCAGTGCAGTGAGTCCAGAGAGTGCACTGGCACCAACTGGAGCTGCACTGCTGTGAGTCCTGAGATTGCACTGGCACCACTGGGGATGCACTGCAGTGAGTCCAGAGACTTCACAGGCACCACTGGGGATGCAGTACAGTGAGTCCAGAGAGTGCACTGGCACCACTGGGGATTCAGTTCAGTGAGTCCAGAGAGTGAACTGGCACCACTGGGGGTGTAGTGCAGTGAGTCCAGAGAGTGCAGTGGCACCTCTGGGGATGCACCCCGGTGACTCCAGAGAGTGCACTGGCACCACTGGGGATGCAGTGCAGTGAGTCCAGAGAGTGCACTGTCACCACTGGGGATGCAGTGCAGTGAGTCCAGAGAGTGCACTGGCACCAATGGGGATGCAGTGCAGTGAGTCCAGAGAGCCACTGGCACCACTGGGGATGCAGTGCATTTAGTCCAAGGAGTGAACTGGCACCACTGGGGATGCAGTGCACTGAGTCCAGAGAGGGCACTGTCAGCAATGGGGATGCAGTGCAGTGAGTCCAGAGAGTGCACTGGCACCACTGGGGATGCAGTGCAGTGAGACCAGAGACTTCACAGGCACCACTGGGGATGCAGTGCAGTGAGTCCAGAGAGTGCACTAGCACCACTGGGGATGCACTGCAGTGAGTCCAGAGTGTGCACTGGCACCACTGGGGATGCAGTGCAGTGAGTCCAGAGAGTGCACTGGCACCACTGGGGATGCAGTGCAGTGAGTCCAGAGAGTGCACTGGCACCACTGGGGATGTAGTCCAGTGAGTCCACAGAGGGCACTGGCACCACAGGGGATGCAGTGTAGTGAGTCCAGAGAGTACAGTGGCACCACTGGGGATGCAGTGCAGTGAGTCCAAAGAGTGCACTGGCACCATTGGGGATGCACTGCAGTGAGTCCAGAGACTTCACAGGCACCACTGGTGATGCAGTGCAGTGAGTGCAGAGAGTGCACTGGCACCACTGGGGATGCACTGCAGTGAGTCCAGAGAGTGCACTGGCACCACTGGGTATGCACCCCGGCAAGTCCAGAGAGTGCACTGGCACCACTGGGGATGCTCTGCAGTGAGTGCAGAGAGTGCACTGGCACCACTGGGGATGCACTGCAGTGAGTCCAGAGAGTGCACTGGCACCACTGGGTATGCAGTGCAGTGAGTCCAGAGAGTGCACTGGCACCACTGGGGATGCAGTGCAGTGAGTCCAGAGAGTGCACTGGCACCACTGGGGATGCAGTACAGTGAGTCCAGAGAGTGCACTGGCACCACTGGGGATGCAGTGCAGTGAGTAAAGAGAGTACAGTTCCACCACTGGGGATGCAGTGCAGTGAGTCCAGAGAGTGCCCTGGCACCACTGGGAATGCAGTGAGTCCAGAGAGTGCACTGGCACCACTGGGGATGCACTGCAGTGAGTCCAGAGAGTGCACTGGCACCACTGGGGATGCACCCCGGCAAGTCCAGAGAGTGCACTGGCACCACTGGGGATGCACTGCAGTGAGTGCAGAGAGTGCACTGGCACCACTGGGGATGCACTGCAGTGAGTCCAGAGAGTGCACTGGCACCACTGGGTATGCAGTGCAGTGAGTCCAGAGAGTGCACTGGCACCACTGGGGATGCAGTGCACTTAGTCCAGAGAGTGCACTGGCACCACTGGGGATGCAGTGCAGTGAGTCCAGAGAGTGCACTGGCAGCACTGGGGATGCACTGCAGTGAGTCCAGAGAGTGCACTGGCACCACTGGGGATGCACTGCAGTGAGTCCAGAGAGTGCACTGGCACCACTGGGGATGTAGTGCACTGAGTCCACAGAGGGCACTGGCACCACTGGGGATGCAGTGTAGTGAGTCCAGAGAGTACAGTGGCACCACTGGGGATGCAGTGCAGTGAGTCCAAAGAGTGCACTGGCACCATTGGGGATGCACTGCAGTGAGACCAGAGACTTCACAGGCACCACTGAGGATGCAGTGCAGTGAGTCCAGAGAGTGCCCTGGCACCACTGGGAATGCAGTGAGTCCAGACAGTGCACTGGCACCACTGGGGATGCAGTGCAGTGAGTCCAGGGAGTGCACTGGCACCACTGGGGATGCACCCCGGCAAGTCCAGAGAGTGCACTGGTACCACTGGGGATGCAGTGCAGTGAGTCCAGAGAGTGCACTGGCACCACTGGGGATGCACTGCAGTGAGTGCAGAGAGTGCACTGTCACCACTGTGGATGCAGTGCAGTGAGTCCAGAGAGTGCACTGGCACCACTGGGGATGCAGTGCAGTGAGTCCAGAGAGTGCACTGGCACCACTGGGGATGCAGTGCAGTGAGTCCAGAGAGTGCACTGGCACCACTGGGGATGCACTGCAGTGAGTCCAGAGAGTGCACTGGCAGCACTGGGGATGCAGTGCAGTGAGTCCAGAGAGTGCAGAGGCACCACTGTTGATGCAGTGCTGCGACTCCAGAGAGTGCACTGGCACCACTGGGGATGCAGTGCAGTGAGTCCAGAGAGTGCACTGGCACCACTGGGGATGCACTGTAGTGAGTCCAGAGAGTGCACTGGCACCACTGGGGATGCACTGCAGTGAGTCCAGAGAGTGCACAGCACCACTGGGAATGCACTGCAGTGAGTCCAGAGAGTACACTGGTACCATTGGGATGCAGTGCAGTGAGTCCAGAGAGTGCACTGGCACCACTGGGGATGCACTGCAGTGAGTCCAGAGAGTGCACTGGCAGCACTGGGGATGCAGTGCACTGAGTCCAGAGAGTGCACTGGCACCACCGGGGATACACTGCAGTGAGTCCAGAGAGTGCACTGGCACCACTGGGGATGCAGTGCAGTGAGTGCAGAGAGTGCACTGGCACAAAAGGGAATGCACTGCAGTGAGCCCAGAGAGTGCACTGGCACCACTGGGGATGCAGTGCAGTGAGTCCAGAGAGTGCACTGGCACCACTGGGGATGCACTGCAGTGAGTGCAGAGAGTGCACTGGCACCACTGGGGATGCACTGCAGTGAGGGCAGAGAGTGCACTGGGACCACTGGGGATGCAGTGCAGTGAGTCCAGAGAGTGCACTGGCACCAGTGAGGATGCAGTGCAGTGAGTCCAGAGAGTGCACTGGCACCAACTGGAGCTGCACTGCTGTGAGTCCTGAGATTGCACTGGCACCACTGGGGATGCACTGCAGTGAGTCCAGAGACTTCACAGGCACCACTGGGGATGCAGTACAGTGAGTCCAGAGAGTGCACTGGCACCACTGGGGATTCAGTTCAGTGAGTCCAGAGAGTGAACTGGCACCACTGGGGGTGTAGTGCAGTGAGTCCAGAGAGTGCAGTGGCACCTCTGGGGATGCACCCCGGTGACTCCAGAGAGTGCACTGGCACCACTGGGGATGCAGTGCAGTGAGTCCAGAGAGTGCACTGTCACCACTGGGGATGCAGTGCAGTGAGTCCAGAGAGTGCACTGGCACCAATGGGGATGCAGTGCAGTGAGTCCAGAGAGCCACTGGCACCACTGGGGATGCAGTGCATTTAGTCCAAGGAGTGAACTGGCACCACTGGGGATGCAGTGCACTGAGTCCAGAGAGGGCACTGTCAGCAATGGGGATGCAGTGCAGTGAGTCCAGAGAGTGCACTGGCACCACTGGGGATGCAGTGCAGTGAGACCAGAGACTTCACAGGCACCACTGGGGATGCAGTGCAGTGAGTCCAGAGAGTGCACTAGCACCACTGGGGATGCACTGCAGTGAGTCCAGAGTGTGCACTGGCACCACTGGGGATGCAGTGCAGTGAGTCCAGAGAGTGCACTGGCACCACTGGGGATGCAGTGCAGTGAGTCCAGAGAGTGCACTGGCACCACTGGGGATGTAGTGCAGTGAGTCCACAGAGGGCACTGGCACCACAGGGGATGCAGTGTAGTGAGTCCAGAGAGTACAGTGGCACCACTGGGGATGCAGTGCAGTGAGTCCAAAGAGTGCACTGGCACCATTGGGGATGCACTGCAGTGAGTCCAGAGACTTCACAGGCACCACTGGTGATGCAGTGCAGTGAGTGCAGAGAGTGCACTGGCACCACTGGGGATGCACTGCAGTGAGTCCAGAGAGTGCACTGGCACCACTGGGTATGCACCCCGGCAAGTCCAGAGAGTGCACTGGCACCACTGGGGATGCTCTGCAGTGAGTGCAGAGAGTGCACTGGCACCACTGGGGATGCACTGCAGTGAGTCCAGAGAGTGCACTGGCACCACTGGGTATGCAGTGCAGTGAGTCCAGAGAGTGCACTGGCACCACTGGGGATGCAGTGCAGTGAGTCCAGAGAGTGCACTGGCACCACTGGGGATGCAGTACAGTGAGTCCAGAGAGTGCACTGGCACCACTGGGGATGCAGTGCAGTGAGTAAAGAGAGTACAGTTCCACCACTGGGGATGCAGTGCAGTGAGTCCAGAGAGTGCCCTGGCACCACTGGGAATGCAGTGAGTCCAGAGAGTGCACTGGCACCACTGGGGATGCACTGCAGTGAGTCCAGAGAGTGCACTGGCACCAATGGGGATGCACCCCGGCAAGTCCAGAGAGTGCACTGGCACCACTGGGGATGCACTGCAGTGAGTGCAGAGAGTGCACTGGCACCACTGGGGATGCACTGCAGTGAGTCCAGAGAGTGCACTGGCACCACTGGGTATGCAGTGCAGTGAGTCCAGAGAGTGCACTGGCACCACTGGGGATGCAGTGCACTTAGTCCAGAGAGTGCACTGGCACCACTGGGGATGCAGTGCAGTGAGTCCAGAGAGTGCACTGGCAGCACTGGGGATGCACTGCAGTGAGTCCAGAGAGTGCACTGGCACCACTGGGGATGCACTGCAGTGAGTCCAGAGAGTGCACTGGCACCACTGGGGATGTAGTGCACTGAGTCCACAGAGGGCACTGGCACCACTGGGGATGCAGTGTAGTGAGTCCAGAGAGTACAGTGGCACCACTGGGGATGCAGTGCAGTGAGTCCAAAGAGTGCACTGGCACCATTGGGGATGCACTGCAGTGAGTCCAGAGACTTCACAGGCACCACTGGGGATGCAGTGCAGTGAGTCCAGAGAGTGCCCTGGCACCACTGGGAATGCAGTGAGTCCAGACAGTGCACTGGCACCACTGGGGATGCACTGCAGTGAGTCCAGAGAGTGCACTGGCACCACTGGGGATGCACCCCGGCAAGTCCAGAGAGTGCACTGGCACCACTGGGGATGCACTGCAGTGAGTCCAGAGAGTGCACTGTCACCACTGGGGATGCACTGCAGTGAGTGCAGAGAGTACACTGTCACCACTGGGGATGCACTGCAGTGAGTCCAGAGAATGCACTGGCACCACTGGGGATGCAGTGCAGTGAGTCCAGAGAGTGCACTGGCACCACTGGGGATGCAGTGCAGTGAGTCCAGAGTGTGCACTGGCACCACTGGGGATGCAGTGCAGTGAGTAAAGAGAGTGCACTGGCACCACTGGTGATGCAGTGCAGTGAGTCCAGAGAGTGCACTGGCACCACTGGGGATGCAGTGCAGTGAGTCCAGAGAGTGCAGTGGCACCATTGGTGATGCAGTGCAGTGAGTCCAGAGAGTGCACTGGCACCACTGGTGATGCAGTGCAGTGAGTTAAGAGAGTACACTGGCGCCACTGTGGATGCACTACAGTGAGTCCAGAGACTGCACTGGCAGCACTGGTGATGCAGTGCAATGAGTCCAGAGAGCCACTGGCACCACTGGGGATGCAGTGCATTTAGTCCAGAGAGTGAACTGGCACCACTGGGGATGCAGTGCAGTGAGTCCAGAGAGGGCACTGTCAGCAATGGGGATGCAGTGCAGTGAGTCCAGAGAGTGCACTGGCACCACTGGGGATGCAGTGCAGTGAGACCAGAGAGTGCACTGGCACCACTGGGGATGCAGTGCAGTGAGTCCAGAGAGTGCACTGGCACCACTGGGGATGCAGTGCAGAGAGTGCACTGGCACAAAAGGGAATGCACTGCAGTGAGTCCAGAGAGTGCACTGGCACCACTGGGGATGCAGTGCAGTGAGTCCAGAGAGTGCACTGGCACCACTGGGATGCAGTGCAGTGAGTCCAGAGAGTGCAGTGGCACCACTGGGGATGCAGTCCACTGAGTCCAGAGAGTACACTAGCACCACTGGGGATGCACTGCAGTGAGTCCAGAGAGTGCACTGTCAGCACTGGGGATGCAGTGCAGTGAGTCCAGAGAGTGCACTGGCACCAACTGGAGCTGCACTGCTGTGAGTCCTGAGATTGCACTGGCACCACTTGGGATGCACTGCAGTGAGTCCAGAGACTTCACAGGCACCACTGGGGATGCAGTACAGTGAGTCCAGAGAGTGCACTGGCACCACTGGTGATTCAGTTCAGTGAGTCCAGAGAGTTAACTGGCACCACTGGGGATGCACCCCGGCAAGTCCAGAGAGTGCACTGTCACCACTGGGGATGCAGTGCAGTGAGTCCAGAGAGTGCACTGGCACCACTGGGGATGCAGTGCAGTGAGTCCAGAGAGTGCACTGGCACCACTGGGGATGCACTGCAGTGAGTCCAGAGAGTGCACTGGTACCACTGGAGATGCACCCCGGCAAGTCCAGTGAGTGCACTGGCACCACTGGGGAAGCAATGCAGTGAGTCCAGAGAGTGCACTGGCACCACTGGGTATGCACTGCAGTGAGTCCAGAGAGTGCACTGGCACCACTGGGGATGCAATGCAGTGAGTCCAGAGAGTGCACTGTCAGCACTGGGGATGCACTGCAGTGAGTCCAGGGAGTGCACTGGCACCACTGGGGATGCAGTGCAGTGACTCCAGAGAGTGCACTGGCACCACTGGGGATGCACTGCAGTGAGTCCAGATGTTAGCCTAGCAACCACATAATCACCAAGTGATTATATGAAGGTGCTTTATTCAGCGCTGGAAGCTGAAGCCAGATTTTGGCACCTGCCCCGGCTTAAAAGCGCTGAATAAAGCACCTTCATATAATCACTTGGTGATTATGTGGTTGCTAGGCTAACATCTGGACTCACTGCAGTGCATCCCCAGTGGTGCCAATGCACTCTCTGGACTCACTGCAGTGCATCCCCAGTGGTGCCAGTGCACTCCCTGGACTCACTGCAGTGCATCCCCAGTGGTGCCAGTGCAATCTCTGGACTCACTGCATTGCATCCCCACTGGTGCCAGTGCACTCTCTGGACTCACTGCACTGCATCCCCAGTGGTGCCAGTGCACTCTCTGGACTCACTGCACTGCATCCCAGTGGTGCCAGTGCACTCTCTGGAGTCACTGCACTGCATCCCCAGTGGTGCCAGTGCACTCTCTGGACTCACTGCAGTGCATCCCCAGTGGTGCCAGTGCACTCTCTGGACTCACGGCACTGCATCCCCAGTGGTGTCAGTGCACTCTCTGGACTCACTGCACTGCATCCCCAGTGGTGCCATTGCACTCTCTGGACTCAGTGCAGTGCATCCCCAGTGGTGCCAGTGCACTCTCTGGACCACTGCAGTGCATCCCCACTGGTGCCAGTGCACTCTCTGGACTCACTGCAGTGCATCCCCAGTGGTGCCAGTTCACTCTCTGGAGTCACTGCACTGCATCCCCAGAAGTGCCAGTGCACTCTCTGTAGTCACTGCACTGCATCCCCAGTGGTGCCAGTGCACTCTCTGGACTCACTGCACTGCATCCCCAGTGGAGCCAGTGTACTCTCTGGACTCACTGCAGTGCTCCCCAAGGTGCCAGTGCACTCTCTGGACTCACTGCACTGCATCCCCAGTGGTGCCACTGCACTCTCTGGACTCACTGCAGTGCATCCCCAGTGGTGCCAGTGCACTCTCTGGACTCATTGCACTGCATCCCCAGTGGTGCCAGTGCACTCTCTGGAATCACTGCAGTGCATCCCCTGTGGTGCCAGTGCACTCTTTGTACTCACTGCACTGCATCACCTGTGGTGCCAGTGCACTCTCTGGACTCACTGCACTGCATCCCCAGTGGTGCCAGTGCACTCTCTGAACTCACCGCACTGCATCCCCAGTGGTGTCAGTGCACTCTCTGGACTCACTGCAGTGCATCCGCAGTGGTGCCAGTGCACTCTCTGGACTCACTGCATTGCATCCCCTGTGGTGCCAGTGCACTCTCTGCACTCACTGCACTGCATCCACAGTGGTGCCAGGGCACTCTCTGGACTCACTGCACTGCATCCCCAGTGGTGCCTGTGCAGTCTCTGGACTCACTACAGTTCATCCCCAGTGGAGCCAGTGCACTCTCTGGACTCACTGCACTGCATCCCCAGTGGTGCCAGTGCACTCTCTGGACTCACTGCACTGCATCCCCAGTGGTGCCAGTGTAGTCTCTGGACTCACTGTAGTGCATCCCCAGTGGTGCCAGTGCACTCTCTGGAGTCACTGCAGTGTATCCCCAGTGGTGCCAGTGCACTCTCTGGACTCACTGAACTGCATCTCCAGTGGTGCCAGAGCACTCTCTGGACTCACTGCAGTGCATCGCCAGTGGTGCCAGTGCACTCTCTGGACTCACTGCACTGCATCACCAGTGGTGCCAGTGCACTCTCTGGACTCAGTGCACTGCATACCCAGTGGTGCCTGTGCACTCTCTGGACTCACTGCATTGCATCCCCAGTTGTTCCAGTGCACTCTCTGGACTCACTGCACTGCATCCCCAGTGGTGCCACTGCACTCTCTGGACTCACTGCACTGCATCACCATTGGTGCCAGGGCACTCTCCGGACTCACTGCAGTGCATCCGCAGTGGTGCCAGTGCACTCTTTCGAGTCACTGCAGTGCATCCCCAGTGGTGCCAGTGCACTCTCTGGACTCACTGCAGTGCATCCCCAGTGGTGCCAGTGCACTCTCTGGACTCACAGCACTACATCCCCAGTGGTGCCAGTGCACTCTCTGGAGTCACAGCACTGCATCAACAGTGGTGCCTCCACACTCTCTGGAGTCACTGCACTGCATTCCCAGTGGTGCCAGTGCACTCTCTGGACTCACTGCAGTGCATCCCCAGTGGTGCCAGTGCACTCTCTGGACTCACTGCAGTGCATCCCTAGTGGTGCCAGTGCACTCTCTGGACTCACTGCAGTGCATCCCCAGTGCTGCCAGTGCACTCTCTGGACTCACTGCACTGCATCCCCAGTGGTGCCAGTGCACTCTCCGGAATCACTGCAGTGCATCCCCAGTGGTGCCAGTGCACTCTCTGGACTCACTGCACTGCATCCCCAGTGGTGCCAGTGCACTCTCTGGACTCACTGCATTGCATCCCCAGTGGTGCCAGTGCACTCTCTGGACTCACTGCACTGCATCCCCAGTGGTGCCAGTGCACTCTCTGCCCTCACTGCAGTGCATCCCCAGTGGTGCCAGTGCACTCTCTGCACTCACTGCACTGCATCCCCAGTGGTGCCAGTGCACTCTCTGGACTCACTGCATTGCATCCCCAGTGGTGCCAGTGCACTCTCTGGACTCACTGCACTGCAACCCCAGTGGTGCCAGTGCACTCTCTGGACTCACTGCAGTGCACCCCCACTGGTGCCAGTGCACTCTCTGGACTCACTGCACTGCATCCCCAGTGGTGCCAGTGCACTCTCTGGACTCACTGCAGTGCATCCCCAAGGTGCCAGTGCACTCTCTGGATTCAACTGCACTGCATCCCCAGTGGTGCCAGTGCACTCTCTGGACTCACTGCAGTGCATCCCCAGTGGTGCCAGTGCACTCTCTGGACTCACTGCACTGCATCCCCAGTGGTGCCAGTGCACTCTCTGGACTCACTGCACCTCATCCCCAGTGATGCCAGTGCACTCTCTGGACTCACTGCACTGCATCCCCAGTGGTGCCAGTGCACTCTCTGGAGTCACTGCACTGCATTCCCAGTGGTGTCACTGCACTCTCTGGACTCACTGCACTGCATCACCATTGGTGCCAGGGCACTCTCTGGACTCACTGTAGTGCATCCGCAGTGGTGCCAGTGCACTCTTTCGAGTCACTGCAGTGCATCCCCAGTGGTGCCAGTGCACTCTCTGGACTCACTGCACTGCATCCCCAGTGGTGCCAGTGCACTCTCCGGACTCACTGCAGTGCATCCGCAGTGGTGCCAGTGCACTCTTTTGAGTCACTGCAGTGCATCCCCAGTGGTGCCAGTGCACTCTATGGACTCACTGCAGTGCATCCCCAGTGGTGCATGTGCACTCTCTGCACTCACTGCACTGCATCACCAGTGGTGCCAGTGCACTCTCTGGACTCACTACAGTGCATCCCCAGTGGTGCCAGTGCACTCTCTGGACTCACTGCACTGCATCCCCAGTGGTGCCAGTGCACTCTCTGGAGTCGCAGCACTGCATCAACAGTGGTGCCTCTGCACTCTCTGGACTCACTGCACTGCATCCCCAGTGCTGCCAGTGCACTCTCTGGACTCACTGCAATGCATCCCCAGTGGTGCCAGTGCACTCTCTGGACTCACTGCAGTGCATCCCCAGTGGTGCCAGTGCACTCTCTGGACTCACTGCACTGCATCCCCAGTGGTGCCAGTGCACTCTCTGGACTCACTGCACTGCATCCCCAGTGGTGCCAGTGCACTCTCTGGACTCACTGCACTGCATCCCCAGTGGTGCCACTGCACTCTCTGGACTCACTGCACTGCATCACCGTTGGTGCCAGGGCACTCTCCGGACTCACTGCAGTGCATCCGCAGTGGTGCCAGTGCACTCTTTCGAGTCACTGCAGTGCATCCCCAGTGGTGCCAGTGCACTCTCTGGACTCACTGCAGTGCATCCCCAGTGGTGGCAGTGCACTCTCTGCACTCACTGCACTGCATCCCCAGTGTTCCCAGAGCACTCTCTGGACTCACGGCAGTGCATCCCCAGTGGTGCCAGTGCATTCTCTGGACTCACTGCACTGCATCCCCAGTGGTGCCAGTGCACTCTCTGGACTCACTGCACTGCATCCCCAGTGGTGCCAGTGCACTCTCTGGACTCACTGCACTGCATCACCATTGGTGCCAGGGCACTCTCCGGACTCAATGCAGTGCATCCGCAGTGGTGCCAGTGCACTCTTTCGAGTCACTGCACTGCATCCCCATGAGTGCCAGTGCATTCTCTGGACTCATTGCAGTGCATCCCCAGTGGTGCCAGTGCACTCTCTGGACTCACTGCACTGCATCCCCAGTGGTGCCAGTGCACTCTCTGGACTCACTGCACTGCATCCCCAGTGCTGACAGTGCACTCTCTGGACTCACTGCACTGCATCCCCAGTGCTGACAGTGCACTCTCTGGACTCACTGCAGTGCATCCCCAGTGGTGCCAGTGCACTCTCTGGACTCACTGCACTGCATCCCCAGTGGTGCCAGTGCACTCTCCGGACTCACTGCACTGCATCCCCAGTGGTGCCAGTGCACTCTCTGGACTCACTGCAGTGCATCCCCAGTGGTGCCAGTGCACTCTCTGGACTCACTGCACTGCATCCCCAGTGGTGCCAGTGCACTCTCTGCACTCACTGCACTGCATCCCCGGTGTTCCCAGAGCACTCTCTGGACTCACCGAGGTGCATTCCCAGTGGTGCCAGTGCACTCTCTGGACTCACCGCACTGCATCCCCAGTGGTGCCAGTGCACTCTCTGGAATCACTGCACTGCATCCCCAGTGCTGCCATTGCACTCTCTGGACTCACTGCACTGCATCCCCAGTGGTGCCAGTGCACTCTTTCGAGTCACTGCACTGCATCCCCAGTGGTGCCAGTGCATTCTCTGGACTCACTGCAGTATATCCCCATTGGTGCCAGTGCAGTCTCTGGAGTCACTGCAGTGCATCCCCAGTGGTGCCAGTGCACTCTCTGGACTCACTGCAGTGCATCCCCAGTGGTGTCAGTGCACTCTCTGGACTCACTGCAGTGCATCCCCTTTTGTGCCAGTGCACTCTCTGGACTCACTGCACTGCATCCCCAGTGGTGCCAGTGCACTCTCTGGACTCACTGCATTGCATCCCCAGTGGTGCCAGTGCACTCTCTGGACTCACTGCAGTGCATCCCCAGTGGTGCCAGTGCACTCTCTGGACTCACTGCACTGCATCCCCAGTGCTGACAGTGCACTCTCTGGAGTCACTGCACTGAATCACCAGTGGTGGCAGTGTACTCTCTGGACTCACTGCACTGCATCCCCAGTGGAGACAGTGCACTCTCTGTAGTCACTGCGCTGCATCCCCAGTGGTTCCAGGGCACTCTCTCGACTCACTGCACTGCAAATCCAGTGGTGCCAGTGCACTCTCTGGACTCACTGCACTGCATCCCCAGTGGTGCCAGTGCACTCTCTGGACTCACTGCACTGCATCCCCAGTGGTTCCAGTGCACTCTCTGGATCACTGCACTGCATCACCATTGGTGCCAGGGCACTCTCCGGACTCACTGCACTGCAACTCCAGTGGAGCCAGTGCACTCTATGGACTAACTGCACTGCATACCCAGTGGTGCCAGTGCACTCTCTGGACTCACTGCACTGCATACCCAGTGGTGCCAGTGCACTCTCTGGACTCACTGCACTGCATCCCCAGTGGTACCAGTGCACTCTCTGGACTCACTGCTCTGCATCCCCAGTGGTTCCAGTGCACTCTCTGGATCACTGCACTGCATCACCATTGGTGCCAGGGAACTCTCCGGACTCACTGCAGTGCATCCCCAGTGGTGCCAGTGCACTCTTTCGAGTCACTGCACTGCATCCCCAGTGGTGCCAGTGCATTCTCTGGACTCACTGCAGTGCATCCCCATTGGTGCCAGTGCAGTCTCTGGAGTCACTGCACTGCATCCCCAGTGGTGGCAGTGCACTCTCTGAACTCACCGCATTGCATCCCCAGTGGTGCCAGTGCACTCTCTGGACTCACTGCACTGCATCCCCAGTGGTGCCAGTGCACTCTCTGGAGTCACTGCACTGCATCCTCAGTGGTGCCAGTGCACTCTCTGGACTCACTGCACTGCATCCCCAGTGGTGCCAGGGCACTCTCTGGACTCACTGCACTTCATCCCCTGTGGTCCCAGTGCACTCTCTGCCCTCACTGCAGTGCATCCCCAGTGGTGCCAGTGCACTCTCTGCACTCACTGCAGTGCATCCCCAGTGGTGCCAGTGCAATCTCTGGGCTCACCGGGGTACATCCCCAGTGGTGCCAGTGCACTCTCTGGACTCACTGCACTGCATCCCCAGTGGTGCCAGTGCACTCTCTGGACTCACTGCACTGCATCCCCAGTGGTGCCAGTGCACTCTCTGGACTCACTGCACTGCATCCCCAGTGGTGCCAGTGCACTCTCTGGACTCACTGCATTGCATCCGCAGTGGTGCCAGTGCACTCTCTGGACTCACTGCAGTGCATCCCCAGTAGTGCCAGTGCACTCTCGGGACTCACTGCGCTGCATCCCCAGTGGTGCCAGTGCATTCTCTGGAGTCACTGCACTGCATCCCCAGTGGTGCCAGTGCACTCTCTGCACTCACTGCACTGCATCCCCAGTGGTGCCAGTGCACTCTCCGGACTCACTGCAGTGCATCCGCAGTGTTGCCAGTGACCTCTTTCGAGTCACTGCAGTGCATCCCCAGTGGTGCCAGTGCACTCTCTGGACTCACTGCAGTGCATCCCCAGTGGTGCCAGTGCACTCTCTGGACTCACTGCACTGCATCCCCAGTGGTGCCAGTGCACTCTCTGGACTCACTGCACTGCATCCCCAGTGGTGCCAGTGCACTCTCCGGAATCACTGCACTGCATCCCCAGTGGTGTCAGTGCACTCTCTGGACTCACTGCAGTGCATCCCCAGTGGTGCCCGTGCACTCTCTGGACTCACTGCAGTGCATCCCCAGTGGTGCCAGTGCACTCTCTGGACTCACTGCAGTTCATCATCCAGTGGAGCCAGTGCACTCTCTGGACTCACTGCACTGCATCCCCAGTGGTGCCAGTGCACTCTCTGGACTCACTGCACTCCATCTCCACTGGTGCCAGTCCACTCTCTGGACTCACTGCACTGCATCCCCAGTGGTGCCAGTGGACTCTCTGCATTCATGCACTGCATCCCCAGTGGTGCTTGTGCACTCTTTGGACTCACTGCACTGCATGAACAGTGGTGCCAGTGCACTCTCTGGACTCACTGCACTGCATCCCCAGTGGTGCCAGTGTAGTCTCTGGACTAACTGTAGTGCATCCCCAGTGGTGCCAGTGCAATCTCAGGACTCACTGCAGTGCAGCTCCAGTTGGTGCCAGTGCAGTCTCTGGACTCACTGCACTGCATCCCCAGAGGTGCCAGTGCACTCTCTGGACTCACTGCAGTGCATCCCCAGTGGTGCCAGTGCACTCTCTGGAGTCACTGCAGTGTATCCCCAGTGGTGCCAGTGCACTCTCTGGACTCACTGCACTGCATCCCCAGTGGTGCCAGAGCACTCTCTGGACTCACTGCAGTGCATCCCCAGTGCTGGCAGTGCACTCTCTGGACTCACTGCACTGCATCGCCAGTGGTGCCAGTGCACTCTCTGGACTCACTGCACTGCATCACCAGTGGTGCCAGTGCACTCTCTGGACTCACTGCACTGCATCCCCAGTGGTGCCAGTGCACTCTCTGGACTCACTGCATTGCATCCCCAGTGGTGCCAGTGCACTCTCTGGACTCACTGCACTGCATCCCCAGTGGTGCCACTGCACTCTCTGGACTCACTGCACTGCATCACCATTGGTGCCAGGGCACTCTCCGGACTCACTGCAGTGCATCCGCAGTGGTGCCAGTGCACTCTTTCGAGTCACTGCAGTGCATCCCCAGTGGTGCCAGTGCACTCTCTGGACTCACTGCAGTGCATCCCCAGTGGTGCCAGTGCACTCTCTGGACTCACTGCAGTGCATCCCCAGTGGTGCCAGTGCACTCTCTGGACTCACAGCACTGCATCCCCAGTGGTGCCAGTGCACTCTCTGGAGTCACAGCACTGCATCAACAGTGGTGCCTCTGCACTCTCTGGAGTCACTGCACTGCATCCCCAGTGGTGCCAGTGCACTCTCTGGACTCAGTGCACTGCATCCCCAGTGGTGCCAGTGCACTCTCTGGACTCACTGCAGTGCATCCCCAGTGGTGCCAGTGCACTCTCTGGACTCACTGCAGTGCATCCCAAGTGGTGCCAGTGCACTCTCTGGACTCACTGCACTGCATCCCCAGTGGTGCCAGTGCACTCTCCGGAATCACTGCAGTGCATCCCCAGTGGTGCCAGTGCACTCTCTGGACTCACTGCACTGCATCCACAGTGGTGCCAGTGAACTCTCTGGACTCACTGCAGTGCATCCCCAGTGGTGCCAGTGCAATCTCTGCCCTCACTGCAGTGCATCCCCAGTGGTGCCAGTGCACTCTCTGCACTCACTGCAGTGCATCCCCAGTGGTGCCAGTGCAATCTCTGGGCTCACCGGGGTGCATCCCCAGTGGTGCCAGTGCACTCTCTGGACTCACTGCACTGCATCCCCAGTGGTGCCAGTGCACTCTCTGGACTCACTGCATTGCATCCCCAGTGGTGCCAGTGCACTCTCTGGACTCACTGCACTGCATCCCCAGTGGTGCCACTGCACTCTCTGGACTCACTGCACTGCAACCCCAGTGGTGCCAGTGCACTCTCTGGACGCACTGCAGTGCACCCCCACTGGTGCCAGTGCACTCTCTGGACTCACTGCACTGCATCAACAGTGGTGACAGTGCACTCTCTGCACTCACTGCACTGCATCCCCAAGGTGCCAGTGCACTCTCTGGACTCAACTGCACTGCATCCCCAGTGCTGCCAGTGCACTCTCTGGACTCACTGCAGTGCATCCCCAGTGGTGCCAGTGCACTCTCTGGACTCACTGCACTGCATCCCCAGTGGTGCCAGTGCACTCTCAGGACTCACTGCACTTCATCCCCAGTGGTGCCAGTGCACTCTCTGGACTCACTGCACTGCATCACCATTGGTGCCAGGGCACTCTCCGGACTCACTGCAGTGCATTTGCAGTGGTGCCAGTGCACTCTTTCGAGTCACTGCAGTGCATCCCCACTGGTGCCAGTGCACTCTCTGGACTCACTGCACTGCATCCCCAGAGTTGCCAGTGCACTCTCTGGACTCACTGAAGTGCATCCCCAGTGGTGCCAGTGCCCTCTCTGGACTCACTGCACTGCATCCCCAGTGGTGCCAGTGCACTCTCTGGACTCACTGCATTGCATCCCCAGTGGTGCCAGTGCACTCTCTGGACTCACTGCACTGCATCCCCAGTGGTGCCACTGCACTCTCTGGACTCACTGCACTGCATCACCATTGGTGCCAGTGCACTCTCCGGACTCACTGCAGTGCATCCGCAGTGGTGCCAGTGCACTCTTTTGAGTCACTGCAGTGCATCCCCAGTGGTGCCAGTGCACTCTCTGCACTCACTGCACTGCATCACCAGTGGTGCCAGTGCACTCTCTGGACTCACTACAGTGCATCCCCAGTGGTGCCAGTGCACTCTCTGGACTCACTGCACTGCATCCCCAGTGGTGCCAGTGCACTCTCTGGAGTCACTGTACTGCATCCCCAGTGGTGCCTCTGCACTCTCTGGACTCACTGCACTGCATCGCCAGTGGTGCCAGTGCACTCTCTGGACTCACTGCACTGCATCCCCAGTGGTGCCAGTGCACTCTCTGGAGTCCCTGCACTGCATCCCCAGAAGTGCCAGTGCACTCTCTGGAGTCACTGCACTGCATCCCCAGTGGTGCCAGTGTACTCTCTGGACTCACTGCACTGCATCCCCAAGGTGCCAGTGCACTCTCTGGACTCACTGCACTGCATCACCCGTGGTGCCAGTGCACTCTCTGGACTCACTACAGTGCATCCCCAGTGGTGCCAGTGCACTCTCTGGACTCACTGCACTGCATCCCCAAGGTGCCAGTGCACTCTCTGGACTCACTGCACTGCATCACCAGTGGTGCCAGTGCACTCTCTGGACTCACTACAGTGCATCCCCAGTGGTGCCAGTGCACTCTCTGGACTCACTGCACTGCATCCCCAGTGGTGCCAGTGCAATCTCTGGACTCACTGTACTGCATCCCCAGTGGTGCCTCTGCACTCTCTGGACTCACTGCACTGCATCGCCAGTGGTGCCAGTGCACTCTCTGGACTCACTGCACTGCATCCCCAGTGGTGCCACTGCACTCTTTGGACTCACTGCAGTGCATGAACAGTGGTGCCAGTGCACTCTCTTTACTCAGTGCAGTGCATCCCCAGTGGTGCCAGTGCACTCTCTGGACCCCCTGCAGTGCATCCCCAGTGGTGCCAGTGCACTCTCTGGACTCACTGCACTGCATCCCCAGTGGTGCCAGTGCACTCTCTGGAGTCACTGCACTGCATCCCCAGAAGTGCCAGTGCACTCTCTGGAGTCACTGCACTGCATCCCCAGTGGTGCCAGTGCACTCTCTGGACTCACTGCACTGCATCCCCAGTGGTGCCAGTGTACTCTCTGGACTCACTGCACTGCATCCCCAAGGTGCCAGTGCACTCTCTGGACTCACTGCACTGCATCCCCAGTGGTGCCAGTGCACTCTCTGGACTCACTGCAGTGCATCCCCAGTGGTGCCAGTGCACTCTCTGGACTCACTGCACTGCATCCCCAGTGGTGCCAGTGCACTCTCTGGAATCACTGCAGTGCATCCCCTGTGGTGCCAGTGCACTCTTTGTACTCACTGCACTGCATCCCCAGTGGTGCCAGTGCACTCTCTGGACTCACTGCACTGCATCCCCATTGGTGCCAGTGCATTCTCTGAACTCACCGCACTGCATCCCCAGTGGTGTCAGTGCACTCTCTGGATTCACTGCACTGCATCCCCAGTGGTGCCAGTGCACTCTCTGGACTCACCGTATTGCATCCCCAGTGGTGCCAGTGCACTCTCTGGACTCACTGCACTGCATCCCCAGTTGTGCCAGTGCACTCTCTGGAATCACTGCACTGCATCCTCAGTGGTGCCAGTGCACTCTCTGCACTCACTGCACTGCATCCCCAGTGGTGCCAGGGCACTCTCTGGACTCACTGCACTGCATCCCCTGTGGTCCCAGTGCACTCTCTGCCCTCACTGCAGTGCATCCCCAGTGGTGCCACTGCACTCTCTGCACTCACTGCAGTGCATCCCCAGTGGTGCCAGTGCACTCTCTGGACTCACTGCAGTGCATCCCCAGTGGTGACAGTGCACTCTCTGGACTCACTGCACTGCATCCCCAGTGGTGCCAGTGCACTCTCTGGACTCACTGCACTGCATCCGCAGTGGTGCCAGTGCACTCTCTGCACTCACTGCACTGCATCCCCAGTGGTGCCAGTGCACTCTCCGGACTCACTGCAGTGCATCCGCAGTGGTGCCAGTGCACTCTTTCGAGTCACTGCAGTGCATCCCCAGTGGTGGCAGTGTACTCTCTGCACTCATGCACTGCATCCCCAGTGGTGCTAGTGCACTCTTTGGACTCACTGCACTGCATGAACAGTGGTGCCAGTGCACTCTCTGGACTCACTGCACTGCATCCCCAGTGGTGCCAGTGTAGTCTCTGGACTCACTGTAGTGCATCCCCAGTGGTGCCAGTGCAATCTCAGGACTCACTGCAGTGCAGCTCCAGTTGGTGCCAGTGCAGTCTCTGGACTCACTGCACTGCATCCCCAGTGGTGCCAGTGCACTCTCTGGACTCACTGCACTGCATCCCCAGTGGTGCCAGTGCCCTCTGTGGACTCAGTGCACTACATCCCCAGTGGTGCCAGTGCACTCTCTGGACTCACTGAACTGCATCCCCAGTGGTGCCAGAGCACTCTCTGGACTCACTGCACTGCATCCCCAGTGCTGCCAGTGCACTCTCTGGACTCACTGCACTGCATCGCCAGTGGTGCCAGTGCACTCTCTGGACTCACTGCACGCCATCTCCACTGGTGCCAGTCCACTCTCTGGACTCACTGCACTGCATCCCCAGTGGTGCCAGTGGACTCTCTGCACTCATGCACTGCATCCCCAGTGGTGCTAGTGCACTCTTTGGACTCACTGCACTGCATGAACAGTGGTGCCAGTGCACTCTCTGGACTCACAGCACTGCATCCCCAGTGGTGCCAGTGCACTCTCTGGAGTCACAGCACTGCATCAACAGTGGTGACTCTGCACTCTCTGGAGTCACTGCACTGCATCCCCAGTGGTGCCAGTGCACTCTCTGGACTCAGTGCACTGCATCCCCAGTGGTGCCAGTGCACTCTCTGGACTCACTGCAGTGCATCCCCAGTGGTGCCAGTGCACTCTCTGGACTCACTGCACTGCATCCCCAGTGGTGCCAGTGCACTCTCCGGAATCACTGCAGTGCATCCCCAGTGGTGCCAGTGCACTCTCTGGACTCACTGCTCTGCATCCACAGTGGTGCCAGTGCACTCTCTGGACTCACTGCATTGCATTCCCAGTGGTGCCAGTGCACTCTCTGGACTCACTGCAGTGCATCCCCAGTGGTGCCAGTGCACTCTCTGCCCTCACTGCAGTGCATCCCCAGTGGTGCCAGTGCACTCTCTGCACGCACTGCAGTGCATCCCCAGTGGTGCCAGTGCAATCTCTGGGCTCACCGCGGTGCATCCCCAGTAGTGCCAGTGCACTCTCTGGACTCACTGCACTGCATACCCAGTGGTGCCAGTGCACTCTCTGGACTCACTGCACTGCATCCCCAGTGGTGCCAGGGCACTCTCTGCACTCACTGCACTGCATTCCCAGTGGTGCCAGTGCACTCTCTGGACTCACTACACTGCAACCCCAGTGGTGCCAGTGCACTCTCTGGACTCACTGCAGTGCACCCCCACTGGTGCCAGTGCACTCTCTGGACTCACTGCACTGCATCCCCAGTGGTGCCAGTGCACTCTCTGCACTCACTGCACTGCATCCCCAGTGGTGTCACTGCACTCTCTGGACTCACTGCACTGCATCACCATTGGTGCCAGGGCACTCTCCGGACTCACTGCAGTGCATTTGCAGTGGTGCCAGTGCACTCTTTCGAGTCACTGCAGTGCATCCCCAGTGGTGCCAGTGCACTCTCTGGACTCACTGCACTGCATCCCCAGTGGTGCCAGTGCACTCTCTGGAATCACTGCAGTGCATCCCCAGTGGTGCCAGTGCACTCTCTGGACTCACTGCACTGCATCCCCAGTGGTGCCAGTGCACTCTCTGGACTCACTGCATTGCATCCCCAGTGGTGCCAGTGCACTCTCTGGACTCACTGCACTGCATCCCCAGTGGTGCCACTGCACTCTCTGGACTCACTGCACTGCATCACCATTGGTGCCAGTGCACTCTCCGGACTCACTGCAGTGCATCCCCAGTGGTGCCAGTGCACTCTTTTGAGTCACTGCAGTGCATCCCCAGTGGTGCCAGTGCACTCTCTGGACTCACTGCAGTGCATCCCCAGTGGTGCCAGTGCACTCTCTGCACTCACTGCACTGCATCACCAGTGGTCCCAGTGCACTCTCTGGACTCAGTACAGTGCATCCCCAGTGGTGCCAGTGCCCTCTCTGGACTCACTACAGTGCATCCCCAGTGGTGCCAGTGCACTCTCTGGACTCACTGCACTGCATCCCCAGTGGTGCCAGTGCACTCTCTGGACTCACTGTACTGCATCCCCAGTGGTGCCTCTGCACTCTCTGGACTCACTGCACTGCATCGCCAGTGGTGCCCGTGCACTCTCTGGACTCACTGCACTGCATCCCCAGTGGTGCCAGTGCACTCTCTTTCCTCAGTGCAGTGCATCCCCAGTGGTGCCAGTGCACTCTCTGGACCCACTGCAGTGCATCCCCAGTGGTGCCAGTGCACTCTCTGGACTCACTGCACTGCATCCCCAGTGGTGCCTCTGCACTCTCTGGACTCACTGCACTGCATCCCCAGAAGTGCCAGTGCACTCTCTGGAGTCACTGAACTGCATCCCCAGTGGTGCCAGTGCACTCTCTGGACTCACTGCACTGCATCCCCAGTGCTGCCAGTGTACTCTCTGGACTCACTGCACTGCATCCCCAAGGTGCCAGTGCACTCTCTGGACTCACTGCACTGCATCCCCAGTGGTGCCAGTGCACTCTCTGGACTCACTGCAGTGCATCCCCAGTGGTGCCAGTGCACTCTCTGGACTCACTGCACTGCATCCACAGTGGTGCCAGTGCACTCTCTGGAATCACTGCAGTGCATCCCCTGTGGTGCCAGTGCACTCTTTGTACTCACTGCACTGCATCCCCAGTGGTGCCAGTGCACTCTCTGGACTCACTGCACTGCATCCCCAGTGGTGCCAGTGCACTCTCTGGAGTCACTGCACTGCATCCTCAGTGGTGCCAGTGCACTCTCTGGACTCACTGCACTGCATCCCCAGTGGTGCCAGGGCACTCTCTGGACTCACTGCACTGCATCCCCAGTGGTGCCAGTGCACTCTCCGGACTCACTGCAGTGCATCCGCAGTGGTGCCAGTGCACTCTTTCGAGTCACTGCAGTGCATCCCCAGTGGTGCCAGTGCACTCTCTGGACTCACTGCAGTGCATCCCCAGTGCTGCCAGTGCACTCTCTGGACTCACTGCAGTGCATCCCCAGTGGTGCCAGTGCACTCTCTGGACTCACTGCACTGCATCCCCAGTGGTGCCAGTGCACTCTTTTGAGTCACTGCACTGCATCCCCAGTGGTGTCAGTGCACTCTCTGGACTCGCTGCAGTGCATCCCCAGTGGTGCCCGTGCACTCTCTGGACTCACTGCAGTGCATCCCCAGTGGTGCCAGTGCACTCTCTGGACTCACTGCATTGCATCCCCAGTGGTGCCAGTGCACTCTCTGCACTCTCTGCACTGCATTCCCAGTGGTGCCAGTGCACTCTCTGGAGTCACTGCACTGCATCCCCAGTGGTGCCTGTGCAGTCTCTGGACTCACTACAGTTCATCCCCAGTGGAGCCAGTGCACTCTCTGGACTCACTGCACTGCATCCCCAGTGGTGCCAGTGCACTCTCTGGACTCACTGCACTCCATCCCCACTGGAGCCAGTCCACTCTCTGGACTCACTGCACTGCATCCCCAGTGGTGCCAGTGGACTCTCTGGACTCACTGCACTGCATCCCCAGTGGTGCCAGTGTAGTCTCTGGACTCACTGTAGTGCATCCCCAGTGGTGCCAGTGCAATCTCAGGACTCACTGCAGTGCAGCTCCAGTTGGTGCCAGTGCAGTCTCTGGACTCACTGCACTGCATCCCCAGTGGTGCCAGTGCACTCTCTGGACTCACTGCAGTGCATCCCCAGTGGTGCCAGTGCACTCTCTGGAGTCACTGCAGTGTATCCCCAGTGGTGCCAGTGCACTCTCTGGACTCACTGAACTGCATCCCCAGTGGTGCCAGAGCACTCTCTGGACTCACTGCAGTGCATCCCCAGTGGTGCCAGTGCACTCTCTGGACTCACTGCACTGCATCGCCAGTGGTGCCAGTGCACTCTCTGGACTCACTGCACTGCATCACCAGTGGTGCCAGTGCACTCTCTGGACTCAGTGCACTGCATCCCCAGTGGTGCCAGTGCACTCTCTGGACTCACTGCATTGCATCCCCAGTGGTGCCAGTGCACTCTCTGGACTCACTGCACTGCATCCCCAGTGGTGCCAGTGCACTCTCTGGACTACTGCACTGCATCACCATTGGTGCCAGGGCACTCTCCGGACTCACTGCAGTGCATCCGCAGTGGTGCCAGTGCAGTCTTTCGAGTCACTGCAGTGCATCCCCAGTGGTGCCAGTGCAGTCTCTGGACTCACTGCACTGCATCCCCAGTGGTGCCAGTGCACTCTCTGGACTCACTGCAGTGCATCCCCAGTGGTGCCAGTGCACTGTCTGGACTCACTGCACTGCATCCCCAGTGGTGCCAGTGCACTCTCTGGAGTCACAGCACTGCATCAACAGTGGTGCCAGTGCACTCTCTGGACTCACTGCAGTGCATCCTCACTGGTGCCAGTGCACTCTCTGGACTCACTGCAGTGCATCCCCAGTGGTGCCAGTGCACTCTCTGGACTCACTGCAGTGCATCCCCAGTGGTGCCAGTGCACTCTCTGGACTCACTGCAGTGCATCCCCAGTGGTGCCAGTGCACTCTCTGGACTCACTGCACTGCATCCCCAGTGGTGCCAGTGCACTCTCTGGACTCACTGCACTGCATCCCCAGTGGTGCCAGTGCACTCTCTGGACTCACTGCATTGCATCCCCAGTGGTGCCAGTGCACTCTCTGGACTCACTGCACTGCATCCCCAGTGGTGCCACTGCGCTCTCTGGACTCACTGTACTGCATCACCGTTGGTGCCAGGGCACTCTCCGGACTCACTGCAGTGCATCCGCAGTGGTTCCAGTGCACTCTTTCTAGTCACTGCAGTGCATCCCCAGTGGTGCCAGTGCACTCTCTGGACTCACTGCACTGCATCCCCAGTGGTGCCAGTGCACTCTCTGCACTCACTGCACTGCATCCCCAGTGTTCCCAGAGCACTCTCTGGACTCACTGCAGTGCATCCCCAGTGGTGCCAGTGCACTCTCTGGACTCACTGCAGTGCATCCCCAGTGGTGCCAGTGCACTCTCTGGACTCACTGCACTGCATCCCCAGTGGTGCCACTGCACTCTCTGGACTCACTGCACTGCATCACCATTGGTGCCAGGGCACTCTCCGGACTCACTGCAGTGCATCCGCTGTGGTGCCAGTGCACTCTTTCGAGTCACTGCACTGCATCCCCATTAGTGCCAGTGCATTCTCTGGACTCATTGCAGTGCATCCCCAGTGGTGCCAGTGCACTCTCTGGACTCACTGCACTGCATCCCCAGTGGTGCCAGTGCACTCTCTGGACTCACTGCACTGCATCCCCAGTGCTGACAGTGCACTCTCTGGACTCACTGCACTGCATCCCCAGTGCTGACAGTGCACTCTCTGGACTCACTGCAGTGCATCCCCAGTGGTGCCAGTGCACTCTCTGGACTCACTGCACTGCATCCCCAGTGGTGCCAGTGCACTCTCCGGACTCACTGCAGTGCATCCCCAGTGGTGCCAGTGCACTCTCTGGACTCACTGCACTGCATCCCCAGTGGTGCCAGTGCACTCTCTGGACTCACTGCAGTGCATCCCCAGTGGTGCCAGTGCACTCTCTGCACTCACTGCACTGCATCCCCAGTGGTGCCAGTGCACTCTCTGGACTCACTGCAGTGCATCCCCAGTGGTGCCAGTGCACTCTCTGGACTCACTGCACTGCATCCCCAGTGGTGCCAGTGCACTCTCTGGACTCACCGCACTGCATCCCCAGTGGTGCCAGTGCACTCTCTGGACTCACTGCAGTGCAGCCCCTGAGGTGCCAGTGTACTCTCTGGACTCACTGCACTGCATCCCCAGTGGTGACAGTGCACTCTCTGGACTCACTGCAGTGCATCCCCTGTGGTGCCATTGCACTCTCTGGACTCACTGCACTGCATCCCCAGTGGTGCCAGTGCACTCTCTGGACTCACTGCAGTGCATCCCCAGTGGTGCCTGTGCACTCTCTTGAGTCACTGCACTGCATCCCCAGTGGAGCCAGTGCACTCTGTGAACTAACTGCACTGCATTCCCAGTGGTGCCTGTGCACTCTCTTGAGTCACTGCACTGCATCCCCTGTGGTGCCATTGCACTCTCTGGACTCACTGCACTGCATCCCCAGTGGTGCCTGTGCACTCTCTTGAGTCACTGCACTGCATCCCCAGTGGTTCCAGTGCACTCTCTGGATCAATGCACTGCATCACCATTGGTGCCAGGGCACTCTCCGGACTCACTGCAGTGCATCCCCAGTGGTGGCAGTGCACTCTTTCGAGTCACTGCACTGCATCCACAGTGGTGCCAGTGCATTCTCTGGACTCACTGAAGTGCATCCCCATTGGTGCCAGTGCAGTCTCTGGAGTCACTGCAGTGAATCCCCAGTGGTGCCAGTGCACTCTCTGGACTCACTGCAGTGCATCCCCAGTGGTGCCAGTGCACTCTCTGGACTCACTGCAGTGCATCCCCAGTGGTGCCAGTGCAATCTCTGGGCTCACCGGGGTGCATCCCCAGTGGTGCCAGTGCACTCTCTGGACTCACTGCACTGCATCCCCAGTGGTGCCAGTGCACTCTCTGGACTCACTGCACTGCATCCCCAGTGGTGCCAGGGCACTCTCTGCACTCACTGCACTGCATCCCCAGTGGTGCCAGTGCACTCTCTGGACTCACTGCACTGCAACCCCAGTGGTGCCAGTGCACTCTCTGGACTCACTGCAGTGCACCCCCACTGGTGCCAGTGCACTCTCTGGACTCACTGCACTGCATCCCCAGTGGTGCCTGTGCACGCTCTGGACTCACTGCACTGCATCCCCAAGGTGCCAGTGCACTCTCTGGACTCAACTGCACTGCATCCCCAGTGCTGCCAGTGCACTCTCTGGACTCACTGCAGTGCATCCCCAGTGGTGCCAGTGCACTCTCTGGACTCACTGCACTGCATCCCCAGTGGTGCCAGTGCACTCTCTGGACTCACTGCACTTCATCCCCAGTGGTGCCAGTGCACTCTCTGGACTCACTGCATTGCATCCCCAGTGGTGCCAGTGCACTCTCTGGACTCACTGCACTGCATCCCCAGTGGTGTCACTGCACTCTCTGGACTCACTGCACTGCATAACAAGTGGCGCCAGTGCACTCTCCGGACTCACTGCAGTGCATCCGCAGTGGTGCCAGTGCACTCTCTGGACTCACTGCACTGCATCCCCAGTGGTGCCAGTGCACTCTCTGCACTCACTGCACTGCATCCCCAGTGGTGCCAGTGCACTCTCTGCACTCACTGCACTGCATCACCAGTGGTGCCAGTGCACTCTCTGGACTCACTACAGTGCATCACCAGTGGTGCCAGTGCACTCTCTGGACTCACTGCACTGCATCCCCAGTGGTGCCAGTGCACTCTCTGGAGTCGCAGCACTGCATCAACAGTGGTGCCTCTGCACTCTCTGGAGTCACTGCACTGCATCCCCAGTGCTGCCAGTGCACTCTCTGGACTCACTGCAGTGCATCCCCAGTGGTGCCAGTGCACTCTCTGGACTCACTGCAGTGCATCCCCAGTGGTGCCAGTGCACTCTCTGGACTCACTGCACTGCATCCCAGTGGTGCCAGTGCACTCTCTGGACTCACTGCACTGCATCACCATTGGTGCCAGTGCACTCTCCGGACTCACTGCAGTGCATCCGCAGTGGTGCCAGTGCACTCTTTTGAGTCACTGCAGTGCATCCCCAGTGGTGCCAGTGCACTCTCTGGACTCACTGCAGTGCATCCCCAGTGGTGCCAGTGCACTCTCTGGAGTCACTGCACTGCATCCCCAGTGGTGCCACTGCACTCTCTGGACTCACTGCACTGCATCCCCAGTGGTGCCAGTGCACTCTCTGGACTCACTGCACTGCATCCCCAGTGGTGCCAGTGCACTCTCTGGAGTCGAAGCACTGCATCAACAGTGGTGCCTCTGCACTCTCTGGAGTCACTGCACTGCATCCCCAGTGCTGCCAGTGCACTCTCTGGACTCACTGCAGTGCATCCCCAGTGGTGCCAGTGCACTCTCTGGACTCACTGCACTGCATCCCCAGTGGTCCCAGTGCACTCTCTGGACTCACTGCACTTCATCCCCAGTGGTGCCAGTGCACTCTCTGGACTCACTGCATTGCATCCCCAGTGGTGCCAGTGCACTCTCTGGACTCACTGCACTGCATCCCCAGTGGTGCCACTGCACTCTCTGGACTCACTGTACTGCATAACCGTTGGTGCCAGGGCATTCTCCGGACTCACTGCAGTGCATCCGCAGTGGTTCCAGTGCACTCTTTCGAGTCACTGCAGTGCATCCCCAGTGGTGCCAGTGCACTCTCTGGACTCACTGCACTGCATCCCCGGGGGTGCCAGTGCACTCTCTGCACTCACTGCACTGCATCCCCAGTGTTCCCAGAGCACTCTCTGGACTCACTGCAGTGCATCCCCAGTGGTGCCAGTGCACTCTCTGGACTCACTGCAGTGCATCCCCAGTGGTGCCAGTGCACTCTCTGGACTCACTGCACTGCATCCCCAGTGATGCCAGTGCACTCTCTGGACTCACTGCAGTGTATCCCCTGTGGTGCCAGGGCACTCTCCGGACTCACTGCAGTGCATCCGCAGTGGTGCCAGTGCACTCTTTCGAGTCACTGCACTGCATCCCCATTAGTGCCAGTGCATTCTCTGGACTCATTGCAGTGCATCCCCAGTGGTGCCAGTGCACTCTCTGGACTCACTGCACTGCATCCCCAGTGGTGCCAGTGCACTCTCTGGACTCACTGCACTGCATCCCCAGTGCTGACAGTGCACTCGCTGGACTCACTGCACTGCATCCCCAGTGCTGACAGTGCACTCTCTGGACTCACTGCAGTGCATCCCCTGTGGTGCCATTGCACTCTCTGGACTCACTGCACTGCATCCCCAGTGGTGCCTGTGCACTCTCTTGAGTCACTGCACTGCATCCCCTGTGGAGCCAGTGCACTCTATGGACTAACTGCACTGCATACCCAGTGGTGCCAGTGCACTCTCTGGACTCACTGCACTGCATCCCCAGTGGTGCCAGTGCACTCTCTGGACTCACTGCACTGCATCCCCAGTGCTGCCAGTGCACTCTCTGGATCACTGCACTGCATCACCATTGGTGCCAGGGCACTCTCTGGACTCACTGCAGTGCATCCCCAGTGGTGGCAGTGCACTCTTTCGAGTCACTGCACTGCATCCCCAGTGGTGCCATTGCATTCTCTGGACTCACTGCAGTGCATCCCCATTGGTGCCAGTGCAGTCTCTGGAGTCACTGCAGTGAATCCCCAGTGGCGCCAGTGCACTCTCTAGACTCACTGCACTGCATCCCCAGTGCTGACAGTGCACTCTCTGGACTCACTGCACTGCATCCCCAAGGTGCCAGTGCACTCTCTGGACTCACCGGGGTGCATCCCCAGTGGTGCCAGTGCACTCTGTGGACTCACTGCAGTGCATCCCCAGTGTTGCCAGTGCACTCTCTGGAGTCACTGCACTGCATCCCCAGTGGTGCCAGTGCACTCTCTGGACTCACTGCACTGCATCCCCAGTGGTGCCAGTGCACTCTCTGGACTCACTGCAGTGCATCCCCAGTGGTGCCAGTGCACTTTCTGGAGTCACTGCAGTGCATCCCCTGTAGTGCCAGTGCACTCTCTGCACTCACTGCACTGCATCCCCAGTGGTGCCAGTGCACTCTCTGGACTCACTGCACTGCATCCCCAGTGGTTCCATTGCACTCTCTGGACTCACTGCATTGGATCCCCAGTGGTGTCAGTGCACTCTCTGGACTCAGTGCAGTGCATCCCCAGTGGTGCCAGTGCATTCTCAGGACTCACTGCAGTGCATCCCCACTGGTGCCAGTGCACTCTCTGGACTCACTGCACTGCATCCCCAGTGGTGCCAGTGCACTCTCTGGACTCACTGCAGTGCATCACCAGTGGTGCCAGTGCACTCTCTGGACTCACTGCAGTGCATCCCCTGTGGTGCCATTGCACTCTCTGGACTCACTGCACTGCATCCCCAGTGGTGCCAGTGCACTCTCTGGACTCACTGCAGTGCATCCCCAGTGGTGCCAGTGCATTCTCAGGACTCACTGCAGTGCATCCCCACTGGTGCCAGTGCACTCTCTGGACTCACTGCACTGCATCCCCAGTGGTGCCAGTGCACTCTCTGGACTCACTGCAGTGCATCACCAGTGGTGCCAGTGCACTCTGTGAACTAACTGCACTGCATTCCCAGTGGTGCCTGTGCACTCTCTTGAGTCACTGCACTGCATCCCCTGTGGTGCCATTGCACTCTCTGGACTCACTGCACTGCATCCCCAGTGGTGCCTGTGCACTCTCTTGAGTCACTGCACTGCATCCCCAGTGGTTCCAGTGCACTCTCTGGATCACTGCACTGCATCACCATTGGTGCCAGGGCACTCTCCGGACTCACTGCAGTGCATCCCCAGTGGTGGCAGTGCACTCTTTCGAGTCACTGCACTGCATCCACAGTGGTGCCAGTGCATTCTCTGGACTCACTGAAGTGCATCCCCATTGGTGCCAGTGCAGTCTCTGGAGTCACTGCAGTGAATCCCCAGTGGTGCCAGTGCACTCTCTGGACTCACTGCAGTGCATCCCCAGTGGTGCCAGTGCACTCTCTGGACTCACTGCAGTGCATCCCCAGTGGTGCCAGTGCAATCTCTGGGCTCACCGGGGTGCATCCCCAGTGGTGCCAGTGCACTCTCTGGACTCACTGCACTGCATCCCCAGTGGTGCCAGTGCACTCTCTGGACTCACTGCACTGCATCCCCAGTGGTGCCAGGGCACTCTCTGCACTCACTGCACTGCATCCCCAGTGGTGCCAGTGCACTCTCTGGACTCACTGCACTGCAACCCCAGTGGTGCCAGTGCACTCTCTGGACTCACTGCAGTGCACCCCCACTGGTGCCAGTGCACTCTCTGGACTCACTGCACTGCATCCCCAGTGGTGCCTGTGCACGCTCTGGACTCACTGCACTGCATCCCCAAGGTGCCAGTGCACTCTCTGGACTCAACTGCACTGCATCCCCAGTGCTGCCAGTGCACTCTCTGGACTCACTGCAGTGCATCCCCAGTGGTGCCAGTGCACTCTCTGGACTCACTGCACTGCATCCCCAGTGGTGCCAGTGCACTCTCTGGACTCACTGCACTTCATCCCCAGTGGTGCCAGTGCACTCTCTGGACTCACTGCATTGCATCCCCAGTGGTGCCAGTGCACTCTCTGGACTCACTGCACTGCATCCCCAGTGGTGTCACTGCACTCTCTGGACTCACTGCACTGCATAACAAGTGGCGCCAGTGCACTCTCCGGACTCACTGCAGTGCATCCGCAGTGGTGCCAGTGCACTCTATTGAGTCACTGCACTGCATCCCCAGTGGTGCCAGTGCACTCTCTGGACTCACTGCACTGCATCACCAGTGGTGCCAGTGCACTCTCTGGACTCACTGCAGTGCAGCCCCTGAGGTGCCAGTGTACTCTCTGGACTCACTGCACTGCATCCCCAGTGGTGACAGTGCACTCTCTGGACTCACTGCAGTGCATCACCAGTGGTGCCAGTGCACTCTCTGGACTCACTACAGTGCATCCCCAGTGGTGCCAGTGCACTCTCTGGACTCACTGCACTGCATCCCCAGTGGTGCCAGTGCACTCTCTGGAGTCGCAGCACTGCATCAACAGTGGTGCCTCTGCACTCTCTGGAGTCACTGCACTGCATCCCCAGTGCTGCCAGTGCACTCTCTGGACTCACTGCAGTGCATCCCCAGTGCTGCCAGTGCACTCTCTGGACTCACTGCAGTGCATCCCCAGTGGTGCCAGTGCACTCTCTGGACTCACTGCAGTGCATCCCAGTGGTGCCAGTGCACTCTCTGGACTCACTGCACTGCATCACCATTGGTGCCAGTGCACTCTCCGGACTCACTGCAGTGCATCCGCAGTGGTGCCAGTGCACTCTTTTGAGTCACTGCAGTGCATCCCCAGTGGTGCCAGTGCACTCTCTGGACTCACTGCAGTGCATCCCCAGTGGTGCCAGTGCACTCTCTGGAGTCACTGCACTGCATCCCCAGTGGTGCCACTGCACTCTCTGGACTCACTGCACTGCATCCCCAGTGGTGCCAGTGCACTCTCTGGACTCACTGCAGTGCATCCCCAGTGGTGCCAGTGCACTCTCTGGACTCACTGCACTGCATCCCCAGTGGTGCCAGTGCACTCTCTGGACTCACTGCACTGCATCCCCAGTGGTGCCAGTGCACTCTCTGGAGTCGAAGCACTGCATCAACAGTGGTGCCTCTGCACTCTCTGGAGTCACTGCACTGCATCCCCAGTGCTGCCAGTGCACTCTCTGGACTCACTGCAGTGCATCCCCAGTGGTGCCAGTGCACTCTCTGGACTCACTGCAGTGCATCCCCAGTGGTGCCAGTGCACTCTCTGGACTCACTGCACTGCATCCCCAGTGGTCCCAGTGCACTCTCTGGACTCACTGCACTTCATCCCCAGTGGTGCCAGTGCACTCTCTGGACTCACTGCATTGCATCCCCAGTGGTGCCAGTGCACTCTCTGGACTCACTGCACTGCATCCCCAGTGGTGCCACTGCACTCTCTGGACTCACTGTACTGCATAACCGTTGGTGCCAGGGCATTCTCCGGACTCACTGCAGTGCATCCGCAGTGGTTCCAGTGCACTCTTTCGAGTCACTGCAGTGCATCCCCAGTGGTGCCAGTGCACTCTCTGGACTCACTGCACTGCATCCCCGGGGGTGCCAGTGCACTCTCTGCACTCACTGCACTGCATCCCCAGTGTTCCCAGAGCACTCTCTGGACTCACTGCAGTGCATCCCCAGTGCTGACAGTGCACTCTCTGGACTCACTGCACTGCATCCCCAGTGGTGCCAGTGCACTCTCTGGACTCACTGCACTGCATCCCCAGTGGTGCCAGTGCACTCTCTGGACTCACTGCACTGCATCCCCAGTGCTGACAGTGCACTCGCTGGACTCACTGCACTGCATCCCCAGTGCTGACAGTGCACTCTCTGGACTCACTGCAGTGCATCCCCAGTGGTGCCAGTGCACTCTCTGGACTCACTGCACTGCATCCCCAGTGGTGCCAGTGCACTCTCCGGACTCACTGCACTGCATCCCCAGTGGTGCCAGTGCACTCTCTGCACTCACTGCACTGCATCCCCAGTGGTGCCAGTGCACTCTCTGGACTCACTGCAGTGCATCCCCAGTGGTGCCAGTGCACTCTCTGCACTCACTGCACTGCATCACCAGTGGTGCCAGTGCACTCTCTGGACTCACTGCAGTGCATCCCCAGTGGTGCCAGTGCACTCTCTGCACTCACTGCACTGCATCCCCAGTGGTGCCAGTGCACTCTCTGGACTCACTGCAGTGCAGCCCCTGAGGTGCCAGTGTACTCTCTGGACTCACTGCACTGCATCCCCAGTGGTGACAGTGCACTCTCTGGAATCACTGCAGTGCATCCCCTGTGGTGCCATTGCACTCTCTGGACTCACTGCACTGCATCCCCAGTGGTGCCTGTGCACTCTCTTGAGTCACTGCACTGCATCCCCTGTGGAGCCAGTGCACTCTATGGACTAACTGCACTGCATACCCAGTGGTGCCAGTGCACTCTCTGGACTCACTGCACTGCATCCCCAGTGGTGCCAGTGCACTCTCTGGACTCACTGCACTGCATCCCCAGTGGTTCCAGTGCACTCTCTGGATCACTGCACTGCATCACCATTGGTGCCAGGGCACTCTCTGGACTCACTGCAGTGCATCCCCAGTGGTGGCAGTGCACTCTTTCGAGTCACTGCACTGCATCCCCAGTGGTGCCATTGCATTCTCTGGACTCACTGCAGTGCATCCCCATTGGTGCCAGTGCAGTCTCTGGAGTCACTGCAGTGAATCCCCAGTGGCGCCAGTGCACTCTCTAGACTCACTGCACTGCATCCCCAGTGCTGACAGTGCACTCTCTGGACTCACTGCACTGCATCCCCAAGGTGCCAGTGCACTCTCTGGACTCACCGGGGTGCATCCCCAGTGGTGCCAGTGCACTCTGTGGACTCACTGCAGTGCATCCCCAGTGTTGCCAGTGCACTCTCTGGAGTCACTGCACTGCATCCCCAGTGGTGCCAGTGCACTCTCTGGACTCACTGCACTGCATCCCCAGTGGTGCCAGTGCACTCTCTGGACTCACTGCAGTGCATCCCCAGTGGTGCCAGTGCACTTTCTGGAGTCACTGCAGTGCATCCCCTGTAGTGCCAGTGCACTCTCTGCACTCACTGCACTGCATCCCCAGTGGTGCCAGTGCACTCTCTGGACTCACTGCACTGCATCCCCAGTGGTTCCATTGCACTCTCTGGACTCACTGCATTGGATCCCCAGTGGTGTCAGTGCACTCTCTGGACTCAGTGCAGTGCATCCCCAGTGGTGCCAGTGCATTCTCAGGACTCACTGCAGTGCATCCCCACTGGTGCCAGTGCACTCTCTGGACTCACTGCACTGCATCCCCAGTGGTGCCAGTGCACTCTCTGGACTCACTGCAGTGCATCACCAGTGGTGCCAGTGCACTCTCTGGACTCACTGCAGTGCATCCCCTGTGGTGCCATTGCACTCTCTGGACTCACTGCACTGCATCCCCAGTGGTGCCAGTGCACTCTCTGGACTCACTGCAGTGCATCCCCAGTGGAGCCAGTGCATTCTCAGGACTCACTGCAGTGCATCCCCACTGGTGCCAGTGCACTCTCTGGACTCACTGCACTGCATCCCCAGTGGTGCCAGTGCACTCTCTGGACTCACTGCAGTGCATCACCAGTGGTGCCAGTGCACTCTGTGAACTAACTGCACTGCATTCCCAGTGGTGCCTGTGCACTCTCTTGAGTCACTGCACTGCATCCCCTGTGGTGCCATTGCACTCTCTGGACTCACTGCACTGCATCCCCAGTGGTGCCTGTGCACTCTCTTGAGTCACTGCACTGCATCCCCAGTGGTTCCAGTGCACTCTCTGGATCACTGCACTGCATCACCATTGGTGCCAGGGCACTCTCCGGACTCACTGCAGTGCATCCCCAGTGGTGGCAGTGCACTCTTTCGAGTCACTGCACTGCATACCCAGTGGTGCCAGTGCATTCTCTGGACTCACTGAAGTGCATCCCCATTGGTGCCAGTGCAGTCTCTGGAGTCACTGCAGTGAATCCCCAGTGGTGCCAGTGCACTCTCTGGACTCACTGCAGTGCATCCCCAGTGGTGCCAGTGCACTCTCTGGACTCACTGCAGTGCATCCCCAGTGGTGCAAGTGCAATCTCTGGGCTCACCGGGGTGCATCCCCAGTGGTGCCAGTGCACTCTCTGGACTCACTGCACTGCATCCCCAGTGGTGCCAGTGCACTCTCTGGACTCACTGCACTGCATCCCCAGTGGTGCCAGGGCACTCTCTGCACTCACTGCACTGCATCCCCAGTGGTGCCAGTGCACTCTCTGGACTCACTGCACTGCAACCCCAGTGGTGCCAGTGCACTCTCTGGACTCACTGCAGTGCACCCCCACTGGTGCCAGTGCACTCTCTGGACTCACTGCACTGCATCCCCAGTGGTGCCTGTGCACGCTCTGGACTCACTGCACTGCATCCCCAAGGTGCCAGTGCACTCTCTGGACTCAACTGCACTGCATCCCCAGTGCTGCCAGTGCACTCTCTGGACTCACTGCAGTGCATCCCCAGTGGTGCCAGTGCACTCTCTGGACTCACTGCACTGCATCCCCAGTGGTGCCAGTGCACTCTCTGGACTCACTGCACTTCATCCCCAGTGGTGCCAGTGCACTCTCTGGACTCACTGCATTGCATCCCCAGTGGTGCCAGTGCACTCTCTGGACTCACTGCACTGCATCCCCAGTGGTGTCACTGCACTCTCTGGACTCACTGCACTGCATAACAAGTGGCGCCAGTGCACTCTCCGGACTCACTGCAGTGCATCCGCAGTGGTGCCAGTGCACTCTATTGAGTCACTGCACTGCATCCCCAGTGGTGCCAGTGCACTCTCTGGACTCACTGCACTGCATCCCCAGTGGTGCCAGTGCACTCTCTGCACTCACTGCACTGCATTACCAGTGGTGCCAGTGCACTCTCTGGACTCACTACAGTGCATCCCCAGTGGTGCCAGTGCACTCTCTGGACTCACTGCACTGCATCCCCAGTGGTGCCAGTGCACTCTCTGGAGTCGCAGCACTGCATCAACAGTGGTGCCTCTGCACTCTCTGGAGTCACTGCACTGCATCCCCAGTGCTGCCAGTGCACTCTCTGGACTCACTGCAGTGCATCCCCAGTGCTGCCAGTGCACTCTCTGGACTCACTGCAGTGCATCCCCAGTGGTGCCAGTGCACTCTCTGGAGTCACTGCACTGCATCCCAGTGGTGCCAGTGCACTCTCTGGACTCACTGCACTGCATCACCATTGGTGCCAGTGCACTCTCCGGACTCACTGCAGTGCATCCGCAGTGGTGCCAGTGCACTCTTTTGAGTCACTGCAGTGCATCCCCAGTGGTGCCAGTGCACTCTCTGGACTCACTGCAGTGCATCCCCAGTGGTGCCAGTGCACTCTCTGGACTCACTGCACTGCATCCCCAGTGGTGCCACTGCACTCTCTGGACTCACTGCACTGCATCCCCAGTGGTGCCAGTGCACTCTCTGGACTCACTGCAGTGCATCCCCAGTGGTGCCAGTGCACTCTCTGGACTCACTGCACTGCATCCCCAGTGGTGCCAGTGCACTCTCTGGACTCACTGCACTGCATCCCCAGTGGTGCCAGTGCACTCTCTGGAGTCGAAGCACTGCATCAACAGTGGTGCCTCTACACTCTCTGGAGTCACTGCACTGCATCCCCAGTGCTGCCAGTGCACTCTCTGGACTCACTGCAGTGCATCCCCAGTGGTGCCAGTGCACTCTCTGGACTCACTGCAGTGCATCCCCAGTGGTGCCAGTGCACTCTCTGGACTCACTGCACTGCATCCCCAGTGGTCCCAGTGCACTCTCTGGACTCACTGCACTTCATCCCCAGTGGTGCCAGTGCACTCTCTGGACTCACTGCATTGCATCCCCAGTGGTGCCAGTGCACTCTCTGGACTCACTGCACTGCATCCCCAGTGGTGCCACTGCACTCTCTGGACTCACTGTACTGCATAACCGTTGGTGCCAGGGCATTCTCCGGACTCACTGCAGTGCATCCGCAGTGGTTCCAGTGCACTCTTTCGAGTCACTGCAGTGCATCCCCAGTGGTGCCAGTGCACTCTCTGGACTCACTGCAGTGCATCCCCGGGGGTGCCAGTGCACTCTCTGCACTCACTGCACTGCATCCCCAGTGTTCCCAGAGCACTCTCTGGACTCACTGCAGTGCATCCCCAGTGGTGCCAGTGCACTCTCTGGACTCACTGCAGTGCATCCCCAGTGGTGCCAGTGCACTCTCTGGACTCACTGCACTGCATCCCCAGTGGTGCCACTGCACTCTCTGGACTCACTGCACTGCATCACCATTGGTGCCAGGGCACTCTCCGGACTCACTGCAGTGCATCCGCAGTGGTGCCAGTGCACTCTTTCGAGTCACTGCACTGCATCCCCATTAGTGCCAGTGCATTCTCTGGACTCATTGCAGTGCATCCCCAGTGGTGCCAGTGCACTCTCTGGACTCACTGCACTGCATCCCCAGTGGTGCCAGTGCACTCTCTGGACTCACTGCACTGCATCCCCAGTGCTGACAGTGCACTCGCTGGACTCACTGCACTGCATCCCCAGTGCTGACAGTGCACTCTCTGGACTCACTGCAGTGCATCCCCAGTGGTGCCAGTGCACTCTCTGGACTCACTGCACTGCATCCCCAGTGGTGCCAGTGCACTCTCCGGACTCACTGCACTGCATCCCCAGTGGTGCCAGTGCACTCTCTGCACTCACTGCACTGCATCCCCAGTGGTGCCAGTGCACTCTCTGGACTCACTGCAGTGCATCCCCAGTGGTGCCAGTGCACTCTCTGCACTCACTGCACTGCATCACCAGTGGTGCCAGTGCACTCTCTGGACTCACTGCAGTGCATCCCCAGTGGTGCCAGTGCACTCTCTGCACTCACTGCACTGCATCCCCAGTGGTGCCAGTGCACTCTCTGGACTCACTGCAGTGCAGCCCCTGAGGTGCCAGTGTACTCTCTGGACTCACTGCACTGCATCCCCAGTGGTGACAGTGCACTCTCTGGAATCACTGCAGTGCATCCCCTGTGGTGCCATTGCACTCTCTGGACTCACTGCACTGCATCCCCAGTGGTGCCTGTGCACTCTCTTGAGTCACTGCACTGCATCCCCTGTGGAGCCAGTGCACTCTATGGACTAACTGCACTGCATACCCAGTGGTGCCAGTGCACTCTCTGGACTCACTGCACTGCATCCCCAGTGGTGCCAGTGCACTCTCTGGACTCACTGCACTGCATCCCCAGTGGTTCCAGTGCACTCTCTGGATCACTGCACTGCATCACCATTGGTGCCAGGGCACTCTCTGGACTCACTGCAGTGCATCCCCAGTGGTGGCAGTGCACTCTTTCGAGTCACTGCACTGCATCCCCAGTGGTGCCATTGCATTCTCTGGACTCACTGCAGTGCATCCCCATTGGTGCCAGTGCAGTCTCTGGAGTCACTGCAGTGAATCCCCAGTGGCGCCAGTGCACTCTCTAGACTCACTGCACTGCATCCCCAGTGCTGACAGTGCACTCTCTGGACTCACTGCACTGCATCCCCAAGGTGCCAGTGCACTCTCTGGACTCACCGGGGTGCATCCCCAGTGGTGCCAGTGCACTCTGTGGACTCACTGCAGTGCATCCCCAGTGTTGCCAGTGCACTCTCTGGAGTCACTGCACTGCATCCCCAGTGGTGCCAGTGCACTCTCTGGACTCACTGCACTGCATCCCCAGTGGTGCCAGTGCACTCTCTGGACTCACTGCAGTGCATCCCCAGTGGTGCCAGTGCACTTTCTGGAGTCACTGCAGTGCATCCCCTGTAGTGCCAGTGCACTCTCTGCACTCACTGCACTGCATCCCCAGTGGTGCCAGTGCACTCTCTGGACTCACTGCACTGCATCCCCAGTGGTTCCATTGCACTCTCTGGACTCACTGCATTGGATCCCCAGTGGTGTCAGTGCACTCTCTGGACTCAGTGCAGTGCATCCCCAGTGGTGCCAGTGCATTCTCAGGACTCACTGCAGTGCATCCCCACTGGTGCCAGTGCACTCTCTGGACTCACTGCACTGCATCCCCAGTGGTGCCAGTGCACTCTCTGGACTCACTGCAGTGCATCCCCAGTGGTGCCTGTGCACTCTCTGGAGTCACTGCACTGCATCCCCAGTGGTGCCAGTGCACTCTCTGGACTCACTGCACTGCATTCCCAGTGGTGCCAGTGCACTCTCTGGACTCACTGCACTGCATCCCCAGTGGTGCCAGTGCACTCTCTGGACCCACTGCAGTGCATCCCCACTGGTGCCAGTGCACTCTCTGGACTCAGTGAACTGCATCCCCAATGGTGCCAGTGCACTCTCTGTAGTCACTGCACTGCGTCCCCAGTGGTGCCAGTGCACTCTCTGGACTCACTGCACTGCATTGCCAGTGGTGCCAGTGCACTCTCTGGACTCACTGCATTGCATCACCAGTGGTGCCAGTGCACTCTGTGGACTCACTGCACTGCATCCCCAGTGGTGTCACTGCACTCTCTGGACTCACTGCACTGCATCACCATTGGTGCCAGGGCACTCTCCGGACTCACTGCAGTGCATCCCCAGTGGTGCCAGTGCACTCTTTCGAGTCACTGCAGTGCATCCCCAGTGGTGCCAGTGCACTCTCTGGACTCACTGCAGTGCATCCCCAGTGCTGCCAGTGCACTCTCTGGACTCACTGCAGTGCATCCCCAGTGGTGCCAGTGCACTCTCTGGACTCACTGCACTGCATCCCCAGTGGTGCCTCTGCACTCTTTTGAGTCACTGCACTGCATCCCCAGTGGTGTCAGTGCACTCTCTGGACTCACTGCAGTGCATCCCCAGTGGTGCCCGTGCACTCTCTGGACTCACTGCAGTGCATCCCCAGTGGTGCCAGTGCACTCTCTGGACTCACTGCATTGCATCCCCAGTGGTGCCAGTGCACTCTCTGCACTCTCTGCACTGCATCCCCAGTGGTGCCAGTGCACTCTCTGGAGTCACTGCACTGCATCCCCAGTGGTGCCTGTGCAGTCTCTGGACTCACTACAGTTCATCCCCAGTGGAGCCAGTGCACTCTCTGGACTCACTGCACTGCATCCCCAGTGGTGCCAGTGCACTCTCTGGACTCACTGCACTCCATCCCCACTGGAGCCAGTCCACTCTCTGGACTCACTGCACTGCATCCCCAGTGGTGCCAGTGGACTCTCTGGACTCACTGCACTGCATACCCAGTGGTGCTAGTGCACTCTTTGGACTCACTGCACTGCATGAACAGTGGTGCCAGTGCACTCTCTGGACTCACTGCACTGCATCCCCAGTGGTGCCAGTGCAGTCTCTGGACTCACTGTAGTGCATCCCCAGTGGTGCCAGTGCAATCTCAGGACTCACTGCAGTGCAGCTCCAGTTGGTGCCAGTGCAGTCTCTGGACTCACTGCACTGCATCCCCAGTGGTGCCAGTGCACTCTTTCGAGTCACTGCAGTGCATCCCCAGTGGTGCCAGTGCACTCTCTGGAGTCACTGCAGTGTATCCCCAGTGGTGCCAGTGCACTCTCTGGACTCACTGAACTGCATCCCCAGTGGTGCCAGAGCACTCTCTGGACTCACTGCAGTGCATCCCCAGTGGTGCCAGTGCACTCTCTGGACTCACTGCAGTGCATCCCCAGTGGTGCCAGTGCACTCTCTGGACTCACTGCACTGCATCACCAGTGGTGCCAGTGCACTCTCTGGACTCAGTGCACTGCATCCCCAGTGGTGCCAGTGCACTCTCTGGACTCACTGCATTGCATCCCCAGTGGTGCCAGTGCACTCTCTGGACTCACTGCACTGCATCCCCAGTGGTGCCACTGCACTCTCTGGACTACTGCACTGCATCACCATTGGTGCCAGGGCACTCTCCGGACTCACTGCAGTGCATCCGCAGTGGTGCCAGTGCAGTCTTTCGAGTCACTGCAGTGCATCCCCAGTGGTGCCAGTGCAGTCTCTGGACTCACTGCACTGCATCCCCAGTGGTGCCAGTGCACTCTCTGGACTCACTGCAGTGCATCCCCAGTGGTGCCAGTGCACTGTCTGGACTCACTGCACTGCATCCCCAGTGGTGCCAGTGCACTCTATGGAGTCACAGCACTGCATCAACAGTGGTGCCAGTGCACTCTCTGGACTCACTGCAGTGCATCCTCACTGGTGCCAGTGCACTCTCTGGACTCACTGCAGTGCATCCCCAGTGGTGCCAGTGCACTCTCTGGACTCACTGCAGTGCATCCCCAGTGGTGCCAGTGCACTCTCTGGACTCACTGCAGTGCATCCCCAGTGGTGCCAGTGCACTCTCTGGACTCACTGCACTGCATCCCCAGTGGTGCCAGTGCACTCTCTGGACTCACTGCACTGCATCCCCAGTGGTGCCAGTGCACTCTCTGGACTCACTGCACTGCATCCACAGTGGTGCCAGTGCACTCTCTGGACTTACTGCATTGCATCCCCAGTGGTGCCAGTGCACTCTCTGGACTCACTGCACTGCATCCCCAGTGGTGCCACTGCACTCTCTGGACTCACTGTACTGCATCACCGTTGGTGCCAGGGCACTCTCCGGACTCACTGCAGTGCATCCGCAGTGGTTCCAGTGCACTCTTTCGAGTCACTGCAGTGCATCCCCAGTGGTGCCAGTGCACTCTCTGGACTCACTGCACTGCATCCCCAGTGGTGCCAGTGCACTCTCTGCACTCACTGCACTGCATCCCCAGTGTTCCCAGAGCACTCTCTGGACTCACTGCAGTGCATCCCCAGTGGTGCCAGTGCACTCTCTGGACTCACTGCAGTGCATCCCCAGTGGTGCCAGTGCACTCTCTGGACTCACTGCACTGCATCCCCAGTGGTGCCACTGCACTCTCTGGACTCACTGCACTGCATCACCATTGGTGCCAGGGCACTCTCCGGACTCACTGCAGTGCATCCGCTGTGGTGCCAGTGCACTCTTTCGAGTCACTGCACTGCATCCCCATTAGTGCCAGTGCATTCTCTGGACTCATTGCAGTGCATCCCCAGTGGTGCCAGTGCACTCTCTGGACTCACTGCACTGCATCCCCAGTGGTGCCAGTGCACTCTCTGGACTCACTGCACTGCATCCCCAGTGCTGACAGTGCACTCTCTGGACTCACTGCACTGCATCCCCAGTGCTGACAGTGCACTCTCTGGACTCACTGCACTGCATCCCCAGTGGTGCCAGTGCACTCTCTGGACTCACTGCACTGCATCCCCAGTGGTGCCAGTGCACTCTCTGGACTCACTGCACTGCATCCCCAGTGGTGCCAGTGCACTCTCTGGACTCACTGCACTGCATCCCCAGTGGTGCCAGTGCACTCTCTGGACTCACTGCAGTGCATCCCCAGTGGTGCCAGTGCACTCTCTGCACTCACTGCACTGCATCCCCAGTGGTGCCAGTGCACTCTCTGGACTCACTGCAGTGCATCCCCAGTGGTGCCAGTGCACTCTCTGGACTCACTGCACTGCATCCCCAGTGGTGCCAGTGCACTCTCTGGACTCACCGCACTGCATCCCCAGTGGTGCCAGTGCACTCTCTGGACTCACTGCAGTGCAGCCCCTGAGGTGCCAGTGTACTCTCTGGACTCACTGCACTGCATCCCCAGTGGTGACAGTGCACTCTCTGGACTCACTGCAGTGCATCCCCTGTGGTGCCATTGCACTCTCTGGACTCACTGCACTGCATCCCCAGTGGTGCCAGTGCACTCTCTGGACTCACTGCAGTGCATCCCCAGTGGTGCCTGTGCACTCTCTTGAGTCACTGCACTGCATCCCCAGTGGAGCCAGTGCACTCTGTGAACTAACTGCACTGCATCCCCAGTGGTGCCTGTGCACTCTCTTGAGTCACTGCACTGCATCCCCTGTGGTGCCATTGCACTCTCTGGACTCACTGCACTGCATCCCCAGTGGTGCCTGTGCACTCTCTTGAGTCACTGCACTGCATCCCCAGTGGTTCCAGTGCACTCTCTGGATCACTGCACTGCATCACCATTGGTGCCAGGGCACTCTCCGGACTCACTGCAGTGCATCCCCAGTGGTGGCAGTGCACTCTTTCGAGTCACTGCACTGCATCCACAGTGGTGCCAGTGCATTCTCTGGACTCACTGCAGTGCATCCCCATTGGTGCCAGTGCAGTCTCTGGAGTCACTGCAGTGAATCCCCAGTGGTGCCAGTGCACTCTCTGGACTCACTGCAGTGCATCCCCAGTGGTGCCAGTGCACTCTCTGCACTCACTGCAGTGCATCCCCAGTGGTGCCAGTGCAATCTCTGGGCTCACCGGGGTGCATCCCCAGTGGTGCCAGTGCACTCTCTGGACTCACTGCACTGCATCCCCAGTGGTGCCAGTGCACTCTCTGGACTCACTGCACTGCATCCCCAGTGGTGCCAGGGCACTCTCTGCACTCACTGCACTGCATCCCCAGTGGTGCCAGTGCACTCTCTGGACTCACTGCACTGCAACCCCAGTGGTGCCAGTGCACTCTCTGGACTCACTGCAGTGCACCCCCACTGGTGCCAGTGCACTCTCTGGACTCACTGCACTGCATCCCCAGTGGTGCCTGTGCACGCTCTGGACTCACTGCACTGCATCCCCAAGGTGCCAGTGCACTCTCTGGACTCAACTGCACTGCATCCCCAGTGCTGCCAGTGCACTCTCTGGACTCACTGCAGTGCATCCCCAGTGGTGCCAGTGCACTCTCTGGACTCACTGCACTGCATCCCCAGTGGTGCCAGTGCACTCTCTGGACTCACTGCACTTCATCCCCAGTGGTGCCAGTGCACTCTCTGGACTCACTGCATTGCATCCCCAGTGGTGCCAGTGCACTCTCTGGACTCACTGCACTGCATCCCCAGTGGTGTCACTGCACTCTCTGGACTCACTGCACTGCATAACAAGTGGCGCCAGTGCACTCTCCGGACTCACTGCAGTGCATCCGCAGTGGTGCCAGTGCACTCTATTGAGTCACTGCACTGCATCCCCAGTGGTGCCAGTGCACTCTCTGGACTCACTGCACTGCATCCCCAGTGGTGCCAGTGCACTCTCTGCACTCACTGCACTGCATCACCAGTGGTGCCAGTGCACTCTCTGGACTCACTACAGTGCATCCCCAGTGGTGCCAGTGCACTCTATGCACTCACTGCACTGCATCCCCAGTGGTGCCAGTGCACTCTCTGGAGTCGCAGCACTGCATCAACAGTGGTGCCTCTGCACTCTCTGGAGTCACTGCAGTGCATCCCCAGTGGTGCCAGTGCACTCTCTGGACTCACTGCAGTGCATCCCCAGTGGTGCCAGTGCACTCTCTGGACTCACTGCAGTGCATCCCCAGTGGTGCCAGTGCACTCTCTGGACTCACTGCACTGCATCCCAGTGGTGCCAGTGCACTCTCTGGACTCACTGCACTGCATCACCATTGGTGCCAGTGCACTCTCCGGACTCACTGCAGTGCATCCGCAGTGGTGCCAGTGCACTCTTTTGAGTCACTGCAGTGCATCCCCAGTGGTGCCAGTGCACTCTCTGGACTCACTGCAGTGCATCCCCAGTGGTGCCAGTGCACTCTCTGCACTCACTGCACTGCATCCCCAGTGGTGCCAGTGCACTCTCTGGACTCACTGCACTGCATCCCCAGTGGTCCCAGTGCACTCTCTGGACTCACTGCACTTCATCCCCAGTGGTGCCAGTGCACTCTCTGGACTCACTGCATTGCATCCCCAGTGGTGCCAGTGCACTCTCTGGACTCACTGCACTGCATCCCCAGTGGTGCCACTGCACTCTCTGGACTCACTGTACTGCATCACCGTTGGTGCCAGGGCATTCTCCGGACTCACTGCAGTGCATCCGCAGTGGTTCCAGTGCACTCTTTCGAGTCACTGCAGTGCATCCCCAGTGGTGCCAGTGCACTCTCTGGACTATCTGCACTGCATCCCCGGGGGTGCCAGTGCACTCTCTGCACTCACTGCACTGCATCCCCAGTGGTGACAGTGCACTCTCTGGACTCACTGCAGTGCATCCCCAGTGGTGCCAGTGCACTCTCTGGACTCACTGCAGTGCATCCCCAGTGGTGCCAGTGCACTCTCTGGACTCACTGCAGTGCATCCCCAGTGCTGCCAGTGCACTCTCTGGACTCACTGCAGTGCATCCCCAGTGGTGCCAGTGCACTCTCTGGACTCACTGCACTGCATCCCCAGTGGTGCCACTGCACTCTCTGGACTCACTGCACTGCATCACCATTGGTGCCAGGGCACTCTCCGGACTCACTGCAGTGCATCCGCAGTGGTGCCAGTGCACTCTTTCGAGTCACTGCACTGCATCCCCATTAGTGCCAGTGCATTCTCTGGACTCATTGCAGTGCATCCCCAGTGGTGCCAGTGCACTCTCTGGACTCACTGCACTGCATCCCCAGTGGTGCCAGTGCACTCTCTGGACTCACTGCACTGCATCCCCAGTGCTGACAGTGCACTCGCTGGAGTCACTGCACTGCATCCCCAGTGCTGACAGTGCACTCTCTGGACTCACTGCAGTGCATCCCCAGTGGTGCCAGTGCACTCTCTGGACTCACTGCACTGCATCCCCAGTGGTGCCAGTGCACTCTCCGGACTCACTGCACTGCATCCCCAGTGGTGCCAGTGCACTCTCTGCACTCACTGCACTGCATCCCCAGTGGTGCCAGTGCACTCTCTGGACTCACTGCAGTGCATCCCCAGTGGTGCCAGTGCACTCTCTGCACTCACTGCACTGCATCACCAGTGGTGCCAGTGCACTCTCTGGACTCACTGCAGTGCATCCCCAGTGGTGCCAGTGCACTCTCTGCACTCACTGCACTGCATCCCCAGTGGTGCCAGTGCACTCTCTGGACTCACTGCAGTGCAGCCCCTGAGGTGCCAGTGTACTCTCTGGACTCACTGCACTGCATCCCCAGTGGTGACAGTGCACTCTCTGGAATCACTGCAGTGCATCCCCTGTGGTGCCATTGCACTCTCTGGACTCACTGCACTGCATCCCCAGTGGTGCCTGTGCACTCTCTTGAGTCACTGCACTGCATCCCCTGTGGAGCCAGTGCACTCTATGGACTAACTGCACTGCATACCCAGTGGTGCCAGTGCACTCTCTGGACTCACTGCACTGCATCCCCAGTGGTGCCAGTGCACTCTCTGGACTCACTGCACTGCATCCCCAGTGGTTCCAGTGCACTCTCTGGATCACTGCACTGCATGACCATTGGTGCCAGGGCACTCTCTGGACTCACTGCAGTGCATCCCCAGTGGTGGCAGTGCACTCTTTCGAGTCACTGCACTGCATCCCCAGTGGTGCCATTGCATTCTCTGGACTCACTGCACTGCATCCCCATTGGTGCCAGTGCAGTCTCTGGAGTCACTGCAGTGAATCCCCAGTGGCGCCAGTGCACTCTCTAGACTCACTGCACTGCATCCCCAGTGCTGACAGTGCACTCTCTGGACTCACTGCACTGCATCCCCAAGGTGCCAGTGCACTCTCTGGACTCACCGGGGTGCATCCCCAGTGGTGCCAGTGCACTCTGTGGACTCACTGCAGTGCATCCCCAGTGTTGCCAGTGCACTCTCTGGAGTCACTGCACTGCATCCCCAGTGGTGCCAGTGCACTCTCTGGACTCACTGCACTGCATCCCCAGTGGTGCCAGTGCACTCTCTGGACTCACTGCAGTGCATCCCCAGTGGTGCCAGTGCACTTTCTGGAGTCACTGCAGTGCATCCCCTGTAGTGCCAGTGCACTCTCTGCACTCACTGCACTGCATCCCCAGAAGTGCCAGTGCACTCTCTGGACTCACTGCACTGCATCCCCAGTGGTTCCATTGCACTCTCTGAACTCACTGCATTGGATCCCCAGTGGTGTCAGTGCACTCTCTGGACTCAGTGCAGTGCATCCCCAGTGGTGCCAGTGCATTCTCAGGACTCACTGCAGTGCATCCCCACTGGTGCCAGTGCACTCTCTGGACTCACTGCACTGCATCCCCAGTGGTGCCAGTGCACTCTCTGGACTCACTGCAGTGCATCACCAGTGGTGCCAGTGCACTCTCTGGAGTCACTGCACTGCATCCCCAGTGGTGCCAGTGCACTCTCTGGACTCACTGCACTGCATTCCCAGTGGTGCCAGTGCACTCTCTGGACTCACTGCACTGCATCCCCAGTGGTGCCAGTGCACTCTCTGGACCCACTGCAGTGCATCCCCACTGGTGCCAGTGCACTCTCTGGACTCAGTGAACTGCATCCCCAATGGTGCCAGTGCACTCTCTGTAGTCACTGCACTGCGTCCCCAGTGGTGCCAGTGCACTCTCTGGACTCACTGCACTGCATTCCCAGTGGTGCCAGTGCACTCTCTGGACTCACTGCATTGCATCACCAGTGGTGCCAGTGCACTCTGTGGACTCACTGCACTGCATCCCCAGTGGTGTCACTGCACTCTCTGGACTCACTGCACTGCATCACCATTGGTGCCAGGGCACTCTCCGGACTCACTGCAGTGCATCCCCAGTGGTGCCAGTGCACTCTTTCGAGTCACTGCAGTGCATCCCCAGTGGTGCCAGTGCACTCTCTGGACTCACTGCACTGCATCCCCAGTGGTGCCAGTGCACTCTCTGGAATCACTGCAGTGCATCCCCAGTGGTGCCAGTGCACTCTCTGGACTCACTGCACTGCATCCCCAGTGGTGCCAGTGCACTCTCTGGACTCACAGCATTGCATCCCCAGTGGTGCCAGTGCACTCTCTGGACTCACTGCACTGCATCCCCAGTGCTGCCACTGCACTCTCTGGACTCACTGCACTGCATCACCATTGGTGCCAGTGCACTCTACGGACTCACTGCACTGCATCCCCAGTGGTGCCAGTGCACTCTTTTGAGTCACTGCAGTGCATCCCCAGTGGTGCCAGTGCACTCTCTGCACTCACTGCACTGCATCCCCAGTGGTGCCACTGCACTCTCTGCACTCACTGCACTGCATCACCAGTGGTGCCAGTGCACTCTCTGGACTCACTGCAGTGCATCCCCAGTGGTGCCAGTGCACTCTCTGGACTCACTGCACTGCATCCCCAGTGGTGCCAGTGCACTCTCTGGAGTCGCAGCACTGCATCAACAGTGGTGCCTCTGCACTCTCTGGAGTCACTGCACTGCATCCCCAGTGCTGCCAGTGCACTCTCTGGACTCACTGCAGTGCATCCCCAGTGGTGCCAGTGCACTCTCTGGACTCACTGCAGTGCATCACCAGTGGTGCCAGTGCACTCTCTGGACTCACTGCACTGCATCCCCAGTGGTGCCAGTGCACTCTCTGGACTCACTGCACTTCATCCCCAGTGGTGCCAGTGCACTCTCTGGACTCACTGCACTGCATCCCCAGTGGTGCCAGTGCACTCTCTGGACTCACTGCACTGCATCCCCAGTGGTTCCAGTGCACTCTCTGGATCACTGCACTGCATCACCATTGGTGCCAGGGCACTCTCTGGACTCACTGCAGTGCATCCCCAGTGGTGGCAGTGCACTCTTTCGAGTCACTGCACTGCATCCCCAGTGGTGCCATTGCATTCTCTGGACTCACTGCAGTGCATCCCCATTGGTGCCAGTGCAGTCTCTGGAGTCACTGCAGTGAATCCCCAGTGGCGCCAGTGCACTCTCTAGACTCACTGCACTGCATCCCCAGTGCTGACAGTGCACTCTCTGGACTCACTGCACTGCATCCCCAAGGTGCCAGTGCACTCTCTGGACTCACCGGGGTGCATCCCCAGTGGTGCCAGTGCACTCTGTGGACTCACTGCAGTGCATCCCCAGTGTTGCCAGTGCACTCTCTGGAGTCACTGCACTGCATCCCCAGTGGTGCCAGTGCACTCTCTGGACTCACTGCACTGCATCCCCAGTGGTGCCAGTGCACTCTCTGGACTCACTGCAGTGCATCCCCAGTGGTGCCAGTGCACTTTCTGGAGTCACTGCAGTGCATCCCCTGTAGTGCCAGTGCACTCTCTGCACTCACTGCACTGCATCCCCAGTGGTGCCAGTGCACTCTCTGGACTCACTGCACTGCATCCCCAGTGGTTCCATTGCACTCTCTGGACTCACTGCATTGGATCCCCAGTGGTGTCAGTGCACTCTCTGGACTCAGTGCAGTGCATCCCCAGTGGTGCCAGTGCATTCTCAGGACTCACTGCAGTGCATCCCCACTGGTGCCAGTGCACTCTCTGGACTCACTGCACTGCATCCCCAGTGGTGCCAGTGCACTCTCTGGACTCACTGCAGTGCATCACCAGTGGTGCCAGTGCACTCTCTGGACTCACTGCAGTGCATCCCCTGTGGTGCCATTGCACTCTCTGGACTCACTGCACTGCATCCCCAGTGGTGCCAGTGCACTCTCTGGACTCACTGCAGTGCATCCCCAGTGGTGCCAGTGCATTCTCAGGACTCACTGCAGTGCATCCCCACTGGTGCCAGTGCACTCTCTGGACTCACTGCACTGCATCCCCAGTGGTGCCAGTGCACTCTCTGGACTCACTGCAGTGCATCACCAGTGGTGCCAGTGCACTCTGTGAACTAACTGCACTGCATTCCCAGTGGTGCCTGTGCACTCTCTTGAGTCACTGCACTGCATCCCCTGTGGTGCCATTGCACTCTCTGGACTCACTGCACTGCATCCCCAGTGGTGCCTGTGCACTCTCTTGAGTCACTGCACTGCATCCCCAGTGGTTCCAGTGCACTCTCTGGATCACTGCACTGCATCACCATTGGTGCCAGGGCACTCTCCGGACTCACTGCAGTGCATCCCCAGTGGTGGCAGTGCACTCTTTCGAGTCACTGCACTGCATACCCAGTGGTGCCAGTGCATTCTCTGGACTCACTGAAGTGCATCCCCATTGGTGCCAGTGCAGTCTCTGGAGTCACTGCAGTGAATCCCCAGTGGTGCCAGTGCACTCTCTGGACTCACTGCAGTGCATCCCCAGTGGTGCCAGTGCACTCTCTGGACTCACTGCAGTGCATCCCCAGTGGTGCCAGTGCAATCTCTGGGCTCACCGGGGTGCATCCCCAGTGGTGCCAGTGCACTCTCTGGACTCACTGCACTGCATCCCCAGTGGTGCCAGTGCACTCTCTGGACTCACTGCACTGCATCCCCAGTGGTGCCAGGGCACTCTCTGCACTCACTGCACTGCATCCCCAGTGGTGCCAGTGCACTCTCTGGACTCACTGCACTGCAACCCCAGTGGTGCCAGTGCACTCTCTGGACTCACTGCAGTGCACCCCCACTGGTGCCAGTGCACTCTCTGGACTCACTGCACTGCATCCCCAGTGGTGCCTGTGCACGCTCTGGACTCACTGCACTGCATCCCCAAGGTGCCAGTGCACTCTCTGGACTCAACTGCACTGCATCCCCAGTGCTGCCAGTGCACTCTCTGGACTCACTGCAGTGCATCCCCAGTGGTGCCAGTGCACTCTCTGGACTCACTGCACTGCATCCCCAGTGGTGCCAGTGCACTCTCTGGACTCACTGCACTTCATCCCCAGTGGTGCCAGTGCACTCTCTGGACTCACTGCATTGCATCCCCAGTGGTGCCAGTGCACTCTCTGGACTCACTGCACTGCATCCCCAGTGGTGTCACTGCACTCTCTGGACTCACTGCACTGCATAACAAGTGGCGCCAGTGCACTCTCCGGACTCACTGCAGTGCATCCGCAGTGGTGCCAGTGCACTCTATTGAGTCACTGCAGTGCATCCCCAGTGGTGCCAGTGCACTCTCTGGACTCACTGCACTGCATCCCCAGTGGTGCCAGTGCACTCTCTGCACTCACTGCACTGCATTACCAGTGGTGCCAGTGCACTCTCTGGACTCACTACAGTGCATCCCCAGTGGTGCCAGTGCACTCTCTGGACTCACTGCACTGCATCCCCAGTGGTGCCAGTGCACTCTCTGGAGTCGCAGCACTGCATCAACAGTGGTGCCTCTGCACTCTCTGGAGTCACTGCACTGCATCCCCAGTGCTGCCAGTGCACTCTCTGGACTCACTGCAGTGCATCCCCAGTGCTGCCAGTGCACTCTCTGGACTCACTGCAGTGCATCCCCAGTGGTGCCAGTGCACTCTCTGGAGTCACTGCACTGCATCCCAGTGGTGCCAGTGCACTCTCTGGACTCACTGCACTGCATCACCATTGGTGCCAGTGCACTCTCCGGACTCACTGCAGTGCATCCGCAGTGGTGCCAGTGCACTCTTTTGAGTCACTGCAGTGCATCCCCAGTGGTGCCAGTGCACTCTCTGGACTCACTGCAGTGCATCCCCAGTGGTGCCAGTGCACTCTCTGGACTCACTGCACTGCATCCCCAGTGGTGCCACTGCACTCTCTGGACTCACTGCACTGCATCCCCAGTGGTGCCAGTGCACTCTCTGGACTCACTGCAGTGCATCCCCAGTGGTGCCAGTGCACTCTCTGGACTCACTGCACTGCATCCCCAGTGGTGCCAGTGCACTCTCTGGACTCACTGCACTGCATCCCCAGTGGTGCCAGTGCACTCTCTGGAGTCGAAGCACTGCATCAACAGTGGTGCCTCTGCACTCTCTGGAGTCACTGCACTGCATCCCCAGTGCTGCCAGTGCACTCTCTGGACTCACTGCAGTGCATCCCCAGTGGTGCCAGTGCACTCTCTGGACTCACTGCAGTGCATCCCCAGTGGTGCCAGTGCACTCTCTGGACTCACTGCACTGCATCCCCAGTGGTCCCAGTGCACTCTCTGGACTCACTGCACTTCATCCCCAGTGGTGCCAGTGCACTCTCTGGACTCACTGCATTGCATCCCCAGTGGTGCCAGTGCACTCTCTGGACTCACTGCACTGCATCCCCAGTGGTGCCACTGCACTCTCTGGACTCACTGTACTGCATAACCGTTGGTGCCAGGGCATTCTCCGGACTCACTGCAGTGCATCCGCAGTGGTTCCAGTGCACTCTTTCGAGTCACTGCAGTGCATCCCCAGTGGTGCCAGTGCACTCTCTGGACTCACTGCACTGCATCCCCGGGGGTGCCAGTGCACTCTCTGCACTCACTGCACTGCATCCCCAGTGTTCCCAGAGCACTCTCTGGACTCACTGCAGTGCATCCCCAGTGGTGCCAGTGCACTCTCTGGACTCACTGCAGTGCATCCCCAGTGGTGCCAGTGCACTCTCTGGACTCACTGCACTGCATCCCCAGTGGTGCCACTGCACTCTCTGGACTCACTGCACTGCATCACCATTGGTGCCAGGGCACTCTCCGGACTCACTGCAGTGCATCCGCAGTGGTGCCAGTGCACTCTTTCGAGTCACTGCACTGCATCCCCATTAGTGCCAGTGCATTCTCTGGACTCATTGCAGTGCATCCCCAGTGGTGCCAGTGCACTCTCTGGACTCACTGCACTGCATCCCCAGTGGTGCCAGTGCACTCTCTGGACTCACTGCACTGCATCCCCAGTGCTGACAGTGCACTCGCTGGACTCACTGCACTGCATCCCCAGTGCTGACAGTGCACTCTCTGGACTCACTGCAGTGCATCCCCAGTGGTGCCAGTGCACTCTCTGGACTCACTGCACTGCATCCCCAGTGGTGCCAGTGCACTCTCCGGACTCACTGCACTGCATCCCCAGTGGTGCCAGTGCACTCTCTGCACTCACTGCACTGCATCCCCAGTGGTGCCAGTGCACTCTCTGGACTCACTGCAGTGCATCCCCAGTGGTGCCAGTGCACTCTCTGCACTCACTGCACTGCATCACCAGTGGTGCCAGTGCACTCTCTGGACTCACTGCAGTGCATCCCCAGTGGTGCCAGTGCACTCTCTGCACTCACTGCACTGCATCCCCAGTGGTGCCAGTGCACTCTCTGGACTCACTGCAGTGCAGCCCCTGAGGTGCCAGTGTACTCTCTGGACTCACTGCACTGCATCCCCAGTGGTGACAGTGCACTCTCTGGAATCACTGCAGTGCATCCCCTGTGGTGCCATTGCACTCTCTGGACTCACTGCACTGCATCCCCAGTGGTGCCTGTGCACTCTCTTGAGTCACTGCACTGCATCCCCTGTGGAGCCAGTGCACTCTATGGACTAACTGCACTGCATACCCAGTGGTGCCAGTGCACTCTCTGGACTCACTGCACTGCATCCCCAGTGGTGCCAGTGCACTCTCTGGACTCACTGCACTGCATCCCCAGTGGTTCCAGTGCACTCTCTGGATCACTGCACTGCATCACCATTGGTGCCAGGGCACTCTCTGGACTCACTGCAGTGCATCCCCAGTGGTGGCAGTGCACTCTTTCGAGTCACTGCACTGCATCCCCAGTGGTGCCATTGCATTCTCTGGACTCACTGCAGTGCATCCCCATTGGTGCCAGTGCAGTCTCTGGAGTCACTGCAGTGAATCCCCAGTGGCGCCAGTGCACTCTCTAGACTCACTGCACTGCATCCCCAGTGCTGACAGTGCACTCTCTGGACTCACTGCACTGCATCCCCAAGGTGCCAGTGCACTCTCTGGACTCACCGGGGTGCATCCCCAGTGGTGCCAGTGCACTCTGTGGACTCACTGCAGTGCATCCCCAGTGTTGCCAGTGCACTCTCTGGAGTCACTGCACTGCATCCCCAGTGGTGCCAGTGCACTCTCTGGACTCACTGCACTGCATCCCCAGTGGTGCCAGTGCACTCTCTGGACTCACTGCAGTGCATCCCCAGTGGTGCCAGTGCACTTTCTGGAGTCACTGCAGTGCATCCCCTGTAGTGCCAGTGCACTCTCTGCACTCACTGCACTGCATCCCCAGTGGTGCCAGTGCACTCTCTGGACTCACTGCACTGCATCCCCAGTGGTTCCATTGCACTCTCTGGACTCACTGCATTGGATCCCCAGTGGTGTCAGTGCACTCTCTGGACTCAGTGCAGTGCATCCCCAGTGGTGCCAGTGCATTCTCAGGACTCACTGCAGTGCATCCCCACTGGTGCCAGTGCACTCTCTGGACTCACTGCACTGCATCCCCAGTGGTGCCAGTGCACTCTCTGGACTCACTGCAGTGCATCCCCAGTGGTGCCTGTGCACTCTCTGGAGTCACTGCACTGCATCCCCAGTGGTGCCAGTGCACTCTCTGGACTCACTGCACTGCATTCCCAGTGGTGCCAGTGCACTCTCTGGACTCACTGCACTGCATCCCCAGTGGTGCCAGTGCACTCTCTGGACCCACTGCAGTGCATCCCCACTGGTGCCAGTGCACTCTCTGGACTCAGTGAACTGCATCCCCAATGGTGCCAGTGCACTCTCTGTAGTCACTGCACTGCGTCCCCAGTGGTGCCAGTGCACTCTCTGGACTCACTGCACTGCATTGCCAGTGGTGCCAGTGCACTCTCTGGACTCACTGCATTGCATCACCAGTGGTGCCAGTGCACTCTGTGGACTCACTGCACTGCATCCCCAGTGGTGTCACTGCACTCTCTGGACTCACTGCACTGCATCACCATTGGTGCCAGGGCACTCTCCGGACTCACTGCAGTGCATCCCCAGTGGTGCCAGTGCACTCTTTCGAGTCACTGCAGTGCATCCCCAGTGGTGCCAGTGCACTCTCTGGACTCACTGCAGTGCATCCCCAGTGCTGCCAGTGCACTCTCTGGACTCACTGCAGTGCATCCCCAGTGGTGCCAGTGCACTCTCTGGACTCACTGCACTGCATCCCCAGTGGTGCCTCTGCACTCTTTTGAGTCACTGCACTGCATCCCCAGTGGTGTCAGTGCACTCTCTGGACTCACTGCAGTGCATCCCCAGTGGTGCCCGTGCACTCTCTGGACTCACTGCAGTGCATCCCCAGTGGTGCCAGTGCACTCTCTGGACTCACTGCATTGCATCCCCAGTGGTGCCAGTGCACTCTCTGCACTCTCTGCACTGCATCCCCAGTGGTGCCAGTGCACTCTCTGGAGTCACTGCACTGCATCCCCAGTGGTGCCTGTGCAGTCTCTGGACTCACTACAGTTCATCCCCAGTGGAGCCAGTGCACTCTCTGGACTCACTGCACTGCATCCCCAGTGGTGCCAGTGCACTCTCTGGACTCACTGCACTCCATCCCCACTGGAGCCAGTCCACTCTCTGGACTCACTGCACTGCATCCCCAGTGGTGCCAGTGGACTCTCTGGACTCACTGCACTGCATACCCAGTGGTGCTAGTGCACTCTTTGGACTCACTGCACTGCATGAACAGTGGTGCCAGTGCACTCTCTGGACTCACTGCACTGCATCCCCAGTGGTGCCAGTGCAGTCTCTGGACTCACTGTAGTGCATCCCCAGTGGTGCCAGTGCAATCTCAGGACTCACTGCAGTGCAGCTCCAGTTGGTGCCAGTGCAGTCTCTGGACTCACTGCACTGCATCCCCAGTGGTGCCAGTGCACTCTCTGGACTCACTGCAGTGCATCCCCAGTGGTGCCAGTGCACTCTCTGGAGTCACTGCAGTGTATCCCCAGTGGTGCCAGTGCACTCTCTGGACTCACTGAACTGCATCCCCAGTGGTGCCAGAGCACTCTCTGGACTCACTGCAGTGCATCCCCAGTGGTGCCAGTGCACTCTCTGGACTCACTGCAGTGCATCCCCAGTGGTGCCAGTGCACTCTCTGGACTCACTGCACTGCATCACCAGTGGTGCCAGTGCACTCTCTGGACTCAGTGCACTGCATCCCCAGTGGTGCCAGTGCACTCTCTGGACTCACTGCATTGCATCCCCAGTGGTGCCAGTGCACTCTCTGGACTCACTGCACTGCATCCCCAGTGGTGCCACTGCACTCTCTGGACTACTGCACTGCATCACCATTGGTGCCAGGGCACTCTCCGGACTCACTGCAGTGCATCCGCAGTGGTGCCAGTGCAGTCTTTCGAGTCACTGCAGTGCATCCCCAGTGGTGCCAGTGCAGTCTCTGGACTCACTGCACTGCATCCCCAGTGGTGCCAGTGCACTCTCTGGACTCACTGCAGTGCATCCCCAGTGGTGCCAGTGCACTGTCTGGACTCACTGCACTGCATCCCCAGTGGTGCCAGTGCACTCTATGGAGTCACAGCACTGCATCAACAGTGGTGCCAGTGCACTCTCTGGACTCACTGCAGTGCATCCTCACTGGTGCCAGTGCACTCTCTGGACTCACTGCAGTGCATCCCCAGTGGTGCCAGTGCACTCTCTGGACTCACTGCAGTGCATCCCCAGTGGTGCCAGTGCACTCTCTGGACTCACTGCAGTGCATCCCCAGTGGTGCCAGTGCACTCTCTGGACTCACTGCACTGCATCCCCAGTGGTGCCAGTGCACTCTCTGGACTCACTGCACTGCATCCCCAGTGGTGCCAGTGCACTCTCTGGACTCACTGCACTGCATCCACAGTGGTGCCAGTGCACTCTCTGGACTTACTGCATTGCATCCCCAGTGGTGCCAGTGCACTCTCTGGACTCACTGCACTGCATCCCCAGTGGTGCCACTGCACTCTCTGGACTCACTGTACTGCATCACCGTTGGTGCCAGGGCACTCTCCGGACTCACTGCAGTGCATCCGCAGTGGTTCCAGTGCACTCTTTCGAGTCACTGCAGTGCATCCCCAGTGGTGCCAGTGCACTCTCTGGACTCACTGCACTGCATCCCCAGTGGTGCCAGTGCACTCTCTGCACTCACTGCACTGCATCCCCAGTGTTCCCAGAGCACTCTCTGGACTCACTGCACTGCATCCCCAGTGGTGCCAGTGCACTCTCTGGACTCACTGCAGTGCATCCCCAGTGGTGCCAGTGCACTCTCTGGACTCACTGCACTGCATCCCCAGTGGTGCCACTGCACTCTCTGGACTCACTGCACTGCATCACCATTGGTGCCAGGGCACTCTCCGGACTCACTGCAGTGCATCCGCTGTGGTGCCAGTGCACTCTTTCGAGTCACTGCACTGCATCCCCATTAGTGCCAGTGCATTCTCTGGACTCATTGCAGTGCATCCCCAGTGGTGCCAGTGCACTCTCTGGACTCACTGCACTGCATCCCCAGTGGTGCCAGTGCACTCTCTGGACTCACTGCACTGCATCCCCAGTGCTGACAGTGCACTCTCTGGACTCACTGCACTGCATCCCCAGTGCTGACAGTGCACTCTCTGGACTCACTGCACTGCATCCCCAGTGGTGCCAGTGCACTCTCTGGACTCACTGCACTGCATCCCCAGTGGTGCCAGTGCACTCTCTGGACTCACTGCAGTGCATCCCCAGTGGTGCCAGTGCACTCTCTGGACTCACTGCACTGCATCCCCAGTGGTGCCAGTGCACTCTCTGGACTCACTGCAGTGCATCCCCAGTGGTGCCAGTGCACTCTCTGCACTCACTGCACTGCATCCCCAGTGGTGCCAGTGCACTCTCTGGACTCACTGCAGTGCATCCCCAGTGGTGCCAGTGCACTCTCTGGACTCACTGCACTGCATCCCCAGTGGTGCCAGTGCACTCTCTGGACTCACCGCACTGCATCCCCAGTGGTGCCAGTGCACTCTCTGGACTCACTGCAGTGCAGCCCCTGAGGTGCCAGTGTACTCTCTGGACTCACTGCACTGCATCCCCAGTGGTGACAGTGCACTCTCTGGACTCACTGCAGTGCATCCCCTGTGGTGCCATTGCACTCTCTGGACTCACTGCACTGCATCCCCAGTGGTGCCAGTGCACTCTCTGGACTCACTGCAGTGCATCCCCAGTGGTGCCTGTGCACTCTCTTGAGTCACTGCACTGCATCCCCAGTGGAGCCAGTGCACTCTGTGAACTAACTGCACTGCATCCCCAGTGGTGCCTGTGCACTCTCTTGAGTCACTGCACTGCATCCCCTGTGGTGCCATTGCACTCTCTGGACTCACTGCACTGCATCCCCAGTGGTGCCTGTGCACTCTCTTGAGTCACTGCACTGCATCCCCAGTGGTTCCAGTGCACTCTCTGGATCACTGCACTGCATCACCATTGGTGCCAGGGCACTCTCCGGACTCACTGCAGTGCATCCCCAGTGGTGGCAGTGCACTCTTTCGAGTCACTGCACTGCATCCACAGTGGTGCCAGTGCATTCTCTGGACTCACTGCAGTGCATCCCCATTGGTGCCAGTGCAGTCTCTGGAGTCACTGCAGTGAATCCCCAGTGGTGCCAGTGCACTCTCTGGACTCACTGCAGTGCATCCCCAGTGGTGCCAGTGCACTCTCTGCACTCACTGCAGTGCATCCCCAGTGGTGCCAGTGCAATCTCTGGGCTCACCGGGGTGCATCCCCAGTGGTGCCAGTGCACTCTCTGGACTCACTGCACTGCATCCCCAGTGGTGCCAGTGCACTCTCTGGACTCACTGCACTGCATCCCCAGTGGTGCCAGGGCACTCTCTGCACTCACTGCACTGCATCCCCAGTGGTGCCAGTGCACTCTCTGGACTCACTGCACTGCAACCCCAGTGGTGCCAGTGCACTCTCTGGACTCACTGCAGTGCACCCCCACTGGTGCCAGTGCACTCTCTGGACTCACTGCACTGCATCCCCAGTGGTGCCTGTGCACGCTCTGGACTCACTGCACTGCATCCCCAAGGTGCCAGTGCACTCTCTGGACTCAACTGCACTGCATCCCCAGTGCTGCCAGTGCACTCTCTGGACTCACTGCAGTGCATCCCCAGTGGTGCCAGTGCACTCTCTGGACTCACTGCACTGCATCCCCAGTGGTGCCAGTGCACTCTCTGGACTCACTGCACTTCATCCCCAGTGGTGCCAGTGCACTCTCTGGACTCACTGCATTGCATCCCCAGTGGTGCCAGTGCACTCTCTGGACTCACTGCACTGCATCCCCAGTGGTGTCACTGCACTCTCTGGACTCACTGCACTGCATAACAAGTGGCGCCAGTGCACTCTCCGGACTCACTGCAGTGCATCCGCAGTGGTGCCAGTGCACTCTATTGAGTCACTGCACTGCATCCCCAGTGGTGCCAGTGCACTCTCTGGACTCACTGCACTGCATCCCCAGTGGTGCCAGTGCACTCTCTGCACTCACTGCACTGCATCACCAGTGGTGCCAGTGCACTCTCTGGACTCACTACAGTGCATCCCCAGTGGTGCCAGTGCACTCTATGCACTCACTGCACTGCATCCCCAGTGGTGCCAGTGCACTCTCTGGAGTCGCAGCACTGCATCAACAGTGGTGCCTCTGCACTCTCTGGAGTCACTGCAGTGCATCCCCAGTGGTGCCAGTGCACTCTCTGGACTCACTGCAGTGCATCCCCAGTGGTGCCAGTGCACTCTCTGGACTCACTGCAGTGCATCCCCAGTGGTGCCAGTGCACTCTCTGGACTCACTGCACTGCATCCCAGTGGTGCCAGTGCACTCTCTGGACTCACTGCACTGCATCACCATTGGTGCCAGTGCACTCTCCGGACTCACTGCAGTGCATCCGCAGTGGTGCCAGTGCACTCTTTTGAGTCACTGCAGTGCATCCCCAGTGGTGCCAGTGCACTCTCTGGACTCACTGCAGTGCATCCCCAGTGGTGCCAGTGCACTCTCTGCACTCACTGCACTGCATCCCCAGTGGTGCCAGTGCACTCTCTGGACTCACTGCACTGCATCCCCAGTGCTGACAGTGCACTCGCTGGAGTCACTGCACTGCATCCCCAGTGCTGACAGTGCACTCTCTGGACTCACTGCAGTGCATCCCCAGTGGTGCCAGTGCACTCTCTGGACTCACTGCACTGCATCCCCAGTGGTGCCAGTGCACTCTCCGGACTCACTGCACTGCATCCCCAGTGGTGCCAGTGCACTCTCTGCACTCACTGCACTGCATCCCCAGTGGTGCCAGTGCACTCTCTGGACTCACTGCAGTGCATCCCCAGTGGTGCCAGTGCACTCTCTGCACTCACTGCACTGCATCACCAGTGGTGCCAGTGCACTCTCTGGACTCACTGCAGTGCATCCCCAGTGGTGCCAGTGCACTCTCTGCACTCACTGCACTGCATCCCCAGTGGTGCCAGTGCACTCTCTGGACTCACTGCAGTGCAGCCCCTGAGGTGCCAGTGTACTCTCTGGACTCACTGCACTGCATCCCCAGTGGTGACAGTGCACTCTCTGGAATCACTGCAGTGCATCCCCTGTGGTGCCATTGCACTCTCTGGACTCACTGCACTGCATCCCCAGTGGTGCCTGTGCACTCTCTTGAGTCACTGCACTGCATCCCCTGTGGAGCCAGTGCACTCTATGGACTAACTGCACTGCATACCCAGTGGTGCCAGTGCACTCTCTGGACTCACTGCACTGCATCCCCAGTGGTGCCAGTGCACTCTCTGGACTCACTGCACTGCATCCCCAGTGGTTCCAGTGCACTCTCTGGATCACTGCACTGCATGACCATTGGTGCCAGGGCACTCTCTGGACTCACTGCAGTGCATCCCCAGTGGTGGCAGTGCACTCTTTCGAGTCACTGCACTGCATCCCCAGTGGTGCCATTGCATTCTCTGGACTCACTGCACTGCATCCCCATTGGTGCCAGTGCAGTCTCTGGAGTCACTGCAGTGAATCCCCAGTGGCGCCAGTGCACTCTCTAGACTCACTGCACTGCATCCCCAGTGCTGACAGTGCACTCTCTGGACTCACTGCACTGCATCCCCAAGGTGCCAGTGCACTCTCTGGACTCACCGGGGTGCATCCCCAGTGGTGCCAGTGCACTCTGTGGACTCACTGCAGTGCATCCCCAGTGTTGCCAGTGCACTCTCTGGAGTCACTGCACTGCATCCCCAGTGGTGCCAGTGCACTCTCTGGACTCACTGCACTGCATCCCCAGTGGTGCCAGTGCACTCTCTGGACTCACTGCAGTGCATCCCCAGTGGTGCCAGTGCACTTTCTGGAGTCACTGCAGTGCATCCCCTGTAGTGCCAGTGCACTCTCTGCACTCACTGCACTGCATCCCCAGAAGTGCCAGTGCACTCTCTGGACTCACTGCACTGCATCCCCAGTGGTTCCATTGCACTCTCTGAACTCACTGCATTGGATCCCCAGTGGTGTCAGTGCACTCTCTGGACTCAGTGCAGTGCATCCCCAGTGGTGCCAGTGCATTCTCAGGACTCACTGCACTGCATCCCCAGTGGTGCCAGTGCACTCTCTGGACTCACTGCAGTGCATCACCAGTGGTGCCAGTGCACTCTCTGGAGTCACTGCACTGCATCCCCAGTGGTGCCAGTGCACTCTCTGGACTCACTGCACTGCATTCCCAGTGGTGCCAGTGCACTCTCTGGACTCACTGCACTGCATCCCCAGTGGTGCCAGTGCACTCTCTGGACCCACTGCAGTGCATCCCCACTGGTGCCAGTGCACTCTCTGGACTCAGTGAACTGCATCCCCAATGGTGCCAGTGCACTCTCTGTAGTCACTGCACTGCGTCCCCAGTGGTGCCAGTGCACTCTCTGGACTCACTGCACTGCATTCCCAGTGGTGCCAGTGCACTCTCTGGACTCACTGCATTGCATCACCAGTGGTGCCAGTGCACTCTGTGGACTCACTGCACTGCATCCCCAGTGGTGTCACTGCACTCTCTGGACTCACTGCACTGCATCACCATTGGTGCCAGGGCACTCTCCGGACTCACTGCAGTGCATCCCCAGTGGTGCCAGTGCACTCTTTCGAGTCACTGCAGTGCATCCCCAGTGGTGCCAGTGCACTCTCTGGACTCACTGCACTGCATCCCCAGTGGTGCCAGTGCACTCTCTGGAATCACTGCAGTGCATCCCCAGTGGTGCCAGTGCACTCTCTGGACTCACTGCACTGCATCCCCAGTGGTGCCAGTGCACTCTCTGGACTCACAGCATTGCATCCCCAGTGGTGCCAGTGCACTCTCTGGACTCACTGCACTGCATCCCCAGTGCTGCCACTGCACTCTCTGGACTCACTGCACTGCATCACCATTGGTGCCAGTGCACTCTACGGACTCACTGCACTGCATCCCCAGTGGTGCCAGTGCACTCTTTTGAGTCACTGCAGTGCATCCCCAGTGGTGCCAGTGCACTCTCTGCACTCACTGCACTGCATCCCCAGTGGTGCCACTGCACTCTCTGCACTCACTGCACTGCATCACCAGTGGTGCCAGTGCACTCTCTGGACTCACTGCAGTGCATCCCCAGTGGTGCCAGTGCACTCTCTGGACTCACTGCACTGCATCCCCAGTGGTGCCAGTGCACTCTCTGGAGTCGCAGCACTGCATCAACAGTGGTGCCTCTGCACTCTCTGGAGTCACTGCACTGCATCCCCAGTGCTGCCAGTGCACTCTCTGGACTCACTGCAGTGCATCCCCAGTGGTGCCAGTGCACTCTCTGGACTCACTGCAGTGCATCACCAGTGGTGCCAGTGCACTCTCTGGACTCACTGCACTGCATCCCCAGTGGTGCCAGTGCACTCTCTGGACTCACTGCACTTCATCCCCAGTGGTGCCAGTGCACTCTCTGGACTCACTGCACTGCATCCCCAGTGGTGCCACTGCACTCTCTGGACTCACTGCACTGCATCACCATTGGTGCTAGGGCACTCTCCGGACTCACTGCAGTGCATCCGCAGTGGTGCCAGTGCACTCTTTCGAATCACTGCACTGCATCACCAGTGGTGCCAGTGCACTCTCTGCACTCACTACACTGCATCCCCAGTGGTGCGAGTGCACTCACTGGACTCACTGCAGTGCATCCCCAGTGGTGCCAGTGCACTCTCTGGACTCATTGCAGTGCATCCCCAGTGGTGCCAGTGCACTCTCTGTACTCACTGCAGTGCATCCCCAGTGGTGCCAGTGCACTCCCTGCACTCACTGCACTGCATCCCCAGTGGTGCCAGTGCACTCTCTGCACTCACTGCACTGCATCCCCGGTGTTCCCAGAGCACTCTCTGGACTCACCGAGGTGCATCCCCAGTGGTGCCAGTGCACTCTCTGGACTCACCGCACTGCATCCCCAGTGGTGCCAGTGCACTCTCTGGACTCACTGCAGTGCAGCCCCTGAGGTGCCAGTGTACTCTCTGGACTCACTGCACTGCATCCCCAGTGGTGACAGTGCACTCTCTGGAATCACTGCACTGCATCCACAGTGGTGCCATTGCACTCTCTGGACTCACTGCACTGCATCCCCAGTGGTGCCTGTGCACTCTCTTGTGTCACTGCACTGCATCCCCAGTGGAGCCAGTGCACTCTATGGACTAACTGCACTGCATCCCCAGTGGTGCCAGTGCACTCTCTGGACACACTTCAATGCATCCCCAGTGGTGCCAGTGCACTCTCTGGACTCACTGCAGTGCATCCCCAGTGGTGCCAGTGCACTCTCTGGATCACTGCACTGCATCACCATTGGTGCCAGGGCACTCCCTGGACTCACTACAGTGCATCCCCATTGGTGCCAGTGCAGTCTCTGGAGTCACTGCAGTGCATCCCCAGTGGTGCCAGTGCACTCTCTGGAGTCACTGCACTGCATCCCCAGTGCTGACAGTGCACTCTCTGGACTCACTGCAGTGCATCCCCTTTTGTGCCAGTGCACTCTCTGGACTCACTGCACTGCATCCCCAGTGGTGCCAGTGCACTCTCTGGAGTCACTGCACTGCATCCCCAGTGGTGCCAGTGCACTCTCTGGACTCACTGCAGTGCATCCCCAGTGGTGCCAGTGCACTCTCTGGACTCACTGCACTGCATCCCCAGTGCTGACAGTGCACTCTCTGGACTCACTGCACTGCATCACCAGTGGTGGCAGTGTACTCTCTGGACTCACTGCACTGCATCCCCAGTGGAGACAGTGCACTCTCTGTAGTCACTGCGCTGCATCCCCAGTGGTTCCAGGGCACTCTCTCGACTCACTGCACTGCAACTCCAGTGGTGCCAGTGCACTCTCTGGACTCACTGCACTGCATCCCCAGTGGTACCAGTGCACTCTCTGGAGTCACTGCGCTGCATCCCCAGTGGTGCCAGTGCCCTCTGTGGACTCACTGCACTACATTCCCTGTGGGGCCAGTGCACTCTCTGGACTCACTGCAGTGCATCCCCAGTGGTGCCAGTGCACTCTCTGGACTCACTGCACTGCATCCCCAAGGTGCCAGTGCACTCTCTGGACTCACCGGGGTGCATCCCCAGTGGTGCCAGTGCACTCTCTGCACTCACTGCAGTGCATCCCCAGTGGTGCCAGTGCACTCTGTGGACTCACTGCAGTGCATCCCCAGTGTTGCCAGTGCACTCTCTGGAGTCACTGCACTGCATCCCCAGTGGTGCCAGTGCACTCTCTGGACTCACTGCACTGCATCCCCAGTGGTGCCAGTGCACTCTCTGGAGTCACTGCACTGCATCCCCAGTGGCGCCAGTGCACTCTCTGGACTCACTGCACTGCATCCCTTTGGTGCTAGTGCACTCTCTGGACTCACTGCACTGCATCCCCAGTGGTGCCAGTGCACTCTCTGGACTCACTGCACTGCATCCCCAGTGCTGACAGTGCACTCTCTGGACTCACTGCAGTGCATCACCAGTGGTGCCAGTGCACTCTCTGGACTCACTGCAGTGCTTCCGCACTGGTGCCAGTGCACTCTCTGGACTCACTGCACTGCATCCCCAGTGGTGCCTCTGCACTCTCTGGACTCACTGCACTGCATCCCCAGTGGTGCCAGTGCACTCTCTGGACTCACTGTAGTGCATCCCCAGTGGTGCCAGTGCACTCTCTGGACTCACTGCACTGCATCCCCAGTGGTGCCAGAGCACTCTCTGGACTCACTGCAGTGCATCCCTTGTGGTGCCTTTGCACTCTCAGGACTCACTGCACTGCATCCCCACTGGTGCCAGTGCACTCTCTGGACTCAGTGCACTGCATCCCCAGTGGTGCCAGTGCACTCTCTGGACTCACTGCAGTGCTTCCCCACTGGTGCCAGTGCACTCTCTGGACTCACTGCACTGCATCCCCAAGGTGCCAGTGCACTCTCTGGACTCACTGCAGTGCATCACCAGTGGTGCCAGTGCACTCTCTGGAGTCACTGCACTGCATCCCCAGTGGTGCCAGTGCACTCTCTGGACTCACTGCAGTGCATCCCCAGTGGTGCCAGTGCACTCTCTGGACTCATTGCACTGCATCCCCAGTGGTGCCAGTGCACTCTCTGGAGTCACTGCAGTGCATCCCCAGTGGTGCCAGGGCACTCTCTCGACTGACTGCACTGCAACTCCAGTGGTGCCAGTGCACTCTCTGGACTCACTGCACTTCATCCCCAATGGTGCCAGTGCACTCTCTGGACTCACTGCAGTGCATCCCCAGTGGTGCCAGTGCAATCTCTGCACTCACTGCACTGCATCACCAGTGGTGCCAGTGCACTCTCTGGACTCACTGCAGTACATCCCCTGTGGTGCCATTGCACTCTCTGGACTCACTGCACTGCATCCCTAATGGTGCCAGTGCACTCTCTGGAGTCGCAGCACTGCATCAACAGTGGTGCCTCTACACTCTCTGGAGTCACTGCACTGCATCCCCAGTGCTGCCAGTGCACTCTCTGGACTCACTGCAGTGCATCCCCAGTGGTGCCAGTGCACTCTCTGGACTCACTGCAGTGCATCCCCAGTGGTGCCAGTGCACTCTCTGGACTCACTGCACTGCATTCCCAGTGGTGCCAGTGCACTCTCTGGACTCACTGCACTTCATCCCCAGTGGTGCCAGTGCACTCTCTGGACTCACTGCATTGCATCCCCAGTGGTGCCAGTGCACTCTCTGGACTCACTGCACTGCATCCCCAGTGGTGCCACTGCACTCTCTGGACTCACTGCACTGCATCACCATTGGTGCCAGGGCACTCTCTGGACTCACTGCACTACATCCCCAGTGGTGCCAGTGCACTCTTTCGAGTCACTGCTTTGCATCCCCAGTGGTGCCAGTGCACTCTCTGGACTCACTGCACTGCATCCCCAGTGGTGCCAGTGCACTCTCTGCACTCACTGCACTGCATCCCCAGTGTTCCCAGAGCACTCTCTGGACTCACTGCAGTGCATCCCCAGTGGTGCCAGTGCACTCTCTGGACTCACTGCAGTGCATCCCCAGTGGTGCCAGTGCACTCTCTGGACTCACTGCACTGCATCCCCAGTGGTGCCACTGCACTCTCTGGACTCACTGCACTGCATCACCATTGGTGCCAGGGCACTCTCCGGACTCACTGCAGTGCAACCCCAGTGGTGCCAGTGCACTCTCTGGACTCACTGCACTGCATCCCCAGTGGTGCCAGTGCACTCTCCGGACTCACTGCACTGCATCCCTAATGGTGCCAGTGCACTCTCTGGACTCACTGCAGTGCATCCCCAGTGGTGCCAGTGCACTCTCTGCACTCACTGCACTGCATCCCCAGTGGTGCCAGTGCACTCTCTGCACTCACTGCACTGCATCCCCGGTGTTCCCAGAGCAGTCTCTGGACTCACCGAGGTGCATCCCCAGTGGTGCCAGTGCACTCTCTGGACTCACTGCAGTGCAGCCCCTGAGGTGCCAGTGTACTCTCTGGACTCACTGCACTGCATCCCCAGTGGTGACAGTGCACTCTCTGGAATCACTGCAGTGCATCCCCTGTGGTGCCATTGCACTCTCTGGACTCACTGCACTGCATCCCCAGTGGTGCCTGTGCACTCTCTTGAGTCACTGCACTGCATCCCCAGTGGAGCCAGTGCACTCTATGGACTAACTGCACTGCATCCCCAGTGGTGCCAGTGCACTCTCTGGACTCACTGCACTGCATCCCCAGTGGTGCCAGTGCACTCTCTGGACTCACTGCACTGCATCACCATTGGTGCCAGGGCACTCTCCGGACTCACTGCAGTGCATCCCCAGTGGTGCCAGTGCACTCTTTCGAGTCACTGCACTGCATCCCTAGTGGTGCCAGTGCATTCTCTGGACTCACTGCACTGCATCCCCAATGGTGCCACTCCACTCTCTGGACTCACTGCACTGCATCCCCAGTGGAGCCAGTGCACTCTCTGGACTCACTGCAGTGCATCACCAGTGGTGCCAGTGCACTCTCTGGACTCACTGCACTGCATCCCCAGTGGTGCCAGTGCACTCTCTGGAGTCACTGAAGTGCATCCCCAGTTGAGCCAGTGCTCTCTGTGGACTCACTGCACTGCATCCCCAGTGGTGCCACTGCACTCTCTGGACTCACTGCACTGCATCCCCAAGGTGCCAGTGCACTCTCTGGACTCAGTGCACTGCATCCCCAGTGGTGCCAGTGCAATCTCTGGACTCACTGCAATGTATCCCCAGTGGTGCCAGTGCACTCTGTGGACTCAGTGCACTGCATCCCCAGTGTTCCCAGTGCACTCTCTGGACTCACTGCACTGCATCCCCAATGGTGCCAGTGCACTCTCTGTAGTCACTGCACTGCGTCCCCAGTGGTGCCAGTGCACTCTCTGGACTCACTGCAGTGTATCCCCTGTGGTGCCAGTGCACTCTCTGGACTCACTGCACTGCATCCCCAGTGGTTCCATTGCACTCTCTGGACTCACTGCATTGGATCTCCAGTGGTGTCAGTGCACTCTCTGGACTCAGTGCAGTGCATCCCCAGTGGTGCCAGTGCACTCTCTGGACTCACTGCGGTGCTTCCCCACTGTTGCCAGTGCACTCTCTGGACTCACTGCACTGCATCTCCAGTGGTGCCAGTGCACTCTCTGGACTCACTGCAGTGCATCACCAGTGGTGCCAGTGCACTCTCTGGAGTCACTGCACTGCATCCCCAGTGGTCCCAGTGCACTCTCTGGACTCACTGCACTGCATTCCCAGTGGTGCCAGTGTACTCTCTGGACTCACTGCACTGCATCCCCAGTGGTGCCAGTGCACTCTCTGGACCCACTGCAGTGCATCCCCAGTGCTGACAGTGCACTCTCTGGACTCACTGCACTGCATCCCCAATGGTGCCAGTGCACTCTCTGTAGTCACTGCACTGCGTCCCCAGTGGCGGCAGTGCACTCTCTGCACTCACGGCAGTGCATCCGCAGTGGTGCCAGTGCACTCTGTGGACTCACTGCACTGCATCCCAGTGGTGCCAGTGCACTCTCTGGACTCACTGCACTGCATCCCCAAGGTGCCAGTGCACTCTCTGGACTCAACTGCACTGCATCCCCAGTGGTGCCAGTGCACTCTCTGGACTCACTGCACTGCATCCCCAGTGGTGCCAGTGCACTCTCTGGACTCACTGCAATGCATCCCCAGTGGTGCCAGGGCACTCTCTCGACTGACTGCACTGCAACTCCAGTGGTGCCAGTGCACTCTCTGGACTCACTGCACTTCATCCCCAGTGGTGCCAGTGCACTCTCTGGACTCACTGCATTGCATCACCAGTGGTGCCAGTGCACTCTGTGGACTCACTGCACTGCATCCCCAGTGGTGCCAGTGCACTCTCTGGACTCAGTGCACTGCATCACCATTGGTGCCAGGGCACTCTCCGGACTCACTGCAGTGCATCCCCAGTGGTGCCAGTGCACTCTTTCGAGTCACTGCACTGCATCACCAGTGGTGCCAGTGCATTCTCTGAACTCACTGCACTGCATCCCCAATGGTGCCACTGCACTCTCTGGACTCACTGCACTGCATCCTCAGTGGTGCCAGTGCACTCTCTGGACTCACTGCAGTGCATCCCCAGTGGTGCCAGTGCACTCTCTGGACTCACTGCACTGCATCCCCAGTGGTGCCAGTGCACTCTCTGGAGTCACTGAAGTGCATCCCCAGTTGAGCCAGTGCTCTCTGTGGACTCACTGCACTGCATCCCCAGTGGTGCCAGTGCACTCTCTGGACTCACTGCACTGCATCCCCAAGGTGCCAGTGCACTCTCTGGACTCAGTGCACTGCATCCCCAGTGGTGCCAGTGCAATCTCTGGACTCACTGCAGTGTATCCCCTGTGGTGCCAGTGCACTCTGTGGACTCAGTGCACTGCATCCCCAGTGTTCCCAGTGCACTCTCTGGACTCACTGCAGTGCATCCCCAGTGGCGCCAGTGCACTCTCTGGACTCACTGCACTGCATCCCCAGTGGTGCCAGTGCACTCTCTGGACTCACTGCACTGCATCCCCAAGGTGCCAGTGCACTCTCTGGACTCACTGCACTGCATCCCCAGAAGTGCCAGTGCACTCTCTGGACTCACTGCAGTGCATCCCCAGTGGTGCCAGTGCACTCTCTGGACTCACTGCATTGGATCTCCAGTGGTGTCAGTGCACTCTCTGGACTCAGTGCAGTGCATCCCCAGTGGTGCCAGTGCACTCTCTGGACTCACTGCAGTGCTTCCCCACTGGTGCCAGTGCACTCTCTGGACTCACTGCACTGCATCTCCAGTGGTGCCAGTGCACTCTCTGGACTCACTGCAGTGCATCACCAGTGGTGCCTGTGCACTCTCTGGAGTCACTGCACTGCATCCCCAGTGGTCCCAGTGCACTCTCTGCACTCACTGCACTGCATCCGCAGTGGTGCCAGTGCACTCTCTGGACTCACTGCAGTGCAGCCCCTGAGGTGCCTGTGTACTCTCTGGACTCACTGCACTGCATCCCCAGTGGTGACAGTGCACTCTCTGGAATCACTGCAGTGCATCCCCGGTGGTGCCATTGCACTCTCTGGACTCACTGCACTGCATCCCCAGTGCTGCCTGTGCACTCTCTTGAGTCACTGCACTGCATCCCCAGGGGAGCCAGTGCACTCTCTGCACGCACTGCACTGCATCCCCAGTGGTGCCAGTGCACTCTCTGGACTCACTGCACTGCATCCCCAGTGGTGCCAGTGCACTCTCTGGACTCACTGCACTGCATCCCCAGTGGTGCCAGTGCACTCTCTGGACTCACTGCACTGCATCACCATTGGTGCCAGGGCACTCTCCGGACTCATTGCAGTGCATCCGCAGTGGTGCCAGTGCACTCTTTCGAGTCACTGCAGTGCATCCCCAGTGGTACCAGTGCATTCTCTGGACTCACTGCACTGCATCCCCAATGGTGCCACTGCACTCTCTGGACTCACTGCAGTGCATCCCCAGTGGTGCCAGTGCACTCTCTGGACTCACTGCACTGCATCCCCAGTGGTGCCAGTGCACTCTCTGTAGTCACTGAAGTGCATCCCCAGTTGAGCCAGTGCTCTCTGTGGACTCACTGCACTGCATCCCCAGTGGTGCCACTGCACTCTCTGGACTCACTGCACTGCATCCCCAAGGTGCCAGTGCACTCTCTGGACTCACTGCACAGCATCCCCAGTGGTTCCAGTGCAATCTCTGGACTCACTGCAGTGTATCCCCTGTGGTGCCAGTGCACTCTGTGGACTCAGTGCACTGCATCCCCAGTGTTCCCAGTGCACTCTCTGGACTCACTGCACTGCATCCCCTGTGGTGCCAGTGCACTCTCTGGACTCACTGCAGTGCATCCCCAGTGGTGCCAGTGCACTCTCTGGACTCACCGCACTGCATCCCCAGTGGTGCCAGTGCACTCTCTGGACTCACTGCACTGCATCCCCAAGGTGCCAGTGCACTCTCTGGACTCAACTGCACTGCATCCCCAGTGGTGCCCGTGCACTCTCTGGACTCACTGCAGTGCATCCCCAGTGGTGCCAGTGCACTCTCTGGACTCACTGCATTGCATCCCCAGTGGTGCCAGTGCACTCTCTGCACTCACTGCACTGCATCCCAGGTGGTGCCAGTGCACTCTCTGGACTCACTGCACTGCATCCCCAGTGGTGCCTGTGCAGTCTCTGGACTCACTACAGTTCATCCCCAGTGGAGCCAGTGCACTCTCTGGACTCACTGCACTCCATCCCCAGTGGTGCCAGTGCACTCCCTGGACTCACTGCACTCCATCCCCACTGGTGCCAGTCCACTCTCTGGACTCACTGCACTGCATCCCCAGTGGTGCCAGTGCACTCTCTGCACTCATGCACTGCATACCCAGTGGTGCCAGTGCACTCTTTGGACTCACTGCACTGCATGAACAGTGGTGCCAGTGCACTCTCTGGACTCACTGCACTGCATCCCCAGTGGTGCCAGTGTAGTCTCTGGACTCACTGTAGTGCATCCCCAGTGGTGCCAGTGCAATCTCAGGACTCACTGCAGTGCAGCTCTAGTTGGTGCCAGTGCAGTCTCTGGACTCACTGCAGTGCATCCCCACTGGTGCCAGTGCACTCTCTATACTCACTGCATTGCATCCCCAGTGGTGCCAGTGCACTCTCTGGACTCACTGCAGTGCATCCCCAGTGGTGCCACTGCACTCTCTGGACTCACTGAACTGCATCCCCAGTGGTGCCAGAGCACTCTCTGGACTCACTGCACTGCATCCCCAGTGCTGCCAGTGCACTCTCTGGACTCACTGCACTGCATCGCCAGTGGTGCCAGTGCACTCTCTGGACTCACTGCACTGCATCCCCAGTGGTGCCAGTGCACTCTCTGGACTCACTGCACTGCATCCCCAGTGGTGCCAGTGCACTCTCTGGACTCACTGCACTGCATCCCCAGTGGTGCCAGTGCACTCTTTGGACTCACTGCACTGCATCCCCAGTGGTGCCAGTGCACTCTCTGGAATCACTGCAGTGCATCCCCAGTGGTGCCAGTGCACTCTCTGGAGTCACTGCACTTCATTCGCAGTGGTGCCAGTGCACTCTCTGGACTCACTGCATTGCATCCCCAGTGGTGCCAGTGCACTCTCTGGACTCACTGCACTGCATCCCCAGTGGTGCCACTGCACTCTCTGGACTCACTGCACTGCATCACCAGTGGTGCCAGGGCACTCTCCGGACTCACTGCAGTGCATCCGCAGTGGTGCTAGTGCACTCCTTCGAGTCACTGCAGTGCATCCCCAGTGGTGCCAGTGCACTCTCTGGACTCACTGCACTGCATCCCCAGTGGTGCCAGTGCACTCTCTGGACTCACTGCAGTGCATCCCCAGTGGTGCCAGTGCACTCTCTGGACTCACTGCAGTGCATCCCCAGTGGTGCCAGTGCACTCTCTGCACTCACTGCACTGCATCCCCAGTGGTGCCAGTGCACTCTCTGGAGTCACTGCACTGCATCCCCAGTGGTGCCTGTGCAGTCTCTGGACTCACTACAGTTCATCCCCAGTGGAGCCAGTGCACTCTCTGGACTCACTGCACTGCATCCCCAGTGGTGCCAGTGCACTCTCTGGACTCACTGCACTCCATCCCCACTGGTGCCAGTCCACTCTCTGGACTCACCCCACTGCATCCCCAGTGGTGCCAGTGGACTCTCTGCACTCATGCACTGCATACCCAGTGGTGCCAGTGCACTCTTTGGACTCACTGCACTGCATGAACAGTGGTGCCAGTGCACTCTCTGGACTCACTGCACTGCATCCCCAGTGGTGCCAGTGTAGTCTCTGGACTCACTGTAGTGCATCCCCAGTGGTGCCAGTGCAATCTCAGGACTCACTGCAGTGCAGCTCCAGTAGGTGCCAGTGCAGTCTCTGGACTCACTGCACTGCATCCCCAGTGGTGCCAGAGCACTCTCTGGACTCACTGCAGTGCATCCCCAGTGGTGCCAGTGCACTCTCTTGACTCACTGCAGTGTATCCCCAGTGGTGCCAGTGCACTCTCTGGACTCACTGCACTGCATCCCCAGTGGTGCCAGAGCACTCTCTGGACTCACTGCACTGCATTCCCAGTGCTGCCAGTGCACTCTCTGGACTCACTGCACTGCATCGCCAGTGGTGCCAGTGCACTCTCTGGACTCACTGCACTGCATCACCAGTGGTGCCAGTGCACTCTCTGGACTCAGTGCACTGCATCCCCAGTGGTGCCAGTGCACTCTATGGACTCACTGCACTGCATCCCCAGTGGTGCCAGTGCACGCTCTGGAGTCACAGCACTGCATCAACAGTGGTGCCTCTGCACTCTCTGGAGTCACTGCACTGCATCCCCAGTGGTGCCAGTGCACTCTCTGGACTCACTGCATTGCATCCCCAGTGGTGCCAGTGAACTCTCTAGACTCACTGCAGTGCATCCCCAGTGGTGCCACTGCACTCTCTGGACTCACTGAACTGCATCACCATTGGTGCCAGGGCACTCTCCGGACTCACTGCAGTGCATCCGCAGTGGTGCCAGTGCACTCTCTGGACTCACTGCAGTGCATCCGCAGTGGTGCCAGTGCACTCTCTGGACTCACTGCACTGCATCCCCAGTGCTGCCAGTGCACTCTATGGACTCACTGCAGTGCATCCCCAGTGGTGCCAGTGTACTCTCTGGACTCAAAGCACTGAATCCCCAGTGGTGCCAGTGCACTCTCTGGAGTCACAGCACTGCATCAACAGTGGTGCCTCTGCACTCTCTGGAGTCACTGCAGTGCATTCCCCGTGGTGCCAGTGCACTCTCTGGACTCACTGCAGTGCATCCGCAGTGGTGCCAGTGCACTCTCTGGACTCACTGCAGTGCATCCCCAGTGGTGCCATTGCACTCTCTGGACTCACTGCAGTGCATGCCAAGTGCTGCCAGTGCACTCTCTGGACTCACTGCAGTGCATCCCCAGTGGTGCCAGTGCACTCTCCGGAATCACTGCAGTGCATCCCCAGTGGTGCCAGTGCACTCTCTGGACTCACTGCACTTCATTCGCAGTGGTGCCAGTGCACTCTCTGGACTCACTGCACTGCATCCCCAGTGGTGACAGTGCACTCTCTGCACTCACTGCACTGCATCCCCAGTGGTGCCAGGGCACTCTCCGGACTCACTGCAGTGCATCCGCAGTGGTGCCAGTGCACTCTCTGGACTCACTGCATTGCATCCTCAGTGGTGCCAGTGCACTCTCTGGACTCACTGCAGTGCATCCCCAGTGCTGCCAGTGCACTCTCTGGACTCACTGCAGTGCATCGCCAGTGGTGCCAGTGCACTCTCTGGACTCACTGCACTGCATCCCCAGTGGTGCCAGTGCACTCTCCGGAATCACTGCACTGCATCCCCAGTGGTGTCTGTGCACTCTCTGGACTCACTGCAGTGCATCCCCAGTGGTGCCCGTGCACTCTCTGGACTCACTGCAGTGCTTCCCCAGTGGTGCCAGTGCACTCTCTGGACTCACTGCATTGCATCCCCAGTGGTGCCAGTGCACTCTCTGCACTCACTGCACTGCATCCCCAGTGGTGCCAGTGCACTCTCTGGACTCACTGCACTGCATCCCCAGTGGTGCCTGTGCAGTCTCTGGACTCACTACAGTTCATCCCCAGTGGAGCCAGTGCACTCTCTGGACTCACTGCACTGCATCCCCAGTGGTGCCAGTGCACTCTCTGGACTCACTGGACTCCATCCCCACTGGTGCCAGTCCACTCTCTGGACTCACTGCACTGCATCCCCAGTGGTGACAGTGCACTCTCTGCACTCATGCACTGCATACCCAGTGGTGCCAGTGCACTCTTTGGACTCACTGCACTGCATGAACAGTGGTGCCACTGCACTCTCTGGACTCACTGAACTGCATCCCCAGTGGTGCCAGTGTAGTCTCTGGACTCACTGCACTGCATCCCCAGTGGTGCCAGTGCACTCTCTGGACTCACTGCACTGCATCCCCAGTGGTGCCAGTGCACTCTCTGGAGTCACTGCAGTGTATCCCCAGTGGTGCCAGTGCACTCTCTGGACTCACTGAACTGCATCCCCAGTGGTGCCAGAGCACTCTCTGGACTCACTGCAGTGCATCCCCAGTGCTGCCAGTGCACTCTCTGGACTCACTGCACTGCATCCCCAGTGGTGCCAGTGCACTCTCTGGACTCACTGCACTGCATCACCAGTGGTGCCAGTGCACTCTCTGGACTCAGTGCACTGCATCCCCAGTGGTGCCAGTGCACTCTCTGGACTCACTGCATTGCATCCCCAGTGGTGCCAGTGCACTCTCTGGACTCAGTGCACTGCATCCCCAGTGGTGCCACTGCACTCTCTGGACTCACTGCACTGCATCACCATTGGTGCCAGGGCACTCTCCGGACTCACTGCAGTGCATCCGCAGTGGTGCTAGTGCACTCTTTCAAGTCACTGCAGTGCATCCCCAGTGGTGCCAGTGCACTCTCTGGACTCACTGCACTGCATCCCCAGTGGTGCCAGTGCACTCTCTGGACTCACTGCAGTGCATCCCCAGTGGTGCCAGTGCACTCTCTGGACTCACTGCAGTGCATCCCCAGTGGTGCCAGTGCACTCTCTGGAATCACTGCAGTGCATCCCCTGTGGTGCCACTGCACTCTCTGTACTCACTGCACTGCATCACCTGTGGTGCCAGTGTACTCTCTGGACTCACTGCACTGCATCCCCAGTGGTGCCAGTGCACTCTCTGAACTCACCGCACTGCATCCCCAGTGGTGTCAGGGCACTCTCTGGACTCACTGCACTGCATCCCCTGTGGTGCCAGTGCACTCTGTGGACTCATCGCATTGCATCCCCAGTGGTGCCAGTGCACTCTCTGGACTCACTGCACTGCATCCCCAGTGGTGCCAGTGCACTCTCTGCACTCACTGCATTGCATCCCTAGTGGTGCCAGTGCACTCTCTGCACTCACTGCACTGCATCCCCAGTGGTGCCAGTGCACTCTCTGGACTCACTGCACTGCATCCCCAGTGGTGCCAGTGCACTCTCTGCCCTCACTGCAGTGCATCCCCAGTGGTGCCAGTGCACTCTCTGGAGTCACTGCACTGCATCCTCAGTGGTGCCAGCGCACTCTCTGGACTCACTGCACTGCATCCCCAGTGGTGCCAGGGCACTCTCTGGACTCACTGCACTGCATCCCCAGTGGTCCCAGTGCACTCTCTGCCCTCACTGCAGTGCATCCCCAGTGGTGCCAGTGCACTCTCTGCACTCACTGCAGTGCATCCCCAGTGGTGCCAGTGCAATCTCTGGGCTCACCGGGGTGCATCCCCAGTGGTGCCAGTGCACTCTCTGGACTCACTGCAGTGCATCCCCAGTGGTTCCAGTGCACTCTCTTGACTCACTGCAGTGCATCCCCAGTGGTGCCAGTGCACTCTCTGCACTCACCGAACTGCATCCGCAGTGGTGCCAGTGCACTCTCTGGACTCACTGCACTGCATCCCCAGTAGTGCCAGTTCACTCTGTGGACTCACTGCGCTGCATCCCCAGTGGTGCCAGTGCCCTCTCTGGACTCACTGCACTGCATCCCCAGTGGTGCCAGTGCACTCTCTGGACTCACTGCACTGCATCCCCAGTGGTGCCAGTGCACTATCTGGACTCATTGCAGTGCATCCCCAGTGGTGCCAGTGCACTCTCTGAGTCACTGCACTGCATTCCCAGTGGTGCCAGTGCACTCTCTGGACTCACTGCAGTGCATCCCCAGTGGTGCCAGTGCACTCTCTGGACTCACCGCACTGCATCCCCAGTGGTGCCAGTGCACTCTCTGGACTCACTGCACTGCATCCCCAAGGTGCCAGTGCACTCTCTGGACTCAACTGCACTGCATCCCCAGTGGTGCCCGTGCACTCTCTGGACTCACTGCAGTGCATCCCCAGTGGTGCCAGTGCACTCTCTGGACTCACTGCATTGCATCCCCAGTGGTGCCAGTGCACTCTCTGCACTCACTGCACTGCATCCCAGGTGGTGCCAGTGCACTCTCTGGACTCACTGCACTGCATCCCCAGTGGTGCCTGTGCAGTCTCTGGACTCACTACAGTTCATCCCCAGTGGAGCCAGTGCACTCTCTGGACTCACTGCACTCCATCCCCACTGGTGCCAGTGCACTCTCTGGACTCACTGCACTCCATCCCCACTGGTGCCAGTCCACTCTCTGGACTCACTGCACTGCATCCCCAGTGGTGCCAGTGCACTCTCTGCACTCATGCACTGCATACCCAGTGGTGCCAGTGCACTCTTTGGACTCACTGCACTGCATGAACAGTGGTGCCAGTGCACTCTCTGGACTCACTGCACTGCATCCCCAGTGGTGCCAGTGTAGTCTCTGGACTCACTGTAGTGCATCCCCAGTGGTGCCAGTGCAATCTCAGGACTCACTGCAGTGCAGCTCCAGTTGGTGCCAGTGCAGTCTCTGGACTCACTGCAGTGCATCCCCACTGGTGCCAGTGCACTCTCTATACTCACTGCATTGCATCCCCAGTGGTGCCATTGCACTCTCTGGACTCACTGCAGTGCATCCCCAGTGGTGCCACTGCACTCTCTGGACTCACTGAACTGCATCCCCAGTGGTGCCAGAGCACTCTCTGGACTCACTGCACTGCATCCCCAGTGCTGCCAGTGCACTCTCTGGACTCACTGCACTGCATCGCCAGTGGTGCCAGTGCACTCTCTGGACTCACTGCACTGCATCCCCAGTGGTGCCAGTGCACTCTCTGGACTCACTGCACTGCATCCCCAGTGGTGCCAGTGCACTCTTTGGACTCACTGCACTGCATCCCCAGTGGTGCCAGTGCACTCTCTGGAATCACTGCAGTGCATCCCCAGTGGTGCCAGTGCACTCTCTGGAGTCACTGCACTGCATCCCCAGTGGTGCCAGTGCACTCTCTGGACTCACTGCATTGCATCCCCAGTGGTGCCAGTGCACTCTCTGTACTCACTGCACTGCATCCCCAGTGGTGCCACTGCACTCTCTGGACTCACTGCACTGCATCACCAGTGGTGCCAGGGCACTCTCTGGACTCACTGCAGTGCATCCGCAGTGGTGCTAGTGCACTCCTTCGAGTCACTGCAGTGCATCCCCAGTGGTGCCAGTGCACTCTCTGGACTCACTGCACTGCATCCCCAGTGCTGCCAGTGCACTCTCTGGACTCACTGCAGTGCATCCCCAGTGGTGCCAGTGCACTCTCTGGACTCACTGCACTGCATCCCCAGTGGTGCCAGTGCACTCTCCGGAATCACTGCACTGCATCCCCAGTGGTGTCAGTGCACTCTCTGGACTCACTGCAGTGCATCCCCAGTGGTGCCCGTGCACTCTCTGGACTCACTGCACTGCATCCCCAGTGGTGCCAGTGCACTCTCCGGAATCACTGCAGTGCATCCCCAGTGGTGCCAGTGCACTCTCTGGACTCACTGCACTTCATTCGCAGTGGTGCCAGTGCACTCTCTGGACTCACTGCACTGCATCCCCAGTGGTGACAGTGCACTCTCTGCACTCACTGCACTGCATCGCCAGTGGTGCCAGGGCACTCTCCGGACTCACTGCAGTGCATCCGCAGTGGTGCCAGTGCACTCTCTGGACTCACTGCATTGCATCCTCAGTGGTGCCAGTGCACTCTCTGGACTCACTGCAGTGCATCCCCAGTGCTGCCAGTGCACTCTCTGGACTCACTGCAGTGCATCGCCAGTGGTGCCAGTGCACTCTCTGGACTCACTGCACTGCATCCCCAGTGGTGCCACTGCACTCTCTGGACTCACTGCACTGCATCACCATTGGTGCCAGGGCACTCTCCGGACTCACTGCAGTGCATCCGCAGTGGTGCTAGTGCACTCTTTCAAGTCACTGCAGTGCATCCCCAGTGGTGCCAGTGCACTCTCTGGACTCACTGCACTGCATCCCCAGTGGTGCCAGTGCACTCTCTGGACTCACTGCAGTGCATCCCCAGTGGTGCCAGTGCACTCTCTGGACTCACTGCACTGCATCCCCAGTGGTGCCAGTGCACTCTCTGGAATCACTGCAGTGCATCCCCTGTGGTGCCACTGCACTCTCTGTACTCACTGCACTGCATCACCTGTGGTGCCAGTGTACTCTCTGGACTCACTGCACTGCATCCCCAGTGGTGCCAGTGCACTCTCTGAACTCACCGCACTGCATCCCCAGTGGTGTCAGGGCACTCTCTGGACTCACTGCACTGCATCCCCTGTGGTGCCAGTGCACTCTGTGGACTCATCGCATTGCATCCCCAGTGGTGCCAGTGCACTCTCTGGACTCACTGCACTGCATCCCCAGTGGTGCCAGTGCACTCTCTGCACTCACTGCAGTGCATACCTAGTAGTGCCAGTGCACTCTCTGCACTCACTGCACTGCATCCCCAGTGGTGCCAGTGCACTCTCTGGACTCACTGCACTGCATCCCCAGTGGTGCCAGTGCACTCTCTGCCCTCACTGCAGTGCATCCCCAGTGGTGCCAGTGCACTCTCTGGAGTCACTGCACTGCATCCTCAGTGGTGCCAGCGCACTCTCTGGACTCACTGCACTGCATCCCCAGTGGTGCCAGGGCACTCTCTGGACTCACTGCACTGCATCCCCAGTGGTCCCAGTGCACTCTCTGCCCTCACTGCAGTGCATCCCCAGTGGTGCCAGTGCACTCTCTGCACTCACTGCAGTGCATCCCCAGTGGTGCCAGTGCAATCTCTGGGCTCACCGGGGTGCATCCCCAGTGGTGCCAGTGCACTCTCTGGACTCACTGCAGTGCATCCCCAGTGGTTCCAGTGCACTCTCTTGACTCACTGCAGTGCATCCCCAGTGGTGCCAGTGCACTCTCTGCACTCACCGAACTGCATCCGCAGTGGTGCCAGTGCACTCTCTGGACTCACTGCACTGCATCCCCAGTAGTGCCAGTTCACTCTGTGGACTCACTGCGCTGCATCCCCAGTGGTGCCAGTGCCCTCTCTGGACTCACTGCACTGCATCCCCAGTGGTGCCAGTGCACTCTCTGGACTCACTGCACTGCATCCCCAGTGGTGCCAGTGCACTATCTGGACTCATTGCAGTGCATCCCCAGTGGTGCCAGTGCACTCTCTGAGTCACTGCACTGCATTCCCAGTGGTGCCAGTGCACTCTCTGGACTCACTGCAGTGCATCCCCAGTGGTGCCAGTGCACTCTCTGGACTCACCGCACTGCATCCCCAGTGGTGCCAGTGCACTCTCTGGACTCACTGCACTGCATCCCCAAGGTGCCAGTGCACTCTCTGGACTCAACTGCACTGCATCCCCAGTGGTGCCCGTGCACTCTCTGGACTCACTGCAGTGCATCCCCAGTGGTGCCAGTGCACTCTCTGGACTACTGCATTGCATCCCCAGTGGTGCCAGTGCACTCTCTGCACTCACTGCACTGCATCCCAGGTGGTGCCAGTGCACTCTCTGGACTCACTGCACTGCATCCCCAGTGGTGCCTGTGCAGTCTCTGGACTCACTACAGTTCATCCCCAGTGGAGCCAGTGCACTCTCTGGACTCACTGCACTCCATCCCCACTGGTGCCAGTGCACTCTCTGGACTCACTGCACTCCATCCCCACTGGTGCCAGTCCACTCTCTGGACTCACTGCACTGCATCCCCAGTGGTGCCAGTGCACTCTCTGCACTCATGCACTGCATACCCAGTGGTGCCAGTGCACTCTTTGGACTCACTGCACTGCATGAACAGTGGTGCCAGTGCACTCTCTGGACTCACTGCACTGCATCCCCAGTGGTGCCAGTGTAGTCTCTGGACTCACTGTAGTGCATCCCCAGTGGTGCCAGTGCAATCTCAGGACTCACTGCAGTGCAGCTCCAGTTGGTGCCAGTGCAGTCTCTGGACTCACTGCAGTGCATCCCCACTGGTGCCAGTGCACTCTCTATACTCACTGCATTGCATCCCCAGTGGTGCCATTGCACTCTCTGGACTCACTGCAGTGCATCCCCAGTGGTGCCACTGCACTCTCTGGACTCACTGAACTGCATCCCCAGTGGTGCCAGAGCACTCTCTGGACTCACTGCACTGCATCCCCAGTGCTGCCAGTGCACTCTCTGGACTCACTGCACTGCATCCCCAGTGGTGCCAGTGCACTCTCTGGACTCACTGCACTGCATCCCCAGTGGTGCCAGTGCACTCTTTGGACTCACTGCACTGCATCCCCAGTGGTGCCAGTGCACTCTCTGCAATCACTGCAGTGCATCCCCAGTGGTGCCAGTGCACTCTCTGGAGTCACTGCACTGCATCCCCAGTGGTGCCAGTGCACTCTCTGGACTCACTGCATTGCATCCCCAGTGGTGCCAGTGCACTCTCTGGACTCACTGCACTGCATCCCCAGTGGTGCCAGTGCACTCTCTGGACTCACTGCACTGCATCACCAGTGGTGCCAGGGCACTCTCTGGACTCACTGCAGTGCATCCGCAGTGGTGCTAGTGCACTCCTTCGAGTCACTGCAGTGCATCCCCAGTGGTGCCAGTGCACTCTCTGGACTCACTGCACTGCATCCCCAGTGCTGCCAGTGCACTCTCTGGACTCACTGCAGTGCATCCCCAGTGGTGCCAGTGCACTCTCTGGACTCACTGCACTGCATCCCCAGTGGTGCCAGTGCACTCTCCGGAATCACTGCACTGCATCCCCAGTGGTGTCAGTGCACTCTCTGGACTCACTGCAGTGCATCCCCAGTGGTGCCCGTGCACTCTCTGGACTCACTGCACTGCATCCCCAGTGGTGCCAGTGCACTCTCCGGAATCACTGCAGTGCATCCCCAGTGGTGCCAGTGCACTCTCTGGACTCACTGCACTTCATTCGCAGTGGTGCCAGTGCACTCTCTGGACTCACTGCACTGCATCCCCAGTGGTGACAGTGCACTCTCTGCACTCACTGCACTGCATCGCCAGTGGTGCCAGGGCACTCTCCGGACTCACTGCAGTGCATCCGCAGTGGTGCCAGTGCACTCTCTGGACTCACTGCATTGCATCCTCAGTGGTGCCAGTGCACTCTCTGGACTCACTGCAGTGCATCCCCAGTGCTGCCAGTGCACTCTCTGGACTCACTGCAGTGCATCGCCAGTGGTGCCAGTGCACTCTCTGGACTCACTGCACTGCATCCCCAGTGGTGCCAGTGCACTTTCCGGAATCACTGCACTGCATCCCCAGTGGTGTCTGTGCACTCTCTGGACTCACTGCAGTGCATCCCCAGTGGTGCCCGTGCACTCTCTGGACTCACTGCAGTGCTTCCCCAGTGGTGCCAGTGCACTCTCTGGACTCACTGCATTGCATCCCCAGTGGTGCCAGTGCACTCTCTGCACTCACTGCAGTGCATCCCCAGTGGTGCCAGTGCACTCTCTGGACTCACTGCACTGCATCCCCAGTGGTGCCTGTGCAGTCTCTGGACTCACTACAGTTCATCCCCAGTGGAGCCAGTGCACTCTCTGGACTCACTGCACTGCATCCCCAGTGGTGCCAGTGCACTCTCTGGACTCACTGGACTCCATCCCCACTGGTGCCAGTCCACTCTCTGGACTCACTGCACTGCATCCCCAGTGGTGCCAGTGGACTCTCTGCACTCATGCACTGCATACCCAGTGGTGCCAGTGCACTCTTTGGACTCACTGCACTGCATGAACAGTGGTGCCACTGCACTCTCTGGACTCACTGAACTGCATCCCCAGTGGTGCCAGTGTAGTCTCTGGACTCACTGTAGTGATCCCCAGTGGTGCCAGTGCACTCTCTGGACTCACTGCACTGCATCCCCAGTGGTGCCAGTGCACTCTCTGGAGTCACTGCAGTGTATCCCCAGTGGTGCCAGTGCACTCTCTGGACTCACTGAACTGCATCCCCAGTGGTGCCAGAGCACTCTCTGGACTCACTGCAGTGCATCCCCAGTGCTGCCAGTGCACTCTCTGGACTCACTGCACTGCATCCCCAGTGGTGCCAGTGCACTCTCTGGACTCACTGCACTGCATCACCAGTGGTGCCAGTGCACTCTCTGGACTCAGTGCACTGCATCCCCAGTGGTGCCAGTGCACTCTCTGGACTCACTGCATTGCATCCCCAGTGGTGCCAGTGCACTCTCTGGACTCAGTGCACTGCATCCCCAGTGGTGCCACTGCACTCTCTGGACTCACTGCACTGCATCACCATTGGTGCCAGGGCACTCTCCGGACTCACTGCAGTGCATCCGCAGTGGTGCTAGTGCACTCTTTCAAGTCACTGCAGTGCATCCCCAGTGGTGCCAGTGCACTCTCTGGACTCACTGCACTGCATCCCCAGTGGTGCCAGTGCACTCTCTGGACTCCCTGCACTGCATCCCCAGTGGTGCCAGTGCACTCTCTGGACTCACTGCACTGCATCCCCAGTGGTGCCAGTGCACTCTCTGGACTCACTGCACTGCATCCCCAGTGGTGCCAGTGCACTCTCTGCCCTCACTGCAGTGCATCCCCAGTGGTGCCAGTGCACTCTCTGGAGTCACTGCACTGCATCCTCAGTGGTGCCAGCGCACTCTCTGGACTCACTGCACTGCATCCCCAGTGGTGCCAGGGCACTCTCTGGACTCACTGCACTGCATCCCCAGTGGTCCCAGTGCACTCTCTGCCCTCACTGCAGTGCATCCCCAGTGGTGCCAGTGCACTCTCTGCACTCACTGCAGTGCATCCCCAGTGGTGCCAGTGCAATCTCTGGGCTCACCGGGGTGCATCCCCAGTGGTGCCAGAGCACTCTCTGGACTCACTGCAGTGCATCCCCAGTGGTTCCAGTGCACTCTCTTGACTCACTGCAGTGCATCCCCAGTGGTGCCAGTGCACTCTCTGCACTCACCGAACTGCATCCGCAGTGGTGCCAGTGCACTCTCTGGACTCACTGCACTGCATCCCCAGTAGTGCCAGTTCACTCTGTGGACTCACTGCGCTGCATCCCCAGTGGTGCCAGTGCCCTCTCTGGACTCACTGCACTGCATCCCCAGTGGTGCCAGTGCACTCTCTGGACTCACTGCACTGCATCCCCAGTGGTGCCAGTGCACTATCTGGACTCATTGCAGTGCATCCCCAGTGGTGCCAGTGCACTCTCTGAGTCACTGCACTGCATTCCCAGTGGTGCCAGTGCACTCTCTGGACTCACTGCAGTGCATCCCCAGTGGTGCCAGTGCACTCTCTGGACTCACCGCACTGCATCCCCAGTGGTGCCAGTGCACTCTCTGGACTCACTGCACTGCATCCCCAAGGTGCCAGTGCACTCTCTGGACTCAACTGCACTGCATCCCCAGTGGTGCCCGTGCACTCTCTGGACTCACTGCAGTGCATCCCCAGTGGTGCCAGTGCACTCTCTGGACTCACTGCATTGCATCCCCAGTGGTGCCAGTGCACTCTCTGCACTCACTGCACTGCATCCCAGGTGGTGCCAGTGCACTCTCTGGACTCACTGCACTGCATCCCCAGTGGTGCCTGTGCAGTCTCTGGACTCACTACAGTTCATCCCCAGTGGAGCCAGTGCACTCTCTGGACTCACTGCACTCCATCCCCACTGGTGCCAGTGCACTCTCTGGACTCACTGCACTCCATCCCCACTGGTGCCAGTCCACTCTCTGGACTCACTGCACTGCATCCCCAGTGGTGCCAGTGCACTCTCTGCACTCATGCACTGCATACCCAGTGGTGCCAGTGCACTCTCTGGACTCACCGCACTGCATCCCCAGTGGTGCCAGTGCACTCTCTGGACTCACTGCACTGCATCCCCAAGGTGCCAGTGCACTCTCTGGACTCAACTGCACTGCATCCCCAGTGGTGCCCGTGCACTCTCTGGACTCACTGCAGTGCATCCCCAGTGGTGCCAGTGCACTCTCTGGACTACTGCATTGCATCCCCAGTGGTGCCAGTGCACTCTCTGCACTCACTGCACTGCATCCCAGGTGGTGCCAGTGCACTCTCTGGACTCACTGCACTGCATCCCCAGTGGTGCCTGTGCAGTCTCTGGACTCACTACAGTTCATCCCCAGTGGAGCCAGTGCACTCTCTGGACTCACTGCACTCCATCCCCACTGGTGCCAGTGCACTCTCTGGACTCACTGCACTCCATCCCCACTGGTGCCAGTCCACTCTCTGGACTCACTGCACTGCATCCCCAGTGGTGCCAGTGCACTCTCTGCACTCATGCACTGCATACCCAGTGGTGCCAGTGCACTCTTTGGACTCACTGCACTGCATGAACAGTGGTGCCAGTGCACTCTCTGGACTCACTGCACTGCATCCCCAGTGGTGCCAGTGTAGTCTCTGGACTCACTGTAGTGCATCCCCAGTGGTGCCAGTGCAATCTCAGGACTCACTGCAGTGCAGCTCCAGTTGGTGCCAGTGCAGTCTCTGGACTCACTGCAGTGCATCCCCACTGGTGCCAGTGCACTCTCTATACTCACTGCATTGCATCCCCAGTGGTGCCATTGCACTCTCTGGACTCACTGCAGTGCATCCCCAGTGGTGCCACTGCACTCTCTGGACTCACTGAACTGCATCCCCAGTGGTGCCAGAGCACTCTCTGGACTCACTGCACTGCATCCCCAGTGCTGCCAGTGCACTCTCTGGACTCACTGCACTGCATCCCCAGTGGTGCCAGTGCACTCTCTGGACTCACTGCACTGCATCCCCAGTGGTGCCAGTGCACTCTTTGGACTCACTGCACTGCATCCCCAGTGGTGCCAGTGCACTCTCTGCAATCACTGCAGTGCATCCCCAGTGGTGCCAGTGCACTCTCTGGAGTCACTGCACTGCATCCCCAGTGGTGCCAGTGCACTCTCTGGACTCACTGCATTGCATCCCCAGTGGTGCCAGTGCACTCTCTGGACTCACTGCACTGCATCCCCAGTGGTGCCAGTGCACTCTCTGGACTCACTGCACTGCATCACCAGTGGTGCCAGGGCACTCTCTGGACTCACTGCAGTGCATCCGCAGTGGTGCTAGTGCACTCCTTCGAGTCACTGCAGTGCATCCCCAGTGGTGCCAGTGCACTCTCTGGACTCACTGCACTGCATCCCCAGTGCTGCCAGTGCACTCTCTGGACTCACTGCAGTGCATCCCCAGTGGTGCCAGTGCACTCTCTGGACTCACTGCACTGCATCCCCAGTGGTGCCAGTGCACTCTCCGGAATCACTGCACTGCATCCCCAGTGGTGTCAGTGCACTCTCTGGACTCACTGCAGTGCATCCCCAGTGGTGCCCGTGCACTCTCTGGACTCACTGCACTGCATCCCCAGTGGTGCCAGTGCACTCTCCGGAATCACTGCAGTGCATCCCCAGTGGTGCCAGTGCACTCTCTGGACTCACTGCACTTCATTCGCAGTGGTGCCAGTGCACTCTCTGGACTCACTGCACTGCATCCCCAGTGGTGACAGTGCACTCTCTGCACTCACTGCACTGCATCGCCAGTGGTGCCAGGGCACTCTCCGGACTCACTGCAGTGCATCCGCAGTGGTGCCAGTGCACTCTCTGGACTCACTGCATTGCATCCTCAGTGGTGCCAGTGCACTCTCTGGACTCACTGCAGTGCATCCCCAGTGCTGCCAGTGCACTCTCTGGACTCACTGCAGTGCATCGCCAGTGGTGCCAGTGCACTCTCTGGACTCACTGCACTGCATCCCCAGTGGTGCCAGTGCACTTTCCGGAATCACTGCACTGCATCCCCAGTGGTGTCTGTGCACTCTCTGGACTCACTGCAGTGCATCCCCAGTGGTGCCCGTGCACTCTCTGGACTCACTGCAGTGCTTCCCCAGTGGTGCCAGTGCACTCTCTGGACTCACTGCATTGCATCCCCAGTGGTGCCAGTGCACTCTCTGCACTCACTGCACTGCATCCCCAGTGGTGCCAGTGCACTCTCTGGACTCACTGCACTGCATCCCCAGTGGTGCCTGTGCAGTCTCTGGACTCACTACAGTTCATCCCCAGTGGAGCCAGTGCACTCTCTGGACTCACTGCACTGCATCCCCAGTGGTGCCAGTGCACTCTCTGGACTCACTGGACTCCATCCCCACTGGTGCCAGTCCACTCTCTGGACTCACTGCACTGCATCCCCAGTGGTGCCAGTGGACTCTCTGCACTCATGCACTGCATACCCAGTGGTGCCAGTGCACTCTTTGGACTCACTGCACTGCATGAACAGTGGTGCCACTGCACTCTCTGGACTCACTGAACTGCATCCCCAGTGGTGCCAGTGTAGTCTCTGGACTCACTGTAGTGATCCCCAGTGGTGCCAGTGCACTCTCTGGACTCACTGCACTGCATCCCCAGTGGTGCCAGTGCACTCTCTGGAGTCACTGCAGTGTATCCCCAGTGGTGCCAGTGCACTCTCTGGACTCACTGAACTGCATCCCCAGTGGTGCCAGAGCACTCTCTGGACTCACTGCAGTGCATCCCCAGTGCTGCCAGTGCACTCTCTGGACTCACTGCACTGCATCCCCAGTGGTGCCAGTGCACTCTCTGGACTCACTGCACTGCATCACCAGTGGTGCCAGTGCACTCTCTGGACTCAGTGCACTGCATCCCCAGTGGTGCCAGTGCACTCTCTGGACTCACTGCATTGCATCCCCAGTGGTGCCAGTGCACTCTCTGGACTCAGTGCACTGCATCCCCAGTGGTGCCACTGCACTCTCTGGACTCACTGCACTGCATCACCATTGGTGCCAGGGCACTCTCCGGACTCACTGCAGTGCATCCGCAGTGGTGCTAGTGCACTCTTTCAAGTCACTGCAGTGCATCCCCAGTGGTGCCAGTGCACTCTCTGGACTCACTGCACTGCATCCCCAGTGGTGCCAGTGCACTCTCTGGACTCCCTGCACTGCATCCCCAGTGGTGCCAGTGCACTCTCTGGACTCACTGCACTGCATCCCCAGTGGTGCCAGTGCACTCTCTGGACTCACTGCACTGCATCCCCAGTGGTGCCAGTGCACTCTCTGCCCTCACTGCAGTGCATCCCCAGTGGTGCCAGTGCACTCTCTGGAGTCACTGCACTGCATCCTCAGTGGTGCCAGCGCACTCTCTGGACTCACTGCACTGCATCCCCAGTGGTGCCAGGGCACTCTCTGGAATCACTGCACTGCATCCCCAGTGGTCCCAGTGCACTCTCTGCCCTCACTGCAGTGCATCCCCAGTGGTGCCAGTGCACTCTCTGCACTCACTGCAGTGCATCCCCAGTGGTGCCAGTGCAATCTCTGGGCTCACCGGGGTGCATCCCCAGTGGTGCCAGTGCACTCTCTGGACTCACTGCAGTGCATCCCCAGTGGTTCCAGTGCACTCTCTTGACTCACTGCAGTGCATCCCCAGTGGTGCCAGTGCACTCTCTGCACTCACCGAACTGCATCCGCAGTGGTGCCAGTGCACTCTCTGGACTCACTGCACTGCATCCCCAGTAGTGCCAGTTCACTCTGTGGACTCACTGCGCTGCATCCCCAGTGGTGCCAGTGCCCTCTCTGGACTCACTGCACTGCATCCCCAGTGGTGCCAGTGCACTCTCTGGACTCAGTGCAGTGCATCCCCAGTGGTGCCAGTGCACTATCTGGACTCATTGCAGTGCATCCCCAGTGGTGCCAGTGCACTCTCTGAGTCACTGCACTGCATTCCCAGTGGTGCCAGTGCACTCTCTGGACTCACTGCAGTGCATCCCCAGTGGTGCCAGTGCACTCTCTGGACTCACCGCACTGCATCCCCAGTGGTGCCAGTGCACTCTCTGGACTCACTGCACTGCATCCCCAAGGTGCCAGTGCACTCTCTGGACTCAACTGCACTGCATCCCCAGTGGTGCCCGTGCACTCTCTGGACTCACTGCAGTGCATCCCCAGTGGTGCCAGTGCACTCTCTGGACTCACTGCATTGCATCCCCAGTGGTGCCAGTGCACTCTCTGCACTCACTGCACTGCATCCCAGGTGGTGCCAGTGCACTCTCTGGACTCACTGCACTGCATCCCCAGTGGTGCCTGTGCAGTCTCTGGACTCACTACAGTTCATCCCCAGTGGAGCCAGTGCACTCTCTGGACTCACTGCACTCCATCCCCACTGGTGCCAGTGCACTCTCTGGACTCACTGCACTCCATCCCCACTGGTGCCAGTCCACTCTCTGGACTCACTGCACTGCATCCCCAGTGGTGCCAGTGCACTCTCTGCACTCATGCACTGCATACCCAGTGGTGCCAGTGCACTCTTTGGACTCACTGCACTGCATGAACAGTGGTGCCAGTGCACTCTCTGGACTCACTGCACTGCATCCCCAGTGGTGCCAGTGTAGTCTCTGGACTCACTGTAGTGCATCCCCAGTGGTGCCAGTGCAATCTCAGGACTCACTGCAGTGCAGCTCCAGTTGGTGCCAGTGCAGTCTCTGGACTCACTGCAGTGCATCCCCACTGGTGCCAGTGCACTCTCTATACTCACTGCATTGCATCCCCAGTGGTGCCATTGCACTCTCTGGACTCACTGCAGTGCATCCCCAGTGGTGCCACTGCACTCTCTGGACTCACTGAACTGCATCCCCAGTGGTGCCAGAGCACTCTCTGGACTCACTGCACTGCATCCCCAGTGCTGCCAGTGCACTCTCTGGACTCACTGCACTGCATCGCCAGTGGTGCCAGTGCACTCTCTGGACTCACTGCACTGCATCCCCAGTGGTGCCAGTGCACTCTCTGGACTCACTGCACTGCATCCCCAGTGGTGCCAGTGCACTCTCTGGACTCACTGCATTGCATCCCCAGTGGTGCCAGTGCACTCTCTGGACTCACTGCACTGCATCCCCAGTGGTGCCACTGCACTCTCTGGACTCACTGCACTGCATCACCAGTGGTGCCAGGGCACTCTCCGGACTCACTGCAGTGCATCCGCAGTGGTGCTAGTGCACTCCTTCGAGTCACTGCAGTGCATCCCCAGTGGTGCCAGTGCACTCTCTGGACTCACTGCAGTGCATCCCCAGTGCTGCCAGTGCACTCTCTGGACTCACTGCAGTGCATCCCCAGTGGTGCCAGTGCACTCTCTGGACTCACTGCACTGCATCCCCAGTGGTGCCAGTGCACTCTCCGGAATCACTGCACTGCATCCCCAGTGGTGTCAGTGCACTCTCTGGACTCACTGCAGTGCATCCCCAGTGGTGCCCGTGCACTCTCTGGACTCACTGCAGTGCATCCCCAGTGGTGCCAGTGCACTCTCTGGACTCACTGCATTGCATCACCAGTGGTGCCAGTGCACTCTCTGCACTCACTGCACTGCATCCCCAGTGGTGCCAGTGCACTCTCTGGAGTCACTGCACTGCATCCCCAGTGGTGCCTGTGCAGTCTCTGGACTCACTACAGTTCATCCCCAGTGGAGCCAGTGCACTCTCTGGACTCACTGCACTGCATCCCCAGTGGTGCCAGTGCACTCTCTGGACTCACTGCACTCCATCCCCACTGGTGCCAGTCCACTCTCTGGACTCACCCCACTGCATCCCCAGTGGTGCCAGTGGACTCTCTGCACTCATGCACTGCATACCCAGTGGTGCCAGTGCACTCTTTGGACTCACTGCACTGCATGAACAGTGGTGCCAGTGCACTCTCTGGACTCACTGCACTGCATCCCCAGTGGTGCCAGTGTAGTCTCTGGACTCACTGTAGTGCATCCCCAGTGGTGCCAGTGCAATCTCAGGACTCACTGCAGTGCAGTTCCAGTTGGTGCCAGTGCAGTCTCTGGACTCACTGCATTGCATCCCCAGTGGTGCCATTGCACTCTCTGGACTCACTGCAGTGCATCCCCAGTGGTGCCAGAGCACTCTCTGGACTCACTGCAGTGTATCCCCAGTGGTGCCAGTGCACTCTCTGGACTCACTGCACTGCATCCCCAGTGGTGCCAGAGCACTCTCTGGACTCACTGCACTGCATTCCCAGTGCTGCCAGTGCACTCTCTGGACTCACTGCACTGCATCGCCAGTGGTGCCAGTGCACTCTCTGGACTCACTGCACTGCATCACCAGTGGTGCCAGTGCACTCTCTGGACTCAGTGCACTGCATCCCCAGTGGTGCCAGTGCACTCTCTGGACTCACTGCACTGCATCCCCAGTGGTGCCAGTGCACTCTCTGGAGTCACAGCACTGCATCAACAGTGGTGCCTCTGCACTCTCTGGAGTCACTGCACTGCATCCCCAGTGGTGCCAGTGCACTCTCTGGACTCACTGCATTGCATCCCCAGTGGTGCCAGTGAACTCTCTGGACTCACTGCAGTGCATCCCCAGTGGTGCCACTGCACTCTCTGGACTCACTGAACTGCATCACCATTGGTGCCAGGGCACTCTCCGGACTCACTGCAGTGCATCCGCAGTGGTGCCAGTGCACTCTCTGGACTCACTGCAGTGCATCCCCAGTGGTGCCAGTGCACTCTCTGGACTCACTGCAGTGCATCCCCAGTGCTGCCAGTGCACTCTATGGACTCACTGCAGTGCATCCCCAGTGGTGCCAGTGTACTCTCTGGACTCACAGCACTGAATCCCCAGTGGTGCCAGTGCACTCTCTGGAGTCACAGCACTGCATCAACAGTGGTGCCTCTGCACTCTCTGGAGTCACTGCAGTGCATCCCCAGTGGTGCCAGTGCACTCTCTGGACTCACTGCAGTGCATCCCCAGTGGTGCCAGTGCACTCTCTGGACTCACTGCAGTGCATGCCAAGTGCTGCCAGTGCACTCTCTGGACTCACTGCACTGCATCCCCAGTGGTGCCAGTGCACTCTCTGGACTCACTGCAGTGCATCCCCAGTGGTGCCAGTGCACTCTCTGGACTCACTGCACTGCATCCACAGTGGTGCCAGTGCACTCTCTGGACTCACTGCATTGCATCCCCAGTGGTGCCAGTGCACTCTCTGGACTCACTGCACTGCATCACCAGTGGTGCCAGGGCACTCTCCGGACTCACTGCAGTGCATCCGCAGTGGTGCCAGTGCACTCCTTCGAGTCACTGCAGTGCATCCCCAGTGGTGCCAGTGCACTCTCTGGACTCACTGCAGTGCATCCCCAGTGCTGCCAGTGCACTCTCTGGACTCACTGCAGTGCATCCCCAGTGGTGCCAGTGCACTCTCTGGACTCACTGCACTGCATCCCCAGTGGTGCCAGTGCACTCTCCGGAATCACTGCACTGCATCCCCAGTGGTGTCAGTGCACTCTCTGGACTCACTGCAGTGCATCCCCAGTGGTGCCCGTGCACTCTCTGGACTCACTGCAGTGCATCCCCAGTGGTGCCAGTGCACTCTCTGGACTCACTGCATTGCATCACCAGTGGTGCCAGTGCACTCTCTGCACTCACTGCACTGCATCCCCAGTGTTCCCAGAGCACTCTCTGGACTCACTGCAGTGCATCCCCAGTGGTGCCAGTGCACTCTCTGCACTCACTGCACTGCATCCCCAGTGTTCCCAGAGCACTCTCTGGACTCACTGCAGTGCATCCCCAGTGGTGCCAGTGCACTCTCTGGACTCACTGCAGTGCATCCCCAGTGGTGCCAGTGCACTCTCTGGACTCACTGCAGTGCATCCCCAGTGGTGCCAGTGCACTCTCTGGACTCACTGCACTGCATCTCCAGTGGTGTCACTGCACTCTCTGGACTCACTGCAGTGCATCCCCAGTGGTGCCAGTGCACTCTCTGGACTCACTGCACTGCATCCCCAGTGGTGCCAGTGCACTCTCCGGAATCACTGCACTGCATCCCCAGTGGTGTCAGTGCACTCTCTGGACTCACTGCAGTGCATCCCCAGTGGTGCCCGTGCACTCTCTGGACTCACTGCAGTGCATCCCCAGTGGTGCCAGTGCACTCTTTGGACTCACTGCACTGCATCCCCAGTGGTGCCAGTGCACTCTCTGCACTCACTGCACTGCATCCCCAGTGTTCCCAGAGCACTCTCTGGACTCACTGCAGTGCATCCCCAGTGGTGCCAGTGCACTCTCTGCACTCACTGCACTGCATCCCCAGTGTTCCCAGAGCACTCTCTGGACTCACTGCAGTGCATCCCCAGTGGTGCCAGTGCACTCTCTGGACTCACTGCAGTGCATCCCCAGTGGTGCCAGTGCACTCTCTGGACTCACTGCACTGCATCTCCAGTGGTGTCACTGCACTCTCTGGACTCACTGCACTGCATCACCATTGGTGCCAGGGTACTCTCCGGACTCACTGCAGTGCATCCGCAGTGGTGCCACTGCACTCTTTCGAGTCACTGCACTGCATCCCCATTAGTGCCAGTGCATTCTCTGGACTCATTGCAGTGCATCCCCAGTGGTGCCAGTGCACTCTCTGGACTCACTGCACTGCATCCCCAGTGGTGCCAGTGCACTCTCTGGACTCACTGCACTGCATCCCCAGTGCTGACAGTGCACTCTCTGGACTCACTGCACTGCATCCCCAGTGCTGACAGTGCACTCTCTGGACTCACTGCAGTGCATCCCCAGTGGTGCCAGTACACTCTCTGGACTCACTGCACTGCATCCCCAGTGGTGCCAGTGCACTCTCCGGACTCACTGCACTGCATCTCCAGTGGTGCCAGTGCACTCTCTGGACTCACTGCACTGCATCCCTAGTGGTGCCAGTGCACTCTCTGGAATCACTGCAGTGCATCCCCAGTGGTGCCAGTGCACTCTCTGGACTCACTGCACTGCATCCCCAGTGGTGCCAGTGCACTCTCTGGACTCACTGCATTGCATCCCCAGTGGTGCCAGTGCACTCTCTGGACTCACTGCACTGCATCCCCAGTGGTGCCAGTGCACTCTCTGCACTCACTGCACTGCATCCCCAGTGTTCCCAGAGCACTCTCTGGACTCACTGCAGTGCATCCCCATTAGTGCCAGTGCATTCTCTGGACTCATTGCAGTGCATCCCCAGTGGTGCCAGTGCACTCTCTGGACTCACTGCACTGCATCCCCAGTGGTGCCAGTGCACTCTCTGGACTCACTGCACTGCATCCCCAGTGCTGACAGTGCACTCTCTGGACTCACTGCACTGCATCCCCAGTGCTGACAGTGCACTCTCTGGACTCACTGCAGTGCATCCCCAGTGGTGCCAGTACACTCTCTGGACTCACTGCACTGCATCCCCAGTGGTGCCAGTGCACTCTCTGGACTCACTGCACTGCATCCCCAGTGGTGCCAGTGCACTCTCTGGACTCACTGCACTGCATCCCTAGTGGTGCCAGTGCACTCTCTGGAATCACTGCAGTGCATCCCCAGTGGTGCCAGTGCACTCTCTGGACTCACTGCACTGCATCCCCAGTGGTGCCAGTGCACTCTCTGGACTCACTGCATTGCATCCCCAGTGGTGCCAGTGCACTCTCTGGACTCACTGCACTGCATCCCCAGTGGTGCCAGTGCACTCTCTGCACTCACTGCACTGCATCCCCAGTGTTCCCAGAGCACTCTCTGGACTCACTGCAGTGCATCCCCAGTGGTGCCAGTGCACTCTCTGGACTCACTGCAGTGCATCCCCAGTGGTGCCAGTGCACTCTCTGGACTCACTGCACTGCATCTCCAGTGGTGTCACTGCACTCTCTGGACTCACTGCACTGCATCACCATTGGTGCCAGGGTACTCTCCGGACTCACTGCAGTGCATCCGCAGTGGTGCCACTGCACTCTTTCGAGTCACTGCACTGCATCCCCATTAGTGCCAGTGCATTCTCTGGACTCATTGCAGTGCATCCCCAGTGGTGCCAGTGCACTCTCTGGACTCACTGCACTGCATCCCCAGTGGTGCCAGTGCACTCTCTGGACTCACTGCACTGCATCCCCAGTGCTGACAGTGCACTCTCTGGACTCACTGCACTGCATCCCCAGTGCTGACAGTGCACTCTCTGGACTCACTGCAGTGCATCCCCAGTGGTGCCAGTACACTCTCTGGACTCACTGCACTGCATCCCCAGTGGTGCCAGTGCACTCTCCGGACTCACTGCACTGCATCTCCAGTGGTGCCAGTGCACTCTCTGCACTCACTGCACTGCATCCCCAGTGGTGCCAGTGCACTCTCTGCACTCACTGCACTGCATCCCCAGTGGTGCCAGTGCACTCTCTGCACTCACTGCACTGCATCCCCGGTGTTCCCAGAGCACTCTCTGGACTCACCGAGGTGCATCCCCAGTGGTGCCAGTGCACTCTCTGGACTCACCGCACTGCATCCCCAGTGGTGCCAGTGCACTCTCTGGACTCACTGCAGTGCAGCCCCTGAGGTGCCAGTGTACTCTCTGGACTCACTGCACTGCATCCCCAGTGGTGCCAGTGCACTCTCTGGAATCACTGCAGTGCATCCCCTGTGGTGCCATTGCACTCTCTGGACTCACTGCACTCCATCCCCAGTGGTGCCTGTGCACTCTCTTGAGTCACTGCACTGCATCCCCAGTGGTGCCAGTGCACTCTATGGACTAACTGCACTGCATACCCAGTGGTGCCAGTGCACTCTCTGGACTCACTGCACTGCATCCCCAGTGGTGCCAGTGCACTCTCTGGACTCACTGCACTGCATCCCCAGTGGTTCCAGTGCACTCTCTGGATCACTGCACTGCATCACCATTGGTGCCAGTGCACTCTCTGCACTCACTGCACTGCATCCCCAGTGGTGCCAGTGTAGTCTCTGGACTCACAGCAGTGCATCCCCAGTGGTGCCAGTGCAACTACTGGACTCACTGCAGTGCAGCTCAGTGGTGCCAGAGCACTCTCTGGACTCACTGCACTGCATCCCCAGTGGTGACAGTGCACTCTCTGGACTCACTGCACTGCATCCCCAGTGCTGACAGTGCACTGTCTGGACTCACTGCAGTGTATCGCCATTGGAGCCGGTGCACTCTCTGGACTCACTAAACTGCATCCCCAGTGGTGCCAGAGAACTCTCTGGTCTCACTGCAGTGCATCCCCAGTGGTGCCAGTGCACTCTCTGGACTCACTGCATTCCCAGTGGTGCCAGGGCACTCTCTGGACTCACTGCACTGCATCCCCAGTGGTGCCAGTGCACTCTCTGGACTCACTGCACTAAAACCCCAGTGGTGCCAGTGCAGTCTCTGGACTCACTGCACTGCATCCCCAGTGGTGCCAGTGCACTCTCTGGACTCACCGGGGTGCATCCCCAGTGGTGCCAGTGCACTCTCTGGACTCACTGCACTGCATCCCCATTAGTGCCAGTGCATTCTCTGGACTCACTGCAGTGCATCCCCAGTGGTGCCAGTGTACTCTCTGGACTCACTGCACTGCATCACCAGCGGTGCCAGTGCACTCTCTGGACTCACTGCAGTGCATCCCCAGTGGTGCCAGTGCACTTTCTGGAGTCACTGCAGTGCATCCCCTGTTGTGCCAGTGCACTCTCTGCACTCACTGCACTGCATCCCCAGAAGTGCCAGTGCACTCTCTGGACTCACTGCACTGCATCCCCAGTGGTTCCATTGCACTCTCTGGACTCACTGCATTGTATCCCCAGTGGTGTCAGTGCACTGTCTGGACTCACTGCAGTGCTTCCCCACTGGTGCCAGTGCACTCTCTGGACTCACTGCACTGCATCCCCAGTGGTGCCAGTGCACTCTCTGGACTCACTGCACTGCATCACCAGTGGTGCCAGTGCACTCTCTGGAGTCACTGCACTGCATCCCCAGTGGTGCCAGTGCACTCTCTGGACTCACTGCACTGCATTCCCAGTGGTGCCAGTGCACTCTCTGGACTCACTGCACTGCATCCCCAGTGGTGCCAGTGCACTCTCTGGACCCACTGCAGTGCATCCCCAGTGGTGCCAGTGCACTCTCTGGACTCAGTGCACTGCATCCCCAATGGTGCCAGTGCACTCTCTGTAGTCACTGCACTGCGTCCCCAGTGGTGCCAGTGCACTCTCTGGACTCACTGCAGTGTATCCCCTGTGGTGCCAGTGCACTCTGTGGACTCACTGCACTGCATCCCAGTGGTGCCAGTGCACTCTCTGGACTCACTGCACTGCATCCCCAAGGTGCCAGTGCACTCTCTGGACTCAACTGCACTGCATCCCCAGTGCTGCCAGTGCACTCTCTGGACTCACTGCAGTGCATCACCAGTGGTGCCAGTGCACTCTCTGGACTCACTGCATTGCATCCCCAGTGGTGCCAGTGCACTCTCTGGACTCACTGCACTGCATCCCCAGTGGTGTCACTGCACTCTCTGGACTCACTGCACTGCATCACCATTGGTGCCAGTGCACTCTCCGGACTCACTGCAGTGCATCCACAGTGGTGCCAGTGCACTCTTTCGAGTCACTGCAGTGCATCCCCAGTGGTGCCAGTGCACTCTCTGGACTCACTGCACTGCATCACCAGTGGTGCCAGTGCACTCTCTGGAATCACTGCAGTGCATCCCCAGTGGTGCCAGTGCACTCTATGGACTCACTGCAGTGCATCCCCAGTGGTGCCAGTGTACTCTCTGGACTCACAGCACTGAATCCCCAGTGGTGCCAGTGCACTCTCTGGACTCACTGCACTGCATCGCCAGTGGTGCGAGTGCACTATCTGGACTCACTGCACTGCATCCCCAGTGGTGCCAGTGCACTCTCTGGACTCAGTGCACTGCATCCCCAGTGGTGGCAGTGCACTCTCTGGACTCACTGCACTGCATCCCCAGTGGTGCCAGTGCACTCTCTGGAGTCACAGCACTGCATCAACAGTGGTGCCTCTGCACTCTCTGGAGTCACTGCACTGCATCCCCAGTGGTGCCAGTGCACTCTCTGGACTCACTGCATTGCATCCCCAGTGGTGCCAGTGAACTCTCTGGACTCACTGCAGTGCATCCCCAGTGGTGCCACTGCACTCTCTGGACTCACTGAACTGCATCACCATTGGTGCCAGGGCACTCTCCGGACTCACTGCAGTGCATCCGCAGTGGTGCCAGTGCACTCTCTGGACTCACTGCAGTGCATCCCCAGTGGTGCCAGTGCACTCTCTGGACTCACTGCAGTGCATCCCCAGTGCTGCCAGTGCACTCTATGGACTCACTGCAGTGCATCCCCAGTGGTGCCAGTGTACTCTCTGGACTCACAGCACTGAATCCCCAGTGGTGCCAGTGCACTCTCTGGAGTCACAGCACTGCATCAACAGTGGTGCCTCTGCACTCTCTGGAGTCACTGCAGTGCATCCCCAGTGGTGCCAGTGCACTCTCTGGACTCACTGCAGTGCATCCGCAGTGGTGCCAGTGCACTCTCTGGACTCACTGCAGTGCATCCCCAGTGGTGCCAGTGCACTCTCTGGACTCACTGCAGTGCATGCCAAGTACTGCCAGTGCACTCTCTGGACTCACTGCACTGCATCCCCAGTGGTGCCAGTGCACTCTCCGGAATCACTGCAGTGCATCCCCAGTGGTGCCAGTGCACTCTCTGGACTCACTGCACTGCATCCACAGTGGTGCCAGTGCACTCTCTGGACTCACTGCATTGCATCCCCAGTGGTGCCAGTGCACTCTCTGGACTCACTGCACTGCATCCCCAGTGGTGCCAGGGCACTTCTTGGACTCACTGCAGTGCATCCCCAGTGGTGCCAGTGCACTCTCTGCCCTCACTGCAGTGCATGCCCTGTGGTGCCAGTGCACTCTATGCACTCACTGCAGTGCATCCCCAGTGGTGCCAGTGCAATCTCTGGACTCACTGCACTGCATCCCCAGTGGTGCCAGTGCACTCTCTGGACTCACTGCACTGCATCCCTAGTGGTGCCAGTGCACTCTCTGGAATCACTGCAGTGCATCCCCAGTGGTGCCAGTGCACTCTCTGGACTCACTGCACTGCATCCCCAGTGGTGCCAGTGCACTCTCTGGACTCACTGCATAGCATCCCCAGTGGTGCCAGTGCACTCTCTGGACTCACTGCACTGCATCCCCAGTGGTGCCACTGCACTCTCTGGACTCACTGCACTGCATCACCATTCGTGCCAGTGCACTCTCCGGACTCACTGCAGTGCATCCGCAGTGGTGCCAGTGCACTCTTTTGAGTCACTGCAGTGCATCCCCAGTGGTGCCAGTGCACTCTCTGGACTCACTGCAGTGCATCCCCAGTGGTGCCAGTGCACTCTCTGCAATCACTGCACTGCATCACCAGTAGTGCCAGTGCACTCTCTGGACTCACTGCAGTGCATCCCCAGTGGTGCCAGTGCACTCTCTGGACTCACTGCACTGCATCCCCAGTGGTGCCAGTGCACTCTCTGGAGTCGCAGCACTGCATCAACAGTGGTGCCTCTGCACTCTCTGGAGTCACTGCACTGCATCCCCAGTGCTGCCAGTGCACTCTCTGGACTCACTGCAGTGCATCCCCAGTGGTGCCAGTGCACTCTCTGGACTCACTGCAGTGCATCCCCAGTGGTGCCAGTGCACTCTCTGGACTCACTGCACTGCATCCCCAGTGGTGCCAGTGCACTCTCTGGACTCACTGCACTTCATCCCCAGTGGTGCCAGTGCACTCTCTGGACTCACTGCATTGCATCCCCAGTGGTGCCAGTGCACTCTCTGGACTCACTGCACTGCATCCCCAGTGGTGCCACTGCACTCTCTGGACTCACTGCACTGCATCACCATTGGTGCCAGGGCACTCTCCGGACTCACTGCAGTGCATCCGCAGTGGTGCCAGTGCACTCTTTCGAGTCACTGCAGTGCATCCCCAGTGGTGCCAGTGCACTCTTTGGACTCACTGCACTGCATCCCCAGTGGTGCCAGTGCACTCTCTGCACTCACTGCACTGCATCCCCAGTGTTCCCAGAGCACTCTCTGGACTCACTGCAGTGCATCCCCAGTGGTGCCAGTGCACTCTCTGGACTCACTGCATTGCATCCCCAGTGGTGCCAGTGCACTCTCTGGACTCACTGCACTGCATCTCCAGTGGTGTCACTGCACTCTCTGGACTCACTGCACTGCATCACCATTCGTGCCAGGGTACTCTCCGGACTCACTGCAGTGCATCCGCAGTGGTGCCACTGCACTCTTTCGAGTCACTGCACTGCATCCCCATTAGTGCCAGTGCATTCTCTGGACTCATTGCAGTGCATCCCCAGTGGTGCCAGTGCACTCTCTGGACTCACTGCACTGCATCCCCAGTGGTGCCAGTGCACTCTCTGGACTCACTGCACTGCATCCCCAGTGCTGACAGTGCACTCTCTGGACTCACTGCACTGCATCCCCAGTGCTGACAGTGCACTCTCTGGACTCACTGCAGTGCATCCCCAGTGGTGCCAGTACACTCTCTGGACTCACTGCACTGCATCCCCAGTGGTGCCAGTGCACTCTCCGGACTCACTGCACTGCATCTCCAGTGGTGCCAGTGCACTCTCTGCACTCACTGCACTGCATCCCCAGTGGTGCCAGTGCACTCTCTGCACTCAATGCACTGCATCCCCAGTGGTGCCAGTGCACTCTCTGCACTCACTGCACTGCATCCCCGGTGTTCCCAGAGCACTCTCTGGACTCACCGAGGTGCATCCCCAGTGGTGCCAGTGCACTCTCTGGACTCACCGCACTGCATCCCCAGTGGTGCCAGTGCACTCTCTGGACTCACTGCAGTGCAGCCCCTGAGGTGCCAGTGTACTCTCTGGACTCACTGCACTGCATCCCCAGTGGTGACAGTGCACTCTCTGGAATCACTGCAGTGCATCCCCTGTGGTGCCATTGCACTCTCTGGACTCACTGCACTCCATCCCCAGTGGTGCCTGTGCACTCTCTTGAGTCACTGCACTGCATCGCCAGTGGTGCCAGTGCACTCTCTGGACTAACTGCACTGCATACCCAGTGGTGCCAGTGCACTCTCTGGACTCACTGCACTGCATCCCCAGTGGTGCCAGTGCACTCTCTGGACTCACTGCACTGCATCCCCAGTGGTTCCAGTGCACTCTCTGGATCACTGCACTGCATCACCATTGGTGCCAGTGCACTCTCTGCACTCACTGCACTGCATCCCCAGTGGTGCCAGTGTAGTCTCTGGACTCACAGCAGTGCATCCCCAGTGGTGCCAGTGCAACTACTGGACTCACTGCAGTGTAGCTCAGTGGTGCCAGAGCACTCTCTGGACTCACTGCACTGCATCCCCAGTGGTGCCAGTGCACTCTCTGGACTCACTGCACTGCATCCCCAGTGCTGACAGTGCACTGTCTGGACTCACTGCAGTGTATCGCCATTGGAGCCGGTGCACTCTCTGGACTCACTAAACTGCATCCCCAGTGGTGCCAGAGAACTCTCTGGTCTCACTGCAGTGCATCCCCAGTGGTGCCAGTGCACTCTCTGGACTCACTGCATCCCCAGTGGTGCCAGGGCACTCTCTGGACTCACAGCACTGCATCCCCAGTGGTGCCAGTGCACTCTCTGGACTCACTGCACTAAAACCCCAGTGGTGCCAGTGCAGTCTCTGGACTCACTGCACTGCATCCCCAGTGGTGCCAGTGCACTCTCTGGACTCACCGGGGTGCATCCCCAGTGGTGCCAGTGCACTCTCTGGACTCACTGCACTGCATCCCCATTAGTGCCAGTGCATTCTCTGGACTCACTGCAGTGCATCCCCAGTGGTGCCAGTGTACTCTCTGGACTCACTGCACTGCATCACCAGCGGTGCCAGTGCACTCTCTGGACTCACTGCAGTGCATCCCCAGTGGTGCCAGTGCACTTTCTGGAGTCACTGCAGTGCATCCCCTGTTGTGCCAGTGCACTCTCTGCACTCACTGCACTGCATCCCCAGAAGTGCCAGTGCACTCTCTGGACTCACTGCACTGCATCCCCAGTGGTTCCATTGCACTCTCTGGACTCACTGCATTGGATCCCCAGTGGTGTCAGTGCACTGTCTGGACTCACTGCAGTGCTTCCCCACTGGTGCCAGTGCACTCTCTGGACTCACTGCACTGCATCCCCAGTGGTGCCAGTGCACTCTCTGGACTCACTGCACTGCATCACCAGTGGTGCCAGTGCACTCTCTGTAGTCACTGCACTGCGTCCCCAGTGGTGCCAGTGCACTCTCTGGACTCACTGCAGTGTATCCCCTGTGGTGCCAGTGCACTCTGTGGACTCACTGCACTCCATCCCAGTGGTGCCAGTGCACTCTCTGGACTCACTGCACTGCATCCCCAAGGTGCCAGTGCACTCTCTGGACTCAACTGCACTGCACCCCAGTGCTGCCAGTGCACTCTCTGGACTCACTGCAGTGCATCACCAGTGGTGCCAGTGCACTCTCTGGACTCACTGCATTGCATCCCCAGTGGTGCCAGTGCACTCTCTGGACTCACTGCACTGCATCCCCAGTGGTGTCACTGCACTCTCTGGACTCACTGCACTGCATCACCATTGGTGCCAGTGCACTCTCCGGACTCACTGCAGTGCATCCACAGTGGTGCCAGTGCACTCTTTCGAGTCACTGCAGTGCATCCCCAGTGGTGCCAGTGCACTCTCTGGACTCACTGCACTGCATCACCAGTGGTGCCAGTGCACTCTCTGGAATCACTGCAGTGCATCCCCAGTGGTGCCAGGGCACTCTCTGGACTCACTGCACTGCATCCCCAGTGGTACCAGTGCACTCTCTGGACTCAGTGCATTGCATCCCCAGTGGTGCCAGTGCACTCTCTGGACTCACTGCACTGCATCCCCAGTGGTGCCACTGCACTCTCTGGACTCACTGCACTCCATCCCCACTGGTGCCAGTCCACTCTCTGGACTCACTGCACTGCATCCCCAAGGTGCCAGTGCACTCTCTGGACTCAACTGCACTGCACCCCAGTGCTGCCAGTGCACTCTCTGGACTCACTGCAGTGCATCACCAGTGGTGCCAGTGCACTCTCTGGACTCACTGCATTGCATCCCCAGTGGTGCCAGTGCACTCTCTGGACTCACTGCACTGCATCCCCAGTGGTGTCACTGCACTCTCTGGACTCACTGCACTGCATCACCATTGGTGCCAGTGCACTCTCCGGACTCACTGCAGTGCATCCACAGTGGTGCCAGTGCACTCTTTCGAGTCACTGCAGTGCATCCCCAGTGGTGCCAGTGCACTCTCTGGACTCACTGCACTGCATCACCAGTGGTGCCAGTGCACTCTCTGGAATCACTGCAGTGCATCCCCAGTGGTGCCAGGGCACTCTCTGGACTCACTGCACTGCATCCCCAGTGGTACCAGTGCACTCTCTGGACTCAGTGCATTGCATCCCCAGTGGTGCCAGTGCACTCTCTGGACTCACTGCACTGCATCCCCAGTGGTGCCACTGCACTCTCTGGACTCACTGCACTGCATCACCATTGGTGCCAGTGCACTCTCCGGACTCACTGCAGTGCATCCCCAGTGGTGCCAGTGCACTCTTTTGAGTCACTGCAGTGCATCCCCAGTGGTGCCAGTGCACTCTCTGGACTCACTGCAGTGCATCCCCAGTGGTGCAAGTGCACTCTCTGCACTCACTGCACTGCATCCCCAGTGGTGCCAGTGCACTCTCTAGACTCACTGCAGTGCATCCCCAGTGGTGCCAGTGCACTCTCTGGACTCACTGCACTGCATCCCCAGTGGTGTCAGTGCACTCACTGGAGTCGCAGCACTGCATCAACAGTGGTGCCTCTGCACTCTCTGGACTCACTGCACTGCATCCCCAGTGGTGCCACTGCACTCTCTGGACTCACTGCACTGCATCACCATTGGTGCCAGGGCACTCTCCGGACTCACTGCAGTGCATCCGCAGTGGTGCCAGTGCACTCTTTCGAGTCACTGCACTGCATCCCCATTAGTGCCAGTGCATTCTCTGGACTCATTGCAGTGCATCCCCAGTGGTGCCAGTGCACTCTCTGGACTCACTGCACTGCATCCCCAGTGGTGCCAGTGCACTCTCTGGACTCACTGCACTGCATCCCCAGTGCTGACAGTGCACTCTCTGGACTCACTGCACTGCATCCCCAGTGGTGCCAGTGCACTCTCTGGACTCACTGCAGTGCATCCCCAGTGGTGCCAGTGCACTCTCTGGACTCACTGCAGTGCATCCCCAGTGGTGCCAGTGCTCTCTCCGGACTCACTGCACTGCATCCCCAGTGGTGCCAGTGCACTCTCTGGACTCACTGCAGTGCATCCCCAGTGGTGCCAGTGCACTCTCTGGACTCACTGCACTGCATCCCCAGTGGTGCCAGTGCACTCTCTGCACTCACTGCACTTCATCCCCGGTGTTCCCAGAGCACTCTCTGGACTCACCGAGGTGCATCCCCAGTGGTGCCACTGCACTCTCTGGACTCACTGCACTGCATCCCCAGTGGTGCCAGTGCACTCTCTGGACTCACTGCAGTGCAGCCCCTGAGGTGCCAGTGTACTCTCTGGACTCACTGCACTGCATCCCCAGTGGTGACAGTGCACTCTCTGGAATCACTGCAGTGCATCCCCTGTGGTGCCATTGCACTCTCTGGACTCACTGCACTGCATCCCCAGTGGTGCCTGTGCACTCTCTTGAGTCACTGCACTGCATCCCCAGTGTTGCCAGTGCACTCTATGGACTAACTGCACTGCATACCCAGTGGTGCCAGTGCACTCTCTGGACTCACTGCACTGCATCCCCAGTGGTGCCAGTGCACTCTCTGGACTCACTGCACTGCATCCCCAGTGGTTCCAGTGCACTCTCTGGATCACTGCACTGCATCACCATTGGTGCCAGGGCACTCTCCGGACTCACTGCAGTGCATCCCCAGTGGTGCCAGTGCACTCTTTCGAGTCACTGCACTGCATCCCCAGTGGTGCCAGTGCATTCTCTGGACTCACTGCAGTGCATCCCCAGTGCTGACAGTGCACTCTCTGGACTCACTGCAGTGCATCCCCAGTGGTGCCAGTGCACTCTCTGGACTCACTGCACTGCATCCCCAGTGGTGCCAGTGCACTCTCTGGACTCACTGCACTGCATCCCCTTTTGTGCCAGTGCACTCTCTGGACTCACTGCACTGCATCCCCAGTGGTGCCAGTGCACTCTCTAGAGTCACTGCACTGCATCCCCAGTGGTGCCATGCACTCTCTGGACTCACTGCAGTGCATCTCCAGTGGTGCCAGTGCACTCTCTGGACTCACTGCAGTGCATCCCCAGTGGTGCCAGTGCACTCTCTGGAGTCACTGCGCTGCATCCCCAGTGGTGCCAGTGGCCTCTGTGGACTCACTGCACTACATCCCCTGTGGGGCCAGTGCACTCTCTGGACTCACTGCACTGCATCCCCAGTGGTGCGAGTGCACTCTCTGGACTCACCGGGGTGCATCCCCAGTGGTGCCAGTGCACTCTCTGGAGTCACTGCAGTGCATCCCCAGTGGTGCCAGTGCACTCTCTGGACTCACTGCACTGCATCCCATTGGTGCCAGTGCACTCTCTGGACTCACTGCACTGCATCCCCAGTTGTGCCAGTGCACTCTCTGGACTCACTGCACTGCATCCCCAGTGGTGCCAGTGCACTCTCTGGACTCACTGCACTGCATCAACAGTGGTGCCTCTGCACTCTCTGGAGTCACTGCACTGCATCCCCAGAGGTGCCAGTGCACTCTCTGGACTCACTGCACTGCATCCCCAGTGGTGACAGTGCACTCTCTGGACTCACTGCAGTGCGTCCCTTGTGGTGCTTTTGCACTCTCAGGCCTCACTGCACTGCATCCCCAGTGGTGCCAGTGCACTCTCTGGAGTCACAGCACTGCATCAACAGTGGTGCCAGTGCACTCTCTGGACTCACTGCAGTGCATCCCCAGTGGTGCCAGTGCACTCTCTGGACTCACTGCAGTGCATCCCCAGTGGTGCCAGTGCACTCTCTGGACTCACTGCACTGCATCCCCAGTGGTGCCAGTGCACTCTCTGGACTCACTGCACTGCATCCCCAGTGGTGCCAGTGCACTCTCTGGACTCACTGCAGTGCATCCCCAGTGGCGCCAGTGCACTCTCTGGACTCACTGCACTGCATCCCATTGGTGCTAGTGCACTCTCTGGACTCACTGCAGTGCATCTCTTGTGGTGCCTTTGCACTCTCAGGACTCACTGCACTGCATCCCCAGTGGTGCCAGTGCACTCTCTGGACTCACTGCACTGCATCCCCAATGGTGCCACTGCACTCTCTGGACTCACTGCAGTGCATCCCCAGTGGTGCCAGTGCACTCTCTGGACTCACTGCACTGCATCCCCAGTGGTGCCAGTGCACTCTCTGGACTCACTGCAGTGCATCCCCAGTGGTGCCAGTGCACTCTCTGGACTCACTGCACTGCATCCCCAGTGGTGCCAGTGCACTCTCTGGACTCACTGCACTGCATCAACAGTGGTGCCAGTGCACTCTATGCACTCACTGCACTGCATCCCCAGTGCTGACAGTGCACTGTCTGGACTCACTGCAGTGTATCGCCATTGGAGCCGGTGCACTCTCTGGACTCACTAAACTGCATCCCCAGTGGTGCCAGAGAACTCTCTGGTCTCACTGCAGTGCATCCCCAGTGGTGCCAGTGCACTCTCTGGACTCACTGCATCCCCAGTGGTGCCAGTGCACTCTCTGGACTCACTGCACTAAAACCCCAGTGGTGCCAGTGCAGTCTCTGGACTCACTGCACTGCATCCCCAGTGGTGCCAGTGCACTCTCTGGACTCACCGGGGTGCATCCCCAGTGGTGCCAGTGCACTCTCTGGACTCACTGCACTGCATCCCCATTAGTGCCAGTGCATTCTCTGGACTCACTGCAGTGCATCCCCAGTGGTGCCAGTGTACTCTCAGGACTCACTGCATTGGATCCCCAGTGGTGTCAGTGCACTCTCTGGACTCAGTGCAGTGCATCCCCAGTGGTGCCAGTGCACTCTCTGGACTCACTGCAGTGCTTCACCACTGGTGCCAGTGCACTCTCTGGACTCACTGCACTGCATCCCCAGTGGTGCCAGTGCACTCTCTGGACTCACTGCAGTGCATCACCAGTGGTGCCAGTGCACTCTCTGGAGTCACTGCACTGCATCTCCAGTGGTGCCTGTGCACTCTCTGGACTCACTGCACTGCATTCCCAGTGGTGCCAGTGCACTCTCTGGACTCACTGCACTGCATCCCCAGTGGTGCCAGTGCACTCTCTGGACCCACTGCAGTGCATCCCCAGTGGTGCCAGTGCACTCTCTGGACTCACTGCACTGCATCCCCAATGGTGCCAGTGCACTCTCTGTAGTCACTGCACTGCGTCCCCAGTGGTGCCAGTGCACTCTGTGGACTCACTGCACTGCATCCCAGTGGTGCCAGTGCACTCTCTGGACTCACTGCACTGCATCCCCAAGGTGCCAGTGCACTCTCTGGACTCAACTGCACTGCATCCCCAGTGCTGCCAGTGCACTCTCTGGACTCACTGCAGTGCATCACCAGTGGTGCCAGTGCACTCTCTGGACTCACTGCACTGCATCGCCAGTGGTGCCAGTGCACTCTCTGGAATCACTGCAGTGCATCCCCAGTGGTGCCAGTGCACTCTCTGGACTCACTGCACTGCATCCCCAGTGGTACCAGTGCACTCTCTGGACTCAGTGCATTGCATCCCCAGTGGTGCCAGTGCACTCTCTGGACTCACTGCACTGCATCCCCAGTGGTGCCACTGCACTCTCTGGACTCACTGCACTGCATCACGATTGGTGCCAGTGCACTCTCCGGACTCACTGCAGTGCATCCCCAGTGGTGCCAGTGCACTCTTTTGAGTCACTGCAGTGCATCCCCAGTGGTGCCAGTGCACTCTCTGGACTCACTGCAGTGCATCCCCAGTGGTGCAAGTGCACTCTCTGCACTCACTGCACTGCATCACCAGTGGTGCCAGTGCACTCTCTAGACTCACTGCAGTGCATCCCCAGTGGTGCCAGTGCACTCTCTGGACTCACTGCACTGCATCCCCAGTGGTGCCAGTGCACTCTCTGGAGTCGCAGCACTGCATCAACAGTGGTGCCTCTGCACTCTCTGGACTCACTGCACTGCATCCCCAGTGGTGCCACTGCACTCTCTGGACTCACTGCACTGCATCACCATTGGTGCCAGGGCACTCTCTGGACTCACTGCTGTGCATCCGCAGTGGTGCCAGTGCACTCTTTCGAGTCACTGCAGTGCATCCCCAGTGGTGCCAGTGCACTCTCTGGACTCACTGCACTGCATCCCCAGTGGTGCCAGTGCACTCTCTGCACTCACTGCACTGCATCCCCAGTGTTCCCAGAGCACTCTCCGGACTCACTGCAGTGCATCCGCAGTGGTGCCAGTGCACTCTTTCGAGTCACTGCACTGCATCCCCATTAGTGCCAGTGCACTCTCTGGACTCACTGCACTGCATCCCCAGTGGTGCCAGTGCACTCTCTGCACTCACTGCACTGCATCCCCAGTGCTGACAGTGCACTCTCTGGACTCACTGCACTGCATCCCCAGTGGTGCCAGTGCACTCTCTGGACTCACTGCAGTGCATCCCCAGTGGTGCCAGTGCACTCTCTGCACTCACTGCACTGCATCCCCAGTGGTGCCAGTGCTCTCTCCGGACTCACTGCACTGCATCCCCAGTGGTGCCAGTGCACTCTCTGGACTCACTGCAGTGCATCCCCAGTGGTGCCAGTGCACTCTCTGGACTCACTGCACTGCATCCCCAGTGGTGCCAGTGCACTCTCTGCACTCACTGCACTTCATCCCCGGTGTTCCCAGAGCACTCTCTGGACTCACCGAGGTGCATCACCAGTGGTGCCAGTGCACTCTCTGGACTCACTGCACTGCATCCCCAGTGGTGCCAGTGCACTCTCTGGACTCACTGCAGTGCAGCCCCTGAGGTGCCAGTGTACTCTCTGGACTCACTGCAGTGCATCCCCAGTGGTGACAGTGCACTCTCTGGAATCACTGCAGTGCATCCCCTGTGGTGCCATTGCACTCTCTGGACTCACTGCACTGCATCCCCAGTGGTGCCTGTGCACTCTCTTGAGTCACTGCACTGCTTCCCCAGTGGAGCCAGTGCACTCTATGGACTAACTGCACTGCATACCCAGTGGTGCCAGTGCACTCTCTGGACTCACTGCACTGCATCCCCAGTGGTGCCAGTGCACTCTCTGGACTCACTGCACTGCATCCCCAGTGGTGCCAGTGCACTCTCTAGAGTCACTGCACTGCATCCCCAGTGGTGCCATGCACTCTCTGGACTCACTGCAGTGCATCTCCAGTGGTGCCAGTGCACTCTCTGGACTCACTGCACTGCATCCCCAGTGCTGACAGTGCACTCTCTGGACTCACTGCACTGCATCACCAGTGGTGGCAGTGTACTCTCTGGACTCACTGCACTGCATCCCCAGTGGAGACAGTGCACTCTCTGTAGTCACTGCGCTGCATCCCCAGTGGTTCCAGGGCACTCTCTCGACTCACTACACTGCAACTCCAGTGGTGCCAGTGCACTCTCTGGACTCACTGCAGTGCATCCCCAGTGGTGCCAGTGCACTCTCTGGAGTTACTGCGCTGCATCCCCAGTGGTGCCAGTGGCCTCTGTGGACTCACTGCACTAAATCCCCTGTGGGGCCAGTGCACTCTCTGGACTCACTGCAGTGAATCCTCAGTGGTGCGAGTGCACTCTCTGGACTCACCGGGGTGCATCCCCAGTGGTGCCAGTGCACTCTCTGGACTCACTGCAGTGCATCCCCAGTGGTGCCAGTGCACTCTCTGGAGTCACTGCAGTGCATCCCCAGTGGTGCCAGTGCACTCTCTGGACTCACTGCACTGCATCCCATTGGTGCTAGTGCACTCTCTGGACTCACTGCACTGCATCCCCAGTTGTGCCAGTGCACTCTCTGGACTCACTGCACTGCATCCCCAGTGGTGCCAGTGCACTCTCTGGACTCACTGCACTGCATCAACAGTGGTGCCTCTGCACTCTCTGGAGTCACTGCACTGCATCCCCAGAGGTGCCAGTGCACTCTCTGGACTCACTGCACTGCATCCCCAGTGGTGCCAGTGCACTCTCTGGACTCACTGCAGTGCGTCCCTTGTGGTGCTTTTGCACTCTCAGGACTCACTGCACTGCATCCCCAGTGGTGCCAGTGCACTCTCTGGAGTCACAGCACTGCATCAACAGTGGTGCCTCTGCACTCTCTGGAGTCACTGCAGTGCATCCCCAGTGGTGCCAGTGCACTCTTTGGACTCACCGGGGTGCATCCCCAGTGGTGCCAGTGCACTCTCTGCACTCACTGCACTGCATCCCCAGTGGTGCCAGTGCACTCTCTGGACTCACTGCATTGCATCCCCAGTGGTGCCAGTGCACTCTCTGGACTCACTGCACTGCATCCCCAGTGGTGCCAGTGCACTCTCTGGACTCACTGCACTGCATCACCATTGGTGCCAGTGCACTCTCCGGACTCACTGCAGTGCATCCCCAGTGGTGCCAGTGCACTCTCTGGAGTCGCAGCACTGCATCAACAGTGGTGCCTCTGCACTCTCTGGAGTCACTGCTCTGCATCCCCAGTGCTGCCAGTGCACTCTCTGGACTCACTGCAGTGCATCCCCAGTGGTGCCAGTGCACTCTCTGGACTCACTGCAGTGCATCCCCAGTGGTGCCAGTGCACTCTCTGGACTCACTGCATTGCATCCCCAGTGGTGCCAGTGCACTCTCTGGACTCACTGCACTGCATCCCCAGTGGTGCCAGTGAACTCTCTGGACTCACTGCATTGCATCCCCAGTGGTGCCGGTGCACTCTCTGGACTCACTGCACTGCATCCCCAGTGGTGCCACTGCACTCTCTGGACTCACTGCACTGCATCACCATTGGTGCCAGGGCACTCTCCGGACTCACTGCAGTGCATCCGCAGTGGTGCCAGTGCACTCTCTGGACTCACTGCAGTGCATCCCCAGTGGTGCCAGTGCACTCTCTGCACTCACTGCACTGCATCCCCAGTGGTGCCAGTGCACACTCTGCACTCACTGCACTGCATCCCCAGTGTTCCCAGAGCACTCTCCGGACTCACTACACTGCATCCCCAGTGGTGCCAGTGCACTCTTTCGAGTCACTGCACTGCATCCCCATTAGTGCCAGTGCATTCTCTGGACTCATTGCAGTGCATCCCCAGTGGTGCCAGTGCACTCTTTCGAGTCACTGCACTGCATCCCCAGTGGTGCCAGTGCACTCTCTGGACTCACTGCAGTGCATCCCCAGTGGTGCCAGTGCACTCTCTGGAGTCACTGCACTGCATCCCCAGTGCTGACAGTGCACTCTCTGGACTCACTGCTCTGCATCCCCAGTGGTGCCAGTGTACTCTCTGGACTCACTGCACTGCATCCCCAGTGGTGCCACTGCACTCTCTGGACTCACTGCACTGCATCCCCAGTGGTGCCAGTGCACTCTCTGGACTCACTGCACTGCATCCCCAGTGGTGCCAGTGCACTCTCTGGACTCATTGCAGTGCATCCCCTTTTGTGCCAGTGCACTCTCTGGACTCACTGCACTGCATCCCCAGTTGTGCCAGTGCACTCTCTGGACTCACTGCACTGCATCCCCAGTGGTGCCAGTGCACTCTCTGGACTCACTGCACTGCATCAACAGTGGTGCCTCTGCACTCTCTGGAGTCACTGCACTGCATCCCCAGAGGTGCCAGTGCACTCTCTGGACTCACTGCAGTGCATCCCCAGTGGTGCCAGTGCACTCTCTGGACTCACTGCAGTGCGTCCCTTGTGGTGCTTTTGCACTCTCAGGACTCACTGCACTGCATCCCCAGTGGTGCCAGTGCACTCTCTGGAGTCACAGCACTGCATAAACAGTGGTGCCTCTGCACTCTCTGGAGTCACTGCAGTGCATCCCCAGTGGTGCGAGTGCACTCTTTGGACTCACCGGGGTGCATCCCCAGTGGTGCCAGTGCACTCTCTGGACTCACTGCAGTGCATCCCCAGTGGTGCCAGTGCACTCTCTGGACTCACTGCATTGCATCCCCAGTGGTGCCAGTGCACTCTCTGGACTCACTGCACTGCATCCCCAGTGGTGCCAGTGCACTCTCTGGACTCACTGCACTGCATCCCCAGTGGTGCCAGTGCACTCTCTGGACTCACTGCACTGCATCACCATTGGTGCCAGTGCACTCTCCGGACTCACTGCAGTGCATCCCCAGTGGTGCCAGTGCACTCTCTGGAGTCGCAGCACTGCATCAACAGTGGTGCCTCTGCACTCTCTGGAGTCACTGCTCTGCATCCCCAGTGCTGCCAGTGCACTCTCTGGACTCACTGCAGTGCATCCCCAGTGGTGCCAGTGCACTCTCTGGACTCACTGCATTGCATCCCCAGTGGTGCCAGTGCACTCTCTGGACTCACTGCATTGCATCCCCAGTGGTGCCAGTGCACTCTGTGGACTCACTGCACTTCATCCCCAGTGGTGCCAGTGCACTCTCTGGACTCACTGCATTGCATCCCCAGTGGTGCCAGTGCACTCTCTGGACTCACTGCACTGCATCCCCAGTGGTGCCACTGCACTCTCTGGACTCACTGCACTGCATCACCATTGGTGCCAGGGCACTCTCCGGACTCACTGCAGTGCATCCGCAGTGGTGCCAGTGCACTCTTTCGAGTCACTGCAGTGCATCCCCAGTGGTGCCAGTGCACTCTCTGCACTCACTGCACTGCATCCCCAGTGGTGCCAGTGCACACTCTGCACTCACTGCACTGCATCCCCAGTGTTCCCAGAGCACTCTCCGGACTCACTGCAGTGCATCCGCAGTGGTGCCAGTGCACTCTTTCGAGTCACTGCACTGCATCCCCATTAGTGCCAGTGCATTCTCTGGACTCATTGCAGTGCATCCCCAGTGGTGCAAGTGCACTCTCCGGACTCACTGCACTGCATCACCAATGCTGACAGTGCACTCTCTGGACTCACTGCACTGCATCCCCTGTGGTGCCAGTGCACTCTCTGGACTCACTGCAGTGCATCCCCAGTGGTGCCAGTGCACTCTCTGGACTCACTGCACTGCATCCCCAGTGGTGCCAGTGCTCTCTCCGGACTCACTGCACTGCATCCCTAATGGTGCCAGTGCACTCTCTGGACTCACTGCAGTGCATCCCCAGTGGTGCCAGTGCACTCTCTGGACTCACTGCACTGCATCACCAGTGGTGCCAGTGCACTCTCTGCACTCACAGCACTGCATCCCCGGTGTTCCCAGAGCACTCTCTGGACTCACCGAGGTGCATCCCCAGTGGTGCCAGTGCACTCTCTGGACTCACTGCACTGCATCCCCAGTGGTGCCAGTGCACTCTCTGGACTCACTGCACTGCCTCCCCAGTGGTTCCAGTGCACTTTCTGGATCACTGCACTGCATCACCATTGGTGCCAGGGCACTCTCCGGACTCACTGCACTGCATCCCCAGTGGTGCCAGTGCACTCTTTCGAGTCACTGCACTGCATCCCCAGTGGTGCCAGTGCATTCTCTGGACTCACTGAAGTGCATCTCCAGCGGTGCCAGTGCACTCTCTGGAGTCACTGCAGTGCATCCCCAGTGGTGCCAGTGCACTCTCTGGACTCACTGCACTGCATCCCCAGTGCTGACAGTGCACTCTCTGGACTCACTGCACTGCATCCCCTGTGGTGCCAGTACACTCTCTGGACTCAGTGCACTGCATCCCCAGTGGTGCCACTGCACTCTCTGGACTCACTGCACTGCATCCCCAGTGGTGCCAGTGCACTCTCTGGACCCACTGCAGTGCATCCCCAGTGGTGCCAGTGCACTCTCTGGACTCAGTGCACTGCATCCCCAATGGTGCCAGTGCACTCTCTGGACTCACTGCACTGCATCCCCAGTGGTGCCAGTGCACTCTCTAGAGTCACTGCACTGCATCCCCAGTGGTGCCATGCACTCTCTGGACTCACTGCAGTGCATCTCCAGTGGTGCCAGTGCACTCTCTGGACTCACTGCACTGCATCCCCAGTGCTGACAGTGCACTCTCTGGACTCACTGCACTGCATCACCAGTGGTGGCAGTGTACTCTCTGGACTCACTGCACTGCATCCCCAGTGGAGACAGTGCACTCTCTGTAGTCACTGCGCTGCATCCCCAGTGGTTCAAGGGCACTCTCTCGTCTCACTGCACTGCAACTCCAATGGTGCCAGTGCACTCTCTGGAGTCACTGCTCTGCACCCCAGTGGTGCCAGTGGCCTCTGTGGACTCACTGCACTACATCCCCTGTGGGGCCAGTGCACTCTCTATACTCACTGCAGTGCATCCCCACTGGTGCGAGTGCACTCTCTGGACTCACCGGGGTGCATCCCCAGTGGTGCCAGTGCACTCTGTGGACTCACTGCAGTGCAACCCCAGTGCTGACAGTGCACTGTCTGGACTCACTGCAGTGTATCGCCATTGGAGCCGGTGCACTCTCTGGACTCACTAAACTGCATCCCCAGTGGTGCCAGAGAACTCTCTGGTCTCACTGCAGTGCATCCCCAGTGGTGCCAGTGCACTCTCTGGACTCACTGCATCCCCAGTGGTGCCAGTGCACTCTCTGGACTCACTGCACTAAAACCCCAGCGGTGCCAGTGCAGTCTCTGGACTCACTGCAGTGCATCCCCAGTGGTGCCAGTGCACTCTCTGGACTCACCGGGGTGCATCCCCAGTGGTGCCAGTGCACTCTCTGGACTCACTGCACTGCATCCCCATTAGTGCCAGTGCATTCTCTGGACTCACTGCAGTGCATCCCCAGTGGTGCCAGTGTACTCTCTGGACTCACTGCACTGCATCACCAGCGGTGCCAGTGCACTCTCTGGACTCACTGCATTGGATCCCCAGTGGTGTCAGTGCACTCTCTGGACTCACTGCAGTGCTTCACCACTGGTGCCAGTGCACTCTCTGGACTCACTGCAGTGCTTCACCACTGGTGCCAGTGCACTCTCTGGACTCACTGCACTGCATCCCCAGTGGTGCCAGTGCACTCTCTGGACTCACTGCAGTGCATCCCCAGTGGTGCCAGTGCACTCTCTGGAGTCACTGCACTGCATCTCCAGTGGTGCCAGTGCACTCTCTGGACTCACTGCACTGCATTCCCAGTGGTGCCAGTGCACTCTCTGGACTCACTGCACTGCATCCCCAGTGGTGCCAGTGCACTCTCTGGACCCACTGCAGTGCATCCCCAGTGGTGCCAGTGCACTCTCTGGACTCAGTGCACTGCATCCCCAATGGTGCCAGTGCACTCTCTGTAGTCACTGCACTGCGTCCCCAGTGGTGCCAGTGCACTCTGTGGACTCACTGCACTGCATCCCAGTGGTGCCAGTGCACTCTCTGGACTCACTGCACTGCGTCCCCAAGGTGCCAGTGCACTCTCTGGACTCAACTGCACTGCATCCCCAGTGCTGCCAGTGCACTCTCTGGACTCACTGCAGTGCATCACCAGTGGTGCCAGTGCACTCTCTGGACTCACTGCACTGCATCGCCAGTGGTGCCAGTGCACTCTCTGGAATCACTGCAGTGCATCCCCAGTGGTGCCAGTGCACTCTCTGGACTCACTGCACTGCATCCCCAGTGGTACCAGTGCACTCTCTGGACTCAGTGCATTGCATCCCCAGTGGTGCCAGTGCACTCTCTGGACTCACTGCACTGCATCCCCAGTGGTGCCACTGCACTCTCTGGACTCACTGCACTGCATCACCATTGGTGCCAGTGCACTCTCCGGACGCAATGCAGTGCATCCCCAGTGGTGCCAGTGCACTCTTTTGAGTCACTGCAGTGCATCCCCAGTGGTGCCAGTGCACTCTCTGGACTCACTGCAGTGCATCCCCAGTGGTGCAAGTGCACTCTCTGCACTCACTGCACTGCATCACCAGTGGTGCCAGTGCACTCTCTAGACTCACTGCAGTGCATCCCCAGTGGTGCCAGTGCACTCTCTGGACTCACTGCACTGCATCCCCAGTGGTGCCAGTGCACTCTCTGGAGTCGCAGCACTGCATCAACAGTGGTGCCTCTGCACTCTCTGGACTCACTGCACTGCATCCCCAGTGGTGCCACTGCACTCTCTGGACTCACTGCACTGCATCACCATTGGTGCCAGGGCACTCTCCGGACTCACTGCTGTGCATCCGCAGTGGTGCCAGTGCACTCTTTCGAGTCACTGCAGTGCATCCCCAGTGGTGCCAGTGCACTCTCTGGACTCACTGCACTGCATCCCCAGTGGTGCCAGTGCACTCTCTGCACTCACTGCACTGCATCCCCAGTGTTCCCAGAGCACTCTCCGGACTCACTGCAGTGCATCCGCAGTGGTGCCAGTGCACTCTTTCGAGTCACTGCACTTCATCCCCATTAGTGCCAGTGCACTCTCTGGACTCACTGCACTGCATCCCCAGTGGTGCCAGTGCACTCTCTGGACTCACTGCACTGCATCCCCAGTGCTGACAGTGCACTCTCTGGACTCACTGCACTGCATCCCCAGTGGTGCCAGTGCACTCTCTGGACTCACTGCAGTGCATCCCCAGTGGTGCCAGTGCACTCTCTGCACTCACTGCACTGCATCCCCAGTGGTGCCAGTGCTCTCTCCGGACTCACTGCACTGCATACCCAGTGGTGCCAGTGCACTCTCTGGACTCACTGCAGTGCATCCCCAGTGGTGCCAGTGCACTCTCTGGACTCACTGCACTGCATCCCCAGTGGTGCCAGTGCACTCTCTGCACTCACTGCACTTCATCCCCGGTGTTCCCAGAGCACTCTCTGGACTCACCGAGGTGCATCCCCAGTGGTGCCAGTGCACTCTCTGGACTCACTGCACTGCATCCCCAGTGGTGCCAGTGCACTCTCTGGACTCACTGCAGTGCAGCCCCTGAGGTGCCAGTGTACTCTCTGGACTCACTGCAGTGCATCCCCAGTGGTGACAGTGCACTCTCTGGAATCACTGCAGTGCATCCCCTGTGGTGCCATTGCACTCTCTGGACTCACTGCACTGCATCCCCAGTGGTGCCTGTGCACTCTCTTGAGTCACTGCACTGCTTCCCCAGTGGAGCCAGTGCACTCTATGGACTAACTGCACTGCATACCCAGTGGTGCCAGTGCACTCTCTGGACTCACTGCACTGCATCCCCAGTGGTGCCAGTGCACTCTCTGGACTCACTGCACTGCATCCCCAGTGGTGCCAGTGCACTCTCTGGACTCACTGCACTGCATCCCCTTTTGTGCCAGTGCACTCTCTGGACTCACTGCACTGCATCCCCAGTGGTGCCAGTGCACTCTCTAGAGTCACTGCACTGCATCCCCTGTGGTGCCATGCACTCTCTGGACTCACTGCAGTGCATCTCCAGTGGTGCCAGTGCACTCTCTGGACTCACTGCACTGCATCCCCAGTGCTGACAGTGCACTCTCTGGACTCACTGCACTGCATCACCAGTGGTGGCAGTGTACTCTCTGGACTCACTGCACTGCATCCCCAGTGGAGACAGTGCACTCTCTGTAGTCACTGCGCTGCATCCCCACTGGTTCCAGGGCACTCTCTCGACTCACTGCACTGCAACTCCAGTGGTGCCAGTGCACTCTCTGGACTCACTGCAGTGCATCCCCAGTGGTGCCAGTGCACTCTCTGGAGTCACTGCGCTGCATCCCCAGTGGTGCCAGTGGCCTCTGTGGACTCACTGCACTAAATCCCCTGTGGGGCCAGTGCACTCTCTGGACTCACTGCAGTGCATCCTCAGTGGTGCGAGTGCACTCTCTGGACTCACCGGGGTGCATCCCCAGTGGTGCCAGTGCACTCTCTGGACTCACTGCAGTGCATCCCCAGTGGTGCCAGTGCACTCTCTGGAGTCACTGCAGTGCATCCCCAGTGGTGCCAGTGCACTCTCTGGACTCACTGCACTGCATCCCATTGGTGCTAGTGCACTCTCTGGACTCACTGCACTGCATCCCCAGTTGTGCCAGTGCACTCTCTGGACTCACTGCACTGCATCCCCAGTGGTGCCAGTGCACTCTCTGGACTCACTGCACTGCATCAACAGTGGTGCCTCTGCACTCTCTGGAGTCACTGCACTGCATCCCCAGAGGTGCCAGTGCACTCTCTGGACTCACTGCACTGCATCCCCAGTGGTGCCAGTGCACTCTCTGGACTCACTGCAGTGCGTCCCTTGTGGTGCTTTTGCACTCTCAGGACTCACTGCACTGCATCCCCAGTGGTGCCAGTGCACTCTCTGGAGTCACAGCACTGCATCAACAGTGGTGTCTCTGCACTCTCTGGAGTCACTGCAGTGCATCCCCAGTGGTGCGAGTGCACTCTTTGGACTCACCGGGGTGCATCCCCAGTGGTGCCAGTGCACTCTCTGGACTCACTGCAGTGCATCCCCAGTGGTGCCAGTGCACTCTCTGGACTCACTGCATTGCATCCCCAGTGGTGCCAGTGCACTCTCTGGACTCACTGCACTGCATCCCCAGTGGTGCCAGTGCACTCTCTGGACTCACTGCACTGCATCACCATTGGTGCCAGTGCACTCTCCGGACTCTCTGCAGTGCATCCCCAGTGGTGCCAGTGCACTCTCTGGAGTCGCAGCACTGCATCAACAGTGGTGCCTCTGCACTCTCTGGAGTCACTGCTCTGCATCCCCAGTGCTGCCAGTGCACTCTCTGGACTCACTGCAGTGCATCCCCAGTGGTGCCAGTGCACTCTCTGGACTCACTGCAGTGCATCCCCAGTGGTGCCAGTGCACTCTCTGGACTCACTGCATTGCATCCCCAGTGGTGCCAGTGCACTCTCTGGACTCACTGCACTGCATCCCCAGTGGTGCCAGTGCACTCTCTGGACTCACTGCATTGCATCCCCAGTGGTGCCGGTGCACTCTCTGGACTCACTGCACTGCATCCCCAGTGGTGCCACTGCACTCTCTGGACTCACTGCACTGCATCACCATTGGTGCCAGGGCACTCTCCGGACTCACTGCAGTGCATCCGCAGTGGTGCCAGTGCACTCTTTCGAGTCACTGCAGTGCATCCCCAGTGGTGCCAGTGCACTCTCTGCACTCACTGCACTGCATCCCCAGTGGTGCCAGTGCACACTCTGCACTCACTGCACTGCATCCCCAGTGTTCCCAGAGCACTCTCCGGACTCACTACACTGCATCCCCAGTGGTGCCAGTGCACTCTTTCGAGTCACTGCACTGCATCCCCATTAGTGCCAGTGCATTCTCTGGACTCATTGCAGTGCATCCCCAGTGGTGCCAGTGCACTCTCCGGACTCACTGCACTGCATCCCCAATGCTGACAGTGCACTCTCTGGACTCACTGCACTGCATCCCCAGTGGTGCCAGTGCACTCTCTGGACTCACTGCAGTGCATCCCCACTGGTGCCAGTGCACTCTCTGGACTCACTGCACTGCATCCCCAGTGGTGCCAGTGCTCTCTCCGGACTCACTGCACTGCATTCCTAATGGTGCCAGTGCACTCTCTGGACTCACTGCAGTGCATCCCCAGTGGTGCCAGTGCACTCTCTGGACTCACTGCACTGCATCCCCAGTGGTGCCAGTGCACTCTCTGCACTCACAGCACTGCATCCCCGGTGTTCCCAGAGCACTCTCTGGACTCACCGAGGTGCATCCCCAGTGGTGCCAGTGCACTCTCTGGACTCACTGCACTGCATCCCCAGTGGTGCCAGTGCACTCTCTGGACTCACTGCACTGCCTCCCCAGTGGTTCCAGTGCACTTTCTGGATCACTGCACTGCATCACCATTGGTGCCAGGGCACTCTCCGGACTCACTGCAGTGCATCCCCAGTGGTGCCAGTGCACTCTTTCGAGTCACTGCACTGCATCCCCAGTGGTGCCAGTGCATTCTCTGGACTCACTGCAGTGCATCTCCAGCGGTGCCAGTGCACTCTCTGGACTCACTGCAGTGCATCCCCAGTGGTGCCAGTGCACTCTCTGGACTCACTGCACTGCATCCCCAGTGCTGACAGTGCACTCTCTGGACTCACTGCACTGCATCCCCAGTGGTGCCAGTGTACTCTCTGGACTCACTGCACTGCATCCCCAGTGGTGCCACTGCACTCTCTGGACTCACTGCACTGCATCCCCAGTGGTGCCAGTGCACTCTCTGGACTCACTGCACTGCATCCCCAGTGGTGCCAGTGCACTCTCTGGACTCATTGCAGTGCATCCCCTTTTGTGCCAGTGCACTCTCTGGACTCACTGCACTGCATCCCCAGTTGTGCCAGTGCACTCTCTGGACTCACTGCAGTGCATCCCCAGTGGTGCCAGTGCACTCTCTGGACTCACTGCACTGCATCAACAGTGGTGCCTCTGCACTCTCTGGAGTCACTGCACTGCATCCCCAGAGGTGCCAGTGCACTCTCTGGACTCACTGCACTGCATCCCCAGTGGTGCCAGTGCACTCTCTGGACTCACTGCAGTGCGTACCTTGTGGTGCTTTTGCACTCTCAGGACTCACTGCACTGCATCCCCAGTGGTGCCAGTGCACTCTCTGGAGTCACAGCACTGCATCAACAGTGGTGCCTCTGCACTCTCTGGACTCACTGCAGTGCATCTCCAGCGGTGCCAGTGCACTCTCTGGACTCACTGCATTGCATCCCCAGTGGTGCCAGTGCACTCTCTGGACTCACTGCACTGCATCCCCAGTGGTGCCAGTGCACTCTCTGGACTCACTGCACTGCATCACCATTGGTGCCAGTGCACTCTCCGGACTCACTGCAGTGCATCCCTAGTGGTTCCAGTGCACTCTCTGGAGTCGCAGCACTGCAGCAACAGTGGTGCCTCTGCACTCTCTGGAGTCACTGCTCTGCATCCCCAGTGCTGCCAGTGCACTCTCTGGACTCACTGCAGTGCATCCCCAGTGGTGCCAGTGCTCTCTGGACTCACTGCAGTGCATCCCCAGTGGTGCCAGTGCACTCTCTGGACTCACTGCATTGCATCCCCAGTGGTGCCAGTGCACTCTCTGGACTCACTGCACTTCATCCCCAGTGGTGCCAGTGCACTCTCTGGACTCACTGCATTGCATCCCCAGTGGTGCCAGTGCACTCTCTGGACTCACTGCACTGCATCCCCAGTGGTGCCACTGCACTCTCTGGACTCACTGCACTGCATCACCATTGGTGCCAGTGCACTCTCCGGACTCACTGCAGTGCATCCGCAGTGGTGCCAGTGCACTCTTTCGAGTCACTGCAGTGCATCCCCAGTGGTGCCAGTGCACTCTCTGCACTCACTGCACTGCATCCCCAGTGGTGCCAGTGCACACTCTGCACTCACTGCACTGCATCCCCAGTGTTCCCAGAGCACTCTCCGGACTCACTGCAGTGCATCCCCAGTGGTGCCAGTGCACTCTTTCGAGTCACTGCACTGCATCCCCATTAGTGCCAGTGCATTCTCTGGACTCATTGCAGTGCATCCCCAGTGGTGCAAGTGCACTCTCCGGACTCACTGCACTGCATCACCAATGCTGAAAGTGCACTCTCTGGACTCACTGCACTGCATCCCCTGTGGTGCCAGTGCACTCTCTGGACTCACTGCAGTGCATCCCCAGTGGAGCCAGTGCACTCTCTGGACTCACTGCACTGCATCCCCAGTGGTGCCAGTGCTCTCTCCGGACTCACTGCACTACATCCCTAATGGTGCCAGTGCACTCTCTGGACTCACTGCAGTGCATCCCCAGTGGTGCCAGTGCACTCTCTGGACTCACTGCACTGCATCACCAGTGGTGCCAGTGCACTCTCTGCACTCACAGCACTGCATCCCCGGTGTTCCCAGAGCACTCTCTGGACTCACCGAGGTGCATCCCCAGTGGTGCCAGTGCACTCTCTGGACTCACTGCACTGCATCCCCAGTGGTGCCAGTGCACTCTCTGGACTCACTGCACTGCCTCCCCAGTGGTTCCAGTGCACTTTCTGGATCACTGCACTGCATCACCATTGGTGCCAGGGCACTCTCCGGACTCACTGCACTGCATCCCCAGTGGTGCCAGTGCACTCTTTCGAGTCACTGCACTGCATCCCCAGTGGTGCCAGTGCATTCTCTGGACTCACTGCAGTGCATCTCCAGCGGTGCCAGTGCACTCTCTGGAGTCACTGCAGTGCATCCCCAGTGGAGCCAGTGCACTCTCTGGACTCACTGCACTGCATCCCCAGTGCTGACAGTGCACTCTCTGGACTCACTGCACTGCATCCCCAGTGGTGCCAGTGTACTCTCTGGACTCAGTGCACTGCATCCCCAGTGGTGCCACTGCACTCTCTGGACTCACTGCACTGCATCCCCAGTGGTGCCAGTGCACTCTCTGGCCTCACTGCACTGCATCCCCAGTGGTGCCAGTGCACTCTCTGGACTCATTGCAGTGCATCCCCTTTTGTGCCAGTGCACTCTCTGGACTCACTGCACTGCATCCCCAGTGCTGCCAGTGCACTCTCTAGAGTCACTGCACTGCATCCCCAGTGGTGCCATGCACTCTCTGGACTCACTGCAGTGCATCTCCAGTGGTGCCAGTGCACTCTCTGGACTCACTGCACTGCATCCCCAGTGCTGACAGTGCACTCTCTGGACTCACTGCACTGCATCACCAGTGGTGGCAGTGTACTCTCTGGACTCACTGCACTGCATCCCCAGTGGAGACAGTGCACTCTCTGTAGTCACTGCGCTGCATCCCCAGTGGTTCAAGGGCACTCTCTCGTCTCACTGCACTGCAACTCCAATGGTGCCAGTGCACTCTCTGGAGTCACTGCTCTGCACCCCAGTGGTGCCAGTGGCCTCTGTGGACTCACTGCACTACATCCCCTGTGGGGCCAGTGCACTCTCTGTACTCACTGCAGTGCATCCCCACTGGTGCGAGTGCACTCTCTGGACTCACCGGGGTGCATCCCCAGTGGTGCCAGTGCACTCTGTGGACTCACTGCAGTGCAACCCCAGTGTTGCCAGTGCACTCTCTGGAGTCACTGCACTGCATCCTCAGTGGTGCCAGTGCACTCTCTGGACTCACCGCACTGCATCCCCAGTTGTGCCAGTGCACTCTCTGGACTCACTGCATTGCATCCCCAGTGTTGCCAGTGCACTCTCTGGACTCACTGCAGTGCTTCCACACTGGTGCCAGTGCACTCTCTGCACTCACTGCACTGCATCAACAGTGGTGACTCTGCACTCTCTGGAGTCACTGCACTGCATCCCCAGTGGTGCCAGTGCACTCTCAGGACTCACTGAACTGCATCCCCAGTGGTGCCAGTGCACTCTCTGGAGTCACAGCACTGCATCAACAGTGGTGCCTCTGCACTCTCTGGAATCACTGCACTGCATCCCCAGTGGTGCCAGTGCACTCTCTGGACTCACTGTAGTGCATCCGCAGTGGTGCCAGTGCACTCTCTGGACTCACTGCAGTGCTTCCGCACTAGTGCCAGTGCACTCTCTGGACTCACTGCACTGCATCCCCAGTGGTGCCAGTGCACTCTCTGGACTCACTGCACTGCATCAACAGTGGTGCCAGTGCACTCTCTGGACTCACTGCATTGCATCCGCAGTGGTGCCAGAGCACTCTCTGGACTCACTGCAGTGCATCCCCAGTGGTGCCAGTGCACTCTCTGGACTCACTGCATCCCCATTGGTGCCAGTGCACTCTCTGGACTCACAGCACTAAAACTCCAGTGGTGCCAGAGCAGTCTCTGGACTCACTGCACTGCATCCCCAGTGGTGCCAGTGCACTCTCTGGACACACCGGGTTGCATCCCCAGTGGTGCCAGTGCACTCCCTGGACGCCTTGCAGTGAATCCCCGTTGGTGCCAGAGCACTCTCTGGACTCACTATACTAGATCCCCAGTGGTGCCAGTGCACTCTCTGGACTCACTGAACTGAATCCCCAGTGGTGCCAGTGCACTCTCTGGACTCACTGCAGTGCATCCCCTGTGGTGCCATTGCACTCTCAGGACTCACTGCACTGCATCCCCAGTGGTGCCAGTGCACTCTCTGGACTCACTGTACTGCAGCACCTGTGGTGCCAGTGCACTCTCTGGACTCACTGCACTGCATCCCCAATGGTGCAACTGCACTCTCTGGACTCACTGAAGTGCATCCCCAGTGGTGCCAGTACACTTTCTGGAGTCACTGCAGTGCATCCCCTTTTGTGCTAGTGCACTCTCTGCACTCACAGCACTGCATCCCCTGAAGTGCCATTGCACTCTCTGGACTCACTGCACTGCATCCCCAGTGGTTCCATTGCACTCTCTGGACTCACTGCACTGCATCCCCAGTGGTGTCAGTGCACTCTCTGGACTCAGTGCAGTGCATCCCCAGTGGTGCCAGTGCACTCTCTGGACTCACTACAGTGCTTCCCCACTGGTGCCAGTGCACTCTCTGGACTCACTGCACTGCATCCCCAGTGGTGCCAGTGCACTCTCTGGACTCACTGCAGTGCATCACCAGTGGGGCCAGTGCACTCTCTGGAAAAACTGCACTGCATCCCCAGTGGTGCCAGTGCATTCTCTGGACTCACTGCACTGCATCCCCAGTGGTGCCACTGCACTCTCTGGACTCACTGCACTGCATCACCATTGGTGCCAGTGCACTCTCCGGACTCACTGCAGTGCATCCCCAGTGGTGCCAGTGCACTCTTTTGAGTCACTGCAGTGCATCCCCAGTGGTGCCAGTGCACTCTCTGGACTCACTGCAGTGCATCCCCAGTGGTGCAAGTGCACTCTCTGCACTCACTGCACTGCATCACCAGTGGTGCCAGTGCACTCTCTAGACTCACTGCAGTGCATCCCCAGTGGTGCCAGTGCACTCTCTGGACTCACTGCACTGCATCCCCAGTGGTGCCAGTGCACTCTCTGGAGTCGCAGCACTGCAGCAACAGTGGTGCCTCTGCACTCTCTGGACTCACTGCACTGCATCCCCAGTGGTGCCACTGCACTCTCTGGACTCACTGCACTGCATCACCATTGGTGCCAGGGCACTCTCCGGACTCACTGCTGTGCATCCGCAGTGGTGCCAGTGCACTCTTTCGAGTCACTGCAGTGCATCCCCAGTGGTGCCAGTGCACTCTCTGGACTCACTGCACTGCATCCCCAGTGGTGCCAGTGCACTCTCTGCACTCACTGCACTGCATCCCCAGTGTTCCCAGAGCACTCTCCGGACTCACTGCAGTGCATCCGCAGTGGTGCCAGTGCACTCTTTCGAGTCACTGCACTGCATCCCCATTAGTGCCAGTGCACTCTCTGGACTCACTGCACTGCATCCCCAGTGGTGCCAGTGCACTCTCTGGACTCACTGCACTGCATCCCCAGTGCTGACAGTGCACTCTCTGGACTCACTGCACTGCATCCCCAGTGGTGCCAGTGCACTCTCTGGACTCACTGCAGTGCATCCCCAGTGGTGCCAGTGCACTCTCTGCACTCACTGCACTGCATCCCCAGTGGTGCCAGTGCTCTCTCCGGACTCACTGCACTGCATCCCCAGTGGTGCCAGTGCACTCTCTGGACTCACTGCAGTGCATCCCCAGTGGTGCCAGTGCACTCTCTGGACTCACTGCACTGCATCCCCAGTGGTGCCAGTGCACTCTCTGCACTCACTGCACTTCATCCCCGGTGTTCCCAGAGCACTCTCTGGACTCACCGAGGTGCATCCCCAGTGGTGCCAGTGCACTCTCTGGACTCACTGCACTGCATCCCAAGTGGTGCCAGTGCACTCTCTGGACTCACTGCAGTGCAGCCCCTGAGGTGCCAGTGTACTCTCTGGACTCACTGCAGTGCATCCCCAGTGGTGACAGTGCACTCTCTGGAATCACTGCAGTGCATCCCCTGTGGTGCCATTGCACTCTCTGGACTCACTGCACTGCATCCCCAGTGGTGCCTGTGCACTCTCTTGAGTCACTGCACTGCTTCCCCAGTGGAGCCAGTGCACTCTATGGACTAACTGCACTGCATCCCCAGTGGTGCCAGTGCACTCTCTGGACTCACTGCACTGCATCCCCAGTGGTGCCAGTGCACTCTCTGGACTCACTGCACTGCATCCCCAGTGGTGCCAGTGCACTCTCTAGAGTCACTGCACTGCATCCCCTGTGGTGCCATGCACTCTCTGGACTCACTGCAGTGCATCTCCAGTGGTGCCAGTGCACTCTCTGGACTCACTGCACTGCATCCCCAGTGCTGACAGTGCACTCTCTGGACTCACTGCAGTGCATCCCCAGTGGTGCCAGTGCACTCTCTGGAGTCACTGCGCTGCATCCCCAGTGGTGCCAGTGGCCTCTGTGGACTCACTGCACTAAATCCCCTGTGGGGCCAGTGCACTCTCTGGACTCACTGCAGTGCATCCTCAGTGGTGCGAGTGCACTCTCTGGACTCACCGGGGTGCATCCCCAGTGGTGCCAGTGCACTCTCTGGACTCACTGCAGTGCATCCCCAGTGGTGCCAGTGCACTCTCTGGAGTCACTGCAGTGCATCCCCAGTGGTGCCAGTGCACTCTCTGGACTCACTGCACTGCATCCCATTGGTGCTAGTGCACTCTCTGGACTCACTGCACTGCATCCCCAGTTGTGCCAGTGCACTCTCTGGACTCACTGCACTGCATCCCCAGTGGTGCCAGTGCACTCTCTGGACTCACTGCATTGCATCCCCAGTGTTGCCTCTGCACTCTCTGGACTCACTGCACTGCATCCCCAGTGGTGCCAGTGCACTCTCTGGACTCACTGCTGTGCGTCCCTTGTGGTGCTTTTGCACTCTCAGGACTCACTGCACTGCATCCCCAGTGGTGCCAGTGCACTCTCTGGAGTCACAGCACTGCATCAACAGTGGTGTCTCTGCACTCTCTGGAGTCACTGCAGTGCATCCCCAGTGGTGCGAGTGCACTCTTTGGACTCACCGGGGTGCATCCCCAGTGGTGCCAGTGCACTCTCTGGACTCACTGCAGTGCATCCCCAGTGGTGCCAGTGCACTCTCTGGACTCACTGCATTGCATCCCCAGTGGTGCCAGTGCACTCTCTGGACTCACTGCACTGCATCCCCAGTGGTGCCAGTGCACTCTCTGGACTCACTGCACTGCATCACCATTGGTGCCAGTGCACTCTCCGGACTCTCTGCAGTGCATCCCCAGTGGTGCCAGTGCACTCTCTGGAGTCGCAGCACTGCATCAACAGTGGTGCCTCTGCACTCTCTGGAGTCACTGCTCTGCATCCCCAGTGCTGCCAGTGCACTCTCTGGACTCACTGCACTGCATCCCCAGTGGTGCCACTGCACTCTCTGGACTCACTGCAGTGCATCCCCAGTGGTGCCACTGCACTCTCTGGACTCACTGCATTGCATCCCCAGTGGTGCCAGTGCACTCTCTGGACTCACTGCACTGCATCCCCAGTGGTGCCAGTGCACTCTCTGGACTCACTGCATTGCATCCCCAGTGGTGCCAGTGCACTCTCTGGACTCACTGCACTGCATCCCCAGTGGTGCCACTGCACTCTCTGGACTCACTGCACTGCATCACCATTGGTGCCAGGGCACTCTCCGGACTCACTGCAGTGCATCCGCAGTGGTGCCAGTGCACTCTTTCGAGTCACTGCAGTGCATCCCCAGTGGTGCCAGTGCACTCTCTGCACTCACTGCACTGCATCCCCAGTGGTGCCAGTGCTCTCTCCGGACTCACTACACTGCATCCCCAGTGGTGCCAGTGCACTCTTTCGAGTCACTGCACTGCATCCCCATTAGTGCCAGTGCATTCTCTGGACTCATTGCAGTGCATCCCCAGTGGTGCCAGTGCACTCTCCGGACTCACTGCACTGCATCCCCAATGCTGACAGTGCACTCTCTGGACTCACTGCACTGCATCCCCAGTGGTGCCAGTGCACTCTCTGGACTCACTGCACTGCATCCCCAGTGGTGCCAGTGCACTCTCTGGACTCACTGCACTGCATCACCAGTGGTGCCAGTGCTCTCTCCGGACTCACTGCACTGCATCCCTAATGGTGCCAGTGCACTCTCTGGACTCACTGCAGTGCATCCCCAGTGGTGCCAGTGCACTCTCTGGACTCACTGCACTGCATCCCCAGTGGTGCCAGTGCACTCTCTGCACTCACAGCACTGCATCCCCGGTGTTCCCAGAGCACTCTCTGGACTCACCGAGGTGCATCCCCAGTGGTGCCAGTGCACTCTCTGGACTCACTGCACTGCATCCCCAGTGGTGCCAGTGCACTCTCTGGACTCACTGCACTGCCTCCCCAGTGGTTCCAGTGCACTTTCTGGATCACTGCACTGCATCACCATTGGTGCCAGGGCACTCTCCGGACTCACTGCAGTGCATCCCCAGTGGTGCCAGTGCACTCTTTCGAGTCACTGCACTGCATCCCCAGTGGTGCCAGTGCATTCTCTGGACTCACTGCAGTGCATCTCCAGCGGTGCCAGTGCACTCTCTGGACTCACTGCAGTGCATCCCCAGTGGTGCCAGTGCACTCTCTGGACTCACTGCACTGCATCCCCAGTGCTGACAGTGCACTCTCTGGACTCACTGCACTGCATCCCCAGTGGTGCCAGTGTACTCTCTGGACTCACTGCACTGCATCCCCAGTGGTGCCACTGCACTCTCTGGACTCACTGCACTGCATCCCCAGTGGTGCCAGTGCACTCTCTGGACTCACTGCACTGCATCCCCAGTGGTGCCAGTGCACTCTCTGGACTCACTGCAGTGCGTACCTTGTGGTGCTTTTGCACTCTCAGGACTCACTGCACTGCATCCCCAGTGGTGCCAGTGCACTCTCTGGAGTCACAGCACTGCATCAACAGTGGTGCCTCTGCACTCTCTGGACTCACTGCAGTGCATCTCCAGCGGTGCCAGTGCACTCTCTGGACTCACTGCATTGCATCCCCAGTGGTGCCAGTGCACTCTCTGGACTCACTGCACTGCATCCCCAGTGGTGCCAGTGCACTCTCTGGACTCACTGCACTGCATCACCATTGGTGCCAGTGCACTCTCCGGACTCACTGCAGTGCATCCGCAGTGGTGCCAGTGCACTCTTTCGAGTCACTGCAGTGCATCCCCAGTGGTGCCAGTGCACTCTCTGCACTCACTGCACTGCATCCCCAGTGGTGCCAGTGCACACTCTGCACTCACTGCACTGCATCCCCAGTGTTCCCAGAGCACTCTCCGGACTCACTGCAGTGCATCCGCAGTGGTGCCAGTGCACTCTTTCGAGTCACTGCACTGCATCCCCATTAGTGCCAGTGCATTCTCTGGACTCATTGCAGTGCATCCCCAGTGGTGCAAGTGCACTCTCCGGACTCACTGCACTGCATCCCCAATGCTGACAGTGCACTCTCTGGACTCACTGCACTGCATCCCCTGTGGTGCCAGTGCACTCTCTGGACTCACTGCAGTGCATCCCCAGTGGAGCCAGTGCGCTCTCTGGACTCACTGCACTGCATCCCCAGTGGTGCCAGTGCTCTCTCCGGACTCACTGCACTGCATCCCTAATGGTGCCAGTGCACTCTCTGGACTCACTGCAGTGCATCCCCAGTGGTGCCAGTGCACTCTCTGGACTCACTGCACTGCATCACCAGTGGTGCCAGTGCACTCTCTGCACTCACAGCACTGCATCCCCGGTGTTCCCAGAGCACTCTCTGGACTCACCGAGGTGCATCCCCAGTGGTGCCAGTGCACTCTCTGGACTCACTGCATTGCATCCCCAGTGGTGCCAGTGCACTCTCTGGACTCACTGCACTGCCTCCCCAGTGGTTCCAGTGCACTTTCTGGATCACTGCACTTCATCACCATTGGTGCCAGGGCACTCTCCGGACTCACTGCACTGCATCCCCAGTGGTGCCAGTGCACTCTTTCGAGTCACTGCACTGCATCCCCAGTGGTGCCAGTGCATTCTCTGGACTCACTGCAGTGCATCTCCAGCGGTGCCAGTGCACTCTCTGGAGTCACTGCAGTGCATCCCCAGTGGAGCCAGTGCACTCTCTGGACTCACTGCACTGCATCCCCAGTGCTGACAGTGCACTCTCTGGACTCACTGCACTGCATCCCCAGTGGTGCCAGTGTACTCTCTGGACTCAGTGCACTGCATCCCCAGTGGGGCCACTGCACTCTCTGGACTCACTGCACTGCATCCCCAGTGGTGCCAGTGCACTCTCTGGCCTCACTGCACTGCATCCCCAGTGGTGCCAGTGCACTCTCTGGACTCATTGCAGTGCAGCCCCTTTTGTGCCAGTGCACTCTCTGGACTCACTGCACTGCATCCCCAGTGGTGCCAGTGCACTCTCTAGAGTCACTGCACTGCATCCCCAGTGGTGCCATGCACTCTCTGGACTCACTGCAGTGCATCTCCAGTGGTGCCATTGCACTCTCTGGACTCACTGCACTGCATCCCCAGTGCTGACAGTGCACTCTCTGGACTCACTGCACTGCATCACCAGTGGTGGCAGTGTACTCTCTGGACTCACTGCACTGCATCCCCAGTGGAGACAGTGCACTCTCTGTAGTCACTGCGCTGCATCCCCAGTGGTTCAAGGGCACTCTCTCGTCTCACTGCACTGCAACTCCAATGGTGCCAGTGCACTCTCTGGAGTCACTGCTCTGCACCCCAGTGGTGCCAGTGGCCTCTGTGTACTCACTGCACTACATCCCCTGTGGGGCCAGTGCACTCTCTGTACTCACTGCAGTGCATCCCCACTGGTGCGAGTGCACTCTCTGGACTCACCGGGGTGCATCCCCAGTGGTGCCAGTGCACTCTGTGGACTCACTGCAGTGCAACCCCAGTGTTGCCAGTGCACTCTCTGGAGTCACTGCACTGCATCCTCGGTGGTGCCAGTGCACTCTCTGGACTCACTGCACTGCATCCCCAGTGGTTCCATTGCACTCTCTGGAGTCACTGCAGTGCATCCCCAGTGGTGCCAGTGCACTCTCTGGACTCACCGCACTGCATCCCCAGTTGTGCCAGTGCACTCTCTGGACTCACTGCATTGCATCCCCAGTGTTGCCAGTGCACTCTCTGGACTCACTGCAGTGCTTCCACACTGGTGCCAGTGCACTCTCTGCACTCACTGCACTGTATCAACAGTGGTGACTCTGCACTCTCTGGAGTCACTGCACTGCATCCCCAGTGGTGCCAGTGCACTCTCAGGACTCACTGAACTGCATCCCCAGTGGTGCCAGTGCACTCTCTGGAGTCACAGCACTGCATCAACAGTGGTGCCTCTGCACTCTCTGGAATCACTGCACTGCATCCCCAGTGGTGCCAGTGCACTCTCTGGACTCACTGTAGTGCATCCGCAGTGGTGCCAGTGCACTCTCTGGACTCACTGCAGTGCTTCCGCACTAGTGCCAGTGCACTCTCTGGACTCACTGCACTGCATCCCCAGTGGTGCCAGTGCACTCTCTGGACTCACTGCACTGCATCCGCAGTGGTGCCAGAGCACTCTCTGGACTCACTGCAGTGCATCCCCTTTGGTGCCAGTGCACTCTCTGGACTCACTGCATCCCCATTGGTGCCAGTGCACTCTCTGGACTCACAGCACTAAAACTCCAGTGGTGCCAGTGCAGTCTCTGGACTCACTGCACTGCATCCCCAGTGGTGCCAGTGCATTCTCTGGACACACCGGGTTGCATCCCCAGTGGTGCCAGTGCACTCCCTGGACGCCTTGCAGTGAATCCCCGTTGGTGCCAGAGCACTCTCTGGACTCCCTACACTAGATCCCCAGTGGTGCCAGTTCACTCTCTGGACTCACTGAACTGAATCCCCAGTGGTGCCAGTGCACTCTCTGGACTCACTGCAGTGCATCCCCTGTGGTGCCATTGCACTCTCAGGACTCACTGCACTGCATCCCCAGTGGTGCCAGTGCACTCTCTGGACTCACTGCACTGCAGCACCTGTGGTGCCAGTGCACTCTCTGGACTCACTGCACTGCATCCCCAATGGTGCAACTGCACTCTCTGGACTCACTGAAGTGCATCCCCAGTGGTGCCAGTACACTTTCTGGAGTCACTGCAGTGCATCCCCTTTTGTGCTAGTGCACTCTCTGCACTCACTGCACTGCATCCCCTGAAGTGCCATTGCACTCTCTGGACTCACTGCACTGCATCCCCAGTGGTTCCATTGCACTCTCTGGACTCACTGCATTGGATCTCCATTGGTGTCAGTGCACTCTCTGGACTCAGTGCAGTGCATCCCCAGTGGTGCCAGTGCACTCTCTGGACTCACTGCAGTGCTTCCTCACTGGTGCCAGTGCACTCTCTGGACTCACTGCACTGCATCCCCAGTTGTGCCAGTGCACTCTCTGTACTCACTGCAGTGCATCACCAGTGGGGCCAGTGCACTCTCTGGAATCACTGCACTGCATCCCCAGTGGTGCCAGTGCATTCTCTGGACTCACTGCACTGCATCCCCAGTGGTGCCAGTGCACTCTCTGGACCCACTGCAGTGCATCCCCACTGGTGCCAGTGCACTCTCTGGACTCAGTGCACTGCATCCCCAATGGTGCCAGTGCACTCTCTGTAGTCACTGCACTGCGTCCCCACTGGTGCCAGTGCACTCTCTGGACTCTCTGCAGTGCATCCCCAGTGGTGCCAGTGCACTCTCTGGACTCACTGCAGTGCATCCACTGTGGTGCCATTGCACTCTCAGGACTCACTGCACTGCATCCCCAGTGGTGCCAGTGCACTCTCTGGACTCACTGCAGTGCATCCCCAGTGGAGCCAGTGCACTCTCTGGACTCACTGCACTGCATCCCCAGTGGTGCCACTGCACTCTCTGCACTCAATGCACTTCATCCCCAGTGCTGCCAGTGCACTCTCTGGACCCACTGCAGTGCATCCCCACTGGTGCCAGTGCACCCTCTGGACTCACTGCACTGCATCCCCATTGGTGCCAGTGCACTCTCTGGACTCACTGCAGTGTAACCCCTGCGGAGCCAGTGCACTCTGTGCTCTCAGTGCAATGCATCCCCAGTGGTGCCAGTGCACTCTCTGTCCTCACCGCAGTGCAGCCCAAGTGGCGCCAGTGCACTCTCTGGACTCACTGCAGTGCAGCCCCTTAGGAGCCAGTGCACTCTCTGTACTCACTGCAGTGCATTCCCAGTGGTGCCAGTGCACTCTCTGGACTCACTGCACTGCATCCCCAGTGGTGCCAGTGCACTCTCTGGACTCACTGCACTGCATCAACAGTGGTGCCAGTGCACTCTCTGGACTCACTGCATCCCCATTGGTGTCTTTGCACTCTCTGGACTCACAGCACTAAAACTCCAGTGGTGCCAGTGCAGTCTCTGGACTCACTGCACTGCATCCCCAGTGGTGCCAGTGCACTCTCTGGACACACCGGGTTGCATCCCCAGTGGTGCCAGTGCACTCCCTGGACGCCTTGCAGTGAATCCCCGTTGGTGCCAGAGCACTCTCTGGACTCACTACACTAGATCCCCAGTGGTGCCAGTTCACTCTCTGGACTCACTGAACTGAATCCCCAGTGGTGCAACTGCACTCTCTGGACTCACTGAAGTGCATCCCCAGTGGTGCCAGTACACTTTCTGGAGTCACTGCAGTGCATCCCCTTTTGTGCTAGTGCACTCTCTGCACTCACTGCACTGCATCCCCAGTGGTGCCAGTGCACTCTCTGGACTCACTGCATTGGATCTCCATTGGTGTCAGTGCACTCTCTGGACTCAGTGCAGTGCATCCCCAGTGGTGCCAGTGCACTCTCTGGACTCACTGCAGTGCTTCCCCACTGGTGCCAGTGCACTCTCTGGACTCACTGCACTGCATCCCCAGTGGTGCCAGTGCACTCTCTGGACTCACTGCAGTGCATCACCATTGGGGCCAGTGCACTCTCTGGAATCACTGCACTGCATCCCCAGTGGTGCCAGTGCATTTTCTGGACTCACTGCACTGCATCCCCAGTGGTGCCAGTGCACTCTCTGGACCCACTGCAGTGCATCCCCACTGGTGCCAGTGCACTCTCTGGACTCAGTGCACTGCATCCCCAATGGTGCCAGTGCACTCTCTGTAGTCACTGCACTGCGTCCCCACTGGTGCCAGTGCCCTCTCTGTACTCACTGCACTGCATTCCCAGTGGTGCCAGTGCACTCTCTGGACTCACTGCAGTGCATCCCCAGTGGTGCCAGTGCTCTCTCTGCAGACAATGCAGTGCATCCCCAAAGGTGACAGTGCACTCTCTGGACTCACTGTACTGCTAGAGCCGCGTCAGCCGCTGCAGCCGCGGTAGCCCCTCCAGTCTCGGCAGCCGCTCCAGACGCGGCAGCCGCGGCAGCCGGTCCAGCCGCGGCAGCCGCTCCTTCCGCTGCAGGCGCTCCAGCCGCGGCAGCCGCTCCAGTCGCTCTATCCGCGTTAGCCGCTCCAACCGCGGCAGGCGCTCCAGCCGCGGCATCCGCGGCAGCCGCTTCAGCCGTGGCAGGCGCTCCACTCGGTAGCGGCTTTCGCGGCTGCCGCGCCTGGAGCGGCTGCCGCGGCTGCCGCGGCTGGAGCGGCTGCCGCGGCTGGAGCGGCTGCGGCGGCTGGAGCGTCTAGAGCGTCTGCCGCGGCTGGAGGGGCTACCGCGGCTGGAGCAGTGCAGTGATCCAGAGAGTGCACTGGCACCTTGGGGATGCAGTGCAGTGAGTCCAGAGAGTCAACTGGCACCACTGAGGATGCAGTACAGTGAGTCCAGAGAGTGCAGTGGCACCACAGGGGATTCAGATACATTCTCACTTCAGTGAGATCCCCATTAGTGCCAGTGCACTCTCTGGACTCACTGCACTGCATCCCCATTGCTGACAATGCCCTCTCTGGACTCAGTGCACTGCATCCCCAGTGGAGCCAGTTCACTCTCTGGACACACTGCAGTGCATCCCCAGAAGTGCCAGTGGCTCTCTGGACTCATTGCACTGCATCCCCCATGGTGCCACTGCACTCTCTGGACTCACTGCACTGCATCCCCAGAGGTGCCAGTGCACTCTCTGGACTCACTGAAGTGCATCCCCAGTGGAGCCACTGCTCTCTGTGGACTCACTGCACTGCATCCCCAGTGGTGCCAGTGCACTCTCTGGACTCACTGCACTGCATCCCAGTGGTGCCAGTGCACTCTCTGGACTCACTGCAGTGCATCCCCACTGGTGCCAGTGCACTCTCTGGACTCACTGCACTGCATCCCCAAGGTGCCAGTGCACTCTCTTGACTCACTGCACTGCATCCCCAGTGGTGCCAGTGCACTCTCTGTACTCACTCCAGTGCAACCCCAATGGTGCCAGTGCATTCTCTTTACTCACTGCAGTGCATCCCCACTGGACCAGTGCACTCTCTGGACTCATTGCAGTGCATCCCCAGTGGTGCCAGTGCACTCTCTGGACTCACTGCAGTGCATCCCCAGTGGTTCCAGTGAACTCTCTGGACTAACTGTACTGCATCCCCAGTGGTGCCAGTTGACTCTCTGGGCTCACTGCACTGCTCCAGCCGCGGCATCCGCTCCAGCCGCCTCAGCCGCTCCAGCCGCGGTAGACCCTCCAGCCTCGGCAGGCGCTCCAGCCGCGACAGCCGCTCCAGCCGCGGCAGCCGCTCCAGCCGCGGCAGACGCGGCAGCCGCTCCAGCCGTGGCAGCCGCTCCACTCGGTAGCGGCTTTAGCGGCTGCCGCGGCAGGAGCGCCTGTCGCGGCTGCCGAGGCTGGAGCGGCCTCCGCGGCTCGAGCGACTGCGGAGGCTGGAGCGTCTAGAGCGTCTGCCGCGGCTGGAGGGGCTACCGCGGCTGGAGCGGCTGAGGCGGCTGGAGCGGATGCCGCGGCTGGAGCAGTGCAGTGAGTCCAGAGAGTGCACTGCCACCTTTGGGGATGCACTGCATTGTCTGCAGAGAGTGCCCTGGCACCACTGGGGATGCACTGCAGTGAGTCCAGAGAGTGCACTGGCACCACTGGGGATGCAGTGCAGTGAGTCCAGAGAGTGCACTGGCACCACTGGGGATGCAGTGCAGTGAGTCCAGACAGTGCACTGGCACCACTGGGGATGCACTGCAGTGAGTCCAGAGAGTGCCCTGGCACCACTGGGACGCAGTGCACTGAGTCCACAGAGTGCACTGGCACCACTGGGGATGCACTGCAGTGACTCCAGAGAGTGCACTGGCACCACTGGGGATGCACTGCAGTGAGTCCAGATGTTAGCCTAGCAACCACATAATCACCAAGTGATTATATGAAGGTGCTTTATTCAGCGCTGGAAGCCGGGGCAGGTGCCCAAATCTGGCTTCAAGTCCCGTTACTTCCCAGCCGTTATTTTTACATACCATATTGCGTCAGGTTATACATATTCTTTACAGGTTGCAACAGCAGCCTCGTTTTTCATTCTAATTAGCTCCCCTCCCCTTTTCACATGCGTGGCGCACTCTGGTGGTCGTCCAGGTGTTCGTCCAGATGAAGTAAGGAGTCTTCCTCTCCGCTAAACCTTTCACCTTTCTTACTCGACGCATGCTCCCTCCGCTTCTTGGTTCTGCTTCAACTCATTTCATTATTTCCAGGCCCTTATCTAAGGTCAGGTTGTACCTGTTCCCTCCCAAGGTTCCCCTTCAATGACTCTTTTGATTGTTCAATGTACTCCCTAAGTATCCAGTATACATAGATTAATTGATAATGTAAGTACATTTGGCAATGCTTAATTATACTGTAGGTCCCATTACCTAAGAGAGATTAGTAAAACATCCATTCGATTCTCCCCAACACTAACACAGAGACCGCACTGGCACCACTGGGGATGCAGTGCAGTGAGTCCAGAGAGGGCACTGGCACCACTGGCGATGCACTGCAGTGAGTCCAGAGAATGCACTGGCACCACTGGGGATGCAGTGCAGTGAGTCCAGAGAGTGCACTGGCACCACCTGGGATGCAGTGCAGTGAGTCCAGAGAATGCACTGGCACCACTGGGGATGCAGTGCAGTGAGTCCAGAGAGTGCACTGGCAGCACTGGAGTTGAAGTGCAGTGAGTCAAGAGAGTGCACTGGAACCTCTGGGGATGCAGCGCAGTGACTCCTGAGAGTGCACTGGCACCACTGGCGATGCAGTGCAGTGAGTCCAGAGAGTGCACTGGCACCACTGGGGATGCAGTGCCGTGAGTCCAGAGAGTGCATTGGCACCACTGGGGATGCACTGCAGTGAGACCAGAGAGTGCACTGGCACAAATGGCAAAGCAGAGCAGTGAGTCCAGAGAGTGCCTTGGCACCACAGGGGATGCAGTGCAGTGAGTCCAGAGAGTGCACTGGCACCACTGGGGATGCAGTGCAGTGAGTCCAGAGAGTGCACTGGCACCACTGGGGATGCAGTGCAGTGAGTCCAGAGAGTGCACTGGCACCACTGGGGATGCACTGCAGTGAGTCCAGAGAGTGCACTGGCACCACTGGGGATGCACTGCCGTGAGTGCAGAGAGTGCACTGGCACCGCTGCGGTTGCACCCCGGTGTTTTCAGAGAGTGCACTGGCACCACTAGGGATGCAGTGCACTGAGTCCAGAGAGGGCACTGTCAGCAATGGGGTTGCAGTGCAGTGAGTCCAGAGAGTGCACTGGCACCACTGGGGATGCACTGCAGTGAGTCCAGAGAGTGCACTGGCACCACTGGGGATGCAATGCAGTGAATCCAGAGAGTGCACTGGCACCACTGGGGATGCACTGCAGTGAGTCCAGAGAGTGCACTGGCACCACTGGGGATGCAGTGCAGTGAGTCCAGAGAGTGCACTGGCACCACTGGGGATGCACTGCCGTGAGTCCAGAGAGTGCACTGGCACCACTGGGGATGCACTGCCGTGAATCCAGAGAGTGCACTGGCACCACTGTTGATGCAGTGCAGTGAGTCCAGAGAGTGCACTGGCACCAATTGGGATGCACTGCCGTGAGTCCAGAGAGTGCACTGGCACCACTGGGGATGCAGTGCAGTGAGTCAGAGAGTGCACTGGCACCACTGGGGATGCAGTACAGTGAGTCCAGAGAGTGCACTGGCACCAATGGGGATGCAGTGCAGTGAGTAAAGAGAGTGCACTGGCACCACTGGGGATGCAGTGCAGTGAGTCCAGAGAGTGCACTGGCACCACTGGGGATGCAGTGCAGTGAGCTCAGAGAGTGCACTGGCACCACTGGGGATGCAGTGCGGTGTGTCCAGAGAGTGCACTGGCACCACTGGGGATGCAGTGCAGTGAGTCCACAGAGGGCACTGGCACCACTGGGGATGCAGTGCAGTGAGTCCAGAGAGTGCACTGTCAGCACTGGGGATGCAGTGCAGTGAGTCCAGAGAGTGCACTGGCACCACTGGGGATGCAGTGCAGTGAGTCCAGAGAGTGCACTGGCACCACTGGGGATGCACCCCGGCAAGACCAGAGAGTGCACTGTCACCACTGGGGATGCAGTGCAGTGAGTCCAGAGAGTGCACTGGCACCACTGGGGACGCAGTGCAGTGAGTCCACAGAGGTCACTGGCACCACTGGGGATGCAGTGCAGTGAGTCCAGAGAGTGCCCCGGCACCACTGGGGATGCAGTGCAGTGAGTCCAGAGAGTGCATTGGCACCACTGTGGATGCAGTGCAGTGAGTCCAGAGAGTGCACTGGCACCACTGGGGATGCAGTGCAGTGAGTCCAGACAGTGCACTGGCACCACTGGGGATGCACTGCAGTGAGTCCAGAGAGTGCCCTGGCACCACTGGGACGCAGTGCACTGAGTCCACAGAGTGCACTGGCACCACTGGGGATGCACTGCAGTGACTCCAGAGAGTGCACTGGCACCACTGGGGATGCACTGCAGTGAGTCCAGATGTTAGCCTAGCAACCACATAATCACCAAGTGATTATATGAAGGTGCTTTATTCAGCGCTGGAAGCCGGGGCAGGTGCCCAAATCTGGCTTCAAGTCCCGTTACTTCCCAGCCGTTATTTTTACATACCATATTGCGTCAGGTTATACATATTCTTTACAGGTTGCAACAGCAGCCTCGTTTTTCATTCTAATTAGCTCCCCTCCCCTTTTCACATGCGTGGCGCACTCTGGTGGTCGTCCAGGTGTTCGTCCAGATGAAGTAAGGAGTCTTCCTCTCCGCTAAACCTTTCACCTTTCTTACTCGACGCATGCTCCCTCCGCTTCTTGGTTCTGCTTCAACTCATTTCATTATTTCCAGGCCCTTATCTAAGGTCAGGTTGTACCTGTTCCCTCCCAAGGTTCCCCTTCAATGACTCTTTTGATTGTTCAATGTACTCCCTAAGTATCCAGTATACATAGATTAATTGATAATGTAAGTACATTTGGCAATGCTTAATTATACTGTAGGTCCCATTACCTAAGAGAGATTAGTAAAACATCCATTCGATTCTCCCCAACACTAACACAGAGACCGCACTGGCACCACTGGGGATGCAGTGCAGTGAGTCCAGAGAGGGCACTGGCACCACTGGCGATGCACTGCAGTGAGTCCAGAGAATGCACTGGCACCACTGGGGATGCAGTGCAGTGAGTCCAGAGAGTGCACTGGCACCACCTGGGATGCAGTGCAGTGAGTCCAGAGAATGCACTGGCACCACTGGGGATGCAGTGCAGTGAGTCCAGAGAGTGCACTGGCAGCACTGGAGTTGAAGTGCAGTGAGTCAAGAGAGTGCACTGGAACCTCTGGGGATGCAGCGCAGTGACTCCTGAGAGTGCACTGGCACCACTGGCGATGCAGTGCAGTGAGTCCAGAGAGTGCACTGGCACCACTGGGGATGCAGTGCCGTGAGTCCAGAGAGTGCATTGGCACCACTGGGGATGCACTGCAGTGAGACCAGAGAGTGCACTGGCACAAATGGCAAAGCAGAGCAGTGAGTCCAGAGAGTGCCTTGGCACCACAGGGGATGCAGTGCAGTGAGTCCAGAGAGTGCACTGGCACCACTGGGGATGCAGTGCAGTGAGTCCAGAGAGTGCACTGGCACCACTGGGGATGCAGTGCAGTGAGTCCAGAGAGTGCACTGGCACCACTGGGGATGCACTGCAGTGAGTCCAGAGAGTGCACTGGCACCACTGGGGATGCACTGCCGTGAGTGCAGAGAGTGCACTGGCACCGCTGCGGTTGCACCCCGGTGTTTTCAGAGAGTGCACTGGCACCACTAGGGATGCAGTGCACTGAGTCCAGAGAGGGCACTGTCAGCAATGGGGTTGCAGTGCAGTGAGTCCAGAGAGTGCACTGGCACCACTGGGGATGCACTGCAGTGAGTCCAGAGAGTGCACTGGCACCACTGGGGATGCAATGCAGTGAATCCAGAGAGTGCACTGGCACCACTGGGGATGCACTGCAGTGAGTCCAGAGAGTGCACTGGCACCACTGGGGATGCAGTGCAGTGAGTCCAGAGAGTGCACTGGCACCACTGGGGATGCACTGCCGTGAGTCCAGAGAGTGCACTGGCACCACTGGGGATGCACTGCCGTGAATCCAGAGAGTGCACTGGCACCACTGTTGATGCAGTGCAGTGAGTCCAGAGAGTGCACTGGCACCAATTGGGATGCACTGCCGTGAGTCCAGAGAGTGCACTGGCACCACTGGGGATGCAGTGCAGTGAGTCAGAGAGTGCACTGGCACCACTGGGGATGCAGTACAGTGAGTCCAGAGAGTGCACTGGCACCAATGGGGATGCAGTGCAGTGAGTAAAGAGAGTGCACTGGCACCACTGGGGATGCAGTGCAGTGAGTCCAGAGAGTGCACTGGCACCACTGGGGATGCAGTGCAGTGAGCTCAGAGAGTGCACTGGCACCACTGGGGATGCAGTGCGGTGTGTCCAGAGAGTGCACTGGCACCACTGGGGATGCAGTGCAGTGAGTCCACAGAGGGCACTGGCACCACTGGGGATGCAGTGCAGTGAGTCCAGAGAGTGCACTGTCAGCACTGGGGATGCAGTGCAGTGAGTCCAGAGAGTGCACTGGCACCACTGGGGATGCAGTGCAGTGAGTCCAGAGAGTGCACTGGCACCACTGGGGATGCACCCCGGCAAGACCAGAGAGTGCACTGTCACCACTGGGGATGCAGTGCAGTGAGTCCAGAGAGTGCACTGGCACCACTGGGGACGCAGTGCAGTGAGTCCACAGAGGTCACTGGCACCACTGGGGATGCAGTGCAGTGAGTCCAGAGAGTGCCCCGGCACCACTGGGGATGCAGTGCAGTGAGTCCAGAGAGTGCATTGGCACCACTGTGGATGCAGTGCAGTGAGTCCAGAGAGTGCACTGGCACCACTGGGGATGCAGTGCAGTGAGTCCAGAGAGTGCACTGGCACCACTGGGGATGCACTGCAGTGAGTCCAGATGTTAGCCTAGCAACCACATAATCACCAAGTGATTATATGAAGGTGCTTTATTCAGCGCTGGAAGCCGGGGCAGGTGCCCAAATCTGGCTTCAAGTCCCGTTACTTCCCAGCCATTATTTATACATACAATATTGCGTCAGGTATACATATTCATTACAGGTTGCAACAGCAGCCTCGCTTTTCATTCTAATTAGCTCCCCTCCCCTTTGCACATGCGTAGCGCACTCTGGTGGTCGTCCAGATGAAGTAAGGAGTCTTCCTCTCCGCTAAACTTTTCACCTTTCTTACTCGATGCATGCTCCCTCCGCTTCTTGGTTCTGCTTCAGCTCATTTCATCATTTCCAGGCCCTTATCCAAGGTCAGGTTGTACCTGTTCCCTCCCAAGGTTCCCCTTCAATGACTCTTTTGATTGTTCAATGTACTCCCTAAGAATCCAGTATACATAGATTAATTGATAATGTAAGTACATTTGGCAATGCTTAATTATACTGTAGGTCCCATTACGTAAGAGACATTACATCCATTCGATTCTCCCCAACACTAACACAGAGACTGCACTGGCACCACTGGGGATGCAGTGCAGTGAGTCCAGAGAGGGCACTGGCACCACTGGCGATGCACTGCAGTGAGTCCAGAGAGTGCACTGGCACCACTGGGGATGCACTGCAGTGAGTCCAGAGAGTGCACTGGCACCACTGGAGTTGCAGTGCAGTGAGTCCAGAGAATGCACTGGCACCACTGGGGATGCAGTGCAGTGAGTCAAGAGTGTGCACTGGAACCACTGTTGATGCAGCGCAGTGACTCCTGAGAGTGCACTGGCACCACTGGGGATGCAGTGCAGTGAGTCCAGAGAGTGCACTGGCACCACTGGGGATGCAGTGCCGTGAGTCCAGAGAGTGCATTGGCACCACTGGGGATGCACTGCAATGGGTCCAGAGAGTGCACTGGCACCAATGGCAACGCAGAGCAGTGAGTCCAGAGAGTGCCTTGGCACCACAGGGGATGCAGTGCAGTGAGTCCAGAGAGTGCACTAGCACCACTGGGGATGCACTGCAGTGAGTCCAGAGAGTGCACTGGCACCACTGGGGATGCAGTGCAGTGAGTCCAGAGAGGGCACTGGCACCACTGGGGATGCACTGCAGTGAGTCCAGAGAGTGCACTGGCACCAATGGGGATGCACTGCAGTGAGTCCAGAGAGTACAGTGGAAGCACTGGGGATGCAGTGCAGTGAGTCCAAAGAGTGCACTGGCACCACAGGGATGCACTGCAGTGAGTCCACAGACTTCACAGGCACCACTGGGGATGCAGTGCAGTGAGTCCAGAGAGTGCCCTGACACCACTGGGAATGCAGTGAGTCCAGACAGTGCACTGGCACCACTGGGGATGCACTGCAGTGAGTCCAGAGAGTGCACTGGCACCACTGGGGATGCACCCCGGCAAGTCCAGAGAGTGCACTGGCACCAGTGGGGATGCAGTGCAGTGAGTCCAGAGAGTGCACTGGCACCACTGGCGATGCAGTGCAGTGAGTCCAGAGAGTGCACTGGCACCACTGGGGATGCACTGCAGTGAGTCCAAAGAGTGCACTGGCACCACTGGGGATGCAGTGCAGTGAGTCCAGAGAGTGCACTGGCACCACTGGGGATGCAGTGCAGTGAGTCCAGAGAGTGCACTGGCACCACTGGGGATGGACTGCAGTGAGTCCAGAGAGTTCACTGGCACCACTGGGGATGCAGTGCAGTGAGTCCAGAGAGTGCACTGGCACCAGTGGGGATGCACTGCAGTGAGTAAAGAGAATGCACTGGCACCTTTGGGTTTGCACTGCAGTGAGTCCAGAGAGTGCACTGGCACCACTGTTGATGCAGTGCAGTGACTCCAGAGAGTGCACTGGCACCACTGGGGATGCAGTGCAGTGAGTCCAGAGAGTGCACTGGCACCACTGGGGGTGCAGTGCAGTGAGTCCAGAGAGTGCACTGGCACCACTGGGGATGCAGTGCAGTGAGTACAGAGACTTCACTGGCACCACTGGGGATGCAGTGCAGTGAGTCCAGAGAGTGCACTGGCACCACTGGGGATGCACTGCAGTGAGTCCAGAGAGTGCACTGGCACCACTGGGATGCAGTGCAGTGAGTCCAGAGAGTGCACTGCCACCACTGGGATGCAGTGCACTGAGTCCACAGAGTGCACTGGCACCACAGGGGATACACTGCAGTGAGTCCAGAGAGTGCACTGGCACCACTGGGGATGCAATGCGATGAGTTCACAGAGTGCACTGGCACCACAGGGGATGCAGTGCAGTGAGTCCAGAGAGTGCACTGACACCACTGGGGATGCAGTGCGGTGAGTTCAGAGAGTGCACTGGCACCACTGGGGATGCACTGCAGTGAGTCCAGAGAGTGCACTGGCACCACTGGTGATGCAGTACAGTGAGTCCAGTGAGTGCACTGGCACCACTGGGGATGCACTGCAGTGAGTCCAGTGAGTGCACTGGCACCACTGGGGATGCAGTGCAGTGAGTCCAGAGAGTGCACTGGCTCCACTGGGGATGCAATGCAGTGAGTCCAGAGAGTGCACTGGCACCACTGGGGATGCACTGCAGTGAGTCCAGAGAGTGCATTGGCACTACTGGGGATGCAGTGCAGTGAGTCCAGAGAATGCACTGGCACATGTGGGGATGCAGTGCAGTGAGTCCCGAGAGTGCACTGGCACCACTGGAGTTGAAGTGCAGTGAGTCAAGAGAGTGCACTGGAACCACTGTTGATGCAGCGCAGTGACTCCTGAGAGTGCACTGGCACCACTGGGGATGCAGTGCAGTGAGTCCAGAGAGTGCACTGGCACCACTGGGGATGCAGTGCCGTGAGTCCAGAGAGTGCATTGGAACCACTGGGGATGCACTGCAATGGGTCCAGAGAGTGCACTGGCACCAATGGCAACGCAGAGCAGTGAGTCCAGAGAGTGCCCTTGCACCAATGGTGATGCAGTGCAGTGAGTCCAGAGAGTGCACTAGCACCACTGGGTATGCACTGCAGTGAGTCCAGAGAGTGCACTGGCACCACTGGGGATGCAGTGCAGTGAGACCAGAGAGGGCACTGGCACCACTGGGGATGTAGTGCAGTGAGTCCAGAGAGTGCACTGGCACCAATGGGGATGCAGTGCAGTGAGTCCAGAGAGTACAGTGGAACCACTGGGGATGCAGTGCAGTGAGTCCAAAGAGTGCACTGGCACCACAGGCATGCACTGCAGTGAGTCCACAGACTTCACAGGCACCACTGGGGATGCACTGCAGTGAGTCCAGAGAGTGCCCTGGCACCACTGGGAATGCAGTGAGTCCAGACAGTGCACTGGCACCACTGGGGATGCACTGCAGTGAGTCCAGAGAGTGCACTGGCACCACTGGGGATGCAGTGCAGTGAGTCCAGAGAGTGCACTGGCACCACTGGGGATGCAGTGCAGTGAGTCCAGAGAGTGCACTGGCACCACTGGGGATGGACTGCAGTGAGTCCAGAGAGTGCACTGGCACCAGTGGGGATGCACTGCAGTGAGTAAAGAGAATGCACTGGCACCTTTGGGTTTGCACTGCAGTGAGTCCAGAGACTGCACTGGCTCCACTGGGGATGCAGTGCAGTGAGTCCAGAGAGTGCACTGGCACCACTGGGGATGCAGTGCAGTGAGTCCAGAGAGTGCACTGGCACCACTGGGGGTGCAGTGCAGTGAGTCCAGAGAGTGCACTGGCACCACTGGGGATGCAGTGCAGTGAGTCCAGAGACTTCACTGGCACCACTGGGGATGCAGTGCAGTGAGTCCAGAGAGTGCACTGGCACCACTGGGGATGCACTGCAGTGAGTCCAGAGAGTGCACTGGCACCACTGGGATGCAGTGCAGTGAGTCCAGAGAGTGCACTGGCACCACTGGGATGCAGTGCACTGAGTCCACAGAGTGCACTGGCACCACAGGGGATACACTGCAGTGAGTCCAGAGAGTGCACTGGCACCACTGGGTATGCACTGCCGTGAGTGCAGAGAGTGCACTGGCACCGCTGCGGTTGCACCCCGGTGTTTTCAGAGAGTGCAGTGGCACCACTGGGGATGCAGTGCACTGAGTCCAGAGAGGGCACTGTCAGCAATGGGGTGGCAGTGCAGTGAGTCCAGAGAGTGCACTGGCACCACTGGAGATGCAGTGCAGTGAGTCCAGAGACTTCACAGGCACCACAGGGGATGCAGTGCAGTGAGTCCAGAGAGTGCACTGGCACCACTGGGGATGCAGTGCAGTGAGTCCAGAGACTTCACAGGCACCACTGGGGATGCAGTACAGTGAGTGCAGAGAGTGCACTGGCACCACTGGGGATTCAGTTCCTTGAGTCCAGAGAGTGAACTGGCACCACTGGGGATGTAGAGCAGTGAGTCCAGAGAGTGCACTGGCACCTCTGGGGATGCACCCCGGTGACTCCAGAGAGTGCACTGGCACCAATGGGGATGCACCCCGGCAAGTCCAGAGAGTGCACTGGCACCAGTGGGGATGCACTGCAGAGAGTAAAGAGAATGCACTGGCACCTTTGGGTTTGCACTGCAGTGAGTCCAGAGAGTGCACTGGCACCAGTGGGGATGCAGTGCAGTGAGTCCAGAGAGTGCACTGGTACCACTGGGGATGCACTGCAGTGAGTCCAGAGAGTGCACTGGCACCACTGGGGATGCACTGCAGTGAGACCAGAGGTTGCAGTGGCACCACTGTGGATGCATTGCAGTTAGTCCAGAGAGTGCACTGGTACGATTGGGGATGCACTGCAGTGAGTCCAGAGAGTGCACTGGCACCACTGGGGATGCACTGCAGTGAGTCCAGAGAGTGCACTGGCACCACTGGGGATGCAGTGCAGTGAGTCCAGAGAGTGCACAGGCACCACTGGCGATGCACCCCGGCAAGTCCAGAGAGTGCACTGGCACCACTGGGGATGCAGTGCAGTGAGTCCAGAGAGTGCACTGGCACCACTGGGGATGCAGTGCAGTGAGTCCAGAGAGTGCACTGGCACCACTGGGGATGCAATGCAGTGAGTCCAGAGAGTTCACTGGCACCACTGGGGATGCACTGCACTGAGTCCACGGAGTGCACTGGCACCACTGGGGATGCACTGCAGTGAGTCCAGAGAGTGCATTGGCACCACTGGGGATGCACTGCAGTGACTGTAGAGAGTGCAGTGGCACCACTGGGGATGCACTGCAGTGAGTCCAGATGTTAGCCTAGCAACCACATAATCACCAAGTGATTATATGAAGGTGCTTTATTCAGCGCTGGAAGCCGGGGCAGGTGCCCAAATCTGGCTTCAAGTCCCGTTACTTCCCAGCCGTTATTTATACATACAATATTGCGTCAGGTATACATATTCTTTACAGGTTGCAACAGCAGCCTCGCTTTTCATTCTAATTAGCTCCCCTCCCCTTTGCACATGCGTGGCGCACTCTGGTGGTCATCCAGATGAAGTAAGGAGTCTTCCTCTCCGCTAAACTTTTCACCTTTCTTACTCGACGCATGCTCCCTCCGTTTCTTGGTTCTGCTTCAACTCATTTCATCATTTCCAGGCCCTTATCCAAGGTCAGGTTGTACCTGTTCCCTCCTAAGGTTCCCCTTCAATGATTCTTTTGATTGTTCAATGTACTCCCTAAGTATCCTGTATACATAGATTAATTGATAATGTAAGTACATTTGGCAATGCTTAATTATACTGTAGGTCCCATTACCTAAGAGACATTAGTAAAAATATCCATTCGATTCTCCCCAACACTAACACAGAGACTGCACTGGCACCACTGGGGATGCACCCCGGCAAGTCCAGAGAGTGCACTGGCACCACTGGGGATGCAGTGCAGTGAGTCCAGAGAGTGCACTGGCACCTCTGGGGATGCACTTCCGTGAGTCCAGAGAGTGCACTGGCACCACTGGGGATGCACTGCCGTGAATCCAGAGAGTGCACTGGCACCACTGGGGATGCAGTGCAGTGAGTCAGAGAGTGCACTGGCACCACTGGGGATGCAGCGCAGTGAGTCCAGAGAGTGCACTCGCACCAATGGGGATGCAGTGCAGTGAGTCCAGAGAGTGCACTGGCACCACTGGGGATGCAGTGCAGTGAGTCCAGAGAGTGCACTGGCACCACTGGGGATGCAGTGCAGTGAGCTCAGAGAGTGCACTGGCACCACTGGGGATGCAGTGCGGTGTGTCCAGAGAGTGCACTGGCAACACTGGGGATGCAGTGCAGTGAGTAAAGAGAGTGCACTGGCACCACTGGGGATGCAGTGCAGTGAGTCCAGAGAGTGCACTGGCACCACTGGGGATGCACCCCGGTGAGTCCAGAGAGTGCACTGGCACCACTGGGGATGCACCCCGGCAAGTCCAGAGAGTGCACTGTCACCACTGGGGATGCAGTGCAGTGAGTCCAGAGAGTGCACTGGCACCACTGGGGACGCAGTGCAGTGAGTCCACAGAGGGCACTGGCACCACTGGGGATGCAGTGCAGTGAGTCCAGAGAGTGCCCCGGCACCACTGGGGATGCAGTGCAGTGAGTCCAGAGAGTGCATTGGCACCACTGCGGATGCAGTGCAGTGACTCCAGAGAGTGCACTGGCACCACTGGGGATGCACAGCAGTGAGTCCAGATGTTAGCCTAGCAACCACATAATCACCAAGTTATTATATGAAGGTGCTTTATTCAGCGCTGGAAGCCGGGGCAGGTGCCCAAATCTGGCTTCAAGTCCCGTTGCTTCCCAGCCGTTATTTATACATACAATATTGCGTCAGGTATACATATTCATTACAGGTTGCAACAGCAGCCTCGCTTTTCATTCTAATTAGCTCCCCTCCCCTTTGCACATGCGTGGCGCACTCTGGTGGTCGTCCAGATGAAGTAAGGAGTCTTCCTCTCTGATAAACTTTTCACCTTTCTTACTCGATGCATGCTCCCTCCGCTTCTTGGTTCTGCTTCAACTCATTTCATCATTTCCAGGCCCTTATCCAAGGTCAGGTTGTACCTGTTCCCTCCCAAGGTTCCCCTTCAATGATTCTTTTGATTGTTCAATGTACTCCCTAAGTATCCAGTATACATAGATTAATTGATAATGTAAGTACATTTGGCAATGCTTAATTATACTGTAGGTCCCATTACGTAAGAGACATTACATCCATTCGATTCTCCCCAACACTAACACAGAGACTGCACTGGCACCACTGGGGATGCACCCCGGCAAGTCCAGAGAGTGCACTGGCACCACTGGGGATGCACTGCAGTGAGTCCAGAGAGTGCACTGGAACCACTGGCGATGCACTGCAGTGAGTCCAGAGAGTGCACTGGCACCACCTGGGATGCAGTGCAGTGAGTCCAGAGAATGCACTGGCACCACTGGGGATGCAGTGCAGTGAGTCCAGAGAGTGCACTGGCACCACTGGAGTTGAAGTGCAGTGAGTCAAGAGAGTGCACTGGAACCACTGTTGATGCAGCGCAGTGACTCCTGAGAGTGCACTGGCACCACTGGGGATGCAGTGCAGTGAGTCCAGAGAGTGCACTGGCACCACTGGGGATGCAGTGCAGTGAGTGCAGAGAGTACACTGGCACCACTGGGGATGCACTGCCGTGAGTCCAGAGATTGCACTGGCACCACTGGGGATGCACCCCGGCAAGTCCAGAGAGTGCACTGGCACCACTGGGGATGCACTGCAGTGAGTCCAGAGAGTGCACTGGAACCACTGGCGATGCACTGCAGTGAGTCCAGAGAGTGCACTGGCACCACTGGGAATGCAGTGAGTCCAGACAGTGCACTGGCACCACTGGGGATGCACTGCAGTGAGTCCAGAGAGTGCACTGGCACCACTGGGGATGCACCCCGGCAAGTCCAGAGAGTGCACTGGTACCACTGGGGATGCAGTGCAGTGAGTCCAGAGAGTGCACTGGCACCACTGGGGATGCACTGCAGTGAGTGCAGAGAGTGCACTGGCACCACTGGGGATGCACTGCAGTGAGTCCACAGAGTGCACTGGCACCACTGGGGATGCAGTGCAGTGAGTCCAGAGAGTGCACTGGCACCACTGGGGATGCAGTGCAGTGAGTCCAGAGAGTGCACTGGCACCACTGGGGATGCACTGCAGTGAGTCCAAAGAGTGCACTGGCACCACTGGGGATGCAGTGCAGTGAGTAAAGAGAGTGCACTGGCACCACTGGGGATGCAGTGCAGTGAGTCCAGAGAGTGCACTGGCACCACTGGGGATGGACTGCAGTGAGTCCAGAGAGTGCAGTGGCACCACTGGGGATGCAGTGCAGTGAGTCCAGAGAGTGCACTGGCACCAGTGGGGATGCACTGCAGTGAGTAAAGAGAATGCACTGGCACCTTTGGGTTTGCACTGCAGTGAGTCCAGAGACTGCACTGGCACCACTGGGGATGCAGTGCAGTGAGTCCAGAGAGTGCACTGGCACCACTGGGGATGCAGTGCAGTGAGTCCAGAGAGTGCACTGGCACCACTGGGGGTGCAGTGCAGTGAGTCCAGAGAGTGCACTGGCACCACTGGGGATGCACTGCAGTGAGTCCAGAGACTTCACAGGCACCACTGGGGATGCAGTGCAGTGACTCCAGAGAGTGCACTGGCACCACTGGGGATGCAGTGCAGTGAGTCCTGAGAGTGCAATGGCACCACAGGGGATGCACTGCAGTGAGTCCAGAGAGTGCACTGGCACCACTGGGGATGCAATGCAGTGAGTCCAGAGAGTGCACTGGCACCAACTGGAGCTGCACTGCTGTGAGTCCTGAGATTGCACTGGCACCACTGGGATGCACTGCAGTGAGTCCAGGGACTTCACAGGCACCACTGGGGATGCAGTACAGTGAGTCCAGAGAGTGCACTGGCACCACTGGGGATTCAGTTCCTTGAGTCCAGAGAGTGAACCGGCACCACTGGGGATGTAGAGCAGTGAGTCCAGAGAGTGCACTGGCACCTCTGGGGATGCACCCCGGTGACTCCAGAGAGTGCACTGGCACCAATGGGGATGCACCCCGGCAAGTCCAGAGAGTGCACTGTCACCACTGGGGATGCAGTGCAGTGAGTCCAGAGAGTGCACTGGCACCACTGGGGATGCAGTGCAGTGAGTCCAGAGAGTGCACTGGCACCAGTGGGGATGCAGTCCAGTGAGTCCAGAGAGTGCACTGGTACCACTGGGGATGCACTGCAGTGAGTCCAGAGAGTGCACTGGCACCACTGGGGATGAACTGCAGTGAGACCAGAGGTTGCAGTGGCACCACTGGGGATGCAGTGCAGTGAGTCCAGAGAGTGCACTGGTACGATTGGGGATGCACTGCAGTGAGTCCAGAGAGTGCACTGGCACCACTGGGGATGCACTGCAGTGAGTCCAGAGAGTGCACTGGCACCACTGCGGATGCAATGCAGTGAGTCCAGAGAGTGCACTGGCACCACTGGGGATGCACCCCGGCAAGTCCAGAGAGTGCACTGGCACCACTGGGGATGCACTGCAGTGAGTCCAGATGTTAGCCTAGCAACCACATAATCACCAAGTGATTATATGAAGGTGCTTTATTCAGCGCTGGAAGCCGGGGCAGGTGCCCAAATCTGGCTTCATGTCCCGTTACTTCCCAGCCGTTATTTATACATACAATATTGCGTCAGGTATACATATTCATTACAGGTTGCAACAGCAGCCTCGCTTTTCATTCTAATTAGCTCCCCTCCCCTTTGCACATGCGTGGCGCACTCTGGTGGTCGTCCAGATGAAGTAAGGAGTCTTCCTCTCCGCTAAACTTTTCACCTTTCTTACTCGACGCGTGCTCCCTCCGTTTCTTGGTTCTGCTTCAACTCATTTCATCATTTCCAGGCCCTTATCCAAGGTCAGGTTGTACCTGTTCCCTCCCAAGGTTCCCCTTCAATGATTCTTTTGATTGTTCAATGTACTCCCTAAGTATCCAGTATACATAGATTAATTGATAATGTAAGTACATTTGGCAATGCTTAATTATACTGTAGGTCCCATTACCTAAGAGACATTAGTAAAATATCCATTCGATTCTCCCCAACACTAACACAGAGACTGCACTGGCACAACTGGGGATGCACCCCGGCAAGTCCAGAGAGTGCACTGGCACCACTGGGGATGCAGTGCAGTGAGTCCAGAGAGTGCACTGGCACCTCTGGGGATGCACTGCCGTGAGTCCAGAGAGTGCACTGGCACCACTGGGGATGCACTGCCGTGAATCCAGAGAGTGCACTGGCACCACTGGGGATGCAGTGCAGTGAGTCAGAGAGTGCACTGGCACCACTGGGGATGCAGCGCAGTGAGTCCAGAGAGTGCACTCGCACCAATGAGGATGCAGTGCAGTGAGTAAAGAGAGTGCACTGGCACCACTGGGGATGCACCCCGGCAAGTCCAGAGAGTGCACTGGCACCACTGGGGATGCACTGCAGTGAGTCCAGATGTTAGCCTAGCAACCACATAATCACCAAGTGATTATATGAAGGTGCTTTATTCAGCGCTGGAAGCCGGGGCAGGTGCCCAAATCTGGCTTCATGTCCCGTTACTTCCCAGCCGTTATTTATACATACAATATTGCGTCAGGTATACATATTCATTACAGGTTGCAACAGCAGCCTCGCTTTTCATTCTAATTAGCTCCCCTCCCCTTTGCACATGCGTGGCGCACTCTGGTGGTCGTCCAGATGAAGTAAGGAGTCTTCCTCTCCGCTAAACTTTTCACCTTTCTTACTCGACGCGTGCTCCCTCCGTTTCTTGGTTCTGCTTCAACTCATTTCATCATTTCCAGGCCCTTATCCAAGGTCAGGTTGTACCTGTTCCCTCCCAAGGTTCCCCTTCAATGATTCTTTTGATTGTTCAATGTACTCCCTAAGTATCCAGTATACATAGATTAATTGATAATGTAAGTACATTTGGCAATGCTTAATTATACTGTAGGTCCCATTACCTAAGAGACATTAGTAAAATATCCATTCGATTCTCCCCAACACTAACACAGAGACTGCACTGGCACAACTGGGGATGCACCCCGGCAAGTCCAGAGAGTGCACTGGCACCACTGGGGATGCAGTGCAGTGAGTCCAGAGAGTGCACTGGCACCTCTGGGGATGCACTGCCGTGAGTCCAGAGAGTGCACTGGCACCACTGGGGATGCACTGCCGTGAATCCAGAGAGTGCACTGGCACCACTGGGGATGCAGTGCAGTGAGTCAGAGAGTGCACTGGCACCACTGGGGATGCAGCGCAGTGAGTCCAGAGAGTGCACTCGCACCAATGAGGATGCAGTGCAGTGAGTAAAGAGAGTGCACTGGCACCACTGGGGATGCAGTGCAGTGAGTCCAGAGAGTGCACTGGCACCACTGGGGATGCAGTGCAGTGAGCTCAGAGAGTGCACTGGCACCACTGGGGATGCAGTGCGGTGTGTCCAGAGAGTGCACTGGCACCACTGGGGATGCAGTGCAGTGAGTCCAGAGACTGCACTGGCACCACTGGGGATGCAGTGCAGTGAGTCCAGAGAGTGCACTGGCACCACTGTGGATGCAGTGCAGTGAGTGCAGAGAGTGCACTGGCACCACTGGGGATGCAGTGCAGTGAGTCCAGAGAGTGCCCCGGCACCACTGGGGATGCACTGCAGTGAGTCCAGGGAGTGCATTGGCACCACTGGGGATGCACTGCAGTGACTCCAGAGAGTGCACTGGCACCACTGGGGATGCACAGCAGTGAGTCCAGATGTTAGCCTAGCAACCACATAATCACCAAGTGATTATATGAAGGTGCTTTATTCAGCGCTGGAAGCCGGGGCAGGTGCCCAAATCTGGCTTCAAGTTCCGTTACTTCCCAGCCGTTATTTATACATACAATATTGCGTCAGGTATACATATTCATTACAGGTTGCAACAGCAGCCTCGCTTTTCATTCTAATTAGCTCCCCTCCCCTTTGCACATGCGTGGCGCACTCTGGTGGTCGTCCAGGTGGTCGTCCAGATGAAGTAAGGAGTCTTCCTCTCCGCTAAACTTTTCACCTTTCTTACTCGATGCATGCTCCCTCCGCTTCTTGGTTCTGCTTCAACTCATTTCATCATTTCCAGGCCCTTATCCAAGGTCAGGTTGTACCTGTTCCCTCCCAAGGTTCCCCTTCAATGACTCTTTTGATTGTTCAATGTACTCCCTAAGTATCCAGTATACATAGATTAATTGATAATGTAAGTACATTTGGCAATGCTTAATTATACTGTAGGTCCCATTACGTAAGAGACATTACATCCATTAGATTCTCCCCAACACTAACACAGAGACTGCACTGGCACCACTGGGGAAGCAGTGCAGTGAGTCCAGAGAGGGCACTGGCACCACTGGCGATGCACTGCAGTGAGTCCAGAGAGTACACTGGCACCACTGGCGATGCACTGCAGTGAGTCCAGAGAGTGCACTGGCACCACCTGGGATGCAGTGAGTCCAGAGAGTGCACTGGCACCACTGGGGATGCAGTGCAGTGAGTTAAGAGAGTGCACTGGCACTACTGGGGATGCACCCCGGCAAGTCCAGAGAGTGCACTGGCACCACTGGGGATGCAGTGCAGTGAGTGCAGAGAGTGCACTGGCACCACTGGGGATGCACTGCAGTGAGTGCAGAGAGTGCACTGGCACCACTGGGGATGCAGTGCAGTGAGTCCAGAGAGTGCACTGGCACCACTGGGGATGCAGTGCAGTGAGTCCAGAGAGTGCACTGGCACCACTGGGGATGCAGTACAGTGAGTCCAGAGAGTGCACAGGGACCACTGGGGATGCAGTGCAGTGAGTAAAGAGAGTGCACTGGCACCACTGTGGATGCAGTGCAGTGAGTCCAGAGAGTGCACTGGCACCACTGGGGATGGACTGCAGTGAGTCCAGAGAGTGCACGGGCACCACTGCGGATGCAGTGCAGTGAGTCCAGAGAGTGCACTGGCACCACTGGGGATGTAGTGCAGTGAGTCCAGAGAGTGCACTGGCACCACTGGGGATGCACTGCAGTGAGTCCAGAGAGTGCACTGGCACCACTGGGGATGCAGTGCAGTGAGTCCAGAGAGTGCACTGGCACCACTGGGGATGCACTGCAGTGAGTCCAGAGAGTGCACTGGCACAACTGGGATGCAGTGCACTGAGTCCACAGAGTGCACTGGCACCACAGGGGATACACTGCAGTGAGTCCAGAGAGTGCACTGGCACCACAGGGGATGCAGTGCCGTGAGTGCAGAGAGTGCACTGGCACCGCTGCGGTTGCACCCCGGTGTTTTCAGAGAGTGCAGTGGCACCACTGGGGTTGCAGTGCAGTGAGTCCACAGAGTGCACTGGCACCACGGGGGATGCAGTGCAGTGAGTCCAGAGAGTGCACTGGCACCACTGGGGATGCAGTGCAGTGAGTCCAGAGAGTGCACTGGCACCTTGGGGATGCAGTTCAGTGAGTCCAGAGAGTGCACTGGCACCACTGGGGATGCAGTGCAGTGAGTCCAGAGACTACACTGGCACCACTGGAAATGCACTGCAGTGAGTCCAGAGAGTGCACTGGCACCACTGGGGATGCAGTGCAGTGAGTCCAGAGAGTGCAGTGGCAGCATTGGGGATGCAGTGCAGTGAGTCCAGAGAGTGCACTGGCACCACTGGTGATGCAGTGCAGTGAGTTAAGAGAGTACACTGGGGCCACTGTGGATGCACTGCAGTGAGTCCAGAGAGTGCACTGGCACCAGTGGTGATGCAGTGCAATGAGTCCAGCGAGCCACTGGCACCACTGGGGTTGCAGTGCATTTAGTCCAGAGAGTGAACTGGCACCACTGGGGATGCAGTGCATTGAGTCCAGAGAGGGCACTGTCAGCAATGGGGATGCAGTGCAGTGAGTCCAGAGAGTGCACTGGCACCACTGGGGATGCACTGCAGTGAGTCCAGAGAGTGCACTGGCACCACTGGGGATGCAGTGCAGTGAGTCGAGAGAGTGCACTGGCACAACTGGGGATGCAGTGCAGTGAGTGCAGAGAGTGCACTGGCACAAAAGGGGATTCACTGCAGTGAGTCCAGAGAGTGCACTGGCACCACTGGGGATGCAGTGCAGTGAGTCCAGAGAGTGCACTGGCACCACTGGGGATGCAGTGCAGTGAGTCCAGAGAGTGCACTGGCACCACTGGGGATGCAGTACAGTGAGTCCAGAGAGTGCACTGGCACCACTGGGGATGCAGTGCAGTGAGTAAAGAGAGTGCACTGGCACCACTGTGGATGCAGTGCAGTGAGTCCAGAGAGTGCACTGGCACCACTGGGGATGTACTGCAGTGATTCCGGAGAGTGCACTGGCACCACTGGGGATGCACTGCAGTGAGTCCAGAGAGTGCACTGGCACCATTGGGATGCAGTGCAGTGAGTCCAGAGAGTGCACTGGCACCACTGGGGATGCACTGCAGTGAGGCCAGAGAGTGCAGTGGCACCACTGGGATGCAGTGCACTGAGTCCAGAGAGTGCACTGGTACCACTGGGGATGCACTGCAGTGAGTCCAGAGAGTGCACTGGCACCACTGGGGATGCAGTGCCGTGAGTGCAGAGAGTGCACTGGCACCGCTGCGGTTGCACCCCGGTGTTTTCAGAGAGTTCAGTGGCACCACTGGGGATGCAGTGCAGTGAGTCCAGAGAGTGCACTGGCACCACGGGGGATGCAGTGCAGTGAGACCAGAGACTTCACAGGCACCACTGGGGATGCAGTGCAGTGAGTCCAGAGAGTGCACTGGCACCACTGGGGATGCAGTGCAGTGAGTCCAGAGAGTGCACTGGCACCTTGGGGATGCAGTTCAGTGAGTCCAGAGAGTGCACTGGCACCACTGGGGATGCAGTGCAGTGAGTCCACAGAGTACACTGGCACCACTGGTGATGCAGTGCAGTGAATCCAGAGAGTGCACTGGCACCACTGGGGATGCAGTGCAGTGAGTCCAGAGAGTGCAGTGGCACCATTGGGGATGCAGTGCAGTGAGTCCAGAGAGTGCACTGGCACCACTGGTGATGCAGTGAAGTGAGTTAAGAGAGTACACTGGCACCACTGTGGATGCACTGCAGTGAGTGCAGAGAGTGCACTGGCACCACTGGTGATGCAGTGCAATGAGTCCAGAGAGCCACTGGCACCACTGGGGATGCAGTGCATTTAGTCCAGAGAGTGAACTGGCACCACTGGGGATGCAGTGCACTGAGTCCAGAGAGGGCACTGTCAGCAATGGGGATGCAGTGCAGTGAGTCCAGAGAGTGCACTGGCACCACTGGGGATGCAGTGCAGTGAGACCAGAGACTTCACAGGCACCACTGGGGATGCAGTGCAGTGAGTCCAGAGAGTGCACTGGCACCACTGGGGATGCAGTGCAGTGAGTGCAGAGAGTGCACTGGCACAAAAGGGAATGCACTGCAGTGAGTCCAGAGAGTGCACTGGCACCACTGGGGATGCAGTGCAGTGAGTGCAGAGAGTGCACTGGCACCACTGGGGATGCACTGCAGTGAGTCCAGAGAGTGCAGTGGCACCACTGGGGATGCAGTCCACTGAGTCCAGAGAGTACACTGGCACCACTGGGGATGCAGTGCAGTGAGTCCAGAGAGTGCACTGTCAGCACTGGGGATGCACTGCAGTGAGTCCAGAGAGTGCACTGGCACCAACTGGAGCTGCACTGCTGTGAGTCCTGAGATTGCACTGGCACCACTGGCGATGCACTGCAGTGAGTCCAGAGACTTCACAGGCACCACTGGGGATGCAGTACAGTGAGTCCAGAGAGTGCACTGGCACCACTGGGGATTCAGTTCAGTGAGTCCAGAGAGTGAACTGGCACCACTGGGGATGTAGTGCAGTGAGTCCAGAGAGTGCACTGGCACCTCTGGGGATGCACCCCGGTGACTCCAGAGAGTGCACTGGCACCACTGGGGATGCACCCCGGCAAGTCCAGAGAGTGTACTGTCACCACTGGGGATGCAGTGCAGTGAGTCCAGAGAGTGCACTGGCACCACTGGGGATGCAGTGCAGTGAGTCCAGAGAGTGCACTGGCAGCACTGGGGATGCAGTGCAGTGAGTCTAGAGAGTGCACTGGTACCACTGGGGATGCAGTGCAGTGAGTCCAGAGAGTGCACTGGTACGATTGGGGATGCACTGCAGTGAGTCCAGAGAGTGCACTGGCACCACTGGGGATGCACTGCAGTGAGTCCAGAGAGTGCACTGGCACCACTGGGGATGCAATGCAGTGAGTCCAGAGAGTGCACTGGCACCACTGGGGATGCACTGCAGTGAGTCCAGGGAGTGCATTGGCACCACTGGGGATGCACTGCAGTGACTCCAGAGAGTGCACTGGCACCACTGGGGATGCACTGCAGTGAGTCCAGATGTTAGCCTAGCAACCACATAATCACCAAGTGATTATATGAAGGTGCTTTATTCAGCGCTGGAAGCCGGGGCAGGTGCCCAAATCTGGCTTCAAGTCCCGTTACTTCCCAGCCATTATTTATACATACAATATTGCGTCAGGTATACATATTCATTACAGGTTGCAACAGCAGCCTCGCTTTTCATTCTAATTAGCTCCCCTCCCCTTTGCACATGCGTGGCGCACTCTGGTGGTCGTCCAGGTGGTCGTGCATATGAAGTAAGGAGTCTTCCTCTCCGCTAAACTTTTCACCTTTCTTACTCGACGCGTGCTCCCTCCGTTTCTTGGTTCTGCTTCAACTCATTTCATCATTTCCAGGCCCTTATCCAAGGTCAGGTTGTACCTGTTCCCTCCCAAGGTTCCCCTTCAATGATTCTTTTGATTGTTCAATGTACTCCCTAAGTATCCAGTATACATAGATTAATTGATAATGTAAGTACATTTGGCAATGCTTAATTATACTGTAGGTCCCATTACCTAAGAGACATTAGTAAAACATCCATTCGATTCTCCCCAACACTAACACAGAGACTGCACTGGCACCACTGGGGATGCACCCCGGCAAGTCCAGAGAGTGCACTGGCACCACTGGGGATGCAGTGCAGTGAGTCCAGAGAGTGCACTGGCACCACTGGGGATGCACTGCCGTGAGTCCAGAGAGTGCACTGGCACCACTGGGGATGCACTGCCGTGAATCCAGAGAGTGCACTGGCACCACTGGGGATGCAGTGCAGTGAGTCCAGAGAGTGCACTGGCACCACTGGGGATGCAGTGCAGTGAGTCCAGAGTGTGCACTGGCACCACTGGGGATGCAGTGCAGTGAGTCCACAGAGTGCACTGGCACCACTGTTGATGCAGTGCAGTGAGTGCAGAGAGTGCACTGGCACCACTGGGGATGCACCCAGGTGAGTCCAGAGAGTGCACTGGCAGTACTGGGGATGCACCCCGGCAAGTCCAGAGAGTGCACTGTCACCACTGGGGTTGCAGTGCAGTGAGTCCAGAGAGTGCACTGGCCCCACTGGGGATGCAGTGCAGTGAGTCCAGAGAGTGCACTGGCACCACTGGGGGTGCACTGCCGTGAGTCCAGAGAGTGCCCCGGCACCACTGGGGATGCAGTGCAGTGAGTCCAGAGAGTGCAGTGGCACCACTGGGGATGCAGTGCAGTGAGTCCAAAGAGTGCACTGGCACCATTGGGGATGCACTGCAGTGAGTCCAGAGAGTGCACTGGCACCACTGGGGATGCAGTGCAGTGAGTCCAGAGAGTGCAGTGGCACAACTGGGGATGCAGTGCAGTGAGTCCAGAGAGTGCACTGGCACCACTGGGGATGCAGTGCAGTGAGTCCAGAGAGTGTACTGGCACCACTGGGGATGCAGTGCAGTGAGTCCAGAGAGGTCACTGGCACCACTGGGGATGCAGTGCAGTGAGTCCAGAGAGTGCACTGGCATCACTGGGGATGCAGTGCGGTGAGTCCAGAGTGCACTGGCACCACTGGGGATGCAGTGCAGTGAGTCCAGAGAGTGCACTGGCACCACTGGGGATGCAGTGCAGTGAGTCCAGAGAGTGCACTGGCACCACTGGGGATGCACTCGGGTGAGTCCAGAGAGTGCACTGGTACCACTGGGGATGCAGTGCAGTGAGTCCAGAGAGTGCACTGGCACCACTGGGGATGCAACCCCGTGAGTCCAGAGAGTGCACTGGCACCACTGGGGATGCACCCCGGCAAGTCCAGAGAGTGCACTCTCTGGACTCACTGACGTGCATCCCCAGTGCACTGGCACCACTGGGGATGCACCCCGGCAAGTCCAGACAGTGCACTCTCTGGACTCACTGACGTGCATCCCCAGTGGTGCCATTGCACTCTCTGGACTCACTGCACTGCATCCCCAGTGGTGACAGTGCACTCTCTGGACTCACTGTACTGCATCCCCAGTGGTGCCAGTGCATTCTCTGGACTCACTGCACTGCATCAACAGTGGTGCCAGTGCACTCTCTGGACTCACTGCACTGCATCCCCAGTGGTGCCAGTGCACTCTCTGGACTCAGTGTAGTGCATCCCCAGTGGTGCCAGTGCACTCTCTGGACCCACTGCAGTGCATCCCCACTGGTGCCAGTGCACTCTCTGGACTCACTGCACTGCATCCCAATTGGTGCCAGTGCACTCTCTGCACTCACTGCACTGCATCCCCAGAAGTGCCAGTGCACTCTCTGGAGTCACTGCACTGCATCCCCAGTGGTGCCAGTACACTCTCTGGACTCACTGCACTGCATCCCCAGTGGTGCCAGTGTACTCTCTGGACTCACTGCAGTGCATCCCCAAGGTGCCAGTGCACTCTCTGGACTCACTGCACTGCATCCCCAGTGGTGCCAGTGCACTCTCTGGACTCACTGCAGTGCATCCCCAGTGGTGCCAGTGCACTCTCTGGACTCACTGCACTGCATCCGCAGTGGTGTCAGTGCACTCTCTGGACTCACTGCACTGCATCTCCAGTGGTGCCAGTGCACTCTCTGGACTCACTGCACTGCATCCCCAGTGGTGCCAGGGCACTCTCTGGACTCACTGCACTGCATCCCCTGTGGTCCCAGTGCACTCTCTGCCCTCACTGCAGTGCATCCCCAGTGGTGCCAGTGCACTCTCTGCACTCACTGCAGTGCATCCCCAGTGGTGCCAGTGCACTCTCTGGACTCACTGCACTGCATCCCCAGTGGTGCCAGTGCACTCTCTGCACTCACTGCACTGCATCCCCAGTGGTGCCAGTGCACTCTCTGGACTCACTGCACTGCATCCCCAGTGGTGCCAGTGCACTCTCTGGACTCACTGCACTGCATCCCCAGTGGTGCCAGTGCACTCTCTGGACTCACTGCAGTGCATCCCCAGTGGTGCCAGTGCACTCTCTGGACTCACTGCGCTGCATCCCCAGTGGTGCCAGTGCACTCTCTGGACTCACTGCACTGCATCCCCAGTGGTGCCACTGCACTCTCTGGACTCACTGCACTGCATCCCCAGTGGTGCCAGTGCACTCTCTGGAGTCACTGCACTGCATCCCCAGTGGTGCCTGTGCAGTCTCTGAACTCACTACAGTTCATCCCCAGTGGAGCCAGTGCACTCTCTGGACTCACTGCACTGCATCAACAGTGGTGCCAGTGCACTCTCTGGACTCACTGCACTCCATCCCCACTGCTGCCAGTCCACTCTCTGGACTCACTGCACTGCATCCCCAGTGGTGCCAGTGGACTCTCTGCACTCATGCACTGCTTACCCAGTGGTGCCAGTGCACTCTTTGGACGCACTGCACTGCATGAACAGTGGTGCCAGTGCACTCTCTGGACTCACTGAACTGCATCCCCAGTGGTGCCAGTGTAGTCTCTGGACTCACTGTAGTGCATCCCCAGTGGTGCCAGTGCAATCTCAGGACTCACTGCAGTGCAGCTCCAGTTGGTGCCAGTGCAGTCTCTGGACTCACTGCACTGCATCCCCAGTGGTGCCAGTGCACTCTCTGGACTCACTGCAGTGCATCTCCAGTGGTGCCAGTGCACTCTCTGGAGTCACTGCAGTGTATCCCCAGTGGTGCCAGTGCACTCTCTGGACTCACTGAACTGCATCCCCAGTGGTGCCAGAGCACTCTCTGGACTCACTGCAGTGCATCCCCAGTGCTGCCAGTGCACTCTCTGGAGTCACTGCAGTGCATCGCCAGTGGTGCCAGTGCACTCTCTGGACTCACTGCACTGCATCACCAGTGGTGCCAGTGCACTCTCTGGACTCACTGCAGTGCATCCCCAGTGGTGCCAGTGCACTCTCTGGACTCACTGCATTGCATCCCCAGTGGTGCCAGTGCACTCTCTGGACTCACTGCACTGCATCCCCAGTGGTGCCAGTGCACTCTCTGGACTCACTGCAGTGCATCCCCAGTGGTGCCAGTGCACTCTCTGGACTCACTGCTCTACATCCCCAGTGGTGCCAGTGCACTCTCTGGAATCACTGCAGTGCATCCCAAGTGGTGCCAGTGCACTCTCTGGACTCACTGCATTGCATCCCCAGTGGTGCCAGTGCAATCTCTGGACTCACTGCACTGCATCCCCAGTGGTGCCAGTGCACTCTCTGGACTCACTGCAGTGCATCCCCAGTGGTGCCACTGCACTCTCTGGACTCACTGCACTGCATCACCTTTGGTGCCAGTGCACTCTCCGGACTCACTGCAGTGCATCCGCAGTGGTGCCAGTGCACTCTTTTGAGTCACTGCAGTGCATCCCCAGTGGTGCCAGTGCACTCTCTGGACTCACTGCACTGCATCCCCTGTGGTGCCAGTACACTCTCTGGACTCACTGCAGTGCATCCCCAGTGGTGCCAGTGTACTCTCTGGACTCACTGCACTGCATCACCAGCGGTGCCAGTGCACCCTCTGGACTCACTGCAGTGCATCCCCAGTGGTGCCAGTGCACTTTCCGGAGTCACTGCAGTGCATCCCCTGTTGTGCCAGTGCACTCTCTGCACTCACTGTACTGCATCCCCAGAAGTGCCAGTGCACTCTCTGGACTCACTGCACTGCATCCCCAGTGGTTCCATTGCACTCTCTGGACTCACTGCATTGGATCCCCAGTGGTGTCAGTGCACTCTCTGGACTCACTGCAGTGCATCCCCAGTGGTGCCAGTGCACTCTCTGGACCCACTGCAGTGCATCCCCACTGGTGCCAGTGCACTCTCTGGACTCACTGCACTGCATCCCCAATGGTGCCAGTGCACTCTCTGTAGTCACTGCACTGCGTCCCCAGTGGTGCCAGTGCACTCTCTGGACTCACTGCAGTGTATCCCCTGTGGTGCCAGTGCACTCTGTGGACTCACTGCACTGCATCCCAGTGGTGCCAGTGTACTCTCTGGACTCACTGCACTGCATCCCCAAGGTGCCAGTGCACTCTCTGGACTCAACTGCACTGCATCCCCAGTGCTGCCAGTGCACTCTCTGGACTCACTGCAGTGCATCCCCAGTGGTGCCAGTGCACTCTCTGGACTCACTGCAGTGCATCCGCAGTGGTGCCAGTGCACTCTCTGGACTCACTGCACTTCATCCCCAGTGGTGCCAGTGCACTCTCTGGACTCACTGCATTGCATCCCCAGTGGTGCCAGTGCACTCTCTCGACTCACTGCACTGCATCCCCAGTGGTGTCACTGCACTCTCTGGACTCACTGCACTGCATCACCATTGGTGCCAGGGCACTCTCCGGACTCACTGCAGTGCATCCGCAGTGGTGCCAGTGCACTCTTTCGAGTCACTGCAGTGCATCCCCAGTGGTGCCAGTGCACTCTGTGGACTCACTGCACTGCATCCCCAGTGGTGCCAGTGCACTCTCTGGAATCACTGCCGTGCATCCCCAGTGGTGCCAGTGCACTCTCTGGACTCACTGCACTGCATCCCCAGTGGTGCCAGTGCACTCTCTGGACTCACTGCATTGCATCCCCAGTGGTGCCAGTGCACTCTCTGGACTCACTGCACTGCATCCCCAGTGGTGCCACTGCACTCTCTGGACTCACTGCACTGCATCACCATTGGTGCCAGTGCACTCTCTGGACCTACTGCAGTGCATCCCCAGTGGTGCCAGTGCACTCTCTGCACTCACTGCACTGCATCACCAGTGGTGCCAGTGCACTCTTTCGAGTCACTGCAGTGCATCCCCAGTGGTGCCAGTGCACTCTCTGGACTCACTGCACTACAACCCCAGTGGTGCCAGTGCACTCTCTGGAGTCGCAGCACTGCATCAACAGTGGTGCCAGTGCACTCTCTGGACTCATTGCAGTGCATCCCCAGTGGTGCCAGTGCACTCTCTGGACTCACTGCACTGCATCCCCAGTGGTGCCAGTGCACTCTCTGCACTCACTGCACTGCATCCCCGGTGTTCCCAGAGCACTCTCTGGACTCACCGAGGTACATCCCCAGTGGTGCCAGTGCACTCTCTGGACTCACTGCACTGCATCCCCAGTGGTGCCAGTGCACTCTCTGGACTCACTGCAGTGCAGCCCCTGAGGTGCCAGTGTACTCTCTGGACTCACTGCACTGCATCCCCAGTGGTGACAGTGCACTCTCTGGAATCACTGCAGTACATCCCCTGTGGTGCCATTGCACTCTCTGAACTCACTGCACTGCATCCCCAGTGGTGCCTGTGCACTCTCTTGAGTCACTGCATTGCATCCCCAGTGGAGCCAGTGCACTCTATGGACTAACTGCACTGCATACCCAGTGGTGCCAGTGCACTCTCTGGACTCACTGCACTGCATCCCCAGTGGTGCCAGTGCACTCTCTGGACTCACTGCACTGCATCCCCAGTGGTTCCAGTGCACTCTCTGGATCACTGCACTGCATCACCATTGGTGCCAGGGCACTCTCTGGACTCACTGCAGTGCATCCCCAGTGGTGCCAGTGCACTCTTTCGAGTCACTGCACTGCATCCCCAGTGGTGCCAGTGCATTCTCTGGACTCACTGCAGTGCATCCCCATTGGTGCCAGTGCAGTCTCTGGAGTCACTGCAGTGCATCCCCAGTGGTGCCAGTGCACTCTCTGGACTCACTGCACTGCATCCCCAGTGCTGACAGTGCACTCTCTGGACTCACTGCACTGCATCCCCAGTGGTGCCAGTGCACTCTCTGGACTCACTGCAGTGCATCCCCAGTGGTGCCAGTGCACTCTGTGCTCTCAGTGCAATGCATCCCCAGTGGTGCCAGTGCACTCTCTGGACTCACTGCAGTGCATCCCCTTTTGTGCCAGTGCACTCTCTGGACTCAATGAAGTGCATCCCCAGTGGTGCCAGTGCACTCTCTGGACTCACTGCACTGCATCCCCAGTGGTGCCAGTGCACTCTCTGGACTCACTGCACTGCATCCCCAGTGGTGCCAGTGCACTCTCTGCACTCACTGCACTGCATCCCCAGTGTTCCCAGAGCACTCTCTGGACTCACTGCAGTGCATCCCCAGTGGTGCCACTGCACTCTCTGGACTCACTGCACTGCATCACCATTGGTGCCAGGGCACTCTCCGGACTCCCTGCAGTGCATCCGCAGTGGTGCCAGTGCACTTTTTCGAGTCACTGCACTGCATCCCCATTAGTGCCAGTGCATTCTCTGGACTCATTGCAGTGCATCCCCAGTGGTGCCAGTGCACTCTCTGGACTCACTGCACTGCATCCCCAGTGGTGCCAGTGCACTCTCTGGACTCACTGCACTGCATCCCCAGTGCTGACATTGCACTCTCTGGACTCACTGCAGTGCATCCCCAGTGCTGCCATTGCACTCTGTGGACTCACTGCACTGCATCCCCAGTGGTGCCAGGGCACTCTCTGGACTCACTGCACTGCATCCCCAGTGGTGCCAGTGCACTCTCCGGACTCACTGCACTGCATCCCTAATGGTGCCAGTGGACTCTCTGGACTCACTGCAGTGCATCCCCAGTGGTGCCAGTGCACTCTCTGGACTCACAGCACTGCATCCCCAGTGGTGCCAGTGCACTCTCTCCACTCACTGCACTGCATCCCCGGTTTTCCCAGAGCACTCTCTGGACTCACCGAGGTGCATCCCCAGTGGTGCCAGTGCACTCTCTGGACTCACTGCACTGCATCCCCATTGGTGCCAGTGCACTCTCTGGACTCACTGCAGTGCAGCCCCTGAGGTGCCAGTGTACTCTCTGGACTCACTGCACTGCATCCCCAGTGGTGACAGTGCACTCTCTGGAATCACTGCAGTACATCCCCTTTGGTGCCAGTGTACTCTCTGGACTCACTGCAGTGCATCCGCAGTGGTGCCAGTGCACTCTCTGGACTCACTGCACTGCATCCCCAGTGGTGCCAGTGCACTCTCTGGACTCACTGCAGTGCATCCCCTTTTGTGCCAGTGCACTCTCTGGACTCACTGCACTGCATCCCCAGTGGTGCCAGTGCACTCTCTGGACTCACTGCACTGCATCCCCAGTGGTGCCAGTGCACTCTCTGGACTCACTGCAGTGCATCCCCAGTGGTGCCAGTGCACTCTCTGGACTCACTGCACTGCATCCCCAGTGGTGCCAGTGCACTCTCTGGAATCACTGCAGTGCATCCCCTGTGGTGCCAGTGCACTCTTTGTACAAACTGCACTGCATAACCTGTGGTGCCAGTGCACTCTCTGGACTCACTGCACTGCATCCCCAGTGGTGCCAGTGCACTCTCTGCCCTCACTGAAGTGCATCCCCAGTGGTGCCAGTGCACTCTCTGCACTCACTGCACTGCATCCCCAGTGGTGCCAGTGCACTCTCTGGACTCACTGCAGTGCATCCCCAGTGGTGCCAGTGCACTATCTGGACTCACTGCACTGCATCCCCAGTGGTGCCAGTGCACTCTCTGCACTCACTGCACTGCATCCCCAGTGGTGCCAGTGCACTCTCTGGACTCACTGCACTGCATCCCCAGTGGTGCCAGTGCACTCTCTGGACTCACTGCACTGCATCCCCAGTGGTGCCAGTGCACTCTCAGGACTCACTGCAGTGCATCCCCAGTGGTGCCAGTGCACTCTCTGGACTCACTGCGCTGCATCCCCAGTGGTGCCAGTGCACTCTCTGGACTCACTGCGCTGCATCCCCAGTGGTGCCAGTGCACTCTCTGGACTCAGTGCACTGCATCCCCAGTGGTGCCAGGGCACTCTCCGGACTCACTGCAGTGCATCCGCAGTGGTGCCAGTGCACTCTTTCGAGTCACTGCAGTGCATCCCCAGTGGTGCCAGTGCACTCTCTGGACTCACTGCAGTGCATCCCCAGTGCTGCCAGTGCACTCTCTGGACTCACTGCAGTGCATCCCCAGTGGTGCCAGTACACTCTCTGGACTCACTGCACTGCATCCCCAGTGGTGCCAGTGCACTCTCCGGAATCACTGCACTGCATCCCCAGTGGTGTCAGTGCACTCTCTGGACTCACTGCAGTGCATCCCCAGTGGTGCCCGTGCACTCTCTGGACTCACTGCACTGCATCCCCAGTGGTGCCAGTGCACTCTCTGGACTCACTGCATTGCATCCCCAGTGGTGCCAGTGCACTCTCTGCACTCACTGCACTGCATCCCCAGTGGTGCCAGTGCACTCTCTGGAGTCACTGCACTGCATCCCCAGTGGTGCCTGTGCAGTCTCTGAACTCACTACAGTTCATCCCCAGTGGAGCCAGTGCACTCTCTGGACTCACTGCACTGCATCCCCAGTGGTGCCAGTGCACTCTCTGGACTCACTGCACTCCATCCCCACTGGTGCCAGTCCACTCTCTGGACTCACTGCACTGCATCCCCAGTGGTGCCAGTGGACTCTCTGCACTCATGCACTGCATACCCAGTGGTGCCAGTGCACTCTTTGGACTCACTGCACTGCATGAACAGTGGTGCAAGTGCACTCTCTGGACTCACTGCACTGCATCCCCAGTGGTGCCAGTGTAGTCTCTGGACTCACTGTAGTGCATCCCCAGTGGTGCCAGTGCAATCTCAGGACTCACTGCAGTGCAGCTCCAGTTGGTGCCAGTGCAGTCTCTGGACTCACTGCACTGCATCCCCAGTGGTGCCAGTGCACTCTCTGGACTCACTGCACTGCATCTCCAGTGGTGCCAGTGCACTCTCTGGTGTCACTGCAGTGTATCCCCAGTGGTGCCAGTGCACTCTCTGGACTCACTGAACTGCATCCCCAGTGGTGCCAGAGCACTCTCTGGACTCACTGCAGTGCATCCCCAGTGCTGCCAGTGCACTCTCTGGACTCACTGCACTGCATCGCAAGTGGTGCCAGTGCACTCTCTGGACTCACTGCACTGCATCACCAGTGGTGCCAGTGCACTCTCTGGACTCAGTGCACTGCATCCCCAGTGGTGCCAGTGCACTCTCTGGACTCACTGCATTGCATCCCCAGTGGTGCCAGTGCACTCTCTGGACTCACTGCACTGCATCCCCAGTGGTGCCAGTGCACTCTTTCGAGTCACTGCACTGCATCCCCAGTGGTGCCACTGCACTCTCTGGACTCACTGCAGTGCATCCCCAGTGGTGCCAGTGCACTTTCTGGACTCACTGCACTGCATCCCCAGTGATGCCAGTGCACTCTCCGGAATCACTGCAGTGCATCCCCAGTGGTGCCAGTGCACTCTCTGGACTCACTGCACTGCATTCCCAGTGGTGCCAGTGCACTCTCTGGACTCACTGCAGTGCATCCCCAGTGGTGCCAGTGCACTCTCTGGACCCACTGCAGTGCATCCCCAGTGGTGCCAGTGCACTCTCTGGACTCACTGCACTGCATCCCCAATGGTGCCAGTGCACTCTCTGTAGTCACTGCACTGCGTCCCCAGTGGTGCCAGTGCACTCTCTGGACTCACTGCAGTGTATCCCCTGTGGTGCCAGTGCACTCTGTGGACTCACTGCACTGCATCCCAGTGGTGCCAGTGTACTCTCTGGACTCACTGCACTGCATCCCCAAGGTGCCAGTGCACTCTCTGGACTCAACTGCACTGCATCCCCAGTGCTGCCAGTGCACTCTCTGGACTCACTGCAGTGCATCCCCAGTGGTGCCAGTGCACTCTCTGGACTCAACTGCACTGCATCCCCAGTGCTGCCAGTGCACTCTCTGGACTCACTGCAGTGCATCCCCAGTGGTGCCAGTGCACTTTCCGGAGTCACTGCAGTGCATCCCCTGTTGTGACAGTGCACTCTCTGCACTCACTGTACTGCATCCCCAGAAGTGCCAGTGCACTCTTTCAAGTCACTGCACTGCATCCCCAGTGGTTCCATTGCACTCTCTGGACTCACTGCATTGGATCCCCAGTGGTGTCAGTGCACTCTCTGGACTCAGTGCAGTGCATCACCAGTGGTGCCAGTGCACTCTCTGGACTCACTGCAGTGCTTCCCCACTGGTGCCAGTGCACTCTCTGGACTCACTGCACTGCATCCCTAGTGGTGCCAGTTCACTCTCTGGACTCACTGCAGTGCATCACCAGTGGTGCCAGTGCACTCTCTGGAGTCACTGCACTGCATCCCCAGTGGTGCCAGTGCACTCTCTGGACTCACTGCACTGCATTCCCAGTGGTGCCAGTGCACTCTCTGGACTCACTGCAGTGCATCCCCAGTGGTGCCAGTGCACTCTCTGGACCCACTGCAGTGCATCCCCACTGGTGCCAGTGCACTCTCTGGACTCACTGCACTGCATCCCCAATGGTGCCAGTGCACTCTCTGTAGTCACTGCACTGCGTCCCCAGTGGTGCCAGTGCACTCTCTGGACTCACTGCAGTGTATCCCCTGTGGTGCCAGTGCACTCTGTGGACTCACTGCACTGCATCCCAGTGGTGCCAGTGTACTCTCTGGACTCACTGCACTGCATCCCCAAGGTGCCAGTGCACTCTCTGGACTCAACTGCACTGCATCCCCAGTGCTGCCAGTGCACTCTCTGGACTCACTGCACTGCATCCCCAGTGGTGCCAGTGCACTCTCTGGACTCACTGCAGTGCATCCCCAGTGGTGCCAGTGCACTCTATGGACTCACTGCACTTCATCCCCAGTGGTGCCAGTGCACTCTCTGGACTCACTGCATTGCATCCCCAGTGGTGCCAGTGCACTCTCTCGACTCACTGCACTGCATCCCCAGTGGTGTCACTGCACTCTCTGGACTCACTGCACTGCATCACCATTGGTGCCAGGGCACTCTCCGGACTCACTGCAGTGCATCCGCAGTGGTGCCAGTGCACTCTTTCGAGTCACTGCAGTGCATCCCCAGTGGTGCCAGTGCACTCTCTGGACTCACAGCACTGCATCCCCAGTGGTGCCAGTGCACTCTCTGGAATCACTGCCGTGCATCCCCAGTGGTGCCAGTGCACTCTCTGGACTCACTGCACTGCATCCCCAGTGGTGCCAGTGCACTCTCTGGACTCACTGCATTGCATCCCCAGTGGTGCCAGTGCACTCTCTGGACTCACTCCACTGCATCCCCAGTGGTGCCACTGCACTCTCTGGACTCACTGCACTGCATCACCATTGGTGCCAGTGCACTCTCCGGACTCACTGCAGTGCATCCGCAGTGGTGCCAGTGCACTCTTTTGAGTCACTGCAGTGCATCCCCAGTGGTGCCAGTGCACTCTCTGGACTCACTGCACTGCATCACCACTGGTGCCAGTGCACTCTTTCGAGTCACTGCAGTGCATCCCCAGTGGTGCCAGTGCACTCTCTGGACTCACTGCACTGCAACCCCAGTGGTGCCAGTGCACTCTCTGGAGTCGCAGCACTGCATCCCCAGTGGTGCCAGTGCACTCTCTGGACTCACTGCAGTGCATCCCCAGTGGTGCCAGTGCACTCTCTGGACTCACTGCAGTGCATCCGCAGTGGTGCCAGTGCACTCTCTGGACTCACTGCACTTCATCCCCAGTGGTGCCAGTGCACTCTCTGGACTCACTGCATTGCATCCCCAGTGGTGCCAGTGCACTCTCTCGACTCACTGCACTGCATCCCCAGTGGTGTCACTGCACTCTCTGGACTCACTGCACTGCATCACCATTGGTGCCAGGGCACTCTCCGGACTCACTGCAGTGCATCCGCAGTGGTGCCAGTGCACTCTTTCGAGTCACTGCAGTGCATCCCCAGTGGTGCCAGTGCACTCTGTGGACTCACTGCACTGCATCCCCAGTGGTGCCAGTGCACTCTCTGGAATCACTGCCGTGCATCCCCAGTGGTGCCAGTGCACTCTCTGGACTCACTGCACTGCATCCCCAGTGGTGCCAGTGCACTCTCTGGACTCACTGCATTGCATCCCCAGTGGTGCCAGTGCACTCTCTGGACTCACTGCACTGCATCCCCAGTGGTGCCACTGCACTCTCTGGACTCACTGCACTGCATCACCATTGGTGCCAGTGCACTCTCTGGACCTACTGCAGTGCATCCCCAGTGGTGCCAGTGCACTCTCTGCACTCACTGCACTGCATCACCAGTGGTGCCAGTGCACTCTTTCGAGTCACTGCAGTGCATCCCCAGTGGTGCCAGTGCACTCTCTGGACTCACTGCACTACAACCCCAGTGGTGCCAGTGCACTCTCTGGAGTCGCAGCACTGCATCAACAGTGGTGCCATTGCACTCTCTGGACTCATTGCAGTGCATCCCCAGTGGTGCCAGTGCACTCTCTGGACTCACTGCACTGCATCCCCAGTGGTGCCAGTGCACTCTCTGCACTCACTGCACTGCATCCCCGGTGTTCCCAGAGCACTCTCTGGACTCACCGAGGTACATCCCCAGTGGTGCCAGTGCACTCTCTGGACTCACTGCACTGCATCCCCAGTGGTGCCAGTGCACTCTCTGGACTCACTGCAGTGCAGCCCCTGAGGTGCCAGTGTACTCTCTGGACTCACTGCACTGCATCCCCAGTGGTGACAGTGCGCTCTCTGGAATCACTGCAGTACATCCCCTGTGGTGCCATTGCACTCTCTGAACTCACTGCACTGCATCCCCAGTGGTGCCTGTGCACTCTCTTGAGTCACTGCATTGCATCCCCAGTGGAGCCAGTGCACTCTATGGACTAACTGCACTGCATACCCAGTGGTGCCAGTGCACTCTCTGGACTCACTGCACTGCATCCCCAGTGGTGCCAGTGCACTCTCTGGACTCACTGCACTGCATCCCCAGTGGTTCCAGTGCACTCTCTGGATCACTGCACTGCATCACCATTGGTGCCAGGGCACTCTCTGGACTCACTGCAGTGCATCCCCAGTGGTGCCAGTGCACTCTTTCGAGTCACTGCACTGCATCCCCAGTGGTGCCAGTGCATTCTCTGGACTCACTGCAGTGCATCCCCATTGGTGCCAGTGCAGTCTCTGGAGTCACTGCAGTGCATCCCCAGTGGTGCCAGTGCACTCTCTGGACTCACTGCACTGCATCCCCAGTGCTGACAGTGCACTCTCTGGACTCACTGCACTGCATCCCCAGTGGTGCCAGTGCACTCTCTGGACTCACTGCAGTGCATCCCCAGTGGTGCCAGTGCACTCTGTGCTCTCAGTGCAATGCATCCCCAGTGGTGCCAGTGCACTCTCTGGACTCACTGCAGTGCATCCCCTTTTGTGCCAGTGCACTCTCTGGACTCAATGAAGTGCATCCCCAGTGGTGCCAGTGCACTCTCTGGACTCACTGCACTGCATCCCCAGTGGTGCCAGTGCACTCTCTGGACTCACTGCACTGCATCCCCAGTGGTGCCAGTGCACTCTCTGCACTCACTGCACTGCATCCCCAGTGTTCCCAGAGCACTCTCTGGACTCACTGCAGTGCATCCCCAGTGGTGCCACTGCACTCTCTGGACTCACTGCACTGCATCACCATTGGTGCCAGGGCACTCTCCGGACTCCCTGCAGTGCATCCGCAGTGGTGCCAGTGCACTTTTTCGAGTCACTGCACTGCATCCCCATTAGTGCCAGTGCATTCTCTGGACTCATTGCAGTGCATCCCCAGTGGTGCCAGTGCACTCTCTGGACTCACTGCACTGCATCCCCAGTGGTGCCAGTGCACTCTCTGGACTCACTGCACTGCATCCCCAGTGCTGACATTGCACTCTCTGGACTCACTGCAGTGCATCCCCAGTGCTGCCATTGCACTCTGTGGACTCACTGCACTGCATCCCCAGTGGTGCCAGGGCACTCTCTGGACTCACTGCACTGCATCCCCAGTGGTGCCAGTGCACTCTCCGGACTCACTGCACTGCATCCCTAATGGTGCCAGTGGACTCTCTGGACTCACTGCAGTGCATCCCCAGTGGTGCCAGTGCACTCTCTGGACTCACAGCACTGCATCCCCAGTGGTGCCAGTGCACTCTCTCCACTCACTGCACTGCATCCCCGGTTTTCCCAGAGCACTCTCTGGACTCACCGAGGTGCATCCCCAGTGGTGCCAGTGCACTCTCTGGACTCACTGCACTGCATCCCCATTGGTGCCAGTGCACTCTCTGGACTCACTGCAGTGCAGCCCCTGAGGTGCCAGTGTACTCTCTGGACTCACTGCACTGCATCCCCAGTGGTGACAGTGCACTCTCTGGAATCACTGCAGTACATCCCCTTTGGTGCCAGTGTACTCTCTGGACTCACTGCAGTGCATCCGCAGTGGTGCCAGTGCACTCTCTGGACTCACTGCACTGCATCCCCAGTGGTGCCAGTGCACTCTCTGGACTCACTGCAGTGCATCCCCTTTTGTGCCAGTGCACTCTCTGGACTCACTGCACTGCATCCCCAGTGGTGCCAGTGCACTCTCTGGACTCACTGCACTGCATCCCCAGTGGTGCCAGTGCACTCTCTGGACTCACTGCAGTGCATCCCCAGTGGTGCCAGTGCACTCTCTGGACTCACTGCACTGCATCCGCAGTGGTGCCAGTGCACTCTCTGGAATCACTGCAGTGCATCCCCTGTGGTGCCAGTGCACTCTTTGTACAAACTGCACTGCATAACCTGTGGTGCCAGTGCACTCTCTGGACTCACTGCACTGCATCCCCAGTGGTGCCAGTGCACTCTCTGCCCTCACTGAAGTGCATCCCCAGTGGTGCCAGTGCACTCTCTGCACTCACTGCACTGCATCCCCAGTGGTGCCAGTGCACTCTCTGGACTCACTGCAGTGCATCCCCAGTGGTGCCAGTGCACTATCTGGACTCACTGCACTGCATCCCCAGTGGTGCCAGTGCACTCTCTGCACTCACTGCACTGCATCCCCAGTGGTGCCAGTGCACTCTCTGGACTCACTGCACTGCATCCCCAGTGGTGCCAGTGCACTCTCTGGACTCACTGCACTGCATCCCCAGTGGTGCCAGTGCACTCTCTGGACTCACTGCAGTGCATCCCCAGTGGTGCCAGTGCACTCTCTGGACTCACTGCGCTGCATCCCCAGTGGTGCCAGTGCACTCTCTGGACTCACTGCGCTGCATCCCCAGTGGTGCCAGTGCACTCTCTGGACTCAGTGCACTGCATCCCCAGTGGTGCCAGGGCACTCTCCGGACTCACTGCAGTGCATCCGCAGTGGTGCCAGTGCACTCTTTCGAGTCACTGCAGTGCATCCCCAGTGGTGCCAGTGCACTCTCTGGACTCACTGCAGTGCATCCCCAGTGCTGCCAGTGCACTCTCTGGACTCACTGCAGTGCATCCCCAGTGGTGCCAGTACACTCTCTGGACTCACTGCACTGCATCCCCAGTGGTGCCAGTGCACTCTCCGGAATCACTGCACTGCATCCCCAGTGGTGTCAGTGCACTCTCTGGACTCACTGCAGTGCATCCCCAGTGGTGCCCGTGCACTCTCTGGACTCACTGCACTGCATCCCCAGTGGTGCCAGTGCACTCTCTGGACTCACTGCATTGCATCCCCAGTGGTGCCAGTGCACTCTCTGCACTCACTGCACTGCATCCCCAGTGGTGCCAGTGCACTCTCTGGAGTCACTGCACTGCATCCCCAGTGGTGCCTGTGCAGTCTCTGAACTCACTACAGTTCATCCCCAGTGGAGCCAGTGCACTCTCTGGACTCACTGCACTGCATCCCCAGTGGTGCCAGTGCACTCTCTGGACTCACTGCACTCCATCCCCACTGGTGCCAGTCCACTCTCTGGACTCACTGCACTGCATCCCCAGTGGTGCCAGTGGACTCTCTGCACTCATGCACTGCATACCCAGTGGTGCCAGTGCACTCTTTGGACTCACTGCACTGCATGAACAGTGGTGCAAGTGCACTCTCTGGACTCACTGCACTGCATCCCCAGTGGTGCCAGTGTAGTCTCTGGACTCACTGTAGTGCATCCCCAGTGGTGCCAGTGCAATCTCAGGACTCACTGCAGTGCAGCTCCAGTTGGTGCCAGTGCAGTCTCTGGACTCACTGCACTGCATCCCCAGTGGTGCCAGTGCACTCTCTGGACTCACTGCACTGCATCTCCAGTGGTGCCAGTGCACTCTCTGGAGTCACTGCAGTGTATCCCCAGTGGTGCCAGTGCACTCTCTGGACTCACTGAACTGCATCCCCAGTGGTGCCAGAGCACTCTCTGGACTCACTGCAGTGCATCCCCAGTGCTGCCAGTGCACTCTCTGGACTCACTGCACTGCATCGCAAGTGGTGCCAGTGCACTCTCTGGACTCACTGCACTGCATCACCAGTGGTGCCAGTGCACTCTCTGGACTCAGTGCACTGCATCCCCAGTGGTGCCAGTGCACTCTCTGGACTCACTGCATTGCATCCCCAGTGGTGCCAGTGCACTCTCTGGACTCACTGCACTGCATCCCCAGTGGTGCCAGTGCACTCTTTCGAGTCACTGCACTGCATCCCCAGTGGTGCCACTGCACTCTCTGGACTCACTGCAGTGCATCCCCAGTGGTGCCAGTGCACTTTCTGGACTCACTGCACTGCATCCCCAGTGATGCCAGTGCACTCTCCGGAATCACTGCAGTGCATCCCCAGTGGTGCCAGTGCACTCTCTGGACTCACTGCACTGCATTCCCAGTGGTGCCAGTGCACTCTCTGGACTCACTGCAGTGCATCCCCAGTGGTGCCAGTGCACTCTCTGGACCCACTGCAGTGCATCCCCAGTGGTGCCAGTGCACTCTCTGGACTCACTGCACTGCATCCCCAATGGTGCCAGTGCACTCTCTGTAGTCACTGCACTGCGTCCCCAGTGGTGCCAGTGCACTCTCTGGACTCACTGCAGTGTATCCCCTGTGGTGCCAGTGCACTCTGTGGACTCACTGCACTGCATCCCAGTGGTGCCAGTGTACTCTCTGGACTCACTGCACTGCATCCCCAAGGTGCCAGTGCACTCTCTGGACTCAACTGCACTGCATCCCCAGTGCTGCCAGTGCACTCTCTGGACTCACTGCAGTGCATCCCCAGTGGTGCCAGTGCACTCTCTGGACTCAACTGCACTGCATCCCCAGTGCTGCCAGTGCACTCTCTGGACTCACTGCAGTGCATCCCCAGTGGTGCCAGTGCACTTTCCGGAGTCACTGCAGTGCATCCCCTGTTGTGACAGTGCACTCTCTGCACTCACTGTACTGCATCCCCAGAAGTGCCAGTGCACTCTTTCAAGTCACTGCACTGCATCCCCAGTGGTTCCATTGCACTCTCTGGACTCACTGCATTGGATCCCCAGTGGTGTCAGTGCACTCTCTGGACTCAGTGCAGTGCATCACCAGTGGTGCCAGTGCACTCTCTGGACTCACTGCAGTGCTTCCCCACTGGTGCCAGTGCACTCTCTGGACTCACTGCACTGCATCCCTAGTGGTGCCAGTTCACTCTCTGGACTCACTGCAGTGCATCACCAGTGGTGCCAGTGCACTCTCTGGAGTCACTGCACTGCATCCCCAGTGGTGCCAGTGCACTCTCTGGACTCACTGCACTGCATTCCCAGTGGTGCCAGTGCACTCTCTGGACTCACTGCAGTGCATCCCCAGTGGTGCCAGTGCACTCTCTGGACCCACTGCAGTGCATCCCCACTGGTGCCAGTGCACTCTCTGGACTCACTGCACTGCATCCCCAATGGTGCCAGTGCACTCTCTGTAGTCACTGCACTGCGTCCCCAGTGGTGCCAGTGCACTCTCTGGACTCACTGCAGTGTATCCCCTGTGGTGCCAGTGCACTCTGTGGACTCACTGCACTGCATCCCAGTGGTGCCAGTGTACTCTCTGGACTCACTGCACTGCATCCCCAAGGTGCCAGTGCACTCTCTGGACTCAACTGCACTGCATCCCCAGTGCTGCCAGTGCACTCTCTGGACTCACTGCAGTGCATCCCCAGTGGTGCCAGTGCACTCTCTGGACTCACTGCAGTGCATCCCCAGTGGTGCCAGTGCACTCTATGGACTCACTGCACTTCATCCCCAGTGGTGCCAGTGCACTCTCTGGACTCACTGCATTGCATCCCCAGTGGTGCCAGTGCACTCTCTCGACTCACTGCACTGCATCCCCAGTGGTGTCACTGCACTCTCTGGACTCACTGCACTGCATCACCATTGGTGCCAGGGCACTCTCCGGACTCACTGCAGTGCATCCGCAGTGGTGCCAGTGCACTCTTTCGAGTCACTGCAGTGCATCCCCAGTGGTGCCAGTGCACTCTCTGGACTCACTGCACTGCATCCCCAGTGGTGCCAGTGCACTCTCTGGAATCACTGCCGTGCATCCCCAGTGGTGCCAGTGCACTCTCTGGACTCACTGCACTGCATCCCCAGTGGTGCCAGTGCACTCTCTGGACTCACTGCATTGCATCCCCAGTGGTGCCAGTGCACTCTCTGGACTCACTCCACTGCATCCCCAGTGGTGCCACTGCACTCTCTGGACTCACTGCACTGCATCACCATTGGTGCCAGTGCACTCTCCGGACTCACTGCAGTGCATCCGCAGTGGTGCCAGTGCACTCTTTTGAGTCACTGCAGTGCATCCCCAGTGGTGCCAGTGCACTCTCTGGACTCACTGCACTGCATCACCACTGGTGCCAGTGCACTCTTTCGAGTCACTGCAGTGCATCCCCAGTGGTGCCAGTGCACTCTCTGGACTCACTGCACTGCAACCCCAGTGGTGCCAGTGCACTCTCTGGAGTCGCAGCACTGCATCCCCAGTGGTGCCAGTGCACTCTCTGGACTCACTGCAGTGCATCCCCAGTGGTGCCAGTGCACTCTCTGGACTCACTGCACTGCATCCCCAGTGGTGCCAGTGCACTCTCTGGACTCACTGCAGTGCATCCCCAGTGGTGCCAGTGCACTCTCTGGACTCACTGCACTGCATCCCCAGTGGTGCCAGTGCACTCTCTGCACTCACTGCACTGCATCCCCGGTGTTCCCAGAGCACTCTCTGGACTCACCGAGGTGCATCCCCAGTGGTGCCAGTGCACTCTCTGGACTCACTGCACTGCATCCCCAGTGGTGCCAGTGCACTCTCTGGACTCACTGCAGTGCAGCCCCTGAGGTGCCAGTGTACTCTCTGGACTCACTGCACTGCATCCCCAGTGGTGACAGTGCACTCTCTGGAATCACTGCAGTACATCCCCTGTGGTGCCATTGCACTCTCTGGACTCACTGCACTGCATCCCTAATGGTGCCAGTGGACTCTCTGGACTCACTGCAGTGCATCCCCAGTGGTGCCAGTGCACTCTCTGGACTCACAGCACTGCATCCCCAGTGGTGCCAGTGCACTCTCTGCACTCACTGCACTGCATCCCCGGTTTTCCCAGAGCACTCTCTGGACTCACCGAGGTGCATCCCCAGTGGTGCCAGTGCACTCTCTGGACTCACTGCACTGCATCCCCATTGGTGCCAGTGCACTCTCTGGACTCACTGCAGTGCAGCCCCTGAGGTGCCAGTGTACTCTTTGGACTCACTGCACTGCATCCCCAGTGGTGACAGTGCACTCTCTGGAATCACTGCAGTACATCCCCTTTGGTGCCAGTGTACTCTCTGGACTCACTGCAGTGCATCCGCTGTGGTGCCAGTGCACTCTCTGGACTCACTGCACTGCATCCCCAGTGGTGCCAATGCACTCTCTGGACTCACTGCAGTGCATCCCCTTTTGTGCCAGTGCACTCTCTGGACTCACTGCACTGCATCCCCAGTGGTGCCAGTGCACTCTCTGGACTCACTGCACTGCATCCCCAGTGGTGCCAGTGCACTCTCTGGACTCACTGCAGTGCATCCCCAGTGGTGCCAGTGCACTCTCTGGACTCACTGCACTGCATCCCCAGTGGTGCCAGTGCACTCTCTGGAATCACTGCAGTGCATCCCCTATGGTGCCAGTGCACTCTTTGTACAAACTGCACTGCATCACCTGTGGTGCCAGTGCACTCTCTGGACTCACTGCACTGCATCCCCAGTGGTGCCAGTGCACTCTCTGGACTCACCGCATTGCATCCCCAGTGGTGCCAGTGCACTCTCTGGACTCACTGCACTGCATCCCCAGTGGTGCCAGTGCACTCTCTGGAGTCACTGCACTGCATCCTCAGTGGTGCCAGTGCACTCTCTGGACTCACTGCACTGCATCCCCAGTGGTGCCAGGGCACTCTCTGGACTCACTGCACTGCATCCCCTGTGGTCCCAGTGCACTCTCTGCCCTCACTGCAGTGCATCCCCAGTGGTGCCAGTGCACTCTCTGCACTCACTGCACTGCATCCCCAGTGGTGCCAGTGCACTCTCTGCACTCACTGCAGTGCATCCCCAGTGGTGCCAGTGCACTCTCTGGACTCACTGCACTGCATCACCAGTGGTGCCAGTGCACTCTCTGCACTCACTGCACTGCATCCCCAGTGGTGCCAGTGCACTCTCTGGACTCACTGCACTGCATCCCCAGTGGTGCCAGTGCACTCTCTGGACTCACTGCACTGCATCCCCAGTGGTGCCAGTGCACTCTCTGGACTCACTGCAGTGCATCCCCAGTGGTGCCAGTGCACTCTCTGGACTAACTGCGCTGCATCCCCAGTGGTGCCAGTGCACTCTCTGGACTCACTGCACTGCATCCCCAGTGGTGCCAGTGCACTCTCTGGACTCACTGCACTGCATCCCCAGTGGTGCCAGGGCACTCTCCGGACTCACTGCAGTGCATCCGCAGTGGTGCCAGTGCACTCTTTCGAGTCACTGCAGTGCATCCCCAGTGGTGCCAGTGCACTCTCTGGACTCACTGCAGTGCATCCCCAGTGCTGCCAGTGCACTCTCTGGACTCACTGCAGTGCATCCCCAGTGGTGCCAGTGCACTCTCTGGACTCACTGCACTGCATCCCCAGTGGTGCCAGTGCACTCTCTGGACTCACTGCACTGCATCCCCAGTGGTGTCAGTGCACTCTCTGGACTCACTGCAGTGCATCCCCAGTGGTGCCCGTGCACTCTCTGGACTCACTGCAGTGCATCCCCAGTGGTGCCAGTGCACTCTCTGGACTCACTGCATTGCATCCCCAGTGGTGCCAGTGCACTCTCTGCACTCACTGCACTGCATCCCCAGTGGTGCCAGTGCACTCTCTGGAGTCACTGCACTGCATCCCCAGTGGTGCCTGTGCAGTCTCTGGACTCACTACAGTTCATCCCCAGTGGAGCCAGTGCACTCTCTGGACTCACTGCACTGCATCCCCAGTGGTGCCAGTGCACTCTCTGGACTCACTGCACTCCATCCCCAGTGGTGCCAGTCCACTCTCTGGACTCACTGCACTGCATCCCCAGTGGTGCCAGTGGACTCTCTGCACTCATGCACTGCATACCCAGTGGTGCCAGTGCACTCTTTGGACTCACTGCACTGCATGAACAGTGGTGCCAGTGCACTCTCTGGACTCACTGCACTGCATCCCCAGTGGTGCCAGTGTAGTCTCTGGACTCACTGTAGTGCATCCCCAGTGGTGCCAGTGCAATCTCAGGACTCACTGCAGTGCAGCTCCAGTTGGTGCCAGTGCAGTCTCTGGACTCACTGCACTGCATCCCCAGTGGTGCCAGTGCACTCTCTGGACTCACTGCAGTGCATCACCAGTGGTGCCAGTGCACTCTCTGGAGTCACTGCACTGCATCCCCAGTGGTGCCAGTGCACTCTCTGGACTCACTGCACTGCATTCCCAGTGGTGCCAGTGCACTCTCTGGACTCACTGCAGTGCATCCCCAGTGGTGCCAGTGCACTCTCTGGACCCACTGCAGTGCATCCCCACTGGTGCCAGTGCACTCTCTGGACTCACTGCACTGCATCCCCAATGGTGCCAGTGCACTCTCTGTAGTCACTGCACTGCGTCCCCAGTGGTGCCAGTGCACTCTCTGGACTCACTGCAGTGTATCCCCTGTGGTGCCAGTGCACTCTGTGGACTCACTGCACTGCATCCCAGTGGTGCCAGTGTACTCTCTGGACTCACTGCACTGCATCCCCAAGGTGCCAGTGCACTCTCTGGACTCAACTGCACTGCATCCCCAGTGCTGCCAGTGCACTCTCTGGACTCACTGCAGTGCATCCCCAGTGGTGCCAGTGCACTCTCTGGACTCACTGCACTGCATCCCCAGTGGTGCCAGTGCACTCTATGGACTCACTGCACTTCATCCCCAGTGGTGCCAGTGCACTCTCTGGACTCACTGCACTGCATCCGCAGTGGTGCCAGTGCACTCTCTGCACTCACTGCACTGCATCCCCAGTGTTCCCAGAGGACTCTCTGGACTCACTGCAGTGCATCCCCAGTGGTGCCACTGCACTCTCTGGACTCACTGCACTGCATCACCATTGGTGCCAGGGCACTCTCCGGACTCACTGCAGTGCATCCGCAGTGGTGCCAGTGCACTTTTTCGAGTCACTGCACTGCATCCCCATTAGTGCCAGTGCATTCTCTGGACTCATTGCAGTGCATCCCCAGTGGTGCCAGTGCACTCTCTGGACTCACTGCACTGCATCCCCAGTGGTGCCAGTGCACTCTCTGGACTCACTGCACTGCATCCCCAGTGCTGACAGTGCACTCTCTGGACTCACTGCACTGCATTCCCAGTGGTGCCAGTGCACTCTCTGGACTCACTGCACTGCATCCCCAGTGGTGCCAGTGCACTCTCAGGACTCACTGCACTGCATCCCTAATGGTGCCAGTGGACTCTCTGGACTCACTGCAGTGCATCCCCAGTGGTGCCAGTGCACTCTCTGGACTCACAGCACTGCATCCCCAGTGGTGCCAGTGCACTCTCTGCACTCACTGCACTGCATCCCCGGTTTTCCCAGAGCACTCTCTGGACTCACCGAGGTGCATCCCCAGTGGTGCCAGTGCACTCTCTGGACTCACGGCACTGCATCCCCATTGGTGCCAGTGCACTCTCTGGACTCACTGCAGTGCAGCCCCTGAAGTGCCAGTGTACTCTCTGGACTCACTGCACTGCATCCCCAGTGGTGACAGTGCACTCTCTGGAATCACTGCAGTACATCCCCTGTGGTGCAAGTGTACTCTCTGGACTCACTGCAGTGCATCCGCAGTGGTGCCAGTGCACTCCCTGGACTCACTGCAATGCATCCCCAGTGGTGCCAGTGCACTCTCTGGACTCACTTCAGTGCATCCCCTTTTGTGCCAGTGCACTCTCTGGACTCACTGCACTGCATCCCCAGTGGTGCCAGTGCACTCTCTGGACTCACTGCACTGCATCCCCAGTGGTGCCAGTGCACTCTCTGGACTCACTGCAGTGCATCCCCAGTGGTGCCAGTGCACTCTCTGGACTCACAGCACTGCATCCGCAGTGGTGCCAGTGCACTCTGGAATCACTGCAGTGCATCCCCTGTGGTGCCAGTGCACTCTTTGTACAAACTGCACTACATCACCTGTGGTGCCAGTGCACTCTCTGGACTCACTGCACTGCATCCCCAGTGGTGCCAGTGCACTCTCTGAACTCACCGCACTGCATCCCCAGTGGTGTCAGTGCACTCTCTGGACTCACTGCAGTGCATCCCCAGTGGTGCCAGTGCACTCTATGGACTCACCGCATTGCATCCCCAGTGGTGCCAGTGCACTCTCTGGAGTCACTGCACTGCATCCCCAGTGGTGCCAGTGCACTCTCTGGACTCACTGCACTGCATCCTCAGTGGTGCCAGTGCACTCTCTGGACTCACTGCACTGCATCCCCAGTGGTGCCAGGGCACTCTCTGGACTCACTGCACTGCATCCCCTGTGGTCCCAGTGCACTCTCTGCCCTCACTGCAGTGCATCCCCAGTGGTGCCAGTGCACTCTCTGCACTCACTGCAGTGCATCCCCAGTGGTGCCAGTGCACTCTCTGCACTCACTGCAGTGCATCCCCAGTGGTGACAGTGCACTCTCTGGACTCACTGCACTGCATCCCCAGTGGTGCCAGTGCACTCTCTGCACTCACTGCACTGCATCCCCAGTGGTGCCAGTGCACTCTCTGGACTCACTGCACTGCATCCCCAGTGGTGCCAGTGCACTCTCTGGACTCACTGCAGTGCATCCCCAGTGGTGCCAGTGCACTCTCTGGACTCACTGCACTGCATCCCCAGTGGTGCCAGTGCACTCTCTGGACTCACTGCACTGCATCCCCCGTGGTGCCAGTGCACTCTCTGGACTCACTGCACTGCATCCCCAGTGGTGCCAGGGCACTCTCCGGACTCACTGCAGTGCATCCGCAGTGGTGCCAGTGCACTCTTTCGAGTCACTGCAGTGCATCCCCAGTGGTGCCAGTGCACTCTCTGGACTCACTGCAGTGCATCCCCAGTGCTGCCAGTGCACTCTCTGGACTCACTGCACTGCATCCCCAGTGGTGCCAGTGCACTCTCTGGACTCACTGCACTGCATCCCCAGTGGTGCCAGTGCACTCTCTGGACTCACTGCACTGCATCCCCAGTGGTGCCACTGCACTCTCTGGACTCACTGCAGTGCATCCCCAGTGGTGCCATTGCACTCTATGGACTAACTGCACTGCATCCACAGTGGTGCCAGTGCACTCTCTGGACTCACTGCATTGCATCCCCAGTGGTGCCAGTGCACTCTCTGCACTCACTGCACTGCATCCCCAGTGGTGCCAGTGCACTCTCTGGAGTCACTGCACTGCATCCCCAGTGGTGCCTGTGCAGTCTCTGGACTCACTACAGTTCATCCCCAGTGGAGCCAGTGCACTCTCTGGACTCACTGCACTGCATCCCCAGTGGTGCCAGTGCACTCTCTGGACTCACTGCACTCCATCCCCAGTGGTGCCAGTCCACTCTCTGGACTCACTGCACTGCATCCCCAGTGGTGCCAGTGGACTCTCTGCACTCATGCACTGCATACCCAGTGGTGCCAGTGCACTCTTTGGACTCACTGCACTGCATGAACAGTGGTGCCAGTGCACTCTCTGGACTCACTGCACTGCATCCCCAGTGGTGCCAGTGTAGTCTCTGGACTCACTGTAGTGCATCCCCAGGGGTGCCAGTGCAATCTCAGGACTCACTGCAGTGCAGCTCCAGTTGGTGCCAGTGCAGTCTCTGGACTCACTGCACTGCATCCCCAGTGGTGCCAGTGCACTCTCTGGACTCACTGCAGTGCATCTCCAGTGGTGCCAGTGCACTCTCTGGAGTCACTGCAGTGTATCCCCAGTGGTGCCAGTGCACTCTCTGGACTCACTGCAGTGCATCCCCAGTGGTGCCAGAGCACTCTCTGGACTCACTGCAGTGCATCCCCAGTGCTGCCAGTGCACTCTCTGGACTCACTGCACTGCATCGCCAGTGGTGCCAGTGCACTCTCTGGACTCAGTGCACTGCATCCCCAGTGGTGCCAGTGCACTCTCTGGACTCAGTGCACTGCATCCCAATGGTGCCAGTGCACTCTCTGGACTCACTGCAGTGCATCCCCAGTGGTGCCACTGCACTCTCTGGACTCACTGCACTGCATCACCATTGGTGCCAGGGCGCTCTCCGGACTCACTGCAGTGCATCCGCAGTGGTGCCAGTGCACTCTTTCGAGTCACTGCAGTGCATCCCCAGTGGTGCCAGTGCACTCTCTGGACTCACTGCAGTGCATCCCCAGTGGTGCCAGTGCACTCTCTGGACTCACTGCAGTGCATCCCCAGTGGTGCCACTGCACTCTCTGGACTCACTGCAGTGCATCCCAAGTGGTGCCAGAGCACTCTCTGGACTCACTGCACTGCATCCCCAGTGGTGCCAGTGCACTCTCCGGAATCACTGCACTGCATCCCCAGTGGTGCCAGTGCACTCTCTGGACTCACTGCACTGCATCCACAGTGGTGCCAGTGCACTCTCTGGACTCACTGCATTGCATCCCCAGTGGTGCCAGTGCACTCTCTGGACTCACTGCACTGCATCCCCAGTGGTGCCAGTGCACTCTCTGGACTCACTGCACTGCATCCCCAGTGGTGCCACTGCACTCTCTGGACTCACTGCACTGCATCAACATTGGTGCCAGTGCACTCTCCGGACTCACTGCAGTGCATCCGCAGTGGTGCCAGTGCACTCTTTTGAGTCACTGCAGTGCATCCCCAGTGGTGCCAGTGCACTCTCTGGACTCACTGCACTGCATCCCCTGTGGTGCCAGTACACTCTCTGGACTCACTGCAGTGCATCCCCAGTGGTGCCAGTGTACTCTCTGGACTCACTGCACTGCATCACCAGCGGTGCCAGTGCACCCTCTGGACTCACTGCAGTGCATCCCCAGTGGTGCCAGTGCACTTTCCGGAGTCACTGCAGTGCATCCCCTGTTGTGCCAGTGCACTCTCTGCACTCACTGTACTGCATCCCCAGAAGTGCCAGTGCACTCTCTGGACTCACTGCACTGCATCCCCAGTTGTTCCATTGCACTCTCTGGACTCACTGCATTGGATCCCCAGTGGTGTCAGTGCACTCTCTGGACTCAGTGCAGTGCATCCCTAGTGGTGCCAGTGCACTCTCTGGACTCACTTCAGTGCTTCCCCACTGGTGCCAGTGCACTCTCTGGACTCACTGCACTGCATCCCTAGTGGTGCCAGTGCACTCTCTGGACTCACTGCAGTGCATCACCAGTGGTGCCAGTGCACTCTCTGGAGTCACTGCACTGCATCCCCAGTGGTGCCAGTGCACTCTCTGGACTCACTGCACTGCATTCCCAGTGGTGCCAGTGCACTCTCTGGACTCACTGCAGTGTATCCCCTGTGGTGCCAGTGCACTCTCTGGACTCACTGCACTGCATCCCCAATGGTGCCAGTGCACTCTCTGTAGTCACTGCACTGCGTCCCCAGTGGTGCCAGTGCACTCTCTGGACTCACTGCAGTGTATCCCCTGTGGTGCCAGTGCACTCTGTGGACTCACTGCACTGCATCCCAGTGGTGCCAGTGTACTCTCTGGACTCACTGCACTGCATCCCCAAGGTGCCAGTGCACTCTCTGGACTCAACTGCACTGCATCCCCAGTGCTGCCAGTGCACTCTCTGGACTCACTGCAGTGCATCCCCAGTGGTGCCAGTGCACTCTCTGGACTCACTGCACTGCATCCCCAGTGGTGCCAGTGCACTCTATGGACTCACTGCACTTCATCCCCAGTGGTGCCAGTGCACTCTCTGGACTCACTGCACTGCATCCGCAGTGGTGCCAGTGCACTCTCTGCACTCACTGCACTGCATCCCCAGTGTTCCCAGAGGACTCTCTGGACTCACTGCAGTGCATCCCCAGTGGTGCCACTGCACTCTCTGGACTCACTGCACTGCATCACCATTGGTGCCAGGGCACTCTCCGGACTCACTGCAGTGCATCCGCAGTGGTGCCAGTGCACTTTTTCGAGTCACTGCACTGCATCCCCATTAGTGCCAGTGCATTCTCTGGACTCATTGCAGTGCATCCCCAGTGGTGCCAGTGCACTCTCTGGACTCACTGCACTGCATCCCCAGTGGTGCCAGTGCACTCTCTGGACTCACTGCACTGCATCCCCAGTGCTGACAGTGCACTCTCTGGACTCACTGCACTGCATTCCCAGTGGTGCCAGTGCACTCTCTGGACTCACTGCACTGCATCCCCAGTGGTGCCAGTGCACTCTCAGGACTCACTGCACTGCATCCCTAATGGTGCCAGTGGACTCTCTGGACTCACTGCAGTGCATCCCCAGTGGTGCCAGTGCACTCTCTGGACTCACAGCACTGCATCCCCAGTGGTGCCAGTGCACTCTCTGCACTCACTGCACTGCATCCCCGGTTTTCCCAGAGCACTCTCTGGACTCACCGAGGTGCATCCCCAGTGGTGCCAGTGCACTCTCTGGACTCACGGCACTGCATCCCCATTGGTGCCAGTGCACTCTCTGGACTCACTGCAGTGCAGCCCCTGAAGTGCCAGTGTACTCTCTGGACTCACTGCACTGCATCCCCAGTGGTGACAGTGCACTCTCTGGAATCACTGCAGTACATCCCCTGTGGTGCAAGTGTACTCTCTGGACTCACTGCAGTGCATCCGCAGTGGTGCCAGTGCACTCCCTGGACTCACTGCAATGCATCCCCAGTGGTGCCAGTGCACTCTCTGGACTCACTTCAGTGCATCCCCTTTTGTGCCAGTGCACTCTCTGGACTCACTGCACTGCATCCCCAGTGGTGCCAGTGCACTCTCTGGACTCACTGCACTGCATCCCCAGTGGTGCCAGTGCACTCTCTGGACTCACTGCAGTGCATCCCCAGTGGTGCCAGTGCACTCTCTGGACTCACAGCACTGCATCCGCAGTGGTGCCAGTGCACTCTGGAATCACTGCAGTGCATCCCCTGTGGTGCCAGTGCACTCTTTGTACAAACTGCACTACATCACCTGTGGTGCCAGTGCACTCTCTGGACTCACTGCACTGCATCCCCAGTGGTGCCAGTGCACTCTCTGAACTCACCGCACTGCATCCCCAGTGGTGTCAGTGCACTCTCTGGACTCACTGCAGTGCATCCCCAGTGGTGCCAGTGCACTCTATGGACTCACCGCATTGCATCCCCAGTGGTGCCAGTGCACTCTCTGGAGTCACTGCACTGCATCCCCAGTGGTGCCAGTGCACTCTCTGGAGTCACTGCACTGCATCCTCAGTGGTGCCAGTGCACTCTCTGGACTCACTGCACTGCATCCCCAGTGGTGCCAGGGCACTCTCTGGACTCACTGCACTGCATCCCCTGTGGTCCCAGTGCACTCTCTGCCCTCACTGCAGTGCATCCCCAGTGGTGCCAGTGCACTCTCTGCACTCACTGCAGTGCATCCCCAGTGGTGCCAGTGCACTCTCTGCACTCACTGCAGTGCATCCCCAGTGGTGACAGTGCACTCTCTGGACTCACTGCACTGCATCCCCAGTGGTGCCAGTGCACTCTCTGCACTCACTGCACTGCATCCCCAGTGGTGCCAGTGCACTCTCTGGACTCACTGCACTGCATCCCCAGTGGTGCCAGTGCACTCTCTGGACTCACTGCAGTGCATCCCCAGTGGTGCCAGTGCACTCTCTGGACTCACTGCACTGCATCCCCAGTGGTGCCAGTGCACTCTCTGGACTCACTGCACTGCATCCCCCGTGGTGCCAGTGCACTCTCTGGACTCACTGCACTGCATCCCCAGTGGTGCCAGGGCACTCTCCGGACTCACTGCAGTGCATCCGCAGTGGTGCCAGTGCACTCTTTCGAGTCACTGCAGTGCATCCCCAGTGGTGCCAGTGCACTCTCTGGACTCACTGCAGTGCATCCCCAGTGCTGCCAGTGCACTCTCTGGACTCACTGCACTGCATCCCCAGTGGTGCCAGTGCACTCTCTGGACTCACTGCACTGCATCCCCAGTGGTGCCAGTGCACTCTCTGGACTCACTGCACTGCATCCCCAGTGGTGCCACTGCACTCTCTGGACTCACTGCAGTGCATCCCCAGTGGTGCCATTGCACTCTATGGACTAACTGCACTGCATCCACAGTGGTGCCAGTGCACTCTCTGGACTCACTGCATTGCATCCCCAGTGGTGCCAGTGCACTCTCTGCACTCACTGCACTGCATCCCCAGTGGTGCCAGTGCACTCTCTGGAGTCACTGCACTGCATCCCCAGTGGTGCCTGTGCAGTCTCTGGACTCACTACAGTTCATCCCCAGTGGAGCCAGTGCACTCTCTGGACTCACTGCACTGCATCCCCAGTGGTGCCAGTGCACTCTCTGGACTCACTGCACTCCATCCCCAGTGGTGCCAGTCCACTCTCTGGACTCACTGCACTGCATCCCCAGTGGTGCCAGTGGACTCTCTGCACTCATGCACTGCATACCCAGTGGTGCCAGTGCACTCTTTGGACTCACTGCACTGCATGAACAGTGGTGCCAGTGCACTCTCTGGACTCACTGCACTGCATCCCCAGTGGTGCCAGTGTAGTCTCTGGACTCACTGTAGTGCATCCCCAGGGGTGCCAGTGCAATCTCAGGACTCACTGCAGTGCAGCTCCAGTTGGTGCCAGTGCAGTCTCTGGACTCACTGCACTGCATCCCCAGTGGTGCCAGTGCACTCTCTGGACTCACTGCAGTGCATCTCCAGTGGTGCCAGTGCACTCTCTGGAGTCACTGCAGTGTATCCCCAGTGGTGCCAGTGCACTCTCTGGACTCACTGCAGTGCATCCCCAGTGGTGCCAGAGCACTCTCTGGACTCACTGCAGTGCATCCCCAGTGCTGCCAGTGCACTCTCTGGACTCACTGCACTGCATCGCCAGTGGTGCCAGTGCACTCTCTGGACTCAGTGCACTGCATCCCCAGTGGTGCCAGTGCACTCTCTGGACTCAGTGCACTGCATCCCAATGGTGCCAGTGCACTCTCTGGACTCACTGCAGTGCATCCCCAGTGGTGCCACTGCACTCTCTGGACTCACTGCACTGCATCACCATTGGTGCCAGGGCGCTCTCCGGACTCACTGCAGTGCATCCGCAGTGGTGCCAGTGCACTCTTTCGAGTCACTGCAGTGCATCCCCAGTGGTGCCAGTGCACTCTCTGGACTCACTGCAGTGCATCCCCAGTGGTGCCAGTGCACTCTCTGGACTCACTGCAGTGCATCCCCAGTGGTGCCACTGCACTCTCTGGACTCACTGCAGTGCATCCCAAGTGGTGCCAGAGCACTCTCTGGACTCACTGCACTGCATCCCCAGTGGTGCCAGTGCACTCTCCGGAATCACTGCACTGCATCCCCAGTGGTGCCAGTGCACTCTCTGGACTCACTGCACTGCATCCACAGTGGTGCCAGTGCACTCTCTGGACTCACTGCATTGCATCCCCAGTGGTGCCAGTGCACTCTCTGGACTCACTGCACTGCATCCCCAGTGGTGCCAGTGCACTCTCTGGACTCACTGCACTGCATCCCCAGTGGTGCCACTGCACTCTCTGGACTCACTGCACTGCATCAACATTGGTGCCAGTGCACTCTCCGGACTCACTGCAGTGCATCCGCAGTGGTGCCAGTGCACTCTTTTGAGTCACTGCAGTGCATCCCCAGTGGTGCCAGTGCACTCTCTGGACTCACTGCACTGCATCCCCTGTGGTGCCAGTACACTCTCTGGACTCACTGCAGTGCATCCCCAGTGGTGCCAGTGTACTCTCTGGACTCACTGCACTGCATCACCAGCGGTGCCAGTGCACCCTCTGGACTCACTGCAGTGCATCCCCAGTGGTGCCAGTGCACTTTCCGGAGTCACTGCAGTGCATCCCCTGTTGTGCCAGTGCACTCTCTGCACTCACTGTACTGCATCCCCAGAAGTGCCAGTGCACTCTCTGGACTCACTGCACTGCATCCCCAGTTGTTCCATTGCACTCTCTGGACTCACTGCATTGGATCCCCAGTGGTGTCAGTGCACTCTCTGGACTCAGTGCAGTGCATCCCTAGTGGTGCCAGTGCACTCTCTGGACTCACTTCAGTGCTTCCCCACTGGTGCCAGTGCACTCTCTGGACTCACTGCACTGCATCCCTAGTGGTGCCAGTGCACTCTCTGGACTCACTGCAGTGCATCACCAGTGGTGCCAGTGCACTCTCTGGAGTCACTGCACTGCATCCCCAGTGGTGCCAGTGCACTCTCTGGACTCACTGCACTGCATTCCCAGTGGTGCCAGTGCACTCTCTGGACTCACTGCACTGCATCCCCAGTGGTGCCAGTGCACTCTCTGGACCCACTGCAGTGCATCCCCACTGGTGCCAGTGCACTCTCTGGACTCACTGCACTGCATCCCCAATCGTGCCAGTGCACTCTCTGTAGTCACTGCACTGCGTCCCCAGTGGTGCCAGTGCACTCTCTGGACTCACTGCAGTGTATCCCCTGTGGTGCCAGTGCACTCTGTGGACTCACTGCACTGCATCCCCAAGGTGCCAGTGCACTCTCTGGACTCAACTGGACTGCATCCCCAGTGTTGCCAGTGCACTCTCTGGACTCACTGCAGTGCATCCCCAGTGGTGCCAGTGCACTCTCTGGACTCACTGCAGTGCATCCCCAGTGGTGCCAGTGCACTCTATGGACTCACTGCACTTCATCCCCAGTGGTGCCAGTGCACTCTCTGGACTCACTGCATTGCATCCCCAGTGGTGCCAGTGCACTCTCTCGACTCACTGCACTGCATCCCCAGTGGTGTCACTGCACTCTCTGGACTCACTGCACTGCATCACCATTGGTGCCAGGGCACTCTCCGGACTCACTGCAGTGCATCCGCAGTGGTGCCAGTGCACTCTTTCGAGTCACTGCAGTGCATCCCCAGTGGTGCCAGTGCACTCTCTGGACTCACTGCACTGCATCTCCAGTGGTGCCAGTGCACTCTCTGGAATCACTGCCGTGCATCCCCAGTGGTGCCAGTGCACTCTCTGGACTCACTGCACTGCATCTCCAGTGGTGCCAGTGCACTCTCTGGACTCACTGCATTGCATCCCCAGTGGTGCCAGTGCACTCTCTGGACTCACTCCACTGCATCCCCAGTGGTGCCACTGCACTCTCTGGACTCACTGCACAGCATCACCATTGGTGCCAGTGCACTCTCCGGACTCAGTGCAGTGCATCCGCAGTGGTGCCAGTGCACTCTTTTGAGTCACTGCAGTGCATCCCCAGTGGTGCCAGTGCACTCTCTGGACCTACTGCACTGCATCACCAGTGGTGCCAGTGCACTCTTTCGAGTCACTGCAGTGCATCCCCAGTGGTGCCAGTGCACTCTCTGGACTCACTGCACTGCAACCCCAGTGGTGCCAGTGCACTCTCTGGAGTCGCAGCACTGCATCAACAGTGGTGCCAGTGCACTCTCTGGACTCACTGCAGTGCATACCCAGTGGTGCCAGTGCACTCTCTGGACTCACTGCACTGCATCCCCAGTGGTGCCAGTGCACTCTCTGGACTCACTGCACTGCATCCCCAGTGGTGCCAGTGCACTCTCTGGACTCACTGCACTGCATCCCCAGTGGTGCCAGTGCACTCTCTGCACTCACTGCACTGCATCCCCGGTGTTCCCAGAGCACTCTCTGGACTCACCGAGGTGCATCCCCAGTGGTGCCAGTGCACTCACTGGACTCACTGCACTGCATCCCCAGTGGTGCCAGTGCACTCTCTGGACTCACTGCAGTGCAGCCCCTGAGGTGCCAGTGTACTCTCTGGACTCACTGCACTGCATCCCCAGTGGTGACAGTGCACTCTCTGGAATCACTGCAGTACATCCCCTGTGGTGCCAGTGCACTCTCTGGACTCACTGCACTGCATCCCCAGTGGTGCCTGTGCACTCTCTTGAGTCACTGCATTGCATCCCCAGTGGAGCCAGTGCACTCTATGGACTAACTGCACTGCATACCCAGTGGTGCCAGTGCACTCTCTGGACTCACTGCACTGCATCCCCAGTGGTGCCAGTGCACTCTCTGGACTCACTGCACTGCATCCCCAGTGGTTCCAGTGCACTCTCTGGATCACTGCACTGCATCACCATTGGTGCCAGGGCACTCTCCGGACTCACTGCAGTGCATCCCCAGTGGTGCCAGTGCACTCTTTCGAGTCACTGCACTGCATCCCCAGTGGTGCCAGTGCATTCTCTGGACTCACTGCAGTGCATCCCCATTGGTGCCAGTGCAGTCTCTGGAGTCACTGCAGTGCATCCCCAGTGGTGCCAGTGCACTCTCTGGACTCACTGCACTGCATCCCCAGTGCTGACAGTGCACTCTCTGGACTCACTGCACTGCATCCCCAGTGGTGCCAGTGCACTCTCTGGACTCAGTGCACTGCATCCCCAGTGGTGCCACTGCACTCTCTGGACTCACTGCACTGCATCCCCAGTGGTGCCATTGCACTCTATGGACTAACTGCACTGCATACCCAGTGGTGCCAGTGCACTCTCTGGACTCACTGCAGTGCATCCCCTTTTGTGCCAGTGCACTCTCTGGACTCACTGCAGTGCATCCCCAGTGGTGCTAGTGCACTCTCTGGACTCACTGCACTGCATCCCCAGTGCTGACAGTGCACTCTCTGGACTCACTGCAGTGCATCCCCAGTGGTGCCAGTGCACTCTCTGGACTCACTGCAGTGCAGCCCCAGTGGTGCCACTGCACTCTCTGGACTCACTGCACTGCATCACCATTGGTGCCAGGTCACTCTCCGGACTCACTGCAGTGCATCCGCAGTGGTGCCAGTGCACTCTTTCGAGTCACTGCACTGCATCCCCAGTGGTGCCAGTGCACTCTCTGGACTCACTGCACTGCATCCCCACTGGTGCCAGTGCACTCTCTGGACTCACTGCAGTGCATCCCCAGTGCTGCCAGTGCACTCTCTGGACTCACTGCACTGCATCCCCAGTGGTGCCAGGGCACTCTCTGGACTCACTGCACTGCATCCCCAGTGGTGCCAGTGCACTCTCCGGACTCACTGCACTGCATCCCTAATGGTGCCAGTGGACTCTCTGGACTCACTGCAGTGCATCCCCAGTGGTGCCAGTGCACTCTCTGTGCTCACAGCACTGCATCTCCAGTGGTGCCAGTGCACTCTCTGCACTCACTGCACTGCATCCCCGGTTTTCCCAGAGCACTCTCTGGACTCACCGAGGTGCATCCCCACTGGTGCCAGTGCACTCTCTGGACTCACTGCACTGCATCCCCATTGGTGCCAGTGCTCTCTCTGGACTCACTGCAGTGCAGCCCCTGAGGTGCCAGTGTACTCTCTGGACTCACTGCACTGCATCCCCAATGGTGACAGTGCACTCTCTGGAATCACTGCAGTACATCCCCTGTGGTGCCATTGCACTCTCTGGACTCTCTGCACTGCATCCCCAGTGGTGCCAGTGCACTCTATGGACTAACTGCACTGCATCCCCAGTGCTGACAGTGCACTCTCTGGACTCACTGCACTGCATCCCCATTGGTGCCAGTGCTGTCTCTGGAGTCACTGCAGTGCATCCCCATTTCTGACAGTGCACTCTCTGGACTCACTGCACTGCATCCCCAGTGGTGCCAGTGTACTCTCTGGACTCAGTGCAGTGCATCCCCAGTGGTGCCACTGCACTCTCTGGACTCACTGCAGTGCATCCGCAGTGGTGCCAGTGCACTCTCTGGACTCACTGCACTGCATCCCCAGTGGTGCCAGTGCACTCTCTGGACTCACTGCAGTGCATCCCCTTTTGTGCCAGTGCACTCTCTGGACTCACTGCACTGCATCACCTGTGGTGCCAGTGCACTCTCTGGACTCACTGCAGTGCATCCCCAGTGGTGCCAGTGCACTCTCTGGACTCACTGCAGTGCATCCCCAGTGGTGCCAGTGCACTCTCTGGGCTCACTGCACTGCATCACCAGTGGTGGCAGTGTACTCTCTGGACTCACTCACTGCATCCCCAGTGGAGACAGTGCACTCTCTGTAGTCACTGCGCTGCATCCCCAGTGGTTCCAGGGCACTCTCTCGACTCACTGCACTGCAACTCCACTGGTGCCAATGCACTATCTGGACTCACTGCAGTGCATCCCCAGTGGTGCCAGTGCACTCTCTGGAGTCACTGCGCTGCATCCCCAGTGGTGCCAGTGCCCTCTGTGGACTCACTGCACTGCATCTCCTGTGGGGCCAGTGCACTCTCTGGACTCACTGCAGTGCATCCCCAGTGGTGCCAGTGCACTCTCTGGAGTCACTGCGCTGCATCCCCAGTGGTGCCAGTGCCCTCTGTGGAGTCACTGCACTGCATCCCCTGTGGGGCCAGTGCACTCTCTGGACTCACTGCAGTGCATCCCCAGTGGTGCCAGTGCACTCTCTGGACTCACTGCACTGCATCCCCAGTGGTGCCAGTGCACTCTCTGCACTCACTGCACTGCATCCCCAGCGGTGCCAGTGCACTCTCTGGACTCACTGCACTGCATCCCCAGTGGTGCCAGTGCACTCTCTGGACTCACTGCACTGCATCCTCAGTGGTGCCACTGCACTCTCTGGACTCACTGTAGTGCTTCCGCACTGGTGCCAGTGCACTCTCTGCTCTCACTGCACTGCATCAACAGTGGTGCCTCTGCACTCTCTCGAATCACTGCACTGCATCCCCAGTGGTGCCAGTGCACTCTCTGGACTCACTGTAGTGCATCCCCTGTGGTGCCAGTGCACTCTCTGGACTCACTGCACTGCATCCCCAGTGGTGCCAGTGCACTCTCTGGACTCACTGTAGTGCATCCCCTGTGGTGCCAGTGCACTCTCTGGACTCACTGCACTGCATCCCCAGTAGTGCCAGTGCACTCTCTGGACTCACTGCACTGCATCCTCAGTGGTGCCAGTGCACTCTCTGGACTCACTACACTGCATCCCCAGTGGTGCCAGTGCACTCTCTGGACTCACTGCAGTGCATCCCCAGTAGTGCCAGTGCACTCTCTGGACTCACTGCATCCCCAGTGGTGCCAGGGCACTCTCTGGACTCACAGCACTGCATCCCCATTGGTGCCAGTGCACTCTCTGGACTCACTGCACTGCATCCCCAGTGGTGCCAGTGCAGTCTCTGGACTCACTGCACTGCATCCCCAGTGGTGCCAGTGCACTCTCTGGACTCACTGCACTGCATCCCCAGTGGTGCCAGTGCACTCTCTGGACTCACTGCACTGCATCCCCTGTGGTGCCAGTACACTCTCTGGACTCACTGCAGTGCATCCCCAGTGGTGCCAGTGTACTCTCTGGACTCACTGCACTGCATCACCAGCGGTGCCAGTGCACTCTCTGGACTCACTGCACTGCATCCCCAGTGGTGCCACTGCACTCTCTGGACTCACTGCACTACAACCCCAGTGGTGCCAGTGCACTCTCTGGACTCAATGCACTGAATCCTCAAGGTGCCAGTGCACTCTCTGGACTCACTGCACTGCATCCCGAGTGGAGCCAGAGCACTCTCTGGACTCACTGCAGTGCATCCCCAGTGGTGACAGTGCACTCTCTGGACTCATTGCGCTGCATCCCCAGTGGTGCCAGTGCACTCTCTGGACTCACTGCAGTGTAACCCCTGCGGTGCCAGTGCACTCTGTGCTCTCAGTGCAATGCATCCCCAGTGGTGCCAGTGCACTCTCTGGACTCACTGCAGTGCAGCCCAAGTGGCGCCAGTGCACTCTCTGGACTCACTGCAGTGATGGAGTCACTGCAGTGGTGCCAGTGCACTCTCTGGACTCACTGCAGTGCAGCCCAAGTGGCGCCAGTGCACTCTCTGGACTCACTGCAGTGAAGGACTCACTGCAGTGGTGCCAGTGTACTCTCTGTACCCTCTGTAGTGCATTCCCAGTGGAGCCAGTGCACTCTCTAGACGCCTTGCAGTGAATCCCCGGTGGTGCCAGAGCACTCTCTGGACTCACTGCACTAAATCCCCAGTGGTGCCAGTTCACTCTCTGGACTCACTGCACTGCTCGAGCCGTGGCAACCGCTCCAGCTCGGTAGCCACTCCAGCCTCGGCAGCAGCGGCAGCCGGTCCAGCCGCGGCAGCCGCTCCATCCGCGGCATACGGGGCAGACGCTCCAGCCGCTCCAGCCGCGGCAGCCGCTCTAACCGCGGCAGGCGCTCCAGCCGCGGTAGCCGCTCCAGCCGCGGCAGCCGCTCCAGCCGCCTCAGCCGCTCCAGCCGCGGTAGCCCCTCCAGCCGCGGCAGACGCTCTAGACGCTCCAGCCGCCGCAGCCGCTCCAGCCGCGGCAGCCGCTAAAGCCGATACCGAGTGGAGCGGCTGCCACGGCTGGAGCGGCTGCCGCGGTTGGAGCGGCTGCCGCGGCTGGAGCGACTGGAGCGGCTGCTGCGGCTGGAGCAACTGCAGCGGATGGAGCGGCTGCCGCGGCTGGACCGGCTGCCGCGGCTGCCGCGGCTGGAGCGGATGCCGAGGCTGGAGGGGCTACCGCGGCTGGAGCGGCTGCCGCGGCTCGAGCAGTACAGTGAGTCCAGAGAGTACACTGGCACCACTGGGGATGCACTGCAGTAGGTCCAGAGAGTGCACTGGCACCACTGGAGATGCACTGCAGTGACTCAAAAGAGTGCACTGGCACCAACTGGAACTGCACTGCTGTGAGTCCTGAGATTGCACTGGCACCACTGGGGATGCACTGCAGTGAGTCCAGAGATTTCACAGGCACCAATGGGGATGCAGTACAGTGAGTCCAGAGAGTACACTGGCACTACTGGGGATTCAGTTCAGTGAGTCCAGAGAGTGAACTGGCACCATTGGGGAAGTAGTGCAGTGAGTCCAGAGTGCACTGGCACCACTGGGGATGAACCCCGGCAAGTCCAGAGAGTGAACTGTCACCACTGGGGATGCAGTGCAGTGAGTCCAGAGAGTGCACTGGCACCACTGGGGATGCACTGCAATGAGTCCAGTGAGTGCACTGGCACCACTGGGGATGCAGTGCAGTGAGACCAGAGAGTGCACTGGCACTCTTGGGGATGCAGTACAGTGAGTCCAGAGAGGGCACTGGTACGATTGGGGATGCACTGCAGTGAGTCCACAGAGTGCACTGGCACCTCTGGGGATGCAGTGCAGTGAGTCCAGAGAGTGCACTGGCACCACTGGGGATGCAGTGCAGTGAGTCCAGAGAGGGCACTGGCACCACTGGCGATGGACCCCGGCAAGTCCAGAGAGTGCACTGGCACCACTGGGGATGCACTGCAGTGAGGCCAGAGAGTGCACTGGCACCACTGGGGATGCAGTGCAGTGAGTCCAGAGAGTGCACTGGCACCACTGGGGATGCAATGCAGTGAGTACAGAGAGTTCACTGGCACCACTGGGGATGCACTGTACTGAGTCCAGGGAGTGCACTGGCACCACTGGGGATGCAGTGCAGTGAGTCCAGAGAGGGCACTGGCACCACTGGCGATGCACTGCAGTGAGTCCAGAGAGTGCACTGGCACCACTGGCGATGCACTGCAGTGAGTCCAGAGAGTGCACTGGCACCACCTGGGATGCAGTGCAGTGAGTCCAGAGAATGCACTGGCACCACTGGGGATGCAGTGCAGTGAGTCCAGAGAGTGCACTGGCACCACTGGGGATGCACTGCAATGAGTCCAGAGAGTGCACTGGCACCAATGGCAACGCAGAGCAGTGAGTCCAGAGAGTGCCTTGGCACCACAGGGGATGCAGTGCAGTGAGTCCAGAGAGTGCAATAGCACCACGGAGGATGCACTGCAGTGAGTCCAGAGAGTGCACTGTCACCACTGGGGATGAAGTGCAGTGAGTCCAGAGAGTGCACTGGCACCACTGGGGTTGCAGTGCAGTGAGTCCAGAGAGTACAGTAGCACCATTGGGGATGCAGTGCAGTGAGTCCAAAGAGTGCACTGGCACCACAGGGATGCACTGCAGTGAGTCCACAGAATTCACAGGCACCACTGGGGATGCACTGCAGTGAGTCCAGAGAGTGCCCTGGCCCCACAGGGGATGCAGTGAGTCCACAGAGGGCACTGGCACCACTGGGGATGCAGTGCAGTGAGTAAAGAGAATGCACTGGCACCTTTGGTTTTGCACTGCAGTGAGTCCAGAGAGTGCACTGGCACCACTGGGGATGCAGTGCAGTGAGTCCAGAGAGTGCACTGGCACCACTGGGGATGCAGTGCAGTGAGTCCAGAGAGTGCACTGGCACCACTGGGGGTGCAGTGCAGTGAGTCCAGAGAGTGCACTGGCACCACTGGGGATGCAGTGCAGTGAGTCCAGAGAGTGCACTGGCACCACTGGGGATGCAGTGCAGTGAGTCCAGAGAGTGCACTGGCACCACTGGGGATGCAGTGCAGTGAGTCCAGAGAGTGCACTGGCACCACTGGGATGCAGTGCAGTGAGTCCAGAGAGTGCACTGGCAACACTGGGATGCAGTGCACTGAGTCCACAGAGTGCACTGGCACCACAGGGAATACACTGCAGTGAGTCCAGAGAGTGCACTGGCACCACTGGGAATGCACTGCCCTGAGTGCAGAGAGTGCACTGGCACCACTGGGGATGCAGTGCAGTGAGTCCAGAGAGGGCACTGGCACCACTGGCGATGCACCCCGGCAAGTCCAGAGAGTGCACTGGCACCACTGGGGATGCAGTGCAGTGAGTCCAGAGAGTGCACTGGCACCACTGGGGATGCACCCCGGTGAGTCCAGAGAGTGCACTGGCACCACTGGTGATGCACTGCAGTGAGTCCAGGGAGTGCACTGGCACCAGTGGGGATGCAGTGCAGTGAGTCCAGAGAGTGCACTGGCACCACTGGGGATGCACTGCAGTGACTCCAGAGAGTGCACTGGCACCACTGGGGATGCAGTACAGTGAGTCCAGAGAGTGCACAGGGACCACTGGGGATGCAGTGCAGTGAGTAAAGAGAGTGCACTGGCACCACTGGGGATGCAGTGCAGTGAGTCCAGAGAGTGCACTGGCACCACTGGGGATGGACTGCAGTGAGTCCAGAGAGTGCACTGGCACCACTGGGGATGTAGTGCAGTGAGTCCAGAGAGTGCACTGGCCTCACTGGGGATGCATTGCAGTGAGTCCAGAGAGTGCACTGGCACCACTGGGGATGCACCCCGGCAAGTCCAGAGAGTGCACTGTCAGCACTGGGGATGCAGTGCATTTAGTCCAGAGAGTGCACTGGCACCACTGGGGATGCAGTGCAGTGAGTCCAGAGAGGGCACTGTCAGCAATGGGGATGCAGTGCAGTGAGTCCAGAGAGTGCACCGGCACCACTGGGGATGCACTGCAGTGAGACCAGAGACTTCAAAGGCACAACTGGGGATGCAGTGCAGTGAGTGCAGAGAGTGCACTGGCACAAAAGGGGATGCACTGCAGTGAGTCCAGAGAGTGCACTGGCACCACTGGGGATGCAGTGCAGTGAGTCCAGAGAGTGCACTGGCACCACTGGGGATGCACTGCAGTGAGTCCAGCGAGTGCACTGGCACCACTGGGGATGTAGTGCACTGAGTCCAGAGAGTGCACTGGCACCACTGGGGATGCAGTGTAGTGAGTCCAGAGAGTACAGTGGCACCACTGGGGATGCAGTGCAGTGAGTCCAAAGAGTGCACTGGCACCATTGGGGATGCACTGCAGTGAGTCCAGAGACTTCACAGGCACCACTGGGGATGGAGTGCAGTGAGTCCAGAGAGTGCCCTGGCACCACTGGGAATGCAGTGAGTCCAGACAGTGCACTGGCACCACTGGGGATGCACTGCAGTGAGTCCAGAGAGTGCACGGGCACCACTGGGGATGCACCCCGGCAAGTCCAGAGAGTGCACTGGCACCACTGGGGATGCAGTGCACTGAGCCCAGAGAGTGCACTGGCACCACTGGGGATGCACTGCAGTGAGTGCAGAGAGTGCACTATCACCACAGGGGATGCAGTGCAGTGAGTCCAGAGAGTGCACTGGCACCACTGGGGATGCAGTGCAGTGAGTCCAGAGAGTGCACTGGCACCACTGGGGATGCAGTACAGTGAGTCCAGAGAGTGCACTGGCACCACTGGGGATGCAGTGCAGTGAGTAAAGAGAGTGCACTGGCACCACTGTGGATGCAGTGCAGTGAGTCCAGAGAGTGCACTGGCACCACTGGGGATGCAGTGCAGTGAGTCCAGAGAGTGCACTGGCACCACTTGGGATGCAGTGCAGTGAGTGCAGAGAGTGCACTGGCACCACTGGGGATGCAGCGCAGTGAGTCCAGAGAGTGCACTGGCACCACTGGGGATGCGCTGCAGTGAGTCCAGAGAGTGCACTGGCACCATTGGGATGCAGTGCAGTGAGTCCAGAGAGTGCACTGGCACCACTGGGGATGCACTGCAGGGAGTCCAGAGAGTGCAGTGGCACCACTGGGATGCAGTGCACTGAGTCCACAGAGTGCACTGGCACCACAGGGGATGCAGTGCAGTGAGTCCAGAGAGTGCACTGGCACCTTGGGAATGCAGTTCAGTGAGTCCAGAGAGTGCACTGTCACCACTGGGGATGCAGTGCAGTGAGTCCAGAGAGTGCACTGGCACCACTGGTGATGCAGTGCAGTGAGTCCAGAGAGTGCACTGGCACCTTGGGAATGCAGTTCAGTGAGTCCAGAGAGTGCACTGGCACCACTGGGGATGCAGTGCAGTGAGTCCACAGAGTACACTGGCACCACTGGTGATGCAGTGCAGTGAGTCCAGAGAGTGCACTGGCACCACTGGTGATGCAGTGCAGTGAGTCCAGAGAGTGCAGTGGCACCACTGGGGATGCAGTGCAGTGAGTCCAGAGAGTGCACTGGCACCACTGGGGATGCAGTGCAGTGAGTTAAGAGAGTACACTGGCGCCACTGTGGATGCAGTGCAGTGAGTGCAGAGAGTGCACTGGCACCACTGGTGATGCAGTGCAATGAGTCCAGAGAGCCACTGGCACCACTGGGGATGCAGTGCATTTAGTCCAGAGAGTGAACTGGCACCACTGGGGATGCAGTGCACTGAGTCCAGAGAGGGCACTGTCAGCAATGGGGATGCAGTGCAGTGAGTCCAGAGAGTGCACTGGCACCACTGGGGATGCAGTGCAGTAAGACCAGAGACTTCACAGGCACCACTGGGGATGCAGTGCAGTGAGTCCAGAGAGTGCACTGGCACCACTGGGGATGCAGTGCAGTGAGTGCAGAGAGTGCACTGGCACAAAAGGGAATGCACTGCAGTGAGTCCAGAGAGTGCACTGGCACCACTGGGGATGCAGTGCAGTGAGTCCAGAGAGTGCACTGGCACCACTGGGGATGCACTGCAGTGAGTCCAGAGAGTGCACTGGCACCACTGGGGATGCAGTCCACTGAGTCCAGAGAGTACACTGGCACCACTGGGGATGCAGTGCAGTGAGTCCAGAGAGAGCACTGTCAGCACTGGGGATGCAGTGCAGTGAGTCCACAGAGTGCACTGTCACCAACTGGAGCTGCACTGCTGTGAGTCCTGAGATTGCACTGGCACCACTGACGATGCACTGCAGTGAGTCCAGAGACTTCAGAGGCACCACTGGGGATGCAGTAGAGTGAGTCCAGAGAGTGCACTGGCACCTCTGGGGATGCAGAGCAGTGAGTCCAGAGAGTGCACTGGCACCTCTGGGGATGCACCCCGGTGACTCCAGAGATTGCACTGGCACCACTGGGGATGCACCCCGGCAAGTCCAGAGAGTGCACTGTCACCACTGGGGATGCAGTGCAGTGAGTCCAGAGAGTGCACTGGTACCACTGGGGATGCAGTGCAGTGAGTCCAGAGAGTGCACTGGTACGATTGGGGATGCACTGCAGTGAGTCCAGAGAGTGCACTGGCACCACTGGGGATGCACTGCAGTGAGTCCAGGGAGTGCACTGGCACCACTGGGGATGCACTGCAGTGACTCCAGAGAGTGCACTGGCACCACTGGGGATGCACTGCAGTGAGTCCAGATGTTAGCCTAGCAACCACATAATCACCAAGTGATTATATGAAGGTGCTTTATTCAGCGCTGGAAGCCGGGTCAGGTGCCCAAATCTGGCTTCAAGTCCCGTTACTTCATTATTTATACATACAATATTGCGTCAGGTATACATATTCATTACAGGTTGCAACAGCAGCCTCGCTTTTCATTCTAATTAGCTCCCCTCCCCTTTGCACATGCGTGGCGCACTCTGGTGGTCGTCCAGGTGGTCGTGCAGATGAAGTAAGGAGTCTTCCTCTCCGCTAAACTTTTCACCTTTCTTACTCGACGCATGCTCCCTCCGCTTCTTGGTTCTGCTTCAACTCATTTCATCATTTCCAGGCCCTTATCCAAGGTCAGGTTGTACCTGTTCCCTCCCAAGGTTCCCCTTCAATGATTCTTTTGATTGTTCAATGTACTCCCTAAGTATCCATTATACATAGATTAATTGATAATGTAAGTACATTTGGCAATGCTTAATTATACTGTAGGTCCCATTACCTAAGAGACATTAGTAAAACATCCATTCGATTCTCCCCAACACTAACACAGAGACTGCACTGGCACCACTGGGGATGCACCCCGGCAAGTCCAGAGAGTGCACTGGCACCACTGGGGATGCAGTGCAGTGAGTCCAGAGAGTGCACTGGCACCACTGGGGATGCAGTGCAGTGAGTCCAGAGAGTGCACTGGCACCACTGGGGATGCAGTGCCGTGAGTCCAGAGAGTGCACTGGCACCACTGGGGATGCACTGCAGTGAGTCCAGAGAGTGCACTGGCACCACTGGGGATGCAGTGCAGTGAGTCCAGAGTGTGCACTGTCACCACTGGGGATGCAGTGCAGTGAGTCCAGAGAGTGCACTGGCACCACTGGGGATGCAGTGCAGTGAGTCCAGAGAGTGCACTGGCAACACTGGGGATGCAGTGCAGTGAGTCCAGAGAGTGCACTGGCACCACTGGGGATGCAGTGCAGTGAGGCCAGAGAGTGCACTGGCACCACTGGGGATGCACCCCGGTGAGTCCAGAGAGTGCACTGGCACCACTGGGGATGCACCCCGGCAAGTCCATAGAGTGCACTGTCACCACTGGGGTTGCAGTGCAGTGAGTCCAGAGAGTGCACTGGCCCCACTGGGGATGCAGTGCAGTGAGTCCAGAGAGTGCCCTGGCACCACTGGGGATGCACTGCCGTGAGTCCAGAGAGTGCCCCGGCACCACTGGGGATGCAGTGCAGTGAGTCCAGAGAGTGCAGTGGCACCACTGGGGATGCAGTGCAGTGAGTCCAAAGAGTGCAATGGCACCATTGGGGATCCACTGCAGTGAGTCCAGAGAGTGCACTGGCACCACTGGGGATGCAGTGCAGTGAGTCCAGAGAGTGCAGTGGCACAACTGGGGATGCAGTGCAGTGAGTCCAGAGAGTGCACTGGCACCACTGGGGATGCAGTGCAGTGAGTCCAGAGAGGTCACTGGCACCACTGGGGATGCAGTGCAGTGAGTCCAGAGAGTGCACTGGCATCACTGGGGATGCAGTGCGGTGAGTCCAGAGTGCACTGGCACCACTGGGGATGCAGTGCAGTGAGTCAAGAGAGGTCACTGGCACCACTGGGGATGCACCCCGGTGAGTCCAGAGAGTGCGCTGGCACCACTGGGGATGCAACCCGGCAAGTCCAGAGAGTGCACTGTCACCACTGGGGATGCAGTGCAGTGAGTCCAGAGAGTGCACTGGTACCACTGGGGATGCACCCCGGTGAGTCCAGAGAGTGCTCTGGCACCAGTGCGGAAGAACTGCAGTGAGTCCAGAGAGTGCACTGGCACCACTGGGGATGCAGTGCAATGAGTCCAGAGAGTGCACTGGCACCACTGGGGATGCAGTGCAGTGAGACCACAGATTGCAGTGGCACCACTGGGAATGGAGTGCAGCGAGTCCAGAGAGGGCACTGGTACGATTGGGGATGCAGTGCAGTGAGTCCAGAGAGTGCACTGGCACAACTGGGGATGCAATGCAGTGAGTCCTGAGAGTGCACTGGCACCAATAGGATGCAGCGCAGTGAGTCCAGAGAGTGCACTGGCACCACTGGGGATGCAGTGCAGTGAGTCCAGAGAGTGCACTGGCACCACTGGGGATGCACTCGGGTGAGTCCAGAGAGTGCACTGGTACCACTGGCGATGAAGTGCAGTGAGTCCAGAGAGTGCACTGGCACCACTGGGGATGCAACCCCGTGAGTCCAGAGAGTGCACTGGCACCACTGGGGATGCAGTACAGTGAGTCCAGAGAGTGCACTATCTGGACTCACTGACGTGCATCCCCAGTGTACTGGCACCACTGGGGATGCACCCCGGCAAGTCCAGACAGTGCATTCTCTGGACTCACTGACGTGCATCCCCAGTGGTGCCATTGCACTCTCTGGACTCACTGCACTGCATCCCCAGTGGTGCCGATGCACTCACTGGACTCACTGCAGTGCATCCCCAGTGGTGCCAGTGCACTCACTGGACTCACTGTACTGCATCACCAGTGGTGCCAGTGCACTCTCTGGACTCACTGCACTGCATCCCCAGTGGTGCCAGTGCACTCTCTGGACTCACTGCAGTGCATCCCCAGTGGTGCCAGTGCACTCTCTGGACTCACTGCACTGCATCCCCAGTGGTGCCAGTGCACTCTCTGGACTCACTGTACTGCATCCCCAGTGGTGCCAGTGCACTCTCTGGACTCACTGCACTGCATCGCCAGTGGTGCCAGTGCACTCTCTGGACTCACTGCACTGCATCCCCAGTGGTGCCAGTGCACTCTCTGGACTCAGTGCAGTGCATCCCCAGTGGTGCCTGTGAAGTCTCTGGACCCACTGCAGTGCATCCCCACTGGTGCCAGTGCACTCTCTGGACTCACTGCACTGCATCCCCATTGGTGCCAGTGCACTCTCTGCACTCACTGCACTGCATCCCCAGAAGTGCCAGTGCACTCTCTGGAGTCACTGCACTGCATCCCCAGTGGTGCCAGTGCACTCTCTGGACTCACTGCACTGCATCCCCAGTGGTGCCAGTGTACTCTCTGGACTCACTGCAGTGCATCCCCAAGGTGCCAGTGCACTCTCTGGAATCACTGCACTGCATCCCCAGTGGTGCCAGTGCACTCTCTGGACTCACTGCAGTGCATCCCCAGTGGTGCCAGTGCACTCTCTGGACTCACTGCACTGCATCCGCAGTGGTGCCAGAGCACTCTCTGGAATCACTGCAGTGCATCCCCTGTGGTGCCAGTGCACTCTTTGTACTCACTGCACTGCATCACCTGTGGTGCCAGTGCACTCTCTGGACTCACTGCAGTGCATCCCCAGTGGTGCCAGTGCACTCTCTGAACTCACCGCACTGCATCCCCAGTGGTGTCAGTGCACTCTCTGGACTCACTGCACTGCATCCCCAGTGGTGCCAGTGCACTCTCTGGACTCACTGCATTGCATCCCCAGTGGTGCCAGTGCACTCTCTGGACTCACTGCACTGCATCCCCAGTGGTGCCAGTGCACTCTCTGGAGTCACTGCACTGCATCCTCAGTGGTGCCAGTGCACTCTCTGCCCTCACTGCAGTGCATCCACAGTGGTGCCAGTGCCCTCTCTGCACTCACTGCAGTGCATCCCCAGTGGTGCCAGTGCACTCTCTGGACTCACTGCACTGCATCCCCAGTGGTGACACTGCACTCTCTGGACTCACTGCACTGCATCCCCAGTGGTGCCAGTGCACTCTCTTTACTCACTGCACTGCATCCCCAGTGGTGCCAGTGCACTCTCTGGACTCACTGCACTGCATCCCCAGTGGTGCCAGTGCACTGTCTGGACTCACTGCAGTGCATCCCCAGTGGTGCCAGTGCACTCTCTGGACTCACTGCAGTGCATCCCCAGTGGTGCCAGTGCACTCTCTGGACTCACTGCGCTGCATCCCCAGTGGTGCCAGTGCACTCTCTGGACTCACTGCACTGCATCCCCAGTGCTGACAGTGCACTCTCTGCACTCACTGCACTGCATCCCCAGTGGTGCCAGGGCACTCTCCGGACTCACTGCAGTGCATCCGCAGTGGTGCCAGTGCACTCTTTCGAGTCACTGCAGTGCATCCCCAGTGGTGCCAGTGCACTCTCTGGACTCACTGCAGTGCATCCCCAGTGCTGCCAGTGCACTCTCTGGACTCACTGCAGTGCATCCCCAGTGGTGCCAGTGCACTCTCTGGACTCACTGCACTGCATCCCCAGTGGTGCCAGTGCACTCTCCGGAATCACTGCACTGCATCCCCAGTGGTGTCAGTGCACTCTCTGGACTCACTGCAGTGCATCCCCAGTGGTGCCAGTGCACTCTCTGGACTCACTGCATTGCATCCCCAGTGGTGCCAGTGCACTCTCTGCACTCACTGCACTGCATCCCCAGTGGTGCCAGTGCACTCTCTGGAGTCACTGCACTGCATCCCCAGTGGTGCCTGTGCAGTCTCTGGACTCACTACAGTTCATCCCCAGTGGAGCCAGTGCACTCTCTGGACTCACTGCACTGCATCCCCAGTGGTGCCAGTGCACTCTCTGGACTCACTGCACTCCATCCCCACTGGTGCCAGTGCACTCTCTGGACTCACTGCACTGCATCCCCAGTGGTGCCAGTGGACTCTCTGCACTCATGCACTGCATACCCAGTGGTGCCAGTGCACTCTTTGGACTCACTGCACTGCATGAACAGTGGTGCCAGTGCACTCTCTGGACTCACTGCACTGCATCCCCAGTGGTGCCAGTGTAGTCTCTGGACTCACTGTAGTGCATCCCCAGTGGTGCCAGTGCAATCTCAGGACTCACTGCAGTGCAGCTCCAGTTGGTGCCAGTGCAGTGTCTGGACTCACTGCACTGCATCCCCAGTGGTGCCAGTGCACTCTCTGGACTCACTGCACTGCATCTCCAGTGGTGCCAGTGCACTCTCTGGAGTCACTGCAGTGTATCCCCAGTGGTGCCAGTGCACTCTCTGGACTCACTGAACTGCATCCCCAGTGGTGCCAGAGCACTCTCTGGACTCACTGCAGTGCATCCCCAGTGCTGCCAGTGCACTCTCTGTACTCACTGCACTGCATCGCCAGTGGTGCCAGTGCACTCTCTGGAGTCGCAGCACTGCATCACCAGTGGTGCCAGTGCACTCTCTGGAATCACTGCCGTGCATCCCCAGTGGTGCCAGTGCACTCTCTGGACTCACTGCATTGCATCCCCAGTGGTGCCAGTGCACTCTCTGGACTCACTGCACTGCATCCCCAGTGGTGCCACTGCACTCTCTGGACTCACTGCACTGCATCACCATTGGTGCCAGGGCACTCTCCGGACTCACTGCAGTGCATCCGCAGTGGTGCCAGTGCACTCTTTCGAGTCACTGCAGTGCATCCCCAGTGGTGCCAGTGCACTCTCTGGACTCACTGCAGTGCATCCCCAGTGGTTCCAGTGCACTCTCTGGAATCACTGCAGTGCATCCCCAGTGGTGCCAGTGCACTCTCTGGACTCACTGCAGTGCATCCCAAGTGGTGCCAGTGCACTCTCTGGACTCACTGCACTGCATCCCCAGTGGTGCCAGTGCACTCTCCGGAATCACTGCAGTGCATCCCCAGTGGTGCCAGTGCACTCTCTGGACTCACTGCACTGCATCCCCAGTGGTGCCAGTGCACTCTCTGGACTCACTGCATTGCATCCCCAGTGGTGCCAGTGCACTCTCTGTACTCACTGCAGTGCTTCCGCACTCTTGCCAGTGCACTCTCTGGACTCACTGCAGTGCATCCCCAGTGGTGCCAGTGCACTCTCTGCCCTCACTGCAGTGCATCCCCAGTGGTGCCAGTGCACTCTCTGGACTCACTGCAGTGCATCCCCAGTGGTGCCAGTGCACTCTCTGGACTCACTGCATTGCATCCCCAGTGGTGCCAGTGCACTCTCTGGACTCACTGCACTGCATCCCCAGTGGTGCCACTGCACTCTCTGGACTCACTGAACTGAATCCCCAGTAGTGCCAGTGCACTCTCCGGACTCACTGCAGTGCATCCGCAGTGGTGCCAGTGCACTCTTTTGAGTCACTGCAGTGCATCCCCAGTGGTGCCAGTGTACTCTCTGGACTCACTGCAGTGCATCCCCAGTGGTGCCAGTGCACTCTCTGCACTCACTGCACTGCATACCCAGTGGTGCCAGTGCACTCTCTGGACTCACTGCAGTGCATCCCCAGTGGTGCCAGTGCACTCTCTGGACTCACTGCACTGCATCCCCAGTGGTGCCAGTGCACTCTCTGGAGTCGCAGCACTGCATCAACAGTGGTGCCTCTGCACTCTCTGGAGTCACTGCACTGCATCCCCAGTGCTGCCAGTGCACTCTCTGGACTCACTGCAGTGCATCCCCAGTGGTGCCAGTGCACTCTCTGGACTCACTGCAGTTCTTCCGCACTGGTGCCAGTGCACTCTCTGCACTCACTGCACTGCATCAACAGTGGTGCCAGTGCACTCTCTGGACTCACTGCACTTCATCCCCAGTGGTGCCAGTGCACTCTCTGGACTCACTGCATTGCATCCCCAGTGGTGCCAGTGCACTCTCTGGACTCACTGCACTGCATCCCCAGTGGTGCCACTGCACTCTCTGGACTCACTGCACGGCATCAGCGTTGGTGCCAGGGCACTCTCCGGACTCACTGCAGTGCATCCGCAGTGGTGCCAGTGCACTCTTTCGAGTCACTGCAGTGCATCCCCAGTGGTGCCAGTGCACTCTCTGGACTCACTGCACTGCATCCCCAGTGGTGCCAGTGCACTCTCTGCACTCACTGCACTGCATCCCCAGTGTTCCCAGAGCACTCTCTGGACTCACTGCAGTGCATCCCCAGTGGTGCCAGTGCACTCTCTGGACTCACTGCAGTGCATCCCCAGTGGTGCCAGTGCACTCTCTGGACTCACTGCACTGCATCCCCAGTGGTGCCACTGCACTCTCTGGACTCACTGCACTGCATCACCATTGGTGCCAGGGCACTCTCCGGACTCACTGCAGTGCATCCGCAGTGGTGCCAGTGCACTCTTTCGAGTCACTGCACTGCATCCCCATTAGTGCCAGTGCATTCTCTGGACTCATTGCAGTGCATCCCCAGTGGTGCCAGTGCACTCTCTGGACTCACTGCACTGCATCCCCAGTGGTGCCAGTGCACTCTCTGGACTCACTGCACTGCATCCCCAGTGCTGACAGTGCACTCTCTGGACTCACTGCACTGCATCCCCAGTGGTGCCAGTGCACTCTCTGGAATCACTACAGTGCATCCCCTGTGGTGCCATTGCACTCTCTGGACTCACTGCACTGCATCCCAGGTGGTGCCTGTGCACTCTCTTGAGTCACTGCACTGCATCCCCAGTGGAGCCAGTGCACTCTCAGGAGTCACTGCGCTGCATCCCCAGTGGTGCCAGTGCACTCTCTGGACTCACTGTACTGCATCCCCAGTGGTGCCTGTGAAGTCTCTGGACTCACTGCAGTGCATCCCCAGTGGTTCCAGTGCACTCTCTGGATCACTGCACTGCATCACCATTGGTGCCAGGGCACTCTCCGGACTCACTGCATTGCATTCCCAGTGGTGCCAGTGCACTCTTTCGAGTCACTGCACTGCATCCCCAGTGGTGCCAGTGCACTCTCTGGACTCACTGCAGTGCTTCCCCACTGGTGCCAGTGCACTCTCTGGACTCACTGCACTGCATCCCCAGTGGTGCCACTGCACTCTCTGGACTCACTGCACTGCATCACCATTGGTGTCAGGGCACTCTCCGGACTCACTGCAGTGCATCCGCAGTGGTGCCAGTGCACTCTTTCGAGTCACTGCACTGCATCCCCATTAGTGCCAGTGCATTCTCTGGACTCATTGCAGTGCATCCCCAGTGGTGCCAGTGCACTCTCTGGACTCACTGCACTGCATCCCCAGTGGTGCCAGTGCACTCTCTGGACTCACTGCACTGCATCCCCAGTGCTGACAGTGCACTCTCTGGACTCACTGCACTGCATCCCCAGTGCTGACAGTGCACTCTCTGGACTCACTGCAGTGCATCCCCAGTGGTGCCAGTGCACTCTCTGGACTCACTGCACTGCATCCCCAGTGGTGCCAGTGCACTCTCCGGACTCACTGCACTGCATCCCTAATGGTGCCAGTGCACTCTCTGGACTCACTGCACTGCATCCCCAGTGGTGTCAGTGCACTCTCTGGACTCACTGCACTGCATCCCCAGTGGTGCCAGTGCACTCTCTGCACTCACTGCACTGCATCCCCGGTGTTCCCAGAGCACTCTCTGGACTCACCGAGGTGCATCCCCAGTGGTGCCAGTGCACTCTCTGGACTCACCGCACTGCATCCCCAGTGGTGCCAGTGCACTCTCTGGACTCACTGCAGTGCAGCCCATTGAGGTGCCAGTGTACTCTCTGGACTCACTGCACTGCATCCCCAGTGGTGACAGTGCACTCTCTGGAATCACTGCACTGCATCACCATTGGTGCCAGGGCACTCTCCGGACTCACTGCAGTGCATCCCCAGTGGTGCCTGTGCACTCTCTTGAGTCACTGCACTGCATCCCCAGTGGAGCCAGTGCACTCTATGGACTAACTGCACTGCATCCCCAGTGGTGCCAGTGCACTCTCTGGACTCACTGCACTGCATCCCCAGTGGTGCCAGTGCACTCTCCGGACTCAATGCACTGCATCCCCAGTGGTTCCAGTGCACTCTCTGGACTCACTGAACTGCATTCCCAAGGTGCCAGTGCACTCTCTGGACTCACTGCATTGCATCCCCAGTGGTGCCAGTGCACTCTCTGGACTCACTGCACTGCATCCCCAGTGGTGCCACTGCACTCTCTGGACTCACTGCACTGCATCACCGTTGGTGCCAGGGCACTCTCCGGACTCACTGCAGTGCATCCGCAGTGGTGCCAGTGCACTCTTTCGAGTCACTGCAGTGCATCCCCAGTGGTGCCAGTGCACTCTCTGGAGTCACTGCACTGCATCCCCAGTGGTGCCAGTGCACTCTCTGCACTCACTGCACTGCATCCCCAGTGTTCCCAGAGCACTCTCTGGACTCACTGCAGTGCATCCGCAGTGGTGCCAGTGCACTCTCTGGACTCACTGCAGTGCATCCCCAGTGGTGCCAGTGCACTCTCTGGACTCACTGCACTGCATCCCCAGTGGTGCCACTGCACTCTCTGGACTCACTGCACTGCATCACCATTGGTGCCAGGGCACTCTCCGGACTCACTGCAGTGCATCCGCAGTGGTGCCAGTGCACTCTTTCGAGTCACTGCACTGCATCCCCATTAGTGCCAGTGCATTCTCTGGACTCATTGCAGTGCATCCCCAGTGGTGCCAGTGCACTCTCTGGACTCACTGCACTGCATCCCCAGTGGTGCCAGTGCACTCTCTGGACTCACTGCACTGCATCCCCAGTGCTGACAGTGCACTCTCTGGACTCACTGCACTGCATCCCCAGTGCTGACAGTGCACTCTCTGGACTCACTGCACTGCATCCCCAGTGGTGCCAGTGCACTCTCTGGAATCACTGCAGTGCATCCCCTGTGGTGCCATTGCACTCTCTGGACTCACTGCACTGCATCCCAGGTGGTGCCTGTGCACTCTCTTGAGTCACTGCACTGCATCCCCAGTGGAGCCAGTGCACTCTCAGGAGTCACTGCGCTGCATCCCCAGTGGTGCCAGTGCACTCTCTGGACTCACTGCACTGCATCCCCAGTGGTGCCAGTGCACTCTCTGGACTCACTGCACTGCATCCCCAGTGGTTCCAGTGCACTCTCTGGATCACTGCACTGCATCACCATTGGTGCCAGGGCACTCTCCGGACTCACTTCATTGCATCCCCAGTGGTGCCAGTGCACTCTTTCGAGTCACTGCACTGCATCCCCAGTGGTGCCAGTGCATTCTCTGGACTCACTGCAGTGCATCCCCATTGGTGCCAGTGCAGTCTCTGGACTCACTGCACTGCATCCCCAGTGGTGCCAGTGCACTCTCTGGACTCACTGCACTGCATCCCCAGTGCTGACAGTGCACTCTCTGGACTCACTGCAGTGCATCCCCAGTGGTGCCAGTGCACTCTCTGGACTCACTGCACTGCATCCCCAGTGCTGACAGTGCACTCTCTGGACTCACTGCAGTGCATCCCCAGTGGAGACAGTGCACTCTCTGGACTCACTGCGCTGCATCCCCAGTGCTGCCAGTGCACTCTCTGGACTCACTGCACTGCATCCCCAGTGGTGCCAGTGCACTCTCTGGACTCACTGCACTGCATCCCCAGTGGTGCCAGTGCACTCTCTGGACTCACTGCACTGCATCCCCAGTGGTGCCACTGCACTCTCTGGACTCACTGCAGTGCATCCCCAGTGGTGCCATTGCACTCTATGGACTAACTGCACTGCATCCACAGTGGTGCCAGTGCACTCTCTGGACTCACTGCATTGCATCCCCAGTGGTGCCAGTGCACTCTCTGCACTCACTGCACTGCATCCCCAGTGGTGCCAGTGCACTCTCTGGAGTCACTGCACTGCATCCCCAGTGGTGCCTGTGCAGTCTCTGGACTCACTACAGTTCATCGCCAGTGGAGCCAGTGCACTCTCTGGACTCACTGCACTGCATCCCCAGTGGTGCCAGTGCACTCTCTGGACTCACTGCACTCCATCCCCAGTGGTGCCAGTCCACTCTCTGGACTCACTGCACTGCATCCCCAGTGGTGCCAGTGGACTCTCTGCACTCATGCACTGCATACCCAGTGGTGCCAGTGCACTCTTTGGACTCACTGCACTGCATGAACAGTGGTGCCAGTGCACTCTCTGGACTCACTGCACTGCATCCCCAGTGGTGCCAGTGTAGTCTCTGGACTCACTGTAGTGCATCCCCAGTGGTGCCAGTGCAATCTCAGGACTCACTGCAGTGCAGCTCCAGTTGGTGCCAGTGCAGTCTCTGGACTCACTGCACTGCATCCCCAGTGGTGCCAGTGCACTCTCTGGACTCACTGCAGTGCATCTCCAGTGGTGCCAGTGCACTCTCTGGAGTCACTGCAGTGTATCCCCAGTGGTGCCAGTGCACTCTCTGGACTCACTGCAGTGCATCCCCAGTGGTGCCAGAGCACTCTCTGGACTCACTGCAGTGCATCCCCAGTGCTGCCAGTGCACTCTCTGGACTCAGTGCACTGCATCGCCAGTGGTGCCAGTGCACTCTCTGGACTCAGTGCACTGCATCCCCAGTGGTGCCAGTGCACTCTCTGGACTCAGTGCACTGCATCCCAATGGTGCCAGTGCACTCTCTGGACTCACTGCAGTGCATCCCCAGTGGTGCCACTGCACTCTCTGGACTCACTGCACTGCATCACCATTGGTGCCAGGGCGCTCTCCGGACTCACTGCAGTGCATCCGCAGTGGTGCCAGTGCACTCTTTCGAGTCACTGCAGTGCATCCCCAGTGGTGCCAGTGCACTCTCTGGACTCACTGCAGTGCATCCCCAGTGGTGCCAGTGCACTCTCTGGACTCACTGCAGTGCATCCCCAGTGGTGCCACTGCACTCTCTGGACTCACTGCAGTGCATCCCAAGTGGTGCCAGAGCACTCTCTGGACTCACTGCACTGCATCCCCAGTGGTGCCAGTGCACTCTCCGGAATCACTGCACTGCATCCCCAGTGGTGCCAGTGCACTCTCTGGACTCACTGCACTGCATCCACAGTGGTGCCAGTGCACTCTCTGGACTCACTGCATTGCATCCCCAGTGGTGCCAGTGCACTCTCTGGACTCACTGCACTGCATCCCCAGTGGTGCCAGTGCACTCTCTGGACTCACTGCACTGCATCCCCAGTGGTGCCACTGCACTCTCTGGACTCACTGCACTGCATCACCATTGGTGCCAGGGCACTCTCCGGACTCACTGCAGTGCATCCGCAGTGGTGCCAGTGCACTCTTTTGAGTCACTGCAGTGCATCCCCAGTGGTGCCAGTGCACTCTCTGGACTCACTGCACTGCATCCCCTGTGGTGCCAGTACACTCTCTGGACTCACTGCAGTGCATCCCCAGTGGTGCCAGTGTACTCTCTGGACTCACTGCACTGCATCACCAGCGGTGCCAGTGCACCCTCTGGACTCACTGCAGTGCATCCCCAGTGGTGCCAGTGCACTTTCCGGAGTCACTGCAGTGCATCCCCTGTTGTGCCAGTGCACTCTCTGCACTCACTGTACTGCATCCCCAGAAGTGCCAGTGCACTCTCTGGACTCACTGCACTGCATCCCCAGTTGTTCCATTGCACTCTCTGGACTCACTGCATTGGATCCCCAGTGGTGTCAGTGCACTCTCTGGACTCAGTGCAGTGCATCCCTAGTGGTGCCAGTGCACTCTCTGGACTCACTTCAGTGCTTCCCCACTGGTGCCAGTGCACTCTCTGGACTCACTGCACTGCATCCCTAGTGGTGCCAGTGCACTCTCTGGACTCACTGCAGTGCATCACCAGTGGTGCCAGTGCACTCTCTGGAGTCACTGCACTGCATCCCCAGTGGTGCCAGTGCACTCTCTGGACTCACTGCACTGCATTCCCAGTGGTGCCAGTGCACTCTCTGGACTCACTGCACTGCATCCCCAGTGGTGCCAGTGCACTCTCTGGACCCACTGCAGTGCATCCCCACTGGTGCCAGTGCACTCTCTGGACTCACTGCACTGCATCCCCAATCGTGCCAGTGCACTCTCTGTAGTCACTGCACTGCGTCCCCAGTGGTGCCAGTGCACTCTCTGGACTCACTGCAGTGTATCCCCTGTGGTGCCAGTGCACTCTGTGGACTCACTGCACTGCATCCCAGTGGTGCCAGTGTACTCTCTGGACTCACTGCACTGCATCCCCAAGGTGCCAGTGCACTCTCTGGACTCAACTGGACTGCATCCCCAGTGTTGCCAGTGCACTCTCTGGACTCACTGCAGTGCATCCCCAGTGGTGCCAGTGCACTCTCTGGACTCACTGCAGTGCATCCCCAGTGGTGCCAGTGCACTCTATGGACTCACTGCACTTCATCCCCAGTGGTGCCAGTGCACTCTCTGGACTCACTGCATTGCATCCCCAGTGGTGCCAGTGCACTCTCTCGACTCACTGCACTGCATCCCCAGTGGTGTCACTGCACTCTCTGGACTCACTGCACTGCATCACCATTGGTGCCAGGGCACTCTCCGGACTCACTGCAGTGCATCCGCAGTGGTGCCAGTGCACTCTTTCGAGTCACTGCAGTGCATCCCCAGTGGTGCCAGTGCACTCTCTGGACTCACTGCACTGCATCTCCAGTGGTGCCAGTGCACTCTCTGGAATCACTGCCGTGCATCCCCAGTGGTGCCAGTGCACTCTCTGGACTCACTGCACTGCATCTCCAGTGGTGCCAGTGCACTCTCTGGACTCACTGCATTGCATCCCCAGTGGTGCCAGTGCACTCTCTGGACTCACTCCACTGCATCCCCAGTGGTGCCACTGCACTCTCTGGACTCACTGCACAGCATCACCATTGGTGCCAGTGCACTCTCCGGACTCACTGCAGTGCATCCGCAGTGGTGCCAGTGCACTCTTTTGAGTCACTGCAGTGCATCCCCAGTGGTGCCAGTGCACTCTCTGGACCTACTGCACTGCATCACCAGTGGTGCCAGTGCACTCTTTCGAGTCACTGCAGTGCATCCCCAGTGGTGCCAGTGCACTCTCTGGACTCACTGCACTGCAACCCCAGTGGTGCCAGTGCACTCTCTGGAGTCGCAGCACTGCATCAACAGTGGTGCCAGTGCACTCTCTGGACTCACTGCAGTGCATACCCAGTGGTGCCAGTGCACTCTCTGGACTCACTGCACTGCATCCCCAGTGGTGCCAGTGCACTCTCTCGACTCACTGCACTGCATCCCCAGTGGTGTCACTGCACTCTCTGGACTCACTGCACTGCATCACCATTGGTGCCAGGGCACTCTCCGGACTCACTGCAGTGCATCCGCAGTGGTGCCAGTGCACTCTTTCGAGTCACTGCAGTGCATCCCCAGTGGTGCCAGTGCACTCTCTGGACTCACTGCACTGCATCTCCAGTGGTGCCAGTGCACTCTCTGGAATCACTGCCGTGCATCCCCAGTGGTGCCAGTGCACTCTCTGGACTCACTGCACTGCATCTCCAGTGGTGCCAGTGCACTCTCTGGACTCACTGCATTGCATCCCCAGTGGTGCCAGTGCACTCTCTGGACTCACTCCACTGCATCCCCAGTGGTGCCACTGCACTCTCTGGACTCACTGCACAGCATCACCATTGGTGCCAGTGCACTCTCCGGACTCACTGCAGTGCATCCGCAGTGGTGCCAGTGCACTCTTTTGAGTCACTGCAGTGCATCCCCAGTGGTGCCAGTGCACTCTCTGGACCTACTGCACTGCATCACCAGTGGTGCCAGTGCACTCTTTCGAGTCACTGCAGTGCATCCCCAGTGGTGCCAGTGCACTCTCTGGACTCACTGCACTGCAACCCCAGTGGTGCCAGTGCACTCTCTGGAGTCGCAGCACTGCATCAACAGTGGTGCCAGTGCACTCTCTGGACTCACTGCAGTGCATACCCAGTGGTGCCAGTGCACTCTCTGGACTCACTGCACTGCATCCCCAGTGGTGCCAGTGCACTCTCTGGACTCACTGCACTGCATCCCCAGTGGTGCCAGTGCACTCTCTGGACCCACTGCAGTGCATCCCCACTGGTGCCAGTGCACTCTCTGGACTCACTGCACTGCATCCCCATTGGTGCCAGTGCACTCTCTGCACTCACTGCACTGCATCCCCAGTGGTGCCAGTGCACTCACTGGACTCACTGCACTGCATCCCCAGTGGTGCCAGTGCACTCTCTGGACTCACTGCAGTGCAGCCCCTGAGGTGCCAGTGTACTCTCTGGACTCACTGCACTGCATCCCCAGTGGTGCCAGTGCACTCTCTGGAATCACTGCAGTACATCCCCTGTGGTGCCATTGCACTCTCTGGACTCACTGCACTGCATCCCCAGTGGTGCCTGTGCACTCTCTTGAGTCACTGCATTGCATCCCCAGTGGAGCCAGTGCACTCTATGGACTAACTGCACTGCATACCCAGTGGTGCCAGTGCACTCTCTGGACTCACTGCACTGCATCCCCAGTGGTGCCAGTGCACTCTCTGGACTCACTGCACTGCATCCCCAGTGGTTCCAGTGCACTCTCTGGATCACTGCACTGCATCACCATTGGTGCCAGGGCACTCTCCGGACTCACTGCAGTGCATCCCCAGTGGTGCCAGTGCACTCTTTCGAGTCACTGCACTGCATCCCCAGTGGTGCCAGTGCATTCTCTGGACTCACTGCAGTGCATCCCCATTGGTGCCAGTGCAGTCTCTGGAGTCACTGCAGTGCATCCCCAGTGGTGCCAGTGCACTCTCTGGACTCACTGCACTGCATCCCCAGTGCTGACAGTGCACTCTCTGGACTCACTGCACTGCATCCCCAGTGGTGCCAGTGCACTCTCTGGACTCAGTGCACTGCATCCCCAGTGGTGCCACTGCACTCTCTGGACTCACTGCAGTGCATCCCCAGTGGTGCCATTGCACTCTATGGACTAACTGCACTGCATACCCAGTGGTGCCAGTGCACTCTCTGGACTCACTGCAGTGCATCCCCTTTTGTGCCAGTGCACTCTCTGGACTCACTGCAGTGCATCCCCAGTGGTGCTAGTGCACTCTCTGGACTCACTGCACTGCATCCCCAGTGCTGACAGTGCACTCTCTGGACTCACTGCAGTGCATCCCCAGTGGTGCCAGTGCACTCTCTGGACTCACTGCAGTGCAGCCCCAGTGGTGCCACTGCACTCTCTGGACTCACTGCACTGCATCACCATTGGTGCCAGGTCACTCTCCGGACTCACTGCAGTGCATCCGCAGTGGTGCCAGTGCACTCTTTCGAGTCACTGCACTGCATCCCCAGTGGTGCCAGTGCACTCTCTGGACTCACTGCACTGCATCCCCACTGGTGCCAGTGCACTCTCTGGACTCACTGCAGTGCATCCCCAGTGCTGCCAGTGCACTCTCTGGACTCACTGCACTGCATCCCCAGTGGTGCCAGGGCACTCTCTGGACTCACTGCACTGCATCCCCAGTGGTGCCAGTGCACTCTCCGGACTCACTGCACTGCATCCCTAATGGTGCCAGTGGACTCTCTGGACTCACTGCAGTGCATCCCCAGTGGTGCCAGTGCACTCTCTGTGCTCACAGCACTGCATCTCCAGTGGTGCCAGTGCACTCTCTGCACTCACTGCACTGCATCCCCGGTTTTCCCAGAGCACTCTCTGGACTCACCGAGGTGCATCCCCACTGGTGCCAGTGCACTCTCTGGACTCACTGCACTGCATCCCCAGTGGTGCCAGTGCTCTCTCTGGACTCACTGCAGTGCAGCCCCTGAGGTGCCAGTGTACTCTCTGGACTCACTGCACTGCATCCCCAATGGTGACAGTGCACTCTCTGGAATCACTGCAGTACATCCCCTGTGGTGCCATTGCACTCTCTGGACTCTCTGCACTGCATCCCCAGTGGTGCCAGTGCACTCTATGGACTAACTGCACTGCATCCCCAGTGCTGACAGTGCACTCTCTGGACTCACTGCACTGCATCCCCATTGGTGCCAGTGCAGTCTCTGGAGTCACTGCAGTGCATCCCCATTTCTGACAGTGCACTCTCTGGACTCACTGCACTGCATCCCCAGTGGTGCCAGTGTACTCTCTGGACTCAGTGCAGTGCATCCCCAGTGGTGCCACTGCACTCTCTGGACTCACTGCAGTGCATCCGCAGTGGTGCCAGTGCACTCTCTGGACTCACTGCACTGCATCCCCAGTGGTGCCAGTGCACTCTCTGGACTCACTGCAGTGCATCCCCTTTTGTGCCAGTGCACTCTCTGGACTCACTGCACTGCATCACCTGTGGTGCCAGTGCACTCTCTGGACTCACTGCAGTGCATCCCCAGTGGTGCCAGTGCACTCTCTGGACTCACTGCAGTGCATCCCCAGTGGTGCCAGTGCACTCTCTGGGCTCACTGCACTGCATCACCAGTGGTGGCAGTGTACTCTCTGGACTCACTCACTGCATCCCCAGTGGAGACAGTGCACTCTCTGTAGTCACTGCGCTGCATCCCCAGTGGTTCCAGGGCACTCTCTCGACTCACTGCACTGCAACTCCAGTGGTGCCAATGCACTATCTGGACTCACTGCAGTGCATCCCCAGTGGTGCCAGTGCACTCTCTGGAGTCACTGCGCTGCATCCCCAGTGGTGCCAGTGCCCTCTGTGGACTCACTGCACTGCATCTCCTGTGGGGCCAGTGCACTCTCTGGACTCACTGCAGTGCATCCCCAGTGGTGCCAGTGCACTCTCTGGAGTCACTGCGCTGCATCCCCAGTGGTGCCAGTGCCCTCTGTGGACTCACTGCACTGCATCCCCTGTGGGGCCAGTGCACTCTCTGGACTCACTGCAGTGCATCCCCAGTGGTGCCAGTGCACTCTCTGGACTCACTGCACTGCATCCCCAGTGGTGCCAGTGCACTCTCTGGACTCACTGCACTGCATCCCCAGCGGTGCCAGTGCACTCTCTGGACTCACTGCACTGCATCCCCAGTGGTGCCAGTGCACTCTCTGGACTCACTGCACTGCATCCTCAGTGGTGCCACTGCACTCTCTGGACTCACTGTAGTGCTTCCGCACTGGTGCCAGTGCACTCTCTGCTCTCACTGCACTGCATCAACAGTGGTGCCTCTGCACTCTCTCGAATCACTGCACTGCATCCCCAGTGGTGCCAGTGCACTCTCTGGACTCACTGTAGTGCATCCCCTGTGGTGCCAGTGCACTCTCTGGACTCACTGCACTGCATCCCCAGTGGTGCCAGTGCACTCTCTGGACTCACTGTAGTGCATCCCCTGTGGTGCCAGTGCACTCTCTGGACTCACTGCACTGCATCCCCAGTAGTGCCAGTGCACTCTCTGGACTCACTGCACTGCATCCTCAGTGGTGCCAGTGCACTCTCTGGACTCACTACACTGCATCCCCAGTGGTGCCAGTGCACTCTCTGGACTCACTGCAGTGCATCCCCAGTAGTGCCAGTGCACTCTCTGGACTCACTGCATCCCCAGTGGTGCCAGGGCACTCTCTGGACTCACAGCACTGCATCCCCATTGGTGCCAGTGCACTCTCTGGACTCACTGCACTGCATCCCCAGTGGTGCCAGTGCAGTCTCTGGACTCACTGCACTGCATCCCCAGTGGTGCCAGTGCACTCTCTGGACTCACTGCACTGCATCCCCAGTGGTGCCAGTGCACTCTCTGGACTCACTGCACTGCATCCCCTGTGGTGCCAGTACACTCTCTGGACTCACTGCAGTGCATCCCCAGTGGTGCCAGTGTACTCTCTGGACTCACTGCACTGCATCACCAGCGGTGCCAGTGCACTCTCTGGACTCACTGCACTGCATCCCCAGTGGTGCCACTGCACTCTCTGGACTCACTGCACTACAACCCCAGTGGTGCCAGTGCACTCTCTGGACTCAATGCACTGAATCCTCAAGGTGCCAGTGCACTCTCTGGACTCACTGCACTGCATCCCGAGTGGAGCCAGAGCACTCTCTGGACTCACTGCAGTGCATGCCCAGTGGTGACAGTGCACTCTCTGGACTCATTGCGCTGCATCCCCAGTGGTGCCAGTGCACTCTCTGGACTCACTGCAGTGTAACCCCTGCGGTGCCAGTGCACTCTGTGCTCTCAGTGCAATGCATCCCCAGTGGTGCCAGTGCACTCTCTGGACTCACTGCAGTGCAGCCCAAGTGGCGCCAGTGCACTCTCTGGACTCACTGCAGTGATGGAGTCACTGCAGTGGTGCCAGTGCACTCTCTGGACTCACTGCAGTGCAGCCCAAGTGGCGCCAGTGCACTCTCTGGACTCACTGCAGTGAAGGACTCACTGCAGTGGTGCCAGTGTACTCTCTGTACCCTCTGTAGTGCATTCCCAGTGGAGCCAGTGCACTCTCTAGACGCCTTGCAGTGAATCCCCGGTGGTGCCAGAGCACTCTCTGGACTCACTGCACTAAATCCCCAGTGGTGCCAGTTCACTCTCTGGACTCACTGCACTGCTCGAGCCGTGGCAACCGCTCCAGCTCGGTAGCCACTCCAGCCTCGGCAGCAGCGGCAGCCGGTCCAGCCGCGGCAGCCGCTCCATCCGCGGCATACGCGGCAGACGCTCCAGCCGCTCCAGCCGCGGCAGCCGCTCTAACCGCGGCAGGCGCTCCAGCCGCGGTAGCCGCTCCAGCCGCGGCAGCCGCTCCACTCGGTAGCGGCTTTAGCGGCTACCGCGGCTGGAGCGCCTGTCGCGGCTGCCGAGGCTGGAGCGGCTGCCGCGGCTGGAGCGGCTGCGGCGGCTGGAGCGTCTAGAGCGTCTGCCGCGGCTGGAGGGGCTACCGCGGCTGGAGCGGCTGAGGCGGCTGGAGCGGATGCCGCGGCTGGAGCAGTGCAGTGAGTACAGAGAGTCAACTGGCACCACTGGGGATGCAGTACAGTGAGTCCAGAGAGTGCACTGGCACCACAGGGGATGCACTGCAGTGAGTCCAGAGAGTGCACTGGCACCACGGGGGATGCAGTGCAGTGAGTCCACAGAGAGCACTGGCTCCACTGGGGATGCACTTCAGTGAGTCCAGAGAGTGCACTGGCACCACTGGGGATGCAGTGCAGTGAGTCCAGAGAGTGCACTGGCTCCACTGGGGATGCACTGCAGTGAGTCCAGAGAGTGCACTGGCACCACTGGGGATGCAGTGCAGTGAGTCCAGAGACTGCAGTGGCACCACTGGAGATGCAGTGCAGTGAGTCCAGAGAGTGCACTGGCAACACAGGTGAAGCAGTGCAATGAGTCCAGAAAGCCACTGGCTCTTCTGGGGATGCATTGCAGTGAGTCCAGAGAGTGAACTGGCACCACTGGGGAAGCAGTGTACTGAGTCCAGAGAGTGCACTGTCAGCAATGGGGTTGCAGTGCAGTGAGTCCAGAGAGTGCACTGGCACTACTGGGGATCTCACTGAAGTGAGAATGTATCTGAATCCCCGGTGGTGCCAGTGCACTCTCTGGACTCACTGCACTGCATCCCCAGTGATGCCAGTGCACTCTCTGTAGTCACTGTGCTGCATCCCCAGTGGTGCCAGTGCACTCTCTGGACTCACTGCAGTGTATCCCCTGTGGTGCCAGTGCACTCTGTGGACTCACTGCACTGCATCCCAGTGTGCCAGTGCACTCTGTGGACTCACTGCAGTGCATCCCCAGTGGTGCCAGTGCACTCTCTGGACTCACTGTAGTGCAACCCTACTGGTGCCAGTGCAGTCTCTTTACTCCCTGCAGTGCACACCTAGTGGAGCCAGTGCACTCTCTGGACTCACTGCAGTGCATCCCCAGTGGTTCCAGTGCACTCTCTGGACTCACTGTACTGCATCCCCAGTGGTGCCAGTTGACTGTCTGGGCTCACTGCACTGCTCCAGCCGCGGCATACGCTCCAGCCGCCTCAGCCGCTCCAGCCGCGGTAGCCCCTCCAGCCGCGGCAGACGCTCTAGACGCTCCAGCCGCCGCAGCCGCTCCAGCCGCGGCAGCCGCTAAAGCCGATACCGAGTGGAGCGGCTGCCACGGCTGGAGCGGCTGCCGCGGTTGGAGCGGCTGCCGCGGCTGGAGCGACTGGAGCGGCTGCTGCGGCTGGAGCAACTGCAGCGGATGGAGCGGCTGCCGCGGCTGGACCGGCTGCCGCGGCTGCCGCGGCTGGAGCGGATGCCGAGGCTGGAGGGGCTACCGCGGCTGGAGCGGCTGCCGCGGCTCGAGCAGTACAGTGAGTCCAGAGAGTACACTGGCACCACTGGGGATGCACTGCAGTAGGTCCAGAGAGTGCACTGGCACCACTGGAGATGCACTGCAGTGACTCAAAAGAGTGCACTGGCACCAACTGGAACTGCACTGCTGTGAGTCCTGAGATTGCACTGGCACCACTGGGGATGCACTGCAGTGAGTCCAGAGATTTCACAGGCACCAATGGGGATGCAGTACAGTGAGTCCAGAGAGTACACTGGCACTACTGGGGATTCAGTTCAGTGAGTCCAGAGAGTGAACTGGCACCATTGGGGAAGTAGTGCAGTGAGTCCAGAGTGCACTGGCACCACTGGGGATGAACCCCGGCAAGTCCAGAGAGTGAACTGTCACCACTGGGGATGCAGTGCAGTGAGTCCAGAGAGTGCACTGGCACCACTGGGGATGCACTGCAATGAGTCCAGTGAGTGCACTGGCACCACTGGGGATGCAGTGCAGTGAGACCAGAGGTTGCAGTGGCACTCTTGGGGATGCAGTACAGTGAGTCCAGAGAGGGCACTGGTACGATTGGGGATGCACTGCAGTGAGTCCACAGAGTGCACTGGCACCTCTGGGGATGCAGTGCAGTGAGTCCAGAGAGTGCACTGGCACCACTGGGGATGCAGTGCAGTGAGTCCAGAGAGGGCACTGGCACCACTGGCGATGGACCCCGGCAAGTCCAGAGAGTGCACTGGCACCACTGGGGATGCACTGCAGTGAGGCCAGAGAGTGCACTGGCACCACTGGGGATGCAGTGCAGTGAGTCCAGAGAGTGCACTGGCACCACTGGGGATGCAATGCAGTGAGTACAGAGAGTTCACTGGCACCACTGGGGATGCACTGCACTGAGTCCAGGGAGTGCACTGGCACCACTGGGGATGCAGTGCAGTGAGTCCAGAGAGGGCACTGGCACCACTGGCGATGCACTGCAGTGAGTCCAGAGAGTGCACTGGCACCACTGGCGATGCACTGCAGTGAGTCCAGAGAGTGCACTGGCACCAACTGGGATGCAGTGCAGTGAGTCCAGAGAATGCACTGGCACCACTGGGGATGCAGTGCAGTGAGTCCAGAGAGTGCACTGGCACCACTGGGGATGCACTGCAATGAGTCCAGAGAGTGCACTGGCACCAATGGCAACGCAGAGCAGTGAGTCCAGAGAGTGCCTTGGCACCACAGGGGATGCAGTGCAGTGAGTCCAGAGAGTGCAATAGCACCACGGAGGATGCACTGCAGTGAGTCCAGAGAGTGCACTGTCACCACTGGGGATGAAGTGCAGTGAGTCCAGAGAGTGCACTGGCACCACTGGGGTTGCAGTGCAGTGAGTCCAGAGAGTACAGTAGCACCATTGGGGATGCAGTGCAGTGAGTCCAAAGAGTGCACTGGCACCACAGGGATGCACTGCAGTGAGTCCACAGAATTCACAGGCACCACTGGGGATGCACTGCAGTGAGTCCAGAGAGTGCCCTGGCCCCACAGGGGATGCAGTGAGTCCACAGAGGGCACTGGCACCACTGGGGATGCAGTGCAGTGAGTAAAGAGAATGCACTGGCACCTTTGGGTTTGCACTGCAGTGAGTCCAGAGAGTGCACTGGCACCACTGGGGATGCAGTGCAGTGAGTCCAGAGAGTGCACTGGCACCACTGGGGATGCAGTGCAGTGAGTCCAGAGAGTGCACTGGCACCACTGGGGGTGCAGTGCAGTGAGTCCAGAGAGTGCACTGGCACCACTGGGGATGCAGTGCAGTGAGTCCAGAGAGTGCACTGGCACCACTGGGGATGCAGTGCAGTGAGTCCAGAGAGTGCACTGGCACCACTGGGGATGCAGTGCAGTGAGTCCAGAGAGTGCACTGGCACCACTGGGATGCAGTGCAGTGAGTCCAGAGAGTGCACTGGCAACACTGGGATGCAGTGCACTGAGTCCACAGAGTGCACTGGCACCACAGGGAATACACTGCAGTGAGTCCAGAGAGTGCACTGGCACCACTGGGAATGCACTGCCCTGAGTGCAGAGAGTGCACTGGCACCACTGGGGATGCAGTGCAGTGAGTCCAGAGAGGGCACTGGCACCACTGGCGATGCACCCCGGCAAGTCCAGAGAGTGCACTGGCACCACTGGGGATGCAGTGCAGTGAGTCCAGAGAGTGCACTGGCACCACTGGGGATGCACCCCGGTGAGTCCAGAGAGTGCACTGGCACCACTGGGGATGCACTGCAGTGAGTCCAGGGAGTGCACTGGCACCAGTGGGGATGCAGTGCAGTGAGTCCAGAGAGTGCACTGGCACCACTGGGGATGCACTGCAGTGACTCCAGAGAGTGCACTGGCACCACTGGGGATGCAGTACAGTGAGTCCAGAGAGTGCACAGGGACCACTGGGGATGCAGTGCAGTGAGTAAAGAGAGTGCACTGGCACCACTGGGGATGCAGTGCAGTGAGTCCAGAGAGTGCACTGGCACCACTGGGGATGGACTGCAGTGAGTCCAGAGAGTGCACTGGCACCACTGGGGATGTAGTGCAGTGAGTCCAGAGAGTGCACTGGCCTCACTGGGGATGCATTGCAGTGAGTCCAGAGAGTGCACTGGCACCACTGGGGATGCACCCCGGCAAGTCCAGAGAGTGCACTGTCAGCACTGGGGATGCAGTGCAGTGAGTCCAGAGAGTGCACTGGCACCACTGGGGATGCAGTGCAGTGAGTCCAGAGAGTGCACTGGCACCACTGGGGATGCAGTGCAGTGACTCCAGAGAGTGCACTGGCACCACTGGGGATGCAGTGCAGTGAGTCCTGAGAGTGCAATGGCACCACAGGGGATGCACTGCAGTGAGTCCAGAGAGTGCACTGGCACCACTGGGGATGCAATGCAGTGAGTCCAGAGAGTGCACTGGCACCACTGGGGATGCACTGCAGTGAGTCCAGAGAGTGCACTGGCACCAACTGGAGCTGCACTGGTGTGAGTCCTGAGATTGCACTGGCACCACTGGGATGCACTGCAGTGAGTCCAGGGACTTCACAGGCACCACTGGGGATGCAGTACAGTGAGTCCAGAGAGTGCACTGGCACCACTGGGGATTCAGTTCCTTGAGTCCAGAGAGTGAACTGGCACCACTGGGGATGTAGAGCAGTGAATCCAGAGAGTGCACTGGCACCTCTGGAGATGCACCCCGGTGACTCCAGAGAGTGCACTGGCACCACTGGGGATGCACCCCGGTGAGTCCAGAGAGTGCACTGGCACCACTGCGATGCAGTGCAGTGAGTCCAGAGAGTGCACTGGCACCACTGGGGATGCACTGCAGTGAGTCCAGAGAGTGCAGTGGCACCACTGGGGATGCACTGCAGTGAGTCCAGAGAGTACACTGGCACCAATGGCGATGCACTGCAGTGAGTCCAGAGAGTGCACTGGCACCACCTGGGATGCAGTGAGTCCAGAGAGTGCACTGGCACCACTGGGGATGCACCCCGGCAAGTCCAGAGAGTGCACTGTCAGCACTGGGGATGCAGTGCAGTGAGTCCAGAGAGTGCACTGGCACCACTGGGGATGCACTGCAGTGAGTCCAGAGAGGGCACTGCCACCACTGGCGATGCACTGCAGTGAGTCCAGAGAGTACACTGGCACCAATGGCGATGCACTGCAGTGAGTCCAGAGAGTGCACTGGCACCACCTGGGATGCAGTGAGTCCAGAGAGTGCACTGGCACCACTAAGGATGTAATGTAGTGACTCCAGAGAGTGCACTGGCACCACTGGGGATGCACTGCAGTGAGTCCAGAGAGTGCACTGGCTCCACTGGGGATGCAGTGCAGTGAGTCCAGAGAGTGCACTGGCACCACTGGGGATGCAGTGCAGTGAGTCCAGAGAGTGCACTGGCACCACTGGGGATGCACTGCAGTGAGTCCAGAGAGTGCACTGGCACCACTGGGTATGCAGTGCAGTGAGTCCAGAGAGTGCACTGGCACCACTGGGGATGCACTGCAGTGAGTCCAGAGAGTGCACTGGCACCACTGGGGATGCAGTACAGTGAGTCCAGAGAGTGCACAGGGACCACTGGGGATGCAGTGCAGTGAGTAAAGAGAGTGCACTGGCACCACTGTGGATGCAGTGCAGTGAGTCCAGAGAGTGCACTGGCACCACTGGGGATGGACTGCAGTGAGTCCAGAGAGTGCACTGGCACCACTGGGGATGCAGTGCAGTGAGTCCAGAGAGTGCACTGGCACCACTGGGGATGCAGTGCAGTGAGTCCAGAGAGTGCACTGGCACCACTGGGGATGCACTGCAGTGAGTCCAGAGAGTGCACTGGCACCACTGGGATGCAGTGCAGTGAGTCTAGAGAGTGCACTGGCACCACTGGGGATGCACTGCAGTGAGTCCAGAGAGTGCACTGGCACCACTGGGATGCAGTGCACTGAGTCCACAGAGTGCACTGGCACCACAGGGAATACACTGCAGTGAGTCCAGAGAGTGCACTGGCACCACTGGGGATGCAATGCAGTGAGTCCAGAGAGTGCAGTGGCACCACTGGCGATGCAGTGCAGAGAGTCCACAGAGTGCACTGGCACCACGGGGGATGTAGTGCAGTGAGTCCAGAGAGTGCACTGTCACCACTGAGGATGCAGTGCAGTGAGTCCAGAGAGTGCACTGGCACCACTGGGGATGCAGTGCAGTGAGTCCAGAGAGTGCACTGGCACCACTGTTGATGCAGTGCAGTGAGTGCAGAGAGTGCACTGGCACAACTGGGGATGCAGTGCAGTGAGTCCAGAGACTACACTGGCACCACTGGAAATGCACTGCAATGAGTCCAGAGAGTGCACTGGCACCACTGGGGATGCAGTGCAGTGAGTCCAGAGAGTGCAGTGGCACCATTGGGGATGCAGTGCAGTGAGTCCAGAGAGTGCACTGGCACCACTGGTGATGCAGTGCAGTGAGTCCAGAGAGTACACTGGGGCCACTGTGGATGCACTGCAGTGAGTCCAGAGAGTGCACTGGCACCACTGGGGCTGCAGTGCAATGAGTCCAGAGAGCCACTGGCACCACTGGGGATGCAGTGCATTTAGTCCAGAGAGTGAACTGGCACCACTGGGGATGCAGTGCACTGAGTCCAGAGAGGGCACTGTCAGCAATGGGGATGCAGTGCAGTGAGTCCAGAGAGTGCACCGGCACCACTGGGGATGCACTGCAGTGAGACCAGAGACTTCAAAGGCACCACTGGTGATGCAGTGCAGTGAGTGCAGAGAGTGCACTGGCACAAAAGGGGATGCACTGCAGTGAGTCCAGAGAGTGCACTGGCACCACTGGGGATGCAGTGCAGTGAGTCCAGAGAGTGCACTGGCACCACTGGGGATGCACTGCAGTGAGTCCAGCGAGTGCACTGGCACCACTGGGGATGTAGTGCACTGAGTCCAGAGAGTGCACTGGCACCACTGGGGATGCAGTGTAGTGAGTCCAGAGAGTACAGTGGCACCACTGGGGATGCAGTGCAGTGAGTCCAAAGAGTGCACTGGCACCATTGGGGATGCACTGCAGTGAGTCCAGAGACTTCACAGGCACCACTGGGGATGGAGTGCAGTGAGTCCAGAGAGTGCCCTGGCACCACTGGGAATGCAGTGAGTCCAGACAGTGCACTGGCACCACTGGGGATGCACTGCAGTGAGTCCAGAGAGTGCACGGGCACCACTGGGGATGCACCCCGGCAAGTCCAGAGAGTGCACTGGCACCACTGGGGATGCAGTGCACTGAGCCCAGAGAGTGCACTGGCACCACTGGGGATGCACTGCAGTGAGTGCAGAGAGTGCACTATCACCACAGGGGATGCAGTGCAGTGAGTCCAGAGAGTGCACTGGCACCACTGGGGATGCAGTGCAGTGAGTCCAGAGAGTGCACTGGCACCACTGGGGATGCAGTACAGTGAGTCCAGAGAGTGCACTGGCACCACTGGGGATGCAGTGCAGTGAGTAAAGAGAGTGCACTGGCACCACTGTGGATGCAGTGCAGTGAGTCCAGAGAGTGCACTGGCACCACTGGGGATGCAGTGCAGTGAGTCCAGAGAGTGCACTGGCACCACTTGGGATGCAGTGCAGTGAGTGCAGAGAGTGCACTGGCACCACTGGGGATGCAGCGCAGTGAGTCCAGAGAGTGCACTGGCACCACTGGGGATGCGCTGCAGTGAGTCCAGAGAGTGCACTGGCACCATTGGGATGCAGTGCAGTGAGTCCAGAGAGTGCACTGGCACCACTGGGGATGCACTGCAGGGAGTCCAGAGAGTGCAGTGGCACCACTGGGATGCAGTGCACTGAGTCCACAGAGTGCACTGGCACCACAGGGGATGCAGTGCAGTGAGTCCAGAGAGTGCACTGGCACCTTGGGAATGCAGTTCAGTGAGTCCAGAGAGTGCACTGTCACCACTGGGGATGCAGTGCAGTGAGTCCAGAGAGTGCACTGGCACCACTGGTGATGCAGTGCAGTGAGTCCAGAGAGTGCACTGGCACCTTGGGAATGCAGTTCAGTGAGTCCAGAGAGTGCACTGGCACCACTGGGGATGCAGTGCAGTGAGTCCACAGAGTACACTGGCACCACTGGTGATGCAGTGCAGTGAGTCCAGAGAGTGCACTGGCACCACTGGTGATGCAGTGCAGTGAGTCCAGAGAGTGCAGTGGCACCACTGGGGATGCAGTGCAGTGAGTCCAGAGAGTGCACTGGCACCACTGGGGATGCAGTGCAGTGAGTTAAGAGAGTACACTGGCGCCACTTTGGATGCAGTGCAGTGAGTGCAGAGAGTGCACTGGCACCACTGGTGATGCAGTGCAATGAGTCCAGAGAGCCACTGGCACCACTGGGGATGCAGTGCATTTAGTCCAGAGAGTGAACTGGCACCACTGGGGATGCAGTGCACTGAGTCCAGAGAGGGCACTGTCAGCAATGGGGATGCAGTGCAGTGAGTCCAGAGAGTGCACTGGCACCACTGGGGATGCAGTGCAGTAAGACCAGAGACTTCACAGGCACCACTGGGGATGCAGTGCAGTGAGTCCAGAGAGTGCACTGGCACCACTGGGGATGCAGTGCAGTGAGTGCAGAGAGTGCACTGGCACAAAAGGGAATGCACTGCAGTGAGTCCAGAGAGTGCACTGGCACCACTGGGGATGCAGTGCAGTGAGTCCAGAGAGTGCACTGGCACCACTGGGGATGCACTGCAGTGAGTCCAGAGAGTGCACTGGCACCACTGGGGATGCAGTCCACTGAGTCCAGAGAGTACACTGGCACCACTGGGGATGCAGTGCAGTGAGTCCAGAGAGAGCACTGTCAGCACTGGGGATGCAGTGCAGTGAGTCCACAGAGTGCACTGTCACCAACTGGAGCTGCACTGCTGTGAGTCCTGAGATTGCACTGGCACCACTGACGATGCACTGCAGTGAGTCCAGAGACTTCAGAGGCACCACTGGGGATGCAGTAGAGTGAGTCCAGAGAGTGCACTGGCACCTCTGGGGATGCAGAGCAGTGAGTCCAGAGAGTGCACTGGCACCTCTGGGGATGCACCCCGGTGACTCCAGAGATTGCACTGGCACCACTGGGGATGCACCCCGGCAAGTCCAGAGAGTGCACTGTCACCACTGGGGATGCAGTGCAGTGACTCGAAAGAGTGCACTGGTACCACTGGGGATGCAGTGCAGTGAGTCCAGAGAGTGCACTGGTACGATTGGGGATGCACTGCAGTGAGTCCAGAGAGTGCACTGGCACCACTGGGGATGCACTGCAGTGAGTCCAGGGAGTGCACTGGCACCACTGGGGATGCACTGCAGTGACTCCAGAGAGTGCACTGGCACCACTGGGGATGCACTGCAGTGAGTCCAGATGTTAGCCTAGCAACCACATAATCACCAAGTGATTATATGAAGGTGCTTTATTCAGCGCTGGAAGCCGGGTCAGGTGCCCAAATCTGGCTTCAAGTCCCGTTACTTCATTATTTATACATACAATATTGCGTCAGGTATACATATTCATTACAGGTTGCAACAGCAGCCTCGCTTTTCATTCTAATTAGCTCCCCTCCCCTTTGCACATGCGTGGCGCACTCTGGTGGTCGTCCAGGTGGTCGTGCAGATGAAGTAAGGAGTCTTCCTCTCCGCTAAACTTTTCACCTTTCTTACTCGACGCATGCTCCCTCCGCTTCTTGGTTCTGCTTCAACTCATTTCATCATTTCCAGGCCCTTATCCAAGGTCAGGTTGTACCTGTTCCCTCCCAAGGTTCCCCTTCAATGATTCTTTTGATTGTTCAATGTACTCCCTAAGTATCCAGTATACATAGATTAATTGATAATGTAAGTACATTTGGCAATGCTTAATTATACTGTAGGTCCCATTACCTAAGAGACATTAGTAAAACATCCATTCGATTCTCCCCAACACTAACACAGAGACTGCACTGGCACCACTGGGGATGCACCCCGGCAAGTCCAGAGAGTGCACTGGCACCACTGGGGATGCAGTGCAGTGAGTCCAGAGAGTGCACTGGCACCACTGGGGATGCAGTGCAGTGAGTCCAGACAGTGCACTGGCACCACTGGGGATGCAGTGCAGTTAGTCCATAGAGTGCACTGGCCCCACTGGGGATGCAGTGCAGTGAGTCCAGAGAGTGCACCGGCTCCAATGGCGATATACTGCAGTGAGTCCAGACAGTGCACTGGCACCACTGGGGATGCACTGCAGTGAGTCCAGAGAGTGCACTGGCACCACTGGGGATGCAGTGCAGTGACTCCAGAGAGTGCACTGGCACAAAAGGGGATGCACTGCAGTGAGTCCAGAGAGTACACTGGCACCACTGGGGATGCAGTGCAGTGAGTCCAGAGAATGCACTGGCACCACTGGGGATGCAGTGCAGTGAGTCCAGAGAGTGCACTGTCAGCACTGGGGATGCAGTGCAGTGAGTCCAGAGTACACTGGCACCACTGGGGATGCAGTGCAGTGAGTCCAGAGAGGGCACTGGCACCACAGGGGATGCAGTGCAGTGAGTCCAGAGATTGCACTGGCACCACTGGGCATGCACTGCCGTGAGTCCAGAGAGTGCCCCGGCACCACTGGGGATGCAGTGCAGTGAGTCCAGAGAGTGCAGTGGCACCACTGGGGATGCAGTGCAGTGAGTCCAAAGAGTGCAATGGCACCATTGGGGATCCACTGCAGTGAGTCCAGAGAGTGCACTGGCACCACTGGGGATGCAGTGCAGTGAGTCCAGAGAGTGCAGTGGCACAACTGGGGATGCAGTGCAGTGAGTCCAGAGAGTGCACTGGCACCACTGGGGATGCAGTGCAGTGAGTCCAGAGAGGTCACTGGCACCACTGGGGATGCAGTGCAGTGAGTCCAGAGAGTGCACTGGCATCACTGGGGATGCAGTGCGGTGAGTCCAGAGTGCACTGGCACCACTGGGGATGCAGTGCAGTGAGTCAAGAGAGGTCACTGGCACCACTGGGGATGCACCCCGGTGAGTCCAGAGAGTGCACTGGCACCACTGGGGATGCAACCCGGCAAGTCCAGAGAGTGCACTGTCACCACTGGGGATGCAGTGCAGTGAGTCCAGAGAGTGCACTGGTACCACTGGGGATGCACCCCGGTGAGTCCAGAGAGTGCTCTGGCACCACTGGAGATGCACTGCAGTGAGTCCAGAGAGTGCACTGGCACCACTGGGGATGCAGTGCAATGAGTCCAGAGAGTGCACTGGCACCACTGGGGATGCAGTGCAGTGAGACCACAGATTGCAGTGGCACCACTGGGAATGGAGTGCAGCGAGTCCAGAGAGGGCACTGGTACGATTGGGGATGCAGTGCAGTGAGTCCAGAGAGTGCACTGGCACAACTGGGGATGCAATGCAGTGAGTCCTGAGAGTGCACTGGCACCAATAGGATGCAGCGCAGTGAGTCCAGAGAGTGCACTGGCACCACTGGGGATGCAGTGCAGTGAGTCCAGAGAGTGCACTGGCACCACTGGGGATGCACTCGGGTGAGTCCAGAGAGTGCACTGGTACCACTGGCGATGAAGTGCAGTGAGTCCAGAGAGTGCACTGGCACCACTGGGGATGCAACCCCGTGAGTCCAGAGAGTGCACTGGCACCACTGGGGATGCAGTACAGTGAGTCCAGAGAGTGCACTATCTGGACTCACTGACGTGCATCCCCAGTGTACTGGCACCACTGGGGATGCACCCCGGCAAGTCCAGACAGTGCATTCTCTGGACTCACTGACGTGCATCCCCAGTGGTGCCATTGCACTCTCTGGACTCACTGCACTGCATCCCCAGTGGTGCCGATGCACTCACTGGACTCACTGCAGTGCATCCCCAGTGGTGCCAGTGCACTCACTGGACTCACTGTACTGCATCACCAGTGGTGCCAGTGCACTCTCTGGACTCACTGCACTGCATCCCCAGTGGTGCCAGTGCACTCTCTGGACTCACTGCAGTGCATCCCCAGTGGTGCCAGTGCACTCTCTGGACTCACTGCACTGCATCCCCAGTGGTGCCAGTGCACTCTCTGGACTCACTGTACTGCATCCCCAGTGGTGCCAGTGCACTCTCTGGACTCACTGCACTGCATCGCCAGTGGTGCCAGTGCACTCTCTGGACTCACTGCACTGCATCCCCAGTGGTGCCAGTGCACTCTCTGGACTCAGTGCAGTGCATCCCCAGTGGTGCCTGTGAAGTCTCTGGACCCACTGCAGTGCATCCCCACTGGTGCCAGTGCACTCTCTGGACTCACTGCACTGCATCCCCATTGGTGCCAGTGCACTCTATGCACTCACTGCACTGCATCCCCAGAAGTGCCAGTGCACTCTCTGGAGTCACTGCACTGCATCCCCAGTGGTGCCAGTGCACTCTCTGGACTCACTGCACGGAATCCCCAGTGGTGCCAGTGTACTCTCTGGACTCACTGCAGTGCATCCCCAAGGTGCCAGTGCACTCTCTGGAATCACTGCACTGCATCCCCAGTGGTGCCAGTGCACTCTCTGGACTCACTGCAGTGCATCCCCAGTGGTGCCAGTGCACTCTCTGGACTCACTGCACTGCATCCGCAGTGGTGCCAGAGCACTCTCTGGAATCACTGCAGTGCATCCCCTGTGGTGCCAGTGCACTCTTTGTACTCACTGCACTGCATCACCTGTGGTGCCAGTGCACTCTCTGGACTCACTGCAGTGCATCCCCAGTGGTGCCAGTGCACTCTCTGAACTCACCGCACTGCATCCCCAGTGGTGTCAGTGCACTCTCTGGACTCACTGCACTGCATCCCCAGTGGTGCCAGTGCACTCTCTGGACTCACTGCATTGCATCCCCAGTGGTGCCAGTGCACTCTCTGGACTCACTGCACTGCATCCCCAGTGGTGCCAGTGCACTCTCTGGAGTCACTGCACTGCATCCTCAGTGGTGCCAGTGCACTCTCTGCCCTCACTGCAGTGCATCCACAGTGGTGCCAGTGCCCTCTCTGCACTCACTGCAGTGCATCCCCAGTGGTGCCAGTGCACTCTCTGGACTCACTGCACTGCATCCCCAGTGGTGACACTGCACTCTCTGGACTCACTGCACTGCATCCCCAGTGGTGCCAGTGCACTCTCTTTACTCACTGCACTGCATCCCCAGTGGTGCCAGTGCACTCTCTGGACTCACTGCACTGCATCCCCAGTGGTGCCAGTGCACTGTCTGGACTCACTGCAGTGCATCCCCAGTGGTGCCAGTGCACTCTCTGGACTCACTGCAGTGCATCCCCAGTGGTGCCAGTGCACTCTCTGGACTCACTGCGCTGCATCCCCAGTGGTGCCAGTGCACTCTCTGGACTCACTGCACTGCATCCCCAGTGCTGACAGTGCACTCTCTGCACTCACTGCACTGCATCCCCAGTGGTGCCAGGGCACTCTCCGGACTCACTGCAGTGCATCCGCAGTGGTGCCAGTGCACTCTTTCGAGTCACTGCAGTGCATCCCCAGTGGTGCCAGTGCACTCTCTGGACTCACTGCAGTGCATCCCCAGTGCTGCCAGTGCACTCTCTGGACTCACTGCAGTGCATCCCCAGTGGTGCCAGTGCACTCTCTGGACTCACTGCACTGCATCCCCAGTGGTGCCAGTGCACTCTCCGGAATCACTGCACTGCATCCCCAGTGGTGTCAGTGCACTCTCTGGACTCACTGCAGTGCATCCCCAGTGGTGCCAGTGCACTCTCTGGACTCACTGCATTGCATCCCCAGTGGTGCCAGTGCACTCTCTGCACTCACTGCACTGCATCCCCAGTGGTGCCAGTGCACTCTCTGGAGTCACTGCACTGCATCCCCAGTGGTGCCTGTGCAGTCTCTGGACTCACTACAGTTCATCCCCAGTGGAGCCAGTGCACTCTCTGGACTCACTGCACTGCATCCCCAGTGGTGCCAGTGCACTCTCTGGACTCACTGCACTCCATCCCCACTGGTGCCAGTGCACTCTCTGGACTCACTGCACTGCATCCCCAGTGGTGCCAGTGGACTCTCTGCACTCATGCACTGCATACCCAGTGGTGCCAGTGCACTCTTTGGACTCACTGCACTGCATGAACAGTGGTGCCAGTGCACTCTCTGGACTCACTGCACTGCATCCCCAGTGGTGCCAGTGTAGTCTCTGGACTCACTGTAGTGCATCCCCAGTGGTGCCAGTGCAATCTCAGGACTCACTGCAGTGCAGCTCCAGTTGGTGCCAGTGCAGTCTCTGGACTCACTGCACTGCATCCCCAGTGGTGCCAGTGCACTCTCTGGACTCACTGCACTGCATCTCCAGTGGTGCCAGTGCACTCTCTGGAGTCACTGCAGTGTATCCCCAGTGGTGCCAGTGCACTCTCTGGACTCACTGAACTGCATCCCCAGTGGTGCCAGAGCACTCTCTGGACTCACTGCAGTGCATCCCCAGTGCTGCCAGTGCACTCTCTGTACTCACTGCACTGCATCGCCAGTGGTGCCAGTGCACTCTCTGGAGTCGCAGCACTGCATCACCAGTGGTGCCAGTGCACTCTCTGGACTCAGTGCACTGCATCCCCAGTGGTGCCAGTGCACTCTCTGGACTCACTGCATTGCATCCCCAGTGGTGCCAGTGCACTCTCTGGACTCACTGCACTGCATCCCCAGTGGTGCCACTGCACTCTCTGGACTCACTGCACTGCATCACCATTGGTGCCAGGGCACTCTCCGGACTCACTGCAGTGCATCCGCAGTGGTGCCAGTGCACTCTTTCGAGTCACTGCAGTGCATCCCCAGTGGTGCCAGTGCACTCTCTGGACTCACTGCAGTGCATCCCCAGTGGTTCCAGTGCACTCTCTGGAATCACTGCAGTGCATCCCCAGTGGTGCCAGTGCACTCTCTGGACTCACTGCAGTGCATCCCAAGTGGTGCCAGTGCACTCTCTGGACTCACTGCACTGCATCCCCAGTGGTGCCAGTGCACTCTCCGGAATCACTGCAGTGCATCCCCAGTGGTGCCAGTGCACTCTCTGGACTCACTGCACTGCATCCCCAGTGGTGCCAGTGCACTCTCTGGACTCACTGCATTGCATCCCCAGTGGTGCCAGTGCACTCTCTGGACTCACTGCAGTGCTTCCGCACTCTTGCCAGTGCACTCTCTGGACTCACTGCAGTGCATCCCCAGTGGTGCCAGTGCACTCTCTGCCCTCACTGCAGTGCATCCCCAGTGGTGCCAGTGCACTCTCTGGACTCACTGCAGTGCATCCCCAGTGGTGCCAGTGCACTCTCTGGACTCACTGCATTGCATCCCCAGTGGTGCCAGTGCACTCTCTGGACTCACTGCACTGCATCCCCAGTGGTGCCACTGCACTCTCTGGACTCACTGAACTGAATCCCCAGTAGTGCCAGTGCACTCTCCGGACTCACTGCAGTGCATCCGCAGTGGTGCCAGTGCACTCTTTTGAGTCACTGCAGTGCATCCCCAGTGGTGCCAGTGTACTCTCTGGACTCACTGCAGTGCATCCCCAGTGGTGCCAGTGCACTCTCTGCACTCACTGCACTGCATACCCAGTGGTGCCAGTGCACTCTCTGGACTCACTGCAGTGCATCCCCAGTGGTGCCAGTGCACTCTCTGGACTCACTGCACTGCATCCCCAGTGGTGCCAGTGCACTCTCTGGAGTCGCAGCACTGCATCAACAGTGGTGCCTCTGCACTCTCTGGAGTCACTGCACTGCATCCCCAGTGCTGCCAGTGCACTCTCTGGACTCACTGCAGTGCATCCCCAGTGGTGCCAGTGCACTCTCTGGACTCACTGCAGTTCTTCCGCACTGGTGCCAGTGCACTCTCTGCACTCACTGCACTGCATCAACAGTGGTGCCAGTGCACTCTCTGGACTCACTGCACTTCATCCCCAGTGGTGCCAGTGCACTCTCTGGACTCACTGCATTGCATCCCCAGTGGTGCCAGTGCACTCTCTGGACTCACTGCACTGCATCCCCAGTGGTGCCACTGCACTCTCTGGACTCACTGCACGGCATCACCGTTGGTGCCAGGGCACTCTCCGGACTCACTGCAGTGCATCCGCAGTGGTGCCAGTGCACTCTTTCGAGTCACTGCAGTGCATCCCCAGTGGTGCCAGTGCACTCTCTGGACTCACTGCACTGCATCCCCAGTGGTGCCAGTGCACTCTCTGCACTCACTGCACTGCATCCCCAGTGTTCCCAGAGCACTCTCTGGACTCACTGCAGTGCATCCCCAGTGGTGCCAGTGCACTCTCTGGACTCACTGCAGTGCATCCCCAGTGGTGCCAGTGCACTCTCTGGACTCACTGCACTGCATCCCCAGTGGTGCCACTGCACTCTCTGGACTCACTGCACTGCATCACCATTGGTGCCAGGGCACTCTCCGGACTCACTGCAGTGCATCCGCAGTGGTGCCAGTGCACTCTTTCGAGTCACTGCACTGCATCCCCATTAGTGCCAGTGCATTCTCTGGACTCATTGCAGTGCATCCCCAGTGGTGCCAGTGCACTCTCTGGACTCACTGCACTGCATCCCCAGTGGTGCCAGTGCACTCTCTGGACTCACTGCACTGCATCCCCAGTGCTGACAGTGCACTCTCTGGACTCACTGCACTGCATCCCCAGTGGTGCCAGTGCACTCTCTGGAATCACTACAGTGCATCCCCTGTGGTGCCATTGCACTCTCTGGACTCACTGCACTGCATCCCAGGTGGTGCCTGTGCACTCTCTTGAGTCACTGCACTGCATCCCCAGTGGAGCCAGTGCACTCTCAGGAGTCACTGCGCTGCATCCCCAGTGGTGCCAGTGCACTCTCTGGACTCACTGTACTGCATCCCCAGTGGTGCCTGTGAAGTCTCTGGACTCACTGCAGTGCATCCCCAGTGGTTCCAGTGCACTCTCTGGATCACTGCACTGCATCACCATTGGTGCCAGGGCACTCTCCGGACTCACTGCATTGCATTCCCAGTGGTGCCAGTGCACTCTTTCGAGTCACTGCACTGCATCCCCAGTGGTGCCAGTGCACTCTCTGGACTCACTGCAGTGCTTCCCCACTGGTGCCAGTGCACTCTCTGGACTCACTGCACTGCATCCCCAGTGGTGCCACTGCACTCTCTGGACTCACTGCACTGCATCACCATTGGTGTCAGGGCACTCTCCGGACTCACTGCAGTGCATCCGCAGTGGTGCCAGTGCACTCTTTCGAGTCACTGCACTGCATCCCCATTAGTGCCAGTGCATTCTCTGGACTCATTGCAGTGCATCCCCAGTGGTGCCAGTGCACTCTCTGGACTCACTGCACTGCATCCCCAGTGGTGCCAGTGCACTCTCTGGACTCACTGCACTGCATCCCCAGTGCTGACAGTGCACTCTCTGGACTCACTGCACTGCATCCCCAGTGCTGACAGTGCACTCTCTGGACTCACTGCAGTGCATCCCCAGTGGTGCCAGTGCACTCTCTGGACTCACTGCACTGCATCCCCAGTGGTGCCAGTGCACTCTCCGGACTCACTGCACTGCATCCCTAATGGTGCCAGTGCACTCTCTGGACTCACTGCACTGCATCCCCAGTGGTGTCAGTGCACTCTCTGGACTCACTGCACTGCATCCCCAGTGGTGCCAGTGCACTCTCTGCACTCACTGCACTGCATCCCCGGTGTTCCCAGAGCACTCTCTGGACTCACCGAGGTGCATCCCCAGTGGTGCCAGTGCACTCTCTGGACTCACCGCACTGCATCCCCAGTGGTGCCAGTGCACTCTCTGGACTCACTGCAGTGCAGCCCATTGAGGTGCCAGTGTACTCTCTGGACTCACTGCACTGCATCCCCAGTGGTGACAGTGCACTCTCTGGAATCACTGCACTGCATCACCATTGGTGCCAGGGCACTCTCCGGACTCACTGCAGTGCATCCCCAGTGGTGCCTGTGCACTCTCTTGAGTCACTGCACTGCATCCCCAGTGGAGCCAGTGCACTCTATGGACTAACTGCACTGCATCCCCAGTGGTGCCAGTGCACTCTCTGGACTCACTGCACTGCATCCCCAGTGGTGCCAGCACACTCTCTGGACTCACTGCACTGCATCCCCAGTGGTTCCAGTGCACTCTCTGGACTCACTGAACTGCATTCCCAAGGTGCCAGTGCACTCTCTGGACTCACTGCATTGCATCCCCAGTGGTGCCAGTGCACTCTCTGGACTCACTGCACTGCATCCCCAGTGGTGCCACTGCACTCTCTGGACTCACTGCACTGCATCACCGTTGGTGCCAGGGCACTCTCCGGACTCACTGCAGTGCATCCGCAGTGGTGCCAGTGCACTCTTTCGAGTCACTGCAGTGCATCCCCAGTGGTGCCAGTGCACTCTCTGGAGTCACTGCACTGCATCCCCAGTGGTGCCAGTGCACTCTCTGCACTCACTGCACTGCATCCCCAGTGTTCCCAGAGCACTCTCTGGACTCACTGCAGTGCATCCGCAGTGGTGCCAGTGCACTCTCTGGACTCACTGCAGTGCATCCCCAGTGGTGCCAGTGCACTCTCTGGACTCACTGCACTGCATCCCCAGTGGTGCCACTGCACTCTCTGGACTCACTGCACTGCATCACCATTGGTGCCAGGGCACTCTCCGGACTCACTGCAGTGCATCCGCAGTGGTGCCAGTGCACTCTTTCGAGTCACTGCACTGCATCCCCATTAGTGCCAGTGCATTCTCTGGACTCATTGCAGTGCATCCCCAGTGGTGCCAGTGCACTCTCTGGACTCACTGCACTGCATCCCCAGTGGTGCCAGTGCACTCTCTGGACTCACTGCACTGCATCCCCAGTGCTGACAGTGCACTCTCTGGACTCACTGCACTGCATCCCCAGTGCTGACAGTGCACTCTCTGGACTCACTGCACTGCATCCCCAGTGGTGCCAGTGCACTCTCTGGAATCACTGCAGTGCATCCCCTGTGGTGCCATTGCACTCTCTGGACTCACTGCACTGCATCCCAGGTGGTGCCTGTGCACTCTCTTGAGTCACTGCACTGCATCCCCAGTGGAGCCAGTGCACTCTCAGGAGTCACTGCGCTGCATCCCCAGTGGTGCCAGTGCACTCTCTGGACTCACTGCACTGCATCCCCAGTGGTGCCAGTGCACTCTCTGGACTCACTGCACTGCATCCCCAGTGGTTCCAGTGCACTCTCTGGATCACTGCACTGCATCACCATTGGTGCCAGGGCACTCTCCGGACTCACTTCATTGCATCCCCAGTGGTGCCAGTGCACTCTTTCGAGTCACTGCACTGCATCCCCAGTGGTGCCAGTGCATTCTCTGGACTCACTGCAGTGCATCCCCATTGGTGCCAGTGCAGTCTCTGGAGTCACTGCACTGCATCCCCAGTGGTGCCAGTGCACTCTCTGGACTCACTGCACTGCATCCCCAGTGCTGACAGTGCACTCTCTGGACTCACTGCAGTGCATCCCCAGTGGTGCCAGTGCACTCTCTGGACTCACTGCACTGCATCCCCAGTGCTGACAGTGCACTCTCTGGACTCACTGCAGTGCATCCCCAGTGGAGACAGTGCACTCTCTGGACTCACTGCGCTGCATCCCCAGTGGTTCCAGGGCACTCTCTCGACTCACTGCACTGCAACTCCAGTAGTGCCAGTGCACTCTCTGGAGTCACTGCGCTGCATCCCCAGTGGTGCCAGTGCCCTCTGTGGACTCACTGCACTACATCCCCTGTGGGGCCAGTGCACTCTCTGGACTCACTGCAGTGCATCCCCAGTGGTGCGAGTGCACTGTCTGGACTCACCGGGGTGCATCCCCAGTGGTGCCAGTGCACTCTCTGGACTCACCGGGGTGCATCCCCAGTGGTGCCAGTGCACTCTCTGGACTCACTGCAGTGCATCCCCAGTGGTGCCAGTGCACTTTCTGGAGTCACTGCAGTGCATCCCCTGTTGTGCCAGTGCACTCTCTGGACTCACTGCACTGCATCCCCATTGGAGCCAGTGCACTCTCTGGACTCACTGCACTGCATCCCCAGTGGTGCCAGTGCACTCTCTGGACTCACTGCAGTGCATCCCCAGTGGTGCCAGTGCACTCTCTGGACTCACTGCACTGCATCCCCAGTGCTGACAGTGCACTCTCTGGACTCACTGCAGTGCATCCCCAGTGGAGACAGTGCACTCTCTGGACTCACTGCGCTGCATCCCCAGTGGTTCCAGGGCACTCTCTCGACTCACTGCACTGCAACTCCAGTAGTGCCAGTGCACTCTCTGGAGTCACTGCGCTGCATCCCCAGTGGTGCCAGTGCCCTCTGTGGACTCACTGCACTACATCCCCTGTGGGGCCAGTGCACTCTCTGGACTCACTGCAGTGCATCCCCAGTGGTGCGAGTGCACTCTCTGGACTCACCGGGGTGCATCCCCAGTGGTGCCAGTGCACTCTCTGGACTCACCGGGGTGCATCCCCAGTGGTGCCAGTGCACTCTCTGGACTCACTGCAGTGCATCCCCAGTGGTGCCAGTGCACTTTCTGGAGTCACTGCAGTGCATCCCCTGTTGTGCCAGTGCACTCTCTGCACTCACTGCACTGCATCCCCAGAAGTGCCAGTGCACTCTCTGGACACACTGCACTACATCCCCAGTGGTGCCAGTGCACTCTCTGGACTCACTGCAGTGCATCCCCAGTGGCGCCAGTGCACTCTCTGGACTCACTGCACTGCATCCCATTGGTGCTAGTGCACTCTCTGGACTCACTGCACTGCATCCCCAGTGGTGCCAGTGCACTCTCTGGACTCACTGCACTGCATCCCCAGTGGTGCCAGTGCAATCTCTGGACTCACTGCAGTGCTTCCGCACTGGTGCCAGTGCACTGTCTGGACTCACTGCAGTGTATCGCCGTTGGAGCCGGTGCACTCTCTGGACTCACTAAACTGCATCCCCAGTGGTGCCAGAGAACTCTCTGGTCTCACTGCAGTGCATCCCCAGTGGTGCCAGTGCACTGTCTGGACTCACTGCATCCCCAGTGGTGCCAGGGCACTCTCTGGACTCACAGCACTGCATCCCCATTGGTGCCAGTGCACTCTCTGGACTACTGCACTAAAACCCCAGTGGTGCCAGTGCAGTCTCTGGACTCAGTACACTGCATCCCCAGTGGTGCCAGTGCACTCTCTGGACTCACTGCAGTGCATCCCCAGTGGTGCCAGTGCACTCTCTGGACTCACTGCACTGCATCCCCTGTGGTGCCAGTACACTCTCTGGACTCACTGCAGTGCATCCCCAGTGGTGCCAGTGTACTCTCTGGACTCACTGCACTGCATCACCAGCGGTGCCAGTGCACTCTCTGGACTCACTGCAGTGCATCCCCAGTGGTGCCAGTGCACTTTCTGGAGTCACTGCAGTGCATCCCCTGTTGTGCCAGTGCACTCTCTGCACTCACTGCACTGCATCCCCAGTGGTGCCAGTGCACTCTCTGCACTCACTGCAATGCATCCCCAGTGGTTCCATTGCACTCTCTGGACTCACTGCATTGGATCCCCAGTGGTGTCAGTGCACTCTCTGGACTCAGTGCATTGCATCCCCAGTGGTACCAGTGCACTCTCTGGACTCACTGCAGTGCTTCCCCACTGGTGCCAGTGCACTCTCTGGACTCACTGCACTGCATCCCCAGTGGTGCCACTGCACTCTCTGGACTCACTGCACTGCATCACCATTGGTGCCAGGGCACTCTCCGGACTCACTGCAGTGCATCCGCAGTGGTGCCAGTGCACTCTTTCGAGTCACTGCACTGCATCCCCATTAGTGCCAGTGCATTCTCTGGACTCATTGCAGTGCATCCCCAGTGGTGCCAGTGCACTCTCTGGACTCACTGCACTGCATCCCCAGTGGTGCCAGTGCACTCTCTGGACTCACTGCACTGCATCCCCAGTGGTGCCAGTGCACTCTCTGGACTCACTGCACTGCATCCCCAGTGCTGACAGTGCACTCTCTGGACTCACTGCAGTGCATCCCCAGTGGTGCCAGTGCACTCTCTGGACTCACTGCACTGCATCCCCAGTGGTGCCAGTGCACTCTCCGGACTCACTGCACTGCATCCCTAATGGTGCCAGTGCACTCTCTGGACTCACTGCACTGCATCCCCAGTGGTGCCAGTGCACTCTCTGCACTCACTGCACTGCATCCCCGGTGTTCCCAGAGCACTCTCTGGACTCACCGAGGTGCATCCCCAGTGGTGCCAGTGCACTCTCTGGACTCACCGCACTGCATCCCCAGTGGTGCCAGTGCACTCTCTGGACTCACTGCAGTGCAGCCCATTGAGGTGCCAGTGTACTCTCTGGACTCACTGCACTGCATCCCCAGTGGTGACAGTGCACACTCTGGAATCACTGCACTGCATCACCATTGGTGCCAGGGCACTCTCCGGACTCACTGCAGTGCATCCCCAGTGGTGCCTGTGCACTCTCTTGAGTCACTGCACTGCATCCCCAGTGGAGCCAGTGCACTCTATGGACTAACTGCACTGCATCCCCTGTGGTGCCAGCGCACTCTCTGGACTCACTGCACTGCATCCCCAGTGGTTCCAGTGCACTCTCTGGATCACTGCACTGCATCACCATTGGTGCCAGGGCACTCTCCGGACTCACTGCAGTGCATCCCCAGTGGTGCCAGTGCACTCTTTCGAGTCACTGCACTGCATCCCCAGTGGTGCCAGTGCATTCTCTGGACTCACTGCAGTGCATCCCCATTGGTGCCAGTGCAGTCTCTGGAGTCACTGCAGTGCATCCCCAGTGGTGCCAGTGCACTCTCTGGACTCACTGCACTGCATCCCCAGTGCTGACAGTGCACTCTCTGGACTCACGGCACTGCATCCCCAGTGGTGCCAGTGTACTCTCTGGACTCAGTGCACTGCATCCCCAGTGGTGCCAGTGCACTCTCTGGACTCACTGCAGTGCATCCCCAGTGGTGCCAGTGCACTCTCTGGACTCACTGCACTGCATCCCCAATGGTGCCAGTGCACTCTCTGGACTCACTGCACTGCATCCCCAGTGGTGCCAGTGCACTCTCTGGAGTCACTGCACTGCATCCCCAGTGGTGCCAGTGCACTCTCTGGACTCACTGCACTGCATCCCCAGTGGTGCCAGTGCACTCTCTGGACTCACTGCACTGCATCCCCAGTGGCGCCAGTGCACTCTCTGGACTCACTGCACTGCATCCCATTGGTGCTAGTGCACTCTCTGGACTCACTGCACTGCATCCCCAGTGGTGCCAGTGCACTCTCTGGACTCACTGCACTGCATTCCCAGTGGTGCCAGTGCACTCTCTGGACTCACTGCAGTGCATCCCCAGTGGTGCCAGTGCACTCTCTGGACTCACTGCAGTGCTTCCGCACTGGTGCCAGTGCACTCTCTGCACTCACTGCACTGCATCAACAGTGGTGCCAGTGCACTCTGTGGACTCACTGCACTGCATCCCCAGTGGTGCCAGTGCACTCTCTGGACTCACTGCACTGCATCCCCAGTGGCGCCAGTGCACTCTCTGGACTCACTGCACTGCATCCCATTGGTGCTAGTGCACTCTCTGGACTCACTGCACTGCATCCCCAGTGGTGCCAGTGCACTCTCTGGACTCACTGCACTGCATCCCCAGTTGTGCCAGTGCACTCTCTGGACTCACTGCACTGCATCCCCAGTGGTGCCAGTGCACTCTCTGGACTCACTGCAGTGCATCCCTTGTGGTGCCTTTGCACTCTCTGGACTCACTGCAGTGCATCCCCATTGGTGCCAGTGCACTCTCTGAGCTCTTTGCAGTGCATCCCCAGTGTTGCCAGTGCACTCTCTGGAGTCACTGCACTGCATCCCCAGTGGTGCCAGTGCACTCTCTGGAGTCACTGCACTGCATCCCCAGTGGTGCCAGTGCACTCTCTGGACTCACTGCACTGCATCCCCAGTGGTGCCAGTGTAGTCTCTGGACTCACAGCAGTGCATCCCCAGTGGTGCCAGTGCAACTACTGGACTCACTGCAGTGTAGCTCAGTGGTGCCAGAGCACTCTCTGGACTCACTGCACTGCATCCCCAGTGGTGCCAGTGCACTCTCTGGACTCACTGCACTGCATCCCCAGTGGTGCCAGTGCACTGTCTGGACTCACTGCAGTGTATCGCCATTGGAGCCGGTGCACTCTCTGGACTCACTAAACTGCATCCCCAGTGGTGCCAGAGAACTCTCTGGTCTCACTGCAGTGCATCCCCAGTGGTGCCAGTGCACTGTCTGGACTCACTGCATCCCCAGTGGTGCCAGGGCACTCTCTGGACTCACTGCACTGCATCCCCAGTGGTGCCAGTGCACTCTCTGGACTCACTGCACTAAAACCCCAGTGGTGCCAGTGCAGTCTCTGGACTCACTGCACTGCATCCCCAGTGGTGCCAGTGCACTCTCTGGACTCACTGCACTGCATCCCCTGTGGTGCCAGTACACTCTCTGGACTCACTGCAGTGCATCCCCAGTGGTGCCAGTGCACTCTCTGGACTCACTGCACTGCATCACCAGCGGTGCCAGTGCACTCTCTGGACTCATTGCAGTGCATCCCCAGTGGTGCCAGTGCACTTTCTGGAGTCACTGCACTGCATCACCTGTTGTGCCAGTGCACTCTCTGCACTCACTGCACTGCATCCCCAGAAGTGCCAGTGCACTCTCTGGACTCACTGCACTGCATCCCCAGTGGTTCCATTGCACTCTCTGGACTCACTGCAGTGCTTCCCCACTGGTGCCAGTGCACTCTCTGGACTCACTGCACTGCATTCCCAGTGGTGCCAGTGCACTCTCTGGACTCACTGCACTGCATTCCCAGTGGTGCCAGTGCACTCTCTGGACTCAGTGCACTGCATCCCCAATGGTGCCAGTGCACTCTCTGTAGTCACTGCACTGCGTCCCCAGTGGTGCCAGTGCACTCTCTGGACTCACTGCACTGCATCCCCAGTGCTGACAGTGCACTCTCTGGACTCACTGCACTGCATCCCAGTGGTGCCAGTGCACTCTCTGGACTCACTGCACTGCATCCCCAAGGTGCCAGTGCACTCTCTGGACTCAACTGCACTGCATCCCCAGTGCTGCCAGTGCACTCTCTGGACTCACTGCAGTGCATCCCCAGTGGTGCCAGTGCACTCTCTGGACTCACTGCACTGCATCCCCAGTGCTGACAGTGCACTCTCTGGATTCACTGCAGTGCATCCCCAGTGGTGCCAGTGCACTCTCTGGACTCACTGCACTTCATCCCCAGTGGTGCCAGTGCACTCTCTGGACTCACTGCATTGCATCCCCAGTGGTGCCAGTGCACTCTCTGGACTCACTGCACTGCATCCCCAGTGGTGTCACAGCACTCCCTGGACTCACTGTACTGCATCACCATTGGTGCCAGGGCACTCTCCGGACTCACTGCAGTGCATCCGCAGTGGTGCCAGTGCACTCTTTCGAGTCACTGCAGTGCATCCCCAGTGGTGCCTGTGCACTCTCTGGTCTCACTGCAGTGCATCCCCAGTGGTGCCAGTGCACTCTCTGGACTCAATGTACTGCATCCCCAGTGGTGCCAGTACACTCTCTGGACTCACTGCACTGCATCCCCAGTGGTGCCAGTGCACTCTCTGGACTCACTGCATTGCATCCCCAGTGGTGCCAGTGCACTCTCTGGACTCACTGCACTGCATCCCCAGTGGTGCCATTGCACTCTCTGGACTCACAGCAGTGCATCCCCAGTGGTGCCAGTGCAACTACTGGACTCACTGCAGTGTAGCTCAGTGGTGCCAGAGCACTCTCTGGACTCACTGCACTGCATCCCCAGTGGTGCCAGTGCACTCTCTGGACTCACTGCAGTGCATCCCCAGTGGTGCCAGTGCACTGTCTGGACTCACTGCAGTGTATCGCCATTGGAGCCGGTGCACTCTCTGGACTCACTAAACTGCATCCCCAGTGGTGCCAGGGCACTCTCTGGTCTCACTGCAGTGCATCCCCAGTGGTGCCAGTGCACTGTCTGGACTCACTGCATCCCCAGTGGTGCCAGGGCACTCTCTGGACTCACAGGACTGCATCCCCATTGGTGCCAGTGCACTCTCTGAACTCACTGCACTAAAACCCCAGTGGTGCCAGTGCAGTCTCTGGACTCACTGCACTGCATCCCCAGTGGTGCCAGTGCACTCTCTGGACTCACCGGGGTGCATCCCCAGTGGTGCCAGTGCACTCTCTGGACTCACTGCACTGCATTCCCTGTGGTGCCAGTACACTCTCTGGACTCACTGCACTTCATCCCCAGTGGTGCCAGTGCACTCTCTGGACTCACTGCATTGCATCCCCAGTGGTGCCAGTGCACTCTCTGGACTCACTGCACTGCATCCCCAGTGGTGTCACAGCACTCCCTGGACTCACTGCACTGCATCACCATTGGTGCCAGGGCACTCTCCGGACTCACTGCAGTGCATCCGCAGTGGTGCCAGTGCACTCTTTCGAGTCACTGCAGTGCATCCCCAGTGGTGCCAGTGCACTCTCTGGACTCACTGCACTGCATCCCCAGTGGTGCCAGTGCACTCTCTGGAATCACTGCAGTGCATCCCCAGTGGTGCCAGTGCACTCTCTGGACTCACTGCACTGCATCCCCAGTGGTGCCAGTGCACTCTCTGGACTCACTGCATTGCATCCCCAGTGGTGCCAGTGCACTCTCTGGACTCACTGCACTGCATCCCCAGTGGTGCCATTGCACTCTCTGGACTCACAGCAGTGCATCCCCAGTGGTGCCAGTGCAACTACTGGACTCACTGCAGTGTAGCTCAGTGGTGCCAGAGCACTCTCTGGACTCACTGCACTGCATCCCCAGTGGTGCCAGTGCACTCTCTGGACTCACTGCACTGCATCCCCAGTGGTGCCAGTGCACTGTCTGGACTCACTGCAGTGTATCGCCATTGGAGCCGGTGCACTCTCTGGACTCACTAAACTGCATCCCCAGTGGTGCCAGGGCACTCTCTGGTCTCACTGCAGTGCATCCCCAGTGGTGCCAGTGCACTGTCTGGACTCACTGCATCCCCAGTGGTGCCAGGGCACTCTCTGGACTCACAGGACTGCATCCCCATTGGTGCCAGTGCACTCTCTGAACTCACTGCACTAAAACCCCAGTGGTGCCAGTGCAGTCTCTGCACTCACTGCACTGCATCCCCAGAAGTGCCAGTGCACTCTCTGGACTCACTGCACTGCATCCCCAGTGGTTCCATTGCACTCTCTGGACTCACTGCACTGCATCCCCAGTGGTGCCACTGCACTCTCTGGACTCACTGCACTGCATCACCATGGTGCCAGTGCACTCTACGGACTCACTGCAGTGCATCCGCAGTGGTGCCAGTGCACTCTTTTGAGTCACTGCACTGCATCCCCAGTGGTGCCAGTGCACTCTCTGGACTCACTGCACTGCATCACCAGTGGTGCCAGTGCACTCTCTGGACTCACTGCACTGCATCCCCAGTGGTGCCAGTGCACTCTCTGGAGTCGCAGCACTGCATCAACAGTGGTGCCTCTGCACTCTCTGGAGTCACTGCACTGCATCCCCAGTGGTGCCAGTCCACTCTCTGGACTCACTGCAGTGCATCCCCAGTGGTGCCAGTGCACTCTCTGGACTCACTGCAGTGCATCCCCAGTGGTGCCAGTGCACTCTCTGGACTCACTGCACTGCATCCCCAGTGGTGCCAGTGCACTCTCTGGACTCACTGCACTTCATCCCCAGTGGTGCCAGTGCACTCTCTGGAATCACTGCAGTGCATCCCCAGTGGTGCCAGTGCACTCTCTGCACTCACTGCACTGCATCCCCAGTGTTCCCAGAGCACTCTCTGGACTCACTGCAGTGCATCCCCAGTGGTGCCAGTGCACTCTCTGGACTCACTGCAGTGCATCCCCAGTGGTGCCAGTGCACTCTCTGGACTCACTGCACTGCATCCCCAGTGGTGCCACTGCACTCTCTGCACTCACTGCACTGCATCACCATTGGTGCCAGAGCACTCTCCGGACTCATTGCAGTACATCCGCAGTGGTGCCAGTGCACTCTTTCGAGTCACTGCACTGCATCCCAATAGTGCCAGTGCACTCTCTGGACTCACTGCACTGCATCCCCAGTGCTGACAGTGCACTCTCTGGACTCACTGCACTGCATCCCCAGTGCTGACAGTGCACTCTCTGGACTCACTGCAGTGCATCCCCAGTGGTGCCAGTGCACTCTCCGGACTCAATGCACTGCATCCCCAGTGGTGCCAGTGCACTCTCTGGACTCACTGCAGTGCAGCCCCTGAGGTGCCAGTGTACTCTCTGGACTCACTGCACTGCATCCCCAGTGGTGACAGTGCACTCTCTGGAATCACTGCAGTGCATCCCCTGTGGTGCCATTGCACTCTCTGGACTCACTGCACTGCATCCCCAGTGGTGCCTGTGCACTCTCTTGAGTCACTGCACTGCATCCCCAGTGGAGCCAGTGCACTCTATGGACTCACTGCACTGCATCCCCAGTGGTGCCAGTGCACTCTCTGGACTCACTGCACTGCATCCCCAGTGGTTCCAGTGCACTCTCTGGATCACTGCACTGCATCACCATTGGTGCCAGGGCACTCTCCGGACTCACTGCAGTGCATCCCCAGTGGTGCCAGTGCATTCTTTCGAGTCACTGCACTGCATCCCCAGTGGTGCCAGTGCATTCTCTGGACTCACTGCAGTGCATCCCCATTGGTGCCAGTGCAGTCTCTGGAGTCACTGCAGTGCATCCCCAGTGGTGCCAGTGCACTCTCTGGACTCACTGCACTGCATCCCCAGTGCTGACAGTGCACTCTCTGGACTCACTGCACTGCATCCCCAGTGGTGCCACTGCACTCTCTGGACTCACTGCACTGCATCCCCAGTGGTGCCAGTGCACTCTCTGGACTCACTGCACTGCATCCCCAGTGGTGCCAGTGCACTCTCTGGAGTCGCAGCACTGCATCAACAGTGGTGCCTCTGCACTCTCTGGAGTCACTGCACTGCATCCCCAGTGCTGCCAGTGCACTCTCTGGACACACTGCAGTGCATCCCCAGTGGTGCCAGTGCACTCTCTGGACTCACTGCAGTGCATCCCCAGTGGTGCCAGTGCACTCTCTGGACTCACTGCACTGCATCCCCAGTGGTGCCAGTGCACTCTCTGGACTCACTGCACTTCATCCCCAGTGGTGCCAGTGCACTCTCTGGACTCAATGCATTGCATCCCCAGTGGTGCCAGTGCACTCTCTGGACTCACTGCACTGCATCCCCAGTGGTGCCAGTGCACTCTCTGGACTCACTGCACTGCATCCCCAGTGGTGCCAGGGCACTCTCCGGACTCACTGCAGTGCATCCCCAGTGGTGCCAGTGCACTCTTTCGAGTCACTGCAGTGCATCCCCTGTGGTGCCAGTGCACTCTCTGGACTCACTGCACTTCATCCCCAGTGGTGCCAGTGCACTCTCTGGACTCACTGCACTGCATCCCCAGTGGTGCCAGTGCACTCTCTGCACTCACTGCACTGCATCCCCAGTGTTCCCAGAGCACTCTCTGGACTCACTGCAGTGCATACCCAGTGGTGCCAGTGCACTCTCTGGACTCACTGCAGTGCATCCCCAGTGGTGCCAGTGCACTCTCTGGACTCACTGCACTGCATCCCCAGTGGTGCCACTTCACTCTCTGGACTCACTGCACTGCATCACCTTTGGTGCCAGGGCACTCTCCGGACTCACTGCAGTGCATCCGCAGTGGTGCCAGTGCACTCTTTTGAGTCACTGCACTGCATCCCCATTAGTGCCAGGGCATTCTCTGGACTCATTGCAGTGCATCCCCAGTGGTGCCAGTGCACTCTCTGCACTCACTGCAGTGCATCCCCTTTTGTGCCAGTGCACTCTCTGGACTCACTGCACTGCATCCCCAGTGGTGCCAGTGCACTCTCTGGACTCACTGCAGTGCATCCCCTTTTGTGCCAGTGCACTCTCTGGACTCATTGCAGTGCATCCCCAGTGGTGCCAGTGCACTTTCTGGACTCATTGCAGTGCATCCCCAGTGGTGCCAGTGCACTCTTTGGACTCACTGCACTGCATCCCCAGTGGTGCCAGTGCACTCTCTGGACTCACTGCAGTGCATCCCCTTTTGTTCCAGTGCACTCTCTGGACTCACTGCACTGCATCCCCAGTGGTGCCAGTGCACTCTCTGGACTCACTGCACTGCATCCCCAGTGGTGCCAGTGCACTCTTTGGACTCACTGCACTGCATGAACAGTGGTGCCACTGCACTCTCTGGACTCACTGCAGTGCATCCCCAGTGGAGCCAGTGCACTCTCTGCACTCACTGCACTGCATCACCAGTGGTGGCAGTGCACTCTCTGGACTCACTGCACTGCATCCCCAGTGGTGCCAGTGCACTCTCTGGACTCACTGCACTGCATCCCCAGTGGTGCCAGTGCACTCTCTGGAGTCGCAGCACTGCATCAACAGTGGTGCCTCTGCACTCTCTGGAGTCACTGCACTGCATCCCCAGTGCTGCCAGTGCACTCTCTGGACTCACTGCAGTGCATCCCCAGTGGTGCCAGTGCACTCTCTGGACTCACTAAACTGCATCCCCAGTGGTGCCAGTGCACTCTCTGGACTCACTGCACTGCTTCCCCAGTGGTGCCAGTGCACTCTCTGGACTCACTGCATTGCATCCCCAGTGGTGCCAGTGCACTCTCTGGACTCACTGCACTGCATCCCCAGTGGTGCCACTGCACTCTCTGGACTCACTGCACTGCATCACCATTGGTGCCAGGGCACCCTCCGGACTCACTGCAGTGCATCCGCAGTGGTGCCAGTGCACTCTTTCGAGTCACTGCAGTGCATCCCCAGTGCTGCCAGTGCACTCTCTGGACTCACTGCACTGCTTCCCCAGTGGTGCCAGTGCACTCTCTGGACTCACTGCACTGCATCCCCAGTGGTGCCAGTGCACTCTCTGCACTCACTGCACTGCATCCCCAGTGTTCCCAGAGCACTCTCTAGACTCACTGCAGTGCATCCCCAGTGGTGCCACTGCACTCTCTGGACTCACTGCAATGCATCCCCAGTGGTGCCAGTGCACTCTCTGGACTCACTGCACTGCATCCCCAGTGGTGCCACTGCACTCTCTGGACTTACTGCACTGCATCACCATTGGTGCCAGTGCACTCTCTGGACTCACTGCACTGCATCCCCAGTGGTGCCAGGGCACTCTCCGGACTCACTGCACTGCATCCCTAATGGTGCCAGTGCACTCTCTGGACTCACTGCAGTGCATCCCCAGTGGTGCCAGTGCACTCTCTGCACTCACTGCACTGCATCCCCAGTGGTGCCAGTGCAGTTTCTGCACTCACTGCACTGCATCCCCGTTGTTCCCAGAGCACTCTCTGGACTCACCGAGGTGCATCCCCAGTGGTGCCAGTGCACTCTCTGGACTCACCGCACTGCTTCCCCAGTGGTGCCAGTGCACTCTCTGGACTCACTGCAGTGCAGCCCCTGAGGTGCCAGTGTACTCTCTGGACTCACTGCACTGCATCCCCAGTGGTGACAGTGCACTCTCTGGAATCACTGCAGTGCATCCCCTGTGGTGCCATTGCACTCTCTGGACTCACAGCACTGCATCCCCAGTGGTGCATGTGCACTCTCTTGAGTCACTGCACTGCATCCCCAGTGGAGCCAGTGCACTCTATGGACTAACTGCACTGCATCACCAGTGGTGCCAGTGCACTCTCTGGACTCACTGCACTGCATCCCCAGTGCTGACAGTGCACTCTCTGGACTCACTGCACTGCATCCCCAGTGGTTCCAGTGCACTCTCTGGATCACTGCACTGCATCACCATTGGTGCCAGGGCACTCTCCGGACTCACTGCACTGCATCCCCAGTGGTCCCAGTGCAGTCTCTGGAGTCACTGCAGTGCATCCCCAGTGGTGCCAGTGCACTCTGTGGACTCACTGCAGTGCATCCCCAGTGGTGCGAGTGCACTCTCTGGACTCACCGGGGTGCATCCCCAGTGGTGCCAGTGCACTCTCTGGACTCACTGCAGTGCATCCCCTGTGGTGCCAGTGCACTCTCTGGACTCACTGTACTGCATCCCCAGTGGTGCGAGTGCACTCTCTGGACTCACCGGGGTGCATCCCCAGTGGTGCCAGTGCACTCTCTGGACTCACTGCAGTGCATCCCCTGTGGTGCCAGTGCACTCTGTGGACTCACTGCAGTGCATCCCCAGTGGTGCGAGTGCACTCTCTGGACTCACCGGGGTGCATCCCCAGTGGTGCCAGTGCACTCTCTGGACTCACTGCAGTGCATCCCCAGTGGTGCCAGTGCACTCTGTGGACTCACTGCAGTGCATCCCCAGTGGTGCGAGTGCACTCTCTGGACTCACCGGGGTGCATCCCCAGTGGTGCCAGTGCACTCTCTGGACTCACTGCAGAGCATCCCCTGTGGTGCCAGTGCACTCTCTGGACTCACTGTACTGCATCCCCAGTGGTGCCAGTTGACTCTCTGGGCTCAATGCACTGCTCCAGCCGCGGCATCCGCTCCAGCCGCCGCAGCCGCTCCAGCCGCGGTAGCCCCTCCAGCCGCGGCAGACGCTCTAGACGCTCCAGCCGCCGCAGCCGCTCCAGCCGCGGCAGCCGCTAAAGCCGCTACCGAGTGGAGCGGCTTCCGAGGCTGGAGCGGCTGCCGCGGCTGGAGCGCCTGCAGCGGATGGAGCGGCTGCCGCGGCTGGACCGGCTGCCGCGGCTGCTGCGGCTGGAGCGGCTGCCGAGGCTGGAGGGTCTACCGCGGCTGGAGCGGCTGCCGCGGCTCGAGCAGTACAGTGAGTCCAGAGAGTGCACTGTCACCTTTGGGGATGCACTGCATTGTCTGCAGAGAGTGCCCTGGAACCACTGGGCACGCACTGCAGTGAGTCCAGAGAGTGCACTGGCACCACTGGGGATGGACTGCAGTGAGTCCAGAGAGTGCCCTGGCACCTCAGGGGATGCACTGCAGTGAGTCCAGAGAGTGAACTGGCACCACTGGTGATGCAGTGCATTGAGTCCAGAGAGTGCACTGGCACCACATGGGATGCACTGCAGAGAGTCCAGAGAGTGCACTGGCACCAGTGGGGATGCACTGCGGTGAGTAAAGAGAATGCACTGGCACCATTGGGGTTGCACTGCAGTGAGTCCAGAGAGTGCACTGGCACCACTGGGGATGCAGTGCAGTGAGTCCAGAGAGTGCACTGGCACCACTGGGGATGCAGTGCAATGAGTCCAGAGAGCCACTGGCACCACTGGGGATGCACTGCAGTGAGACCAGAGAGTGCACTGGCACCACTGGGGATGCAGTGCAGTGAGTCCTGAGAGTGCAATGGCACCACAGGGGATGCACTGCAGTGAGTCCAGAGAGTGCACTGGCACCACTGGGGATGCAGTGCAGTGAGTGCAGAGAGTGCACTGGCACCAACTGGAGCTGCACTGCTGTGAGTCCTGAGATTGCACTGGCACCACTGGGGATGCACTGCAGTGAGTCCAGAGATTTCACAGGCACCAATGGGGATGCAGTACAGTGAGTCCAGAGAGTACACTGGCACTACTGGGGATTCAGTTCAGTGAGTCCAGAGAGTGAACTGCCACCATTGGGGAAGTAGTGCAGTGAGTCCAGAGTGCACTGGCACCACTGGGGATGCACCCAGGGAAGTCCAGAGAGTGCACTGGCACCACTGGGGATCCAGTGCAGTGAGTCCAGAGAGTGCACTGGCACCACTGGGGATGCACTGCCGTGAGCGCCGAGAGTGCACTGGCACCGCTGCGGTTGCAACCCGGTGTTTTCAGAGAGTGCAGTGGCACCACTGGGGATGCAGTGCACTGAGTCCAGAGAGGGCACTGGCACCACTGGGGTGCAGTGCAGTGAGTCCAGAGACTTCACAGGCACCACTGGGGATGCAGTGCAGTGAGTCCAGAGAGTGCACTGGCACCACTGGGGATGCAGTGCAGTGACTCCAGAGAGTGCACTGGCACCACAGGGGATGCACTGCAGTGAGTCCAGAGAGTGCACTGGCACCACTGGGGATGCAATGCAGTGAGTCCAGAGAGTGCACTGTCACCACTGGGGATGCACTGCAGTGAGTCCAGAGAGTGCACTGGCACCACTGGGGATGCACTGCAGTGAGACCAGAGGTTTCAGTGGCACCACTGGGGATGCAGTGCAGTGAGTCCAGAGAGTGCACTGGTACGATTGGGGATGCACTGCAGTGAGTCCAGAGAGTGCACTGGCACAACTGGGGATGCACTGCAGTGAGTCCAGAGAGTGCACTGGCACCACTGGGGATGCACTGCAGGGAGTCTACAGAGTGCACTGGCACCACTGGGGATGCACTGCAGTGAGTCCAGAGAGTGCACTGGCACCACTGGGGATGCAGTGCAGTGAGTCCAGAGAGTGCACTGGCACCACTGGGGATGCAGTGCAGTGAGTCCAGAGAGTGCACTGGCACCACTGGGTATGCAGTGCAGTGAGTCCAGAGAGTGCACTGGCACCACTGGGGATGCACTGCAGTGAGTCCAGGGAGTGCACTGGCACCACTGGGGATGCAGTGCAGTGAGTCCAGAGAGTGCACTGGCACCACTGGGGATGCAGTGCAGTGTCTCCAGAGAGTGCACTGGCACCACTGGGGATGCACTGCAGTGAGTCCAGATGTTAGCCTAGCAACCACATAATCACCAAGTGATTATGTGTAGGTGCTTTATTCAGCGCTGGAAGCCGGGGCAGGTGCCCAAATCTGGCTTCAAGTCCCGTTACTTCCCAGCCGTTATTTATACATACAATATTGCGTCAGGTATACATATTCATTACAGGTTGCAACAGCAGCCTCGCTTTTCATTCTAATTAGCTCCCCTCCCCTTTGCACATGCGTGGCGCACTCTGGTGGTCGTCCAGATGAAGTAAGGAGTCTTCCTCTCCGCTAAACTTTTCACCTTTCTTACTCGACGCGTGCTCCCTCCGTTTCTTGGTTCTGCTTCAACTCAGTTCATCATTTCCAGGCCCTTATCCAAGGTCAGGTTGTACCTGTTCCCTCCCAAGGTTCCCCTTCAATGACTCTTTTGATTGTTCAATGTACTCCCTAAGTATCCAGTATACATAGATTAATTGATAATGTAAGTACATTTGGCAATGCTTAATTATACTGTAGGTCCCATTACCTAAGAGACATTAGTAAAATATCCATTCGATTCTCCCCAACACTAACACAGAGACTGCACTGGCACCACTGGGGATGCACCCCGGCAAGTCCAGAGAGTGCACTGGCACCACTGGGGATGCAGTGCAGAGAGTCCAGAGAGTGGACTGGCACCTCTGGGGATGCACTGCCGTGAGTCCAGAGAGTGCACTGGCACCACTGGGGATGCACTGCAGTGAGTCCAGAGAGTGCACTGGCACCACTGGGGATGCAGTGCAGTGAGTCCAGAGAGTGCCCCGGCACCACTGGGGATGCAGTGCAGTGAGTCCAGAGAGTGCACTGGCACCACTGGGGATGCAGTGCAGTGAGTCCAGAGAGTGCACTGGCACCACTGGGGATGCACTGCAGTGAGTCCAGATGTTAGCCTAGCAACCACATAATCACCAAGTGATTATATGAAGGTGCTTTATTCAGCGCTGGAAGCCGGGGCAGGTGCCCAAATCTGGCTTCAAGTCCCGTTACTTCCCAGCCATTATTTATACATACGATATTGCGTCAGGTATACATATTCATTACAGGTTGCAACAGCAGCCTCGCTTTTCATTCTAATTAGCTCCCCTCCCCTTTGCACATGCGTGGCGCACTCTGGTGGTCGTCCAGGTGGTCGTCCAGATGAAGTAAGGAGTCTTCCTCTCCGCTAAACTTTTCACCTTTCTTACTCGATGCATGCTCCCTCCGCTTCTTGGTTCTGCTTCAACTCATTTCATCATTTCCAGGCCCTTATCCAAGGTCAGGTTGTACCTGTTACCTCCCAAGGTTCCCCTTCAATGACTCTTTTGATTGTTCAATGTACTCCCTAAGTATCCAGTATACATAGATTAATTGATAATGTAAGTACATTTGGCAATGCTTAATTATACTGTAGGTCCCATTACGTAAGAGACATTAGTAAAACATCCATTCGATTCTCCCCAACACTAACACAGAGACTGCACTGGCACCACTGGGGATGCATTGCAGTGAGTCCAGAGAGGGCACTGGCACCACTGGGGATGCAGTGCAGTGATTCCAGAGAGTGCACTGGCACCACTGGCGATGCACTGCAGTGAGTCCAGAGAGTGCACTGGCACCACTGGTGATGCAGTGCAGTGACTCCTGAGAGTGCACTGGCACCACTGGAGTTGCAGTGCAGTGAGTCCAGAGAGTGCACTGGAACCACTGGGGATGCAGCGCAGTGACTCCTGAGAGCGCACTGGCACCACTGGGGATGCAGTGCAGTGAGTCCAGAGAGTGCACTGGCACCACTGGGGATGCACTGCAGTGAGTCCAGAGAGTGCACTGGCACCACTGGGGATGCAGTGCAGTGAGTCCAGAGAGTGCACTGGCACCACTGGTGTGCAGTGCAGTGAGTCCAGAGAGTGCACTGGCACCACTGGGGATGCAGTGCAGTGAGTCCAGAGAGTGCACTGGCACCACTGGGGATGCAGTGCACTGAGTGCAGAGTGTGCACTGGCACCACTGGGGATGCAGTGCAGTGAGTCCAGAGAGTGCACTGGCACCACTGGGGATGCAGTACAGTGAGTCCAGAGAGTGCACTGGCACCACTGGGGATTCAGTTCAGTGAGTCCAGAGAGTGAACTGGCACCACTGGGGATGTAGTGCAGTGAGTCCAGAGAGTGCACTGGCACCTCTGGGGATGCACCCCGGTGACTCCAGAGAGTGCACTGGCACCACTGGGGATGCACCCCGGCAAGTCCAGAGAGTGCACTGTCACCACTGGGGATGCAGTGCAGTGAGTCCAGAGAGTGCACTGGCACCACTGGGGATGCAGTGCAGTGAGTCCAGAGAGTGCACTGGCACCACTGGGGATGCAGTGCAGTGAGTCCAGAGAGTGCACTGGTACCACTGGGGATGCAGTGCAGTGAGTCCAGAGAGTGCACTGGTACGATTGGGGTTGCACTGCAGTGAGTCCAGAGAGTGCACTGGCACCACTGGGGATGCAATGCAGTGAGTCCAGAGCGTGCACTGGCACCACTGGGGATGCACCCCGGCAAGTCCAGAGAGTGCACTGGCACCACTTGGGATGCAGCGCAATGAGTCCAGAGAGTGCACTGGCACCACTGGGGATGCAGTTCAGTGAGTCCAGAGAGTGCAGTGGCACCACTGGGGATGCACTGCAGTGAGTCCAGAGAGTGCACTGGCACCACTGGGGATGCAGTGCAGTGAGTCCAGAGAGTGCACTGGCACCAGTGGGGATGCACTGCAGTGAGTAAAGAGAATGCACTGGCACCTTTGGGTTTGCACTGCAGTGAGTCTAGAGAGTGCACTGGCACCACTGGGGATGCAATGCAGTGAGTCCAGAGAGTGCACTGGCACCACTGGGGATGCACTGCAGTGAGTCCAGAGAGTGCACTGGCACCAACTGGAGCTGCACTGCTGTGAGTCCTGAGATTGCACTGGCAACACTGGGATGCACTGCAGTGAGTCCAGAGACTTCACAGGCACCACGGGGGATGCAGTACAGTGAGTCCAGAGAGTGCACTGGCACCACTGGGGATTCAGTTCCTTGAGTCCAGAGAGTGCACTGGCACCACTGGGGATGTAGAGCAGTGAGTCCAGAGAGTGCACTGGCACCTCTGGGGATGCACCCCTGTGACTCCAGAGAGTGCACTGGCACCACTGGGGATGCACCCCGGCAAGTCCAGAGAGTGCAGTGGCACCACTGGGGATGCAGTGCAGTGAGTCCAGAGAGTGCACTGGCACCACTGGGGATGCAGTGCAGTGAGTCCAGAGAGTGCACTGGCACCACTGGGGATGCAGTGCAGTGAGTCCAGAGAGTGCACTGGCACCACTGGGGATGCACTGCAGTGAGTCCAGAGAGTGCAGTGGCACCACTGGGGATGCATTGCAGTGAGACCAGAGGTTGCAGTGGCACCACTGGGGATGCAGTGCAGTGAGTCCAGAGAGTGCACTGGTACGATTGGGGATGCACTGCAGTGAGTCCAGAGAGTGCACTGGCACCACTGGGGATGCACTGCAGTGAGTCCAGAGAGTGCACTGGCACCACTGCAGATGCAATGCAGTGAGTCCAGAGAGTGCACTGGCACCACTGGGGATGCACTGCAGTGACTCCAGAGAGTGCACTGGCACCACTGGGGATGCACTGCAGTGAGTCCAGATGTTAGCCTAGCAACCACATAATCACCAAGTGATTATATGAATGTGCTTTATTCAGCGCTGGAAGCCGGGGCAGGTGCCCAAATCTGGCTTCAAGTCCCGTTACTTCCCAGCCGTTATTTATACATACAATATTGCGTCAGGTATACATATTCATTACAGGTTGCAACAGCAGCCTCGCTTTTCATTCTAATTAGCTCCCCTCCCCTTTGCACATGCGTGGCGCACTCTGGTGGTCGTCCAGGTGGTCGTCCAGATGAAGTAAGGAGTCTTCCTCTCCGCTAAACTTTTCACCTTTCTTACTCGACGCATGCTCCCTCCGTTTCTTGGTTCTGCTTCAACTCATTTCATCATTTCCAGGCCCTTATCCAAGGTCAGGTTGTACCTGTTCCCTCCCAAGGTTCCCCTTCAATGACTCTTTTGATTGTTCAATGTACTCCCTAAGTATCCAGTATACATAGATTAATTGATAATGTAAGTACATTTGGCAATGTTTAATTATACTGTAGGTTCAATTACCTAAGAGACATTAGTAAAATATCCATTCGATTCTCCCCAACACTAACACAGAGACTGCACTGGCACCACTGGGGATGCACCCCGGCAAGTCCAGAGAGTGCACTGGCACCACTGGGGATGCAGTGCAGTGAGTCCAGAGAGTGCACTGGCACCTCTGGGGATGCACTGCCGTGAGTCCAGAGAGTGCACTGGCACCACTGGGGATGCACTGCCGTGAGTCCAGAGAGTGCACTGTCACCACTGGGGATGCACTGCAGTGAATCCAGAGAGTGCACTGGCACCATTGGGGATGCAGTGCAGTGAGTCAGAGAGTGCACTGGCACCACTGGGGATGCAGTACAGTGAGTCCAGAGAGTGCACTGGCACCACTGGGGATGCAGTGCAGTGAGTCCAGAGAGTGCACTGGCACCACTGGGGATGCAGTGCAGTGAGTCCAGAGAGTGCACTGGCACCACTGGGGATGCAGTGCAGTGAGCTCAGAGAGTGCACTGGCACCACTGGGGATGCAGTGCGGTGTGTCCAGAGAGTGCACTGGCACCACTGGGGATGCAGTACAGTGAGTCCAGAAAGTGCACGGGCACCACTCGGGATTCAGTTCCTTGAGTCCAGAGAGTGAACTGGCACCACTGGGGATGTAGAGCAGTGAGTCCAGAGAGTGCACTGGCACCTCTGGGGATGCACCCCGGTGACTCCAGAGAGTGCACTGGCAACAATGGGGATGCACCCCGGCAAGTCCAGAGAGTGCACTGTCACCACTGGGGATGCAGTGCAGTGAGTCCAGAGAGTGCACTGGCACCACTGGGGATGCACTGCGGTGAGTCCAGAGAGTGCACTGGCACCACTGCGGATGCAGTGCAGTGAGTCCAGAGAGGGCACTGGCACCACTGGCGATGCACCCCGGCAAGTCCAGAGAGTGCACTGGCACCACTGGGGATGCAGCGCACTGAGTCCAGAGAGTGCACTGGCACCACTGGGGATGCAGTGCAGTGAGTCCAGAGAGTGCACTGGCACCACTGGGGATGCACCCCGGTGAGTCCAGAGAGTGCACTGGCACCACTGGGGATGCACTGCAGTGAGTCCAGGGAGTGCACTGGCACCAGTGGGGATGCACTGCAGTGAGTCCAGGGAGTGCACTGGCACCACTGGGGATGCACTTCAGTGACTCCAGAGAGTGCACTGGCACCACTGGGGATGCACTGCAGTGAGTCCAGATGTTAGCCTAGCAACCACATAATCACCAAGTGATTATATGAAGGTGCTTTATTCAGCGCTGGAAGCCGGGGCAGGTGCCCAAATCTGGCTTCAAGTCCCGTTACTTTCCAGCCGTTATTTATACATACAATATTGCGTCAGGTATACATATTCATTACAGGTTGCAACAGCAGCCTCGCTTTTCATTCTAATTAGCTCCCCTCCCCTTTGCACATGCGTGGCGCACTCTGGTGGTCGTCCAGGTGGTCGTGCAGATGAAGTAACGAGTCTTCCTCTCCGCTAAACTTTTCACCTTTCTTACTCGACGCATGCTCCCTCCGCTTCTTGGTTCTGCTTCAACTCATTTCATCATTTCCAGGCCCTTATCCAAGGTCAGGTTGTACCTGTTCCCTCCCAAGGTTCCCCTTCAATGACTCTTTTGATTGTTCAATGTACTCCCTAAGTATCCAGTATACATAGATTAATTGATAACGTAAGTACATTTGGCAATGCTTAATTATACTGTAGGTCCCATTACGTAAGAGACATTAGTAAAACATCCATTCGATTCTCCCCAACACTAACACAGAGACTGCACTGGCACCACTGGGGATGCAGTGCAGTGAGTCCAGAGAGGGCACTGGCACCACTGGGGATGCAGTGCAGTGAGTCCAGAGACTGCACTGGCACCACTGGGGATGCACTGCAGTGAGTCCAGAGAGTGCACTGGCACCACCTGGGATGCAGTGCAGTGAGTCCAGAGAGTGCACTGGCACCACTGGTGATGCAGTGCAGTGACTCCAGAGAGTGCACTGGCACCACTGGGGATGCAGCGCAGTGACTCCTGAGAGTGCACTGGCACCACTGGGGATGCAGTGCAGTGAGTCCAGAGAGTGCACTGGCACCACTGTGGATGCAGTGCCGTGAGTCCAGAGAGTGCATTGGCACCACTGGGGATGCACTGCAATGAGTCCAGAGAGTGCACTGGCACCAATGGCAACGCAGAGCAGTGAGTGGAGAGAGTGCACTGGCACCACAGGGGATGCAGTGCAGTGAGTCCAGAGAGTGCACTAGCACCACTGGGGATGCACTGCAGTGAGTCCAGAGTGTGCACTGGCACCACTGGGGATGCAGTGCAGTGAGTCCAGAGAGTGCACTGGCACCACTGGGGATGTAGTGCAGTGAGTCCACAGAGGGCACTGGCACCACTGGGGATGCATTGTAGTGAGTCCAGAGAGTACAGTGGCACCACTGGGGATGCAGTGCAGTGAGTCCACAGAGTGCACTGGCACCATTGGGGAAGCACTGCAGTGAGTCCAGAGACTTCACAGGCACCATTGGGGATGCAGTGCAGTGAGTCCAGAGAGTGCCCTGGCACCACTGGCGATGCACTGCAGTGAGTCCAGAGAGTGCACTGGCACCACTGGGGATGCACTGCAGTGAGTCCAGAGAGTGCACTGGCACCACTGGGGATGCAGTGCAGTGAGTCCAGAGAGTGCACTGGCACCACTGGGGATGCACTGCAGTGAGTCCAGAGAGTGCACTGGCACCACTGGGGATGCACTGCAGTGAGTCCAGAGAGTGCACTGGCACCACTGGTTATGCAGTGCAGTGAGTCCAGAGAGTGCACTGGCACCACTGGGGATGCAGTGCAGTGAGTCCAGAGAGTGCACTGGCACCACTGGGGATGCAGTGCAGTGAGTAAAGAGAGTACAGTGGCACCACTGGGGATGCAGTGCAGTGAGTCCAAAGAGTGCACTGGCACCATTGGGGATGCAGTGCAGTGAGTCCAGAGACTTCACAGGCACCACTGGGGATGCAGTGCAGTGAGTCCAGAGAGTGCCCTGGCACCACTGGGAATGCAGTGAGTCCAGACAGTGCACTGGCACCACTGGGGATGCACTGCAGTGAGTCCAGAGAGTGCACTGGCACCACTGGGGATTCACCCCGGCAAGTCCAGAGAGTGCACTGGCACCACTGGGGATGCAGTGCAGTGAGTCCAGAGAGTGCACTGGCACCACTGGTGATGCACTGCAGTAAGTGCAGAGAGTGCACTGGCACCACTGGGGATGCACTGCAGTGAGTCCAGAGAGTGCACTGGCACCACTGGGTATGCAGTGCAGTGAGTCCAGAGAGTGCACTGGCACCACTGGTGATGCAGTGCAGTGAGTCCAGAGAGTGCACTGGCACCACTGGGGATGCAGTACAGTGAGTCCAGAGAGTGCACTGGCACCACTGGGGATGCAGTGCAGTGAGTAAAGAGAGTGCACTGGCACCACTGTGGATGCAGTGCAGTGAGTCCAGAGAGTGCACTGGCACCACTGGGGATGGACTGCAGTGAGTCCAGAGAGTGCACTGGCACCACTGGGGATGCAGTGCAGTGAGTCCAGAGAGTGCACTGGCACCACTGGGGATGCACTGCAGTGAGTCCAGAGAGTGCACTGGCACCACTGGGGATGCACTGCAGTGAGTCCAGAGAAGGCACTGGCACCACTGGGATGCAGTGCAGTGAGTCCAGAGAGTGCACTGGCACCACTGGGGATGCACTGCAGTGAGTCCAGAGAGTGCACTGGCACCACTGGTATACAGTGCACTGAGTCCACAGGGTGCACTGGCACCACAGGGGATACACTGCAGTGAGTCCAGAGAGTGCACTGGCACCACTGGGGATTAAGTGCCGTGAGTGCAGTGAGTGCACTGGCACCACTGGGGATGCACTGCAGTGAGTCCAGAGAGTGCACTGGCACCACTGGGGATGCACTGCAGTGAGTCCAGAGAGTGCACTGGCACCACTGGTTATGCAGTGCAGTGAGTCCAGAGAGTGCACTGGCACCACTGGGGATGCAGTGCAGTGAGTCCAGAGAGTGCACTGGCACCACTGGGGATGCAGTGCAGTGAGTCCAGAGAGTGCACTGGCACCTTGGGGATGCAGTTCAGTGAGTCCAGAGAGTGCACTGGCACCACTGGTTATGCAGTGCAGTGAGTCCAGAGACTACACTGGCACCACTGGAAATGCACTGCAGTGAGTCCAGAGAGTGCACTGGCACCACTGGTGATGCAGTGTAGTGATTTAAGAGAGTACACTGGCGCCACTGTGGATGCACTGCAGTGAGTCCAGAGAGTGCACTGGCACCACTGGTGATGCAGTGCAATGAGTCCAGAGAGCCACTGGCACCACTGGGGATGCAGTGCATTTAGTCCAGAGAGTGAACTGGCACCACTGGGGATGCAGTGCACTGAGTCCAGAGAGGGCACTGTCAGCAATGGGGATGCAGTGCAGTGAGTCCAGAGAGTGCACTGGCACCACTGGGGATGCAGTTCAGTGAGACCAGAGACTTCACAGGCACCACTGGGGATGCAGTGCAGTGAGCCCAGAGAGTGCACTGGCACAAAAGGGGATGCACTGCAGTGAGTCCAGAGAGTGCACTGGCACCACTGGGGATGCAGTGCAGTGAGTCCAGAGAGTGCACTGGCACCACTGGGGATGCAGTGCAGTGAGTCCAGAGAGTGCACTGGCACCACTGGGGATGCAGTGCAGTGAGTCCAGAGAGTGCACTGGCACCTTGGGGATGCAGTTCAGTGAGTCCAGAGAGTGCACTGGCACCACTGGGGATGCAGTGCAGTGAGTCCACAGAGTACACTGGCACCACTGGTGATGCAGTGCAGTGAGTCCAAAGAGTGCACTGGCACCACTGGGGATGCAGTGCAGTGAGTCCAGAGAGTGCAGTGGCACCACTGGGGATGCAGTGCAGTGAGTCCAGAGAGTGCACTGGCACCACTGGTGATGCAGTGCAGTGAGTTAAGAGAGTACACTGGCGCCACTGTGGATGCACTGCAGTGAGTCCAGAGAGTGCACTGGCACCACTGGGGATGCAGTGCAGTGAGTCCAGAGAGTGCACTGGCACCACTGGGGATGCAGTGCAGTGAGTCCAGAGAGTGCACTGGCACCACTGGTGATGCAGTGCAGTGACTTAAGAGAGTACACTGGCGCCACTGGGGATGCACTGCAGTGAGTCCAGAGAGTGCACTGGCACCACTGGGGATGCACTGCAGTGAGTCCAGAGAGTGCACTGGCACCACTGGGGATGCACTGCAGTGAGTCCAGAGAGTGCACTGGCACCACTGGGTATGCAGTGCAGTGAGTCCAGAGAGTGCACTGGCACCACTGGGGATGCACTGCAGTGAGTCCAGAGAGTGCACTGGCACCACTGGGGATGCACTGCAGTGAGTCCAGAGAGTGCACTGGCACCACTGGGTATGCAGTGCAGTGAGTCCAGAGAGTGCACTGGCACCACTGGGGATGCAGTGCAGTGAGTCCAGAGAGTGCACTGGCACCACTGGGGATGCAGTGCAGTGAGTAGAGTACAGTGGCACCACTGGGGATGCAGTGCAGTGAGTCCAAAGAGTGCACTGGCACCATTGGGGATGCACTGCAGTGAGTACAGAGACTTCACAGGCACCACTGGGGATGCAGTGCAGTGAGTCCAGACAGTGCACTGGCACCACTGGGGATGCACTGCAGTGAGTCCAGAGAGTGCACTGGCACCACCTGGGATGCAGTGCAGTGAGTCCAGAGAGTGCACTGGCACCACTGGGGATGCAGTGCAGTGAGTCCAGAGAGTGCACTGGCACCACTGGGGATGCACTGCAGTGAGTCCAGAGAGTGCACTGTCACCACTGGGGATGCACTGCAGTGAGTCCAGAGAGTGCACTGGCACCACTGTGTATGCAATGCAGTGAGTCCAGAGAGTGCACTGGCACCACTGGGGATGCAGTGCAGTGAGTCCAGAGAGTGCACTGGCACCACTGGGGATGCAGTGCAGTGAGTAAAGAGAGTGCACTGGCACCACTGTGGATGCAGTGCAGTGAGTCCAGAGAGTGCACTGGCACCACTGGGGATGGACTGCAGTGAGTCCAGAGAGTGCACTGGCACCACTGGGGATGCAGTGCAGTGAGTCCAGAGAGTGCACTGGCACCACTGGGGATGCAATGCAGTGAGTCCAGAGAGTGCACTGGCACTACTGGGGATTCAGTTCAGTGAGTCCAGAGAGTGAACTGGCACCATTGGGGAAGTAGTGCAGTGAGTCCAGAGTGCACTGGCACCACTGGGGATGCACCCCGGGAAGTCCAGAGAGTGCACTGGCACCACTGGGGATGCAGTGCAGTGAGTCCAGAGAGTGCACTGGCACCACTGGGGATGCACTGCCGTGAGCGCAGAGAGTGCACTGGCACCGCTGCGGTTGCACCCCGGTGTTTTCAGAGAGTGCAGTGGCACCACTGGGGATGCAGTGCACTGAGTCCAGAGAGGGCACTGGCACCACTGGGGTGCAGTGCAGTGAGTCCAGAGACTTCACAGGCACCACTGGGGATGCAGTGCAGTGAGTCCAGAGAGAGCACTGGCAGCACTGGGGATGCAGTGCAGTGACTCCAGAGAGTGCACTGGCACCACAGGGGATGCACTGCAGTGAGTCCAGAGAGTGCACTGGCACCACTGGGGATGCAATGCAGTGAGTCCAGAGAGTGCCCTGGCACCACTGGGGATGCACTGCAGTGAGTCCAGAGAGTGCACTGGCACCGCTGGGGATTCAGTTCCTTGAGTCTAGAGAGTGAACTGGCACCACTGGGGATGTAGAGCAGTGAGTCCAGAGAGTGCACTGGTACCACTGGGGATGCACCCCGGCAAGTCCAGAGAGTGCACTGTCACCACTGGGGATGCAGTGCAGTGAGTCCAGAGAGTGCACTGGCACCACTGGGGATGCAGTGCAGTGAGTCCAGAGAGTGCACTGGCACCAGTGGGGATGCAGTGCAGTGAGTCCAGAGAGTGCACTGGTACCACTGGGGATGCACCGCAGTGAGTCCAGAGAGTGCACTGGCACCACTGGGGATGCACTGCAGTGAGACCAGAGGTTGCAGTGGCACCACTGGGGATGCAGTGCAGTGAGTCCAGAGAGTGCACTGGTACGATTGGGGATGCACTGCAGTGAGTCCAGAGAGTGCACTGGCACAACTGGGGATGCACTGCAGTGAGTCCAGAGAGTGCACTGGCACCACTGGGGATGCACTGCAGTGAGTCCACAGAGTGCACTGGCACCACTGGGGATGCACTGCAGTGAGTCCAGAGAGTGCACTGGCACCACTGGGGATGCAGTGCAGTGAGTCCAGAGAGTGCACTGGCACCACTGGGGATGCACTGCAGTGAGTCCAGAGAGTGCACTGGCACCACTGGGGATGCACTGCAGTGAGTCCAGGGAGTGCACTGGCACCACTGCAGATGCAGTGCAGTGAGTCCAGAGAGTGCACTGGCACCACTGGGGATGCACTGCAGTGGGTCTAGAGAGTGCACTGGCACCACTGGGGATGCACTGCAGTGAGTCCAGATGTTAGCCTAGCAACCACATAATCACCAAGTGATTATATGTAGGTGCTTTATTCAGCGCTGGAAGCCGGGGCAGGTGCCCAAATCTGGCTTCAAGTCCCGTTACTTCCCAGCCGTTATTTATACATACAATATTGCGTCAGGTATACATATTCATTACAGGTTGCAACAGCAGCCTCGCTTTTCATTCTAATTAGCTCCCCTCCCCTTTGCACATGCGTGGCGCACTCTGGTGGTCGTCCAGATGAAGTAAGGAGTCTTCCTCTCCGCTAAACTTTTCACCTTTCTTACTCGACGCGTGCTCCCTCCGTTTCTTGGTTCTGCTTCAACTCAGTTCATCATTTCCAGGCCCTTATCCAAGGTCAGGTTGTACCTGTTCCCTCCCAAGGTTCCCCTTCAATGATTCTTTTGATTGTTCAATTTACTCCCTAAGTATCCAGTATACATAGATTAATTGATAATGTAAGTACATTTGGCAATGCTTAATTATACTGTAGGTCCCATTACCTAAGAGACATTAGTAAAATATCCATTCGATTCTCCCCAACACTAACACAGAGACTGCACTGGCACCACTGGGGATGCACCCCGGCAAGTCCAGAGAGTGCACTGGCACCACTGGGGATGCAGTGCAGAGAGTCCAGAGAGTGGACTGGCACCTCTGGGGATGCACTGCCGTGAGTCCAGAGAGTGCACTGGCACCACTGGGGATGCACTGCAGTGAGTCCAGAGAGTGCACTGGCACCACTGGTGATGCAGTGCAGTGACTCCAGAGAGTGCCCCGGCACCACTGGGGATGCAGTGCAGTGAGTCCAGAGAGTGCACTGGCACCACTGGGGATGCACTGCAGTGACTCCAGAGAGTGCACTGGCACCACTGGGGATGCACTGCAGTGAGTCCAGATGTTAGCCTAGCAACCACATAATCACCAAGTGATTATATGAAGGTGCTTTATTCAGCGCTGGAAGCCGGGGCAGGTGCCCAAATCTGGCTTCAAGTCCCGTTACTTCCCAGCCATTATTTATACATACGATATTGCGTCAGGTATACATATTCATTACAGGTTGCAACAGCAGCCTCGCTTTTCATTCTAATTAGCTCCCCTCCCCTTTGCACATGCGTGGCGCACTCTGGTGGTCGTCCAGGTGGTCGTCCAGATGAAGTAAGGAGTCTTCCTCTCCGCTAAACTTTTCACCTTTCTTACTCGATGCATGCTCCCTCCGCTTCTTGGTTCTGCTTCAACTCATTTCATCATTTCCAGGCCCTTATCCAAGGTCAGGTTGTACCTGTTACCTCCCAAGGTTCCCCTTCAATGACTCTTTTGATTGTTCAATGTACTCCCTAAGTATCCAGTATACATAGATTAATTGATAATGTAAGTACATTTGGCAATGCTTAATTATACTGTAGGTCCCATTACGTAAGAGACATTAGTAAAACATCCATTCGATTCTCCCCAACACTAACACAGAGACTGCACTGGCACCACTGGGGATGCACTGCAGTGAGTCCAGAGAGGGCACTGGCACCACTGGGGATGCAGTGCAGTGAGTCCAGAGAGTGCACTGGCACCACTGGCGATGCACTGCAGTGAGTCCAGAGAGTGCATTGGCACAAAAGGGGATGCACTGCAGTGAGTCCAGAGAGTGCACTGGCACCACTGGTGATGCAGTGCAGTGACTCCAGAGAGTGCACTGGCACCACTGGAGTTGCAGTGCAGTGAGTCCAGAGAGTGCACTGGAACCACTGGGGATGCAGCGCAGTGACTCCTGAGAGCGCACTGGCACCACTGGGGATGCAGTGCAGTGAGTCCAGAGAGTGCACTGGCACCACTGGGGATGCAGTGCAGTGAGTCCAGAGAGTGCACTGGCACCACTGGGGATGCAGTGCAGTGAGTCCAGAGAGTGCACTGGCACCACTGGTGTGCAGTGCAGTGAGTCCAGAGAGTGCACTGGCACCACTGGGGATGCAGTGCAGTGAGTCCACAGAGTGCACTGGCACCACTGGGGATGCAGTGCAGTGAGTCCAGAGAGTGCACTGGCACCACTGGGGATGCAGTGGAGTGAGTCCAGAGAGTGCACTGGCACCTCTGGGGATGCACCCCGGTAACTCCAGAGAGTGCACTGGCACCACTGGGGATGCACCCCGGCAAGTCCAGAGAGTGCACTGTCACCACTGGGGATGCAGTGCAGTGAGTCCAGAGAGTGCACTGGCACCACTGGGGATGCAGTGCAGTGAGTCCAGAGAGTGCACTGGCACCACTGGGGATGCAGTGCAGTGAGTCCAGAGAGTGCACTGGTACCACTGGGGATGCAGTGCAGTGAGTCCAGAGAGTGCACTGGCACCACTGGGGATGCACCCCGGCAAGTCCAGAGAGTGCACTGGCACCACTTGGGATGCAGCGCACTGAGTCCAGAGAGTGCACTGGCACCACTGGGGATGCAGTTCAGTGAGTCCAGAGAGTGCAGTGGCACCACTGGGGATGCACTGCAGTGAGTCCAGAGAGTGCACTGGCACCACTGGGGATGCAGTTCAGTGAGTCCAGAGAGTGCACTGGCACCAGTGGGGATGCACTGCAGTGAGTAAAGAGAATGCACTGGCACCTTTGGGTTTGCACTGCAGTGAGTCTAGAGAGTGCACTGGCACCACTGGGGATGCAGTGCAGTGAGTCCAGAGAGTGCACTGGCACCACTGGGGATGCACTGCAGTGAGTCCAGAGAGTGCACTGGCACCACTGGGGATGCAGTGCAGTGAGTCCAGAGAGTGCACTGGCACCACTGGGATGCAGTGCACTGAGTCCACAGAGTGCACTGGCACCACAGGGGATACACTGCAGTGAGACCAGAGAGTGCACTGGCACCACTGGGGATGCACTGCCGTGAGCGCAGAGAGTGCACTGGCACCGCTGCGGTTGCACCCCGGTTTTTCAGAGAGTGCAGTGGCACCACTGGGGATGCAGTGCACTGAGTCCAGAGAGGGCGCTGTCAGCAATGGGGATGCAGTGCAGTGAGTCCAGAGAGTGCACTGGCACCACTGTGGATGCAGTGCAGTGAGTCCAGAGAGTGCACTGGCACCACTGGGGATGGACTGCAGTGAGTCCAGAGAGTGCACTGGCACCACTGGGGATGCAGTGCAGTGAGTCCAGAGAGTGCACTGGCACCACTGGGGATGCAGTGCAGTGAGTCCAGAGAGTGCACTGGCACCACTGGGGATGCAGTACAGTGAGTCCAGAGAGTGCACTGGCACCACTGGGGATGCACTGCAGTGAGTCCAGAGAGTGCACTGGCACCAACTGGAGCTGCACTGCTGTGAGTCCTGAGATTGCACTGGCACCACTGGGATGCACTGCAGTGAGTCCAGAGACTTCACAGGCACCACGGGGGATGCAGTACAGTGAGTCCAGAGAGTGCACTGGCACCACTGGGGATTCAGTTCCTTGAGTCCAGAGAGTGCACTGGCACCACTGGGGATGTAGAGCAGTGAGTCCAGAGAGTGCACTGGCACCTCTGGGGATGCACCCCTGTGACTCCAGAGAGTGCACTGGCACCACTGGGGATGCACCCCGGCAAGTCCAGAGAGTGCACTGGCACCACTGGGGATGCAGTGCAGTGAGTCCAGAGAGTGCACTGGCACCACTGGGGATGCAGTGCAGTGAGTCCAGAGAGTGCACTGGCACCACAGGGGATGCACTGCAGTGAGTCCAGAGAGTGCACTGGTACCACTGGGGATGCACTGCAGTGAGTCCAGAGAGTGCAGTGGCACCACTGGGGATGCATTGCAGTGAGACCAGAGGTTGCAGTGGCACCACTGGGGATGCAGTGCAGTGAGTCCAGAGAGTGCACTGGTACGATTGGGGATGCACTGCAGTGAGTCCAGAGAGTGCACTGGCACCACTGCGGATGCAATGCAGTGAGTCCAGAGAGTGCACTGGCACCACTGGGGATGCACTGCAGTGACTCCAGAGAGTGCACTGGCACCACTGGGGATGCACTGCAGTGAGTCCAGATGTTAGCCTAGCAACCACATAATCACCAAGTGATTATATGAATGTGCTTTATTCAGCGCTGGAAGCCGGGGCAGGTGCCCAAATCTGGCTTCAAGTCCCGTTACTTCCCAGCCGTTATTTATACATACAATATTGCGTCAGGTATACATATTCATTACAGGTTGCAACAGCAGCCTCGCTTTTCATTCTAATTAGCTCCCCTCCCCTTTGCACATGCGTGGCGCACTCTGGTGGTCGTCCAGGTGGTCGTCCAGATGAAGTAAGGAGTCTTCCTCTCCGCTAAACCTTTCACCTTTCTTACTCGACGCATGCTCCCTCCGTTTCTTGGTTCTGCTTCAACTCATTTCATCATTTCCAGGCCCTTATCCAAGGTCAGGTTGTACCTGTTCCGTCCCAAGGTTCCCCTTCAATGATTCTTTTGATTGTTCAATGTACTCCCTAAGTATCCAGTATACATAGATTAATTGATAATGTAAGTACATTTGGCAATGCTTAATTATACTGTAGGTCCCATTACCTAAGAGACATTAGTAAAATATCCATTCGATTCTCCCCAACACTAACACAGAGACTGCACTGGCACCACTGGGGATGCAGTACAGTGAGTCCAGAGAGTGCACTGGCACCACTGGGGATGCAGTGCAGTGAGTAAAGAGAGTGCACTGGCACCACTGGGGATGCAGTGCAGTGAGTCCAGAGAGTGCACTGGCACCACTGGGGATGCAGTGCAGTGAGCTCAGAGAGTGCACTGGCACCACTGGGGATGCAGTGCGGTGTGTCCAGAGAGTGCACTGGCACCACTGGGGATGCAGTACAGTGAGCCCAGAAAGTGCACGGGCACCACTGGGGATTCAGTTCCTTGAGTCCAGAGAGTGAACTGGCACCACTGGGGATGTAGAGCAGTGAGTCCAGAGAGTGCACTGGCACCTCTGGGGATGCAGCCCGGTGACTCCAGAGAGTGCACTGGCAACAATGGGGATGCACCCCGGCAAGTCCAGAGAGTGCACTGTCACCACTGGGGATGCAGTGCAGTGAGTCCAGAGAGTGCACTGGCACCACTGGGGATGCACTGCAGTGAGTCCAGAGAGTGCACTGGCACCACTGGGGATGCAGTGCAGTGAGTCCAGAGAGGGCACTGGCACCACTGGCGATGCACCCCGGCAAGTCCAGAGAGTGCACTGGCACCACTGGGGATGCAGCGCACTGAGTCCAGAGAGTGCACTGGCACCACTGGGGATGCACTGCAGTGAGTCCAGAGAGTGCACTGGCACCACTGGGGATGCACTGCAGTGAGTCCAGATGTTAGCCTAGCAACCACATAATCACCAAGTGATTATATGAAGGTGCTTTATTCAGCGCTGGAAGCCGGGGCAGGTGCCCAAATCTGGCTTCAAGTCCCGTTACTTCCCAGCCGTTATTTATACATACAATATTGCGTCAGGTATACATATTCATTACAGGTTGCAACAGCAGCCTCGCTTTTCATTCTAATTAGCTCCCCTCCCCTTTGCACATGCGTGGCGCACTCTGGTGGTCGTCCAGGTGGTCGTGCAGATGAAGTAAGGAGTCTTCCTCTCCGCTAAACTTTTCACCTTTCTTACTCGACGCATGCTCCCTCCGCTTCTTGGTTCTGCTTCAACTCATTTCATCATTTCCAGGCCCTTATCCAAGGTCAGGTTGTACCTGTTCCCTCCCAAGGTTCCCCTTCAATGACTCTTTTGATTGTTCAATGTACTCCCTAAGTATCCAGTATACATAGATTAATTGATAACGTAAGTACATTTGGCAATGCTTAATTATACTGTAGGTCCCATTACGTAAGAGACATTAGTAAAACATCCATTCGATTCTCCCCAACACTAACACAGAGACTGCACTGGCACCACTGGGGATGCAGTGCAGTGAGTCCAGAGAGGGCACTGGCACCACTGGGGATGCAGTGCAGTGAGTCCAGAGAGTGCACTGGCACCACTGGCGATGCACTGCAGTGAGTCCAGAGAGTGCACTGGCACCACCTGGGATGCAGTGCAGTGAGTCCAGAGAGTGCACTGGCACCACTGGTGATGCAGTGCAGTGACTCCAGAGAGTGCACTGGCACCACTGGGGATGCAGCGCAGTGACTCCTGAGAGTGCACTGGCACCACTGGGGATGCAGTGCAGTGAGTCCAGAGAGTGCACTGGCACCACTGGGGATGCAGTGCCGTGAGTCCAGAGAGTGCATTGGCACCACTGGGGATGCACTGCAATGAGTCCAGAGAGTGCACTGGCACCAATGGCAACGCAGAGCAGTGAGTGGAGAGAGTGCACTGGCACCACAGGGGATGCAGTGCAGTGAGTCCAGAGAGTGCACTAGCACCACTGGGGATGCACTGCAGTGAGTCCAGAGTGTGCACTGGCACCACTGGGGATGCAGTGCAGTGAGTCCAGAGAGTGCACTGGCACCACTGGGGATGTAGTGCAGTGAGTCCACAGAGGGCACTGGCACCACTGGGGATGCATTGTAGTGAGTCCAGAGAGTACAGTGGCACCACTGGGGATGCAGTGCAGTGAGTCCAAAGAGTGCACTGGCACCATTGGGGATGCACTGCAGTGAGTCCAGAGACTTCACAGGCACCATTGGGGATGCAGTGCAGTGAGTCCAGAGAGTGCCCTCGCACCACTGGGGATGCACTGCAGTGAGTCCAGAGAGTGCACTGGCACCACTGGGGATGCACTGCAGTGAGTCCAGAGAGTGCACTGGCACCACTGGGGATGCACTGCAGTGAGTCCAGAGAGTGCACTGGCACCACTGGGGATGCAGTGCAGTGAGTCCAGAGAGTGCACTGGCACCACTGGGGATGCACTGCAGTGAGTCCAGAGAGTGCACTGGCACCACTGGGGATGGACTGCAGTGAGTCCAGAGAGTGCACTGGCACCACTGGGTATGCAGTGCAGTGAGTCCAGAGAGTGCAGTGGCACCACTGGGGATGCAGTGCAGTGAGTCCAGAGAGTGCACTGGCACCACTGGGGATGTAGTGCAGTGAGTAAAGAGAGTACAGTGGCACCACTGGGGATGCAGTGCAGTGAGTCCAAAGAGTGCACTGGCACCATTGGGGATGCACTGCAGTGAGTCCAGAGACTTCACAGGCACCACTGGGGATGCAGTGCAGTGAGTCCAGAGAGTGCCCTGGCACCACTGGGAATGCAGTGAGTCCAGACAGTGCACTGGCACCACTGGGGATGCACTGCAGTGAGTCCAGAGAGTGCACTGGCACCACTGGGGATTCACCCCGGCAAGTCCAGAGAGTGCACTGGCACCACTGGGGATGCAGTGCAGTGAGTCCAGAGAGTGCACTGGCACCACTGGTGATGCACTGCAGTAAGTGCAGAGAGTGCACTGGCACCAATGGGGATGCACTGCAGTGAGTCCAGAGAGTGCACTGGCACCACTGGGTATGCAGTGCAGTGAGTCCAGAGAGTGCACTGGCACCACTGGGGATGCAGTGCAGTGAGTCCAGAGAGTGCACTGGCACCACTGGGGATGCAGTACAGTGAGTCCAGAGAGTACACTGGCACCACTGGGGATGCAGTGCAGTGAGTAAAGAGAGTGCACTGGCACCACTGTGGATGCAGTGCAGTGAGTCCAGAGAGTGCACTGGCACCACTGGGGATGGACTGCAGTGAGTCCAGAGAGTGCACTGGCACCACTGGGGATGCAGTGCAGTGAGTCCAGAGAGTGCACTGGCACCACTGGGGATGCACTGCAGTGAGTCCAGAGAGTGCACTGGCACCACTGGGGATGCACTGCAGTGAGTCCAGAGAGTGCACTGGCACCACTGGGATGCAGTGCAGTGAGTCCAGAGAGTGCACTGGCACCACTGGGGATGCACTGCAGTGAGTCCAGAGAGTGCACTGGCACCACTGGGATACAGTGCACTGAGTCCACAGGGTGCACTGGCACCACAGGGGATACACTGCAGTGAGTCCAGAGAGTGCACTGGCACCACTGTGGATTAAGTGCCGTGAGTGCAGTGAGTGCACTGGCACCGCTGCGGTTGCACCCCGGTGTTTTCAGAGAGTGCAGTGGCACCACTGGGGATGCAGTGCAGTGAGTCCAGAGAGTGCACTGGCACAACGGGGGATGCACTGCAGTGAGTCCAGAGAGTGCACTGTCACCACTGGGGATGCAGTGCAGTGAGTCCAGAGAGTGCACTGGCACCACTGGGGATGCAGTGCAGTGAGTCCAGAGAGTGCACTGGCACCTTGGGGATGCAGTTCAGTGAGTCCAGAGAGTGCACTGGCACCACTGGTTATGCAGTGCAGTGAGTCCAGAGACTACACTGGCACCACTGGAAATGCACTGCAGTGAGTCCAGAGAGTGCACTGGCACCACTGGTGATGCAGTGTAGTGATTTAAGAGAGTACACTGGCGCCACTGTGGATGCACTGCAGTGAGTCCAGAGAGTGCACTGGCACCACTGGGGATGCAGTGCAATGAGTCCAGAGAGCCACTGGCACCACTGGGGATGCAGTGCATTTAGTCCAGAGAGTGAACTGGCACCACTGGGGATGCAGTGCACTGAGTCCGGAGAGGGCACTGTCAGCAATGGGGATGCAGTGCAGTGAGTCCAGAGAGTGCACTGGCACCACTGGGGATGCAGTGCAGTGAGACCAGAGACTTCACAGGCACAAAGGGGGATGCAGTGCAGTGAGCCCAGAGAGTGCACTGGCACAAAAGGGGATGCACTGCAGTGAGTCCAGAGAGTGCACTGGCACCACTGGAGATGCAGTGCAGTGAGTCCAGAGAGTGCACTGGCACCACTGGGGATGCACTGCAGTGAGTCCAGAGAGTGCACTGTCACCACTGGGGATGCAGTGCAGTGAGTCCAGAGAGTGCACTGGCACCACTGGGGATGCAGTGCAGTGAGTCCAGAGAGTGCACTGGTTCCTTGGGGATGCAGTTCAGTGAGTCCAGAGAGTGCACTGGCACCACTGGTGATGCAGTGCAGTGAGTCCACAGAGTACACTGGCACCACTGGTGATGCAGTGCAGTGAGTCCAAAGAGTGCACTGGCACCACTGGGGATGCAGTGCAGTGAGTCCAGAGAGTGCAGTGGCACCACTGGGGATGCAGTGCAGTGAGTCCAGAGAGTGCACTGGCACCACTGGTGATGCAGTGCAGTGAGTTAAGAGAGTACACTGGCGCCACTGTGGATGCACTGCAGTGAGTCCAGAGAGTGCACTGGCACCACTGGGGATGGACTGCAGTGAGTCCAGAGAGTGCACTGGCACCACTGGGGATGCAGTGCAGTGAGTCCAGAGAGTGCACTGGCACCACTGGGGATGCAGTGCAGTGAGTCCAGAGAGTGCACTGGCACCACTGGTGATGCAGTGTAGTGAGTTAAGAGAGTACACTGGCGCCACTGGGGATGCACTGCAGTGAGTCCAGAGAGTGCACTGGCACCACTGGGGATGCACTGCAGTGAGTCCAGAGAGTGCACTGGCACCACTGGGGATGCACTGCAGTGAGTCCAGAGAGTGCACTGGCACCACTGGGTATGCAGTGCAGTGAGTCCAGAGAGTGCACTGGCACCACTGGGGATGAACTGCAGTGAGTCCAGAGAGTGCACTGGCACCACTGGGGATGCACTGCAGTTAGTCCAGAGAGTGCACTGGCACCACTGGGTATGCAGTGCAGTGAGTCCAGAGAGTGCACTGGCACCACTGGGGATGCAGTGCAGTGAGTCCAGAGAGTGCACTGGCACCACTGGGGATGCAGTGCAGTGAGTAAAGAGAGTACAGTGGCACCACTGGGGATGCAGTGCAGTGAGTCCAAAGAGTGCACTGGCACCATTGGGGATGCACTGCAGTGAGTCCAGAGACTTCACAGGCACCACTGGGGATGCAGTGCAGTGAGTCCAGAGAGTGCCCTGGCACCACTGGGAATGCAGTGAGTCCAGACAGTGCACTGGCACCACTGGGGATGCACTGCAGTGAGTCCAGAGAGTGCACTGGCACCACTGGGGATTCACCCCGGCAAGTCCAGAGAGTGCACTGTCACCACTGGGGATGCAGTGCAGTGAGTCCAGAGAGTGCACTGGCACCACTGGGGATGCACTGCAGTGAGTCCAGAGAGTGCACTGGCACCACTGGGGATGCACTGCAGTGAGTCCAGAGAGTGCACTGGCACCACTGGGGATGCAGTGCTGTGAGTGCAGTGAGTGCACTGGCACCGCTGCGGTTGCACCCCGGTGTTTTCAGAGAGTGCAGTGGCACCACTGGGGATGCAGTGCAGTGAGTCCAGAGAGTGCACTGGCACAACGGGGGATGCAGTGCAGTGAGTCCAGAGAGTGCACTGTCACCACTGGGGATGCAGTGCAGTGAGTCCAGAGAGTGCACTGGCACCACTGGGGATGCAGTGCAGTGAGTCCAGAGAGTGCACTGGCACCTTGGGGATGCAGTTCAGTGAGTCCAGAGAGTGCACTGGCACCACTGGTTATGCAGTGCAGTGAGTCCAGAGACTACACTGGCACCACTGGAAATGCACTGCAGTGAGTCCAGAGAGTGCACTGGCACCACTGGTGATGCAGTGTAGTGATTTAAGAGAGTACACTGGCGCCACTGTGGATGCACTGCAGTGAGTCCAGAGAGTGCACTGGCACCACTGGTGATGCAGTGCAATGAGTCCAGAGAGCCACTGGCACAACTGGGGATGCAGTGCATTTAGTCCAGAGAGTGAACTGGCACCACTGGGGATGCAGTGCACTGAGTCCAGAGAGTGCACTGGCACCACTGGGGATGCAGTGCAGTGAGACCAGAGACTTCACAGGCACCACTGGGGATGCAGTGCAGTGAGCCCAGAGAGTGCACTGGCACAAAAGGGGATGCACTGCAGTGAGTCCAGAGAGTGCACTGGCACCACTGGGGATGCAGTGCAGTGAGTCCAGAGAGTGCACTGGCACCACTGGGGATGCACTGCAGTGAGTCCAGAGAGTGCACTGGCACCACTGGGGATGTAGTGCAGTGAGTCCACAGAGGGCACAGGCACCACTGGGGATGCAGTGTAGTGAGTCCAGAGAGTACAGTGGCACCACTGGGGATGCAGTGCAGTGAGTCCAAAGAGTGCACTGGCACCATTGGGGATGCACTGCAGTGAGTCCAGAGACTTCACAGGCACCACTGGGGATGCACTGCAGTGAGTCCAGAGAGTGCACTGGCACCACTGGGGATGCAGTGAGTCCAGACAGTGCACTGGCACCACTGGGGATGCACTGCAGTGAGTCCAGAGAGTGCACTGGCACCACTGGGGATGCACCCCGGCAAGTCCAGAGAGTGCACTGGCACCACTTGGGATGCAGTGCAGTGAGTCCAGAGAGTGCACTGGCACCACTGGGGATGCACTGCAGTGAGTGCAGAGAGTGCACTGGCACCACTGGGGATGCACTGCAGTGAGTCCAGAGAGTGCACTGGCACCACTGGTGATGCAGTTCAGTGAGTCCAGAGACTGCACTGGCACCACTGGGGATGCACTGCAGTGAGTCCAGAGAGTGCACTGGCACCACTGGGGATGCAGTACAGTGAGTCCAGAGAGTGCACTGGCACCACTGGGGATGCAGTGCAGTGAGGAAAGAGAGTGCACTGGCACCACTGTGGATGCAGTGCAGTGAGTCCAGAGAGTGCACTGGCACCACTGGGGATGGACTGCAGTGAGTCCAGAGAGTGCACTGGCACCACTGGGGATGCAGTGCAGTGAGTCCAGAGAGTGCACTGGCACCACTGGGGATGCACTGCAGTGAGTCCAGAGAGTGCACTGGCACCACTGGGGATGCACTGCAGTGAGTCCAGAGAGTGCACTGACACCATTGGGATGCAGTGCAGTGACTCCAGAGAGTGCACTGGCACCACTGGGGATGCACTGCAGTGAGTCCAGAGAGTGCTCTGGCACCACTGGTATGCAGTGCCGTGAGTGCAGAGAGTGCACTGGCACCACTGCGGTTGCACCCCGGTGTTTTCAGAGAGTGCAGTGGCACCACTGGGGATGCAGTGCAGTGAGTCCAGAGAGTGCACTGTCACCACGGGGGATGCAGTGCAGTGAGTCCAGAGAGTGCACTGGCACCACTGGGGATGCAGTGCAGTGAGTCCAGAGAGTGCACTGGCACCTTGGGGATGCAGTTCTGTGAGTCCAGAGAGTGCACTGGCACCACTGGGGATGCAGTGCACTGAGTCTAGAGAGGGCACTGTCAGCAATGGGGATGCAGTGCAGTGAGTCCAGAGAGTGCACTGGCACCACGGGGGATGCAGTGCAGTGAGTCCAGAGAGTGCACTGTCACCACTGGGAATGCAGTGCAGTGAGTCCAGAGAGTGCACTGGCACCACTGGGGATGCAGTGCAGTGAGTCCAGAGAGTGCACTGGCACCTTGGGGATGCAGTTCAGTGAGTCCAGAGAGTGCACTGGCACCACTGGGGATGCATTGCACTGAGTCCAGAGAGGGCACTGTCAGCAATGGGGATGCAGTGCAGTGAGTCCAGAGAGTGCACTGGCACCACTGGGGATGCAGTGCAGTGAGACCAGAGACTTCACAGGCACCACTGGGGATGCAGTGCAGTGAGCCCAGAGAGTGCACTGGCACAAAAGGGGATGCACTGCAGTGAGTCCAGAGAGTGCACTGGCACCACTGGGGATGCACTGCAGTGAGTCCAGAGAGTGCACTGGCACCACTGGGGATGCACTGCAGTGAGTGCAGAGAGTGCACTGGCACCACTGGGGATGTAGTGCAGTGAGTCCACAGAGGGCACTGGCACCACTGGGGATGCAGTGTAGTGAGTCCAGAGAGTACAGTGGCACCACTGGGGATGCAGTGCAGTGAGTCCAAAGAGTGCACTGGCACCATTGGGGATGCACTGCAGTGAATCCAGAGACTTCACAGGCACCACTGGGGATGCACTGCAGTGAGTCCAGAGAGTGCACTGGCACCACTGGGGATGCACTGCAGTGAGTCCAGAGAGTGCACTGGCACCACTGGGGATGCACCCCGGCAAGTCCAGAGAGTGCACTGGCACCACTTGGGATGCAGTGCAGTGAGTCCAGAGAGTGCACTGGCACCACTGGGGATGCACTGCAGTGAGTGCAGAGAGTGCACTGGCACCACTGGGGATGCACTGCAGTGACTCCTGAGAGTGCACTGGCACCACTGGGGATGCAGTGCAGTGAGTCCAGAGAGTGCACTGGCACCACTGGGGATGCAGTGCAGTGAGTCCAGAGAGTGCACTGTCACCACTGGGGATGCAGTACAGTGAGTCCAGAGAGTGCACTGGCACCACTGGGGATGCAGTGCAGTGAGTAAAGAGAGTGCACTGGCACCACTGTGGATGCAGTGCAGTGAGTCCAGAGAGTGCACTGGCACCACTGGGGATGGACTGCAGTGAGTCCAGAGAGTGCACTGGCACCACTGGGGATGCAGTGCAGTGAGTCCAGAGAGTGCACTGGCACCACTGGGGATGCACTGCAGTGAGTCCAGAGAGTGCACTGGCACCACTGGGGATGCACTGCAGTGAGTCCAGAGAGTGCACTGACACCATTGGGATGCAGTGCAGTGACTCCAGAGAGTGCACTGGCACCACTGGGGATGCACTGCAGTGAGTCCAGAGAGTGCTCTGGCACCACTGGGATGCAGTGCACTGAGTCCACAGAGTGCACTGGCACCACAGGGGATACACTGCAGTGAGTCCAGAGAGTGCACTGGCACCACTGGGGATGCACTGCAGTGAGTCCAGAGAGTGCACTGGCACCACTGCGGTTGCACCCCGGTGTTTTCAGAGAGTGCAGTGGCACCACTGGGGATGCAGTGCAGTGAGTCCAGAGAGTGCACTGGCACCACTGGGGATGCAGTGCAGTGAGTCCAGAGAGTGCAGTGGCACCACAGGGGATGCAGTGCAGTGAGTCCAGAGAGTGCACTGGCACCACTGGGGATGTAGTGCAGTGAGTCCACAGAGGGCACTGGCACCACTGGGGATGCAGTGTAGTGAGTCCAGAGAGTACAGTGGCACCACTGGGGATGCAGTGCAGTGAGTCCAAAGAGTGCACTGGCACCATTGGGGATGCACTGCAGTGAGTCCAGAGACTTCACAGGCACCACTGGGGATGCACTGCAGTGAGTCCAGAGAGTGCACTGGCACCACTGGGGATGCAGTGAGTCCAGACAGTGCACTGGCACCACTGGGGATGCACTGCAGTGAGTCCAGAGAGTGCACTGGCACCACTGGGGATGCACCCCGGCAAGTCCAGAGAGTGCACTTGCACCACTTGGGATGCAGTGCAGTGAGTCCAGAGAGTGCACTGGCACCACTGGGGATGCACTGCAGAGAGTGCAGAGAGTGCACTGGCACCACTGGGGATGCACTGCAGTGAGTGCAGAGAGTGCACTGGCACCACTGGTGATGCAGTGCAATGAGTCCAGAGAGCCACTGGCACCACTGGGGATGCAGTGCATTTAGTCCAGAGAGTGAACTGGCACCACTGGGGATGCAGTGCACTGAGTCCAGAGAGGGCACTGTCAGCAATGGGGATGCAGTGCAGTGAGACCAGAGACTTCAGAGGCACCACTGGGGATGCAGTGCAGTGAGTCCAGAGAGTGCACTGGCACCACTGGGGATGCAGTGCAGTGAGTGCAGAGAGTGCACTGGCACAAAAGGGAATGCACTGCAGTGAGTCCAGAGAGTGCACTGGCACCACTGGGGATGCAGTGCAGTGAGTCCAGAGAGTGCACTGGCACCACTGGGGATGCACTGCAGTGAGTCCAGAGAGTGCAGTGGCACCACTGGGGATGCAGTCCACTGAGTCCAGAGAGTACACTGGCACCACTGGGGATGCAGTGCAGTGAGTCCAGAGAGTGCACTGGCACCACAGGGGATGCACTGCAGTGATTCCAGAGAGTGCACTGGCACCAACTGGAGCTGCACAGCTGTGAGTCCTGAGATTGCACTGGCACCACTGGGGATGCACTGCAGTGAGTCCAGAGACTTCACATGCACCACTGGGGATGCAGTACAGTGAGTCCAGAGAGTGCACTGGCACCACTGGGGATTCAGTTCAGTGAGTCCAGAGAGTGAACTGGCACCACTGGGGATGTAGTGCAGTGAGTCCAGAGAGTGCACTGGCACCTCTGGGGATGCACCCCGGTGACTCCAGAGAGTGCACTGGCACCACTGGGGATGCACCCCGGCAAGTCCAGAGAGTGCACTGTCACCACTGGGGATGCAGAGCAGTGAGTCCAGAGAGTGCACTTGCACCACTGGGAATGCAGTGCAGTGAGTCCAGAGAGTGCACTGGCACCACTGGGGATGCACTGCCGTGAGTCCAGAGAGTGCACTGGCACCACTGGGGATGCAGTGCAGTGAGTCCAGAGTGTGCACTGGCACCACTGGGGATGCGGTGCAGTGAGTCCAGAGAGTGCACTGGCACCACTGGGGATGCAGTACAGTGAGTCCAGAGAGTGCACTGGCACCACTGGGGATGGACTGCAGTGAGTCCAGAGAGTGCACTGGCACCACTGGGGATGCAGTGCAGTGAGTCCAGAGAGTGCACTGGCACCACTGGGGATGCAGTGCAGTGAGTCCAGAGAGTGCACTGGCACCACTGGGGATGCACCCCGGTGAGTCCAGAGAGTGCACTGGCACCACTGGGGATGCAGTACAGTGAGTCCAGAGAGTGCACTGGCAACACTGGGGATGCAGTGCAGTGAGTAAAGAGAGTGCACTGGCACCACTGGGGATGCAGTGCAGTGAGTCCAGAGAGTGCACTGGCACCACTGGGGATGCACTACCGTGAGTCCAGAGAGTGCCCCGGCACCACTGGGGGTGCAGTGCAGTGAGTCCAGAGAGTGCAGTGGCACCACTGGGGATGCAGTGCAGTGAGTCCAAAGAGTGCACTGGCACCACTGGGGATGCACTGCAGTGAGTCCAGAGAGTGCACTGGCACCACTGGGGATGCAGTGCAGTGAGTCCAGAGAGTGCAGTGGCACAACTGGGGATGCAGTGCAGTGAGTCCAGAGAGTGCACTGGCACCACTGGGGATGCACTGCAATGAGTCCAGAGAGTGTACTGGCACCACTGGGGATGCAGTGCAGTGAGTCCAGAGAGGTCACTGGCACCACTGGGGATGCAGTGCAGTGAGTCCAGAGAGTGCACTGGCATCACTGGGGATGCAGTGCGGTGAGTCCAGAGTGCACTGGCACCACTGGGGATGCACTGCAGTGAGTCAAGAGAGGTCACTGGCACCACTGGAGATGCACTGCAGTGAGTCCAGAGAGTGCAGTGGCACCACTGGGGATGTACCCCGGTGAGTCCAGAGAGTGCACTGGCACCACTGGGGATGCACCCCGGGAAGTCCAGAGAGTGCACTGGAACCACTGGGGATGCAGTGCAGTGAGTCCAGAGAGTGCACTGGCACCACTGGGGATGCAGTGCAGTGAGTCCAGAGAGTGCACTGGCACCACTGGGGATGCACCCCGGTGAGTCCAGAGAGTGCACTGGCACCACTGGAGATGCACTGCAGTGAGTCCAGAGAGTGCACTGGCACCACTGGGGATGCAGTGCAATGAGTCCAGAGAGTGCACTTGCACCACTGGGGATGCAGTGCAGTGAGACCACAGATTGCAGTGGCACCACTGGGAATGGAGTGCAGCGAGTCCAGAGAGGGCACTGGTACGATTGGGGATGCAGTGCAGTGAGTCCAGAGAGTGCACTGGCACCACTGGGGATGCAATGCAGTGAGTCCTGAGAGTGCACTGGCACCAATAGGATGCAGCGCAGTGAGTCCAGAGAGTGCACTGGCACCACTGGGGATGCAGTGCAGTGAGTCCAGAGAGTGCACTGGCACCACTGGGGATGCAGTGCAGTGAGTCCAGAGAGTGCACTGGCACCACTGGGGATGCACTCGGGTGAGTCCAGAGAGTGCACTGGTACCACTGGGGATGCACTCGGGTGAGTCCAGAGAGTGCACTGGCACCACAGGGGATGCAGTGCAGTGAGTCCAGAGAGTGCACTGGCACCACTGGGGATGCAGCCCGGTGAGTCCAGAGAGTGCCCTGGCACCACTGGGAATGCAGTGAGTCCAGAGAGTGCACTGGCACCACTGGGGATGCACTGCAGTGAGTCCAGAGAGTGCACTGGCACCACTGGGGATGCACCCCGGCAAGTCCAGAGAGTGCACTGGCACCACTGGGGATGCACTGCAGTGAGTGCAGAGAGTGCACTGTCACCACTGGGGATGCAGTGCAGTGAGTCCAGAGAGTGCACTGGCACCACTGGGGATGCAGTGCAGTGAGTCCAGAGAGTGCACTGGCACCACTGGGGATGCAGTACAGTGAGTCCAGAGAGTGCACTGGCACCACTGGGGATGCAGTGCAGTGAGTAAAGAGAGTGCACTGGCACCACTGTGGATGCAGTGCAGTGAGTCCAGAGAGTGCACTGGCACCACTGGGGATGGACTGCAATGAGTCCAGAGAGTGCACTGGCACCACTGGGGATGCAGTGCAGTGAGTCCAGAGAGTGCACTGGCACCACTGGGGATGCACTGCAGTGAGTCCAGAGAGTGCACTGGCACCACTAGGGATGCACTGCAGTGAGTCCAGAGAGTGCACTGGCACCATTGGGATGCAGTGCAGTGAGTCCAGAGAGTGCACTGGCACCACTGGGGATGCACTGCAGTGAGTCCAGAGAGTGCACTGGCACCACTGGGGATGCAGTGCAGTGAGTCCAGAGAGTGCACTGGCACCACTGGGGATGCAGTGCAGTGAGTCCAGAGAGTGCACTGGTACCACTGGGGATGCAGTTCATTGAGTCCAGAGAGTGCACTCGTACGATTGGGGATGCACTGCAGTGAGTCCAGAGAGTGCACTGGCACCACTGGGGATGCACTGCAGTGAGTCCAGAGAGTGCACTGGCACCACTAGGGATGCACTGCAGTGAGTCCAGAGAGTGCACTGGCACCATTGGGATGCAGTGCAGTGGGTCCAGAGAGTGCACTGGCACCACTGGGGATGCACTGCAGTGAGTCCAGAGAGTGCACTGGCACCACTGGGGATGCAGTGCAGTGAGTCCAGAGAGTGCACTGGCACCACTGGGGATGCAGTGCAGTGAGTCCAGAGAGTGCACTGGTACCACTGGGGATGCAGTGCAGTGAGTCCAGAGAGTGCACTCGTACGATTGGGGATGCACTGCAGTGAGTCCAGAGAGTGCACTGGCACCACTGGGTATGCACTGCAGTGAGTCCAGAGAGTGCACTGGCACCACTGGGGATGCAATGCAGTGACTCCCGAGAGTGCACTGGCACCACTGGGGATGTACTGCAGTGAGTCCAGGGAGTGCACTGGCACCACTGGGAATGCACTGAAGTGAGTCCAGATGTTAGCCTAGCAACCACATAATCACCAAGTGATTATATGAAGGTGCTTTATTCAGCGCTGGAAGCCGGGGCAGGTGCCCAAATCTGGCTTCAAGTCCCGTTACTTCCCAGCCGTTATTTATACATACAATATTGCGTCAGGTATACATATTCATTACAGGTTGCAACAGCAGCCTCGCTTTTCATTCTAATTAGCTCCCCTCCCCTTTGCACATGCGTGGCGCACTCTGGTGGTCGTCCAGGTGGTCGTGCAGATGAAGTAACGAGTCTTCCTCTCCGCTAAACTTTTCACATTTCTTACTCGACGCATGCTCCCTCCGCTTCTTGGTTCTGCTTCAACTCATTTCATCATTTCCAGGCCCTTATCCAAGGTCAGGTTGTACCTGTTCCCTCCCAAGGTTCCCCTTCAATGATTCTTTTGATTGTTCAATGTACTCCCTAAGTATCCAGTATACATAGATTAATTGATAATGTAAGTACATTTGGCAATGCTTAATTATACTGTAGGTCCCATTACCTAAGAGACATTAGTAAAACATCCATTCGATTCTCCCCAACACTAACACAGAGACTGCACAGGCACCACTGGGGATGCACCCCGGCAAGTCCAGAGAGTGCACTGGCACCACTGGGGATGCAGTGCAGTGAGTCCAGAGAGTGCACTGGCACCACTGGCGATGCAGTGCAGTGAGTCCAGAGAGTGCACTGGCTCCAATGGGGATGCACTGCCGTGAGTCCAGAGAGTGCACTGGCACCACTGGGGATGCACTGCAGTGAGTCCAGAGAGTGCACTGGCACCACTGGGGATGCAGTGCAGTGAGTCCAGAGTGTGCACTGGCACCACTGGGGATGCAGTGCAGTGAGTAAAGAGAGTGCACTGGCACCACTGGGGATGCAGTGCAGTGAGCGCAGAGAGTGCACTGGCAACACTGGGGATGCAGTTCAGTGAGTAAAGAGAGTGCACTGGCACCACTGGGGATGCAGTGCAGTGAGTCCAGAGAGTGCACTGGCACCACTGGGGATGCACTGCAGTGAGTCCAGAGAGTGCACTGGCACCACTGGGGATGCACCCCGGTGAGTCCAGAGAGTGCACTGGCACCACTGGGGATGCACCCCGGCAAGTCCATAGAATGCACTGTCACCACTGGGGTTGCAGTGCAGTGAGTCCAGAGAGTGCACTGGCCCCACTGCGGATGCAGTGCAGTGAGTCCAGAGAGTGCACTGGCACCACTGGGGATGCACTGCCGTGAGTCCAGAGAGTGCCCCGGCACCACTGGGGATGCAGTGCAGTGAGTCCAGAGAGTGCACTGGCACCACTGGGGATGCAGTGCAGTGAGTCCAAAGAGTGCACTGGCACCATTGGGGATGCACTGCAGTGAGTCCAGAGAGTGCACTGGCACCACTGGGGATGCAGTGCAGTGAGTCCAGAGAGTGCAGTGGCACAACTGGGGATGTACCCCGGCAAGTCCAGAGAGTGCATTGTCACCACTGGGGATGCAGTGCAGTGAGTCCAGAGAGTGCACTGGCACCACTGGGGATGCAGTACAGTGAGTCCAGAGAGTGCACTGGCACCACTGGGGATGCAGTGCAGTGAGTAAAGAGAGTGCACTGGCACCACTGTGGATGCACTGCAGTGAGTCCAGAGAGTGCACTGGCACCACTGGGGATGCAGTGCAGTGAGTCCAGAGAGTGCAGTGGCACAACTGGGGATGTACCCCGGCAAGTCCAGAGAGTGCATTGTCACCACTGGGGATGCAGTGCAGTGAGTCCAGAGAGTGCACTGGCACCACTGGGGATGCAGTACAGTGAGTCCAGAGAGTGCACTGGCACCACTGGGGATGCAGTGCAGTGAGTAAAGAGAGTGCACTGGCACCACTGTGGATGCAGTGCAGTGAGTCCAGAGAGTGCACTGGCACCACTGGGGATGGACTGCAGTGAGTCCAGAGAGTGCACTGGCACCACTGGGGATGCACTGCAGTGAGTCCAGAGAGTGCAGTGGCACCATTGGGGATGCAGTGCAGTGAGTCCAGAGAGTGCACTGGCACCACTGGGGATGCAGTACAGTGAGTCCAGAGAGTGCACTGGCACCACTGGGGATGCAGTGCAGTGAGTAAAGAGAGTGCACTGGCACCACTGTGGATGCAGTGCAGTGAGTCCAGAGAGTGCACTGGCACCACTGGGGATGGACTGCAATGAGTCCAGAGAGTGCACTGGCACCACTGGGGATGCAGTGCAGTGAGTCCAGAGAGTGCACTGGCACCACTGCGGATGCACTGCAGTGAGTCCAGAGAGTGCACTGGCACCACTAGGGATGCACTGCAGTGAGTCCAGAGAGTGCACTGGCACCATTGGGATGCAGTGCAGTGAGTCCAGAGAGTGCACTGGCACCACTGGGGATGCACTGCAGTGAGTCCAGAGAGTGCACTGGCACCACTGGGGATGCACTGCAGTGAGTCCAGAGAGTGCACTGGCACCACTGGGGATGCAGTGCAGTGAGTCCAGAGAGTGCACTGGTACCACTGGGGATGCAGTTCATTGAGTCCAGAGAGTGCACTCGTACGATTGGGGATGCACTGCAGTGAGTCCAGAGAGTGCACTGGCACCACTGGGGATGCACTGCAGTGAGTCCAGAGAGTGCACTGGCACCACTAGGGATGCACTGCAGTGAGTCCAGAGAGTGCACTGGCACCATTGGGATGCAGTGCAGTGGGTCCAGAGAGTGCACTGGCACCACTGGGGATGCACTGCAGTGAGTCCAGAGAGTGCACTGGCACCACTGGGGATGCAGTGCAGTGAGTCCAGAGAGTGCACTGGCACCACTGGGGATGCAGTGCAGTGAGTCCAGAGAGTGCACTGGTACCACTGGGGATGCAGTGCAGTGAGTCCAGAGAGTGCACTCGTACGATTGGGGATGCACTGCAGTGAGTCCAGAGAGTGCACTGGCACCACTGGGTATGCACTGCAGTGAGTCCAGAGAGTGCACTGGCACCACTGGGGATGCAATGCAGTGACTCCCGAGAGTGCACTGGCACCACTGGGGATGTACTGCAGTGAGTCCAGGGAGTGCACTGGCACCACTGGGAATGCACTGAAGTGAGTCCAGATGTTAGCCTAGCAACCACATAATCACCAAGTGATTATATGAAGGTGCTTTATTCAGCGCTGGAAGCCGGGGCAGGTGCCCAAATCTGGCTTCAAGTCCCGTTACTTCCCAGCCGTTATTTATACATACAATATTGCGTCAGGTATACATATTCATTACAGGTTGCAACAGCAGCCTCGCTTTTCATTCTAATTAGCTCCCCTCCCCTTTGCACATGCGTGGCGCACTCTGGTGGTCGTCCAGGTGGTCGTGCAGATGAAGTAACGAGTCTTCCTCTCCGCTAAACTTTTCACATTTCTTACTCGACGCATGCTCCCTCCGCTTCTTGGTTCTGCTTCAACTCATTTCATCATTTCCAGGCCCTTATCCAAGGTCAGGTTGTACCTGTTCCCTCCCAAGGTTCCCCTTCAATGATTCTTTTGATTGTTCAATGTACTCCCTAAGTATCCAGTATACATAGATTAATTGATAATGTAAGTACATTTGGCAATGCTTAATTATACTGTAGGTCCCATTACCTAAGAGACATTAGTAAAACATCCATTCGATTCTCCCCAACACTAACACAGAGACTGCACAGGCACCACTGGGGATGCACCCCGGCAAGTCCAGAGAGTGCACTGGCACCACTGGGGATGCAGTGCAGTGAGTCCAGAGAGTGCACTGGCACCACTGGCGATGCAGTGCAGTGAGTCCAGAGAGTGCACTGGCTCCAATGGGGATGCACTGCCGTGAGTCCAGAGAGTGCACTGGCACCACTGGGGATGCACTGCAGTGAGTCCAGAGAGTGCACTGGCACCACTGGGGATGCAGTGCAGTGAGTCCAGAGTGTGCACTGGCACCACTGGGGATGCAGTGCAGTGAGTAAAGAGAGTGCACTGGCACCACTGGGGATGCAGTGCAGTGAGCGCAGAGAGTGCACTGGCAACACTGGGGATGCAGTTCAGTGAGTAAAGAGAGTGCACTGGCACCACTGGGGATGCAGTGCAGTGAGTCCAGAGAGTGCACTGGCACCACTGGGGATGCACTGCAGTGAGTCCAGAGAGTGCACTGGCACCACTGGGGATGCACCCCGGTGAGTCCAGAGAGTGCACTGGCACCACTGGGGATGCACCCCGGCAAGTCCATAGAATGCACTGTCACCACTGGGGTTGCAGTGCAGTGAGTCCAGAGAGTGCACTGGCCCCACTGCGGATGCAGTGCAGTGAGTCCAGAGAGTGCACTGGCACCACTGGGGATGCACTGCCGTGAGTCCAGAGAGTGCCCCGGCACCACTGGGGATGCAGTGCAGTGAGTCCAGAGAGTGCACTGGCACCACTGGGGATGCAGTGCAGTGAGTCCAAAGAGTGCACTGGCACCATTGGGGATGCACTGCAGTGAGTCCAGAGAGTGCACTGGCACCACTGGGGATGCAGTGCAGTGAGTCCAGAGAGTGCAGTGGCACAACTGGGGATGTACCCCGGCAAGTCCAGAGAGTGCATTGTCACCACTGGGGATGCAGTGCAGTGAGTCCAGAGAGTGCACTGGCACCACTGGGGATGCAGTACAGTGAGTCCAGAGAGTGCACTGGCACCACTGGGGATGCAGTGCAGTGAGTAAAGAGAGTGCACTGGCACCACTGTGGATGCACTGCAGTGAGTCCAGAGAGTGCACTGGCACCACTGGGGATGCAGTGCAGTGAGTCCAGAGAGTGCAGTGGCACAACTGGGGATGTACCCCGGCAAGTCCAGAGAGTGCATTGTCACCACTGGGGATGCAGTGCAGTGAGTCCAGAGAGTGCACTGGCACCACTGGGGATGCAGTACAGTGAGTCCAGAGAGTGCACTGGCACCACTGGGGATGCAGTGCAGTGAGTAAAGAGAGTGCACTGGCACCACTGTGGATGCAGTGCAGTGAGTCCAGAGAGTGCACTGGCACCACTGGGGATGGACTGCAGTGAGTCCAGAGAGTGCACTGGCACCACTGGGGATGCACTGCAGTGAGTCCAGAGAGTGCAGTGGCACCATTGGGGATGCAGTGCAGTGAGTCCAGAGAGTGCACTGGCACCACTGGTGATGCAGTGCAGTGAGTTAAGAGAGTACACTGGCGCCACTGTGGATGCACTGCAGTGAGTCCAGAGAGTGCACTGGCACCACTGGTGATGCAGTGCAATGAGTCCAGAGAGCCACTGGCACCACTGGGGATGCAGTGCATTTAGTCCAGAGAGTGAACTGGCACCACTGGGGATGCAGTGCACTGAGTCCAGAGAGGGCACTGTCAGCAATGGGGATGCAGTGCAGTGAGTCCAGAGAGTGCACTGGCACCACTGGGAATGCAGTGCAGTGAGACCAGAGACTTCACAGGCACCACTGGGGATGCACTGCAGTGAGTCCAGAGAGTGCACTGGCACCACTGGGGATGCAGTGCAGTGAGTCCAGAGAGTGCCCTGGCACCACTGGGAATGCAGTGAGTCCAGACAGTGCACTGGCACCACTGGGGATGCACTGCAGTGAGTCCAGAGAGTGCACTGGCACCACTGGGGATGCACCCCGGCAAGTCCAGAGAGTGCACTGGCACCACTGGGGATGCACTGCAGTGAGTGCAGAGAGTGCACTGTCACCACTGGGGATGCAGTGCAGTGAGTCCAGAGAGTGCACTGGCACCACTGGGGATGCAGTGCAGTGAGTCCAGAGAGTGCACTGGCACCACTGGGGATGCAGTACAGTGAGTCCAGAGAGTGCACTGGCACCACTGGGGATGCAGTGCAGTGAGTAAAGAGAGTGCACTGGCACCACTGTGGATGCAGTGCAGTGAGTCCAGAGAGTGCACTGGCACCACTGGGGATGGACTGCAGTGAGTCCAGAGAGTGCACTGGCACCACTGGGGATGCAGTGCAGTGAGTCCAGAGAGTGCACTGGCACCACTGGGGATGCACTGCAGTGAGTCCAGAGAGTGCACTGGCACCACTAGGGATGCACTGCAGTGAGTCCAGAGAGTGCACTGGCACCATTGGGATGCAGTGCAGTGAGTCCAGAGAGTGCACTGGCACCACTGGGGATGCACTGCAGTGAGTCCAGAGAGTGCACTGGCACCACTGGGGATGCAGTGCAGTGAGTCCAGAGAGTGCACTGGTACCACTGGGGATGCAGTGCATTGAGTCCAGAGAGTGCACTCGTACGATTGGGGATGCACTGCAGTGAGTCCAGAGAGTGCACTGGCACCACTGAGTATGCACTGCAGTGAGTCCAGAGAGTGCACTGGCACCACTGGGGATGCAATGCAGTGAATCCAGAGAGTGCACTGGCACCACTGGGGATGCAGTGCAGTGAGTCCAGGGAGTGCACTGGCACCACTGGGGATGCACTGCCGTGAGTCCAGAGAGTGCCCCGGCACCACTGGGGATGCAGTCCAGTGAGTCCAGAGAGTGCACTGGCACCACTGGGGATGCAGTGCAGTGAGTCCAAAGAGTGCACTGGCACCATTGGGGATGCACTGCAGTGAGTCCAGAGAGTGCACTGGCACCACTGGGAATGCAGTGCAGTGAGTCCAGAGAGTGCAGTGGCACAACTGGGGATGCACCCCGGCAAGTCCAGAGAGTGCATTGTCACCACTGGGGATGCAGTGCAGTGAGTCCAGAGAGTGCACTGGCACCACTGGGGATGCAGTGCAGTGAATCCAGAGAGTGCACTGGTACCACTGGGGATGCACCCCGGTGAGTCCAGAGAGTGCACTGGCACCACTGGAGATGCACTGCAGTGAGTCCAGAGAGTGCACTGGCACCACTGGGGATGCAGTGCAATGAGTCCAGAGAGTGCACTGGCACCACTGGAGATGCACTGCAGTGAGTCCAGAGAGTGCACTAGCACCACTGGGGATGCAGTGCAATGAGTCCAGAGAGTGCACTGGCACCACTGGAGATGCACTGCAGTGAGTCCAGACAGGGCACTGGTACGATTGGGGATGCAGTGCAGTGAGTCCAGAGAGTGCACTGGCACCACTGGGGATGCAATGCAGTGAGTCCTGAGAGTGCACTGGCACCAATAGGATGCAGCGCAGTGAGTCCAGAGAGTGCACTGGCACCACTGGGGATGCACTCGGGTGAGTCCAGAGAGTGCACTGGTACCACTGGGGATGCACTCGGGTGAGTCCAGAGAGTGCACTGGCACCACAGGGGATGCAGTGCAGTGAGTCCAGAGAGTGCACTGGCACCACTGGGGATGCAACCCGGTGAGTCCAGAGAGTGCACTGGCACCACTGGGGATGCACCCCGGCAAGTCCAGAGAGTGCACTCTCTGGACTCACTGACGTGCATCCCCAGTGCACTGGCACCACTGGGGATGCACCCCGGCAAGTCCAGAGAGTGCACTCTCTGGACTCACTGACGTGCATCCCCAGTGGTGCCATTGCACTCTCTGGACTCACTGCACTGCATCCCCAGTGGTGCCAGTGCACTCACTGGACTCACTGCAGTGCATCACCAGTGGTGCCAGTGCACTCTCTGGACTCACTGCACTGCATCCCCAGTGGTGCCAGTGCACTCTCTGGACTCACTGCACTGCATCCCCAGTGGTGCCAATGCACTCTCTGGACTCACTGTACTGCATCCCCAGTGGTGCCAGTGCACTCTCTGGACTCACTGCACTGCATCGCCAGTGGTGCCAGTGCACTCTCTGGACTCACTGCACTGCATCCCCAGTGGTGCCAGTGCACTCTCTGGACTCAGTGCAGTGCATCCCCAGTGGTGCCAGTGCACTCTCTGGACCCACTGCAGTGCATCCCCACTGGTGCCAGTGCACTCTTTGGACTCACTGCAGTGCATCCCCAGTGGTGCCAGTGCACTCTCTGGAGTCACTGCACTGCATCCCCAGAAGTGCCAGTGCACTCTCTGGAGTCACTGTACTGCATCCCCAGTGGTGCCAGTGCACTCTCTGGACTCACTGCACTGCATCCCCAGTGGTGCCAGTGCACTCTCTGAGTCACTGCACTGCTTTCCCAGTGGTGCCAGTGCACTCTCTGGACTCACTGCAGTGCATCCCAAGTGGTGGCAGTGCACTCTCTGGACTCACTGCACTGCAACCCCAGTGGTGCCAGTGCATTCTCTGGACTCACTGCAGTGCACCCCCACTGGTGCCAGTGCACTCTCTGGACTCACCGCACTGCATGCCCGGTGGTGCCAGTGCACTCTCTGGACTCACTGCACTGCATCCCCAAGGTGCCAGTGCACTCTCTGTACTCAACTGCACTGCATCCCCAGTGGTGCCCGTGCACTCTCTGGACTCACTGCAGTGAATCCCCAGTGGTGCCAGTGCACTGTCTGGACTAACTGCATTGCATCCCCAGTGGTGCCAGTGCACTCTCTGCACTCACTGCACTGCATCCCCAGTGGTGCCAGTGCACTCTCTGGAGTCACTGCAGTGCATCCCCAGTGGTGCCTGTGCAGTCTCTGGACTCACTACAGTTCATCCCCAGTGGAGCCAGTGCACTCTCTGGACTCACTGCACTCCATCCCCACTGGTGCCAGTGCACTCTCTGGACTCAGTGCACTCCATCCCCAGAAGTGCCAGTCCACTCTCTGGACTCACTGCACTGCATCCCCAGAGGTGCCAGTGCACTCTCTGGACTCATTGCAGTGCATCCCCAGTGGTGCCAGTGCACTCTCTGGACTCACTGCACTGCATCCCCAGTGCTGACAGTGCACTCTCTGGACTCACTGCACTGCATCACCAGTGGTGGCAGTGCACTCTCTGGACTCACTGCACTGCATCCCCAGTGGAGACAGTGCACTCTCTGTAGTCACTGCGCTGCATCCCTAGTGGTTCCAGGGCACTCTCTCGACTCACTGCACTGCAACTCCAGTGGTGCCAGTGCACTCTCTGGAATCACTGCACTGCATCCCCAGTGGTGCCAGTGCACTCTCTGGAGTCACTGCGCTGCATCCCCAGTGGTGCCAGTGCCCTCTGTGGACTCACTGCACTACATCCCCAGTGGGGCCAGTGCACTCTCTGGACTCACTGCGCTGCATCCCCAGTGGTGCGAGTGCACTCTCTGGACTCACCGGGGTGCATCCCCAGTGGTGCCAGTGCACTCTCTGGACTCACCGGGGTGCATCCCCAGTGGTGCCAGTGCACTCTCTGGACTCACTGCAGTGCATCCCCAGTGGTGCCAGTGCACTCTGTGGACTCAGTGCAGTGCATCCCAAGTGTTGCCAGTGCACTCTCCGGAGTCACTGCACTGCATCCCCAGTGGTGCCAGTGCACTCTCTGGACTCACTGCACTGCATCCCCAGTGGTGCCAGTGCGCTCTCTGGACTCACTGCAGTGCATCCCCAGTGGTGGCAGTGCACTCTCTGGACTCACTGCACTGCATCCCATTGGTGCCAGTGCACTCTCTGGACTCACTGCACTGCATCCCCAGTTGTGCCACTGCACTCTCTGGACTCACTGCAGTGCATCCCCAGTGGTGCCAGTGCACTCTCTGGACTCACTGCAGTGCATCCCCAGTGGTGCCAGTGCACTCTCTGGACTCACTGCAGTGCTTCCGCACTGGTGCCAGTGCACTCTCTGGACTCACTGCACTGCATCCCCAGTGTTCCAGTGCACTCTCTGGACTACCTGCACTGCATCCCCAGTGGTGCCAGTGCACTCTCTGGACTCACTGCACTGCATCCCCAGTGGTGCCAGTGCACTCTCTGGACTCACTGCACTGCATCCCCAGTGGTGCCAGTGCACTCTCTGGACTCACTGCACTGCATCCCCAGTGGTGCCTTTGCACTCTCAGGACTCACTGCACTGCATCCCCAGTGGTGCCAGTGCAATTACTGGACTCACTGTAGTGTAGCTCAGTGGGGCCAGAGCACTCTCTGAACTCACTGCACTGCATCCCCAGTGGGGCCAGTGCACTCTCTGGACTCACTGCAGTGCATCCCCAGTGGTGCCAGTGCACTCTCTGGACCCACTGCAGTGCATCCCCAGTGGTGCCAGTGCACTCTATGGACTCAGTGCACTGCATCCCCTATGGTGCCAGTGCACTCTCTGTAGTCACTGCACTGCGTCCCCAGTGGTGCCAGTGCACTCTCTGGACTCACTGCAGTGTATCCCCTGTGGTGCCAGTGCACTCTCTGGACTCACTGCACTGCATCCCAGTGGTGCCAGTGCACTCTCTGGACTCACTGCAGTGCATCCCCAGTGGTGCCAGTGCACTCTCTGGACTCACTGCAGTGAATCTCCGGTGGTGCCAGTGCACTCTCTGGACTCACTGCACTGCATCCCCAGTGGTGCCAGTTCACTCTCTGGACTCACTGCAGTGCATCCCCAGTGGTGCCAGTGCACTCTGTGGACTCACTGCACTGCATCCCCAGTGGTGCCAGTGCACTCTCTGGACTCACTGCAGTGCAACCCCAGTGGTGACAGTGTAGTCTCTGGACTCAAGGCACAGTAACCCCAGTGGTGCCAGTGCAATTTCATGACTCACAGCAGTGCAGCTAAAGTTGGTGCCAGTGAACTCTCTGGACTCACTGCACTGCATCCCCAGTGGTGCCAGTGCACTCTCTGGACTCACTGCACTGCATCCCCAGTGGTGCCATTGCACTCTCAGGACTCACTGCACTGCATCCCCAGTGGTGCCAGTGCACTCTCTGGACTCACTAAACTGCATCCCCAGTGGAGCCAGTGCACTCTCTGGACTCACTGCACTGCATCCCCAGTGGTGCCAGTGCACTCTCTGGACTCACTGCACTGCATCCCCATTGGTGCCAGTGCACTCTCTGGACTAACTGCACTAAAACCCCAGTGGTGCCAGTGCAGTCTCTGGACTCACTGCACTGCATCCCCAGTGGTGCCAGTGCACTCTCTGGACTCACTGCAGTGCATCCCCCGTGGTGCCAGTGCACTCTCTGGAATCACTGCAGTGCATCCCCTATGGTGCCAGTACACTCTCTGGACTCACTGCAGTGCATCCCCAGTGCTGCCAGTGCACTCTCTGGACTCACTGCACTGCATCCCCAGTGGTGCCAGTGCACTCTCTGGACTCACTGCACTGCATCCCCAGTGGTGCCAGTGCACTCTCTGGACTCACTGCACTGCATCACCAGTGGTGCCAGTGCACTCTCTGGACTCACCAGGGTGCATCCCCAGTGGTGCCAGTGCACTCTCTGGACTCACTGCAGTGCATCCCCAGTGGTGCCAGTGCACTCTCTGGACTCAACTGCACTGCATCCCCAGTGGTGCCAGTGCACTCTCTGGACTCACTGCAGTGCATCCCCTGTGGTGCCAGTACACTCTCTGGACTCACTGCAGTGCATCCCCAGTGGTGCCAGTGTACTCTCTGTACTCACTGCACTGCATCACCAGTGGTGCCAGTGCACTCTCTGGACTCACTGCAGTGCATCCCCAGTGGTGACAGTGCACTCTCTGGACTCACTGCAGTGCAACCCCAGTGGTTCCATTGCACTCTCTGGACTCACTTCTTTGCATTCCAGTGGTGCCAGTGCACTCTCTGGACTCACTGCAGTGCATCCCCAGTGGTGCCAGTGCACTCTCTGGACTCACTGCACTGCATCCCCAGTGCTGACAGTGCACTCTCTGGACTCACTGCAGTGCATCACCAGTGGTCCCAGTGCACTCTCTGGACTCACTGCACTGCATCCCCAGTGGTGCCAGTGCACTCTCTGGACTCACTGCACTGCATCCCCAGTGGTGCCAGTGCACTCTCTGGACTAACTGCAGTGCATCCCCACTGGTGCCAGTGCACTCTCTGGACTCACTGCAGTGCATCCACAGTGGTGCCAGTGCACTCTCTGTAGTCACTGCGCTGCGTCCCCAGTGGTGACAGTTCACTCTCTGGACTTACTGTGCTGCATCCCCAGTGGTGCCATTGCACTCTCTGGACTCAGTGCAGGGTATCACCAGTGGTGACAGTTCACTCTCTGGACTCACTGCAGTGCATCCCCAGTGGTGCCAGTGCACTCTCTGGACTCACTGCAGTGCAGCCCCTGAGGTGCCAGTGCACTCTCTGGACTCACTGCAGTGCATTCCCAGTGGTGTCAGTGCACTCTCTGGACTCACTGCAGTGAATTCCCGGTGGTGCCAGTGCACTCTCTGGAGTCACCGCGGTGCATCCCCAGTGGTGCCAGTGCACTCTCTGGACTCACTGCACTGCATCCCCAGTGGTGCCAGTGCACTCTCTGGACTCACTGCACTGCATCACCAGTGGAGCCAGTGCACTCTCTGGACTCACTGCACTGCATCCCCAGTGGTGCCAGTGCACTCTCTGGTCTCACTGCACTGCATCCCCTGTGGTGCCAGTGCACTCTTTGGACTCAGTGCAGTGCATCCCCAGTGCTGAGAGTGCACTCTCTGGACTCAGTGCACTGCATCCCCAGTGGTGCCAGTGCACTCTCTGGACTCAGTACACTGCATCCCCAATGGTGCCAGTGCACTCTCTGGAGTCAGTGCACTGCATCCCCAGTGGTGCCAGTGGCTCTCTGGACTCACTGCACTGCATCACCAGTGGTGACAGTGCACTCTCTGGACTCACTGCACTGCATCCCCAGTGGTGCCAGTGCACTCTCTGGACTCACTGCAGTGCATCACCAGTGGTGCCAGTGCACTCTCTGGACTCACTGCACTGCATCCCCAGTGGTGCTAGTGTAGTCTCTGGAATCACTGCAGTGCATCCCCAGTGGTGCCAGTGCAATCTCTGGACTCACTGCAGTGCAGCTCAGTGGTGCCAGAGCACTCTCTGGACTCACTGCAGTGCATCTCCAGTGGTGCCAGTGCACTCTCTGGACTCACTGCACTGCATCCCCAGTGGAGCCAGTGCACTCTCTGGACTCACTGCAGTGTATCTCCATTGGAGCCGGTGCACTCTCTGGACTCACTAAACTGCATCCCCAGTGGTGCCAGAGAACTCTCTGGTCTCACTGCAGTGCATCCCCAGTGGTGCCAGTGCACTCTCTGGACTCACTGCAGTGTATCTCCATTGGAGCCGGTGCGCTCTCTGGACTCACTAAACTGCATCCCCAGTGGTGCCAGAGAACTCTCTGGTCTCACTGCAGTGCATCCCCAGTGGTGCCAGTGCACTGTCTGGACTCACTGCAGTGCATCCACAGTGGTGCAAGGGCACTCTCAGGACTCACTGCACTGCATCCCCATTAGTGCCAGTGCACTCTCTGGACTAACTGCACTAAAACCCCAGTGGTGCCAGTGCACTCTCTGGACTCACTGAACTGCATCCCCAGTGGTTCCATTGCACTCTCTGGGCTCACTGCATTGCATCCCCAGTGGTGCCAGTGCACTCTCTGGACTCACTGCACTGCATCCCTTTAGGTGCCAGTGCACTCTCTGGACTCACTGCACTGCATCCCCAGTGGTTCCATTGCACTCTCTGGGCTCACTGCATTGCATCCCCAGTGGTGCCAGTGCACTCTCTGGACTCAGTGCAGTGCATCCCCAGTGGTGCCAGTGCACTCTCTGGACTCACTGCAGTGCATCCCCAGTGGTGCCAGTGCACTCTTTCGAGTCACTGCAGTGCATCACCAGTGGTGCCAGTGCATTCTCTGGAGTCACTGCAGTGCATCCCCAGTGGTGCCAGTGCAGTCTCTGGACTCACTGCAGTGCATCCCCAGTGGTGCCAGTGCACTCTCTGGACTCACTGCACTGCATCCCCAGTGCTGACAGTGCACTCTCTGGACTCACTGCACTGCATCCCCAGTGGTGCCAGTGTACTCTCTGGACTCATAGCACTGCATCCCCAGTGGTGCCACTGCACTCTCTGGACGCACTGCAGTGCATCCCCAGTGGTGCCAGTGCACTCTCTGGACTCACTGCACTGCATCCCCAGTGGTGCCAGTGCACTCTCTGGACTCACTGCAGTGCATCCCCTTTTGTGCCAGTGCACTCTCTGCACTCACTGCACTGCATCCCCAGTGGTGCCAGTGCACTCTCTGGACTCACTGCAGTGCATCCCCAGTGGTGCCAGTGCACTCTCTGGACTCACTGCAGTGCATCCCCAGTGGTGCCAGTGCACTCTCTCGACTCACTGCACTGCATCCCCAGTGCTGACAGTGCACTCTCTGGACTCACTGCACTGCATCACCAGTGGTGGCAGTGCACTCTCTGGACTCACTGCAGTGCATCCCCAGTGGTGCCAGTGCACTCTCTGGACTCACTGCAGTGCATCCCCAGTGTTGCCAGTGCACTCTCTGGACTCACTGCACTGCATCCCCAGTGGTGCCAGTGCACTCTCTGGACTCACTGCAGTGCATCCGCATTGGTGCCAGTGCAATCTCTGGACTCACTGCACTGCAACCCATTGGTGCCAGTGCACTCTCTGGACCCACTGCAGTGCATCTCCACTGGTGCCAGTGCACTCTCTGGACTCACTGCAGTGCATCCCCAGTGGTGCCAGTGCACTCTCTGTAGTCACTGCGCTGCGTCCCCCGTGGTGACAGTTCACTCTCTGGACTAACTGTGCTGCATCCCCAGTGGTGCCAGTGCACTCTCTGGACTCACTGCAGGGTATCTCCTGTGGTGCCATTGCACTCTCAGGACTCACTGCAGTGCATCCCAGTGGTGCCAGTGCACTCTCTGGACTCACTGCAGTGCATCCCCAGTGCTGAGAGTGCACTCTCTGGACTCAGTGCACTGCATCCCCAGTGGTGCCAGTGCACTCTCTGGACTCAGTACACTGCATCCCCAATGGTGCCAGTGCACTCACTGGACTCACTGCACTGCATCCCCAGTGGTGCCAGTGGCTCTCTGGACTCACTGCACTGCATCACCAGTGGTGACAGTGCACTCTCTGGACTCACTGCACTGCATCCCCAGTGGTGCCAGTGCACTCTCTGGACTCACTGCACTGCATCAACAGTGGTGCCAGTGCACTCTCTGGACTCACTGCACTGCATCCCCAGTGGTGCCAGTGTCGTCTCTGGACTCACTGCAGTGCATCCCCAGTGGTGCCAGTGCACTCTCTGGACTCACTGCGCTGCATAAGCAGTGGTGACAGTGCACTCTCTAGACTCACTGTGCTGCATCACCAGTGGTGCCAGTGCACTCTCAGGACTCACTGCAGTGTATCCCCCGAGGTGTCAGTGCACTCTGTGGACTCACTGCACTGCATCCCAGTGGTGCCAGTGCACTCTTTGGACTCACTGCACTGCATCCCCAGTGGTGCCAGTGCGCTCTCTGGACTCACTGCAGTGCAGCCCCAGTGGTGCCAGTGCACTCTCTGGACTCACTGCAGTGCAGGCCCTTAAGTGCCAGTGCACTCTCTGTACTCACTGCAGTGCATTCCCAGTGGTGCCAGTGCACTCTCTGGACTCCTTGCACTGAATCCCCGGTGGAGCCAGTGCACTCTCTGGACTCACTGCACTACATCCCCAGTGGTGCCAGTGCACTCTCTGGACTCAATGCACTGCATCCCCAGTGGTGCCAGTGTACTCTCTGGACTCATAGCACTGCATCCCCAGTGGTGCCAGTGCACTCTCTGGACTCACTGCAGTGCATCCCCAGTGGTGCCAGTGCACTCTCTGGACTCACTGCACTGCATCCCCAGTGGTGCCAGTGCACTCTCTGGACTCACTGCACTGCATCCCCTTTTGTGCCAGTGCACTCTCTGCACTCACTGCACTGCATCCCCAGTGGTGCCAGTGCACTCTCTGGACTCACTGCAGTGCATCCCCAGTGGTGACAGTGCACTCTCTGGACTCACTGCAGTGCATCTCCAGTGGTGCCAGTGCACTCTCTGGACTCACTGCACTGCATCCCCAGTGCTGACAGTGCACTCTCTGTAGTCACTGCGCTGCATCCCCAGTGGTTCCAGGGCACTCTCTCGACACACTGCACTGCAACTCCAGTGGTGCCAGTGCACTCTCTGGACTCACTGCACTGCATCCCCAGTGGTGCCAGTGCACACTCTGGAGTCACTGCGCTGTATCCCCAGTGGTGCCAGTGCCCTCTGTGGACTCACTGCACTACATCCCCAGTGGGGCCAGTGCACTCTCTGGACTCACTGCAGTGCATCCCCAGTGGTGCCAGTGCACTCTCTGGACTCACCGGGGTGCATCCCCAGTGGTGCCAGTGCACTCTCTGGACTCACCGGGGTGCATCCCCAGTGGTGCCAGTGCACTCTCTGGACTCACTGCAGTGCATCCCCAATGGTGCCAGTGCACTCTGTGGACTCACTGCACTGCATCCCCAGTGGTGCCAGTGCACTCATTCGAGTCACTGCACTGCATCCCCAGTGGTGCCAGTGCATTCTCTGGAGTCACTGCAGTGCATCGCCAGTGGTGCCAGTGCAGTCACTGGACTCACTGCAGTGCATCCCCAGTGGTGCCAGTGCACTCTCTGGACTCACTGCACTGCATCCCCAGTGCTGACAGTGCACTCTCTGGACTCACTGCACTGCATCCCCAGTGTTGCCAGTGCACTCTCTGGTCTCACAGCACTGCATCCCCAGTGGTGCCAGTGCACTCTCTGGACTCACTGCAGTGCATCCGCATTGGTGCCAGTGCACTCTCTGGACTCACTGCAGTGCAGCCCCTGAGGTGCCAGTGCACTCTCTGTACTCACTGCAGTGCATCCCCAGTGGTGTCAGTGCACTCTCTGGACTCACTGCAGTGCATCCCCAGTGGTGCCAGTGCACTCTCTGGACTCACTGCACTGCATCCCCAGTGGTGCCAGTGCACTCTCTGGACTCACTGCACTGCATCCCCAGTGGTGCCATTGCACTCTCAGGACTCACTGCACTGCATCCCCATTGGTGCCAGTGCACTCTCTGGACTCACTGCACTGCATCCCCATTGGAGCCAGTGCACTCTCTGGACTCACTGCACTGCATCCCCAGTGGTGCCAGTGCACTCTCTGGACTCACTGCAGTGCATCCCCTTTTGTGCCAGTGCACTCTCTGCACTCACTGCACTGCATCCCCAGTGGTGCCAGTGCACTCTCTGGACTCACTGCAGTGCATCCCCAGTGGTGCCAGTGCACTCTCTGGACTCACTGCAGTGCATCCCCAGTGGTGCCAGTGCACTCTCTCGACTCACTGCACTGCATCCCCAGTGCTGACAGTGCACTCTCTGGACTCACTGCACTGCATCACCAGTGGTGGCAGTGCACTCTCTGGACTCACTGCAGTGCATCCCCAGTGGTGCCAGTGCACTCTCTGGACTCACTGCAGTGCATCCCCAGTGTTGCCAGTGCACTCTCTGGACTCACTGCACTGCATCCCCAGTGGTGCCAGTGCACTCTCTGGACTCACTGCAGTGCATCCGCATTGGTGCCAGTGCAATCTCTGGACTCACTGCACTGCAACCCATTGGTGCCAGTGCACTCTCTGGACCCACTGCAGTGCATCTCCACTGGTGCCAGTGCACTCTCTGGACTCACTGCAGTGCATCCCCAGTGGTGCCAGTGCACTCTCTGTAGTCACTGCGCTGCGTCCCCCGTGGTGACAGTTCACTCTCTGGACTAACTGTGCTGCATCCCCAGTGGTGCCAGTGCACTCTCTGGACTCACTGCAGGGTATCTCCTGTGGTGCCATTGCACTCTCAGGACTCACTGCAGTGCATCCCAGTGGTGCCAGTGCACTCTCTGGACTCACTGCAGTGCATCCCCAGTGCTGAGAGTGCACTCTCTGGACTCAGTGCACTGCATCCCCAGTGGTGCCAGTGCACTCTCTGGACTCAGTACACTGCATCCCCAATGGTGCCAGTGCACTCACTGGACTCACTGCACTGCATCCCCAGTGGTGCCAGTGGCTCTCTGGACTCACTGCACTGCATCACCAGTGGTGACAGTGCACTCTCTGGACTCACTGCACTGCATCCCCAGTGGTGCCAGTGCACTCTCTGGACTCACTGCACTGCATCAACAGTGGTGCCAGTGCACTCTCTGGACTCACTGCACTGCATCCCCAGTGGTGCCAGTGTCGTCTCTGGACTCACTGCAGTGCATCCCCAGTGGTGCCAGTGCACTCTCTGGACTCACTGCGCTGCATAAGCAGTGGTGACAGTGCACTCTCTAGACTCACTGTGCTGCATCACCAGTGGTGCCAGTGCACTCTCAGGACTCACTGCAGTGTATCCCCCGAGGTGCCAGTGCACTCTGTGGACTCACTGCACTGCATCCCAGTGGTGCCAGTGCACTCTTTGGACTCACTGCACTGCATCCCCAGTGGTGCCAGTGCGCTCTCTGGACTCACTGCAGTGCAGCCCCAGTGGTGCCAGTGCACTCTCTGGACTCACTGCAGTGCAGGCCCTTAAGTGCCAGTGCACTCTCTGTACTCACTGCAGTGCATTCCCAGTGGTGCCAGTGCACTCTCTGGACTCCTTGCACTGAATCCCCGGTGGAGCCAGTGCACTCTCTGGACTCACTGCACTACATCCCCAGTGGTGCCAGTGCACTCTCTGGACTCAATGCACTGCATCCCCAGTGGTGCCAGTGTACTCTCTGGACTCATAGCACTGCATCCCCAGTGGTGCCAGTGCACTCTCTGGACTCACTGCAGTGCATCCCCAGTGGTGCCAGTGCACTCTCTGGACTCACTGCACTGCATCCCCAGTGGTGCCAGTGCACTCTCTGGACTCACTGCACTGCATCCCCTTTTGTGCCAGTGCACTCTCTGCACTCACTGCACTGCATCCCCAGTGGTGCCAGTGCACTCTCTGGACTCACTGCAGTGCATCCCCAGTGGTGACAGTGCACTCTCTGGACTCACTGCAGTGCATCTCCAGTGGTGCCAGTGCACTCTCTGGACTCACTGCACTGCATCCCCAGTGCTGACAGTGCACTCTCTGTAGTCACTGCGCTGCATCCCCAGTGGTTCCAGGGCACTCTCTCGACACACTGCACTGCAACTCCAGTGGTGCCAGTGCACTCTCTGGACTCACTGCACTGCATCCCCAGTGGTGCCAGTGCACACTCTGGAGTCACTGCGCTGTATCCCCAGTGGTGCCAGTGCCCTCTGTGGACTCACTGCACTACATCCCCAGTGGGGCCAGTGCACTCTCTGGACTCACTGCAGTGCATCCCCAGTGGTGCGAGTGCACTCTCTGGACTCACCGGGGTGCATCCCCAGTGGTGCCAGTGCACTCTCTGGACTCACCGGGGTGCATCCCCAGTGGTGCCAGTGCACTCTCTGGACTCACTGCAGTGCATCCCCAATGGTGCCAGTGCACTCTGTGGACTCACTGCACTGCATCCCCAGTGGTGCCAGTGCACTCATTCGAGTCACTGCACTGCATCCCCAGTGGTGCCAGTGCATTCTCTGGAGTCACTGCAGTGCATCGCCAGTGGTGCCAGTGCAGTCACTGGACTCACTGCAGTGCATCCCCAGTGGTGCCAGTGCACTCTCTGGACTCACTGCACTGCATCCCCAGTGCTGACAGTGCACTCTCTGGACTCACTGCACTGCATCCCCAGTGTTGCCAGTGCACTCTCTGGACTCACAGCACTGCATCCCCAGTGGTGCCAGTGCACTCTCTGGACTCACTGCAGTGCATCCGCATTGGTGCCAGTGCACTCTCTGGACTCACTGCAGTGCAGCCCCTGAGGTGCCAGTGCACTCTCTGTACTCACTGCAGTGCATCCCCAGTGGTGTCAGTGCACTCTCTGGACTCACTGCAGTGCATCCCCAGTGGTGCCAGTGCACTCTCTGGACTCACTGCACTGCATCCCCAGTGGTGCCAGTGCACTCTCTGGACTCACTGCACTGCATCCCCAGTGGTGCCATTGCACTCTCAGGACTCACTGCACTGCATCCCCATTGGTGCCAGTGCACTCTCTGGACTCACAGCACTGCATCCCCATTGGAGCCAGTGCACTCTCTGGACTCACTGCACTGCATCCCCAGTGGTGCCAGTGCACTCTCTGGTCTCACTGCACTGCATCCCCTGTGGTGCCAGTGCACTCTTTGGACTCACTGCAGTGCATCCCCAGTGCTGAGAGTGCACTCTCTGGAGTCAGTGCACTGCATCCCCAGTGGTGCCAGTGGCTCTCTGGACTCACTGCACTGCATCCCCAGTGGTGCCAGTGTACTCTCTGGACTCATAGCACTGCATCCCCAGTGGTGCCACTGCACTCTCTGCACTCACTGCAGTGCATCCCCAGTGGTGCCAGTGCACTCTCTGGACTCACTGCACTGCATCCCCAGTGGTGCCAGTGCACTCTCTGGACTCACTGCACTGCATCCCCTTTTGTGCCAGTGCACTCTCTGCACTCACTGCACTGCATCCCCAGTGGTGCCAGTGCACACTCTGGACTCACTGCAGTGCATCCCCAGTGGTGCCAGTGCACTCTCTGGACTCACTGCAGTGCATCTCCAGTGGTGCCAGTGCACTCTCTGGACTCACTGCACTGCATCCCCAGTGCTGACAGTGCACTCTCTGGACTCACTGCACTGCATCACCAGTGGTGGCATTGCACTCTCTGGACTCACTGCACTGCATCCCCAGTGGAGACAGTGCACTCTCTGTAGTCACTGCGCTGCATCCCCAGTGGTTCCAGGGCACTCTCTCGACTCACTGCACTGCAACTCCAGTGGTGCCAGTGCACTCTCTGGACTCACTACACTGCATCCCCAGTGGTGCCAGTGCACACTCTGGAGTCACTGCGCTGCATCCCCAGTGGTGCCAGTGCCCTCTGTGGACTCACTGCACTACATCCCCAGTAGGGCCAGTGCACTCTCTGGACTCACTGCAGTGCATCCCCAGTGGTGCGAGTGCACTCTCTGGACTCACCGGGGTGCATCCCCAGTGGTGCCAGTGCACTCTCTGGACTCACCGGGGTGCATCCCCAGTGGTGCCAGTGCACTCTCTGGACTCACTGCAGTGCATCCCCAATGGTGCCAGTGCACTCTGTGGACTCACTGCAGTGCATCCCCAGTGTTGCCAGTGCACTCTCTGGAGTCACTGCATTGCATCCCCAGTGGTGCCAGTGCACTCTTTCGAGTCACTGCACTGCATCCCCAGTGGTGCCAGTGCATTCTCTGGAGTCACTGCAGTGCATCCCCAGTGGTGCCAGTGCAGTCTCTGGACTCACTGCAGTGCATCCCCAGTGGTGCCAGTGCACTCTCTGGACTCACTGCACTGCATCCCCAGTGCTGACAGTGCACTCTCTGGACTAACTGCACTGCATCCCCAGTGGTGCCAGTGTACTCTCTAGACTCATAGCACTGCATCCCCAGTGGTGCCACTGCACTCTCTGGACGCACTGCAGTGCATCCCCAGTGGTGCCAGTGCACTCTCTGGACTCACTGCACTGCATCCCCAGTGGTGCCAGTGCACTCTCTGGACTCACTGCAGTGCATCCCCTTTTGTGCCAGTGCACTCTCTGCACTCAGTGCACTGCATCCCCAGTGGTGCCAGTGCACTCTCTGGACTCACTGCAGTGCATCCCCAGTGGTGCCAGTGCACTCTCTCGACTCACTGCACTGCATCCCCAGTGCTGACAGTGCACTCTCTGGACTCACTGCACTGCATCCCCAGTGGTGGCAGTGCACCTTCTGGACTCACTGCAGTGCATCCCCAGTGGTGCCAGTGCACTCTGTGGACTCACTGCAGTGCATCCCCAGTTGTGCCAGTGCACTCTCTGGACTCACTGCACTGCATCCCCAGTGGTGCCAGTGCACTCTCTGGACTCACTGCAGTGCATCCGCATTGGTGCCAGTGCACTCTCTGGACTCACTGCACTGCATCCCATTGGTGCCAGTGCACTCTCTGGACTCACTGCACTGCATCCCCAGTGGTGCCAGTGCACTCTCTGGACTCACTGCAGTGCATCCCCAGTGGTGCCAGTGCCCTCTGTGGACTCACTGCACTACATCCCCAGTGGTGCCAGTGCACTCTCTGGACTCACTGCAGTGCATCCCCAGTGGTGCGAGTGCACTCTCTGGACTCACCGGGGTGCATCCCCAGTGGTGCCAGTGCACTCTCTGGACTCACCGGGGTGCATCCCCAGTGGTGCCAGTGCACTCTCTGGACTCACTGCAGTGCATCCCCAATGGTGCCAGTGCACTCTGTGGACTCACTGCAGTGCATCCCCAGTGTTGCCAGTGCACTCTCTGGAGTCACTGCAGTGCATCACCAGTGGTGCCAGTGCACTCTTTCGAGTCACTGCACTGCATCCCATTCGTGCCAGTGCACTCTCTGGACCCACTGCAGTGCATCCCCAGTGGTGCCAGTGCACTCTCTGGACTCACTGCAGTGCATCCCCAGTGGTGCCAGTGCACTCTCTGTAGTCACTGCGCTGCGTCCCCAGTGGTGACAGTTCACTCTCTGGACTTACTGTGCTGCATCCCCAGTGGTGCCAGTGCAGTCTCTGGACTCAGTGCAGGGTATCTCCTGTGGTGCCATTGCACTCTCAGGACTCACTGCAGTGCATCCCAGTGGTGCAAGTGCACTCTCTGGACTCAATGCACTGCATCCCCAGTGGTGCCAGTGTACTCTCTGGACTCATAGCACTGCATCCCCAGTGGTGCCAGTGCACTGTCTGGACTCACTGCAGTTTATCCCCAGTGGTGCAAGGGCACTCTCTGGACTCACTGCACTGCATCCCCAGTGGTGCCAGTACACTCTCTGGACTCACTGCAGTGTATCCCCATTGGAGCCGGAGCACTCTCTGGACTCACTAAACTGTATCCCCAGTGGTGCCAGAGAACTCTCTGGACTCACCGCGGTGCATCCCCAGTGGTGCCAGTGCACTCTCTGGACTCACTGCAGTGCATCCCCTGTGGTGCCAGTACACTCTCTGGACTCACTGCAGTGCATCCCCAGTGGTGCCAGTGCACTCTCTGGACTCACTGCACTGCATCCCCAGTGGTGCCAGTGCACTCTCTGGACTCACTGCACTGCATCCCCAGTGGTGCCAGTGCACTCTCTGGACTCACTGCACTGCATCACCATTGGTGCCAGGGCACTCAACCGGAATCACTGCAGTGCATCCGCAGTGGTGCCAGTGCACTCTTTCGAGTCACTGCACTGCATCCCCATTAGTGCCAGTGCATTCTCTGGACTCACTGCAGTGCATCCCCAGTGGTGCCAGTGTACTCTCTGGACTCACTGCACTGCATCACCAGTGGTGCCAGTGCACTCTCTGGACTCACTGCACTGCATCCCCAGAGGTGCCAGTGCACTTTCTGGAGTCACTGCAGTGCATCCCCTGTTGTGCTAGTGCACTCTCTGCACTCACTGCAGTGCATCCCCAGTGGAGCCAGTGCACTCTCTGGACTCACTGCAGTGCATCCCCAGTGGTGCCAGTGCACTCTCTGGACTCACTGCAGTGCATCCCCAATGGTGCCAGTGCACTCTCTGGACTCACTGCACTGCATCCCCAGTGGTGCCAGTGCACTCTCTGGACTCCCTGCAGTGCATCCCCAGTGGTGCCAGTGCACTCTCTGGACTCACTGCACTGCATCCCCAGTGGTGCCAGTGCACGCTCTGGACCCACTGCAGTGCATCCCCAGTGGTGCCAGTGCACTCTCTGGACTCACTGCAGTGCATTCCCTATGGTGCCAGCGCACTCTCTGGAGTCACTGCGCTGCGTCCCCAGTGGTGACAGTTCACTCTCTGGACTCACTGTGCTGCATCCCTAGTGGTGCCAGTGCACTCTCTGGACTCACTGCAGTGTATCCCCTGTGGTGTCAGTGCACTCTGTGGACTCACTGCACTGCATCCCATTGGTGCCAATGCACTCTCTGGACTCACTGCATTGCATCCCCAGTGGTGCCAGTGCACTCTCTGGACTCACTGCAGTGCAGCCCCTGAGGTGCCAGTGCACTCTCTGGACTCAGTGAACTGCATCCCCAGTGGTGCCAGTGCGCTCTCTGGACTCACTGCAGTGCATCGCCAGTGGTGCCAGTGCACTCTCTGGACACACTGCAGTGCAGGCCCTTAGGTGCCAGTGCACTCTCTGCACTCACTGCACTGCATCACCAGTGGTGCCAGTGCACTCTCTGGACTCCTTGCACTGAATCTCCGGAGGAGCCAGTGCACTCTCTGGACTCACTGCACTACATCACCAGTGGTGCCAGTGCAGTCTCTGGACTCACTGAACTGCATCCCCAGTGGTGCCAGTGCACTGTCTGGACTCACTGCAGTTTATCCCCAGTGGTGCAAGGGCACTCTCTGGACTCACTGCACTGCATCCCCAGTGGTGCCAGTGCACTCTCTGGACTCACTGCACTGCATCCCCAGTGGTGCCAGTGCACTCTCTGGACTCACTGCACTGCATCCCCAGTTGTGCCACTGCACTCTCTGGACTCACTGCACTGCATCAACAGTGGTGCCAGTGCACTCTCTGGACTCACTGCAGTGCTTCTGCACTGGTGCCAGTGCACTCTCTGCACTCACTGCACTGCATCCCCAGTTTTCCAGTGCACTCTCTGGACTACCTGCACTGCATCCCCAGTGGTGCCAGTGCACTCTCTGGACTCACTGCAGTGCATCCCCAGTGGTGCCAGTGCACTCTCTGGACTCACTGCACTGCATCCCCAGTGGTGCCAGTGCACTCTCTGGATTCACTGCAGTGCATCCCTTGTGGTGCCTTTGCACTCTCAGGACTCACTGCACTGCATCCCCAGTGGTGCCAGTGCACTCTCTGAGCTCACTGCAGTGCATCCCCAGTGGTGCCAGTGCACTCTCTGGACTCACTGCACTGCATCCCCAGTGGTGCCAGTGCACTCTCTGGACTCACTGCACTGCATCAACAGTGGTGCCAGTGCACTCTCTGGACTCACTGCACTGCATCCCCAGTGGTGCCAGTGTAGTCTCTGGACTCAAAGCAGTGCATCCCCAGTGGTGCCAGTGCAATTACTGGACTCACTGCAGTGTAGCTCAGTGGTGCCAGAGCACTCTCTGGACTCACTGCACTGCATCCCCAGTGGTGCCAGTGCACTCTCTGGACTCACTGCACTGCATCCCCAGTGGTGCCAGTGCACTGTCTGGACTCACTGCAGTGTATCGCCTTTGGAGCCGGTGCACTCTCTGGACTCACTAAACTGCATCCCCAGTGATGCCAGAGAACTCTCTGGACTCACTGCAGTGCATCCCCAGTGGTGCCAGTGCACTGTCTGGACTCACTGCATCCCCAGTGGTGCCAGGGCACTCTCTGGACTCACAGCACTGCATCCCCATTGGTGCCAGTGCACTCTCTGGACTCACTGCACTAAAACCCCAGTGGTGCAAGTGCAGTCTCTGGACTCACTGCACTGCATCCCCAGTGGTGCCAGTGCACTCTCTGGACTCACCGGGGTGCATCCCCAGTGGTGCCAGTGCACTCTCTGGACTCACTGCACTGCATCCCCTGTGGTGCCAGTACACTCTCTGGACTCACTGCACTGCATCCCCAGTGGTGCCAGTGTACTCTCTGGACTCACTGCACTGCATCACCAGCGGTGCCAGTGCACTCTCTGGACTCACTGCAGTGCATCCCCTGTTGTGCCAGTGCACTCTCTGCACTCACTGCACTGCATCCCCAGAAGTGCCAGTGCACTCTCTGGACTCACTGCACTGCATCCCCAGTGGTTCCATTGCACTCTCTGGACTCACTGCATTGCATCCCCAGTGGTGTCAGTGCACTCTCTGGACTCAGTGCAGTGCATCCCCAGTGGTGCCAGTGCACTCTCTGGACTCACTGCAGTGCTTCCCCACTGGTGCCAGTGCACTCTCTGGACTCACTGCACTGCATCCCCAGTCGTGCCAGTGCACTCTCTGGACTCACTGCACTGCATCCCCAGTGGTGCCAGTGCACTCTCTGGACCCACTGCAGTGCATCCCCACTGGTGCCAGTGCACTCTCTGGACTCAGTGCACTGCATCCCCAATGGTGCCAGTGCATTCTCTGTAGTCACTGCACTGCGTCCCCAGTAGTGCCAGTGCACTCTCTGGACTCACTGCAGTGTATCCCCTGTGGTGCCAGTGCACTCTCCGGACTCACTGCACTGCATCCCCAGTGGTGCCAGTGCACTCTCTGGACTCACTGCAGTGCATCCCCAGTGCTGACAGTGCACTCTCTGGACTCACTGCACTGCATCCCCAGTGGTGCCTGTGAAGTCTCTGGACTCACTGCAGTGCAACCCCAGTGGTGCCAGTGTAGTCTCTGGACTCAAGGCACATTAACCCCAGTGGTGCCAGTGCAATCTCAGGACTCACAGCAGTGCAGCTAAAGTTGGTGCCAGTGCACTCTCTGGACTCACTGCACTGCATCCCCAGTGGTGCCAGTGCACTCTCTGGACTCACTGCAGTGCATCCCCAGTGGTGCCAGTGCACTCTCTGGACTCACTGCAGTGCATCCACTGTGGGGCCATTGCACTCTCAGGACTCACTGCACTGCATCCCCAGTGCTGACAGTGCACTCTCTGGACTCACTGCACTGCATCCCCAGTGGAGCCAGTGCACTCTCTGGACTCACTGCACTGCATCCCTAGTGGTGCCAGTGCACTCTCTGGTCTCACTGCACTGCATCCCCTGTGGTGCCAGTGCACTCTCTGGACTCACTGCAGTGCATCCCCAGTGCTGAGAGTGCACTCTGTGGACTCAGTGCACTGCATCCCCAGTGGTGCCAGTGTACTCTCTGGACTCAGTGCACTGCATCCCCAATGGTGCCAGTGCACTCTCTGGACTCACTGCACTTCATCCCCAGTGGTGCATGTGCACTCTCTGGACTCACTAAACTGCTTCCCCAGTGGTGCCAGAGAACTCTCTGGTCTCACTGCAGTGCATCCCCAGTGGTGCCAGTGCACTGTCTGGACTCACTGCAGTTTATCCCCAGTGGTGCCAGAGCACTCTCTGGACTCACTGCACTGCATCCCCATTGGTGCCAGTGCACTCTCTGGACTAACTGCACTAAAACCCCAGTGGTGCCAGTGCAGTCTCTGGACTCACTGCACTGCATCCCCAGTGGTGCCAGTGCACTCTCTGGACTCACTGCAGTGCATCCCCAGTGGTGCAAGTGCACTCTCTGGACTCACTGCAGTGCATCCCCTGTGGTGCCAGTACACTCTCTGGACTCACTGCAGTGCATCCCCAGTGGTGCCAGTGCAGTCTCTGGACTCACTGCACTGCATCCCCAGTGGTGCCAGTGCACTCTCTGGACTCACTGCACTGCATCCCCAGTGGTGACAGTGCACTCTCTGGACTCACTGCAGTGCATCCCCAGTGGTGCCAGTGCACTCTCTGGACTCACCAGGGTGCATCCCCAGTGGTGCCAGTGCACTCTCTGGACTCACTGCAGTGCATCCCCTGTTGTGCCAGTGCACTCTCTGGACTCAACTGCAGTGCATCCCCAGTGGTGCCAGTGCACTCTCTGGACTCACTGCAGTGCATCCCCTGTGGTGCCAGTACACTCTCTGAACTCACTGCAGTGCATCCCCAGTGGTGCCAGTGTACTCTCTGGACTCACTGCACTGCATCACCAGTGGTGCCAGTGCACTCTCTGGACTCACTGCAGTGCATCCCCAGTGGGGCCAGTGCACTCTCTGGACTCACTGCAGTGCATCCCCAGTGGTGCCAGTGCACTCTCTGGACTCACTGCAGTGCATCCCCAGTGCTGACAGTGCACTCTCTGGACTCACTGCAGTGCATCACCAGTGGTGCCAGTGCACTCTCTGGACTCACTGCACTGCATCCCCAGTGGTGCCAGTGCACTCTCTGGACTCACTGCAGTGCATCCCCAGTGGTGCGAGTGCACTCTCTGGACTCACCGGGGTGCATCCCCAGTGGTGCCAGTGCACTCTCTGTACTCACTGCACTGCATCCCCAGTGGTGCCAGTGCACTCTCTGGACTCACTGCAGTGCATCCCCAGTGGTGCCAGTGCCCTCTGTGGACTCACTGCACTACATCCCCAGTGGGGCCAGTGCACTCTCTGGACTCACTGCACTGCATCCCCAATGGTGCCAGTGCATTCTCTGTAGTCACTGCACTGCGTCCCCAGTGGTGCCAGTGCACTCTCTGGACTCACTGCACTGCGTCCCCAGTGGTGCCAGTGCACTCTCTGGACTCACTGCAGTGCATCCCCAGTGGTGCCAGTGCACTCTCTGGACTCACTGCAGTGCATCCCCAGTGCTGACAGTGCACTCTCTGGACTCACTGCAGTGCATCACCAGTGGTGCCAGTGCACTCTCTGGACTCACTGCACTGCATCCCCAGTGGTGCCAGTGCACTCTCTGGACTCACTGCAGTGCATCCCCAGTGGGGCCAGTGCACTCTCTGGACTCACTGCAGTGCATCCCCATTGGTGCCAGTGCACTCTCTGTACTCACTGCACTGCATCCCCAGTGGTGCCAGTGCACTCTCTGGACTCACTGCAGTGCATCCCCAGTGGTGCCAGTGCCCTCTGTGGACTCACTTCACTACATCCCCAGTGGGGCCAGTGTACTCTCTGGACTCACTGCAGTGCATCCCCAGTGGTGCGAGTGCACTCTCTGGACTCACCGGGGTGCATCCCCAGTGGTGCCAGTGCACTCTCTGGACTCACCGGGGTGCATCCCCAGTGGTGCCAGTGCACTCTCTGGACTCACTGCAGTGCATCCCCAATGGTGCCAGTGCACTCTGTGGACTCACTGCAGTGCATCCCCAGTGTTGCCAGTGCACTCTCTGGAGTCACTGCAGTGCATCCCCAGTGGTGCCAGTGCACTCTTTCGAGTCACTGCACTGCATCACCAGTGGTGCCAGTGCACTCTCTGGAGTCACTGCAGTGCATCCCCAGTGGTGCCAGTGCAGTCTCTGGACTCACTGCAGTGCATCCCCAGTGGTGCCAGTGCACTCTCTGGACTCACTGCACTGCATCCCCAGTGCTGACAGTGCACTCTCTGGACTCACTGCACTGCATCCCCAGTGGTGCCAGTGTACTCTCTGGACTCATAGCACTGCATCCCCAGTGGTGCCACTGCACTCTCTGGACGCACTGCAGTGCATCCCCAGTGGTGCCAGTGCACTCTCTGGACTCACTGCACTGCATCCCCAGTGGTGCCAGTGCACTCTCTGGACTCACTGCAGTGCATCCCCTTTTGTGCCAGTGCACTCTCTGCACTCACTGCACTGCATCCCCAGTGGTGCCAGTGCACTCTCTGGACTCACTGCAGTGCATCCCCAGTGGTGCCAGTGCACTCTCTGGACTCACTGCAGTGCATCCCCAGTGGTGCCAGTGCACTCTCTCGACTCACTGCACTGCATCCCCAGTGCTGACAGTGCACTCTCTGGACTCACTGCACTGCATCACCAGTGGTGGCAGTGCACTCTCTGGACTCACTGCAGTGCATCCCCAGTGGTGCCAGTGCACTCTCTGGACTCACTGCAGTGCATCCCCAGTGTTGCCAGTGCACTCTCTGGACTCACAGCACTGCATCCCCAGTGGTGCCAGTGCACTGTCTGGACTCACTGCAGTGTATCGCCTTTGGAGCCGGTGCACTCTCTGGACTCACTAAACTGCATCCCCAGTGATGCCAGAGAACTCTCTGGACTCACTGCAGTGCATCCCCAGTGGTGCCAGTGCACTGTCTGGACTCACTGCATCCCCAGTGGTGCCAGGGCACTCTCTGGACTCACAGCACTGCATCCCCATTGGTGCCAGTGCACTCTCTGGACTCACTGCACTAAAACCCCAGTGGTGCAAGTGCAGTCTCTGGACTCACTGCACTGCATCCCCAGTGGTGCCAGTGCACTCTCTGGACTCACCGGGGTGCATCCCCAGTGGTGCCAGTGCACTCTCTGGACTCACTGCACTGCATCCCCTGTGGTGCCAGTACACTCTCTGGACTCACTGCACTGCATCCCCAGTGGTGCCAGTGTACTCTCTGGACTCACTGCACTGCATCACCAGCGGTGCCAGTGCACTCTCTGGACTCACTGCAGTGCATCCCCTGTTGTGCCAGTGCACTCTCTGCACTCACTGCACTGCATCCCCAGAAGTGCCAGTGCACTCTCTGGACTCACTGCACTGCATCCCCAGTGGTTCCATTGCACTCTCTGGACTCACTGCATTGCATCCCCAGTGGTGTCAGTGCACTCTCTGGACTCAGTGCAGTGCATCCCCAGTGGTGCCAGTGCACTCTCTGGACTCACTGCAGTGCTTCCCCACTGGTGCCAGTGCACTCTCTGGACTCACTGCACTGCATCCCCAGTCGTGCCAGTGCACTCTCTGGACTCACTGCACTGCATCCCCAGTGGTGCCAGTGCACTCTCTGGACCCACTGCAGTGCATCCCCACTGGTGCCAGTGCACTCTCTGGACTCAGTGCACTGCATCCCCAATGGTGCCAGTGCATTCTCTGTAGTCACTGCACTGCGTCCCCAGTGGTGCCAGTGCACTCTCTGGACTCACTGCAGTGTATCCCCTGTGGTGCCAGTGCACTCTCCGGACTCACTGCACTGCATCCCCAGTGGTGCCAGTGCACTCTCTGGACTCACTGCAGTGCATCCCCAGTGCTGACAGTGCACTCTCTGGACTCACTGCACTGCATCCCCAGTGGTGCCTGTGAAGTCTCTGGACTCACTGCAGTGCAACCCCAGTGGTGCCAGTGTAGTCTCTGGACTCAAGGCACATTAACCCCAGTGGTGCCAGTGCAATCTCAGGACTCACAGCAGTGCAGCTAAAGTTGGTGCCAGTGCACTCTCTGGACTCACTGCACTGCATCCCCAGTGGTGGCAGTGCACTCTCTGGACTCACTGCAGTGCATCCCCAGTGGTGCCAGTGCACTCTCTGGACTCACTGCAGTGCATCCACTGTGGGGCCATTGCACTCTCAGGACTCACTGCACTGCATCCCCAGTGCTGACAGTGCACTCTCTGGACTCACTGCACTGCATCCCCAGTGGAGCCAGTGCACTCTCTGGACTCACTGCACTGCATCCCTAGTGGTGCCAGTGCACTCTCTGGTCTCACTGCACTGCATACCCTGTGGTGCCAGTGCACTCTCTGGACTCACTGCAGTGCATCCCCAGTGCTGAGAGTGCACTCTGTGGACTCAGTGCACTGCATCCCCAGTGGTGCCAGTGTACTCTCTGGACTCAGTGCACTGCATCCCCAATGGTGCCAGTGCACTCTCTGGACTCACTGCACTTCATCCCCAGTGGTGCATGTGCACTCTCTGGACTCACTAAACTGCTTCCCCAGTGGTGCCAGAGAACTCTCTGGTCTCACTGCAGTGCATCCCCAGTGGTGCCAGTGCACTGTCTGGACTCACTGCAGTTTATCCCCAGTGGTGCCAGAGCACTCTCTGGACTCACTGCACTGCATCCCCATTGGTGCCAGTGCACTCTCTGGACTAACTGCACTAAAACCCCAGTGGTGCCAGTGCAGTCTCTGGACTCACTGCACTGCATCCCCAGTGGTGCCAGTGCACTCTCTGGACTCACTGCAGTGCATCCCCAGTGGTGCAAGTGCACTCTCTGGACTCACTGCAGTGCATCCCCTGTGGTGCCAGTACACTCTCTGGACTCACTGCAGTGCATCCCCAGTGGTGCCAGTGCAGTCTCTGGACTCACTGCACTGCATCCCCAGTGGTGCCAGTGCACTCTCTGGACTCACTGCACTGCATCCCCAGTGGTGACAGTGCACTCTCTGGACTCACTGCAGTGCATCCCCAGTGGTGCCAGTGCACTCTCTGGACTCACCAGGGTGCATCCCCAGTGGTGCCAGTGCACTCTCTGGACTCACTGCAGTGCATCCCCTGTTGTGCCAGTGCACTCTCTGGACTCAACTGCAGTGCATCCCCAGTGGTGCCAGTGCACTCTCTGGACTCACTGCAGTGCATCCCCTGTGGTGCCAGTACACTCTCTGAACTCACTGCAGTGCATCCCCAGTGGTGCCAGTGTACTCTCTGGACTCACTGCACTGCATCACCAGTGGTGCCAGTGCACACTCTGGACTCACTGCAGTGCATCCCCAGTGGGGCCAGTGCACTCTCTGGACTCACTGCAGTGCATCCCCAGTGGTGCCAGTGCACTCTCTGGACTCACTGCAGTGCATCCCCAGTGCTGACAGTGCACTCTCTGGACTCACTGCAGTGCATCACCAGTGGTGCCAGTGCACTCTCTGGACTCACTGCACTGCATCCCCAGTGGTGCCAGTGCACTCTCTGGACTCACTGCAGTGCATCCCCAGTGGTGCGAGTGCACTCTCTGGACTCACCGGGGTGCATCCGCAGTGGTGCCAGTGCACTCTCTGTACTCACTGCACTGCATCCCCAGTGGTGCCAGTGCACTCTCTGGACTCACTGCAGTGCATCCCCAGTGGTGCCAGTGCCCTCTGTGGACTCACTGCACTACATCCCCAGTGGGGCCAGTGCACTCTCTGGACTCACTGCACTGCATCCCCAATGGTGCCAGTGCATTCTCTGTAGTCACTGCACTGCGTCCCCAGTGGTGCCAGTGCACTCTCTGGACTCACTGCACTGCGTCCCCAGTGGTGCCAGTGCACTCTCTGGACTCACTGCAGTGCATCCCCAGTGGTGCCAGTGCACTCTCTGGACTCACTGCAGTGCATCCCCAGTGCTGACAGTGCACTCTCTGGACTCACTGCAGTGCATCACCAGTGGTGCCAGTGCACTCTCTGGACTCACTGCACTGCATCCCCAGTGGTGCCAGTGCACTCTCTGGACTCACTGCAGTGCATCCCCAGTGGGGCCAGTGCACTCTCTGGACTCACTGCAGTGCATCCCCATTGGTGCCAGTGCACTCTCTGTACTCACTGCACTGCATCCCCAGTGGTGCCAGTGCACTCTCTGGACTCACTGCAGTGCATCCCCAGTGGTGCCAGTGCCCTCTGTGGACTCACTTCACTACATCCCCAGTGGGGCCAGTGTACTCTCTGGACTCACTGCAGTGCATCCCCAGTGGTGCGAGTGCACTCTCTGGACTCACCGGGGTGCATCCCCAGTGGTGCCAGTGCACTCTCTGGACTCACCGGGGTGCATCCCCAGTGGTGCCAGTGCACTCTCTGGACTCACTGCAGTGCATCCCCAATGGTGCCAGTGCACTCTGTGGACTCACTGCAGTGCATCCCCAGTGTTGCCAGTGCACTCTCTGGAGTCACTGCAGTGCATCCCCAGTGGTGCCAGTGCACTCTTTCGAGTCACTGCACTGCATCACCAGTGGTGCCAGTGCATTCTCTGGAGTCACTGCAGTGCATCCCCAGTGGTGCCAGTGCAGTCTCTGGACTCACTGCAGTGCATCCCCAGTGGTGCCAGTGCACTCTCTGGACTCACTGCACTGCATCCCCAGTGCTGACAGTGCACTCTCTGGACTCACTGCACTGCATCCCCAGTGGTGCCAGTGTACTCTCTGCACTCATAGCACTGCATCCCCAGTGGTGCCACTGCACTCTCTGGACGCACTGCAGTGCATCCCCAGTGGTGCCAGTGCACTCTCTGGACTCACTGCAGTGCATCCCCAGTGGTGCCAGTGCACTCTCTGGACTCACTGCAGTGCATCCCCTTTTGTGCCAGTGCACTCTCTGCACTCACTGCAGTGCATCCCCAGTGGTGCCAGTGCACTCTCTGGACTCACTGCAGTGCATCCCCAGTGGTGCCAGTGCACTCTCTGGACTCACTGCAGTGCATCCCCAGTGGTGCCAGTGCACTCTCTCGACTCACTGCACTGCATCCCCAGTGCTGACAGTGCACTCTCTGGACTCACTGCACTGCATCACCAGTGGTGGCAGTGCACTCTCTGGACTCACTGCAGTGCATCCCCAGTGGTGCCAGTGCACTCTCTGGACTCACTGCAGTGCATCCCCAGTGTTGCCAGTGCACTCTCTGGACTCACAGCAGTGCATCCCCAGTGGTGCCAGTGCAGTCTCTGGACTCACTGCAGTGCATCCGCATTGGTGCCAGTGCAATCTCTGGACTCACTGCACTGCAACCCATTGGTGGCAGTGCACTCTCTGGACCCACTGCAGTGCATCTCCACTCGTGCCAGTGCACTCTCTGGACTCACTGCAGTGCATCCCCAGTGGTGCCAGTGCACTCTCTGGACTCAGTACACTGCATCCCCAATGGTGCCAGTGCACTCACTGGACTCACTGCACTGCATCCCCAGTGGTGCCAGTGGCTCTCTGGACTCACTGCACTGCATCACCAGTGGTGACAGTGCACTCTCTGGACTCACTGCACTGCATCCCCAGTGGTGCCAGTGCACTCTCTGGACTCACTGCACTGCATCAACAGTGGTGCCAGTGCACTCTCTGGACTCACTGCACTGCATCCCCAGTGGTGCCAGTGTCGTCTCTGGACTCACTGCAGTGCATCCCCAGTGGTGCCAGTGCACTCTCTGGACTCACTGCGCTGCATAAGCAGTGGTGACAGTGCACTCTCTAAACTCACTGTGCTGCATCACCAGTGGTGCCAGTGCACTCTCAGGACTCACTGCAGTGTATCCCCCGAGGTGCCAGTGCACTCTGTGGACTCACTGCACTGCATCCCAGTGGTGCCAGTGCACTCTTTGGACTCACTGCACTGCATCCCCAGTGGTGCCAGTGCGCTCTCTGGACTCACTGCAGTGCAGCCCCAGTGGTGCCAGTGCACTCTCTGGACTCACTGCAGTGCAGGCCCTTAAGTGCCAGTGCACTCTCTGTACTCACTGCAGTGCATTCCCAGTGGTGCCAGTGCACTCTCTGGACTCCTTGCACTGAATCCCCGGTGGAGCCAGTGCACTCTCTGGACTCACTGCACTACATCCCCAGTGGTGCCAGTGCACTCTCTGGACTCAATGCACTGCATCCCCAGTGGTGCCAGTGTACTCTCTGGACTCATAGCACTGCATCCCCAGTGGTGCCAGTGCACTCTCTGGACTCACTGCAGTGCATCCCCAGTGGTGCCAGTGCACTCTCTGGACTCACTGCAGTGCATCCCCAGTGGTGCCAGTGCACTCTCTGGACTCACTGCACTGCATCCCCTTTTGTGCCAGTGCACTCTCTGCACTCACTGCACTGCATCCCCAGTGGTGCCAGTGCACTCTCTGGACTCACTGCAGTGCATCCCCAGTGGTGACAGTGCACTCTCTGGACTCACTGCAGTGCATCTCCAGTGGTGCCAGTGCACTCTCTGGACTCACTGCACTGCATCCCCAGTGCTGACAGTGCACTCTCTGGACTCACTGCACTGAATCACCCGTGGTGGCAGTGCACTCTCTGGACTCACAGCACTGCATCCCCAGTGGTGCCAGTGCACACTCTGGAGTCACTGCGCTGCATCCCCAGTGGTGCCAGTGCCCTCTGTGGACTCACTGCACTACATCCCCAGTGGGGCCAGTGCACTCTCTGGACTCACTGCAGTGCATCCCCAGTGGTGCGAGTGCACTCTCTGGACTCACCGGGGTGCATCCCCAGTGGTGCCAGTGCACTCTCTGGACTCACCGGGGTGCATCCCCAGTGGTGCCAGTGCACTCTCTGGACTCACTGCAGTGCATCCCCAATGGTGCCAGTGCACTCTGTGGACTCACTGCAGTGCATCCCCAGTGTTGCCAGTGCACTCTCTGGAGTCACTGCACTGCATCCCCAGTGGTGCCAGTGCACTCATTCGAGTCACTGCACTGCATCCCCAGTGGTGCCAGTGCATTCTCTGGAGTCACTGCAGTGCATCCCCAGTGGTGCCAGTGCAGTCACTGGACTCACTGCAGTGCATCCCCAGTGGTGCCAGTGCACTCTCTGGACTCACTGCACTGCATCCCCAGTGCTGACAGTGCACTCTCTGGACTCACTGCACTGCATCCCCAGTGTTGCCAGTGCACTCTCTGGACTCACAGCACTGCATCCCCAGTGGTGCCAGTGCACTCTCTGGACTCACTTCAGTGCATCCGCATTGGTGCCAGTGCACTCTCTGGACTCACTGCAGTGCAGCCCCTGAGGTGCCAGTGCACTCTCTGTACTCACTGCAGTGCATTCCCAGTGGTGTCAGTGCACTCTCTGGACTCACTGCAGTGAATCCCCAGTGGTGCCAGTGCACTCTCTGGAGTCACCGCGGTGCATCCCCAGTGGTGCCAGTGCACTCTCTGGACTCACTGCACTGCATCCCCAGTGGTGCCAGTGCACTCTCTGGACTCACTGCACTGCATCCCCAGTGGTGCCATTGCACTCTCAGGACTCACTGCACTGCATCCCCAGTGGTGCCAGTGCACTCTCTGGACTCACTGCACTGCATCCCCATTGGAGCCAGTGCACTCTCTGGACTCACTGCACTGCATCCCCAGTGGTGCCAGTGCACTCTCTGGTCTCACTGCACTGCATCCCCTGTGGTGCCAGTGCACTCTTTGGACTCACTGCAGTGCATCCCCAGTGCTGAGAGTGCACTCTCTGGAGTCAGTGCACTGCATCCCCAGTGGTGCCAGTGGCTCTCTGGACTCACTGCACTGCATCACCAGTGGTGACAGTGCACTCTCTGGACTCACTGCACTGCATCCCCAGTGGTGCCAGTGCACTTTCTGGACTCACTGCACTGCATCCCCAGTGGTGCCAGTGCACTCTCTGGACTCACTGCACTGCATCCCCAGTGGTGCCATTGCACTCTCTGGACTCACTGCACTGCATCCCCAGTGGTGCCAGTGCACTCTCTGGACTCACTGCAGTGCATCCCCAGTGGGGCCAGTGCACTCTCTGGACTCACTGCAGTGCATCCCCATTGGTGCCAGTGCACTCTCTGTACTCACTGCACTGCATCCCCAGTGGTGCCAGTGCACTCTGTGGACTCACTGCAGTGCATCCCCAGTGGTGCCAGTGCCCTCTGTGGACTCACTTCACTACATCCCCAGTGGGGCCAGTGTACTCTCTGGACTCACTGCAGTGCATCCCCAGTGGTGCGAGTGCACTCTCTGGACTCACCGGGGTGCATCCCCAGTGGTGCCAGTGCACTCTCTGGACTCACCGGGGTGCATCCCCAGTGGTGCCAGTGCACTCTCTGGACTCACTGCAGTGCATCCCCAATGGTGCCAGTGCACTCTGTGGACTCACTGCAGTGCATCCCCAGTGTTGCCAGTGCACTCTCTGGAGTCACTGCAGTGCATCCCCAGTGGTGCCAGTGCACTCTTTCGAGTCACTGCACTGCATCACCAGTGGTGCCAGTGCATTCTCTGGAGTCACTGCAGTGCATCCCCAGTGGTGCCAGTGCAGTCTCTGGACTCACTGCAGTGCATCCCCAGTGGTGCCAGTGCACTCTCTGGACTCACTGCACTGCATCCCCAGTGCTGACAGTGCACTCTCTGGACTCACTGCACTGCATCCCCAGTGGTGCCAGTGTACTCTCTGCACTCATAGCACTGCATCCCCAGTGGTGCCACTGCACTCTCTGGACGCACTGCAGTGCATCCCCAGTGGTGCCAGTGCACTCTCTGGACTCACTGCACTGCATCCCCAGTGGTGCCAGTGCACTCTCTGGACTCACTGCAGTGCATCCCCTTTTGTGCCAGTGCACTCTCTGCACTCACTGCACTGCATCCCCAGTGGTGCCAGTGCACTCTCTGGACTCACTGCAGTGCATCCCCAGTGGTGCCAGTGCACTCTCTGGACTCACTGCAGTGCATCCCCAGTGGTGCCAGTGCACTCTCTCGACTCACTGCACTGCATCCCCAGTGCTGACAGTGCACTCTCTGGACTCACTGCACTGCATCACCAGTGGTGGCAGTGCACTCTCTGGACTCACTGCAGTGCATCCCCAGTGGTGCCAGTGCACTCTCTGGACTTACTGCAGTGCATCCCCAGTGTTGCCAGTGCACTCTCTGGACTCACAGCACTGCATCCCCAGTGGTGCCAGTGCAGTCTCTGGACTCACTGCAGTGCATCCGCATTGGTGCCAGTGCAATCTCTGGACTCACTGCACTGCAACCCATTGGTGGCAGTGCACTCTCTGGACCCACTGCAGTGCATCTCCACTCGTGCCAGTGCACTCTCTGGACTCACTGCAGTGCATCCCCAGTGGTGCCAGTGCACTCTCTGGACTCAGTACACTGCATCCCCAATGGTGCCAGTGCACTCACTGGACTCACTGCACTGCATCCCCAGTGGTGCCAGTGGCTCTCTGGACTCACTGCACTGCATCACCAGTGGTGACAGTGCACTCTCTGGACTCACTGCACTGCATCCCCAGTGGTGCCAGTGCACTCTCTGGACTCACTGCACTGCATCAACAGTGGTGCCAGTGCACTCTCTGGACTCACTGCACTGCATCCCCAGTGGTGCCAGTGTCGTCTCTGGACTCACTGCAGTGCATCCCCAGTGGTGCCAGTGCACTCTCTGGACTCACTGCGCTGCATAAGCAGTGGTGACAGTGCACTCTCTAGACTCACTGTGCTGCATCACCAGTGGTGCCAGTGCACTCTCAGGACTCACTGCAGTGTATCCCCCGAGGTGCCAGTGCACTCTGTGGACTCACTGCACTGCATCCCAGTGGTGCCAGTGCACTCTTTGGACTCACTGCACTGCATCCCCAGTGGTGCCAGTGCGCTCTCTGGACTCACTGCAGTGCAGCCCCAGTGGTGCCAGTGCACTCTCTGGACTCACTGCAGTGCAGGCCCTTAAGTGCCAGTGCACTCTCTGTACTCACTGCAGTGCATTCCCAGTGGTGCCAGTGCACTCTCTGGACTCCTTGCACTGAATCCCCGGTGGAGCCAGTGCACTCTCTGGACTCACTGCACTACATCCCCAGTGGTGCCAGTGCACTCTCTGGACTCAATGCACTGCATCCCCAGTGGTGCCAGTGTACTCTCTGGACTCATAGCACTGCATCCCCAGTGGTGCCAGTGCACTCTCTGGACTCACTGCAGTGCATCCCCAGTGGTGCCAGTGCACTCTCTGGACTCACTGCACTGCATCCCCAGTGGTGCCAGTGCACTCTCTGGACTCACTGCACTGCATCCCCTTTTGTGCCAGTGCACTCTCTGCACTCACTGCACTGCATCCCCAGTGGTGCCAGTGCACTCTCTGGACTCACTTCAGTGCATCCCCAGTGGTGACAGTGCACTCTCTGGACTCACTGCAGTGCATCTCCAGTGGTGCCAGTGCACTCTCTGGACTCACTGCACTGCATCCCTAGTGCTGACAGTGCACTCTCTGGACTCACTGCACTGAATCACCCGTGGTGGCAGTGCACTCTCTGGACTCACTGCACTGCATCCCCAGTGGTGCCAGTGCACACTCTGGAGTCACTGCGCTGCATCCCCAGTGGTGCCAGTGCCCTCTGTGGACTCACTGCACTACATCCCCAGTGGGGCCAGTGCACTCTCTGGACTCACTGCAGTGCATCCCCAGTGGTGCGAATGCACTCTCTGGACTCACCGGGGTGCATCCCCAGTGGTGCCAGTGCACTCTCTGGACTCACCGGGGTGCATCCCCAGTGGTGCCAGTGCACTCTCTGGACTCACTGCAGTGCATCCCCAATGGTGCCAGTGCACTCTGTGGACTCACTGCAGTGCATCCCCAGTGGTGCCAGTGCACTCTCTGGACTCACTGCACTGCATCCCCAGTGCTGACAGTGCACTCTCTGGACTCACTGCACTGCATCCCCAGTGTTGCCAGTGCACTCTCTGGACTCACAGCACTGCATCCCCAGTGGTGCCAGTGCACTCTCTGGACTCACTGCAGTGCATCCGCATTGGTGCCAGTGCACTCTCTGGACTCACTGCAGTGCAGCCCCTGAGGTGCCAGTGCACTCTCTGTACTCACTGCAGTGCATTCCCAGTGGTGTCAGTGCACTCTCTGGACTCACTGCAGTGAATCCCCAGTGGTGCCAGTGCACTCTCTGGAGTCACCGCGGTGCATCCCCAGTGGTGCCAGTGCACTCTCTGGACTCACTGCACTGCATCCCCAGTGGTGCCAGTGCACTCTCTGGACTCACTGCACTGCATCCCCAGTGGTGCCATTGCACTCTCAGGACTCACTGCACTGCATCCCCAGTGGTGCCAGTGCACTCTCTGGACTCACTGCACTGCATCCCCATTGGAGCCAGTGCACTCTCTGGACTCACTGCACTGCATCCCCAGTGGTGCCAGTGCACTCTCTGGTCTCACTGCACTGCATCCCCTGTGGTGCCAGTGCACTCTTTGGACTCACTGCAGTGCATCCCCAGTGCTGAGAGTGCACTCTCTGGAGTCAGTGCACTGCATCCCCAGTGGTGCCAGTGGCTCTCTGGACTCACTGCACTGCATCACCAGTGGTGACAGTGCACTCTCTGGACTCACTGCACTGCATCCCCAGTGGTGCCAGTGCACTCTCTGGACTCACTGCACTGCATCAACAGTGGTGCCAGTGCACTCTCTGGACTCACTGCACTGCATCCCCAGTGGTGCCAGTGGCTCTCTGGACTCACTGCACTGCATCCCCAGTGGTGCCAGTGTACTCTCTGGACTCATAGCACTGCATCCCCAGTGGTGCCACTGCACTCTCTGGACTCACTGCAGTGCATCCCTTGTGGTGCCAGTGCACTCTCTGGACTCACTGCACTGCATCCCCAGTGGTGCCAGTGCACTCTCTGGACTCACTGCACTGCATCCCCTTTTGTGCCAGTGCACTCTCTGCACTCACTGCACTGCATCCCCAGTGGTGCCAGTGCACTCTCTGGACTCACTGCAGTGCATCCCCAGTGGTGCCAGTGCACTCTCTGGACTCACTGCAGTGCATCTCCAGTGGTGCCAGTGCACTCTCTGGACTCACTGCACTGCATCCCCAGTGCTGACAGTGCACTCTCTGGACTCACTGCACTGCATCACCAGTGGTGGCAGTGCACTCTCTGGACTCACTGCACTGCATCCCCAGTGGAGACAGTGCACTCTCTGTAGTCACTGCGCTGCATCCCCAGTGGTTCCAGGGCACTCTCTCGACTCACTGCACTGCAACTCCAGTGGTGCCAGTGCACTCTCTGGACTCACTACACTGCATCCCCAGTGGTGCCAGTGCACACTCTGGAGTCACTGCGCTGCATCCCCAGTGGTGCCAGTGCCCTCTGTGGACTCACTGCACTACATCCCCAGTGGGGCCAGTGCACTCTCTGGACTCACTGCAGTGCATCCCCAGTGGTGCGAGTGCACTCTCTGGACTCACCGGGGTGCATCCCCAGTGGTGCCAGTGCACTCTCTGGACTCACCGGGGTGCATCCCCAGTGGTGCCAGTGCACTCTCTGGACTCACTGCAGTGCATCCCCAATGGTGCCAGTGCACTCTGTGGACTCACTGCAGTGCATCCCCAGTGTTGCCAGTGCACTCTCTGGAGTCACTGCTCTGCATCTCCAGTGGTGCCAGTGCACTCTTTCTAGTCACTGCACTGCATCCCCAGTGGTGCCAGTGCATTCTCTGGAGTCACGGCAGTGCATCCCCAGTGGTGCCAGTGCAGTCTCTGGACTCACTGTACTGCATCCCCAGTGGTGCCAGTGCACTCTCTGGACTCACTGCACTGCATCCCCAGTGCTGACAGTGCACTCTCTGGACTAACTGCACTGCATCCCCAGTGGTGCCAGTGTACTCTCTAGACTCATAGCACTGCATCACCAGTGGTGCCACTGCACTCTCTGGACGCACTGCAGTGCATCCCCAGTGGTGCCAGTGCACTCTCTGGACTCACTGCACTGCATCCCCAGTGGTGCCAGTACACTCTCTGGACTCACTGCAGTGCATCCCCTTTTGTGCCAGTGCACTCTCTGCACTCAGTGCACTGCATCCCCAGTGGTGCCAGTGCACTCTCTGGACTCACTGCAGTGCATCCCCAGTGGTGCCAGTGCACTCTCTCGACTCACTGCAGTGCATCCCCAGTGCTGACAGTGCACTCTCTGGACTCACTGCACTGCATCACCAGTGGTGGCAGTGCACCTTCTGGACTCACTGCAGTGCATCCCCAGTGGTGCCAGTGCACTCTGTGGACTCACTGCAGTGCATCCCCAGTTGTGCCAGTGCACTCTCTGGACTCACTGCACTGCATCCCCAGTGGTGCCAGTGCACTCTCTGGACTCACTGCAGTGCATCCGCATTGGTGCCAGTGCACTCTCTGGACTCACTGCACTGCATCCCATTGGTGCCAGTGCACTCTCTGTACTCACTGCACTGCATCCCCAGTGGTGCCAGTGCACTCTCTGGACTCACTGCAGTGCATCCCCAGTGGTGCCAGTGCCCTCTGTGGACTCACTGCACTACATCCCCAGTGGTGCCAGTGCACTCTCTGGACTCACTGCAGTGCATCCCCAGTGGTGCGAGTGCACTCTCTGGACTCACCGGGGTGCATCCCCAGTGGTGCCAGTGCACTCTCTGGACTCACTGCAGTGCATCCCCAATGGTGCCAGTGCACTCTGTGGACTCACTGCAGTGCATCCCCAGTGTTGCCAGTGCACTCTCTGGAGTCACTGCAGTGCATCCCCAGTGGTGCCAGTGCACTCTTTCGAGTCACTGCACTGCATCCCCAGTGGTGCCAGTGCATTCTCTGGAGTCACTGGAGTGCATCCCCAGTGGTGCCAGTGCAGTCTCTGGACTCACTGCAGTGCATCCCCAGTGGTGCCAGTGCACTCTCTGGACTCACTGCACTGCATCCCCAGTGCTGACAGTGCACTCTCTGGACTCACTGCACTGCATCCCCAGTGGTGCCAGTGTACTCTCTGGACTCATAGCACTGCATCCCCAGTGGTGCCACTGCACTCTCTGGACGCACTGCAGTGCATCCCCAGTGGTGCCAGTGCACTCTCTGGACTCACTGCACTGCATCTCCAGTGGTGCCAGTGCACTCTCTGGACTCACTGCACTGCATCCCCTTTTGTGCCAGTGCACTCTCTGCACTCACTGCACTGCATCCCCAGTGGTGCCAGTGCACTCTCTGGACTCACTGCAGTGCATCCCCAGTGGTGACAGTGCACTCTCTGGACTCACTGCAGTGCATCCCCAGTGGTGCAAGTGCACTCTCTCGACTCACTGCACTGCATCCCCAGTGCTGACAGTGCACTCTCTGGACTCACTGCACTGCATCACCAGTGGTGGCAGTACACTCTCTGGACTCACTGCACTGCATCCCCAGTGGTGCCAGTGCACTCTGTGGACTCACTGCAGTGCATCCCCAGTGTTGCCAGTGCACTCTCTGGACTCACTGCACTGCATCCCCAGTGGTGCCAGTGCACTCTCTGGACTCACTGCAGTGCATCCGCATTGGTGCCAATGCACTCTCTGGACTCAGTGCACTGCATCCCATTCGTGCCAGTGCACTCTCTGGACCCACTGCAGTGCATCCCCACTGGTGCCAGTGCACTCTCTGGACTCACTGCAGTGCATCCCCAGTGGTGCCAGTGCACTCTCTGTAGTCACTGCGCTGCGTCCCCAGTGGTGACAGTTCACTCTCTGGACTTACTGTGCTGCATCCCCAGTGGTGCCAGTGCACTCTCTGGACTCAGTGCAGGGTATCTCCTGTGGTGCCATTGCACTCTCAGGACTCACTGTAGTGCATCCCAGTGGTGCAAGTGCACTCTCTGGACTCACTGCAGTGCATCCCCAGTGGTGCCAGTGCACTCTCTGGACTCACAGCCTTGCAGCCCCTGAGGTGCCAGTGCACTCTCTGTACTCACTGCAGTGCATTCCCAGTGGTGTCAGTGCACTCTCTGGACTCACTGCAGTGAATCCCCGGTGGTGCCAGTGCACTCTCTGGAGTCACCGCGGTGCATCCCCAGTGGTGCCAGTGCACTCTCTGGACTCACTGCACTGCATCCCCAGTGGTGCCAGTGCACTCTCTGGACTCACTGCACTGCATCCCCAGTGGTGCCATTGCACTCTCAGGACTCACTGCACTGCATCCCCAGTGGTGCCAGTGCACTCTCTGGACTCACTGCACTGCATCCCCATTGGAGCCAGTGCACTCTCTGGACTCACTGCACTGCATCCCCAGTGGTGCCAGTGCACTCTCTGGACTCACTGCAGTGCATCCCCAGTGGTGCCAGTGCACTCTTTGGACTCACTGCAGTGCATCCCCAGTGCTGAGAGTGCACTCTCTGGACTCACTGCACTGCATCCCCAGTGGTGCCAGTGTACTCTCTGGACTCACTGCACTGCATCCCCAGTGGTGCCAGTGGCTCTCTGTACTCAATGCACTGCATCACCAGTGGTGACAGTGCACTCTCTGGACTCACTGCACTGCATCCCCAGTGGTGCCAGTGCACTCTCTGGACTCACTGCACTGCATCAACAGTGGTGCCAGTGCACTCTCTGGACTCACTGCACTGCATCCCCAGTGGTGCCAGTGGCTCTCTGGACTCACTGCACTGCATCACCAGTGGTGACAGTGCACTCTCTGGACTCACTGCACTGCATCCCCAGTGGTGCCAGTGCACTCTCTGGACTCACTGCACTGCATCAACAGTGGTGCCAGTGCACTCTCTGGACTCACTGCACTGCATCCCCAGTGGTGCCAGTGTAGTCTCTGGACTCACTGCACTGCATCCCCAGTGGTGCCAGTGCACTCTCTGGACTCACTGCGCTGCATAAGCAGTGGTGACAGTGCACTCTCTAGACTCACTGTGCTGCATCACCAGTGGTGCCAGTGCACTCTCAGGACTCACTGCAGTGTATCCCCTGAGGTGCCAGTGCACTCTGTGGACTCACTGCACTGCATCCCAGTGGTGCCAGTGCACTCTCTGGACTCACTGCAGTGCATCCCCAGTGGTGCCAGTGCGCTCTCTGGACTCACTGCAGTGCAGCCCCAGTGGTGCCAGTGCGCTCTCTGGACTCACTGCAGTGCAGCCCCAGTGGTGCCAGTGCACTCTCTGGACTCACTGCAGTGCAGGCCCTTAGGTGCCAGTGCACTCTCTGTACTCACTGCAGTGCATTCCCAGTGGTGCCAGTGCACTCTCTGGACTCCTTGCACTGAATCCCCGGTGGAGCCAGTGCACTCTCTTGACTCACTGCACTACATCCCCAGTGGTGCCAGTGCACTCTCTGGACTCAATGCACTGCATCCCCAGTGGTGCCAGTGTACTCTCTGGACTCATAGCACTGCATCCCCAGTGGTGCCAGTGCACTGTCTGGACTCACTGCAGTTTATCCCCAGTGGTGCAAGGGCACTCTCTGGACTCACTGCACTGCATCCCCAGTGGTGCCAGTACACTCTCTGGACTCACTGCAGTGTATCCCCATTGGAGCCGGTGCACTCTCTGGACTCACTAAACTGTATCCCCAGTGGTGCCAGAGAACTCTCTGGACTCACCGGGGTGCATCCCCAGTGGTGCCAGTGCACTCTCTGGACTCACTGCAGTGCATCCCCTGTGGTGCCAGTACACTCTCTGGACTCACTGCAGTGCATCCCCAGTGGTGCCAGTGCACTCTCTGGACTCACTGCACTGCATCCCCAGTGGTGCCAGTGCACTCTCTGGACTCACTGCACTGCATCCCCAGTGGTGCCAGTGCACTCTCTGGACTCACTGCACTGCATCACCATTGGTGCCAGGGCACTCAACCGGAATCACTGCAGTGCATCCGCAGTGGTGCCAGTGCACTCTTTCGAGTCACTGCACTGCATCCCCATTAGTGCCAGTGCATTCTCTGGACTCACTGCAGTGCATCCCCAGTGGTGCCAGTGTACTCTCTGGACTCACTGCACTGCATCACCAGTGGTGCCAGTGCACTCTCTGGACTCACTGCACTGCATCCCCAGAGGTGCCAGTGCACTTTCTGGAGTCACTGCAGTGCATCCCCTGTTGTGCTAGTGCACTCTCTGCACTCACTGCAGTGCATCCCCAGTGGAGCCAGTGCACTCTCTGGACTCACTGCAGTGCATCCCCAGTGGTGCCAGTGCACTCTCTGGACTCACTGCAGTGCATCCCCAATGGTGCCCGTGCACTCTCTGGATTCACTGCACTGCATCCCCAGTGGTGCCAGTGCACTCTCTGGACTCCCTGCAGTGCATCCCCAGTGGTGCCAGTGCACTCTCTGGACTCACTGCACTGCATCCCCAGTGGTGCCAGTGCACGCTCTGGACCCACTGCAGTGCATCCCCAGTGGTGCCAGTGCACTCTCGGGACTCACTGCAGTGCATTCCCTATGGTGCCAGCGCACTCTCTGGAGTCACTGCGCTGCGTCCCCAGTGGTGACAGTTCACTCTCTGGACTCACTGTGCTGCATCCCTAGTGGTGCCAGTGCACTCTCTGGACTCACTGCAGTGTATCCCCTGTGGTGTCAGTGCACTCTGTGGACTCACTGCACTGCATCCCATTTGTGCCAGTGCACTCTCTGGACTCACTGCATTGCATCCCCAGTGGTGCCAGTGCACTCTCTGGACTCACTGCAGTGCAGCCCCTGAGGTGCCAGTGCACTCTCTGGACTCAGTGAACTGCATCCCCAGTGGTGCCAGTGCACTCTCTGGACTCACTGCAGTGCATCCCCAGTGGTGCCAGTGCACTTTGTGGACTCACTGCACTGCATCCCCAGTGGTGCCAGTGCAATCTCTGGACTCACTGCAGTGCATCCCCAGTGGTGCCAGTGCACTCTCTGGACTCACTGCACTGCATCCCCTGTGGTGCCAGTGCACTCTCTGGACCCACTGCAGTGCATCCCCAGTGGTGCCAGTGCAATCTCTGGACTCACTGCACTGCATCCCTTGTGGTGCCATTGCACTCTCAGGACTCACTGCACTGCATCCCCAGTGGTGCCAGTGCACTCTCTGGACTCACTGCACTGCATCCCCATTGGAGCCAGTGCACTCTCTGGACTCACCGGGGTGCATCCCCAGTGGTGCCAGTGCACTCTCTGGACTCACTGCACTGCATCCCCAGTGGTGCCAGTGCACTCTCTGGACTCACTGCAGTGCATCCCCAGTGCTGACAGTGCACTCTCTGGACTCAGTGCACTGCATCCCCAGTGGTGCCAGTGCACTCTCTGGTCTCAGTGCAGTGCATCCCCAGTGGTGCCAGTGCACTCTCTGGACTCACTGCACTGCATCCCCAGTGGTGCCAGTGCACAATCTGAGCTCACTGCACTGCATCCCCAGTGGTGCCAGTGCACTCTCTGGACTCACTGCAGTGCAGACCCTTAGGTGCCAGTACACTCTCTGGACTCCTTGCAGTGAATCCCCGGTGGTGCCAGTGCACTCTCTGGACTCACTGCACTACATCCCCAGTGGTGCCAGTTCACTCTCTGGACTCACTGTACTGCATCCCCAGTGGTGCCTGTGAAGTCTCTGGACTCACTGCACTGCATCCCCAGTGGTGCCAGTGCACTCTCTGGACTCACTGCAGTGTATCCCCTGTGGTGCCAGTGCACTCTGTGGACTCACTGCACTGCATAGGATTGGTGCCAGTGCACTCTCTGGACTCACTGCATTGCATCCCCAGTGGTGCCAGTGCACTTTCTGGACTCACTCCAGTGCATCCCCAGTGGTGCCAGTGCACTCTCTGGACTCACTGCAGTGCAGCCCCTGAGGTGCCAGTGCACTCTCTGGACTCACTGCACTGCATCCCCAGTGGTGCCAGTTCACTCTCTGGACTCACTGCACTGCATCCCCAGTGGTGCCAGTGCACTCTCTGGACTCACTGCAGTGAATCCCCGGTGGTGCCAGTGCACTCTCTGGACTCACTGCACTGCATCCCCAGTGGTGCCAGTTCACTCTCTGGACTCACTGCACTGCATCCCCAGTGGTGCCAGTGCACTCTCTGGACTCACTGCAGTGCATCACCAGTGGTGCCAGTGCACTTTGTGGACTCACTGCACTGCATCCCCAGTGGTGCCAGTGCAATCTCTGGACTCACTGCAGTACATCCCCAGTGGTGCCAGTGCACTCTCTGGACTCACTGCACTGCATCCCCTGTGGTGCCAGTGCACTCTCTGGACCCACTGCAGTGCATCCCCAGTGGTGCCAGTGCAATCTCTGGACTCACTGCACTGCATCCCTTGTGGTGCCATTGCACTCTCAGGACTCACTGCACTGCATCCCCAGTGGTGCCAGTGCACTCTCTGGACTCACTGCAGTGCATCCCCAGTGGTGCCAGTGCACTCTCTGGTCTCACCGGGGTGCATCCCCAGTGGTGCCAGTGCACTCTCTGGACTCACTGCACTGCATCCCCAGTGGTGCCAGTGCACTCTCTGGATTCACTGCAGTGCATCCCGAGTGCTGACAGTGCACTCTCTGGACTCAGTGCACTGCATTCCCAGTGGTGCCAGTGCACTCTCTGGACTCAGTGCACTGCATCCCCAGTGGTGCCAGTGCACTCTCTGGACTCAACGCACTGCATCCCCAGTGGTGCCAGTGCACAATCTGAGCTCACTGCACTGCATCCCCAGTGGTGCCAGTGCACTCTCTGGACTCACTGCAGTGCAGCCCAAGTGGTGCCAGTGCACTCTCTGGACTCACTGCAGTGCAGCTCCTTAGGTGCCAGTGCACTCTCTGGACTCCTTGCAGTGAATCCCCAGTGGTGCCAGTGCACTCTCTGGACTCACTGTATTACATCCCCAGTGGTGCCAGTTCACTCTCTGGACTCACTGAACTGAATCCCCAGTGGTGCCAGTGCACTCTCTGGACTCACTATACTGCATCCCCAGTGGTGCCTGTGAAGTCTCTGGACTCACTGCAGTGCATCCCCAGTGGTGCCAGTGCACTCTCTGGACTCAGTGCACTGCATCCCCAGTGGTGCCACTGCACTCTCTGGACTCACTGCACTGCATCACCAGTGGTGCCTGTGCACTCTCTGGACTCACTGCAGTGCATCCCCAGTGGTGCCAGTGCACTTTCTGGAGTCACTGCAGTGCATCCCCTGTTGTGCTAGTGCACTCTCTGCATTCACTGCACTGCATCCCCAGAAGTGCCAGTGCACTCTCTGGACTCACTGCAGTGCATCCCCAGTGGTGCCAGTGCACCCTCTGGACTCAGTGCACTGCATCCCCAGTGGTGCCAGTGCACTCTCTGGACTCAGTGCAGTGCATCCCCAGTGGTGCCAGTGCACTCTCTGGACTCACTGCACTGCATCCCCAGTGGTGCCAGTGCACTCTCTGAGCTCACTGCACTGCATCCCCAGTGGTGCCAGTTCACTCTCTGGACTCACTGCAGTGAATCCCCGGTGGTGCCAGTGCACTCTCTGGACTCACTGCACTGCATCCCCAGTGGTGCCACTGCACTCTCTGGACTCACTGCAGTGCATCCCCAGTGGTGCCAGTGCACTCTCTGGACTCACTGCACTGCATCCCCATTGGAGCCAGTGCACTCTCTGGACTAACTGCAGTGCATCCCCAGTGGTGCCAGTGCACTCTCTGGACTCACTGCACTGCATCCCCAGTGGTGCCAGTGCACTCTCTGGACTCACTGCACTGCATCCCCAGTGGTGCCAGTGCACTCTCTGAGCTCACTGCACTGCATCCCCAGTGGTGCCAGTGCACTCTCTGGACTCACTGCAGTGCATCCACTGTGGTGCCAGTACACTCTCTGTACTCAATGCAGTGCATTCCCAGTGGTGTCAGTGCACTCTCTGGACTCACTGCAGTGAATCCCCGGTGGTGCCAGTGCACTCTCTGGACTCACTGCACTGCATCCCCAGTGGTGCCAGTTCACTCTCTGGACTCACTGAACTGCATCCCCAGTGGTTGCAGGGCACTCTCTGTAGTCACTGCGCTGCATCCCCAGTGGTGCCAGTGCACTCTCTGGACTCACTGTTCTGCATCCCCAGTGGGGCCAGTGCACTCTCTGGACTCACTGCAGTGTATCCCCTGTGGTGCCAGTGCACTCTGTGCTCTCACTGCACTGCATCCCAGTGGTGCCAGTGCACTCTCTGGACTCACTGCAGTGCAGCCCAAGTGGTGCCAGTGCACTCTCTGGACTCACTGCAGTGCAGCCCCTTAGGTGCCAGTGCACTCTCTGGACTCCTTGCAGTGAATCCCCGGTGGTGCCAGTGCACTCTCTGGACTCACTGCACTACATCCCCAGTGGTGCCAGTTCACTCTCTGGACTCACTGAACTGAATCTCCAGTGGTGCCAGTGCACTCTCTGGACTCACTGTACTGCATCCCCAGTGGTGCCTGTGAAGTCTCTGGACTCACTGCAGTGCATCCCCAGTGGTGCCAGTGCACTCTCTGGACTCACTGCACTGCATCCCCAGTGGTGCCACTGCACTCTCTGGACTCACTGCACTGCATCCCCAGTGGTGCCAGTGCACTCTCTGGACTCACTGCAGTGCATTCCCACTGGTGCCAGTGCACTCTCTGGAGTCACTGCAGTGCATGCCCTGTTGTGCTAGTACACTCTCTGCATTCACTGCACTGCATCCCCAGAAGTGCCAGTGCACTCTCTGGACTCACTGCAGTGCATCCCCAGTGGTGCCAGTGCACTCTCTGGACTCACTGCACTGCATCCCCAGTGGTGCCAGTGCACTCTCTGGACTCACTGCAGTGCATCCCTTGTGGTGCCATTGCACTCTCAGGACTCACTACACTGCATCCCCAGTGGTGCCAGTGCACTCTCTGGACTCACTGCACTGCATCCCCGTTGGAGCCAGTGCACTCTCTGGACTAACTGCATTGCATCCCCAGTGGTGCCAGTGCACTCTCTGGACTCACTGCAGTGCATCCCCAGTGGTGCCAGTGCACTCTCTGGACTCACTGCACTGCATCCCCAGTGCTGACAGTGCACTCTCTGGACTCAGTGCACTGCATCCCCAGTGGTGCCAGTGCACTCTCTGGACTCACTGCAGTGCATCCCCAGTGGTGCCAGTGCACTCTCTGGACTCACTGCACTGCATCCCCAGTGGTGCCAGTGCACTCTCTGAGCTCACTGCACTGCATCCCCAGTGGTGCCAGTGCACTCTCTGGAGTCACTGCACTGCATCACCAGTGGTGCCAGTGCACTTTCTGGACTCACTGCACTGCATCCCCAGTGGTGCCAGTGCACTCTCTGGAGTCACTGCACTGCATCTCCAGTGGTGCCAGTGTAGTCTCTGGACTCACAGCAGTGCATCCCCAGTGGTGCCAGTGCAATTACTGGACTCACAGCAGTGCAGATCAGTGGTGCCAGAGCACTCTGTGGACTCACTGCACTGCATCCCCAGTGGTGCCACTGTACTCTCTGGACTCACTGCACTGCATCCCCAGTGGTGCCAGTGCACTCTCTGGACTCACTGCAGTGTATCCCCATTGGAGCCGGTGCACTCTCTGGACTCACTAAACTGCATCCCCAGTGGTGCCAGAGAACTCTCTGGACTCACTGCAGTGCATCCCCAGTGGTGCCAGTGCACTCTCTGGACGCACTGCACTGCATCCCCAGTGGTGGCAGTGCACTCTCTGGACTCACTGCACTGCATCCCCACTGGTGCCAGTGCACTCTCTGGACTCACTGCAGTGCATCCCCAGTGGTGCCAGTGCACTCTCTGGACTCACTGCACTGCATCACCATTGGTGCCAGGGCACTCTCCGGACTCACTGCAGTGCATCCGCAGTGGTGCCAGTGCACTCTTTCGAGTCACTGCACTGCATCCCCATTAGTGCCAGTGCATTCTCTGGACTCACTGCACTGCATCCCATTGGTGCCAGTGCACTCTCTGGACTCACTGCATTGCATCCCCAGTGGTGCCAGTGCACTCTCTGGACTCACTGCAGTGCAGCCCCTGAGGTGCCAGTGCACTCTCTGGACTCACTGAACTGCATCCCCAGTGGTGCCAGTGCACTCTCTGGACTCACTGCAGTGCATCACCAGTGGTGCCAGTGCACTTTGTGGACTCACTGCACTGCATCCCCAGTGCTGACAGTGCACTCTCTGGACTCACTGCACTGCATCCCCAGTGGTGCCAGTGTACTCTCTGGACTCATAGCACTGCATCCCCAGTGGTGCCACTGCACTCTCTGGACGCACTGCAGTGCATCCCCAGTGGTGCCAGTGCACCTTCTGGACTCACTGCACTGCATCCCCAGTGGTGCCAGTGCACTCTCTGGACTCACTGCAGTGCATCCCCAGTGGTGCCAGTGCACTCTCTGCACTCACTGCACTGCATCCCCAGTGGTGCCAGTGCACTCTCACGACTCACTGCACTGCATCCCCAGTGCTGACAGTGCACTCTCTGGACTCACTGCACTGCATCACCAGTGGTGGCAGTGCACTCTCTGGACTCACTGCACTGCATCCACAGTGGTGCCAGTGCACTCTGTGGACTCACTGCAGTGCATCCCCAGTGTTGCCAGTGCACTCTCTGGACTCACTGCACTGCATCCCCAGTGGTGCCAGTGCACTCTCTGGACTCACTGCACTGCATCCCCAGTGGTGCCAGTGCACAATCTGAGCTCACTGCACTGCATCCCCAGTGGTGCCAGTGCACTCTCTGGACTCACTGCAGTGCAGCCCAAGTGGTGCCAGTGCACTCTCTGGACTCACTGCAGTGCAGCCCCTTAGGTGCCAGTGCACTCTCTGGACTCCTTGCAGTGAATCCCCGGTGGTGCCAGTGCACTCTCTGGACTCACTGCACTACATCCCCAGTTTTGCCAGTTCACTCTCTGGACTCACTGAACTGAATCCCCAGTGGTGCCAGTGCACTCTCTGGACTCACTGTACTGCATCCCCAGTGGTGCCTGTGAAGTCTCTGGACTCACTGCAGTGCATCCCCAGGGGTGCCAGTGCACTCTCTGGACTCACTGCAGTGTATCCCCTGTGGTGCCACTGCCCTCTGTGGACTCACTGCACTGCATAGCATTGGTGCCAGTGCACTCTCTGGACTCACTGCATTGCATCCCCAGTGGTGCCAGTGCACTCTCTGGACTCACTCCAGTGCATCCCCAGTGGTGCCAGTGCACTCTCTGGACTCACTGCAGTGCAGCCCCTGAGGTGCCAGTGCACTCTCTGGACTCAATGCAGTGCATTCCCAGTGGTGTCAGTGCACTCTCTGGACTCACTGCACTGCATCCCCAGTGGTGCCAGTTCACTCTCTGGACTCACTGAACTGCATCCCCAGTGGTGCCAGTGCACTCTCTGGACTCACTGCAATGCATCACCAGTGGTGCCAGTGCACTTTGTGGACTCACTGTACTGCATCCCCAGTGGTGCCAGTGCAATCTCTGGACTCACTGCAGTGCATCCCCAGTGGTGCCAGTGCACTCTCTGGACTCACTGCACTGCATCCCCTGTGGTGCCAGTGCACTCTCTGGACCCACGGCAGTGCATCTCCAATGGTGCCAGTGCAATCTCTGGACTCACTGCACTAAAACCCCAGTGGTGCCATTGCACTCTCAGGACTCACTGCACTGCATCCCCAGTGGTGCCAGTGCACTCTCTGGACTCACTGCACTGCATCCCCAGTGGTGCCAGTGCACTCTCTGGACTCACTGCAGTGCATCCCCAGTGGTGCCAGTGCACTCTCTGGACTCAGTGCACTGCATCCCCAGTGGTGCCAGTGCACTCTCTGGACTCAGTGCAGTGCATCCCCAGTGGTGCCAGTGCACTCTCTGGACTCAGTGCACTGCATCCCCAGTGGTGCCAGTGCACAATCTGAGCTCACTGCACTGCATCCCCAGTGGTGCCAGTGCACTTTCTGGACTCACTGCAGTGCAGCCCAAGTGGTGCGAGTGCACTCTCTGGACTCACTGCAGTGCAGCCCCTTAGGTGCCAGTGCACTCTCTGGACTCCTTGCAGTGAATCCCCGGTGGTGCCAGTGCACTCTCTGGACTCACTGCATTACATCCCCAGTGGTGCCAGTTCACTCTCTGGACTCACTGAACTGAATCCCCAGTGGTGCCAGTGCACTCTCTGGACTCACTGTACTGCATCCCCAGTGGTGCCTGTGAAGTCTCTGGACTCACTGCAGTGCATCCCCAGTGGTGCCAGTGCACTCTCTGGACTCACTGCACTGCATCCCCAGTGGTGCCACTGTACTCTCTGGACTCACTGCACTGCATCACCAGTGGTGCCAGTGCACTCTCTGGACTCACTGCAGTGCATCCCCAGTGGTGCCAGTGCACTTTCTGGAGTCACTGCAGTGCATCCCCTGTTGTGCTAGTGCACTCTCTGCATTCACTGCACTGCATCCCCAGAAGTGCCAGTGCACTCTCTGGACTCACTGCAGTGCATCCCCAGTGGTGCCAGTGCACTCTCTGGACTCAGTGCACTGCATCCCCAGTGGTGCCAGTGCACTCTCTGGACTCAGTGCAGTGCATCCCCAGTGGTGCCAGTGCACTCTCTGGACTCAGTGCAGTGCATCCCCAGTGGTGCCAGTGCACTCTCTGGACTCACTGCACTGCATCCCCAGTGGTGCCAGTGCACTCTCTGAGCTCACTGCACTGCATCCCCAGTGGTGCCAGTGCACTCTCTGGACTCACTGCAGTGAATCCCCGGTGGTGCCAGTGCACTCTCTGGACTCACTGCACTGCATCCCCAGTGGTGCCACTGCACTCTCTGGACTCACTGCAGTGCATCCCCAGTGGTGCCAGTGCACTCTCTGGACTCACTGCACTGCATCCCCATTGGAGCCAGTGCACTCTCTGGACTAACTGCATTGCATCCCCACTGGTGCCAGTGCACTCTCTGGACTCACTGCACTGCATCCCCAGTGGTGCCAGTGCACTCTCTGGACTCACTGCAGTGCATCCCCTGAGGTGCCAGTGCACTCTCTGGACTCACTGCACTGCATCCCCAGTGGTGCCAGTGCACTCTCTGAGCTCACTGCACTGCATCCCCAGTGGTGCCAGTGCACTCTCTGGACTCACTGCAGTGCATCCACTGTGGTGCCAGTACACTCTCTGTACTCAATGCAGTGCATTCCCAGTGGTGTCAGTGCACTCTCTGGACTCACTGCAGTGAATCCCCGGTGGTGCCAGTGCACTCTCTGGACTCACTGCAGTGCATCCCCAGTGGTGCCAGTTCACTCTCTGGACTCACTGAACTGCATCCCCAGTGGTTGCAGGGCACTCTCTATAGTCACTGCGCTGCATCCCCAGTGGTGCCAGTGCACTCTCTGGACTCACTGTGCTGCATCCCCAGTGGTGCCAGTGCACTCTCTGGACTCACTGCAGTGCAGCCCAAGTGGTGCCAGTGCACTCTCTGGACTCACTGCAGTGCAGCCCCTTAGGTGCCAGTGCACTCCCTGGACTCCTTGCAGTGAATCCCCGGTGGTGCCAGTGCACTCTCTGGACTCACTGCACTACATCCCCAGTGGTGCCAGTTCACTCTCTGGACTCACTGAACTGCATCCCCAGTGGTGCCAGTGCACTCTCTGGACTCACTGTACTGCATCCCCAGTGGTGCCAGTGCACTCTCTGGACTCACTGTGCTGCATCCCCAGTGGTGCCAGTGCACTCTCTGGACTCACTGCAGTGCAGCCCAAGTGGTGCCAGTGCACTCTCTGGACTCACTGCAGTGCAGCCCCTTAGGTGCCAGTGCACTCTCTGGACTCCTTGCAGTGAATCCCCGGTGGTGCCAGTGCACTCTCTGGACTCACTGCACTACATCCCCAGTGGTGCCAGTTCACTCTCTGGACTCACTGAACTGCATCCCCAGTGGTGCCAGTGCACTCTCTGGACTCACTGTACTGCATCCCCAGTGGTGCCTGTGAAGTCTCTTGACACACTGCAGTGCATCCCCAGTGGTGCCAGTGCACTCTCTGGACTCACTGCACTGCATCCCCAGTGGTGCCACTGCACTCTCTGGACTCACTGCACTGCATCCCCAGTGGTGCCAGTGCACTCTCTGGACTCACTGCAGTGCATCCCCACTGGTGCCAGTGCACTTTCTGGAGTCACTGCAGTGCATCCCCTGTTGTGCTAGTACACTCTCTGCATTCACTGCACTGCATCCCCAGAAGTGCCAGTGCACTCTCTGGACTCACTGCAGTGCATCCCCAGTGGTGCCAGTGCACTCTCTGGACTCACTGCACTGCATCCCCAGTGGTGCCAGTGCACTCTCTGGACTCACTGCAGTGCATCCCTTGTGGTGCCATTGCACTCTCAGGACTCACTGCACTGCATCCCCAGTGGTGCCAGTGCACTCTCTGGACTCACTGCACTGCATCCCCTTTGGAGCCAGTGCACTCTCTGGACTAACTGCAGTGCATCCCCAGTGGTGCCAGTGCACTCTCTGGACTCACTGCAGTGCATCCCCAGTGGTGCCAGTGCACTCTCTGGACTCACTGCACTGCATCCCCAGTGCTGACAGTGCACTCTCTGGACTCAGTGCACTGCATCCCCAGTGGTGCCAGTGCACTCTCTGGACTCACTGCAGTGCTTACCCACTGGTGCCAGTGCACTCTCTGGACTCACTGCACTGCATCCTCAGTGGTGCCAGTGCACTCTCTGAGCTCACTGCACTGCATCCCCAGTGGTGCCAGTGCACTCTCTGGACTCACTGCACTGCATCACCAGTGGTGCCAGTGCACTTTCTGGACTCACTGCACTGCATCCCCAGTGGTGCCAGTGCACTCTCTGGAGTCACTGCACTGCATCTCCAGTGGTGCCAGTGTAGTCTCTGGACTCACAGCAGTGCATCCCCAGTGGTGCCAGTGCAATTACTGGACTCACAGCAGTGCAGATCAGTGGTGCCAGAGCACTCTCTGGACTCACTGCACTGCATCCCCAGTGGTGCCAGTGCACTCTGTGGACTCACTGCACTCCATCCGCAGTGGTGCCAGTGCACTCTCTGGACTCACTGCAGTGTATCCCCATTGGAGCCGGTGCACTCTCTGGACTCACTGCACTGCATCCCCAGTGGTGCCAGTGCACTCTCTGGACTCACTGCAGTGCATCCCCAGTGGTGCCAGTGCACTCTCTGGACGCACTGCACTGCATCCCCAGTGGTGGCAGTGCACTCTCTGGACTCACTGCACTGCATCCCCACTGGTGCCAGTGCACTCTATGGACTCACTGCACTGCATCCCCAGTGGTGCCAGTGCACTCTCTGGACTCACTGCACTGCATCACCATTGGTGCCAGGGCACTCTCCGGACTCACTGCAGTGCATCCGCAGTGGTGCCAGTGCACTCTTTCGAGTCACTGCACTGCATCCCCATTAGTGCCAGTGCATTCTCTGGACTCACTGCAGTGCATCCCCAGTGGTGCCAGTGTACTCTCTGGACTCACTGCACTGCATCCCCAGTGGTGCCAGTGCACTTTCTGGAGTCACTGCAGTGCATCCCCTGTTGTGCTAGTGCACTCTCTGCACTCACTGCACTGCATCCCCAGTGGAGCCAGTGCACTCTCTGGACTCACTGCAGTGCATCTCCAGTGGTGCCAGTGCACTCTCTGGACTCACTGCAGTGCATCCCCAGTGGTGCCAGTGCACTCTCTGGACTCACTGCAGTGCATCACCAGTGGTGCCAGTGCACTCTCTGGACTCACTGTAGTGTATCCCCAGTGGTGCCAGTGCACTCTGTGGACTCACTGCACTGCATCCCCAGTGGTGCCAGTGCACTCTCTGGACTCACTGCAGTGCATCCCCAGTGGTGCCAGTGCACTCTCTGTACTCACTGAACTGCATCCCCAGTGGTGCCAGTGCACTCTCTGGACTCACTGCAGTGCATCCCCAGTGGTGCCTGTGAAGTCTCTGGACCCACTGCAGTGCAACCCCCGTGGTGCCAGTGTAGTCTCTGGACTCAAGGCACAGTAACACCATTGGTGCCAGTGTAATCTCAGGACTCACAGCAGTGCAGCTAAAGTTGGTGCCAGTGCACTCTCTGGACTCACTGCACTGCATCCCCAGTGGTGCCAGTGCACTCTCTGGACTCACTGCAGTGCATCCCCAGTGGTGCCAGTGCACTCTCTGGACTCACTGCAGTGCATCCACTGTGGTGCCATTGCACTCTCAGGACTCACTGCACTGCATCCCCAGTGGTGCCAGTGCACGCTCTGGACTCACTGCACTGCATCCCCAGTGGAGCCAGTGCACTCTCTGGACTCACTGCACTGCATCCCTAGTGGTGCCAGTGCACTCTCTCGTCTCACTGCACTGCATCCCCTGTGATGCCAGTGCACTCTTTGGACTCACTGCAGTGCATCCCCAGTGCTGAGAGTGCACTCTGTGGACTCAGTGCACTGCATCCCCAGTGGTGCCAGTGCACTCTCTGGACTCACTGCACTGCATCCCCAATGGTGCCAGTGCACTCTCTGGACTCACTGCACTTCATCCCCAGTGGTGCATCTGCAGTCTCTGGACTCACTGCACTGCATCCCCAGTGGTGCCAATGTAGTCTCTTGACTCACTGCAGTGCATCCCCAGTGGTGCCAGTGCAATCTCTGGACTCACTGCAGTGCAGCTCAGTGGTGCCAGAGCACTCTCTGGACTCACTGTGCTGCATCCCCAGTGGTGCCAGTGCACTCTCTGGACTCACTGCACTGCATCCCCAGTGGAGCCAGTGCACTCTCTGGACTCACTGCAGTGTATCCCCATTGGAGCCGGTGCACTCTCTGGACTCACTAAACTGCTTCCCCAGTGGTGCCAGAGAACTCTCTGGTCTCACTGCAGTGCATCCCCAGTGGTGCCAGTGCACTGTCTGGACTCACTGCAGTTTATCCCCAGTGCTGCAAGGGCACTCTCTGGACTCACTGCACTGCATCCCCATTGGTGCCAGTGCACTCTCTGGACTCACTGCACTAAAACCCCAGTGGTGCCAGTGCAGTCTCTGGACTCACTGCACTGCATCCCCAGTGGTGCCAGTGCACTCTCTGGAATCACTGCAGTGCATCCCCTGTGGTGCCAGTACACTCTCTGGACTCACTGCAGTGCATCCCCAGTGGTGCCAGTGCACTCTCTGGAGTCACTGCACTGCATCCCCAGTGGTGCCAGTGCACTCTCTGGACTCACTGCACTGCATCCCCAGTGGTGCCAGTGCACTCTCTGGACTCACTGCACTGCATCCCCAGTGCTGACAGTGCACTCTCTGGACTCACTGCAGTGCATCACCAGTGGTGCCAGTGCACTCTCTGGACTCAGTGCACTGCATCCCCAGTGGTGCCAGTGCACTCTCTGGACTCACTGCAGTGCATCCCCAGTGGTGCCAGTGCACTCTCTGGACTCACTGCACTGCATCCCCAGTGGTGCCAGTGCACTCTCTGGACCCACTGCAGTGCATCCCCAGTGGTGCCAGTGCACTCTCTGGACTCACTGCAGTGCATCCCCAGTGGTGCCAGTGCACTCTCTGTAGTCACTGCGCTGCGTCCCCAGTGGTGACAGTTCACTCTCAGGACGCACTGCACTGCATCCCCAGTGGTGCCAGTGCACTCTCTGGACTCACTGCAGTGCATCCCCAGTGCTGACAGTGCACTCTCTGGACTCAGTGCACTGCATCCCCAGTGGTGCCAGTGCACTCTCTGGACTCACTGCACTGCATCCCCAATGGTGCCAGTGCACTCTCTGGACTCACTACACTGCATCCCCAGTGGTGCCAGTGGCTCTCTGGACTCACTGCACTGCATCACCAGTGGTGACAGTGCACTCTCTGGACTCACTGCACTGCAACCCCAGTGGTGCCAGTGCACTCTCTGGACTCACTGCACTGCATCAACAGTGGTGCCAGTGCACTCTCTGCACTCACTGCACTGCATCCCCAGTGGTGCCAGTGTAGTCTCTGGACTCACTGCAGTGCAGCTCAGTGGTGCCAGAGAACTCTCTGGACTCACTGCAGTGCATCCCCAGTGGTGCCAGTGTACTCTCTGGACTCACTGCAGTGCATCCCCAGTGGTGCCAGTGCACTGTCTGGACTCACTGCAGTTTATCCCCAGTGGTGCAAGGGCACTCTCAGGACTCACTGCACTGCATCCCCATTGGTGCCAGTGCACTCTCTGGACTAACTGCACTAAAACCCCAGTGGTGCCAGTGCAGTCTCTGGACTCACTGCACTGCATCCCCAGTGGTTCCATTGCACTCTCTGGGCTCACTGCATTGCATCCCCAGTGGTGCCAGTGCACTCTCTGGACTCAGTGCAGTGCATCCCCAGTGGTGCCAGTGCACTCTCTGGACTCACTGCACTGCATCCCCAGTGGTGCCAGTGCACTCTCTGGACTCACTGCACTGCATCCCCAGTGGTGCCAGTGCAATCTCTGGACTCACTGCACTGCATCCCCAGTGGTGCCAGTGAACTCTCTGGACTCACTGCGCTGCATAAGCACTGGTGACAGTGCACTCTCTAGACTCACTGTGCTGCATCTCCAGTGGTGTCAGTGTACTCTCAGGACTCACTGCAGTGTATCCCCTGAGGTGTCAGTGCACTCTGTGGACTCACTGCACTGCATCCCAGTGGTGCCAGTGCACTCTCTGGACTCACTGCAGTGCATCCCCAGTGGTGCCAGTGCGCTCTCTGGACTCACTGCAGTGCAGCCCCAGTGGTGCCAGTGCACTCTCTGGACTCACTGCACTGCATCCCCAGTGGTGCCAGTGCACTCTCTGTACTCACTGCAGTGCATTCCCAGTGGTGCCAGTGCACTCTCTGGACTCCTTGCACTGAATCCCCGGTGGTGCCAGTGCACTCTCTGGACTCACTGCACTACATCCCCAGTGGTGCCAGTTCACTCTCTGGACTCACTGCACTGCATCCCCAGTGGTGCCAGTGCACTGTCTGGACTCACTGCAGTTTATCCCCAGTGGTGCAAGGGCACTCTCTGGACTCACTGCAGTGCATCCCCAGTGGTGCCAGTGCACTCTCTGGACTCACTGCACTGTATCCCCATTGGAGCCGGTGCACTCTCTGGACTCACTAAACTGCATCCCCAGTGGTGCCAGAGAACTCTCTGGACTCACCGGGGTGCATCCCCAGTGGTGCCAGTGCACTCTCTGGACTCACTGCAGTGCATCTCTTGTGGTGCCAGTACACTCTCTGGACTCACTGCAGTGCATCCCCAGTGGTGCCAGTGCACTCTCTGGACTCACTGCACTGCATCCCAGTGGTGCCAGTGCACTCTCTGGAGTCACTGCACTGCATCCGCAGTAGTGCCAGTGCACTCTCTGGACTCACTGCAGTGCATCCCCAGTGGTGCCAGTGCACTCTCTGGACTCACTGCACTGCATCACCATTGGTGCCAGGGCACTCTCCGGACTCACTGCAGTGCATCCCCAGTGGTGTCAGTGCACTCTCTGGACTCAGTGCAGTGCATCCCCAGTGGTGCCAGTGCACTCTCTGGACTCACTGCAGTGCTTCCCCAGTGGTGCCAGTGCACTCTCTGGAGTCACCGCGGTGCATCCCCAGTGGTGCCAGTGCACTCTTTCGAGTCACTGCACTGCATCCCCATTAGTGCCAGTGCATTCTCTGGACTCACTGCAGTGCATCTCCAGTGGTGCCAGTGTACTCTCTGGACTCACTGCAGTGCATCACCAGTGGTGCCAGTGCACTCTCTGGACTCACTGCACTGCATCCCCAGTGGTGCCAGTACACTTTCTGGAGTCACTGCAGTGCATCCCCTGTTGTGCTAGTGCACTCTCTGCACTCACTGCACTGCATCCCCAGTGGAGCCAGTGCACTCTCTGGACTCAGTGCAGTGCATCTCCAGTGGTGCCAGTGCACTCTCTGGACTCACTGCACTGCATCCCCAGTGGTGCCAGTGCACTCTCTGGACTCACTGCACTGCATCCCCAGTGGTGCCAGTGCACACTCTGGACTCACTGCACTGCATCCCCAGTGGTGCCAGTGCACTCTCTGGACTCACTGCAGTGCATCCCGAGTGGTGCCAGTGCACTCTCTGGACTCACTGCACTGCATCCCCAGTGGTGCCAGTGCACTCTCTGGACCCATTGCAGTGCATCCCCACTGGTGCCAGTGCACTCTCTGGACTCACTGCAGTGCATCCCCTGTGGTGCCAGCGCACTCTCTGGAGTCACTGCGCTGCGTCCCCAGTGGTGACAGTTCACTCTCTGGACTCACTGTGCTGCATCCCTAGTGGTGCCAGTGCACTCTCTGGACTCACTGAACTGCATCCCCAGTGGTGCCAGTGCACTCTGTGGACTCACTGCACTGCATCCCATTGGTGCCAGTGCACTCTCTGCACTCACTGCATTGCATCCCCAGTGGTGCCAGTGCACTCTCTGGACTCACTCCAGTGCATCCCCAGTGGTGCCAGTGCACTCTCTGGACTCACTGCAGTGCAGCACCTGAGGTGCCAGTGCACTCTCTGTACTCAATGCAGTGCATTCCCAGTGGTGTCAGTGCACTCTCTGGACTCACTGCAGTGAATCCCCGGTGGTGCCAGTGCACTCTCTGGACTCACTGCACTGCATCCTCAGTGGTGCCAGTTCACTCTCTGGACTCACTGCAGTGCATCCCCAGTGGTGCCAGTGCACTCTCTGGACTCACTGCAGTGCATCCCCCGTGGTGCCAGTGCACTCTCTGGACTCACTGCAGTGCATCCACTGTGGTGCCAGTGAACTCTCTGGACTCACTGCAGTGCATCACCAGTGGTGCCAGTGCACTCTCTGGACTCACTGCGCTGCAGCCCCAGTGGTGCCAGTGCACTCTCGTGACTCACTGCAGTGCATCACCAGTGGTGCCAGTGCACTCTCTGGACTCACTGCACTGCATCCCCAGTGGTGCCAGTGCACGCTCTGGACTCACTGCACTGCATCCCCAGTGGTGCCAGTGCACTCTCTGGACTCACTGCAGTGCATCCACAGTGCTGACAGTGCACTCTCTGGACTCACTGCAGTGCATCCCCAGTGGTGCCAGTGCACTCTCTGGACTCACTGCAGTGCTTACCCACTGGTGCCAGTGCACTCTCTGGAGTCACCGCTGTGCATCCCCAGTGGTGCCAGTGCACTCTCTGGACTCAGTGCACTGCATCCCCAGTGGTGCCAGTGCACTCTCTGGAGTCACTGCAGTGCATCCCCAGTGGTGCCAGTGCACTCTCTGGACTCACTGCAGTGCATCCCTTGTGGTGCCATTGCACTCTCAGGACTCACTGCACTGCATCCCCAGTGGTGCCAGTGTAGTGTCTGGACTCACAGCAGTGCGGCCCCAGTGGTGCCAGTGCAATTACTGGACTCACAGCAGTGTAGCTCAGTGGTGCCAGAGCACTCTCTGGACTCACTGCACTGCATCCCCAGTGGTGCCAGTGCACTCTCTGGACTCACTGCACTGCATCCCCAGTGGTGCCAGTGCACTGTCTGGACTCACTGCAGTGTATCGCCATTGGAGCCAGTGCACTCTCTGGACTCACTAAACTGCATCCCCTGTGGTGCCAGAGAACTCTCTGGACTCACGGCAGTGCATCCCCAGTGGTGCCAGTGCACTGTCTGGACTCACTGCATCCCCTGAGGTGCCAGTTCACTCTCTGGACTTACTGTGCTGCATCCCCTTTGGTGCCAGTGCACTCTCTGGACTCACTGCACTAAAACCCCAGTGGTGCCAGTGCAGTCTCTGGACTCACTGCACTGCATCCCCTGTGGTGCCAGTGCACTCTCTGGACTCACCGGGGTGCATCCCCAGTGGTGCCAGTGCACTCTCTGGACGCACTGCACTGCATCCCCTGTGGTGCCAGTGCACTCTCTGGACTCACTGCAGTGCATCCCCAGTGGTGCCAGTGTACTCTCTGGACTCACTGCACTGCATCACCAGCGGTGCCAGTGCACTCTCTGGACTCACTGCAGTGCATCCCCAGTGGTGCCAGTGCACTTCCTGGAGTCACTGCAGTGCATCCCCTGTTGTGCTAGTGCACTCTCTGCCCTCACTGCACTGCATCCCCAGAAGTGCCAGTGCACGCTCTGGACTCACTGCACTGCATCCCCAGTGGTTCCATTGCACTCTCTGGACTCACTGCGTTGCATCCCCAGTCGTGTCAGTGCACTCTCTGGACTCAGTGCAGTGCATCCCCAGTGGTGCCAGTGCACTCTCTGGACTCACTGCAGTGCTTACCCACTGGTGCCAGTGCACTCTCTGGAGTCACCGCGGTGCATCCCCAGTGGTGCCAGTGCACTCTCTGGACTCACTGCACTGCATCCCCAGTGGTGCCAGTGCACTCTCTGGACTCACTGCAGTGCATCACCAGTGGTGCCAGTGCACTCTCTGGACTCACTGGACTGCATCCCCAGTGGTGCCAGTGCACTCTCTGGAACCACTGCCGTGCATCCCCACTGGTGCCAGTGCACTCTCTGGACTCAGTGCACTGCATCCCCAATAGTGCCAGTGCACTCTCTGTAGTCACTCCACTGCGTCCGCAGTGGTGCCAGTGCACTCTCTGGACTCACTGCAGTGTATACCCTGTGGTGCCAGTGCACTCTCTGGACTCACTGCACTGCATCCCAGTGGTGCCAGTGCACTCTCTGGACTCACTGCACTGCATCCCCAGTGGTGCCAGTGCACTCTCTGGAGTCACTGCACTGCATCCCCAGTGGTGCCAGTGCACTCTCTGGACTCACTGCAGTGCATTCCCAGTGGTGTCAGTGCACTCTCTGGACTCACTGCAGTGCATTCCCAGTGGTGTCAGTGCACTCTCTGGACTCACTGCACTGCATCCCCAGTGGTGCCTGTGAAGTCTCTGGACTCACTGCAGTGCAACCCCAGTGGTGCCAGTGTAGTCTCTGGACTCAAGGCACTGTAACCCCAGTGGTGCCAGTGCAATCTCAGGACTCACAGCAGTGCAGCTAAAGTTGGTGCCAGTGCACTCTCTGGATTCACTGCACTGCATTCCCAGTGGTGCCAGTGCACTCTCTGGACTCACTGCAGTGCATCCCCAGTGGTGCCAGTGCACTCTCTGGACTCACTGCAGTGCATCCACTGTGGTGCCATTGCACTCTCAGGACTCACTGCACTGCATCCCCAGTGGTGCCAGTGCACTCTCTGGACTCACTGCACTGCATCCCCAGTGGAGCCAGTACACTCTCTGGACTCACTGCACTGCATCCCTAATGGTGCCAGTGCACTCTCTGGTCTCACTGCACTGCATCCCCTGTGGTGTTAGTGCACTCTTTGGACTCACTGCAGTGCATCCCCGGTGCTGAGAGTGCACTCTGTGGACTCAGTGCACTGCATCCCCAGTGGTGCCAGTGCACTCTCTGGACTCAGTGCACTGCATCCCCAGTGGTGCCAGTGCACTCTCTGGACTCACTGCACTTCATCCCCAGTGGTGCATATGCAGTCTCTGGACTCACTGCACTGCATCCCCAGTGGCGCCAGTGGCTCTCTGGACTCACTGCACTGCATCCCCAGTGGTGCCAGTGCACTCTCTGGACTCAGTGCACTGCATCCCCAGTGGTGCCAGTGTAGTCTCTGGACTCACTGTGCTGCATCCCCAGTGGTGCCAGTGCACTCTCTGGACTCACTGCACTGCATCCCCAGTGGAGCCAGTGCGCTCTCTGGACTCACTGCAGTGTATCCCCATTGGAGCCGGTGCACTCTCTGGACTCACTAAACTGCTTCCCCAGTGTGGCCAGAGAACTCTCTGGTCTCACTGCAGTGCATCCCCAGTGGTGCCAGTGCACTGTCTGTACTCACTGCAGTTTATCCCCACTGGTGCCAGGGCACTCTCTGGACTCACTGCAGTGCATCCCCATTGGTGCCAGTGCACTCTCTGGACTAACTGCACTAAAACCCCAGTGGTGCCAGTGCAGTCTTTGGACTCACTGCACTGCATCCCCAGTGGTGCCAGTGCACTCTCTGGACTCACTGCACTGCATCCCCAGTGGTGCCAGTGCACTCTCTGGACTCAACTGCACTGCATCCCCAGTGGTGCCAGTGTACTCTCTGGACTCACTGCACTGCATCACCAGTGGTGCCAGTGCACTCTCTGGACTCACTGCAGTGCATCCCCAGTGGTGCCAGTGCACTTTCTGGCGTCACTGCAGTGCATCCCCTGTTGTGCTAGTGCACTCTCTGCACTCACTGCACTGCATCCCCAGAAGTGCCAGTGCACTCTCTGGACTCACTGCACTGCATCCCCAGTGGTGCCAGTGCACTCTCTGGACTCACTGCACTGCATCCCCAGTGGTTCCATTGCACTCTCTGGACTCACTTCTTTGCATTCCAGTGGTGCCAGTGCACTCTCTGGACTCACTGCACTGCATCCCCAGTGATGCAAGTGCAGTCTCTGCACTCACTGCAGTGCATCTCCAGTGGTGCCAGTGCACTCTCTCGACCCACTGCAATGCATCCCCGCTGGTGCCAGTGCACTCTCTGGTCTCACTGCAGTGCATCCGCAGTGGTGCCAGTGCACTCTCTGTAGTCATTGCGCTGCATCCCTATTGGAGACAGTGCACTCTCTGGAATCACTGCGCTGCATCCCCAGTGGTGCCAGTGCACTCTCTGGACTCACTGCAGTGTATCCCCTGTGGTGCCAGTGCACTCTCTGGACTCACTGCACTGCATCCCAGTGGTGCCACTGCACTCTCTGGACTCACTACAGTGCAGCCCCTGAGTTGCCAGTGCACTCTGTACTCACTGCAGTGCATTCCCAGTGGTGCCTGTGCACTCTCTGGACTCACTGCAGTGAATCCCCGTTGGTGCCAGTGCACTCTCTGAACTCACTGCAGTGCATCCCCAGTGGTGCCAGTGCACTCTCTGGACTCACTGAACTGCATCCCCAGTGGTGCCAGTGCACTCTTTGGACTCACTGCAGTGTATCCCCTCTGGTGGCAGTGCACTCTGGGGACCAACTGCACTGCATCCCCAGTGGTGCCAGTGCACTCTCTGGACTCACTGCACTGCATCCCCAGTGGTGCCAGTGCACTCTCTGGACTCACTGCACTGCATCCCCAATGGTGCCAGTGCACTCTCTGGACTCACTGCACTGCATCCCCTGTGGTGCCAGTGCACTCTTTGGACTCACTGCAGTGCATCACCAGTGCTGAGAGTGCACTCTCTGGACTCAGTGCACTGCATCCCCAGTGGTGCCAGTGCACTCTCTGGACTCAGTACACTGCATCCCCAATGGTGCCAGTGCACTCTCTGGACTCACTGCACTGCATCACCAGTTGAGCCAGTGCACTCTCTGGACTCACTGCACTGCATCCCCAGTGGTGCCAGTGCACTCTCTGGACTCACTGCACTGCATCCCCAGTGGTGCCAGTGCACTCTCTGGACTCACTGCACTGCATCACCAGTGGAGCCAGTGCACTCTCTGGACTCACTGCACTGCATTCCCAGTGGTGCCAGTGCACTCTCTGGACTCACTGCACTGCATCCCCTGTGGTGCCAGTGCACTCTTTGGACTCACTGCAGTGCATCACCAGTGCTGAGAGTGCACTCTCTGGACTCAGTGCACTGCATCCCCAGTGGTGCCAGTGCACTCTCTGGACTCAGTACACTGCATCCCCAATGGTGCCAGTGCACTCTCTGGACTCACTGCACTGCATCACCAGTGGAGCCAGTGCACTCTATGGACTCACTGCACTGCATCCCCAGTGGTGCCAGTGCACTCTCTGGACTCACTGCAGTGCATCCCCAGTGGTGCCAGTGCACTCTCTGGACTCACTGCACTGCATCACCAGTGGAGCCAGTGCACTCTCTGGACTCACTGCACTGCATCCCCAGTGGTGCCAGTGCACTCTCTGGACTCACTGCACTGCATCCCCAGTGGTGCCAGTGCACTCTCTGGACTCACTGCACTGCATCCCCAGTGGTGCCAGTGCACTCTTTGGACTCACTGCAGTGCATCCCCAGTGCTGAGAGTGCACTCTCTGGACTCACTGCACTGCATCCCCAGTGGTGCCAGTGGCTCTCTGGACTCACTGCACTGCATCACCAGTGGTGACAGTGCACTCTCTGGACTCACTGCACTGCATCCCCAGTGGTGCCAGTGCACTCTCTCGACTCACTGCACTGCATCAACAGTGGTGCCAGTGCACTCTCTGGACTCACTGCACTGCATCCCCAGTGGTGCCAGTGTAGTCTCTGGACTCACTGCAGTGCAGCTCAGTGGTGCCAGAGCACTCTCTGGACGCACTGCAGTGCATCTCCAGTGGTGCCAGTGCACTCTCTGCACTCACTGCACTGCATCCCCAGTGGAGCCAGTGCACTCTCTGGACTCACTGCAGTGTATCTCCATTGGAGCCGGTGCACTCTCTGGACTCACTGCACTGCATCCCCAGTGGTGCCAGAGAACTCTCTGGTCTCCCTGCAGTGCATCCCCAGTGGTGCCAGTGTAGTCTCTGGACTCACTGCAGTGCAGCTCAGTGGTGCCAGAGCACTCTCTGGACTCACTGCAGTTTATCCCCAGTGGTGCAAGGGCACTCTCAGGACTCATAGCACTGCATCCCCAATTGGTGCCAGTGCACTCTCTGGACTAACTGCACTAAAACCCCAGTGGTGCCAGTGCAGTCTCTGGACTCACTGCACTGCATCCCCAGTGGTTCCATTGCACTCTCTGGGCTCACTGCATTGCATCCCCAGTGGTGCCAGTGCACTCTCTGGACTCACTGCACTGCATCCCCAATGGTGCCACTGCACTCTTTGGACTGACTACAGTGCAGCCCCTGAGTTGCCAGTGCACTCTCTGTACTCACTGCAGTGCATTCCCAGTGGTGCCTGTGCACTCTCTGGACTCACTGCAGTGAATCCCCGGTGTTGCCAGTGCACTCTCTGGACTCACTGCGCTGCATAAGCTGTGGTGACAGTGCACTCTCTAGACTCACTGTGCTGCATCCCCAGTGGTGCCCGTGCACTCTCAGGACTCACTGCAGTGTATGCCCTGAGGTGCCAGTGCACTCTGTGGACTCACTGCACTGCATCCCCAGTGGTGCCAGTGCACTCTCTGGACTCACTGCATTGCATCCCCAGTGGTGTCAGTGCACTCTCTGGACTCAGTGCAGTGCATCCCCAGTGGTGCCAGTGCACTCTCTGGACTCACTGCAGTGCTTCCCCAGTGGTGCCAGTGCACTCTCTGGAGTCACCGCGGTGCATCCCCAGTGGTGCCAGTGCACTCTCTGGACTCACTGCACTGCATCCCCAGTGGTGCCAGTGCACTCTCTGGACTCACTGCAGTGCATCAGCAGTGGTGCCAGTGCACTCTCTGGAGTCACTGCACTGCATCCCCAGTGGTGCCAGTGCACTCTCTGGACTCACTGCACTGCATCCCCAGTGGTGCCAGTGTACTCTCTGGACCCACTGCACTGCATCCCCAGTGGTGCCAGTGCACTCTCTGGACTCACTGCACTGCATCCCCAGTGGTGCCAGTACACTCTCCGGAATCACTGCACTGCATCCCCAGTGGTGCCACTGCACTCTATGGACTCACTGCAGTGTATCCCCTGTGGTGCCAGTGCACTCTGTGGACTCACTGCACTGCATCCCAGTGGTGCCAGTGCACTCTCTGGACTCACTGCACTGCATCCCCAGTGGTGCCAGTGCACTCTCTGTACTCACTGCAGTGCATTCCCAGTGGTGTCAGTGCACTCTCTGGACTCACTGCAGTGAATCTCCGGTGGTGCCAGTGCACTCTCTGGACTCACTGCACTGCATCCCCAGTGGTGCCAGTTCACTCTCTGGACTCACTGAACTGCATCCCCAGTGGTGCCAGTGCACTCTGTGGACTCACTGCACTGCATCCCCAGTGGTGCCTGTGAAGTCTCTGGACTCACTGCAGTGCAACCCCAGTGGTGCCAGTGTAGTCTCTGGACTCAAGGCACAGTAACCCCAGTGGTGCCAGTGCAATCTCAGGACTCACAGCAGTGCAGCTAAAGTTGGTGCCAGTGCACTCTCTGGACTCACTGCACTGCATCCCCAGTGGTGCCAGTGCACTCTCTGGACTCACTGCACTGCATCACCAGTGGAGCCAGTGCACTCTCTGGACTCACTGCACTGCATTCCCAGTGGTGCCAGTGCACTCTCTGGACTCACTGCACTGCATCCCCAGTGGTGCCAGTGCACTCTCTGGAATCACTGCACTGCATCCCCTGTGGTGCCAGTGCACTCTTTGGACTCACTGCAGTGCATCCCCAGTGCTGAGAGTGCACTCTCTGGACTCACTGCACTGCATCCCCAGTGGTGCCAGTGGCTCTCTGGACTCACTGCACTGCATCCCCAGTGGTGCCAGTGCACTCTCTGGACTCACTGCACTGCATCCCCAGTGGTGCCAGTGCACTCTCTCGACTCACTGCACTGCATCCCCAGTGGTGCCAGTGTAGTCTCTGGACTCACTGCAGTGCAGCTCAGTGGTGCCAGAGCACTCTCTGGACTCACTGCAGTGCATCCCCAGTGGTGCCAGTGCACTCTCTGGACTCACTGCAGTGTATCTCCATTGGAGCCGGTGCACTCTCTGGACTCACTAAACTGCATCCCCAGTGGTGCCAGAGAACTCTCTGGTCTCCCTGCAGTGCATCCCCAGTGGTGCCAGTGTAGTCTCTGGACTCACTGCAGTGCAGCTCAGTGGTGCCAGAGCACTCTCTGGACTCACTGCAGTTTATCCCCAGTGGTACAAGGGCACTCTCAGGACTCATAGCACTGCATCCCCATTGGTGCCAGTGCACTCTCTGGACTAACTGCACTAAAACCCCAGTGGTGCCAGTGCAGTCTCTGGACTCACTGCACTGCATCCCCAGTGGTTCCATTGCACTCTCTGGGCTCACTGCATTGCATCCCCAGTGGTGCCAGTGCACTCTCTGGACTCACTGCACTGCATCCCCAATGGTGCCACTGCACTCTTTGGACTGACTACAGTGCAGCCCCTGAGTTGCCAGTGCACTCTCTGTACTCACTGCAGTGCATTCCCAGTGGTGCCTGTGCACTCTCTGGACTCACTGCAGTGAATCCCCGGTGGTGCCAGTGCACTCTCTGGACTCACTGCGCTGCATAAGCAGTGGTGACAGTGCACTCTCTAGACTCACTGTGCTGCATCCCCAGTGGTGCCCGTGCACTCTCTGGACTCACTGCAGTGTATGCCCTGAGGTGCCAGTGCACTCTGTGGACTCACTGCACTGCATCCCCAGTGGTGCCAGTGCACTCTCTGGACTCACTGCATTGCATCCCCAGTGGTGTCAGTGCACTCTCTGGACTCAGTGCAGTGCATCTCCAGTGGTGCCAGTGCACTCTCTGGACTCACTGCAGTGCTTCCCCAGTGGTGCCAGTGCACTCTCTGGAGTCACCGCGGTGCATCCCCAGTGGTGCCAGTGCACTCTCTGGACTCACTAAACTGCATCCCCAGTGGTGCCAGTGCACTCTCTGGACTCACTGCAGTGCATCACCAGTGGTGCCAGTGCACTCTCTGGAGTCACTGCACTGCATCCCCAGTGGCGCCAGTGCACTCTCTGGACTCACTGCACTGCATCCCCAGTGGTGCCAGTGTACTCTCTGGACCCACTGCACTGCATCCCCAGTGGTGCCAGTGCACTCTCTGGACTCACTGCAGTGCATCCCCAGTGGTGCCAGTGCACTCTCTGTACTCACTGCAGTGCATTCCCAGTGGTGTCAGTGCACTCTCTGGACTCACTGCAGTGAATCTCCGGTGGTGCCAGTGCACTCTCTGGACTCACTGCACTGCATCCCCAGTGGTGCCAGTTCACTCTGGGGACTCACTGAACTGCATCCCCAGTGGTGCCAGTGCACTCTGTGGACTCACTGCACTGCATCCCCAGTGGTGCCTGTGAAGTCTCTGGACTCACTGCAGTGCAACACCAGTGGTGCCAGTGTAGTCTCTGGACTCAAGGCACAGTAACCCCAGTGGTGCCAGTGCAATCTCAGGACTCACAGCAGTGCAGCTAAAGTTGGTGCCAGTGCACTCTCTGGACTCACTGCACTGCATCCCCAGTGGTACCAGTGCACTCTCTGGACTCACTGCAGTGCATCCCCAGTGGTGCCAGTGCACTCTCTGGACTCACTGCAGTGCATCCACTGTGGGGCCATTGCACTCTCTGGACTCACTGCACTGCATCCCCAGTGGTGCCAGTGCACTCTCTGGACTCACTGCACTGCATCCCCAGTGGAGCCAGTGCACTCTCTGGACTCACTGCACTGCATCCCTAATGGTGCCTGTGCACTCTCTGGTCTCACTGCACTGCATCCCCTGTGGTGCCAGTGCACTCTTTGGACTCACTGCAGTGCATCCCCAGTGCTGAGAGTGCACTCTGTGGACTCAGTGCACTGCATCCCCAGTGGTGCCAATGCACTCTCTGGACTCAGTGCACTGCATCCCCAGTGGTGCCAGTGCACTCTCTGGACTCACTGCACTTCATCCCCTGTGGTGCATGTGCAGTTTCTGGACTCACTGCAGTGCATCCCCAGTGGTGCCAGTGCACTCTCTGGACTCACTGCAGTGCATCACCAGTGCTGAGAGTGCACTCTCTGGACTCAGTGCACTGCATCCCCAGTGGTGCCAGTGTAGTCTCTGGACTCACTGCAGTGCATTCCCAGTGGTGCCAGTGCACTCTCTGGACTCACTGCAGTGCAGCTCAGTGGTGCCAGAGCACTCTCTGGACTCACTGTGCTGCATCCCCAGTGGTGCCAGTGCACTCTCTGGACTCAGTGCACTGCAACCCCAGTGGAGCCAGTGCACTCTCTGGACTCACTGCAGTGCATCCCCAGTGGTTCCAGTGCACTGTCTGGACTCACTGCAGTTTATCCCCAGTGGTGCCAGGGCACTCTCTGGACTCACTGCAGTGCATCCCCTTTGGTGCCAGTGCACTCTCTGGACTAACTGCACTAAAACCCCAGTGGTGCCAGTGCAGTCTCTGGACTCACTGCACTGCATCCCCAGTGGTGCCAGTGCACTCTCTGGACTCACTGCACTGCATCCCCAGTGGTGCCAGTGCACTCTCTGCACTCACTGCACTGCGTCCCCAGTGATGCCAGTGCACTCTCTGGACTCACTGCAGTGCATCCCCAGTGGTGCCAGTGCACTCTCTGGACTCACCAGGGTGCATCCCCAGTGGTGCCAGTGCACTCTCTGGACTCACTGCAGTGCATCCCCTGTTGTGCCAGTGCACTCTCTGTACTCAACTGCACTGCATCCCCAGTGGTGCCAGTGCACTTTCTGGCGTCACTGCAGTGCATCCCCTGTTGTGCTAGTGCACTCTCTGCACTCACTGCACTGCATCCCCAGAAGTGCCAGTGCACTCTCTGGACTCACTGCACTGCATCCCCAGTGGTGCCAGTGCACTCTCTGGACTCACTGCACTGCATCCCCAGTGGTTCCATTGCACTCTCTGGACTCACTTCTTTGCATTCCAGTGGTGCCAGTGCACTCTCTGGACTCAGTGCAGTGCATCCCCAGTGGAGCCAGTGCACTCTCTGGACTCACTGCAGTGCATCCCCAGTGGTGCCAGTGCACTCTCTGGACTCACTGCACTGCATCCCCAGTGGAGCCAGTGCACTCTCTGGACTCACTGCAGTGCATCCCCAGTGGTGCCAGTGCACTCTCTGGACTCACTGCACTGCATCCCCAGTGGTGCCACTGCACTCTCTGGACTCACTGCACTGCATCCCCAGTGGTGCCAGTGCAGTCTCTGGACTCACTGCAGTGCATCCCCAGTGGTGCAAGTGCAGTCTCTGCACTCACTGCAGTGCATCTCCATTGGTGCCAGTGCACTCTCTGGGCCCACTGCAGTGCATGTCCAGTGGTGCCAGTGCACTCTCTAGACCCACTGCAGTGCATCCCCAGTGGTGCCAGTGCACTCTCTCTAGTCACTGCGCTGCATCCCCAGTGGTGACAGTGCAGTCTCTGGACTCACTGCAGTGCATCCCCAGTGGTGCCAGTTGAATCTCTGGACTCACTGCAGTGTATCCCCTGTGGTGCCAGTTCACTCTGTGGACTCACTGCACTGCATCCCAGTGGTGCCAGTGCACTCTCTGGACTCAATGCACTGCAACGCCAGTGCTGACAGTGCACTCTCTGGACTCACTGCAGTGCATCCCCAGTGGTGCCAGTGCACTCTCTGGACTCACTGCACTGCATCCCCAATGGTGCCACTGCACTCTTTGGACTTACTACAGTGCAGCACCTGAGTTGCCAGTGCACTCTCTGGACTCACTGCACTGCATCCCCAGTGGTGCCAGTGCAGTCTCTGGACTCACTGCAGTGCATCCCCAGTGGTGCAAGTGTAGTCTCTGCACTCACTTCAGTGCATCTCCAGTGGTGCCAGTGCACTCTCTGGACCCACTGTAGTGCATCCCCAGTGGTGCCAGTGCACTCTCTGTAGTCACTGCGCTGCGTCCCCAGTGGTGACAGTGCACTCTGTGGACTCACTGCAGTGCATCCCCAGTGTTGCCAGTGCACTCTCTGGACTCACTGCACTGCATCCCCAGTGGTGCCAGTGCACTCTCTGGACTCACTGCAGTGCATCCCCAGTGAAGCCAGTGCACTCTCTGGACTCACGGCACTGCATCCCCAGTGGTGCCAGTGGAGTCTCTGCACTCACTACAGTGCATCTCCAGTGGTGCCAGTGCACTCTCTGGACTCACTGCAGTGCATCCCCAGTGGTGCCAGTGCACTCTCTGGACTCACTGCAGTGCATCCCCAGTGGTGCGAGTGTACTCCACGGACTCACTGCACTGCATCCACAGTGGAGCCTGTGCAGTCTCTGGACTCACTGCATTGCATCCCCAGTGGTGCCAGTGCAGTCTCTGGACTCACTGCACTGCATCCCCTGTTGTGCCAGTGCACTCTCTGGACTCACTGAACTGCATCCCCAGTGGTGCCAGTGCACTCTCTGGACTCAGTGCAGTGCATCCCCAGTGGTGCCAGTGCACTCTCTGGAGTCACTGCACTGCATCCCCAGTGGAGCCTGTGCCGTCTCTGGACTCACTGCATTGCATCCCCAGTGGTGCCAGTGCACTCTCTGGACTCACTGCAGTGCTTCCCCAGTGGTGCAAGTGCAGTCTCTGCACTCACTGCAGTGCATCTCCAGTGGTGCCAGTGCACTCTCTGGACCCACTGCAATGCATCACCACTGGTGCCAGTGCACTCTCTGGACTCACTGCGCTGCATCCCAGCGGTGCAAGTGCAGTCTCTGCACTCACTACAGTGCATCTCCAGTGGTGCCAGTGCACTCTCTCGACCCACTGCAATGCATCCCCACTGGTGCCAGAGCACTCTCTGGACTCACTGCAGTGTATCCCCTGTGGTGCCAGTGCACTCTGTGGACTCACTGCACTGCATCCCAGTGGTGCAAGTGCAGTCTCTGCACTCACTGCAGTGCATCTCCAGTGGTGCCAGTGCACTCTCTCGACCCACTGCAATGCATCCCCACTGATGCCAGTGCACTCTCTGGACTCACTGCACTGCATCCCCAGTGGTGCCAGTGCACTCTCTGGACTCACTGAACTGCATCCCCAGTGGTGCCAGTGCACTCTTTGGACTCACTGCAGTGTATCCCCTGTGGTGCCAGTGCACTCTGGGGACCAACTGCACTGCATCCCAGTGGTGCCAGAGCACTCTCTGGACTCACTGCACTGCATCCCCAGTGGTGCCAGTGCACTCTCTGGACTCACTGCAGTGAATCCCCAGTGGTGCCAGTGCACTCTCTGGACTCACTGCAGTGCATCCCCAGTGGTGCCAGTGCACTCTCTGGACTCACTGAACTGCATCCCCAGTGGTGCCAGTGCACTCTTTGGACTCACTGCAGTGTATCCCCTGTGGTGCCAGTGCACTCTCTGGACTCACTGCACTGCATCCCAGTGGTGCCAGTGCACTCTCTGGACTCACTGCAGTGCATCCCCAGTGGTGCGAGTGTACTCCATGGACTCACTGCACTGCATCCCCAGTGGAGCCTGTGCAGTCTCTGGACTCACTGCATTGCATCCCCAGTGGTGCCAGTGCAGTCTTTGGACTCACTGCACTGCATCCCCTGTTGTGCCAGTGCACTCTCTGGACTCACTGAACTGCATCCCCAGTGGTGCCAGTGCACTCTCTGGACTCAGTGCAGTGCATCCCCAGTGGTGCCAGTGCACTCTCTGGAGTCACTGCACTGCATCCCCAGTGGAGCCTGTGCCGTCTCTGGACGCACTGCATTGCATCCCCAGTGGTGCCAGTGCACTCTCTGGACTCACTGCAGTGCTTCCCCAGTGGTGCAAGTGCAGTCTCTGCACTCACTGCAGTGCATCTCCAGTGGTGCCAGTGCACTCTCTGGACCCACTGCAATGCATCCCCACTGGTGCCAGTGCACTCTCTGGACTCACTGCACTTCATCCCCAGTGGTGCCAGTGCACTCTCTGTAGTCATTGCGCTGCATCCCCAGTGGAGACAGTGCACTCTCTGGACTCACTGCGCTGCATCCCAGTGGTGCAAGTGCAGTCTCTGCACTCACTACAGTGCATCTCCAGTGGTGCCAGTGCACTCTCTCGACCCACTGCAATGCATCCCCACTGGTGCCAGTGCACTCTCTGGACTAACTGCAGTGTATCCCCTGTGGTGCCAGTGCACTCTGTGGACTCACTGCACTGCATCCCAGTGGTGCAAGTGCAGTCTCTGCACTCACTGCAGTGCATCTCCAGTGGTGCCAGTGCACTCTCTCGACCCACTGCAATGCATCCCCACTGGTGCCAGTGCACTCTCTGGACTCACTGCACTGCATCCCCAGTGGTGCCAGTGCACTCTCTGGACTCACTGAACTGCATCCCCAGTGGTGCCAGTGCACTCTTTGGACTCACTGCAGTGTATCCCCTGTGGTGCCAGTGCACTCTGGGGACCAACTGCACTGCATCCCAGTGGTGCCAGAGCACTCTCTGGACTCAATTCACTGCAACACCCGTGCTGACAGTGCACTCTCTGGACTCACTGCAGTGCATCCCCAGTGGTGCCAGTGCACTCTCTGGACTCACTGCACTGCATCCCCAATGGTGCCACTGCACTCTTTGGACTTACTACAGTGCAGCACCTGAGTTGCCAGTGCACTCTCTGGACTCACTGCACTGCATCCCCAGTGGTGCCAGTGCAGTCTCTGGACTCACTGCAGTGCATCCCCAGTGGTGCAAGTGTAGTCTCTGCACTCACTTCAGTGCATCTCCAGTGGTGCCAGTGCACTCTCTGGACCCACTGCAGTGCATCCCCAGTGGTGCCAGTGCACTCTCTGTAGTCACTGCGCTACGTCCCCAGTGGTGACAGTGCACTCTGTGGACTCACTGCAGTGCATCCCCAGTGTTGCCAGTGCACTCTCTGGACTCACTGCACTGCATCCCCAGTGGTGCCAGTGCACTCTCTGGACTCACTGCAGTGCATCCCCAGTGAAGCCAGTGCACTCTCTGGACTCACGGCACTGCATCCCCAGTGGTGCCAGTGGAGTCTCTGCACTCACTACAGTGCATCTCCAGTGGTGCCAGTGCACTCTCTGGACTCACTGCAGTGCATCCCCAGTGGTGCCAGTGCACTCTCTGGACTCACTGCAGTGCATCCCCAGTGGTGCGAGTGTACTCCATGGACTCACTGCACTGCATCCCCAGTGGAGCCTGTGCAGTCTCTGGACTCACTGCATTGCATCCCCAGTGGTGCCAGTGCAGTCTCTGGACTCACTGCACTGCATCCCCTGTTGTGCCAGTGCACTCTCTGGACTCACTGCACTGCATCCCCAGTGGTGCCAGTGCACTCTCTGGACTCAGTGCAGTGCATCCCCACTGGTGCCAGTGCACTCTCTGGAGTCACTGCACTGCATCCCCAGTGGAGCCTGTGCCGTCTCTGGACTCACTGCATTGCATCCCCAGTGGTGCCAGTGCACTCTCTGGACTCACTGCAGTGCTTCCCCAGTGGTGCAAGTGCAGTCTCTGCACTCACTGCAGTGCATCTCCAGTGGTGCCAGTGCACTCTCTGGACCCACTGCAATGCATCCCCACTGGTGCCAGTGCACTCTCTGGACTCACTGCACTTCATCCCCAGTGGTACCAGTGCACTCTCTGTAGTCATTGCGCTGCATCCCCAGTGGAGACAGTGCACTCTCTGGACTCACTGCGCTGCATCCCAGTGGTGCAAGTGCAGTCTCTGCACTCACTGCAGTGCATCTCCAGTGGTGCCAGTGCACTCTCTCGACCCACTGCAATGCATCCCCACTGGTGCCAGTGCACTCTCTGGACTCACTGCAGTGTATCCCCTGTGGTGCCAGTGCACTCTGTGGACTCACTGCACTGCATCCCAGTGGTGCAAGTGCAGTCTCTGCACTCACTGCAGTGCATCTCCAGTGGTGCCAGTGCACTCTCTCGACCCACTGCAATGCATCCCCACTGGTGCCAGTGCACTCTCTGGACTCACTGCACTGCATCCCCAGTGGTGCCAGTGCACTCTCTGGACTCACTGAACTGCATCCCCAGTGGTGCCAGTGCACTCTTTGGACTCACTGCAGTGTATCCCCTGTGGTGCCAGTGCACTCTGGGGACCAACTGCACTGCATCCCAGTGGTGCCAGAGCACTCTCTGGACTCACTGCAGTGCATTCCCAGTGGTGCCAGTGTACTCTCTGGACTCACTGCAGTGAATCCCCGGTGGTGCCAGTGCACTCTCTGGACTCACTGCAGTGCATCCCCAGTGGTGCCAGTGCACTCTCTGGACTCACTGAACTGCATCCCCAGTGGTGCCAGTGCACTCTTTGGACTCACTGCAGTGTATCCCCTGTGGTGCCAGTGCACTCTCTGGACTAACTGCACTGCATCCCAGTGGTGCCAGTGCACTCTCTGGACTCAGTGCAGTGCATCCCCCGTGGTGCCAGTGCACTCTCTGGACTCACTGCACTGCATCCCCAGTGGTGCCAGTGCACTCTCTGGACTCACTGCAGTGCATCCCCATTGGTGCCAGTGCACTCTCTGGAGTCACTGCAGTGCATCCCCAGTGGTGCCAGTGCACTCTCTGGACTCACTGCACTGCATCCCCAGTGGTGCCAGTGCACTCTCTGGAGTCACTGCACTGCATCCCCAGTGGTGCCAGTGCACTCTCTGGAGTCACTGCAGTGCATCCAAATGGTGCCAGTGCACTCTCTGGAGTCACTACACTGCATCTCCAGTGGCGCGAGTGCACTCTCTGGTGTCACTGCAGTGCATCCCCAGTGGCGCCAGTGCACTCTCTGGACTCACTGCACTGCATCCCCAGTGGTGCCAGTGCACTCTCTGAAGTTACTGCATTGCATCCCCAGTGGTGCCAGTGCACTCTCTGGACTCACCGCACTGCATCCCCAGTGGTGCCAGTGCACTCTCTGGACTCACTGCACTGCATCCCAAGTGGTGCCAGTGCACTCTCTGGACTCACTGCATTGCATCCCCAGTGGTGCCAGTGCATTCTCTGGACTCACTGCACTGCATCCCCAGTGGTGCCAGTGCACTCTCTGGACTCATTGCACTGCATCCCCAGTGGTTCCAGTGCACTCTCTGGACTCACTGCACTGCATCCCCAGTGGTGCCAGTGCACTCTCTGAAGTTACTGCATTGCATCCCCAGTGGTGCCAGTGCACTCTCTGGACTCACTGCACTGCATCCCCAGTGGTACCAGTGCACTCTCTGGACTCACTGCACTGCATCCCCTGTGGTGCCAGTTCACTCTTTGGAGTCACTGCAGGGCATCCCCAGTTGTGCCAGTGAAACCTCTGGACTCACTGCACTGCATCCCCAGTGGTGCCAGTGCACTCTCTGGATTCACTGCACTGCATCCCCAGTGGTGCCAGTGCACTCTCTGGACTCACGGCACTGCATCCCCAGTGGTGCCAGTGCACTCTCTGGAGTAACTGCACTGCATCCCCAGTGGTGCCAGTGCACTCACTGGAGTCACTACAGTGCATCCTTAGTGGTGCCAGTGCACTCTGTGGACTCACTGCACTGCATCCCCAGTGGTGCCAGTGCACTCTCTGGACTCAGTGCAGTGCATCCCCAGTAGTGCCATTGCACTCTCTGGACTCACTGCACTGCATCCCCAGTGGTGCCAGTGCACTCTCTGGACTCACTGCAGTGCATCCCCAGTGGTGCCAGTGCACTCTCTGGAGTCACTGCAGTGCATCCCCAGTGGTGCCAGTGCACTCTCTGGACTCGCTGCACTGCATCCCCAGTGGTGCCAGTGCACTCTCTGGACTCACTGCACTGCATCCCCAGTGGTGCCAGTGCACACTCTGGACTCACTGCACTGCATCCCAATGGTGCCAGTGCACTCTCTGGAGTCACTACACTGCATCTCCAGTGGCGCCAGTGCACTCTCTGGAGTCACTGCAGTGCATCCCCAGTGGCGCCAGTGCACTCTCTGGACTCACTGAACTGCATCCCCAGTGGTGCCAGTGCACTCTCTGGACTCACTGCACTGCATCCCCAGTGGTGTCAGTGCACTCTCTGGAGTCACTGTACTTCATCCCCAGTGGTGCCAGTGCACTCTCTGGACTCACTGCACTGCATCCCCAGTGGTGCCAGTGCACTCTCTGGACTCACCGGGGTGCATCCCCAGTGGTGCCAGTGGACTCTCTGGAGTCACTGCACTGCATCCCCAGTGGTGCCAGTGCACTCTCTGGACTCACTGCACTGCATCCCCAGTGGTGCCAGTGCACTCTCTGGACTCACTGCAGTGCATCCCCAGTGGTGCCAGTGCACTCTCTGGACTCACTGCACTGCATCCCCAGTGGTGCCAGTGCACTCTCTGGACTCATTGCACTGCATCCCCAGTGGTGCCAGTGCACTCTCTGGACTCACTGCAGTGCATCCCCAGTGGTGCCAGTGCACTCTCTGGAGTCACTACAGTACATCCTTAGTGGTGCCAGCGCACTCTCTGGACTCACTGCACTGCATCCCCAGTGGTGCCAGTGCACTCTCTGGAGAAACCGGGGTGCATCCCCAGTGGTGCCAGTGCACTCTCTGGACTCACTGCACTGCATCCCCAGTGGTGCCAGTGCACTCTCTGAAGTTACTGCATTGCATCCCCAGTGGTGCCAGTGCACTCTCTGTAGTCATTGCGCTGCACCGCCAGTGGTGCCAGTGCACTCTCTGGACTCACTGCAGTGCATCCCCAGTGGTACCAGTGCACTCTCTGGACTCACTGCACTGCATCCCCAGTGGTGCCAGTTCACTCTTTGGAGTCACTGCAGGGCATCCCCAGTTGTGCCAGTGAAATCTCTGGACTCACTGCACTGCATCCCCAGTGGTGCCAGTGCACTCTCTGGATTCACTGCACTGCATCCCCAGTGGTGCCAGTGCACTCTCTGGACTCACGGCACTGCATCCCCAGTGGTGCCAGTGCACTCTCTGGAGTCACTGCAGTGCATCCCAATGGTGCCAGTGCACTCTCTGGAGTCACTACACTGCATCTCCAGTGGCGCCAGTGCACTCTCTGGTGTCACTGCAGTGCATCCCCAGTGGCGCCAGTGCACTCTCTGGACTCACTGCACTGCATCCCCAGTGGTGCCAGTGCACTCTCTGAAGTTACTGCATTGCATCCCCAGTGGTGCCAGTGCACTCTCTGGACTCACCGCACTGCATCCCCAGTGGTGCCAGTGCACTCTCTGGACTCACTGCAGTGCATCCCAAGTGGTGCCAGTGCACTCTCTGGACTCACTGCATTGCATCCCCAGTGGTGCCAGTGCATTCTCTGGACTCACTGCACTGCATCCCCAGTGGTGCCAGTGCACTCTCTGGACTCATTGCACTGCATCCCCAGTGGTTCCAGTGCACTCTCTGGACTCACTGCACTGCATCCCCAGTGGTGCCAGTGCACTCTCTGAAGTTACTGCATTGCATCCCCAGTGGTGCCAGTGCACTCTCTGTAGACATTGCGCTGCACCGCCAGTGGTGCCAGTGCACTCTCTGGACTCACTGCAGTGCATCCCCAGTGGTACCAGTGCACTCTCTGGACTCACTGCACTGCATCCCCTGTGGTGCCAGTTCACTCTTTGGAGTCACTGCAGGGCATCCCCAGTTGTGCCAGTGAAATCTCTGGACTCACTGCACTGCATCCCCAGTGGTGCCAGTGCACTCTCTGGATTCACTGCACTGCATCCCCAGTGGTGCCAGTGCACTCTCTGGACTCACGGCACTGCATCCCCAGTGGTGCCAGTGCACTCTCTGGAGTAACTGCACTGCATCCCCAGTGGTGCCAGTGCACTCACTGGAGTCACTACAGTGCATCCTTAGTGGTGCCAGTGCACTCTGTGGACTCACTGCACTGCATCCCCAGTGGTGCCAGTGCACTCTCTGGACTCAGTGCAGTGCATCCCCAGTGGTGCCATTGCACTCTCTGGACTCACTGCACTGCATCCCCAGTGGTGCCAGTGCACTCTCTGGACTCACTGCAGTGCATCCCCAGTGGTGCCAGTGCACTCTCTGGAGTCACTGCAGTGCATCCCCAGTGGTGCCAGTGCACTCTCTGGACTCGCTGCACTGCATCCCCAGTGGTGCCAGTGCACTCTCTGGAGTCACTGCACTGCATCCCCAGTGGTGCCAGTGCACTCTCTGGACTCACTGCACTGCATCCCAATGGTGCCAGTGCACTCTCTGGCGTCACTACACTGCATCTCCAGTGGCGCCAGTGCACTCTCTGGAGTCACTGCAGTGCATCCCCAGTGGCGCCAGTGCACTCTCTGGACTCACTGAACTGCATCCCCAGTGGTGCCAGTGCACTCTCTGGAGTCACTGCACTGCATCCCCAGTGGTGCCAGTGCACTCTCTGGAGTCACTGTACTTCATCCCCAGTGGTGCCAGTGCACTCTCTGGACTCACTGCACTGCATCCCCAGTGGTGCCAGTGCACTCTCTGGACTCACCGGGGTGCATCCCCAGTGGTGCCAGTGGACTCTCTGGAGTCACTGCACTGCATCCCCAGTGGTGCCAGTGCACTCTCTGGACTCACTGCACTGCATCCCCAGTGGTGCCAGTGCACTCTCTGGACTCACTGCAGTGCATCCCCAGTGGTGCCAGTGCACTCTCTGGACTCACTGCACTGCATCCCCAGTGGTGCCAGTGCACTCTCTGGACTCATTGCACTGCATCCCCAGTGGTGCCAGTGCACTCTCTGGAGTCACTGCAGTGCATCCCCAGTGGTGCCAGTGCACTCTCTGGAGTCACTACAGTACATCCTTAGTGGTGCCAGCGCACTCTCTGGACTCACTGCACTGCATCCCCAGTGGTGCCAGTGCACTCTCTGGAGAAACCGGGGTGCATCCCCAGTGGTGCCAGTGCACTCTCTGGACTCATTGCACTGCATCCCCAGTGGTGCCAGTGCACTCTCTGAAGTTACTGCATTGCATCCCCAGTGGTGCCAGTGCACTCTCTGGACTCACTGCACTGCATCCCCAATGGTGCCACTGCACTCTTTGGACTGACTACAGTGCAGCCCCTGAGTTGCCAGTGCACTCTCTGTACTCACTGCAGTGCATTCCCAGTGGTGCCTGTGCACTCTCTGGACTCACTGCAGTGAATCCCCGGTGGTGCCAGTGCACTCTCTGGACTCACTGCGCTGCATAAGCAGTGGTGACAGTGCACTCTCTAGACTCACTGCACTGCATCCCCAGTGGTGCCAGTGCACTCTCTGGACTCACTGCATTGCATCCCCAGTGGTGTCAGTGCACTCTCTGGACTCAGTGCAGTGCATCCCCAGTGGTGCCAGTGCACTCTCTGGACTCACTGCAGTGCTTCCCCAGTGGTGCCAGTGCACTCTCTGGAGTCACCGCGGTGCATCCCCAGTGGTGCCAGTGCACTCTCTGGACTCACTGCACTGCATCCCCAGTGCTGACAGTGCACTCTCTGGACTCACTGCAGTGCATCACCAGTGGTGCCAGTGCACTCTCTGGAGTCACTGCACTGCATCCCCAGTGGTGCCAAGGCACTCTCTGGACTCACTGCACTGCATCCCCAGTGGTGCCAGTGTACTCTCTGGACCCACTGCACTGCATCCCCAGTGGTGCCAGTGCACTCTCTGGACTCACTGCACTGCATCCCCAGTGGTGCCAGTACACTCTCTGGACTCACTGCACTCTATCCCCAGTGGTGCCACTGCACTCTATGGACTCACTGCAGTGTATCCCCTGTGGTGTCAGTGCACTCTGTGGACTCACTGCACTGCATCCCAGTGGTGCCAGTGCACTCTCTGGACTCACTGCAGTGCATCCCCAGTGGTGCCAGTGCACTCTCTGTACTCACTGCAGTGCATTCCCAGTGGTGTCAGTGCACTCTCTGGACTCACTGCAGTGAATCTCCGGTGGTGCCAGTGCACTCTCTGGACTCACTGCACTGCATCCCCAGTGGTGCCAGTTCACTCTCTGGACTCACTGAACTGCATCCCCAGTGGTGCCAGTGCACTCTGTGGACTCACTGCACTGCATCCCCAGTGGTGCCTGTGAAGTCTCTGGACTCACTGCAGTGCAACCCCAGTGGTGCCAGTGTAGTCTCTGGACTCAAGGCACAGTAACCCCTGTGGTGCCAGTGCAATCTCAGGACTCACAGCAGTGCAGCTAAAGTTGGTGCCAGTGCACTCTCTGGACTCACTGCACTGCATCCCCAGTGGTACCAGTGCACTCTCTGGACTCACTGCAGTGCATCCCCAGTGGTGCCAGTGCACTCTCTGGACTCACTGCAGTGCATCCACTGTGGTGCCATTGCACTCTCTGGACTCACTGCACTGCATCCCCAGTGGTGCCAGTGCACTCTCTGGACTCACTGCACTGCATCCCCAGTGGAGCCAGTGCACTCTCTGGACTCACTGCACTGCATCCCTAATGGTGCCTGTGCACTCTCTGGTCTCACTGCACTGCATCCCCTGTGGTGCCAGTGCACTCTTTGGACTCACTGCAGTGCATCCCCAGTGCTGAGAGTGCACTCTGTGGACTCAGTGCACTGCATCCCCAGTGGTGCCAATGCACTCTCTGGACTCAGTGCACTGCATCCCCAGTGGTGCCAGTGCACTCTCTGGACTCACTGCACTTCATCCCCTGTGGTGCATGTGCAGTCTCTGGACTCACTGCAGTGCATCCCCAGTGGTGCCAGTGCACTCTCTGGACTCACTGCAGTGCATCACCAGTGCTGAGAGTGCACTCTCTGGACTCAGTGCACTGCATCCCCAGTGGTGCCAGTGTAGTCTCTGGACTCACTGCAGTGCATTCCCAGTGGTGCCAGAGCACTCTCTGGACTCACTGTGCTGCATCCCCAGTGGTGCCAGTGCACTCTCTGGACTCACTGCACTGCATCCCCAGTGGTGCCAGTGCACTCTCTGGAGAAACCGGGGTGCATCCCCAGTGGTGCCAGTGCACTCTCTGGACTCATTGCACTGCATCCCCAGTGGTGCCAGTGCACTCTCTGAAGTTACTGCATTGCATCCCCAGTGGTGCCAGTGCACTCTCTGGACTCACTGCACTGCATCCCCAATGGTGCCACTGCACTCTTTGGACTGACTACAGTGCAGCCCCTGAGTTGCCAGTGCACTCTCTGTACTCACTGCAGTGCATTCCCAGTGGTGCCTGTGCACTCTCTGGACTCACTGCAGTGAATCCCCGATGGTGCCAGTGCACTCTCTGGACTCACTGCGCTGCATAAGCAGTGGTGACAGTGCACTCTCTAGACTCACTGGACTGCATCCCAAGTGGTGCCAGTGCACTCTCTGGACTCACTGCATTGCATCCCCAGTGGTGTCAGTGCACTCTCTGGACTCAGTGCAGTGCATCCCCAGTGGTGCCAGTGCACTCTCTGGACTCACTGCAGTGCTTCCCCAGTGGTGCCAGTGCACTCTCTGGAGTCACCGCGGTGCATCCCCAGTGGTGCCAGTGCACTCTCTGGACTCACTGCACTGCATCCCCAGTGGTGCCAGTGCACTCTCTGGACTCACTGCAGTGCATCCCCAGTGGTGCCAGTGCACTCTCTGGAGTCACTGCACTGCATCCCCAGTGGTGCCAGTGCACTCTCTGGACTCACTGCACTGCATCCCCAGTGGTGCCAGTGTACTCTCTGGACCCACTGCACTGCATCCCCAGTGGTGCCAGTGCACTCTCTGGACTCACTGCACTGCATCCCCAGTGGTGCCAGTACACTCTCTGGACTCACTGCACTCTATCCCCAGTGGTGCCACTGCACTCTATGGACTCACTGCAGTGTATCCCCTGTGGTGCCAGTGCACTCTGTGGACTCACTGCACTGCATCCCAGTGGTGCCAGTGCACTCTCTGGACTCACTGCACTGCATCCCCAGTGGTGCCAGTGCACTCTCTGGACTCACTGCAGTGCATCCCCAGTGGTGCCAGTGCACTCTCTGTACTCACTGCAGTGCATTCCCAGTGGTGTCAGTGCACTCTCTGGACTCACTGCAGTGAATCTCCGGTGGTGCCAGTGCACTCTCTGGACTAACTGCACTGCATCCCCAGTGGTGCCAGTTCACTCTCTGGACTCACTGAACTGCATCCCCAGTGCTGCCAGTGCACTCTGTGGACTCACTGCACTGCATCCCCAGTGGTGCCTGTGAAGTCTCTGGACTCACTGCAGTGCAACCCCAGTGGTGCCAGTGTAGTCTCTGGACTCAAGGCACAGTAACCCCAGTGGTGCCAGTGCAATCTCAGGACTCACAGCAGTGCAGCTAAAGTTGGTGCCAGTGCACTCTCTGGACTCACTGCACTGCATCCCCAGTGGTACCAGTGCACTCTCTGGACTCACTGCAGTGCATCCCCAGTGGTGCCAGTGCACTCTCTGTACTCACTGCAGTGCATCCACTGTGGGGCCATTGCACTCTCTGGACTCACTGCACTGCATCCCCAGTGGTGCCAGTGCACTCTCTGGACTCACTGCACTGCATCCCCAGTGGAGCCAGTGCACTCTCTGGACTCACTGCACTGCATCCCTAATGGTGCCTGTGCACTCTCTGGTCTCACTGCACTGCATCCCCTGTGGTGCCAGTGCACTCTTTGGACTCACTGCAGTGCATCCCCAGTGCTGAGAGTGCACTCTGTGGACTCAGTGCACTGCATCCCCAGTGGTGCCAATGCACTCTCTGGACTCAGTGCACTGCATCCCCAGTGGTGCCAGTGCACTCTCTGGACTCACTGCACTTCATCCCCTGTGGTGCATGTGCAGTCTCTGCACTCACTGCAGTGCATCCCCAGTGGTGCCAGTGCACTCTCTGGACTCACTGCAGTGCATCACCAGTGCTGAGAGTGCACTCTCTGGACTCAGTGCACTGCATCCCCAGTTGTGCCAGTGTAGTCTCTGGACTCACTGCAGTGCATTCCCAGTGGTGCCAGTGCACTCTCTGGACTCACTGCACTGCATCCACAGTGGTGCCAGTGCACTCTCTGGACTCACGGCACTGCATCCCCTGTGGTGCCAGTGCACTCTCTGGACTCACCGCACTGCATCCCCAGTGGTGCCAGTGCACTCTCTGGACTCACTGCAGTGCATCCCCAGTGGTGCCAGTGCACTCTCTGGACTCACTGCACTGCATCCCCAGTGGTGCCAGTGCACTCTCTGGACTCACTGCAGTGCATCCCCAGTGGTGCCAGTGCACTCTCTGGACTCACTGCACTGCATCCCCAGTGGAGACAGTGCACTCTCTGTAGTCACTGCGCTGCATCCCCAGTGGTGCCAGTGCACTCTCTGGACTCACTGCACTGCATCCCCAGTGGAGGCAATGCACTCTCTGGACTCACTGCAGTGCATCCCCAGTGGAGCCAGTGGCTCTCTTTACTCACTGCAGTGTATCCCCAGTGGTGCCAGTGCACTCTCTGGACTCACTGCACTGCATCGCCAGTGGTGCCAGTGCACTCTCTGGACTCACTGCGCTGCGTCCCCAGGGGTGCCAGTGCACTCTCTGTACTCACTGCACTGCATCCCCAGTGGTGCCAGTGCACTCTCTGGACTCACTGCAGTGCCTCCCCACTGGTGCCAGTGCACTCTCTGGACTCACTGAACTGCATCCCCAGTGGTGCCAGTGCACTCTCTGGACTCACTGCACTGCATCCGCAGTGGTGCCAGTGCACTCTCTGGAGTCACTGCACTGCATCACCATTGGTGCCACGGCACTCACTGGACTCACTGCAGTGCATCCCCAGTGGTGCCAGTGCAATCTTTCGAGTCACTGCACTGCATTCCCATTGGTGCCAGTGCACTCTCTGGAGTCACTGCACTGCATCCCCAGTGGTGCCAGTGCCCTCACTGGACTCACTGCAGTGCATTCCCAGAGGTGCCAGTGCACTCACTGGACTCACTGTACTGCACCACCAGTGGTGCCAGTGCACTCTCTGGACTCACTGCACTTCATCCCCAGTGGTGCGAATGCACTCTCTGGACTCACTGCAGTGCATCCGCAGTGGTGCCAGTGGCTCTCTGTACTCACTGCACTGCATCCCCAGTGTTGCCATTGCACTCTCTGGACTCACTGCACTGCATCCCCAGTGCTGCCAGTGCACTCTCTGGACTCACTGCAGTGCATCCCCAGTGGTGCAAGTGCACTCTCTGGACTCACTGCGCTGCATCCCCAGGGGTGCCAGTGCACTCTCTGGACTCACTGCAGTGCATCCCCAGTGGTGCCAGTGCACTCTCTGGACTCACTGCAGTGCCTCCCCACTGGTGCCATTGCGCTCTCTGGACTCACTGCACTGCATCCCCAGTGGTGCCAGTGCACTCTCTGGACTCACTGCACTGCATCCCCAGTGGTGCCAGTGCACTCTCTGGACTCACTGCACTGCATCCCCAGTGCTGACAGTGTACACCCTGGACTCACTGCACTGCATCACCATTGGTTCCAGTACACTCTCTGGACTCACTGCAGTGAATCCCCAGTGGGGACAGTGCGCTCTCTGGACTCACTGCACTGCATCCCCAGTGGTGCCAGTGCACTCTCTGCACTTACTGCGCTGCATCCCCAGTGGTGCCAGTGCACTCTCTGCACTCACTGCACTGCATCCCCACTGGTGCCAGTGCACTCTCTGGACTCACTGCACTGCATTCCCAGTGGTGCCAGTGCACTCTCTGGACTCACTGCACTGCATCCCCAGTTGTGCCAGTGTAGTCTCTGGACTCACTGCAGTGCATCCCCATTGGTGCCAGGACAATCTCTGGACTCACTGCAATGCAGCTCACTGGTGCCAGAGCACTCTCTGGACTCACTGCACTGCGTCCCCAGTCGTGCCAGTGTACTCTCTGGACTCACAGCACTGCATCCCCAGTGGTGCCAGTGCACTCTCTGGAATCACTGCAGTGCATCCCCATTTGTGCCAGTGCACTCTCTGGACTCACTGCACTGCATCCCCATTTGTGCCAGTGCACTTTCTGGACTCACTGCAGTGCATCCACAGTGGTGCCAGTGCACTCTCTGGACTCACTGCACTGCATCCCCTGTGTTGCCAGTGCCGTCTGTGGACTCACTGCACTGCATCCCCAGTGGAGACAGTGCATTCTCTAGACTCACTGCAGTGCATCCCCAGTGGTGCCAGTGCACTCTCTGGACTCACTGCAGTGCATCACCAGTGGTGACAGTGCACTCTCTGGACTCACTGCACTGCACCCCAGTGGTGCCAGTGCACTCTCTGGACTCAGTGCACTGCATCCCCAGTGGTGCCAGTGCACTTTCTGGAGTTACTGCAGTGCATCCCCTGTTGTGCTAGTGCACTCTCTGCACTCACTGCACTGCATCCCCAGTGGTGCCAGTGCACTCTCTGGACTCACTGCACTGCATCCCCAAGGGTGCCAGTACACTCTCTGGACCCACTGCAGTCCATCCCCACTGGTGCCATTGCACTCTCTGGACTCACTGCAGTGCATCCCCACTGGTGCCAGTGCACTCTCTGGACTCACTGCAGTGCATCCCCAAAGGTGACAGTGCACTCTCTGGACTCACTGCACTGCTCCAACCGCGGCAGCCGCTTCAGCCGCGATAGCCCCTCCAGCCTCGGCAGCCGCACCAGCCGCTCCAGCCGCGGCAGCCGCGGCAGCCGGTCCAGCCGCGCCAGCCGCTCCAGCCGCGGCATACGCGGCAGACGCTCCAACCGCGGCAGGCGCTCCAGCCGCGGCAGCCGCTCCAACCGCGGCAGCCGCTCCAGCCGTGGCAGCCGCTCCACTCGGTAGCGGCTTTAGCGGCTGCCGCGGCTGGAGCGGCTGCCGCGGCTGCCGCGCCTGTAGCGGCTTTAGCGGCTGCCGCGGCTGGAGCGGCTGACGATGCTGGAGCGGATGCCGCGGCTGGAGCAGTGCAGTGAGTGCAGAGAGTGCACTGGCACCTTGGGGATGCAGTGCAGTGAGTCCAGACAGTCAACTGGCACCACTGGGGATGCAGTACAGTGACTCCAGAGAGTGCACTGGCACAACTGGGGATGCAGTGCAGTGAGTCCAGAGAGTGTACTGGCACCACTGGGGATGCAGTACATTGAGTCCAGAGAGTGCACTGGCACCACTGGGGATGCACTGCAGTGAGACCAGAGAGTGCACAGGCACCACTGGGGATGCACTGCAGTGAGTCCAGAGAGTGCACTGGCACCACTGGGGATGCAGTGCAGTGAGTCCACAGAGTTCAGTGGCACCACTGGGGATGCAGTGCAGTGAGCTCAGAGAGTGCACTGGCACCACTGGGGATGCAGTGCAGTGAGTCCAGAGAGTGTAATGGCACCACTGGGGATGCAGTGCAGTCAGTCCAGAGAGTGCACTGGCACCACTGGGGATGCAGTGCACTGAGTCCAGAGAGTGCACTGGCACCACTGGGGATGCAGTGCAGTGAGTCCAGAGAGTGCACTGGCACCATTGGGGATGCACCCCGGTGACTCCAGAGAGTGCACTGGCACACTGGGGATGCACCGCAGTGAGTCCAGAGAGTGCACTGGCACCACTGGGGATGCAGTGCAGTGAGTCCAAATAGTGCACTGGCACCATTGGGGATGCACTGCAGTGAGTCCAGAGAGTGCAGTGGCACCACTGGGGATGCAGTGCAGTGAGTCCACAGAGTTCAGTGGCACCACTGGGGATGCAGTGCAGTGAGTGCAGTGAGTGCGCTGGCACCACTGGGGATGCACCCAGGTGAGTCCAGAGAGTGCAGTGGCAACACTGGGGATGCACACCGGTGACTCCAGAGAGTGCACTGGCACCACTGGGGATTTACTGCAGTGAGTCCAGAGAGTGCACTGGCACCACTGGGGATGCACTGCAGTGAGTCCAGAGAGTGCCCTGGCACCACTGGGAATGCAGTGCAGTGAGTCCTGAGAGTGCACTGGCACCACTGGGGATGCAGTGCAGTGAGTTCAAAGAGTGCACTGGCACCACCGGGAATGCAGGTCAGTGAGTCCAGAGAGTTCACTGGCACCACTGGGGATGCAGTTCAGTGAGTCCAGAGAGTGCACTGGCACCACCGGGGATGCCGTGCAGTGAGTCCAGAGAGTGCACTGGCACCACCGGGAATGCCGTGCAGTGAGTCCAGAGAGTGCACTGGCACCACCGGGGATGCCGTGCACTGAGTGCAGACAGTGCACTGGCACCACTGGGGATGCAGTGCAGTGAGTCCAGAGAGTACACTGGCACCACTGGGTATGCAGTGCAGTGAGTACAGAGAGTGCACTGGCACCACTGGGGATGCAGTGCAGTGAGTCCATTGAGTGCACTGGCAACACTGGGGATGCAGTGCAGTGAGTCCAGAGAGTGCACTGGCACCACTGGGGATGCAGTGCAGTGAGTGCAGAGAGTGCACTGGCACCACTGGTGATGCAGTGCAGTGAGTGCAGAGAGTGCGCTGGCACCACTGGGGATGCAGTGCAGTGAGTGCAGAGAGTGCGCTGGCACCACTGGGGATGCACTGCAGTGAGTCCAGAGAGTGCGCTGGCACCACTGGGGATGAAGTGCAGTGAGTCCAGAGAGTGCGCTGGCACCACTGGGGATGCAGTGCAGTGAGTCCAGAGAGTGCACTGGCACCACTGGGGAAGCAGAGCAGTTAGTGCAGACAGTGCGCTGGCACCACTGGGGATGCAGTGCAGTGAGTGCAGAGAGTGCACTGGCACCACTGGGGATGCAGTGCAGTTAGTGTAGTGAGTGCGCTGGCACCACTGGGGATGCACCCAGGTGAGTCCAGAGAGTGCAGTGGCACCACTGGGGATGCACACCGGAGAGTCCAGAGAGTGCACTGGCACCACTGGGGATGCAGTGCAGTTAGTCCAGATAGTGCACTGGCACCACTGGGGATGCACTGCAGTGAGTCCTGAGAGTGCACTGTCAGCACTGGGGATGCAGTGCAGTGACTTCAGAGAGTGCACTGGCAACACTGGGGATTCACTGCAGTGAGTCCAGAGAGTGCAATGGCACCACTGGGGATGCAGTGCAGTGAGTCCATAGAGTGCACTGGCACCACTGGGGATGCAGTGCAGTGAGTCCAGAGAGTGCACTGGCACCACTGGGGATGCAGTGCAGTGAGTGCAGAGAGTGCACTGGCACCACTGTGGATGCAGTGCAGTGAGTGCAGAGAGTGCGCTGGCTCCACTGGGGATGCACTGCAGTGAGTGTAGAGAGTGAACTGGCACCACTGGGGATGCAGTGCAGTGAGTGCAGAGAGTGCACTGGCACCACTGGGGATGCAGTGCAGTGAGTCCATAGAGTGCACTGGCACCACTGGGGATGCAGTCCAGTGAGTCCAGAGAGTGCACTGGCACCACTGGGGATGCACTGCAGTGAGTGCAGAGAGTGCACTGGCATCACTGGGGATGCAGTGCAGTGAGTGCAGAGAGTGCACTGGCACCACTGGGGATGCAGTGCAGTGAGTGCAGAGAGTGCGCTGGCACCACTGGGGATGCAGTGCAGTGAGTGCAGAGAGTGCGCTGGCACCACCGGGGATGCAGTGCAGTGAGTTCAGAGAGTGCACTGGCACCACCGGGGATGCCGTGCAGTGAGTCCAGAGAGTGCACTGGCACCACAGGGGATGCAGTGCAGTGAGTCCAGAGAGTGCACTGGCACCTCTGGGGATGTACTGCAGTGAGTCCAGAGAGTGCACTGGCACCACTGGGCATTTAGTGCAGTGAGTCCAGAGAGTGCACTGGCACCACTGGGGTTGCAGTGCAGTGAGTCCAGAGAGTGCACTGGCACCACTGGGGATTTACTGCAGTGAGTCCAGAGAGTGCACTGGCACCAACGGGGATACACTGCAGTGAGTCCAGAGAGTGCACTGGCACCACTGGGGATCCAGTGCAGTGAGTCCAGAGAGTGCGCTGGCACCACTGGGGATGCACTGCAGTGAGTCCAGAGAGTCCGCTGGCACCACTGGGGATGCAGTGCAGTGAGTGCAGAGAGTGCACTGGCACCACTGGGGATGCACTGCAGTGATTACAGAGAGTGCACTGGCACCACTGGGGATGCAGTGCAGTGAGTCCAGAGAGTGCACTGGCACCACTGGGGATGCAGTGCAGTGAGTCCTGAGAGTTCACTGTTACCACCGGGGATGCAGTGCAGTGAGTCCAGAGAGTGCACTGGCACCACCGGGGATGCCGTGCAGTGAGTCCAGAGAGTGCACTGGCACCACTGGGGATGCAGTGCAGTGAGTGCAGAGAGTGCACTGGCACCACTGGGGATGCCGTGCAGTGAGTGTAGAGAGTGCACTGGCACCACTGGGGATGCACTGCAGTGAGTCCAGAGAGTGCACTGGCACCACCGGGGATGCCGTGCAGTGAGTCCAGAGAGTGCACTGGCACCACTGGGGATGCAGTGCAGTGAGTGCGCTGGCACCACTGGGGATGCAGTGCAGTGAGTGCAGTGAGTGCGCTGGCACCACTGGGGATGCACTGCAGTGAGTCCAGAGAGTGCAGTGGCACCACTGGGGATGCACTGCAGTGAGTCCAGAGAGTGCACTGGCACCACTGGGGATTTACTGCAGTGAGTCCAGAGAGCGCCCTGGCACCACTGGGAATGCAGTGCAGTGAGTCCTGAGAGTGCACTGGCACCACTGGGGATGCAGTACAGTGAGTTCAAAGAGTGCACTGGCACCAGCGGGAATGCAGGTCAGTGAGTCCAGAGAGTTCACTGGCACCAACGTGGATTCAGTTCAGTGAGTCCAAAGAGTGCACTGGCACCACTGGGGATGCACTGCAGTGAGTCCAGAGAGTGCGCTGCCACCACTGGGGATGCAGTGCAGTGATTACAGAGAGTGCACTGGCACCACTGGTGACACAGTACAATGAGTCCAGAGAGTGCACTGGCACCACTGGGGATGCAGTGCAGTGAGTCCAGAGAGTGCACTGGCACCACTGGGGATGCAGTTTAGTGAGTCCAGAGAGTGCACTGGCACCACTGGGGATTTACTGCAGTGAGTCTAGAGAGTGCACTGGCACCACTGGGGATGCACTGCAGTGAGTCCAGAGAGTGCACTGGCACCACCGGGAATGCAGTGCAGTGAGTCCTGAGAGTGCACTGGCACCACTGGGGATGCAGTGCAGTGAGTTCAAAGAGTGCACTGGCACCACCGGTAATGCAGTTCAGTGAGTCCGGAGAGTTCACTGTTACCACCGGGGATGCAGTTCAGTGAGTCCAGAGAGTGCACTGGCACCACCGGGGATGCCGTGCAGTGAGTCCAGAGAGTGCACTGGCACCACCGGGAATGCCGTGCAGTGAGTCCAGAGAGTGCAGTGGCACCACCGAGGTGCCGTGCAGTGAGTGCAGAGAGTGCACTGGCACCACAGGGGATGCAGTGCAGTGAGTCCAGAGAGTGCGCTGGCACCACTGGGGATGCTGTGCAGTGAGTCCAGAGAGTGCGCTGGCACCACTGGGGATGCAGCGCAGTGAGTGCAGAGAGTGCGCTGGCACCACCGGGAATGCAGTGCAGTCAGTCCAGAGAGTGCACTGGCACCACTGGGGATTTACTGCAGTGAGTCTAGAGAGTGCACTGGCACCACTGGGGATGCAGTGCAGTGAGTCCAGAGAGTGCCCTGGCACCACTGGGAATGCAGTGCAGTGAGTCCTGAGAGTGCACTGGCACCACTGGGGATGCAGTGCAGTGAGTTCAAAGAGTGCACTGGCACCACTGGGAATGCAGTTCAGTGATTCCGGAGAGTTCACTGTTACCACCGGGGATGCAGTTCAGTGAGTCCAGAGAGTGCACTGGCACCACCGGGGATGCCGTACAGTGAGTCCAGAGAGTGCACTGGCACCACCGGGAATGCCGTGCAGTGAGTCCAGAGAGTGCAGTGGCACCACCGAGGTGCCGTGCAGTGAGTGCAGAGAGTGCACTAGCACCACTGGGGATGCAGTGCAGTGAGTCCAGAGAGTGAACTGGCACCACTGGGGATGCAGTGCAGAGAGTGCACTGGCACCACTGGGGATGCAGTGCAGTGTGTCCATAGAGTGCACTGGCACCACTGGGGATGCAGTGCAGTGAGTCCAGAGAGTGCACTGGCACCACTGGGGATGCAGTGCAGTGAGTGCAGAGAGTGCACTGGCACCACTGGGGATGCAGTGCAGTGAGTGCAGAGAGTGCACTTGCACCACTGGGGATGCAGTGCAGTGAGTGCAGAGAATGCGCTGGCACCACTGGGGATGCAGTGCAGTGAGTCCAGAGAGTGCGCTGCACCACTGGGGATGCAGTGCAGTGAGTCCAGAGAGTGCGCTGGCACCACTGGGGATGCAGTGCAGTGAGTCCAGAGAGTGCGCTGGCACCACTGGGGGTGCAGTGCAGTGAGTCCAGAGAGTGCACTGGCACCACTGGGGATGCATCGCAGTGAGTCCAGAGAGTGCACTGGCACCACTGGGGATGCAGTGCACTGAGTTCAGAGAGTGCACTGTCACCACTGGGGATGCCGTGCAGTGAGTCCAGAGAGTGCACTGACACCACTGGGGATGCAGTTCACTGAGTGCAGAGAATGCACTGGCACCACTGGGAATGCAGTGCAGTGTGTCCATAGAGTGCACTGGCACCACTGGGGATGCAGTGCAGTGAGTCCAGAGAGTGCACTGGCACCACTGGGGATGCAGTGCAGTGAGTGCAGAGAGTGCACTGGCACCACTGGGGATGCAGTGCAGTGAGTGCAGAGAGTGCACTTGCACCACTGGGGATGCAGTGCAGTGAGTGCAGAGAATGCGCTGGCACCACTGGGGATGCAGTGCAGTGAGTCCAGAGAGTGCGCTGCACCACTGGGGATGCAGTGCAGTGAGTCCAGAGAGTGCGCTGGCACCACTGGGGATGCAGTGCAGTGAGTCCAGAGAGTGCGCTGGCACCACTGGGGGTGCAGTGCAGTGAGTCCAGAGAGTGCACTGGCACCACTGGGGATGCATCGCAGTGAGTCCAGAGAGTGCACTGGCACCACCGGGGATGCCGTGCAGTGAGTCCAGAGAGTGCACTGGCACCAGCGGGATGCCGTGCAGTTACTGCAGAGAGTGCACTGGCACCACTGGGGATGCAGTGCAGTGAGTCCAGAGAGTGCACTGGCACCACTGGGGATGCAGTGCAGTGAGTCCAGAGAGTGCACTGGCACCACCGGGAATGCAGTTCAGTGAGTCCTGAGAGTTAACTGTTACCACCGGGGATGCAGTTCAGTGAGTCCAGAGAGTGCACTGGCACCACCGGGGATGCCGTGCAGTGAGTCCAGAGAGTGCACTGGCACCACCGGGGATGCCGTGTAGTGAGTGCAGAGAGTGCACTGGCACCACTGGGGATGCAGTGCAGTGAGTGTAGAGAGTGAACTGGCACCGCTGGGGATGCAGTGCAGTGAGTGCAGAGAGTGCACTGGCACCACTGGGGATGCAGTGCAGTGAGTCCATAGAGTGCACTGGCACCACTGGGGATGCAGTGCAGTGAGTCCAGAGAGTGCACTGGCACCACTGGGGATGCAGTGCAGTGAGTGCAGAGAGTGCGCTGGCACCACTGGGGATGCAGTGCAGTGAGTCCAGAGAGTGCGCTGGCACCACTGGGGATGCAGTGCAGTGAGTCCAGAGAGTGCGCTGGCACCACTGGGGATGCAGTGCAGTGAGTGTAGAGAGTGCAATGGCACCGCCGGGGATGCAGTGCAGTGAGTCCAGAGAGTTCACTCGCACCACTGGGGATGCAGTGCAGTGAGTCCAGAGAGTGCACTGGCACCAGCGGGGATGCCGTGCAGTTACTGCAGAGAGTGCACTGGCACCAGCGGGGATGCCGTGCAGTTACTGCAGAGAGTGCACTGGCACCACCGGGGATGCAGTGCAGTGAGTGCAGAGAGTGCACTGGCACTACTGGTGATGCAGTGCAGTGAGTCCAGAGAGTGCACTGGCACCACTGGGGATGCAGTGCAGTGAGTCCAGAGAGTGCACTGGCACCACAGGGGATGCAGTGCAGTGAGTCCAGAGAGTGCACTGGCACCACTGGGGATGCAGTGCAGTGAGTTCAGAGAGTGCACTGGCACCACTGGGGATGCAGTGCAGTGAGTCCAGAGAGTGCACTGGCAGCACATAGGATGCAGTGCAGTGAGTGCAGAGAGTGCACTGGCACCACTGGGAATGCAGTGCAGTGAGTCCAGAGAGTGCACTGGCAGCACATAGGATGCAGTGCAGTGAGTCCAGAGAGTGCACTGGCACCACTGGGGATTTACTGCAGTGAGTCCAGAGAGTGCACTGGCACCACTGGGGATACACTGCAGTGAGTCCAGAGAGTGCACTGGCTTCACTGGGGATGCAGTGCAGTGAGTCCAGAGAGTGCACTGGCACCACTGGGGATGCAGTGCAGTGACTCCAGAGAGTGCACTGGCAGCACTGGGGATGCACTGCAGTGAGTGCAGAGAGTGAGCTGGCACCACTGGCGATGCAGTGCAGTGACTCCAGAGAGTGCACTGGCACCACTGGGGATGCAGTGCAGTGAGTCCAGAGAGTGCACTGATACCCCTGGGGATGCAGTGCAGTGAGTTCAGAGAGTGCACTGGCACCACTGGGGATGCAGTGCAGTGAGTCTAGAGAGTGCACTGGCACCACATAGGATGCAGTGCAGTGAGTGCAGAGAGTGCACTGGCACCACTGGGAATGCAGTGCAGTGAGTCCAGAGAGTGCACTGGCACCACTGGGGATGCCGTGCAGTGAGTCCAGAGAGTGCAATAGCACCACCGGGGATGCCGTGCAGTGAGTGCAGAGAGTGCATTGGCACCACCGGGGATGCAGTGCAGTGAGTGCAGAGAGTGCAATGGCACCACTGGGGATGCAGTGCAGTGAGTCCAGAGAGTGCTCTGGCACCAGTGGGGATGCACTGCAGTGAGTCCAGAGAGTGCACTGGCACCACTGGGGATGCAGTGCAGTGACTCCAGAGAGTGCACTGGCACCACTGGGGATGCAGTGCAGTGAGTCCAGATAGTGCACTGGCACCACGGGGGATGCACTGCAGTGAGTCCAGAGAGTGCACTGGCACCACTGGGGTTGCAGTGCAGTGAGTGCAGAGAGTGCACTGGCACCACTGGGGATTAACTGCAGTGAGTCCAGAGAGTGCACTGGCACCACTGGGGATACACTGCAGTGAGTCCAGAGAGTGCACTGGCACCACTGGGGATGCAGTGCAGTGAGTGTAGAGAGTGCACTGGCACCACTGGGGATGCAGTGCAGTGACTCCAGAGCGTGCACTGGCACCACTGGGGATGCACTGCAGTGAGTGCAGAGAGTGCACTGGCACCACTGGGGATGCAGTGCAGTGAGTCCAGATAGTGCACTGGCACCACTGGGGATGCAGCGCAGTTAGTGCAGAGAGTGCACTGGCACCACTGGGGATGCCGTGCAGTGAGTCCAGAGAGTGCACTGGCACCACTGGGGATGCAGTGCAGTGAGTCCAGAGAGTGCACTGGCACCACCTGGAATGCAGTGCAGTGAGTCCAGAGAGTTCACTGTTACCACCGGGGATGCAGTGCAGTGAGTCCAGAGAGTGCACTGGCACCACCGGTAATGACGTGCAGTGAGTCCAGAGAGTGCACTGGCACCACCGGGGATGCCGTGCAGTGAGTGCAGAGAGTGCACTGGCACCACCGGGGATGCAGTGCAGTGAGTGCAGAGAGTGCACTGGCACCACTGGGGATGCAGTGCAGTGAGTCAAGAGAGTGCACTGGCACCACTGGGGATGCCGTGCAGTGGGTGCAGAGAGTGCACTGGCACCACTGGGGATGCAGTGCAGTGAGTCCAGAGAGTGCACTGGCACCACGGGGGATGCCGTGCAGTGAGTCCAGAGAGTGCGCTGGCACCACTGGCGATTCATCGCAGTGGGTGCAGAGAGTGCACTGGCACCACTGGGGATGCAGTGCACTGAGTTCAGAGAGTGCACTGGCACCACCGGGGATGCCGTGCAGTGAGTGCAGAGAGTGCACTGGCACGATTGGGGATTCCGTGCAGTTAGTGCAGAGAGTGCACTGGCACCACCGGGGATGCAGTGCAGTGAGTGCAGAGAGTGCACTGGCACCACTGGGGATGCAGTGCAGTGAGTGCAGAGAGTGCACTGGCACCACTGGGGATGCAGTGCAGTGAGTCCAGAGAGTGCACTGGCACCACTGGGGATGCAGTGCAGTGAGTCCAGAGAGTGCACTGGCACCACTGGGGATTTACTGCAGTGAGTCCAGAGAGTGCACTGCCACCACTGGGGATACACTGCAGTGAGTCCAGAGAGTGCACTGGCTTCACTGGGGATGCAGTGCAGTGAGTCCAGAGAGTGCACTGGCACCACTGGGGATGCAGTGCAGTGAGTGCAGAGAGTGCACTGGCACCACTGGGGATGCAGTGCAGTGACTCCACAGAGTGCACTGGCACCACTGGGGATGCAGTGCAGTGAGTCCAGATAGTGCACTGGCACCACTGGGGATGCAGTGCAGTGAGTGCAGAGAGTGCACTGGCACCACTGGGGATGCCGTGCAGTGAGTCCAGAGAGTGCACTGGAACCACTGGGAATGCAGTGCAGTGAGTCCTGAGAGTGCGCTGGCACCACTGGGGATGCAGTGCAGTGAGTCCAGAGAGTGCACTGGCACCACTGGGGATGCAGTGCAGTGAGTCCAGAGAGTGCGCTGGCACCACTGGGGATGCAGTACAGTGAGTCCGGAGAGTGCATGGCACCACTGGGGATGCAGTGCAGTGAGTCCAGAGAGTGCACTGGCACCACTGGGGATGCAGTACAGTGAGTCCAGAGAGTGCACTGATACCCCTGGGGATGCAGTGCAGTGAGTTCAGAGAGTGCACTGGCACCATTGGGGATGCAGTGCAGTGAGTCCAGAGAGTGCACTGGCAGCACATAGGATGCAGTGCAGTGAGTGCAGAGAGTGCACTGGCACCACTGGGAATGCAGTGCAGTGAGTCCAGAGAGTGCAATAGCACCACCGGGGATGCCGTGCAGTGAGTGCAGAGAGTGCATTGGCACCACCGGGGATGCACTGCAGTGAGTGCAGAGAGTGCAATGGCACCACTGGGGATGCAGTGCAGTGAGTTCAGAGAGTGCTCTGGCACCACTGGGGATGCACTGCAGTGAGTGCAGGGAGTGCGCTGGCACCACTGGGGATGCAGTGCAGTGAGTCCGGAGAGTGCACTGGCACCACTGTAGATGCACACTGGTGAGTCCAGAGAGTGCACTGGCACCACTGGGGATGCATCGCAGTGAGTCCAGAGAGTGCACTGGCACAACTGGGGATGCAGTGCACTGAGTGCAGAGAGTGTGCTGGCACCACTGGGGATGCACCCAGGTGAGTCCAGAGAGGGCACTGGCACCACTGGGGATGCACACCGGTGAGTCCAGAGAGTGCACTGGCACCACTGGGGATGCACTGCAGTGAGTCTAGAGAGTGCACTGGCACCACTGGGGATGCAGTGCAGTGAGTCCAGAGAGTGCACTGGCACCACTGGGGATGCACTGTAGTGATTCCAGAGGGTGCACTGGCACGACTGGGGATGCAGCGCAGTGAGTCCAGAGAGTGCACTGGCACCACTGGGGATGCAGTGCAGTGAGTCCAGAGAGTGCACTGGCACCACTGGCAATACAGCGCAGTGAGTCCAGAGAGTGCACTGGCACCACTGGGGATGCAGTGCAGTGAGTCCAGAGAGTGCACTGGCACCACTGGGTATGCAGTGCAGTGAGTTCAGAGAGTGCAGTGGCACCACTGGGGATGCACTGCAGTGACTCCAGAGAGTGCACTGGCACCACTGGTGATGCCGTGCAGTGAGTCCAGAGAGTGCACTTGCACCACTGGGGATGCAGCGCAGTGAGTCCAGAGAGTGCACTGGCACCACTCGGGATACAGTGCAGTGAATCCAGAGAGTGCACTCATACCACTGGGGATGCAGTGCAGTGAGTCCAGAGAGTGCGCTGGAGCTACTGGGGATGCAGTGCAGTGAGTCCAGAGAGTGCGCTGGCACCACTGGGGATGCAGTGCAGTGAGTCCAGAGAGTGCGCTGGCACCACTGGAGATGCAGTGCAGTGAGTCCAGAGAGTGCGCTGGCACCACTGGGGATGCAGTGCAGTGAGTCCGGAGAGTGCACTGGCACCACCGGGAATGCAGTGCAGTGAGTCCGGAGAGTGCACTGGCACCACCGGGAATGCAGTGCAGTGAGTCCAGAGAGGTCACTGTTACCACCGGAGATGCAGTTCAGTGAGTCCAGAGAGTGCACTGGCACCACTGGGGATGCCGTGCAGTGAGTCCAGAGAGTGCACTGGCACCACCGGGAATGCCGTGCAGTCAGTACAGAGAGTGCAGTGGCACCACCGGGAATGCCGTGCAGTGAGTGCAGAGAGTGCACTGGCACCACCGGGGATGCCGTGCAGTGAGTGCAGAGAGTGCACTGGCACCACCGGGGATGCAGTGCAGTGAGTGCAGAGAGTGCACTGGCACCACTGGGGATGCAGTGCAGTGAGTCCAGAGAGTGCACTTGCACCTCTGGGGATGCAGTGCAGTGGGTGCAGAGAGTGCACTGGCACCACTGGGGATGCAGTGCAGTGAGTGCAGAGAGTGCGCTGGCACCACTGGGGATGCACTGCCGTGAGTCCAGAGAGTGCACTGATACCCCTGGGGATGCAGTGCAGTGAGTTCAGAGAGTGCACTGGCACCACTGGGGATGCAGTGCAGTGAGTCCAGAGAGTGCGCTGGCACCACTGGGGATGCAGTGCAGTGAGTCCAGAGAGTGCGCTGCCACCACTGGGGATGCAGTGCAGTGAGTCCAGAGAGTGCACTGGCACCACTGGGGATGCAGTGCAGTGAGTCCAGAGAGTGCACTGATACCCCTGGGGATGCAGTGCAGTGAGTTCAGAGAGTGCACTGGCACCACTGGGGATGCAGTGCAGTGAGTCCAGAGAGTGCACTGGCAGCACATAGGATGCAGTGCAGTGAGTGCAGAGAGTGCACTGGCACCACTGGGGATGCAGTGCAGTGAGTGCAGAGAGTGCACTGGCACCACTGGGGATGCCGTGCAGTGAGTCCAGAGAGTGCACTGGCACCACTGGGGATTTACTGCAGTGAATCCAGAGAGTGCACTGGCACCACTGGGGATACACTGCAGTGAGTCCAGAGAGTGCACTGGCTTCACTGGGGATGCAGTGCAGTGAGTCCAGAGAGTGCGCTGTCACCACTGGGGATGCAGTGCAGTGACTCCAGAGAGTGCACTGGCACCACTGGGGATGCACTGCAGTGAGTGCAGAGAGTGCGCTGGCACCACTGGGGATGCAGTGCAGTGAGTCCGGAGAGTGCACTGGCACCACCGGGAATGCAGTGCAGTGAGTCCGGAGAGTGCACTGGCACCACCGGGAATGCAGTGCAGTGAGTCCAGAGAGGTCACTGTTACCACCGGAGATGCAGTTCAGTGAGTCCAGAGAGTGCACTGGCACCACTGGGGATGCCGTGCAGTGAGTCCAGAGAGTGCACTGGCACCACCGGGAATGCCGTGCAGTCAGTACAGAGAGTGCAGTGGCACCACCGGGAATGCCGTGCAGTGAGTGCAGAGAGTGCACTGGCACCACCGGGGATGCCGTGCAGTGAGTGCAGAGAGTGCACTGGCACCACCGGGGATGCAGTGCAGTGAGTGCAGAGAGTGCACTGGCACCACTGGGGATGCAGTGCAGTGAGTCCAGAGAGTGCACTTGCACCTCTGGGGATGCAGTGCAGTGGGTGCAGAGAGTGCACTGGCACCACTGGGGATGCAGTGCAGTGACTCCAGAGAGTGCACTTGCACCTCTGGGGATGCAGTGCAGTGGGTGCAGAGAGTGCACTGGCACCACTGGGGATGCAGTGCAGTGAGTGCAGAGAGTGCGCTGGCACCACTGGGGATGCAGTGCAGTGAGTGCAGAGTTTGCGCTGGCACCACTGGGGATGCAGTGCAGTGAGTCCAGAGAGTGCACTGGCACCACTGGGGATGCAGTGCAGTGAGTCCAGAGAGTGCACTGATACCCCTGGGGATGCAGTGCAGTGAGTTCAGAGAGTGCACTGGCACCACTGGGGATGCAGTGCAGTGAGTCCAGAGAGTGCGCTGGCACCACTGGGGATTCAGTGCAGTGAGTCCGGAGAGTGCAGTGGCACCACTGGGGATGCAGTTCAGTGAGTCCAGAGAGTGCACTGGCACCACTGGGGATGCAGTGCAGTGAGTCCAGAGAGTGCACTGATACCCCTGGGGATGCAGTGCAGTGAGTTCAGAGAGTGCACTGGCACCACTGGGGATGCAGTGCAGTGAGTCCAGAGAGTGCACTGGCAGCACATAGGATGCAGTGCAGTGAGTGCAGAGAGTGCACTGGCACCACTGGGGATGCAGTGCAGTGAGTCCAGAGAGTGCACTGGCACCACTGGGGATGCAGTGCAGTGAGTCCAGAGAGTGCACTGGCACCACTGGGGATTTACTGCAGTGAGTCCAGAGAGTGCACTGGCACCACTGGGGATACACTGCAGTGAGTCCAGAGAGTGCACTGGCTTCACTGCGGATGCAGTGCAGTGAGTCCAGAGAGTGCGCTGTTACCACTGGGGATGCAGTCCAGTGACTCCAGAGAGTGCACTGGCACCACTGGGGATGCAGTGCAGTGAGTCCAGATAGTGCACTGGCTCCACTGGGGATGCACTGCAGTGAGTCCAGAGACTTCACAGGCACCACTGGGGATGCCGTGCAGTGAGTCCAGAGAGTGCACTGGAACCACTGGGGATGCAGTGCAGTGAGTCCTGAGAGTGCGCTGGCACCACTGGTGATGCAGTGCAGTGAGTCCAGAGAGTGCGCTGCCACCACTGGGGATGCAGTGCAGTGAGTCCAGAGAGTGCGCTGGCACCACTGGGGATGCAGTGCAGTGAGTCCGGAGAGTGCAGTGGCACCACTGGGGATGCAGTGCAGTGAGTCCAGAGAGTGCACTGGCACCACTGGGGATGCAGTGCAGTGAGTCCAGAGAGTGCACTGGCAGCATATAGGATGCAGTGCAGTGAGTGCAGAGAGTGCACTGGCACCACTGGGAATGCAGTGCAGTGAGTCCAGAGAGTGCAATAGCACCACCGGGGATGCCGTGCAGTGAGTGCAGAGAGAGCATTGGCACCACCGGGGATGCAGTGCAGTGAGTCCAGAGAGTGCAATAGCACCACCGGGGATGCCGTGCAGTGAGTGCAGAGAGTGCATTGGCACCACCGGGGATGCCGTGCAGTGAGTGCAGAGAGTGCACTGGCACCACCGGGGATGCAGTGCAGTGAGTGCAGAGAGTGCACTGGCACCACTGGGGATGCAGTGCAGTGAGTCCAGAGAGTGCACTTGCACCTCTGGGGATGCAGTGCAGTGGGTGCAGAGAGTGCACTGGCACCACTGGGGATGCAGTGCAGTGACTCCAGACAGTGCACTTGCACCTCTGGGGATGCAGTGCAGTGGGTGCAGAGAGTGCACTGGCACCACTGGGGATGCAGTGCAGTGAGTGCAGAGAGTGCGCTGGCACCACTGGGGATGCAGTGCAGTGAGTGCAGAGTTTGCGCTGGCACCACTGGGGATGCAGTGCAGTGAGTCCAGAGAGTGCACTGGCACCACTGGGGATGCAGTGCAGTGAGTCCAGAGAGTGCACTGGCACCACTGGGGATGCACTGCCGTGAGTCCAGAGAGTGCACTGATACCCCTGGGGATGCAGTGCAGTGAGTTCAGAGAGTGCACTGGCACCACTGGGGATGCAGTGCAGTGAGTCCAGAGAGTGCGCTGGCACCACTGGGGATTCAGTGCAGTGAGTCCGGAGAGTGCAGTGGCACCACTGGGGATGCAGTTCAGTGAGTCCAGAGAGTGCACTGGCACCACTGGGGATGCAGTGCAGTGAGTCCAGAGAGTGCACTGATACCCCTGGGGATGCAGTGCAGTGAGTTCAGAGAGTGCACTGGCACCACTGGGGATGCAGTGCAGTGAGTCCAGAGAGTGCACTGGCAGCACATAGGATGCAGTGCAGTGAGTGCAGAGAGTGCACTGGCACCACTGGGGATGCAGTGCAGTGAGTCCAGAGAGTGCACTGGCACCACTGGGGATGCAGTGCAGTGAGTCCAGAGAGTGCACTGGCACCACTGGGGATTTACTGCAGTGAGTCCAGAGAGTGCACTGGCACCACTGGGGATACACTGCAGTGAGTCCAGAGAGTGCACTGGCTTCACTGCGGATGCAGTGCAGTGAGTCCAGAGAGTGCGCTGTTACCACTGGGGATGCAGTGCAGTGAGTCCAGAGAGTGCACTGGCACCACTGGGGATGCACTGCAGTGAGTGCAGAGAGTGCGCTGGCACCACTGGGGATGCAGTGCAGTGAGTCCAGATAGTGCACTGGCTCCACTGGGGATGCACTGCAGTGAGTCCAGAGACTTCACAGGCACCACTGGGGATGCCGTGCAGTGAGTCCAGAGAGTGCACTGGAACCACTGGGGATGCAGTGCAGTGAGTCCTGAGAGTGCGCTGGCACCACTGGTGATGCAGTGCAGTGAGTCCAGAGAGTGCGCTGCCACCACTGGGGATGCAGTGCAGTGAGTCCAGAGAGTGCGCTGGCACCACTGGGGATGCAGTGCAGTGAGTCCGGAGAGTGCAGTGGCACCACTGGGGATGCAGTGCAGTGAGTCCAGAGAGTGCACTGGCACCACTGGGGATGCAGTGCAGTGAGTCCAGAGAGTGCACTGGCAGCATATAGGATGCAGTGCAGTGAGTGCAGAGAGTGCACTGGCACCACTGGGAATGCAGTGCAGTGAGTCCAGAGAGTGCAATAGCACCACCGGGGATGCCGTGCAGTGAGTGCAGAGAGTGCATTGGCACCACCGGGGATGCAGTGCAGTGAGTGCAGAGAGTGCAATGGCACCACTGGAGATGCAGTGCAGTGAGTTCAGAGAGTGCTCTGGCACCACTGGGGATGCACTGCAGTGAGTCCAGAGAGTGCACTGGCACCACTGGGGATGCAGTGCAGTGACTCCAGAGAGTGCACTGGCACAACTGGGGATGCAGTGCAGTGAGTGCAGGGAATGCGCTGGCACCACTGGGGATGCAGTGCAGTGAGTCCAGAGAGTGCACTGGCACCACTGGGGATGCACACTGGTGAGTCCAGAGAGTGCACTGGCACCACTGGGGATGCATCGCAGTGAGTCCAGAGAGTGCACTGGCACAACTGGGGATGCAGTGCACTGAGTGCAGAGAGTGTGCTGGCACCACTGGGGATGCACCCAGGTGAGTCCAGAGAGTGCACTGGCACAACTGGGGATGCAGTGCAGTGAGTCCAGAGAGTGCGCTGGCACCACTGGGGATGCAGTGCAGTGAGTCCGGAGAGTGCAGTGGCACCACTGGGGATGCAGTGCAGTGAGTCCAGAGAGTGCACTGGCACCACTGGGGATGCAGTAGAGTGAGTCCAGAGAGTGCACTGATACCCCTGGGGATGCAGTGCAGTGAGTTCAGAGAGTGCACTGGCACCACTGGGGATGCAGTGCAGTGAGTCCAGAGAGTGCACTGGCAGCACATAGGATGCAGTGCAGTGAGTGCAGAGAGTGCACTGGCACCACTGGGAATGCAGTGCAGTGAGTCCAGAGAGTGCACTGGCACCACTGGGGATGCCGTGCAGTGAGTCCAGAGAGTGCAATAGCACCACCGGGGATGCCGTGCAGTGAGTGCAGAGAGTGCATTGGCACCACCGGGGATGCAGTGCAGTGAGTGCAGAGAGTGCAATGGCACCACTGGGGATGCAGTGCAGTGAGTTCAGAGAGTGCTCTGGCACCACTGGGGATGCACTGCAGTGAGTCCAGAGAGTGCACTGGCACCACTGGGGATGCAGTGCAGTGACTCCAGAGAGTGCACTGGCACAACTGGGGATGCAGTGCAGTGAGTGCAGGGAGTGCGCTGGCACCACTGGGGATGCACCCAGGTGAGTCCAGAGAGGGCACTGGCACCACTGGGGATGCACACCGGTGAGTCCAGAGAGTGCACTGGCACCACTGGGGATGCACTGCAGTGAGTCTAGAGAGTGCACTGGCACCACTGGGGATGCAGTGCAGTGAGTCCAGAGAGTGCACTGGCACCACTGGGGATGCACTGTAGTGATTCCAGAGGGTGCACTGGCACCACTGGGGATGCAGCGCAGTGAGTCCAGAGAGTGCACTGGCACCACTGGGGATGCAGTGCAGTGAGTCCAGATAGTGCACTGGCACCAGTGGGGATGCAGTGCACTGAGTACAGAGAGTGCACTGGCACCACTGGCAATACAGCGCAGTGAGTCCAGAGAGTGCACTGGCACCACTGGGGATGCAGTGCAGTGAGTCCAGAGAGTGCACTGGCACCACTGGGTATGCAGTGCAGTGAGTTCAGAGAGTGCAGTGGCACCACTGGGGATGCACTGCAGTGACTCTAGAGAGTGCACTGGCACCACTGGGGATGCCGTGCAGTGAGTCCAGAGAGTGCACTTGCACCACTGGGGATGCAGCGCAGTGAGTCCAGAGAGTGCACTGGCACCACTCGGGATACAGTGCAGTGAATCCAGAGATTGCAGTGGCACCACTGGGGATACAGTGCAGTGAGTCCAGAGAGTGCACTGGCACCACTGGGGATGCAGTGCAGTGAGTCCAGAGAATGCGCTGGACCTACTGGGGATGCAGTGCAGTGAGTCCAGAGAGTGCACTGGCACCACTGGGGATGCCGTGCAGTGAGTCCAGAGAGTGCACTGGCACCACCGGGAATGCCGTGCAGTCAGTCCAGAGAGTGCACTGGCACCACCGGGAATGCCGTGCAGTGAGTGCAGAGAGTGCACTGGCACCACTGGGGATGCCTGCAGTGAGTGCAGAGAGTGCACTGGCACAACTGGGATGCAGTGCAGTGAGTGCAGAGAGTGCACTGGCACCACTGGGGATGCAGTGCAGTGAGTCCAGAGAGTGCACTTGCACCACTGGGGATGCAGTGCAGTGGGTGCAGAGAGTGCACTGGCACCACTGGGGATGCAGTGCAGTGAGTGCAGAGTTTGCGCTGGCACCACTGGGGATGCAGTGCAGTGAGTCCAGAGAGTGCACTGGCACCACCGGGCATGCAGTGCAGTGAGTCCAGAGAGTGCGCTGGCACCACTGGGGATGCAGTGCAGTGAGTCCAGAGAGTGTGCTGCCACCACTGGGGATGCAGTGCAGTGAGTCCAGAGAGTGCACTGGCACCACTGGGGATGCAGTGCAGTGAGTGCAGAGAGTGCACTGGCACCACTGGGAATGCAGTGCAGTGAGTCCAGAGAGTGCACTGGCACCACTGGGGATGCATCGCAGTTAGTCCAGAGAGTGCACTGGCACAACTGGGGATGCAGTGCAGTGAGTGCAGAGAGTGTGCTGGCACCACTGGGGATGCACCCAGGTGAGTCCAGAGAGGGCACTGGCACCACTGGGGATGCAGTGCAGTGAGTCCAGAGAGTGCACTGGCACCACTGGGGATGCAGTGCACTGAGTCCGGAGAGTGCACTGGCACCACTGGGGATGCAGTGCAGTGAGTCCAGAGAGTGCACTGGCACCACTGGGGATGCAGTGCAGTGAGTCCAGAGAGTGCACTGATACCCCTGGGGATGCAGTGCAGTGAGTTCAGAGAGTGCACTGGCACCACTGGGGATGCAGTGCAGTGAGTCCAGAGAGTGCACTGGCACCACATAGGATGCCGTGCAGTGAGTGCAGAGAGTGCACTGGCACCACTGGGAATGCAGTGCAGTGAGTCCAGAGAGTGCACTGGCAGCACATAGGATGCAGTGCAGTGAGTGCAGAGAGTGCACTGGCACCACTGGGAATGCAGTGCAGTGAGTCCAGAGAGTGCAATAGCACCACCGGGGATGCCGTGCAGTGAGTGCAGAGAGTGCATTGGCACCACCGGGGATGCACTGCAGTGAGTGCAGAGAGTGCAATGGCACCACTGGGGATGCAGTGCAGTGAGTTCAGAGAGTGCTCTGGCACCACTGGGGATGCACTGCAGTGAGTGCAGGGAGTGCGCTGGCACCACTGGGGATGCAGTGCAGTGAGTCCGGAGAGTGCACTGGCACCACTGTAGATGCACACTGGTGAGTCCAGAGAGTGCACTGGCACCACTGGGGATGCATCGCAGTGAGTCCAGAGAGTGCACTGGCACAACTGGGGATGCAGTGCACTGAGTGCAGAGAGTGTGCTGGCACCACTGGGGATGCACCCAGGTGAGTCCAGAGAGGGCACTGGCACCACTGGGGATGCACACCGGTGAGTCCAGAGAGTGCACTGGCACCACTGGGGATGCACTGCAGTGAGTCTAGAGAGTGCACTGGCACCACTGGGGATGCAGTGCAGTGAGTCCAGAGAGTGCACTGGCACCACTGGGGATGCACTGTAGTGATTCCAGAGGGTGCACTGGCACGACTGGGGATGCAGCGCAGTGAGTCCAGAGAGTGCACTGGCACCACTGGGGATGCAGTGCAGTGAGTCCAGAGAGTGCACTGGCACCACTGGCAATACAGCGCAGTGAGTCCAGAGAGTGCACTGGCACCACTGGGGATGCAGTGCAGTGAGTCCAGAGAGTGCACTGGCACCACTGGGTATGCAGTGCAGTGAGTTCAGAGAGTGCAGTGGCACCACTGGGGATGCACTGCAGTGACTCCAGAGAGTGCACTGGCACCACTGGTGATGCCGTGCAGTGAGTCCAGAGAGTGCACTTGCACCACTGGGGATGCAGCGCAGTGAGTCCAGAGAGTGCACTGGCACCACTCGGGATACAGTGCAGTGAGTCCAGAGAGTGCGCTGGAGCTACTGGGGATGCAGTGCAGTGAGTCCAGAGAGTGCGCTGGCACCACTGGGGATGCAGTGCAGTGAGTCCAGAGAGTGCGCTGGCACCACTGGAGATGCAGTGCAGTGAGTCCAGAGAGTGCGCTGGCACCACTGGGGATGCAGTGCAGTGAGTCCGGAGAGTGCACTGGCACCACCGGGAATGCAGTGCAGTGAGTCCGGAGAGTGCACTGGCACCACCGGGAATGCAGTGCAGTGAGTCCAGAGAGGTCACTGTTACCACCGGAGATGCAGTTCAGTGAGTCCAGAGAGTGCACTGGCACCACTGGGGATGCCGTGCAGTGAGTCCAGAGAGTGCACTGGCACCACCGGGAATGCCGTGCAGTCAGTACAGAGAGTGCAGTGGCACCACCGGGAATGCCGTGCAGTGAGTGCAGAGAGTGCACTGGCACCACCGGGGATGCCGTGCAGTGAGTGCAGAGAGTGCACTGGCACCACCGGGGATGCAGTGCAGTGAGTGCAGAGAGTGCACTGGCACCACTGGGGATGCAGTGCAGTGAGTCCAGAGAGTGCACTTGCACCTCTGGGGATGCAGTGCAGTGGGTGCAGAGAGTGCACTGGCACCACTGGGGATGCAGTGCAGTGAGTGCAGAGAGTGCGCTGGCACCACTGGGGATGCACTGCCGTGAGTCCAGAGAGTGCACTGATACCCCTGGGGATGCAGTGCAGTGAGTTCAGAGAGTGCACTGGCACCACTGGGGATGCAGTGCAGTGAGTCCAGAGAGTGCGCTGGCACCACTGGGGATGCAGTGCAGTGAGTCCAGAGAGTGCGCTGCCACCACTGGGGATGCAGTGCAGTGAGTCCAGAGAGTGCACTGGCACCACTGGGGATGCAGTGCAGTGAGTCCAGAGAGTGCACTGATACCCCTGGGGATGCAGTGCAGTGAGTTCAGAGAGTGCACTGGCACCACTGGGGATGCAGTGCAGTGAGTCCAGAGAGTGCACTGGCAGCACATAGGATGCAGTGCAGTGAGTGCAGAGAGTGCACTGGCACCACTGGGGATGCAGTGCAGTGAGTGCAGAGAGTGCACTGGCACCACTGGGGATGCCGTGCAGTGAGTCCAGAGAGTGCACTGGCACCACTGGGGATTTACTGCAGTGAATCCAGAGAGTGCACTGGCACCACTGGGGATACACTGCAGTGAGTCCAGAGAGTGCACTGGCTTCACTGGGGATGCAGTGCAGTGAGTCCAGAGAGTGCGCTGTCACCACTGGGGATGCAGTGCAGTGACTCCAGAGAGTGCACTGGCACCACTGGGGATGCACTGCAGTGAGTGCAGAGAGTGCGCTGGCACCACTGGGGATGCAGTGCAGTGAGTCCGGAGAGTGCACTGGCACCACCGGGAATGCAGTGCAGTGAGTCCGGAGAGTGCACTGGCACCACCGGGAATGCAGTGCAGTGAGTCCAGAGAGGTCACTGTTACCACCGGAGATGCAGTTCAGTGAGTCCAGAGAGTGCACTGGCACCACTGGGGATGCCGTGCAGTGAGTCCAGAGAGTGCACTGGCACCACCGGGAATGCCGTGCAGTCAGTACAGAGAGTGCAGTGGCACCACCGGGAATGCCGTGCAGTGAGTGCAGAGAGTGCACTGGCACCACCGGGGATGCCGTGCAGTGAGTGCAGAGAGTGCACTGGCACCACCGGGGATGCAGTGCAGTGAGTGCAGAGAGTGCACTGGCACCACTGGGGATGCAGTGCAGTGAGTCCAGAGAGTGCACTTGCACCTCTGGGGATGCAGTGCAGTGGGTGCAGAGAGTGCACTGGCACCACTGGGGATGCAGTGCAGTGACTCCAGAGAGTGCACTTGCACCTCTGGGGATGCAGTGCAGTGGGTGCAGAGAGTGCACTGGCACCACTGGGGATGCAGTGCAGTGAGTGCAGAGAGTGCGCTGGCACCACTGGGGATGCAGTGCAGTGAGTGCAGAGTTTGCGCTGGCACCACTGGGGATGCAGTGCAGTGAGTCCAGAGAGTGCACTGGCACCACTGGGGATGCAGTGCAGTGAGTCCAGAGAGTGCACTGATACCCCTGGGGATGCAGTGCAGTGAGTTCAGAGAGTGCACTGGCACCACTGGGGATGCAGTGCAGTGAGTCCAGAGAGTGCGCTGGCACCACTGGGGATTCAGTGCAGTGAGTCCGGAGAGTGCAGTGGCACCACTGGGGATGCAGTTCAGTGAGTCCAGAGAGTGCACTGGCACCACTGGGGATGCAGTGCAGTGAGTCCAGAGAGTGCACTGATACCCCTGGGGATGCAGTGCAGTGAGTTCAGAGAGTGCACTGGCACCACTGGGGATGCAGTGCAGTGAGTCCAGAGAGTGCACTGGCAGCACATAGGATGCAGTGCAGTGAGTGCAGAGAGTGCACTGGCACCACTGGGGATGCAGTGCAGTGAGTCCAGAGAGTGCACTGGCACCACTGGGGATGCAGTGCAGTGAGTCCAGAGAGTGCACTGGCACCACTGGGGATTTACTGCAGTGAGTCCAGAGAGTGCACTGGCACCACTGGGGATACACTGCAGTGAGTCCAGAGAGTGCACTGGCTTCACTGCGGATGCAGTGCAGTGAGTCCAGAGAGTGCGCTGTTACCACTGGGGATGCAGTCCAGTGACTCCAGAGAGTGCACTGGCACCACTGGGGATGCAGTGCAGTGAGTCCAGATAGTGCACTGGCTCCACTGGGGATGCACTGCAGTGAGTCCAGAGACTTCACAGGCACCACTGGGGATGCCGTGCAGTGAGTCCAGAGAGTGCACTGGAACCACTGGGGATGCAGTGCAGTGAGTCCTGAGAGTGCGCTGGCACCACTGGTGATGCAGTGCAGTGAGTCCAGAGAGTGCGCTGCCACCACTGGGGATGCAGTGCAGTGAGTCCAGAGAGTGCGCTGGCACCACTGGGGATGCAGTGCAGTGAGTCCGGAGAGTGCAGTGGCACCACTGGGGATGCAGTGCAGTGAGTCCAGAGAGTGCACTGGCACCACTGGGGATGCAGTGCAGTGAGTCCAGAGAGTGCACTGGCAGCATATAGGATGCAGTGCAGTGAGTGCAGAGAGTGCACTGGCACCACTGGGAATGCAGTGCAGTGAGTCCAGAGAGTGCAATAGCACCACCGGGGATGCCGTGCAGTGAGTGCAGAGAGAGCATTGGCACCACCGGGGATGCAGTGCAGTGAGTCCAGAGAGTGCAATAGCACCACCGGGGATGCCGTGCAGTGAGTGCAGAGAGTGCATTGGCACCACCGGGGATGCCGTGCAGTGAGTGCAGAGAGTGCACTGGCACCACCGGGGATGCAGTGCAGTGAGTGCAGAGAGTGCACTGGCACCACTGGGGATGCAGTGCAGTGAGTCCAGAGAGTGCACTTGCACCTCTGGGGATGCAGTGCAGTGGGTGCAGAGAGTGCACTGGCACCACTGGGGATGCAGTGCAGTGACTCCAGACAGTGCACTTGCACCTCTGGGGATGCAGTGCAGTGGGTGCAGAGAGTGCACTGGCACCACTGGGGATGCAGTGCAGTGAGTGCAGAGAGTGCGCTGGCACCACTGGGGATGCAGTGCAGTGAGTGCAGAGTTTGCGCTGGCACCACTGGGGATGCAGTGCAGTGAGTCCAGAGAGTGCACTGGCACCACTGGGGATGCAGTGCAGTGAGTCCAGAGAGTGCACTGGCACCACTGGGGATGCACTGCCGTGAGTCCAGAGAGTGCACTGATACCCCTGGGGATGCAGTGCAGTGAGTTCAGAGAGTGCACTGGCACCACTGGGGATGCAGTGCAGTGAGTCCAGAGAGTGCGCTGGCACCACTGGGGATTCAGTGCAGTGAGTCCGGAGAGTGCAGTGGCACCACTGGGGATGCAGTTCAGTGAGTCCAGAGAGTGCACTGGCACCACTGGGGATGCAGTGCAGTGAGTCCAGAGAGTGCACTGATACCCCTGGGGATGCAGTGCAGTGAGTTCAGAGAGTGCACTGGCACCACTGGGGATGCAGTGCAGTGAGTCCAGAGAGTGCACTGGCAGCACATAGGATGCAGTGCAGTGAGTGCAGAGAGTGCACTGGCACCACTGGGGATGCAGTGCAGTGAGTCCAGAGAGTGCACTGGCACCACTGGGGATGCAGTGCAGTGAGTCCAGAGAGTGCACTGGCACCACTGGGGATTTACTGCAGTGAGTCCAGAGAGTGCACTGGCACCACTGGGGATACACTGCAGTGAGTCCAGAGAGTGCACTGGCTTCACTGCGGATGCAGTGCAGTGAGTCCAGAGAGTGCGCTGTTACCACTGGGGATGCAGTGCAGTGAGTCCAGAGAGTGCACTGGCACCACTGGGGATGCACTGCAGTGAGTGCAGAGAGTGCGCTGGCACCACTGGGGATGCAGTGCAGTGAGTCCAGATAGTGCACTGGCTCCACTGGGGATGCACTGCAGTGAGTCCAGAGACTTCACAGGCACCACTGGGGATGCCGTGCAGTGAGTCCAGAGAGTGCACTGGAACCACTGGGGATGCAGTGCAGTGAGTCCTGAGAGTGCGCTGGCACCACTGGTGATGCAGTGCAGTGAGTCCAGAGAGTGCGCTGCCACCACTGGGGATGCAGTGCAGTGAGTCCAGAGAGTGCGCTGGCACCACTGGGGATGCAGTGCAGTGAGTCCGGAGAGTGCAGTGGCACCACTGGGGATGCAGTGCAGTGAGTCCAGAGAGTGCACTGGCACCACTGGGGATGCAGTGCAGTGAGTCCAGAGAGTGCACTGGCAGCATATAGGATGCAGTGCAGTGAGTGCAGAGAGTGCACTGGCACCACTGGGAATGCAGTGCAGTGAGTCCAGAGAGTGCAATAGCACCACCGGGGATGCCGTGCAGTGAGTGCAGAGAGTGCATTGGCACCACCGGGGATGCAGTGCAGTGAGTGCAGAGAGTGCAATGGCACCACTGGAGATGCAGTGCAGTGAGTTCAGAGAGTGCTCTGGCACCACTGGGGATGCACTGCAGTGAGTCCAGAGAGTGCACTGGCACCACTGGGGATGCAGTGCAGTGACTCCAGAGAGTGCACTGGCACAACTGGGGATGCAGTGCAGTGAGTGCAGGGAATGCGCTGGCACCACTGGGGATGCAGTGCAGTGAGTCCAGAGAGTGCACTGGCACCACTGGGGATGCACACTGGTGAGTCCAGAGAGTGCACTGGCACCACTGGGGATGCATCGCAGTGAGTCCAGAGAGTGCACTGGCACAACTGGGGATGCAGTGCACTGAGTGCAGAGAGTGTGCTGGCACCACTGGGGATGCACCCAGGTGAGTCCAGAGAGTGCACTGGCACAACTGGGGATGCAGTGCAGTGAGTCCAGAGAGTGCGCTGGCACCACTGGGGATGCAGTGCAGTGAGTCCGGAGAGTGCAGTGGCACCACTGGGGATGCAGTGCAGTGAGTCCAGAGAGTGCACTGGCACCACTGGGGATGCAGTAGAGTGAGTCCAGAGAGTGCACTGATACCCCTGGGGATGCAGTGCAGTGAGTTCAGAGAGTGCACTGGCACCACTGGGGATGCAGTGCAGTGAGTCCAGAGAGTGCACTGGCAGCACATAGGATGCAGTGCAGTGAGTGCAGAGAGTGCACTGGCACCACTGGGAATGCAGTGCAGTGAGTCCAGAGAGTGCACTGGCACCACTGGGGATGCCGTGCAGTGAGTCCAGAGAGTGCAATAGCACCACCGGGGATGCCGTGCAGTGAGTGCAGAGAGTGCATTGGCACCACCGGGGATGCAGTGCAGTGAGTGCAGAGAGTGCAATGGCACCACTGGGGATGCAGTGCAGTGAGTTCAGAGAGTGCTCTGGCACCACTGGGGATGCACTGCAGTGAGTCCAGAGAGTGCACTGGCACCACTGGGGATGCAGTGCAGTGACTCCAGAGAGTGCACTGGCACAACTGGGGATGCAGTGCAGTGAGTGCAGGGAGTGCGCTGGCACCACTGGGGATGCACCCAGGTGAGTCCAGAGAGGGCACTGGCACCACTGGGGATGCACACCGGTGAGTCCAGAGAGTGCACTGGCACCACTGGGGATGCACTGCAGTGAGTCTAGAGAGTGCACTGGCACCACTGGGGATGCAGTGCAGTGAGTCCAGAGAGTGCACTGGCACCACTGGGGATGCACTGTAGTGATTCCAGAGGGTGCACTGGCACCACTGGGGATGCAGCGCAGTGAGTCCAGAGAGTGCACTGGCACCACTGGGGATGCAGTGCAGTGAGTCCAGATAGTGCACTGGCACCAGTGGGGATGCAGTGCACTGAGTACAGAGAGTGCACTGGCACCACTGGCAATACAGCGCAGTGAGTCCAGAGAGTGCACTGGCACCACTGGGGATGCAGTGCAGTGAGTCCAGAGAGTGCACTGGCACCACTGGGTATGCAGTGCAGTGAGTTCAGAGAGTGCAGTGGCACCACTGGGGATGCACTGCAGTGACTCTAGAGAGTGCACTGGCACCACTGGGGATGCCGTGCAGTGAGTCCAGAGAGTGCACTTGCACCACTGGGGATGCAGCGCAGTGAGTCCAGAGAGTGCACTGGCACCACTCGGGATACAGTGCAGTGAATCCAGAGATTGCAGTGGCACCACTGGGGATACAGTGCAGTGAGTCCAGAGAGTGCACTGGCACCACTGGGGATGCAGTGCAGTGAGTCCAGAGAATGCGCTGGACCTACTGGGGATGCAGTGCAGTGAGTCCAGAGAGTGCACTGGCACCACTGGGGATGCCGTGCAGTGAGTCCAGAGAGTGCACTGGCACCACCGGGAATGCCGTGCAGTCAGTCCAGAGAGTGCACTGGCACCACCGGGAATGCCGTGCAGTGAGTGCAGAGAGTGCACTGGCACCACTGGGGATGCCTGCAGTGAGTGCAGAGAGTGCACTGGCACAACTGGGATGCAGTGCAGTGAGTGCAGAGAGTGCACTGGCACCACTGGGGATGCAGTGCAGTGAGTCCAGAGAGTGCACTTGCACCACTGGGGATGCAGTGCAGTGGGTGCAGAGAGTGCACTGGCACCACTGGGGATGCAGTGCAGTGAGTGCAGAGTTTGCGCTGGCACCACTGGGGATGCAGTGCAGTGAGTCCAGAGAGTGCACTGGCACCACCGGGCATGCAGTGCAGTGAGTCCAGAGAGTGCGCTGGCACCACTGGGGATGCAGTGCAGTGAGTCCAGAGAGTGTGCTGCCACCACTGGGGATGCAGTGCAGTGAGTCCAGAGAGTGCACTGGCACCACTGGGGATGCAGTGCAGTGAGTGCAGAGAGTGCACTGGCACCACTGGGAATGCAGTGCAGTGAGTCCAGAGAGTGCACTGGCACCACTGGGGATGCATCGCAGTTAGTCCAGAGAGTGCACTGGCACAACTGGGGATGCAGTGCAGTGAGTGCAGAGAGTGTGCTGGCACCACTGGGGATGCACCCAGGTGAGTCCAGAGAGGGCACTGGCACCACTGGGGATGCAGTGCAGTGAGTCCAGAGAGTGCACTGGCACCACTGGGGATGCAGTGCACTGAGTCCGGAGAGTGCACTGGCACCACTGGGGATGCAGTGCAGTGAGTCCAGAGAGTGCACTGGCACCACTGGGGATGCAGTGCAGTGAGTCCAGAGAGTGCACTGATACCCCTGGGGATGCAGTGCAGTGAGTTCAGAGAGTGCACTGGCACCACTGGGGATGCAGTGCAGTGAGTCCAGAGAGTGCACTGGCACCACATAGGATGCCGTGCAGTGAGTGCAGAGAGTGCACTGGCACCACTGGGAATGCAGTGCAGTCAGTCCAGAGAGTGCACTGGCACCACATAGGATGCAGTGCAGTGAGTGCAGAGAGTGCACTGGCACCACTGGGGATGCACTGCAGTGAGTTCAGAGAGTGCACTGGCACAACTGGGGATGCAGTGCAGTGAGTGCAGGGAGTGCGCTGGCACCACTGGGGATGCAGTGCAGTGAGTCCAGAGAGTGCACTGGCGCCACTGGGGATGCACACTGGTGAGTCCAGAGAGTGCACTGGCACCACTGGGGATGCATCGCAGTTAGTCCAGAGAGTGCACTGGCACAACTGGGGATGCAGTGCAGTGAGTGCAGAGAGTGTGCTGGCACCACTGGGGATGCACCCAGGTGAGTCCAGAGAGGGCACTGGCACCACTGGGGATGCACACCGGTGAGTCCAGAGAGTGCACTGGCACCACTGGGGATGCACTGCAGTGAGTCCAGAGAGTGCACTGGCTCCACTGGGGATGCAGTCCAGTGAGTCCAGAGAGTGCACTGGCACCACTGGGGATGCACTGTAGTGATTCCAGAGAGTGCACTGGCACGACTGGGGATGCAGCGCAGTGAGTCCAGAGAGTGCACTGGCACCACTGGGGATGCAGTGCAGTGAGTCCAGATAGTGCACTGGCACCACTGGGGATGCAGTGCACTGAGTGCCGAGAGTGCACTGGCACCCCTGGGGATGAAGTGCAGTGAGTTCAGAGAGTGCACTGGCACCACTGGGGATGCAGTGCAGTGAGTCCAGAGAGTGCACTGGCACCACTGTGTATGCAGTGCAGTGAGTTCAGAGAGTGCACTGGAACCACTGGGGATGCACTGCAGTGACTCCAGAGAGTGCACTGGCACCACTGGTGATGCCGTGCAGTGAGTCCAGAGAGTGCAGTGGCACCACTGGGGATGCAGCGCAGTGAGTCCAGAGAGTGCACTGGCACCACTGGGGATACAGTGTAGTGAATCCAGAGAGTGCAGTGGCACCACTGGGGATGCAGTGCAGTGAGTCCAGAGAGTGCACTGGCACCACTAGGGATGCACAGCAGTGAGTCCAGAGAGTGCACTGGCACCACTGGGGATGCGGTGCAGTGAGTCCAGAGAGTGCACTGGCCCTACTGCGGATGCAGTGCAGTGAGTGCAGAGAGTGCACTGGCACCTCTGGGGATACTGTGCAGTCAGTCCAGAGAGTGCCCTGGCACCAATGGGGATGCAGTGCAGTGAGTCCAGAGAGTGCACTGGTACCACTGGGGATGCAGTGCAGTGAGTGCAGAGAGTGCACTGGCACCACTGGGGATGCAGTGCAGTGAGTCCAGAGAGTGCAGTGGGACCACTCGGGATGCAGTGCAGTGAGTCCAGAGAGTCCACTGGCACCACCGGGGATGCCGTGCACTAAGTTCAGAGAGTGCACTGGCACCACTGTGGATGCACTGCGGTTAGTCCAGAGAGTGCACTGGTACCACTCGGGATGCACTGCAGTGAGTCCAGAGAGTGTACTGGCACCCCTGGGGATGCAGTGCAGTGAGTTCGGAGAGTGCACTGGCACCACTGGGGATGCAGTGCAGTGAGTCCAGAGAGTGCACTGGCACCACTGGGGATGCAGTGCAGTGAGTCCAGAGAGTGCGCTGGACCTACTGGGGTTGCAGTGCAGTGAGTCCGGAGAGTGCACTGGCACCACTGGGGATGCACACTGGTGAGTCCAGAGAGTGCACTGGCACCACTGGGGATGCATCGCAGTGAGTCCAGAGAGTGCACTGGCACAACTGGGGATGCAGTGCACTGAGTGCAGAGAGTGTGCTGGCACCACTGGGGATGCACCCAGGTGAGTCCAGAGAGGGCACTGGCACCACTGGGGATGCACACCGGTGAGTCCAGAGAGTGCACTGGCACCACTGGGGATGCACTGCAGTGAGTCTAGAGAGTGCACTGGCACCACTGGGGATGCAGTGCAGTGAGTCCAGAGAGTGCACTGGCACCACTGGGGATGCACTGTAGTGATTCCAGAGGGTGCACTGGCACCACTGGGGATGCAGCGCAGTGAGTCCAGAGAGTGCACTGGCACCACTGGGGATGCAGTGCAGTGAGTCCAGATAGTGCACTGGCACCACTGGGGATGCAGTGCACTGAGTACAGAGAGTGCACTGGCACCACTGGCAATACAGCGCAGTGAGTCCAGAGAGTGCACTGGCACCACTGGGGATGCAGTGCAGTGAGTCCAGAGAGTGCACTGGCACCACTGGGTATGCAGTGCAGTGAGTTCAGAGAGTGCAGTGGCACCACTGGGGATGCACTGCAGTGACTCCAGAGAGTGCACTGGCACCACTGGGGATGCTGTGCAGTGAGTCCAGAGAGTGCACTTGCACCACTGGGGATGCAGCGCAGTAAGTCCAGAGAGTGCACTGGCACCACTCGGGATACAGTGCAGTGAATCCAGAGAGTGCAGTGGCACCACTGGGGATACAGTGCAGTGAGTCCAGAGAGTGCACTGGCACCACTGGGGATGCAGTGCAGTGAGTCCAGAGAATGCGCTGGACCTACTGGGGATGCAGTGCAGTGAGTCCAGAGAGTGCGCTGGCACCACTGGGGATGCAGTGCAGTGAGTCCAGAGAGTGCGCTGGCACCACTGGGGATGCAGTGCAGTGAGTCCAGAGAGTGCGCTGGCACCACTGGGGATGCAGTGCAGTGAGTCCGGAGAGTGCACTGGCACACACCGGGAATGCAGTGCAGTGAGTCCAGAGAGTTCACTGTTACCACCGGGGATGCAGTTCAGTGAGTCCAGAGAGTGCACTGGCACCACTGGGGATGCCGTGCAGTGAGTCCAGAGAGTGCACTGGCACCACCGGGAATGCCGTGCAGTCAGTCCAGAGAGTGCACTGGCACCACCGGGAATGCCGTGCAGTGAGTGCAGAGAGTGCACTGGCACCACCGGGGATGCCGTGCAGTGAGTGCAGAGAGTGCACTGGCACCACCGGGGATGCAGTGCAGTGAGTGCAGAGAGTGCACTGGCACCACTGGGGATGCAGTGCAGTGAGTCCAGAGAGTGCACTTGCACCACTGGGGATGCAGTGCAGTGGGTGCAGAGAGTGCACTGGCACCACTGGGGATGCAGTGCAGTGAGTGCAGAGTTTGCGCTGGCACCACTGGGGATGCAGTGCAGTGAGTCCAGAGAGTGCACTGGCACCACCGGGCATGCAGTGCAGTGAGTCCAGAGAGTGCGCTGGCACCACTGGGGATGCAGTGCAGTGAGTCCAGAGAGTGTGCTGCCACCACTGGGAATGCAGTGCAGTGAGTCCAGAGAGTGCACTGGCACCACATAGGATGCAGTGCAGTGAGTGCAGAGAGTGCACTGGCACCACTGGGAATGCAGTGCAGTGAGTCCAGAGAGTGCACTGGCACCACTGGGGATGCCGTGCAGTGAGTCCAGAGAGTGCAATAGCACCACCGGGGATGCCGTGCAGTGAGTGCAGAGAGTGCATTGGCACCACCGGGGATGCAGTGCAGTGAGTGCAGAGAGTGCAATGGCACCACTGGGAATGCAGTGCAGTGAGTTCAGGGAGTGCTCTGGCACCAGTGGGGATGCACTGCAGTGAGTCCAGAGAGTGCGCTGGCACCACTGGGGATGCAGTGCAGTGAGTCCAGAGAGTGCACTGGCACAACTGGGGAATGCAGTGCAGTGAGTGCAGGGAGTGCGCTGGCACCACTGGGGATGCAGTGCAGTGAGTCCAGAGAGTGCACTGGCACCACTGGGGATGCACACTGGTGAGTCCAGAGAGTGCACTGGCACCACTGGGGATGCATCGCAGTTAGTCCAGAGAGTGCACTGGCACAACTGGGGATGCAGTGCAGTGAGTGCAGAGAGTGTGCTGGCACCACTGGGGATGCACCCAGGTGAGTCCAGAGAGGGCACTGGCACCACTGGGGATGCACACCGGTGAGTCCAGAGAGTGCACTGGCACCACTGGGAATGCAGTGCAGTGAGTCCGGAGAGTGCAGTGGCACCACTGGGGATGCAGTGCAGTGAGTCCAGAGAGTGCACTGGCACCACTGGGGATGCAGTGCAGTGAGTCCAGAGAGTGCACTGATACCCCTGGGGATGCAGTGCAGTGAGTTCAGAGAGTGCACTGGCACCACTGGGGATGCAGTGCAGTGAGTCCAGAGAGTGCACTGGCACCACTGGGGATGCAGTGCAGTGAGTGCAGAGAGTGCACTGGCACCACTGGGGATGCACTGCAGTGAGTCCAGAGAGTGCACTGGCACCACTGGGGATGCAGTGCAGTGAGTCCAGAGAGTGCACTGGCACCACTGGGGATGCAGTGCAGTGAGTCCAGAGAGTGCACTGGCACAACTGGGGATGCAGTGCAGTGAGTGCAGGGAGTGCGCTGGCACCACTGGGGATGCAGTGCAGTGAGTCCAGAGAGTGCACTGGCACCACTGGGGATGCACACTGGTGAGTCCAGAGAGTGCACTGGCACCACTGGGGATGCATCGCAGTTAGTCCAGAGAGTGCACTGGCACAACTGGGGATGCAGTGCAGTGAGTGCAGAGAGTGTGCTGGCACCACTGGGGATGCACCCAGGTGAGTCCAGAGAGGGCACTGGCACCACTGGGGATGCACACCGGTGAGTCCAGAGAGTGCACTGGCACCACTGGGGATGCACTGCAGTGAGTCCAGAGAGTGCACTGGCTCCACTGGGGATGCAGTGCAGTGAGTCCAGAGAGTGCACTGGCACCACTGGGGATGCACTGTAGTGATTCCAGAGAGTGCACTGGCACGACTGGGGATGCAGCGCAGTGAGTCCAGAGAGTGCACTGGCACCACTGGGGATGCAGTGCAGTGAGTCCAGATAGTGCACTGGCACCACTGGGGATGCAGTGCAGTGAGTCCAGATAGTGCACTGGCACCACTGGGGATGCAGTGCACTGAGTGCCGAGAGTGCACTGGCACCCCTGGGGATGCAGTGCAGTGAGTTCAGAGAGTGCACTGGCACCACTGGGGATGCAGTGCAGTGAGTCCAGAGAGTGCACTGGCACCACTGTGTATGCAGTGCAGTGAGTTCAGAGAGTGCACTGGCACCACTGGGGATGCACTGCAGTGACTCCAGAGAGTGCACTGGCACCACTGGTGATGCCGTGTAGTGAGTCCAGAGAGTGCACTTACACCACTGGGGATGCAGCGCAGTGAGTCCAGAGAGTGCACTGGCACCACTGGGGATACAGTGCAGTGAATCCAGAGAGTGCACTGGCACCACTAGGGATGCACAGCAGTGAGTCCAGAGAGTGCACTGGCACCACTGGGGATGCGGTGCAGTGAGTCCAGAGAGTGCACTGGCCCTACTGCGGATGCAGTGCAGTGAGTGCAGAGAGTGCACTGGCACCTCTGGGGATACTGTGCAGTCAGTCCAGAGAGTGCCCTGGCACCACTGGGGATGCAGTGCAGTGAGTCCAGAGAGTGCACTGGTACCACTGGGGATGCAGTGCAGTGAGTGCAGAGAGTGCACTGGCACCACTGGGGATGCAGTGCAGTGAGTCCAGAGAGTGCAGTGGGACCACTCGGGATGCAGTGCAGTGAGTCCAGAGAGTCCACTGGCACCACCGGGGATGCCGTGCACTAAGTTCAGAGAGTGCACTGGCACCACTGGGGATGCAGTGCAGTGAGTGCAGGGAGTGCGCTGGCACCACTGGGGATGCAGTGCAGTGAGTCCAGAGAGTGCACTGGCACCACTGGGGATGCACACTGGTGAGTCCAGAGAGTGCACTGGCACCACTGGGGATGCATCGCAGTTAGTCCAGAGAGTGCACTGGCACAACTGGGGATGCAGTGCAGTGAGTGCAGAGAGTGTGCTGGCACCACTGGGGATGCACCCAGGTGAGTCCAGAGAGGGCACTGGCACCACTGGGGATGCACACCGGTGAGTCCAGAGAGTGCACTGGCACCACTGGGGATGCACTGCAGTGAGTCCAGAGAGTGCACTGGCACCACTGGGGATGCCGTGCAGTCAGTCCAGAGAGTGCACTGGCACCATTGGGATTGCCGTGCAGTGAGTGCAGAGAGTGCACTGGCACCACCGGGGATGCCGTGCAGTGAGTGCTGAGAGTGCATTGGCACCACCGGGGATGCAGTGCAGTGAGTGCAGAGAGTGCGCTGGCACCACTGGGGATACAGTGCAGTGAGTCCAGAGAGTGCGCTGACACCAATGGGGATGCAGTGCAGTGAGTCCGGAGAGTGCGCTCGCACCACTGGAGATGCACTGCAGTGAGTCCAGAGAGTGCGCTGGCACCACTGGGGATGCCGTGCAGTGAGTGCAGAGAGTGCACTGGCACCACCGGGGATGCCGTGCAGTGAGTGCAGAGAGTGCACTGGCACCACTGGGGATGCAGTGCAGTGAGTCCAGAGAGTGCACTGGCACCACTGGGCATGCAGTGCAGTGGGTGCAGAGAGTGCACTGGCACCACTGGGGATGCAGTGCAGTGAGTGCAGAGAGTGCACTGGCACCACTGGGGATGCAGTGCAGTGAGTGCAGAGTTTGCGCTGGCACCACTGGGGATGCAGTGCAGTGAGTCCAGAGAGTGCACTGGCACCACCGGGGATGCAGTGCAGTGAGTCCAGAGAGTGCACTGGCACCACTGGGGATGCAGTGCAGTGAGTCCAGAGAGTGCGCTGCCACCACTGGGGATGCAGTGCAGTGAGTCCAGAGAGTGCGCTGGCACCACTGGGGATGCAGTGCAGTGAGTCCGGAGATTGCAGTGGCACCACTGGGGATGCAGTGCAGTGAGTCCAGAGAGTGCACTGGCACCAGTGGGGATGCAGTGCAGTGAGTCCAGAGAGTGCACTGATACCCCTGGGCATGCAGTGCAGTGAGTTCAGAGAGTGCACTGGCAGCACATAGCATGCAGTGCAGTGAGTGCAGAGAGTGCACTGGCACCACTGGGAATGCAGTGCAGTGAGTCCAGAGAGTGCACTGGCACCACTGGGGATGCCGTGCAGTGAGTCCAGAGAGTGCAATAGCACCACTGGGGATGCCGTGCAGTGAGTGCAGAGAGTGCAATGGCACCACTGGGGATGCAGTGCAGTGAGTTCAGAGAGTGCTCTGGCACCACTGGGGATGCACTGCAGTGAGTCCAGAGAGTGCACTGGCACCACTGGGGATGCAGTGCAGTGAGTCCAGAGAGTGCACTGGCACAACTGGGGATGCAGTGCAGTGAGTGCAGGTAGTGCGCTGGCACCACTGGGGATGCAGTGCAGTGAGTCCAGAGAGTGCACTGGCACCACTGGGGATGGACACTGGTGAGTCCAGAGAGTGCACTGGCACCACTGGGGATGCATCGCAGTGAGTCCAGAGAGTGCACTGGCACAACTGGGGATGCAGTGCAGTGAGTGCAGAGAGTGTGCTGGCACCACTGCGGATGCACCCAGGTGAGTCCAGAGAGGGCACTGGCACCACTGGGGATGCACACCGGTGAGTCCAGAGAGTGCACTGGCACCACTGGGGATGCAGTGCAGTGGGTGCAGAGAGTGCACTGGCACCACTGGGGATGCAGTGCAGTGAGTGCAGAGAGTGCGCTGGCACCACTGGGGATGCAGTGCAGTGAGTGCAGAGTTTGCGCTGGCACCACTGGGGATGCAGTGCAGTGAGTCCAGAGAGTGCACTGGCACCACCGGGGATGCAGTGCAGTGAGTCCAGAGAGTGCGCTGGCACCACTGGGGATGCAGTGCAGTGAGTCCAGAGAGTGCGCTGCCACCACTGGGGATGCAGTGCAGTGAGTCCAGAGAGTGCGCTGCCACCACTGGGGATGCAGTGCAGTGAGTCCGGAGAGTGCAGTAGCACCACTGGGAATGCAGTGCAGTGAGTCCAGAGAGTGCACTGGCACCAGTGGGGATGCAGTGCAGTGAGTCCAGAGAGTGCACTGATACCCCTGGGCATGCAGTGCAGTGAGTTCAGAGAGTGCACTGGCACCACTGGGGATGCAGTGCAGTGAGTCCAGAGAGTGCACTGGCACCACATAGGATGCAGTGCAGTGAGTGCAGAGAGTGCACTGGCACCACTGGGAATGCAGTACAGTGAGTCCAGAGAGTGCACTGGCACCACTGGGGATGCCGTGCAGTGAGTCCAGAGAGTGCAATAGCACCACCGGGGATGCCGTGCAGTGAGTGCAGAGAGTGCATTGGCACCACCGGGGATGCAGTGCAGTGAGTGCAGAGAGTGCAATGGCACCACTGGGGATGCAGTGCAGTGAGTCCGGAGAGTGCGCTCGCACCACTGGAGATGCACTGCAGTGAGTCCAGAGAGTGCGCTGGCACCACTGGGGATGCCGTGCAGTGAGTGCAGAGAGTGCACTGGCACCACCGGGGATGCCGTGCAGTGAGTGCAGAGAGTGCACTGGCACCACTGGGGATGCAGTGCAGTGAGTCCAGAGAGTGCACTGGCACCACTGGGCATGCAGTGCAGTGGGTGCAGAGAGTGCACTGGCACCACTGGGGATGCAGTGCAGTGAGTCCAGAGAGTGCACTGGCACCACTGGGGATGCAGTGCAGTGAGTGCAGAGTTTGCGCTGGCACCACTGGGGATGCAGTGCAGTGAGTCCAGAGAGTGCACTGGCACCACCGGGGATGCAGTGCAGTGAGTCCAGAGAGTGCACTGGCACCACTGGGGATGCAGTGCAGTGAGTCCAGAGAGTGCGCTGCCACCACTGGGGATGCAGTGCAGTGAGTCCAGAGAGTGCGCTGGCACCACTGGGGATGCAGTGCAGTGAGTCCGGAGATTGCAGTGGCACCACTGGGGATGCAGTGCAGTGAGTCCAGAGAGTGCACTGGCACCAGTGGGGATGCAGTGCAGTGAGTCCAGAGAGTGCACTGATACCCCTGGGCATGCAGTGCAGTGAGTTCAGAGAGTGCACTGGCAGCACATAGCATGCAGTGCAGTGAGTGCAGAGAGTGCACTGGCACCACTGGGAATGCAGTGCAGTGAGTCCAGAGAGTGCACTGGCACCACTGGGGATGCCGTGCAGTGAGTCCAGAGAGTGCAATAGCACCACTGGGGATGCCGTGCAGTGAGTGCAGAGAGTGCAATGGCACCACTGGGGATGCAGTGCAGTGAGTTCAGAGAATGCTCTGGCACCACTGGGGATGCACTGCAGTGAGTCCAGAGAGTGCACTGGCACCACTGGGGATGCACTGCAGTGAGTCCAGAGAGTGCACTGGCACAACTGGGGATGCAGTGCAGTGAGTGCAGGTAGTGCGCTGGCACCACTGGGGATGCAGTGCAGTGAGTCCAGAGAGTGCACTGGCACCACTGGGGATGGACACTGGTGAGTCCAGAGAGTGCACTGGCACCACTGGGGATGCATCGCAGTGAGTCCAGAGAGTGCACTGGCACAACTGGGGATGCAGTGCAGTGAGTGCAGAGAGTGTGCTGGCACCACTGCGGATGCACCCAGGTGAGTCCAGAGAGGGCACTGGCACCACTGGGGATGCACACCGGTGAGTCCAGAGAGTGCACTGGCACCACTGGGGATGCAGTGCAGTGGGTGCAGAGAGTGCACTGGCACCACTTGGGATGCAGTGCAGTGAGTGCAGAGAGTGCGCTGGCACCACTGGGGATGCAGTGCAGTGAGTGCAGAGTTTGCGCTGGCACCACTGGGGATGCAGTGCAGTGAGTCCAGAGAGTGCACTGGCACCACCGGGGATGCAGTGCAGTGAGTCCAGAGAGTGCGCTGGCACCACTGGGGATGCAGTGCAGTGTGTCCAGAGAGTGCGCTGCCACCACTGGGGATGCAGTGCAGTGAGTCCAGAGAGTGCGCTGCCACCACTGGGGATGCAGTGCAGTGAGTCCGGAGAGTGCAGTAGCACCACTGGGAATGCAGTGCAGTGAGTCCAGAGAGTGCACTGGCACCAGTGGGGATGCAGTGCAGTGAGTCCAGAGAGTGCACTGATACCCCTGGGCATGCAGTGCAGTGAGTTCAGAGAGTGCACTGGCACCACTGGGGATGCAGTGCAGTGAGTCCAGAGAGTGCACTGGCACCACATAGGATGCAGTGCAGTGAGTGCAGAGAGTGCACTGGCACCACTGGGAATGCAGTGCAGTGAGTCCAGAGAGTGCACTGGCACCACTGGGGATGCCGTGCAGTGAGTCCAGAGAGTGCAATAGCACCACCGGGGATGCCGTGCAGTGAGTGCAGAGAGTGCATTGGCACCACCGGGGATGCAGTGCAGTGAGTGCAGAGAGTGCAATGGCACCACTGGGGATGCAGTGCAGTGAGTTCAGGGAGTGCTCTGGCACCACTGGGGATGCACTGCAGTGAGTCCAGAGAGTGCACTGGCACAACTGGGAATGCAGTGCAGTGAGTGCAGGTAGTGCGCTGGCACCACTGGGGATGCAGTGCAGTGAGTCCAGAGAGTGCACTGGCACCACTGGGGATGCACACTGGTGAGTCCAGAGAGTGCACTGGCACCACTGGGGATGCATCGTAGTGAGTCCAGAGAGTGCACTGGCACAACTGGGGATGCAGTGCAGTGAGTGCAGAGAGTGTGCTGGCACCACTGGGGATGCACCCAGGTGAGTCCAGAGAGGGCACTGGCACCACTGGGGATGCACACCGGTGAGTCCAGAGAGTGCACTGGCACCACTGGGGATGCAGTGCAGTGAGTCCAGAGAGTGCACTGGCACCACTGGGGATGCAAAGCGGTTAGTCCAGAGAGTGCACTGGTACCACTGGGGATGCACTATAGTGACTCCAGAGAGTGCACTGGCACCCCTGGGGATGCAGTGCAGTGAGTCCAGAGAGTGCACTGGCACCACTGGGGATGCAGTGCAGTGAGCCCAGAGAGTGCACTGGCACCACTGGGGATGCACTGCAGTGAGTCCAGAGAGTGCACTGGCACAATTGGGGATGCACTATAGTGACTCCAGAGAGTGCACTGGCACCACTGGGGATGCAGTGCAGTGACTCCAGAGAGTGTACTCTCTGGCATCACTGCACTGCATCCCCAGTGATGCCAGTGCACTCTCTGGACTCACTGCACTGCATCCCCAGTGGTGCCAGCGCACTCTCTGGACTCACTGCACTGCATCCCCAGTGGTACAGAGTACCACTGGGGATGTACCCAGAGTACACTCTCTGGAGTCACTGCTCGGCATCCCCGGTGGTGCCAGTGCACTCTCTGGAGTCACTGCAGTGCATCCCCAGTGGTGCCAGTGCACTCTCTGGACTCACTGCACTGCATCCCCAGTGGTGCCTGTGCACTCTCTGGACTCACTGCACTGCATCCCCAGTGGTGCCAGTGCACTCTCTGGACTCACTGCACTGCATCCACAGTGGTGCCAGTGCACTCTCTGGACTCACTGCACTGCATCCCCAGTGGTGCCAGTGCACTCTCTAGAGTCACTGCACAGCATTCCCAGTGGTGCTAGTGCACTCTCTGGAGTCACTGCACTGCATCCCCAGTGGTGCCAGTGCACGCTCTGGACTCACTGCAGTGCATCCCCAGTGGTGCCAGTGCACTCTCTGGAGTCACTGCAGTGCATCCCCAGTGGTGCCAGTGCACTCTCTGGACTCAGCGGGGGTGCATCCCCAGTGGTGCGAGTGCACTCTCTAGAGTCACTGCACTGCATTCCCAGTGGTGCCAGTGCACTCTCTGGAGTCACTGCACTGCATCCCCAGTGGGGCCAGTGCACGCTCTGGACTCACTGCACTGCATCCCCAGTGGTGCCAGTGCACTCTCTGGACTCACTGCACTGCATCCCCAGTGGTGCCAGTGCACTCTCTGGACTCACTGCACTGCATCCCCAGTGGTGCCAGTGCACTCTCTGGAGTCACTAAAGTGTATCCCAAGTGGTACCAGTGCTCTCTCTGGACTCACTGCACTGCATCCCAAGTGGTGCCATTGCACTCTCTAGACTCACTACAGTGCATCCCCAGTGGTGCCAGTGCATTCTCTGGACTCACTGCACTGCATCCCCAGTGGTGCCAGTGCACTCTCTGGACTCACCGGTGTGCATCTCCAGTGGTTCCAGTGCACTCTCTGGACTCACTACAGTGAATCCCCAGTGGTGCCAGTGCACTCTCTGGAATCACTGAACTGCATCCCCAGTGGTGCCATTGCACTCTCTAGAGTCACTACAGTGCATCCCCAGTGGTGCCAGCGCACTCTCTGGACTCACTGCACTGCATCCCCAGTGGTACCAGTGCACTCTCTGGAGTCACTACAGTGCATCCCCAGTGGTGCCAGTGCACTCTCTGGACTCACCGGGGTGCACCCCCAATGGTGCCAGTGCACTCTCTGGACTCACTGCACTGCATTCCCAGTGGTGCCATTGCACTCTCTGGACTCACCGGGGTGCATCCCCAGTGGTGCCAGTGCACTCTCTGGACTCACTGCACTGCATCCCCAGTGGTGCCAGTGCACTCTCTGGACTCACTGTGCTGCATCTCCAGTGGAGCCAGTGCACTCTCTGGACTCACTGCCCTGCATCCCCAGTGGTGCCAGTGCACTCTCTGGACTCACTGCATTGCATCCACAGTGGTGCCAGTGCACTCTCTGGACTCACTGCACTGCATCCCCAGTGGTGCCAGTGTACTCTCTGGACTCACTACACTGCATCCCCTGTGGTACCAGTGCACTCTCTGGACTCACTGCACTGCATCCCCAGTGGTGCCAGTGCACTCTCTGGACTCAGCGCGGTGCATCCCCAGTGGTGCGAGTGCACTCTCTGGACTCACTGCACTGCATTCCCAGTGGTGCCAGTGCACTCTCTGGACTCACTGCACTGCATCCCCAGTGGGGCCAGTGCACGCTCTGGACTCACTGCACTGCATCCCCAGTGGTGCCAGTGCACTCTCTGGACTCACTGCACTGCATCCCCAGTGGTGCCAGTGCACTCTCTGGACTCACTGCACTGCATCCCCAGTGGTGCCAGCGCACTCTCTGGACTCACTGCACAGCATCCCCAGTGGTGCCAGCGCACTCTCTGGACTCACTGCACTGCATCCCAAGTGGTGCCATTGCACTCTCTAGACTCACTGCAGTGCTTCCCCAGTGGTGCCAGGGCACTGTCTGGACTCACTGCACTAAATCCCCAGTGGTGCCAGTGCACTCTCTGCACTCACTGCCCTGCATCCCCAGTGGTGCCAGTGCACGCTCTGGACTCACTGCACTGCATCTCCAGTGGTGCCAGTGCACTCTCTGGACTCACCTGGGTGCATCCCTAGTGGCGCCAGTGCACTCTCTGGACTCACAGTACTGCATCCCCAGTGGTGCAAGTGCACTCTCTGGACTCACTGCACTGCATCCCCTGTGGTGCCAGTGCACTCTCTGGACTCACAGCATTGCATCCCCAGTGGTGCCAGTGAACTCTCTGGACTCACTGCACTGCATTCCCAGTGGTGCCAGTGCACTCTCTGGACACACTGCAGTGCATCCCCAGTGGTGCCAGTGCACGCTCTGGACTCACTGCACTGCATCCCCAGTGGTGCCAGTGTACTCTCTGGACTCACTGCACTGCATCCCCAGTGGTGCCAGTGCACTCTCTGGACTCACTGCAGTGCATCCCCAGTGGTGCCAGTGCACTCTCTGGACTCACTGCACTGCATCCCTAGTGGTGCCAGAGCCCTCTCTGGACTCACTGCACTGCATCCCCAGTGGTGCCAGTGCACGCTCTGGACTCACTGCAGTGCATCCCCAGTGGTGCCAGTGCACTCTCTGGACTCACTGCAGTAAATCCCCAGTGGTGCCAGTGCACTCTCTGCACTCACTGCACTGCATACCCAGTGGTGCCAGTGCACTCTCTGGACTCACTGCACTGCATCCCCTGTGGTGCCAGTGCACTCTCTGGAGTCACTACAGTGAATCCCCAGTGGTGCCAGTGCACTCTCTGGAATCACTGAACTGCATCCCCAGTGGTGCCATTGCACTCTCTAGAGTCACTACAGTGCATCCCCAGTGGTGCCAGTGCACTCGCTGGACTCACTGCACTGCACCCCAAGTGGTGCCCGTGCACTCTCTGGACTCACTGCACTACATTCCAGGTGGTGCCAGTGCACTCTCTGGACTCACTGCACTGCATCCCCAGTGGTGCCAGTGCACTCTCTGGACTCACCGGGGTGCATCCCCAATGGCGCCAGTGCACTCTCTGGACTCACTGCACTGCATTCCCAGTGGTGCCATTGCACTCTCTGGACTCACCGGGGTGCATCCCCAGTGGTGCCAGTGCACTCTCTGGACTCACTGCACTGCATCCCCAGTGGTGCCAGTGCACTCTCTGGACTCACTGTGCTGCATCTCCAGTGGAGCCAGTGCACTCTCTGGACTCACTGCACTGCATCCCCAGTGGTGCCAGTGCACTCTCTGGACTCACTGCAGTGCATCCCCAGTGGTGCCAGTGCACTCTCTGGACTCACTGCAGTGCATCCCCAGTGGTGCCAGTGCACTCTCTGGACTCACTGCAGTGCATCCCCAGTGGTGCCAGTGTACTCTCTGGACTCACTGCAGTGCATCCCCAGTGGTGCCAGTGCACTCTCTGCACTCACTGCACTGCATCCCTAGTGGTGCCAGTGCACTCTCTGGACTAACTACACTGCATCCCCAATGGTGCCAGTGCACTCTCTGGACTCACTGCAGTGCATCCCCAGTGGTGCCAGTGCACTCTCTGGACTCAGCGGGGTGCATCCCCAGTGGTGCCAGTGCACTCTCTAGAGTCACTGCACTGCATTCCCAGTGGTGCCAGTGCACTCTCTGGACTCACTGCACTGCATCCCCAGTGGTGCCAGTGCACTCTCTGGACTCACTGCACTGCATCCCCAGTGGTGCCAGTGCACTCTCTGGACTCAATGCACTGCATCCCCAGTGGTGCCAGTGCACTCTCTGGACTCACTGCACTAAAACACCAGTGGTGCCAGTGCACTCTCTGGACTCAGTGCACTGCATCCCCAGTGGTGCCAGTGCACTCTCTGGACTCACTGCAGTGCCTCCCCACTGGTGCCAGTGCACTCTCTGGACTCACTGCACTGCATCCCCAGTGGTGCCAGTGCACTCTCTGGACTCACCGGTGTGCATCTCCAGTGGTGCCAGTGCACTCTCTGGACTCACCTGGGTGCATCCCCAGTGGCGCCAGTGCACTCTCTGGACTCACTGCACTGCATCCCCAGTGGTGCCAGTGCACTCTCTGGACTCCCTGCAGTGCATCCCCTGTGGTGCCAGTGCACTCTCTGGACTCACAGCATTGCATCTCCAGTGGTGCCAGTGAACTCTCTAGACTCACTGCAGTGCATCCCCAGTGGTGCCAGTGTACTCTCTGGACTCACTGCACTGCATCCCCAGTGGTGCCAGTGCACTCTCTGGACTCACTGCAGTGCATCCCCAGTGGTGCCAGTGCACTCTCTGCACTCACTGCACTGCATCCCTAGTGGTGCCAGTGCACTCTCTGGACTCACTGCACTGCATCCCCAGTGGTGCCAGTGCACGCTCTGGACTCACTGCACTGCATCCCCAGTGGTGCCAGTGCACGCTCTGGACTCACTGCAGTGCATCCCCAGTGAGGCCAGGGCACTCTCTGGACTCACTGCAGTAAATCCCCAGTGGTGCCAGTGCACTCTCTGCACTCACTGCACTGCATACCCAGTGGTGCCAGTGCACTCTCTGGACTCACTGCACTGCATCCCCTGTGGTGCCAGTGCACTCTCTGGAGTCACTGCACTGAATCCCCAGTGGTGCCAGTGCACTCTCTGGAATCACTGAACTGCATCCCCAGTGGTGCCAGTGCACTCTCTGGACTCAATGCACTGCATCCCCAGTGGTGCCAGTGCACTCTCTGGACTCACTGCACTGCATCCCCAGTGGTACCAGTGCACTCTCTGGAGTCACTACAGTGCATCCCCAGTGGTGCCAGTGCACTCGCTGGACTCACTGCACTGCACCCCAAGTGGTGCCAGTGCACTCTCTGGACTCACTGCACTGCATTCCCAGTGGTGCCAGTGCACTCTCTGGACTCACTGCACTGCATCCCCAGTGGTGCCAGTGCACTCTCTGGACTCACTGCAGTGCATCCCCAGTGGTGCCAGTGCACGCTCTGGACTCACTGCACTGCATCTCCTGTGGTGCCAGTGCACTCTCTGGACTAATTGCAATGCATCCCCAGTTGTGCCAGTGCACTCTCTGGACTCACTGCAGTGCATCCCCAGTGGTGCCAGTGTACTCTCTGGACTCACTGCACTGCATCCCCAGTGGTGCCAGTGCACTCTCTGGACTCACTGCAGTGCATCCCCAGTGGTGCCAGTGCACTCTCTGGACTCACCGGGGTGCATCCCCAATGGTGCCAGTGCACTCTCTGGACTCACTGCACTGCATCCCCAGTGGTGCCAGTGCACGCTCTGGACTCACTGCAGTGCATCCCCAGTGGTGCCAGTGCACTCTCTGGACTCACTGCAGTAAATCCCCAGTGGCGCCAGTGCACTCTCTGCACTCACTGCACTGCATACCCACTGGTGCCAGTGCACTCTCTGGACTCACTGCACTGCATCCCCTGTGGTGCCAGTGCACTCTCTGGAGTCACTACATTGAATCCCCAGTGGTGCCAGTGCACTCTCTGGAATCACTGAACTGCATCCCCAGTGGTGCCATTGCACTCTCTAGAGTCACTACAGTGCATCCACAGTGGTGCCAGTGCACTCTCTGGACTCACTGCACTGCATCCCCAGTGGTACCAGTGCACTCTCTGGAGTCACTACAGTGCATCCCCAGTGGTGCCAGTGCACTCGCTGGACTCACTGCACTGCACCCCAAGTGGTGCCAGTGCACTCTCTGGACTCACTGCACTGCATTCCAGGTGGTGCCAGTGCACGCTCTGGACTCACTGCACTGCATCCCCAGTGGTGCCAGTGCACTCTCTGGACTCACAGGGGTGCATCCCCAATGGTGTCAGTGCACTCTCTGGACTCACTGCACTGCATTCCCAGTGGTGCCATTGCACTCTCTGGACTCACCGGGGTGCATCCCCAGTGGTGCCATTGCACTCTCTGGACTCACTGCACTGCATCCCCAGTGGTGCCAGTGCACTCTCTGGACTCACTGTGCTGCATCTCCAGTTTAGCCAGTGCACTCTCTGGAGTCACTGCAGTGCATCCCCAGTGGTGCCAGTGCACTCTATGGACTCACTGCAGTGCATCCCCAGTGGTGCCAGTGCACTCTGGACTCACTGCACTGCATCCCCAGTGGTGCCAGTGTACTCTCTGGACTCACTACACTGCATCCCCAGTGGTGCCAGTGCACTCTCTGGACTCACTGCAGTGCATCCCCAGTGGTGCCAGTGTACTCTCTGGACTCACTACACTGCATCTCCTGTGGTGCCAGTGCACTCTCTGGACTCACTGTAGTGCATCCCCAGTGGTGCCAGTGCATACTCTGGACTCAGCGGGGTGCATCCCCAGTGGTGCGAGTGCACTCTCTAGAGTCACTGCACTGCATTCCCAGTGGTGCCAGTGCACTCTCTGGACTCACTGCAGTGCATCCCCAGTGGTGCCAGTGCACGCTCTGGACTCACTGCACTGCATCCCCAGTGGTGCCAGTGCACTCTCTGGACTCACTGCACTGCATCCCCAGTGGTGCCAGTGCACTCTCTGGACTCAATGCACTGCATCCCCAGTGGTGCCAGTGCACTCTCTGGAGTCACTACAGTGTATCCCCAGTGGTGCCAGTGCACTCTCTGGACTCACTGCACTGCATCTCAACTGGTGCCATTGCACTCTCTAGACTCACTGCAGTGCTTCCCCAGTGGTGCCAGGTCACTGTCTGGACTCACTGCACTAAATCCCCAGTGGTGCCAGTGCACTCTCTCCACTCACTGCCCTGCATCCCCAGTGGTGCCAGTGCACTCTCTGGACTCACTGCACTGCATCTCCAGTGGTGCCAGTGTACTATCTGGACTCACCGGTGTGTATCTCCAGTGGTGCCAGTGCACTCTCTGGACTCACCTGGGTGCATCCCCAGTGGCGCCAGTGCACTCTCTGCACTCACTGCACTGCATCCCCAGTGGTGCCAGTGCACTCTCTGGACTCACTGCAGTGCATCCCCTGTGGTGCCAGTGCACTCTCTGGACTCACAGCATTGCATCCTCAGTGGTGCCAGTGAACTCTCTGGACTCACTGCACTGCATCCCCAGTGGTGCCAGTGCACTCTCTGGACTCACTGCACTGCATCCCCAGTGGTGCCAGTGCACTCTCTGGACTCACTGCAGTGCATCCCCAGTGGTGCCAGTGCACGCTCTGGACTCACTGCACTGCATCCCCAGTGGTGCCAGTGCACTCTCTGGACTAATTGCAATGCATCCCCAGTTGTGCCAGTGCACTCTCTGGACTCACTGCACTGCATCCCCAGTGGTGCCAGTGTACTCTCTGGACTCACTGCACTGCATCCCCAGTGGTGCCAGTGCACTCTCTGGACTCACTGCAGTGCATCCCTAGTGGTGCCAATACACTCTCTGGACTCACTGCACTGCATCCCCAGTGGTGCCACTGCACGCTCTGGACTCACTGCAGTGCATCCCCAGTGGTGCCAGTGCACTCTCTGGACTCACAGCATTGCATCCCCTGTGGTGCCAGTGCACTCTCTGCACTCACTGCACTGCATACCCAGTGGTGCCAGTGCACTCTCTGGACTCACTGCACTGCATCCCCAGTGGTGCCAGTGCACTCTCTGGACTCACCGGGGTGCATCCCCAATGGTGCCAGTGCACTCTCTGGACTCACTGCACTGCATTCCCAGTGGTGCCATTGCACTCTCTGGACTCACCGGGGTGCATCCCCAGTGGTGCCAGTGCACTCTCTGGACTCACTGCACTGCATCCCCAGTGGTGCCAGTGCACTCTCTGGACTCACTGTGCTGCAAATCCAGTGGAGCCAGTGCACTCTCTGGAGTCACTGCAGTGCATCCCCAGTGGTGCCAGTGCACTCTCTGGACTCACTGCAGTGCATCCCCAGTGGTGCCAGTGCACTCTCTGGACTCACTGCACTGCATCCCCAGTGGTGCCAGTGTACTCTCTGGACTCACTACACTGCATCCCCAGTGGTGCCAGTGCACTCTCTGGACTCACTGCAGTGTATCCCCAGTGGTGCCAGTGTACTCTCTGGACTCACTACACTGCATCCCCTGTGGTGCCAGTGCACTCTCTGGAGTCACTGCAGTGCATCCCCAGTGGTGCCAGTGCACTCTCTGGACTCAGCGGGGTGCATCCCCAGTGGGGCCAGTGCACTCTCTAGAGTCACTGCACTACATTCCCAGTGGTGCCAGTGCAGTCTCTGGAGTCACTGCACTGCATCCCCAGTGGGGCCAGTGCACGCTCTGGACTCACTGCACTGCATCCCCAGTGGTGCCAGTGCACTCTCTGGACTCAATGCACTGCATCCCCAGTGGTGCCAGTGCACTCTCTGGAGTCACTACAGTGTATCCCCAGTGGTGCCAGTGCACTCTCTGGACTCACTGCACTGCATCCCAAGTGGTGCCATTGCACTCTCTGGACTCACTGCAGTGCTTCCCCAGTGGTGCCAGGTCACTGTCTGGACTCACTGCAGTAAATCCCCAGTGGTGCCAGTGCACTCTCTGCACTCACTGCCCTGCATCCCCAGTGGTGCCAGTGCACTCTCTGGACTCACTGCACTGCATCTCCAGTGGTGCCAGTGCACTCTCTGGACTCACCGGTGTGCATCTCCAGTGGTGCCAGTGCACTCTCTGGACTCACCTGGGTGCATCCCCAGTGGCGCCAGTGCACTCTGTGCACTCACTGCACTGCATCCCCAGTGGTGCCAGTGCACTCTCTGGACTCACTGCAGTGCATCCCCTGTGGTGCCAGTGCACTCTCTGGACTCACAGCATTGCATCCCCTGTGGTGCCAGTGCACTCTCTGCACTCACTGCACTGCATCCCCAGTGGTGCCAGTGCACTCTCTGGACTCACTGCAGTGCATCCCCAGTGGTGCCAGTGCACGCTCTGGACTCACTGCACTGCATCCCCAGTGGTGCCAGTGCACTCTCTGTACTCACTGCAGTGCATCCCCTGTGGTGCCAGTGCACTCTCTGGACTCACAGCAGTGCATCCCCAGTGGTGCCAGTGCACTCTCTGGACTCACTGCACTGCATCCCCAGTGGTGCCAGTGCACTATCTGGACTCACCGGTGTGCATCTCCAGTGGTGCCAGTGCACTCTCTGGACTCACCTGGGTGCATCCCCAGTGGCGCCAGTGCACTCTCTGGACTCACTGCACTGCATCCCCAGTGGTGCCAGTGCACTCTCTGGACTCACTGCAGTGCATCCCCTGTGGTGCCAGTGCACTCTCTGGACTCACTAGAGTGCATCCCCAGTGGTGCCAGTGCACTCTCTGGACTCACTGCACTGCATCCCCAGTGGTGCCAGTGCACTCTCTGGACTCACTGCAGTGCATCCCCAGTGGTGCCAGTGCACTCTCTGGACTCACGGGGGTGCATCCCCAATGGTGCCAGTGCACTCTCTGGACTCACAGCAGTGCATCCCCAGTGGTGCCAGTGCACTCTCTGGACTCACAGCAGTGCATCCCCAGTGGTGCCAGTGCACTCTCTGGACTCACTGCAGTGCATTCCCAGTGGTGCCATTTCACTCTCTGGACTCACCGGGGTGCATCCCCAGTGGTGCCAGTGCACTCTCTGGACTCACTACACTGCATCCCCTGTGGTGCCAGTGCACTCTCTGGACTCACTGCAGTGCATCCCCAGTGGTGCCAGTGCACTCTCTGGACTCAGCGGGGTGCATCCCCAGTGGTGCGAGTGCACTCTCTAGAGTCACTGCACTGCATTCCCAGTGGTGCCAGTGCACTCTCTGGAGTCACTGCACTGCATCCCCAGTGGGGCCAGTGCACGCTCTGGACTCACTGCACTGCATCCCCAGTGGTGCCAGTGCACTCTCTGGACGCACTGCAGTGCATCCCCTGTGGTGCCAGTGCACTCTCTGGACTCACAGCAGTGCATCCCCAGTGGTGCCAGTGCACTCTCTGGACTCACTGCACTGCATCCCCAGTGGTGCCAGTGCACTATCTGGACTCACCGTTGTGCATCTCCAGTGGTGCCAGTGCACTCTCTGGACTCACCTGGGTGCATCCCCAGTGGTGCCAGTGTACTCTCTGGACTCACTGCAGTGCATCCCCAGTGGTGCCAGTGCACTCTCTGGACTCACTGCAGTGCATCCCCAGTGGTGCCAGTGCACTCTCTGGACTCACTGCACTGCATCCCTAGTGGTGCCAGTGCACTCTCTGGACTCACTGCAGTGCATCCCCAGTGGTGCCAGGGCACTCTCTGCACTCACTGCACTGCATCCCCAGTGGTGCCAGGTGCACTCTCTGGACTCACTGCAGTGCATCCCCAGTGGTGCCAGTGCACTCTCTGGACTCAGCGGGGTGCATCCCCAGTGGTGCCAGTGCACTCTATGGACTCACTGCAGTGCACCCCAGTGGTGCCAGTGCACTCTCTGGACTCACTGCACTGCATCCCCAGTGGTGCCAGTGCACTCTCTGGACTCACTGCACTGCATCCCCAGTGGTGCCAGTGCACTCTATGGACTCACTGCACTGCATCCCCAGTGGTGCCAGTGCACTCTCTGGACTCACTGCAGTGCATCCCCAGTGGTGCCAGTGCACTCTCTGGACTCACTGCACTGCATCCCCAGTGGTGCCAGTGCACTCTCTGGACTCACTGCACTGCATCCCCAGTGGTGCCAGTGCACTCTCTGGACTCACTGCAGTGTATCCCCAGTGGTGCCAGTGCACTCTCTGGACTCACTGCACTGCATCCCCAGTGGTGCCAGTGCACTCTCTGGACTCACTGCAGTGCATCCCCAGTGGTGCCAGTGCACTCTCTGCACTCACTGCACTGCATCCCCAGTGGTGCCAGTGCACTCTCTGCACTCACTGCAGTGCATCCCCGGTGGTGCCAGTGCACTCTCTGGACTCACTGCAGTGCATCCCCAGTGGTGCCAGTGCACTCTCCGGACTCACTGCACTGCATCCCCAGTGGTGCCAGTGCACTCTCTGCACTCACTGCACTGCATCCCCAGTGGTGCCAGTGCACTCTCTGGACTCACTGCACTGCATCCCCGGTGGTAACAGTGAACTCTCTGGACTCACGGAACTGCATTCCCGGTGGTGCCAGTGCACTCTCTGCACTCACTGCACTGCATCCCCAGTGGTGCCAGTGCACTCTCTGGACTCACTGCACTGCATCCCCAGTGGTGCCAGTGCACTCTCTGGACTCACTGCAGTGCATCCCCAGTGGTGCCAGTGCACTCTCTGCACTCACTGCAGTGCATCCCCAGTGGTGCCAGTGTACTCTCTGTACTCACTACACTGCATCCCCTGTGGTGCCAGTGCACTCTCTGGACTCACTGCACTGCATCCCCAGTGGTGCCAGTGCACTCTCTGGACTCACTGCACTGCATCCCCAGTGGTGCCAGTGCACTCTCTGGACTCACTGCAGTGCATCCCCAGTGGTGCCAGCGCATTGTCTGCACTAACTGCACTGCATCCCCAGTGGTGCCAGTGCACTCTCTGGACTCACTGCACTGCATCCCCAGTGGTGCCAGTGCACTCTCTGGACTCACTGCACTGCATCCCCAGTGGTGCCAGTGTACTCTCTGGACTCACTGCACTGCATCCCCAGTGGTGCCAGTGCACTCTCTGGACTCACTGCACTGCATCCCCAGTGGTGCCAGTGCACTCTCTGGACTCACTGCACTGCATCCCCAGTGGTGCCAGTGTACTCTCTGGACTCACTACACTGCATCCCCAGTGGTGCCAGTGCACTCTCTGGACTCACTGCAGTGCATCCCCAGTGGTGCCAGTGTACTCTCTGGACTCACTACACTGCATCCCCAGTGGTGCCAGTGCACTCTCTGGACTCACTGCAGTGCATCCCCAGTGGTGCCAGTGCACTCTCTGGACTCAGCGGGGTGCATCCCCAGTGGTGCGAGTGCACTCTCTAGAGTCACTGCACTGCATTCCCAGTGGTGCCAGTGCACTCTCTGGAGTCACTGCACTGCATCCCCAGTGGGGCCAGTGCACGCTCTGGACTCACTGCACTGCATCCCCAGTGGTGCCAGTGCACTCTCTGGACTCACTGCACTGCATCCCCAGTGGTGCCAGTGCACTCTCTGGACTCAATGCACTGCATCCCCAGTGGTGCCAGTGCACTCTCTGGACTCAATGCACTGCATCCCCAGTGGTGCCAGTGCACTCTCTGGACTCACTGCACTGCATCCCAAGTGGTGCCATTGCACTCTCTAGACTCACTACAGTGCATCCCCAGTGGTGCCAGTGCATTCTCTGGACTCACTGCACTGCATCCCCAGTGGTGCCAGTGCACTCTCTGGAGTCACTGCACTGCATCCCCAGTGGTGCCAGTGCACTCTCTGGACTCACTGCACTGCATCCCCATTGGTGCCAGGGTACTCTCTGGACTCACTGCAGTAAATCCCCAGTGGTGCCAGTGCACTCTCTGCACTCACTGCACTGCATCCCCAGTGGTTGCCAGTGCACTCTCTGGACTCACTGCACTGCATCTCCAGTGGTGCCAGTGCACTATCTGGACTCACCGGTGTGCATCTCCAGTGGTGCCAGTGCACTCTCTGGACTCACCTGGGTGCATCCCCAGTGGCGCCAGTGCACTCTCTGGACTCACTGCACTGCATCCCCAGTGGTGCCAGTGCACTCTCTGGACTCACTGCAGTGCATCCCCAGTGGTGCCAGTGCACTCTCTGGACTCACTGCACTGCATCCCCAGTGGTGCCAGTGCACTCTCTGGACTCACTGCAGTGCATCCCCTGTGGTGCCAGTGCACTCTCTGGACTCACAGCAGTGCATCCCCAGTGGTGCCAGTGCACTCTCTGGACTCACTGCACTGCATCCCCAGTGGTGCCAGTGCACTCTCTGGACTCACTGCAGTGCATCCCCAGTGGTGCCAGTGCACTCTCTGGACTCACCGGGGTGCATCCCCAATGGTGCCAGTGCACTCTCTGGACTCACTGCACTGCATTCCCAGTGGTGCCATTGCACTCTCTGGACTCACCGGGGTGCATCCCCAGTGGTGCCAGTGTACTCTCTGGACTCACTGCACTGCATCCCCAGTGGTGCCAGTGCACTCTATGGACTCACTGCAGTGCATCCCCAGTGGTGCCAGTGCACTCTCTAGACTCACTGCACTGCATCCCCAGTGGTGCCAGTGCACTCTCTGGACTCACTGCACTGCATCCCCAGTGGTGCCAGTGCACTCTCTGGACTCACTGCACTGCATCCCCAGTGGTACCAGTGCACTCTCTGCACTCACTGCACTGCATCCCCAGTGGTGCCAGTGCACTCTCTGCACTCACTGCAGTGCATCCCCGGTGGTGCCAGTGCACTCTCTGGACTCACTGCACTGCATCCCCAGTGGTGCCAGTGCACTCTCTGGACTCACTGCACTGCATCCCCAGTGGTGCCAGTGCACTCTATGGACTCACTGCAGTGCATCCCCAGTGGTGCCAGTGCACTCTCTGGACTCACTGCACTGCATCCCCAGTGGTGCCAGTGCACTCTCTGGACTCACTGCACTGCATCCCCAGTGGTGCCAGTGCACTCTCTGGACTCACTGCACTGCATCCCCAGTGGTGCCAGTGCACTCTCTGCACTCACTGCACTGCATCCCCAGTGGTGCCAGTGCACTCTCTGCACTCACTGCAGTGCATCCCCGGTGGTGCCAGTGCACTCTCTGGACTCACTGCAGTGCATCCCCAGTGGTGCCAGTGCACTCTCTGGACTCACTGCACTGCATCCCCAGTGGTGCCAGTGCACTCTCTGCACTCACTGCACTGCATCCCCAGTGGTGCCAGTGCACTCTCTGGACTCACTGCAGTGCATCCCCAGTGGTGCCAGTGCACTCTCTGGACTCACTGCACTGCATCCCCAGTGGTGCCAGTGCACTCTCTGCACTCACTGCACTGCATCCCCAGTGGTGCCAGTGCACTCTCTGGACTCACTGCACTGCATCCCCAGTGGTGCCAGTGCACTCTCTGGACTCACTGCACTGCATCCCCAGTGGTGCCAGTGCACTCTCTGGTGTCACTGCACTGCATGCCCAGTGGTGCCAGTGCACTCTCTGGACTCACTGCACTGCATCCCCAGTGGTGCCAGTGCACTCTCTGGACTCACTGCACTGCATCCCCAGTGGTGCCAGTGCACTCTCTGGACTCACTGCACTGCATGACCGAGGACCCACCCCGGTGACCCCTGGCAAGCCCCCGGGTGCCCCCGAGTACCCACCCCGCTGACCCCCGGCAAGCCCCCGGGCGCATCAGAGGACCCACACCGGTGACCCCAAGAAAGCCCCCGGGCGCCCCCGATGACCCAACCCGGTGAACCCCGGCACGGCCCCGGGAGCCTCCGTGGACCCACCCCGGTGATCCCCGGCAAGCGCCCGGGCGCCTCCGTGGACCCACCCCGGTGAACCCCGGCAAGCCCCCGGGCGCTCCTGAGGATTCACCCCGCTGACCCCAGGCGGGACCCCGGGCGCCTCCGAGGACCGACCCCGGTGACCCCCGGCAAGCCCCCGGGCGTCCCCGAGGACCCACCCCGGGTGACCCCCAGCAAGCCCCCGGGCGCCTCCGAGGGCCTACCCCGGTGACCCCGGCAAGCCCCCGGGTGCCCCCGAGGACCCACCCCGGTGACACACGGCAATCCCCCTGCGCCCCTCCAGGACCCACCCGGTAACCCCCGGCAAGCCCCCGGAAGCCCCCGAGGACCCACCCCGGTGACCCCTGGTGGGACCCCGGGCGCCCACAAAGACCCACCCCGGTGAGCCCCGGCAACCCCCGGGCGCCTCCGAGGACCCACCCCGTTGACCCCCGGCAGGACCCCTGGAGCCCCAGAGGACCAAACCCGGTGACCCCCGGCAGGACCCCGGGCACCCACAAAGACCCACCCCGGTGAGCCCCGGCAACCCCAGGGCGCCTCCGAGAACCCACCTTGGTGACCCCCGGCAATTCCCCGTGCGCCTCCGAGGACCCACCCCGTTGACTCCCGGCGGGACCCCGAGCACCCCAGACGACCCACCCTGCTGACCCCCGGCAAGCCCCTGGGCACCTCCGAGGACCCACCTCAGTGACCCCTGGCGGGACCCCGGGCGCCCCCCAGGACCCAACCGGGTGACCCCCGGCAAGGCCCCCGGCGCCTCCGAGGATCCAGCCCGGTGACCCCCGGCGGGACCCTGGGCGCCTCCGAGGACCCACCCCGGTGACCCCCGGCAAGCCCCCGGGCACCCCCGAGGACCCACCCCGGAGACCCCAGGCAAGCCTCCTGGGGCCCCCGAGGACCCACCCTGCTGACCCCATGCAAGCCGCCGGGCGCCTCCGAGCACCCACCCTGGTGACCCCCGGCGAGACCCCAGGTGATGCCCAGGACCCACCGAGGTGACCCCCGGCAAGACCCCGGGCGCCCACGAGGACCCACCCCGGTGATCTCCGTCAAGCCCCCGGGCGCCCCAGAGGACCCACCTCAGTGACCCCCGGAAAGTGCCCGGGCACCCCCGAGGACCCACCCTGGTGACCCCCGGCAAGACCCCAGGCGCCCCCGAGGACCCACCCCGGTGACCCACAGCAAGCAACCGGGCGCCCCCGAGGACGCAGCACAGTGACCCCCGGCGGGACCCCGGGCGCCCCTGAGGACCCAGCCCGGTGACCCCCAGCCGGACCCCGGGTGCCGCCCAGTACCGACCCCGGTGACCCCCGGCAAGCCCCCGGGCGCCCCCTTGGACCCACCTAGGTGACCCCCGGCAAGACCCCTGGCGCCTTCGAGGATCCACCCCGATGACTCCCGGCAAGCCCGCAGGCGCCCCCGAGGACCCACCCCGGTGACCCCCGGCAAGCCCCTGGGCACCTACAAGGACCCACCCCGGTTACCCCCGGCAAGCCCCCGGGCGCCCCCGAGGACCCACTTCGGTGACCCCCGGCATGCCCCCGGGCGCCCCCGAGGACCCACCCCGGTGACCCCCAGCAAGCCCCCGGGAGCCTCCAAGGACCCACCCCGGTGACCCCCTGGGGGACCCCAGGCGCCTCTGAGTACCCACCCCGCTGACCCCTGGCAAGCCCCCGGGCGGCTCTGAAGACCCACCCCAGTGACCCCCAGCTAGCAACCGGGCGCCCCTGAGGACCCAGCCCGGTGACCCCCGGCGTGACCCCTGCTGCCCCCCAGGACAAACCCCGGTGACCCCCGGCAAGCCCCCGGCCGCCCCCGAGGACCCACCCCTGTGACCCCCGGCAAGCCCCCGGGCGCTCCCGAGGACCCACCCCAGTGACCTTCGGCAATCCCCCTGGCGCCTACGAGGACCCACCCCGGTGACCGCCAGCAAGACCCCTGGTGCCCCCGGGGACCCACCCCGATGACTCCCGGCAAGCCCCCGGGCGCCCCCGAGGACCCACCCCAGTGACCCCCGGCAATTTCCCGCGGGCGCCTCCGAGGACCAACCCCGGTGACCCCCGGCAAGCCCCCGGGCGCCCCCGAGGACCCACCCCGGTGACCCCCGGCAAGCCCCTGGGCACCTACAAGGACCCACCCCGGTTACCCCCGGCAAGCCCCCGGGCGCCCCCGAGGACCCACTTCGGTGACCCCCGGCATGCCCCCGGACGCCCCCGAGGACCCACCCCGGTGACCCCCGGCAAGCCCCCGGGTGCCCCCGAGGACCCACCCCGGTGACCCGCTGCGGGAACCCGGGCGCCCCCAGGGCCCACCCCGGTAACCCCTGGCAAGCCCGCGGGTGCCCCCGAGGACCCACCCCGGTGACCCCCAGCAAGCCCACGGGCGCCCCCGTGGACCCACCCCGGTGACCCCCGGCAAGCCCCCGGGCGCCTCCAAGGACCCACCCCGGTGACTCCCGGCGGGACCCTGGGCGCCCCCGAGGACACACCCCGGTGACCGCCGGCAAGCCGCCTGGCGCCCCCGAGGACCCAACCCGGTGAACCCCAGCGGGTCCCCAGGTGCCCCCGAGGACCCACCCTGGTGACCCCCGGCGGGACCCCGTGTGCCCCCGAGGACCCACCACGGTGACCCCCAGCATGACCCCCGGCGCCCCCGAGGACCCACCCCGGTGACCCCCAGATAGCCCCCAGGTGCCCCGGAGGACCCACCCCTGCGACCCCTGGCAAGCCCCCGGCTGCCCCAGAGGACCCACTCCGGTGACACCGGGCAGAACCCAGGCACCCCCAAGGACCCACCCCGGTGACCCCTGGTGGGACCCCGGGCGCCCCCGAGGACCCACCCCGGTGATACCTGGCAAGCCCCCGGCGCCCCCGAGGACCCATACCGGTGACACCCGGCAAGCCCACGGGCGCCTCCGATGACCCACCCCAGTGACCCCCGGCAAGCCCCCGGGTGCCCCCGAGGACCCACCCCAATGACCCCCGGCGGGACCCCGGGCGCCTCTGAGGACCCACCCCGGTGAACCCCAGCGGGTCCCCAGGTGCCCCCGAGGACCCACCCTGGTGACCCCCGGCGGGACCCCGTGTGCCCCCGAGGACCCACCACGGTGACCCCCGGCGGGACCCTGTGTGCCCCCGAGGACCCACCACGGTGACCCCCAGCATGACCCCCGGCACCCCCGAGGACCCACCCCGGTGACCCCCAGATAGCCCCCAGGTGCCCCGGAGGACCCACCCCTGCGACCCCTGGCAAGCCCCCGGCTGCCCCAGAGGACCCACTCCGGTGACACCGGGCAGAACCCAGGCACCCCCAAGGACCCACCCCGGTGACCCCTGGTGGGACCCCGGGCGCCCCCGAGGACCCACCCCGGTGACCCCCGGCAAGCCCCCGGGCGCCCCCGAGAACCAACCCCGTTGAACCCCTGCGGGACCGCGGGCGCCCCCAAGGACCCACCCCCGTGACCCCCGGCAAGCCCCGGGCGCCCCCGAGGACCCACCCCGGTAACCCCCTTCAAGGCCCCGGGCGCCCCCGAGGACCCACTCCAATGACCCCTGGCGGGCCACCCGGCACCCAAGTGGACCCACCCTGCTGACCCCCCGCGGGCCCCAGAGGACCCAACCCGGTGGTTCGCGGCAGGCCAACGGGCGCCCCGGAAGACCCACCCTGGAGACCCCCAGCGGGCCCCAGGGCCCCCTATAGGACCCACCTAGGTGACCCCTGGCAGGTCCCGGGGGCCCCGGAGAACCCACCCCGGTGACCCCCAGCAGGCCCCCGGGTACCCTAGACGACCCTCCAGGGTGCCCCCGGCAGGCCCTCCGGTGCCCCACAGGACCCAGCCTGGTGATCCCCAGTGGGCCCCAGGGCGCGCCAGAGGACCCACTCCTGTGACCCCTGGTGTGCCCTCGGACGCCCCAAACGACCCACTGCTGTGACCCCCAGTGGGCCTCCGGACACCCCAGAGGACCCACCCCTGTGACCCCCGGCAGGCACCCTGGGGCCCAGGAGGATCCAACCTGGTGACCCCTGGCGGGCCCCCAGGTGCCCAGGAGGACCCAGCCCAGTGAACCCTGGCGGGCCCCAGAGGACCCACCCTGGTGACCGCCCGGGCGACCCGGAGGACCCACCCCGGAGACCCCCGGTGACTGCCCGGGCGACCCGGAGGACCCACCCCGGAGACCCCTGGCAGGCCCCTGGGCGGACCGGAGGAACCACCCCTGTGATGCCCAGCGGACCCCCCGAGGTGCCCCAGAGGACCCACCCCAGTGCACCCCAGCAGGCCCCCGGGTCCCCCTGAGGACCCCCCCTGCTGCACCCCGGCAGGCCGCCCCCAGGCACCCCATCAGGCCCCCCCGGGCACCCCGGAGGACCCCCCCCGCTGCACCCCAGCAGGCCCCCAGGGGCCTATTAGGACCCACCCCTGTGACCCCTGGCAGGCCCCCTGGGGCCCAGGAGGACCCACCCCGGTGACCCCCGGCAGGCCCCCAGCTGCCCCGGAGGACCCACCCTGGTGACCCCCAGCGGGCACCCTGGGGCCCAGGAGGATCCAACCCGGTGACCCCCAACGGGCCCCCGGGTGCCCAGGAGGACCCAGCCCGGTGACAGCCCGGGCACCCCGGAGGATCCACCCCGGAGACCCCCAGCAGGCCCCTGGGCGGACCAGAGGAACCACCCCTGTGAAGCCCGGCAGACCCCCGGGCGCCCCGGATGACCCACCCCAGTGCACCCCGGCAGGCCCCCGGGTCCCCCTGAGGACCCCCCCCGCTGCACCCCAGCAGGCCCACCCTGGGTGCCCCAGAGGAATTCCCCCGCTGCACCCCGGCGGGCCCCTGGGGGCCTAGCAGGACCCATCCTGGTGACCCGCGGAGGACCCACCCCATGACCCACGGCGGGTCCTCTGGGGCCCAGGAGGATCCAGCCCGGTGACCCCCGGCGGGCCCCCAAGGACCCACCCTGGTGACCCCTCGGGCACCCCAGAGGACCCAACCCGGTGGCACCCAGCAGGACCCCGCCCACCGAACCCAGCAGGCTCCCAGGGGCCCTGACCGACACCGCCCAGCCACCCCTGGGGGACCAGATCTGGTTACTGAGGACTGCCCACTGCAATTTGGTGCAGCAAATTGCTTGCGAAATCCCCCTTTCCCCCATTGTTTTTATTTGCAACTCACTTACCCATGCCTCTAGTATTGGCATAGATTTTCCATCCTTTTTTCTCCTGTCCTCTCTATGGTCACAGTAGTCAAACCACAGGATGGCACGGGCTATGTACCCTCTCTGTCGTCTTCCTTGCACAGAAGGACACTTACCCCTCATACCTCTGACACTTGTTTGTACAGGTGGGGAGGAAGATAAATTCTCTAAGTTGGTGGACCTCTCCTGAAAGTTTTTCCACAGCCGAGACGCAGGCCTGTAGGGAAGAGGAGAGGCTTCCTTCGTACTGCCAGGGCTGTTTAGCCAATTCATCCACTGCGGGTTCCTCATGGTCTTTCCAGTGAAGGTGCCCCCTACTCTAGATGCCTGCCCATATCCTCCCACTCTCCCTGCCACTCCTAACTATCCTGCCTTGGGACAGATCTCTGGATGACACTCTTCAGTATTTGTTTAACCTTAGACAAAACCTGAAGTGTATTCAGGAGACATAACGAGAAGAACATGCTGGTCTGAACATCGCAAGGATAGTCGAAGTTTTGGAAAGCTACCATAACACTCCTGGAGGAGAAGAAAGGGAGAGTGGACAAGTGGGAAAAAACACTGTCCCCTGACCCTACCTCAGAAACTATTAACAATTACACCTTTCACACTTTCTCTTCAGGGAGCCAACCTACAGAGGGGTCAGGGGGAAATGTCCAACAATAGTTTCTTTCTTTGAAGTTATCTCCTTGAAACTATAACTTCTGGTAATCTAAAGGCTTTTGACTTGCATATTGTGGAAACAGCATTTCTTTTATGAACAGAACATTCTCACAATTTCCACTTAGTGAAAGTAATGATAATGCCACCACTATCTATCCAAATCTGTTCCTACTTACCAGAAGATATCATTTGAGTTCACATTAAGGCATCTTTTTCACACAGTCTGTTGTTCAATCTTAACAAATACTTAAGAACTTTCTTCAAAGTCAGGCTTACCTGTAAGCACTTGAGCTTCTGAGTTTGTTTGTTTTTAATTATTATTTTATTTTATTTTTAAGGGTTGGAAAGGGAGCTTAGAATCCACATAAGTAATTTCACTGAAAACAGGCAAGGTGAAGGAAGTACTTAAACTCCTCAACATTAAACAACCGTAGAACCCAGGAACACTTACCTGCCAGCTTCTGAACTTGAGTCACTTCCAAACTACTTCACAGTGAAGTCATACCACCAGGGTTTTACTGTACTGAGAAGGCACCACCAACATAGCTAGCTCCTAGAGTCACTAAAACTATTTCACAGGGATGGTAGAAAACATGAAGAAAAAGCAGCCTCCTGAGGAACACTGAGTCCATTTCACCACAGTAGGAAAGCACCCTAGATAACCCGAGCCTCTAGCTCTCCTGGGTAGGTAATTCCCTACAAGTCCTCATGCTTCCTATAGAGCAAAGGTCAAATGATCCACACCTGGCAGATTTCACTTAACAAGGGTAGAGCCAAGAGACCTTGTGGAATAGGCTCATCTACCTGGCTTCAGTCTTTTAAGGTCAATCGCTCCTTATCACTAATAGAAATAGCCTGAGATGGGGCTTAGTGGTTAGAGTTGACCTAATGAATTAACTACAAAAGGTGCACAAGGGTCCTATTTCTGTTAGTCATTCTGTGAGGAAAACTAGTACAGAGCCTGTTAAAATCAATCAATCAATCAATCAATTTATAAATAAATAGAAGAAATAAAAGAAAAAAGAAAATGACCTTAAAGGCAAAATTGTTATCATAGATTTTCATCTCTCTAGTCATGGCAGATAAAGAATGCAGCAACCAGAATTACTTCTCTTGACATTAATGTTATTTAAATTTGCTTTTCTGAGATCTCTTCTTTATCAAGGACTTTTCAAAATCTAGCCCCGTGACCTCTGACTACGCTATTTACTTTGGCTGCGTATAAACTCTCACGTATAAATGCCAGGATCCGGATCCTCACTCACTATTAAGGTCAAGGACTGGGTTGAAGGTTTGGGCTTTAATTTGGTTACATGCCTACATCGCTGTTTCCTGGCAGGTCATGGCAAGAAGATTGGCTGGCTTGGGGAGCTTATGTACACATGGCTTTTAGGCTGCAGCCAAAGTGTTCCGCTAGATCTGGAAGTTTGAAGAGGGTTGCAGACTCCAAGCTCAGATACAACCACATATTAGCCTGGCACAACTGATTATTGTGTTCCTTGCACTAGCTGTTCCTTCACCTCCTCTTCAGAGACAAGGATGCGTCTCTTTCATGCTTCCTCGTTAGTAAACAAACCAGGAGAGATTAAAGCCTCTTTCTTCAAGTCATTAAGATACTGGGCTCCAATGATGGTGAAGGGCCTAGAGGGGAAGACGTATGAGGAGCGGCTGAGGTCACTTGGCCTGTTCAGCCAGGAAAAAAGGAGGCTGAGGGGAGACCTCATCACAGTCTACAGCTTCCTCACGAGGGGGAGTGGAGGGGCAGGCGCTGATCTATTCTCTTTAGTCACCAGTGATAGGACCCGTGGGAATGGTGTCAAGCTGAGGCAGGGGAGGTTTAGGCTACACATCAGGAAGAGGTTCTTCACTGAGAGGGTGGCTGCCCACTGGAACAGGCTCCCCAGGGAAGGAGTCACTGCACCAAGCCTGCCAGAGTTTAAGAAGCGTTTGCACTGTGCACTTAGTCACATGGTCTGAATTTTGGGGTAGACCTGTGTGGTGCCAGGAGTTGGACTCGATGATCCTTACGGGACCATTCCAAATCAGGCTATTCTATGATTCTATACCCGCCTTTGGTTTCAGCGAGAATTCAGGCCCTCACAACTGAAGTTTCTTCTGGATGGTGTTTCTTCTGAATAGGATAATTTCATTTCCCTTTTGAAGACTTACAAGGATGTAGTAACAAAAGCAAAGGCCTAAAACAGTACCTGAGGCATAGGCTACTTTTCAGCCTGCAGCAGACTATAGGTATATTATCATTTCAGACAACTATGATCTATGTAATGTGAAGTGTTCCGGCATGCTTACGATCTGCCAAAGGCCAGAAAAGGGGACCTTCATTTTAAGACTGTATGGAAAAGAAAACAAAAACAACAACAACAGAGAAGGAACTTTTCCTTCACGTCAATTTTATTATTATTTTGCAACTCCTTCAGGTGTCCACAAGGAATTCTGCCCCTCTCCCTGCCTCCAAAAAAAAAAATATATATATAAAAATTAGAAATTGTGGCATAGAGGTATAATTTCAGTTCACACCAGAGGACATTCTTCTCACTGAAGCACAGCTAGGCCCCACAAAGTGCCAAAAAGCCTGCCAAAAAGTAATGTATTTACAAGTTAGTTTTACATGTTGGCATTATTTACTTGTCTGGTCTTGCATTCAGGGCTTGATCTATCTGGGGGGGGAACATGGAATGCCGTGCAAGGTTCTTTGGTTGTATGACTGACAACATGACTTGAAAATTTTGAACTCTTTGTATAGAAGCAAAATACAGAAGAGTACACTATCCCCAAGGGAAACATAGAAACTACCTGTTGCTTCTTAGGAGAAAGTTAAAACGTGTAAGCATCTGTTAAGGTGTAAGAAAGAGTGTCATCAGCTGTTTGAGCACAAGTCTTACATATACATGAAGATTTTCCTCTCCAATTTCCAACTTGGAGTGCAACATTTTTCATCATACTCTTAGATCAGGATTCTGATTCTAACACTGGTTCCTAGTGCAAATTTCCAGAGAAGAGAGAAGCAAACCAGTCCTGACTGCTTTGAATGAGATGGAGATAGCAACCAAATGTAAATGAAGAAAATAAACCTGTAGGAATGTTTTCAAATAATTGTCATTGTCCAAAAGCTTTGAATCCTTGAAAGTTAATTAATGTAAACTCAGGTTGCATCACTGGATTTGAAGTAGTAGGATAGACTTGCATCATTGCAGAGCCTCAGTCACAGTTTAAATTGGCACTGCCTCTAACTTCACAAGAATGAAAGAGAAAAGCACATCTTTCTACCTTGTCAGCTGCTGGCAGACCTAGAGAAAGAAAAAACAAAAGTTGTTAAAATTAAAAAGTAAGGTCTTTTTAGGACATTTCACCAAATATGTAATATTGAGTAGTAACCAGACAACAAATGGAAGGGAAGATGAGACAGTAGAAGGTACTCGCATGGCCTTAATTTACATGGCAATTGACAACAACCTCAACCTGCAATGATTTATAAGTGCCTTACACCATTCACCCTTGAGACAGAAAAAATGGGATTCCCATATTATGTAAGGGGAGTGCAATCCCTCTCAAAATACGAGAGTCTGGGCTACGCGACTGAGTACCGAAAATCTTAAGGCTAGGCAGCACCAAAGTCAACTGAGAAGGGAGAATGAGTCTCCCTGCATGTTCACGTAACAGAAAGGAAACTCAGATTTTAGCCCTAAGCAACTATTTTTAGAGACAGGCTGGGAAGTGGTTCTTTCCAAGCCAGGGACCATTTCAGCATCCTCAATGCTAGAGAAACAGTTGACAGCTCTGTCGAATCTTGTTCCTGGCAAAAAAAAATCTGGGTACCAGAGCTGGGGACCAGACCTTGGGACCGAGCACTGCCCACTGGAAGATGGAGCACCAAGTTTCTCAGAGAACCTCTTTTTCCCATTTTATTTTCCCTTGCATCTCACATACCCATACCTCTAGCGTCCTGGTAGATTTTCCATCCCTTTTTCTGAAGTCCTCTCCATGGTCATGTAGGTAAAACCACAGGGTGGCACTGCGTGTGTACCCACTCTATCATCTTCCTTGCACAGAAGGACACTTACCCCTGATAGCTGAGACACTGGTTTGTACAGGTGGGGAGGAAGATCAATTCTCTTTAAGTTGGTGTGAGACAGGGGGTTAGGAATTAGAGGGTAATTGATTAAGAATGAATATGTAGGCAACACTTATTGCTTAATATGGGCTACGTTTGCCATGTACTGTGCTTGTGCTGCACTTAGGCCTCAAGATAACAGGAGGCCCGGGACCCCAAGAACCAGATCAAACCAACCTTATGGTTCGGACTGTGATCAAGGGCTTAGACAGCATGCACAATGAGACGAGGTGAAAAGTTCAGCTCTGATGAAGATGTCTTACTTCAACCCAACAACCACCCGGATGACCACCAGAGAGCACTACGCAAGCGCAGAAGGACTGATAAGATAATTAGCACACAAAGTTGGGCTAGGCAGAGCTAGAAAATGAATATGCATAGATGTGTTGCAAGACCTAACGCATATGTAATATTTTAGAGAATAAAAGAGAACGCAAGTGAGCAAATTGTTGCATATGCTTTTGGGAGCTATCCTGCATGCACCCAGCACCAAAATAAACCACATACCTACTTTATAACTCATTTGCTTTTGAGTTGTAGAGTTCTTCCACGAATCAGTTTGGCAAGCCAGGCAGGCGTCTCTCTGCTTGCCCACAGGAGTGGCCGCGCCACGGATGTCCTAGCGCACACCAGGCAGAGTTCCCTGAAGGAACTCCGCTCCTCGGCCGCTCACTGCAGGGGCAGACAATGACCTGCTGGACTGCAGAGAAATGATATGTGTTTCATTTAGAGAAGGGGCCCCATATTGGGCAGCTGGTAAATTGCACAGACATCTGGCGTACAGCATAGACCCAGAGGGGAGGAAGGTACCCTACAGGCTGACTGATGGAGTGGTCAAGGGGGATTTGCTGACCGATAGAGCGACCGCTAGCGATCCTGGGAGCAGATCGAGCAAATCTGAGGTTACCGCTGCATCCCAGTTTTGGGAGCCAGGACAGACCTGCTAATGACTGTATAAGAAGCAGGGGAGGGGTAAGCGGGCTTCTCACAATTGCGATAAGGTTACCTGGATAATATTTGCAGCTGCTGGAGGGATACTAACTGGAGTAGTAATAATTGCATTTCTTATTTTTAAATGTGCTGGTATTTTCTGTTGAAAGCATTTGTGTGAGTGTATGTGTTTGAGACAAAGTATCGTTGTGGAGTGAGTCACTCCACCAAGAACACAGTCAGAAACAATACTTATTTGATTGGTTATTGTTATCCTTGTAGTATGAATGAAAAGTGCTAGGGGCCTCTTTGTGTGATTGCATGATTGTGCTGTGAGTGAGATGCAGCACTGCTGCGAAGCGAGTGCAGAGTTCCGATCCGCGGTTCCGTATTCTCCGCGAGGGGAACGGCCGGAGATGAACAAAGCACGTGACAGGTTGAATGAATATTTTGTGAGGGAGCAAGACTGGGGAGAACCATAGGGATTTGTAGGAAATAACTTGCGTGGAAACTTAAGAAAAGGGTAACAAAAGCCAAAATAAAAGACTAATAGAAGTTGTAAAATGGGAAATACTCAAGGAGGTATTTTGAAAAAGAGTTCATTAGGCTGCGTACTTGCTCATTGGAAAGACATTGTTGGGACTGGAGGTACAGAAAGTAAGAAGACCCTTATCAAATATTGTTCTCAATGGTGGCCACTATTTAAGTTAGAGGATGGGGTTAAGTGGCCCCTCAACGGGACAATAGACCATAATACCCTTTTACAATTAGCGCTGTTCTTAAGAAGGGAAGGAAAACAGGATGAAATATTGTATACTGATATGTTGTTTCTGCATCTTGGAGGGAAAAGGTATGGAATTAAGTTGGCCCCGGACTGAGCCTTTGGTGTTGGCATTAGAAAAGCATAGGCTGGAGAAAGATAAAAGAAGTGTTAGAAGGGTTGTTGAAGGTGTTAAAGGTGGGTGTGGCATGTAGTATTTGACAGAGCTGTTTGAAGTTGAATGAGCAGTGAAAGAGGATGTTGGAATGTTAGTAGTTCCAGGGTTGAGGTAGAGACCTCAAAATCACGAGTGTGAGCCCTCTGGGGCAGAGGGATCATGATGAGCTTGAGAGAGTTGTTATGGAAACTGAAAAGCAGCTAACTCTTAAAACAAACCTGAGTTCATGTGTGAGCTCTGATTGCCAACGGGACCACTCAGGGAACTGTAGATGATTGCATTCCCTTGATCTACCCCCACTGAGACCCTAATCACCCTGGAAATTATGGCAATTGGCTACCCACTTTCTAGGGCAATCGGCCCCTGTTATCAGAAAGAACTTGTCTTAGGTTGCAGGATAAACTTACAACAGTCAGAGCAGGAATGACGGGGACCTGGGGCATCTACACTAACAGGTCCACTGGTTGAAATAAAGCTAGGGAATGAAGAAAGGCTTGAATTTTTTCTTGGTTATGGGAGCTTGTTTCTCTGTGTTAATTCAAAAATTGATTTTGGAAAAGCGCTGAGTCTGTAAATGTAATAGAAGCAACTGGCCAAAAGGAAAAGGTGTTTTTTGCAATGCTTGAAATTTAAATTGCGAAAAATTATTGGAATTCATCAATTTTTATACTTACCTAACTTGCCAAGGTCCTTTTTAGGAAGGGACTTGCTGGAAAAATTGAATGCAATTGGATGCAATTTCTTTTGAACAAGGAAAAATGGAAATAACCTTTTGACAAAATTAGGAAACAGTTTGGTTCATGGTACTAGATTATAAAAAATGCCTTTTTCTGCCTGCCCATGGCAACTGAAAGCCAAAAACTCTTTGCCTTTGAATGGGAAAATCCTAGTAGAGGATGAAATACTCAGCTTACTTGGACTGTGTTACCACAGGGATTCAAGAACAGGCTCACCATATTCAGGAAACAACTAGCCTGTGATCTTGAAGCTTGAAAGACCCCTTCAGGAAAAGGGGACACTGTTGCAATACACAAGTGATAGCTACTGAAGAAGAAAAGGGATGTGTATAATGGCCTTACTAGAGTTTTTCGGCACTAATTCTGTGAACCCAGCCTCTTTCCTTAGTCATGATTGCATCAAGACCATGGACATGGTGTACTCCAGCTGACCAGACTTAAAGGATACACCCCTAGAAGATGTGGAGGATTGGTATATAGATGGGAGCAGTTCGTCCGTCAGGGATTTCGCCTCACAGGATATACGGTAACAAACATCAGCCCAAAAGGTGGAATTCATTGCCTTGATAAGAGGTTTTTAGCTGGCAAACATTTGGACAGATTTCAAATATGCCTTTGGTGTGGTGCATACACACGGGGCAATTTGGAAGGAGAGAGGACTTTTAGCTTCCTCAATTAAACATGCAGAAGAGGCTGATAGCAGTTATTAGGGAAGAAGGAAACAGGAGGCCCAGACAGGAACAGCCCTGGCTACGCAAGGATCAATGTGCCCTATGTAAGAAATTTGGGCATTGGAAAAACAAATGCCCGGAACGGAAAAAGAAATGGAAAAGGGAACCAGGGAAGGGAGGTGGTGGTCGCACGTGCAAAAGAGGACTGAAGAGGACCAGGGGAATCTACCCCAGCAGATCCGCTGGTTATAAAAATGAAGCTGGGGAAGGAGGGAAAAGAGGTGGAACTTATGGTGGACGTGGGGGCAACATATTCAGTTTTAAATAAAGCATTAGTATCAGTGGGGAATGATTACGTTGTAATGAAAGGGGCAACTGGCCAATCTGAAATAGCATATTTCTGCAAACCATTGAAATATAAATATTGGAAACAGTGGGGCATTCACAAGTTCCTATACATGCCTAACTCCCCGGAGTCACTCCTAGGGAGAAATTTATTGGAAAAATTACACACAACCATTTCATTTAAAAACGGGGAGATTACTCTGGAGGTAAATGTTCAAAGATATGTGGAAGTGTTGAGTTTGATATTGACAGCTATTGAGACCAAAGAGGGAATCAGTGAGGAAATCCTAAGTCAAGTGTTTCCTGAAGTATGGGCTTCTAATGTACCAGCTAACAACACAATGTATCACAAGTTACTACCTACACCTATTGGGATGAACCTCACGTTAGTGAGGCTTTTATTTAAACACCAAGACCTGATCAAAATTTTAAAAGGCATTCAGGAAATGTAGAAAAGACATTAATTACTGTCCATCATGACGCCAAGGAGATAAGTAAGGTTCTACAAAGCGTGAAATAAGACACTAGTCATCACTGGTGGGATACACTTTTCGGGTGGTCACCAATGGCAAATGGCATTCTCAATACATTGTGTCACCCGATCATAGTCATATTGATCTTAGTTGGTATAAGTCTTGTATTGTCTGTAATTATACTAATCTGGAACTGGAGAATGTTATACCGGAGAGCCACACTGACTTCTTTGTCGTGCATCCATGGTATGGCATTGAGTGATCAGTACCAAGCTGGGAATCTTTGCCGCAAGTAAAAGAATTTACTAATCTTCTAGAAAAGGGGAGACTGAAGCCAGGGATAGAAGAATAGGGGCTTGCATAATCACATTAATGATTTCTAAATAAAACAATCATTATTATTAAAGCCAGGAATGGAAGAATGGGGGCTTGCTTAAACGCATTAAAAATAGATGTCGCTGAGTGTCTTTGCTTACTACTGTGCAAATTAACTGAAACAAGGAGTCTCAGGTCCCCTCACAGAGGATGTTTCCTGACAAAAATGGGGAACCTGTCTCAAAGACCAGCTGAGACCGACCTTGTGTCTATGTAACATTTCCTTTTAAGGTTTGAGCATGAGCTCTACCAGGTTTTAAATCTGAAGACATGGATCTGTCACCACAGAAGCAATATATTTAATCTACTAAGTATAAATAAGGATCATACTTTGCCTCCTCTGTAGGTTTTAAAACACACAGTCATGCTTGAATGAATGTATTCTTAGATATTCTACATATTTACAGTAGTTTAATTAATCATACAGACATGTTATGTTGTTTAGGGGAATTTTCAATAAATTTTAATTTCCAACCAAACGCAGTCTGACGAGAATTGGGAGTAACATGAACTAATCATCTGAAAGCCAAGATATGCATAATTCACTGTTTTCTAAGAAAATGACAAGATATAAAAACCAGTAGTCTGAGTACGTGAACGTTGAGGTAAAGGACTGATAAAATAAACATACACAAATATAATTTATCTTTTTAACTAAGCAAAAGTCTGCAAACTGCCATGAGAGCAAACAAGGAGAAGCATTTGCTATTTATGAAAGTTGCAGAAAGATGCAGCTCAAGATTCGAATAAACCGTTTAGATTGGTGCTCCCTTCCTCCAGATTTAAACCATGACCACATCACCTATTTTAAACCATTTTGATTTCTACCAATTACCCCAGTTCCCACGTATTTGGAAAGTTTTTGAATCAGTGCAGTAGTTAAATGCTTTCTGGGGCAGAAGAGAAGGCTTGGTAAAGAGAAACATGTCTAGTGTCATTATTAAGTCAACCAAAGCAAAAGAGTCCAGGATAAGACTGGGGTGTGGTACTCAAAGAAAATGTTTGTGAGTGTCCAAGTTTAGCATAAGAGAATAGGCAGGCCTGGAAACCCAGGGGAATTAGATGCATCTGTTGTAGGCAGCCCCAGCAAAATGTTACTGGTTCACTAGCCTGGAGCATGATTCCCCCCTTCCCTCTTGACAACCATGTACAATATCAGCTTTTTCTTTTTTTCTTTCTTTTTTTCTTTTTTTCTTTTTTTTTGCCATCGTCAGGCAGAGGCTGGGTGAGAATATTTTGTGTCTAGACTAATAAATGTTTGTACGGATTTTGCAAGACTGGTTTATGGGAACAGAATCCAGATTTTGCAAGACTGGTTTATGGGAACAGAATCCACCTTTTGTTTTCTGCTGGAAAGAAATAAAAAAGGAGCATTAAAAGAAAATGAGCACCATCACAGAATCACAGAATCACAGAATTGTAGGGGTTGGAAGGGATCTCGAAAGCTCATCAGGTCCAACCCCCCTGCCAAAGCAGGTTCCTTAGAGCAGGCTGCCCAGGTAGGCGTCCAGACGGGCCTTGAATATCTCCAGAGAAGCAGACCCCACAACCTCCCTGGGCAGCCTGTTCCAGTGCTCCATCACTTTCATGCATTTGTTTTAAATTGCATATTACAGTACTGCTATTTTATGTGCAAGCAATCCATAATTTGGAAGAAAAATGCTTTTACAATTCAGAGCTATCCCTGAGCAGGTAAGGTCCTCTTGGAGATGGAAGGAGGAGTCTGAAATTATTGTTCTTCTGTTTGTATCCACCAGTGGGAAAGGCAACACACAACTAGAAACCACTGTGCTTTGAGACAGCACGAATCATTAAGAAAAAAGATCACACACACACACACACACCCCTTATTTAAACATTAGATATTAAAACTGAATCTAGGACAAAGGTAAACAAAACAGACTCCTTTGTTCCCATGCAGTTAGTGGGTGAAATAACATATCAAAGGGACTACATCAATCTTACAAGTTCCCCTACCGAAATTAAAAAGATACTTCTATTTTGCAAAACACTGCCTGTTCAGATCCCAATCGCAAGCATCAACTGAATCACTGGAAATTACCAGGATATGCAAGGACCCAAAACTATATTTTCTTTTTCATATTTGTTTAGGAGGGCAGGATATCTCAAAATGAAATGGCTGACTGAGCTTTTTATTTCATTGCTCTGGGTGGAAATGACTGAATCTTTCCACACAGAATAGCACAGAGAAGCGGCTCTGGTGCGCAGCAGTCGGCAGCCCCAAGCCTCCAGCAACCTCTCACACTCAGCCTGCTTCTCAGGAGTCAGCTCCATGAAGCTTCCAGCCTTCAACCTTCCCTGGTAAGGAGAACCCTGCTCAGAACAGCTTGTATAACACACAGATACCAACTGCATCAGAATTAGGTCCAGAAATGGGATATTTACTCTTCTAAGTGAGAATGCATCCTCAAATTTTGCCCCTCAAATCAGCTAATGCTGCATGGACCTGGCCTGAAGTGCAATGAAAGTATTGATTGCTCTTTGGTCAGTAAGTGTGTGTGACCCCAGGGTACAGCCACTGCATTTGCACTGTCATCAGCCACACAAATATTATTAGAATGGAAAGCTTTAAAGCAAACGATTCTGAAGTAAAATATCAGTGTATGCAGTAATAGAAAACTTCTCCCTCTCTAAATATGTACACAGAGATTTAAATTCTATATTTCTAAGAATATGCACACGTGTCTATTTCTTCAGTATGTGTGCAAAGAGTAAATTTATTTGACTTTATTACTCTTTTTCTCAACTCTTCCCTCCTTCCTCCAAAAGGAAACAAGCAACCAATATTAGCAAGGCCTTCTTTTTCCTCTGCTGGAATCCAAGAACTAGAGAATTAAGAAAAGCTACTTGTCAAGAATCAGACTGAAAAAGAATGTTTGTGGACTGTAAGATAAAACACCCAAAGTTGTAATCATCTTTTAACCAAAAAAAAACCTTCCCTCAATCATAAATTATTCCTGGTAGTGAAATAAAAAAAATTAGTTCTCTGCTCAGCAGCAGCCTCCTCCACCAAATTGAAGTAAAACCTGTTAAGAAGTCAAATTTGTAAAATGTTCGTCAGATACAAGGAGTAGAGTTGTGTGGGTTTGCATCATACTTAAACAGATACCCACAGCACCAACAGGTGCTTTCCATAGGCACCAATTCCTCAAAGAGTTCCACACACAAAGAACTGCTGACCTTGCATGAAGCTGCAGGCAGGGTGAGCCTTCGTCAGTCCTCATCCTCACACCAAGGAGTATGTGGGACAGGGAGCCATAATATTCAACACCACAAACCAGGCTGGCGGTAGCACAGTGCTGAATGCTCCAAAAATTCCACCCCAGCTACAAATGTGTTTCATCTTGCTGGGAATCCTGCTGAGAAGCAGAACCCCCTGAATTTTCAGGCGTGCTTTACTCGGCTCCCTTTGCAACTGCTGCCAAGTGCCCAGCTACTCCTGACACAACCCTGCTTTGTTCAACACCCTCGACTCCAACAGATGCTGCTGATGGCACCTGACCTCTATATACATATGAAGAAAAAGCAGTATTTTCCTGTTTTGAAAGTATTCTGAAGATTAACTAGGAAGTGTGACCTTCTGAAGAAGCACACAGCTGTAACTGAGTAACTACCTGTAACTGTAACCACCAGCCCCTCTACACCCCACATACTAGTGGCTCTTCTTGCCCGACTCCTTCCTAGTTGTCTCCCCTTTACTCTTTTTAGGACATACAACATTCCTAGATCTCATTTTGTCCCAGTGACCAAAAGGGAGCCTGACACTCATGCACCGGTCCTTTGGGAGGGTTTTAAATGCAATGGCATGTTGACATACGAAGCATGTCTTTCCCTTAGAACACAGGGAGGAACAAAATCCCATTAGGACCACATTCTCCTTAGGCTAATATACCTCAATTTTTAGGAAAGCCAAGCTTAGACACCTCCACCAAAATGGACTGGAACCACACAAACACACATTTACCTCTATCAAGTTCTTAGCACCTTTCTAAGGTAAGACAATATTAAAATACTGAGACTCCCAACCTAGAAACAAGGAATCAAGCCTTAAAACCTATACAAAATGTGTGCCTAAGTCACAGTACTCATTATAATCTGGCAGCTAGTTCTGGTCCACCATGTGGCTTGTGAAATGCTTTGAAGACATAGGGCACTGAACATGTGCAACTTTTACCAGAACCATGACGAAGTTCAAGAGCTCCCTTCTGTCCTCCTGCCCGGTAGGGGGAATTTGGTGCTCACACTGCTCTCAGAACAATGCTGGCATCGCCAAAGAGTGAGGGCTGGTGCTGTGCGTGCCTCATTACACAGCTCTGTCTGCCCACTGTTTAAACGAATCTACCAACCTCCAAGGCTCACTCAAGCAATGACTTCAAGCTGTGGGTCCCCCTGGCCACACGTGAAATTCCTTCAACCAAGACCAGTGGGATAGGAAGGTGAGCAGCAGCCTGCAAAATGCCACTGGGGAAGGCCAAGTTGCACAACGTGAACATACAACACCAAGTGACTTCCTTGAACAGCTCCAAAACACAATTTGAAGCCTGTTCTGTGGAAGTAGAACACACAGAGCTCTTCTGGACCTGTTAGGTGCAGGCAGAGGTCAAAGTTCCAAAGGGTGTTTGCATTGTTAAGTTCTCCATGATCTATCTCCAAGATCATTTAAGGTCTGCAACTAGTAGCGACATATTCAGAGTTCTTTCTTGTTTTTTTCCTCCATGCTCTCCCACCTAGCCATATCTGCTCCTCTTTTACTGCTCAGCAGTTTTCCCAGTTTCTGTGCCAGAGCATGATACTGCCCTTCCTGTATTTTCAACAAGACAATAAATGCTCCACTCCACATTCCTGTTCTTGCTCCCTTTCAATCATGCTCTTTGTCACCAAATTCTACCAAACGTTAACAATCACTGTGATCTCAAAGCCCTTAAGGATAGGCAAGTGGTACACAACTTCCCACAAACGACGACAGCAAACTTGTGCTCAGTCTGGGCTGACTTCCAAAGCTGGTTAGAAAGGATCCACTGGCAGCAGAGATCCTGCTTTATGCAACACATTTCAGCTCACTGAACTCTGAAGGGTACGAGAAAGAGGCGAGTGGACCTTGTGCAGTTCCTTCCAGCTCCCTGACAGAAAGACAAGAGAACTGGAAACGAACCATCAGCTAAAGGGATGCAAGGCGCAGAATTATGAAATGCCATCTGGCTGGTACAGGATAAGGAAATGTAGCATTTTTGGTGGCTCCCACTTCCACAGAAAAAGAAACAACTGTTTACGCAGCAAAGTGGTTGGAGTATTTCGGGAGGTCCTGAACTAACCCCCCCCCCAAAAAAAAAAAAAAAGACAAGACAAAAGCCCTAACATGATGAATTGCAATAAAGATGAAAATCAGAATTAATAATGCTAATAACAATAAAGACGTTGAAAATTTAAGTAATCCTTGTATAGACTGAAGGAGGAAGTGCCTTTAATGCCTGATTTGACAATATCAGAAAGTTAATTAATAACACCACAAAACTGGATTCCTATGAGCATACGTTCGGCAAAGGTGATACAACTGACCTGTAGTGGGACAGATACATGACGAACACTAAGATTGATATTGCTACCTGTTTGAGAAATACCGAGTAAACAAACAAAAGAGGGGAAATGGTACTATATTGAAAATTGCTTCACTTGTTTACAAGTCACTGACAACTCAGAGGCAAACCAGCCTGGGCATTTATGCGACCTCATGTCTAAAGTGCAAGATGGAGAGGGAATACCAACCATTAATTCACAGAAGGGAACAGCGTGCCCAGGCCCTCGTGCACTCAGCTAAGAGTGTTCAGAATGTCCCCTCCCTTCATGACCCCCAAATTGTTATCATATAGGACTTTTATTAAACAGACACCAAAGAGATAATTCTGTCAATTTTGCAACAGGCTCAGGATTTCTAAAAATTAGAGCAGCTAATTTCATAATGTAAAAATACTGCATTTGACACAGGGGAATTCTCAGCTAGACTTCAGCCTTGACATACAAAGAGAAAGTGACCACAGAAATAAAGATTAGCCACAAGTGAATATGCCTTGATTATATTTATTACATGCAAATAGAAATAGAAAAACAGTTTATACTGACTTGATGCTTTAGAAGTTAGTTTCATAAAGATGGAAAAAATTCTCAACTCAAACTTGAAGAAAGCATCAGACTTAAAAATCAGCCATAGATCTTTGAAGAAAGACTGTTATGTATTCAAAAGTCACATCCAAACAAAAAGGCCATCTATGTTAATGGTAACTAGATGAAAAAACTTAGCCAAAATTGAATCCTGTCCCTCAGACTTTGTAAGTGACTGGGAGAAAAATAGCTCAAGCATGGTAATAAGCCTAAGTGAAATGCCACGAACTGCTAAGGGAAGCAAAAGACACAAGGAAACGGCCTTTTCGGTCCATTAGGAACAAAACAAATCCTAACAACAGTACAAAGTCCATCATTTGACAGAAATTCTTCAGTAGGGAGAAATTTACAAAAGGCAGAACAGTTCAAAAGCCAGCTCTAACAGTCTCCAGCGACACATGGACATGCAGCGATAAACAGTGTCTTTTCCAATAACAACCAGCAGAGAGAAATGACAACAATTAAGGCTAGCCACCAGAACACTGGATGCAGCTGAAGCACGCACAGGTCACCAAGGGCTTTGCAAGACAGGAGAGAACCCAGAAGAGTCATAAGAAGCATTAAAAGAGTAGGAAAGCACGCCTCACAAAGAGAGTGCGTGCCCTACCTCAAATGCATGCCCTACCTCAACCTGTTATGTCCTGAACTTGTCTTTGTTAAACAATCACAGTGCACAGGTACATTACCAAAATGCAAAGGGCTTCTCAACCGAGCAAAGCTATGAGAACTTAGTATGAAGTACAAAATTTTCTAGTTGTAATGTAGTGAGCTGTGGCTGCACAGTTAAAGATGCATTTAGGATACAAGGTTTTCAACATCATCTTCAAGTGGATAAGAAGAAACATATTTCTGCCTCGGTGATTTTTTTCCTCTCCTTTGCCTGGAGACACAACGAAAGTTTCCTGTTGTCCACTGAACACAGACATCTCTTCAGAGTAGCTTTTCAAAGACAGTGCTAACACAGCTCTTTGTTCCTTTCTGTACATCTACTGAAATGCGGAAGATTAGGTGCCAGGTGTAGGTCAATCTTGGAAAAAGCTGTCATCCTTAACACACTGACGGAAACATCAGCATTGAGTTGTACCTGGCTCTTGATTTGCCAGCGTTTGCCTAGAAATCTCCGTGTTTTATACGGCATAGATAGATCTTGCAACAATTTAGAAAAGGAGCTAATACACTGGTTCATGTTCATACTGGTGCCTCAGTGATGGAAGATGCTTATTAGACTGGCCTAGAAACCTGAAGTGATGTGCTCAGGTGTGCTAGCTAGGGTTCCAAAAACTCAGCCCTGCAGAATGCAGTCACGGGAGAAAGATGACAATGGAGTTCTAACAGATGAGGAAAGAAGCTAGGAAGCACAAATGGATATTTTTATGCTCTTTTGAGCACCTCAAAAGTTATTTCCAGTTGTCTTGTCTGTGATTCCACAACTTCGTGTTTATTAGAGAAAGGATTTTTCAAAAAGTGGTCTTAGAGAACAAGATAAGCAAACCAAATGTGCAATACCAATAAGAATGTCCAGCATACAGCTAGATAAAAACATCATACAATGGGTGAACAATTGGCTGACAGGTAGGGCTCAAAGAGTTATGGTAAATGGGGCTACATCAGGCTGGTGGCCAGTAACCAGTGGGGTCTCCCAGGGCTCCATTTTATGGCCAGTTCTTTTCAATGTTTTTATAAACGATTTGGATGTAGGACTAGAAGGTGTTTTGAGCAAATTTGCTGATGATCCTAAACTGGGAGAGGCTGTTGACTCTGTTGAGGGTGGAAAGGCCTTGCAGAGAGGCCTTTGCCAGCTTCAAAAGAGCTTTCAAAACTAACCATTTTCTTGTGGATAACTTAAGCTTAATATCCTTTGCAAAAAGATATTCCAGCAAAACCTTTCACATGAACTTAGGGTTTCGTAAAAAAAAAAAAAAAAAACAACTTTAAATACAATTGTTCAGAGGAACAGTCAAGCTTGACATTATACATCCCACAATTAAAATCGTTAGTTTTTCTGCCATCTCTATACCTTGCTAAATATGTTTATTATGAGCTGTGAGAAACAAAGTTGTGTTTTTGCAGTAGAGAATTACTTTTCTGTATTCCAAGGTAGTTGTGTAGTCATAATAAGGAGAAATGCTAAGTAGCTAAGTGGACAGTAGAAGGCCTCACTGTTCCAAAATAAGGTAGAAGCTTGAGAAAAACAGGATGAGTGGTGTGAGAACAGTAAAACAAAGGTCACAAGTTCTCAAAACATTAGAAAGGAGAAATTAAAGGGTTGAAAAAAAGAGAAATTGTACATATATGGTATAGAGGAGCATCGAGTAGCTTGTGAAACTGTAGTACTCAGCCAATGAGGAAACATGGGAGATAATCAGGCATCGGGTAACAGGGAATAAAAGGTTATGATTTGTTTACTAAAATGCGCTCCTGATTGACAGGGCGCCTGCCATTGCAATCGCGAATAAAATAGCTTCACAGAAGATCCTGTCTGAAGAAAATTATTTGAGATTTTTCTCACAGAGCTCTGTCCAAAAAAGAGCAAGACTCCTTATATCAAAGCTTAGAACCCTCCTTATTGCTGTTGACCTTCGTCATATTGCTGCTCCTAGCAATCTAGCATCCATCCAGCGGAGATGCAACAAGACCTAAACCTTAAGGAGAGCCAGCATGGTCTATCACAGTGATTTTTGAAGTTTTTCCTCTGGGAGGCTTAAGAAAGAAATCAGAATAGAAAGCCTTTCAATTTATTGTTTTATCTTATGATATCTTATGTTTTATCTTTATGATCGTTGCCTAAGCTTAATAAAACCTTACTGCCTCTTAGGATTTTCCACATGCATTTATTTGCAAACCGTGCTCCCCGAGCTGAAATGCAATGCAAGGAGTTGCCAGCTGACCGGAGCACATCGGTCGGCTCTGACTGCCTCGGTTTGAGCTCTGGCCAAAGGCACGCGGGGACTGGGACGGTTCAGACGATGCACAGGGTGGGCTGCTTGGGCAGCCCTGCACACGCAGCCCAGTTCTGGAAGGAAGCCCCCAGATAAAACGCCATTCCCTGACACAAATGGAGTGCAACTCCAGTCCACAAAGTACGAGGGGAATGGAGAAAGAAACCAGCTACGACATCATTCTGGAAAACGGCCCCGAGCTTATCTGAGGAAAGCTAAACTCCAGACTGAAAGAAGAACAAACACTTAAGAGAATGCCAGTATTGACGGTAGGGGGAAAAAAAGTGTAATAAGTCAGGAAATCTTTGTACATATAGATATGCATTTGTTTGTTGACATCTCTGCAACAAGCACAGTACCGTGGACTTGTGTTATTCTTTATCAGCTCATCTTTAATCTTCACCTTGTCTCAAACAAGGGCACAGCCAAAGCAGGAACAATGGACACTGCTAACTCTGACCATCCTCCACTCCTGCAAAGGCGTCCCAATTCAGTGAGACAGCAGACACTGAGAAGCACTACGTTAACTGCAGCAAGCTGCCAGCAGAGCAGGAGAACTAGCTTGTATCAACCATACAAGGCTGAAAAAACACAATCAATAAGTAAAATTCAGTAGAAGCAAGTGGCTAAACCAGAACGACAAGGAAACTGGAGGAAGGAATTTTGTGAAGTATTTTGTATTTTGAAAGTTACTTTCCTCCTACTATGGGAAGCGATCAACAATTGCTTCTAAAAGGATAGCTCTTAGGTGTCTCTAAGCAAGTAAGCAGATGTGTAAGTGTCAATCCAAAGAGATAACTGGGTTTAGGCTGGGAGCTCTGGTGCTGAGTCCCTACACAGATGACTCAGGAAGGCTCAGCACAGAAAAGGTTTAAAGAAAAGCAAGTGTTACTTGCTTAAGGTTTAGTGTTATAGTTAGTGTTACGTTTAGGGTTGATTGGAAAGAGAGAAGGCGCAGAGTCCTGCTGTGTGTGGGGTTGCGTAAAGGCTCCCCAAGGGAGTTCAGGTGTACGCAAAGGCTTCCGTTGGGAGCACTTTTTAATGAAAGAACCTTGCAACATACTTTTTTTAGGGTCATAATTGGCAGATTAACACTGCACCAGAGCAGAAAGGCCAGAGCACCAGCTGCTGTGCCACGGCTCGAGCAGGGAGCCTGCCCTGAGCCAGACAGACCTTGATGCCATGCAGCAGGTATCTCCTGGTACCATGTCACCCCCCTATCATTTCCAAGAGACAAAGAAAGGAGACTGTCGCTTCCTCCTGAAAGATAGATGCCTCCAGATTGTAGCCACTCGACAGCTCCACTGAAATTCATCAGTTCTGACTTGAAATGAAAGCTGTAATAAATCTCCCTGTTGAATAGGAGATCAAAGGCAGATCATTAGAGCTCTTGGATTACCCTGTCAGAGTGCACTTCCATCAGCTGCTACGCTGCCAGGTCCCCTGTGTCCAGAATGGCCCTTTCAATGGTGGTGTTTTGACTCTAAAGAAAAGGACAATTTCCCTCTGAAGAGGCCTGGGCTGTGACCTTGTCCTCTGCCCACCTCTCCCCGGCCTGCTTTCAGGGAGCTTGCTCTGCACAGCTCATGGCCACGTCCCTGGCAGCCCCAGCACTGTGGCCCTGGTGAATGTCACTGCACGGTGCGGATGTGAAATTGCTCCCACGGGGCAGAGGAGCTCACTGCTGGCCTAGCCCTGAGGGCCACCCATTCCCCACATCGTGAGAACCTTCCATGTATTTGTCACAGGCAAGAAAAGTCTTCCCCAGGTTCTGCGGATGATCAGTTGCCCTCCTTTTATCAAAGATAGAGTTCATACAGACCCTGGCAATGCTTAGTGGGACCAAGTGTCTATATTAGCCCTGGCTCTGGAGATGCATATAAGGATATCATGCTGATTTCCACTCTGACCAAGGTGAGTCTTAGTGAAGGGTTTGCTGACTTGTGCCCACTAGAGATCAGGAGCAATCCCTATCTAACCCTCTTCAAACATTTGCTGGTAGCAGCCTGTGATAGGGCCGCAGTTTTCATGGGCAGGACAAGGAAAGTTGCCCCTCTTTCCTAAACCTGTGTGAGCTAACCCCTTCTCTCTGGGGTCCCCTGGCCTTCCTCCTCTCATTTCAACCTCAGTAGTGGTCTCCGTGGTGCCACATCCAAGCTGGCATTTGCTTGTAGGTGCAGGGGAAAATCATGTAGCAGGAGCAAAAGGCAAGTGGAGCGCTGGCAGTGACGTCCTATCAGACATACAACTGCTTGTCCATTCTTCCTGGCTCCTCGGTCCTGCCAGGAATTATACTCTCCCAGCCTAATGCTGATTTGGTGAGACAGTTGTTCCTGAGCCAGCTGGAGGGATGCTGGTCAACCCACCTCCCAGCACCAGGGAAGTACTGCGCCCATCTGTTTCTCCTAGCCTGTCACTGTTTGCATAGCCCCAGCAGGCCAACGTGCAATGGACGTGGCATGAGGGACACCCCTTGTGCTTGCCCCAGCCCAGGGAAGTCACGTCTCCATCATCAGGCAGCTGCTTGGAAGGAGGTGTTGAAAAAGCACCTGGCTCTGCAGGTGGCTGGAGTCTACCCACCAGGAGCACTCAGAACTTACCAAAAGGAAAGGGAAAAAAAATACAGTCTAGTCAGATGCACAGCAAAGGGACTGTGATCCCCAAGAAGCCACCAGTGAGTCCTTGGTGTGATGCTCAGATTTGAGGGGATCCCTGTGCACATACGTATGCTCCTGTGTGTACCACAACATGATAAAATCCAGTGACATTTCCAGAGCTGCAGCTCAACAGCTAGAGATGCAATTTGAAAGATCATGTACATTGTTTAATTTCTCTAATGGTGCAAGGTGAGTTGGTCTTTTCCAATGCCCAGGGTGGCACTGATGGATTTTCACCACAACCGGCTGACAAAAGACCAGCTGAAGCTCCTCGCCGCCACAGGTTGGACCCACAGCTTGGCTCCAAGCGTAGGTGTTGCAGAGCTGGGCCAGGCTCACAGAGGGGTGGGGTTTATCTCCCTGCAAAACGCATTGCAGGAGACAGAGAGAATTATATTCCTGGGGAGAGATTTTTATGCTGCTATGGGAACTCAGACCAGGTTTGCTGAGCTTAGCTCTGACTTGAGGGACCATAATAAGTCCATTAGCCTCAGAGGAGTTATCCCAAGCACACAACTCTATCTATGGTACCTAATCTTACAGCGGACTAAAAACTGAGAAGATGTAGTGAGTGAGTGGAAGTGAGTGAGAGGACGTGGCTGTGATGTGAAAATACACACTGAAGGGGGAAGCAGGCTCATGGGGGACTTGTTTCACCATTTGAAACGCGTGCAGCTGCCTTTCTGTCCAGGATGTGGCACCCTGCAATATCACTTTAAAGGGTGTCCAGAGACAGGGTAGATGTGACGGGAATGTCACATCACAGGGAGAGTCCCACAGATTAGGTGTCCTGTGATGTGGGGTACCCCAAGCTTTGGGACAGCCACAACTCTAGGTTTCTTCAGAATACAGTATGCCCCCCAACATGGGATGTCTGGCATCTGCAAGTGTTGATAGAGGATGCCCTCAGTAGTCTCACTGAGGCTTGCCTTTATTAGGCTCCAGACCAGCTGCAGAGAAGGGCCAGCAGCTGGAAGGGGCAGGATAGAAAGCAACAAAAAGGGACCCAGTGCTGGAGTTGTGTTATCCCGAAAGGGATACAGGCAAAAGAAAGCCTAGACACACAGCAGGGCTAACACTTTGGTTTCCTCAGCCTGTAAGGAAGTCCTACCTGTCCTCACCCTCCTGTACTGCTGAAGCAGACCTAAGCCAATAACAAAGTTCCTGGCATCCTACAACCCACCACCGCACTGGTTGCCATCAGCTGCATAGCAATGCTGTTCGCTGCTAAAAAGGGAAAACTCTCTCCTACCACTGAGAAATGGATGAGTAAGAATGGCTTATTTATTTGGACTTTCAATAAAACCTTGACAGCATCCTGCACTGGGGGATATGAAATCCTACAAGCCACATGGTTATGCACAAGGACACCAGAACTTGTGTGTTTAATAGGTCTACTGAAATGTGGCAGATAGGAGTATCTGGGTTAGTTGATGAGAGAGGCTGTGAGGAGCTGCAGTGGGATTTCACTGCTAACAGAAACCCATTTCACTGCAAGGGAAACATGGTGTTGATAAATGGAAGTTCATGCATGCTACAGGTTATCATCTGACCTACTCCTGTGTATTACCGAACTCGCTATGCTCTGTAACCGTGCTCAAAGAAGCCCTTTTGGCATTAGGGAAAGGAAAATAAATGCTATCAGTCCCCTCTGAGCCACAGGAACCCTGCATCTATCTAATTGCATTTCATAATGGATTCAGCAAACCATTAATTATCAGATTATATTTTAGGAAACTGCAGATAAAAAAGGCTTTATGAAATTTATGCTTAAAGGGACCGGTGTGCTGCAACGAATTTGTCACATCATCCTGGCACCAAAGAGGCAAGCTTTACTTCAGGTATCCGAATGCATTTTACAAAGCAATGTCCTGTGTGCCACGGGGAACAGCTATCGACAGTCACTCAGACAGAAATACCTTCGTTAGCAACAAGCCCTTGGTAACTGTATTAAACACCCAAGCAACAAGGGGCCCTGGCTTACAGGCACAGCTCCTTCTTCCTTGGATGTGGCAGCTTTGTCATCTCCTCCCTGAATTAGAGAAAGGGTGGAAGGTCTCAGGGCTGTTGTCTGCTCAGAAAGAGGATGTGGTTGCCCAGCCCGTGCTATGACCCTTCTTTGTAATGCACAGTCACCTCCAAAGTGTGGATGAGATTAGACCTGCACTGCGCCAGGTATTACCTAAATGGCTGCAGAGCCATTTAACCCAATTCCCAAAGAAGACTCCACTCAAGTAGAAAAGCCCAATCAGCATCTCTGCACTAGGGTACTTTTCCAGCTGGCTCAGTGGTAGCAAGATAGTAAAGGGAAGAGAAACAGACAAAACAAAGCAGCCCTTCCTCACCCTGCAGAGTAACTGGCATCTGTGAGAATATCACTGATTCAGCCATAAAAAACTCCCTTTTTTCTACCCTAAATTCTCAGGACAGCTTTTTCTCTCGTTTCACAAGCCTACCCTATCTCAACTTCATTCTAGGCTGCGCTACTCTCCTCCTTTCCACCCTGCTCAGGGCAGTGGAGGACCACACATGAAGAAAACCCATTTCCCATCTTCCTTCCTGCTGCTTTATTTGTCATGAGCTGGGAGGGATGGCTGGTCCCACTCACCCAAGCCAGCAGCTGCTGACTGCAGGGACAGTGAGACTTCCCAGGTCCTTACGAAAGTCTACAAACCTCTTCTGTCCTTGGCCACGCTGTGCTTGCTACGTGCCATTCAGACCTGCTTTTCCACAGAAACCATGAATCTCCCAGCTAGAGCACCATTACTAGGTATGGCTCCTGAACTAGTCCAGTGTATACCAGGTGCCACACATGGGCACCCACTGCTCACTCTCCTCTCGTTTCTTCACAAATCAGAGTGACTTTGTCATCAAACAAGTCCTCCATAGTCACTGGCACCAGCTCCAAGCCAGCTTGGCTCACTTGGGATTCGGGCAATGTCACAAAGACTTGGGAGCCAGCAACCTGGGATTCATCAAAAGAGATGATGCGTTCTGCTGCTCCTTCCTCTGATGTCTGAATCACCTGTATAGAAGACAAAATGGAGTGAGACACTTAAAGCATCACTTTCTTTGCAATCGCTTTGCTACACACATCTTTCCTTCTTTCCTGGCCTTGTTCCAGCAATAACATTTAGCTTCACACCAGAGGACTGCAATTACAATAGGCGTGAGACTAATGGTAAACTCTAAGCCACACACACTAATGATGCAAAAGAGAAAACAGAAGAACAATTTAGATAACTCTCTCCACAAAATTGCTATAATTTAGCTCCATAAGCAGTCATAGACAATAAACACACTATGATTACACACTAGAGGAATGCCAGCCCAGGGGATCTTACACACTAGGCTCCCTCATCCAAGGAGCTATTCTCCACTGATGGCTGAGGTCTTAAGAAAAAGAGTCTGGGTTCAGGCCTAGCATTTGGCCTCCAAGAAAACAGCTATCATCTCACGGGGTATGTCATCTAGCTTTTAATAGCCTCTGAGTAACCAGGCACCTCTGCACACACTGTCAGTCCCTCTCCCTCAGCTCCCAAAAAACAGTTTACAAATGTGAGTTGCAGTCTGTGAAGAAGGAAGCACGGAGGTAAAGAAAGGGACACTGATGACTGGCATCCAGCTAGGCTGGAGTCTTTGCCCTTCCCCACACAGACTGCAAGTGCTAGAGCATCTGCATCAAGCTCCTTGCCTTCAGCACAGAGCACTCAAACCCTAAAGCACTCTGGGCTTAGGGGCTTATGTACTGGTTCCTTCTAAAAAGGTGGAGTCAGGGAGCAAAAGTGGTGACAGGAATCACAGAATGGATTTGGGGAAGAACAAGAGGGTTGGAAGGAGTGTATGGATGAATCCGGGGGCTGCAGCACAGAGCAGTCCTTACCTGCACAATCTGGGCTGTGGCAGCTTGGGCCTCTGTGAAGACCACCTTGGGATGCTCAACACTGTAGTGCTCCTCCAGCTCACCCTGGGAGGTGAAGAGTTCCCCACAGAGTCCACAGGCAAAGGTGTTCTCTGTCTGCTTGAAGTGCTCACTGGTGACACGGTGCTGCAGGGCCCCTGGGAAGCAGGAGGCAGCTGAGCAGTACAAGTAGCGAACCCTGGTGGCTCTGAGCTTGGGGTGCAATGGTCAGGGTCAGCCCAAGAGCACAGGGAGCTGCAAATGGCCAGGATGTGCAGGACTGAAACCTAGCTGGGACTCACTGCACGGTGTGTACCAGTGTCCCTTCTCCCTAATACCCCACTGTCTAACACTCTAGACAGGTTGTGGCCCCTTGTTGATCAGGCGTGCAACTTTCCTGTTTCAACTTTCCTGTTTCAACCATTACCAACTCATTACCTGCCCCAGGGGCTCTCTTCTCTTTGATAGAGCTATGTAGCTCTGTATAGGTCTTCTCCTTCCTTGCTGTCCAGGTTGCTGTTGGCTGCCCTCTCCAATCTCTCTCAATTTCTTTCTCTTCCCCTGCTATACCACGCACAGGTCTGAGGACCCACCTTTCATAGCACTGTTTGTCGGTTCACTCTGCATTTGCTGCCTCACTTCACTTTTCCACTTGCCAGAAGGCCCTTTATGTGGTCTCCCCAAGTCCAGGCAGGTCCTTCTCTGTTCTTTCTGGTGCAAGTCTCCCTTTTTTCCAGTCTCCTCCTAGTTCTATCCTCCACATACTCTGGTGCTCAGGGTTCAGTTCCTTGTTCCTCTGTGCTGATGTCTCTTCACCTGCACTTAGCTCTCTTCTCTGCTGTAACGTGCAAACCCAGATCCCCCCCCTTGACTACAGTGCTTTCAGAAGCTTAACAAAAGTGTGCCAACCTCACCAAAACCAGTGCTTTTCCAGTGCATCCATATCTTCTGTTTCCTCACACTCAAGAGTCTGACATTCTTACCATGTCCATCTTCACTCCACTGCTCGTGGCTTATACATCACTCACCGATAGGAGCAGTCACTGCTGTGTACAGTACAAAGCACTGTTGGACACTCCTGGGCCACAAGATATTGTGTTACTTTTGCTGTTACTCACATTGAGTGCCTGCACTTCACGTGGACCTGCAGGAGAGCCAGCGTAGGGAAGAGTTCCTTGCACATCTCACACTCATGGAGCTTCAGATCTGCAAACAAGACCATGAAGAGAAAAGTGTGCACCCAATGTCTTCTACAAGAGTGCTTCTGGAGAAGAGTTTTGTTAATACTTTAGCAACACCACATCCACATATAGACACAGGGGGAATCTTTGGAGATAATGCTGGAAAAGGAGAGGCCAAGATCAAGTGAACTGCGAGAGGCTGAGATGAGACTAGTCCCCTGACATGGGATATAAAGAATTTACTGTACTTTGCAAGTAAATGGAATGCACAAACTTATCCTGTAAAAGTCTCCCAGAAGTCACCACATGTTTTTGCTGGCTAACAGACTGTTACCAGTGTGCTCTGCTTTGATGTGCTTTCGGTGAGCAGCAGTGCTGGCGAAGGTTTTGTCACAGGAGCTGAGCTGCAGTGAGGAGAACTTGGAGGATCGGTGATTCTGAGCTGCAAAGACATCAGGGTGGTGGGTCCGGTTGTGATACCATAAACCTGACAACTGCTGCAATGATAAGGATCAAATCATGGTTACAATCCAAAGCTGCTCCGGGGGTATTGTGACAGCAAGAAACTGTGCACAGAAAGCAGCAGCAAGAGTGGGATGGTGCTCAACAATTACAAGACACCAGCCAGACCTGCGCATCCTCCCATTGGACAGCAGCTAACACCACATTTCTGCTTCTTCATCATCCCTGAAGAGGTGAATACTGCTGAATATCTCAATATTTCGCTCACTGCATGTCCCCTTTTGACTTAAATTTCTGGTCCCTTGTAGCAATTTGCTCCCACACACACTCCCACTGAGGTATGCCACTTGGCACATGAGTATTTTTATTCCTGTAGTTCTTGGCTGCTAGAAATTGAGGTGAATAGGATTCATAAGGGTCTGGACAGGCAGGTACACAGCCCTCTGCAGTCATGGCCCATCTGCCTCCACGGATCTGCTTTTTCCCTATGGTATCTGTCTCCTCTGTGCAATTTATCCCTCTATTGACCACAGACTACTGCCCTGCTGCGCTCGGTGCATGTGGCCAGGGGAGATGTCCTGGCACCACAGCAGGCAACAACAATTTCCAGCACGTGAGACCAAACCCTTGCTGTACCAGCTCACCTGGTAGGCTTTATTACAGATCTCACAGCTAAATGGCTTTCCTCCGGCATGGGTCACCATGTGGCGCTCCAGAAGGGATGGGGCACTGAACACTTTAGCACAGGTGGGGCAAGGATGGTACTCTCGGGAGTGGACTTTGTGGACATGTTTGCGGTGCTCCTGCAGGGTAGCAAAGCTCATCCGGCACTTTTTGCAGTCATAGGGATCTTCTATGTCTGGTGCCCAGGGATACAACAAAAATACCGGAGACAAAGCAAGGAAAAAAGAAATTGAGAGGAGAATTCACAGAGGGAGGAAAGAGAAGGAAGAGTAGTGCTTGTTACTTCTTAAGTGAAAAATAATACCTAGGTTTCAGCCTACGTGTCGCTACTGCCACTCGCTTACAGGTTCCCATGGTAGATTCATGGTGGCCTGTGGTCTGTTGGAAGCCACCCCAACATTTCCTTTGGAATAATCCTACCTACAGCATCAAACCACTAAATGGTCTTGCTTTTCTTGGAAGGAAATCCCACCAAGAGACACCCAGCCAGCCTGTGGACACTAATAACACCCACACAAGTGGCAGGGACAGGTCTGCCAAGACCCCGCAGAAGCTGTGCCTCACAGGTTGGGCTGCCCAAGCCAGGGAGATGGCCAGTCACACTCACTGTGAAAGGTCCGGAGGTGGATGGAGAGCCCATTGGCTTGGCGAAAGCCTTTCCCACACTCCCGGCAGACATACGGCTTGTCCCCTGTGTGGGTCCGGACGTGGCGTGAGAGCTCAATGGACTGGGCGAACACGGCGTCACAGTACTGGCACGCGTACATCTTTCCTGCGGGGACACCCAAGGTGAAAATCTGTGCCTAACGGGGGACAGGACCTCTGCCAGGACAATGTCTAATTTCAGGGGAGAGGAAAAAGACCGTAGACTGCACAGGCTTTCCTGGGGTAGCCAGATCAACTCAATATCAAATCAAAAAGGTCCTAGAGGCCCTGGAGAAAACCACACCTGCACAGGGAATATTAAATTACTAGAGACCTCAAGTATCTGGAGGTATTACACACTGGCATGTCTCATGTTCAAAATGAATTGCCCAACTGCATCACATCCATGCAACACTGTAATGCCTGGGCATATTTATTACAAGTGATGCATCCTTTGCACCCATGAGCTGAAAGAGGCATGCCTGAGCCCTGTCTGTGGAAGGGGCTGTGTACCAGGGCAGGAGAAGCACTGACATGAAACACTATGTGAAATTCAGTCAGAGGGACAAATGGGAAAGAGCAGGTGAACCAGACAGAGGCAGCCACATCAGCTGTTTAGATCTGAAGGGACAGAGCAGTAGTAAAACAAGGAAAGCAGAGAAAGAGGGAAATCCCCTTAACAGAGGGCAAGCTTCTGACTGGGTGGCTAGTAGGAGAACCTGGGAGAGGGGGATGGAGCAGTAGCAGAGCTGGGAATGAGCAGGGACACCGGCCAAAAACATGCAGGTGAAGGAGCTAGGAGAACAGCCTGCGGCCCAGGGCTCTCCCAAAAGATGGAGAAAGAGGCCAGCAGCCAGAAGACAGATGGAGAAGCAGGGCAGAAAGGGGTAGATGGAGCATGCTGAGCCTCATGCCCCTGGGGACAGGCTCCTATGGGGAAGGCTCACCCTCAGAGTGCTTCTTCTTGGTATGGTAGGCAAGGGCTGAGGCCTGCATAAAGGTCATCAGGCAGTGCTTGCACATGAAGGGCCGGTCCCCTGTGTGCAGCCGCAGGTGGTTCTTCAGCGTGGAGTTGGCTGCGAACTTGGCCCCGCACTCCTCACAGGAGAATGGCTTCTCATCAAAATGCTCCGTCAGCTTGTGGTACTGCATCCCTGGGGACATGGGCAGGACAGCAGGGCAGCACCAGTGCCCAGCACAGGAACCCGGTGACCGCTTCTGACAGCCAGGCACCTCCCGCAGCTTCATCCCAGCCCACCTGGGCACCACAAGCTGGCCACAATGAGTGCAAAGAGACTTAACTCCTCTTATTGGTCCTGCTGTGCCAGCCACAGAATTGGAACAGCTCAGTTATTTTTGGAGGCTTTTAAATTTGCCAGTATCCCCATTTTTCCTTGATGAGCCAAGTGGAAAACCAATTAGGGAAGAACTAATCAGAAAGTAGTTGTGCTCAGTGGGAAAGGAGAAACAAGCAGAGCTGCATTTCCCACACGTGGCACTCACAGAGCTGCAGGGTGGAGGAGATTTCAGACTATCACTTTATTATATTGTTCAGGCTTCTTCACAGTGTGTGCACAGGGCCCCAGAATAAACCCCCCCCTTTTCCCACCCTGTTATCACCAACCCTACCTGATGCATGAGCAAACTCTCGGCCACAGATGTCACATGCCACAGGGAGCCGCCTTGTCTTCTTCTTGGCTATCCCCACTGCTCCACGGACCTCCAGCTGATGTTTCTCCAGCTCCTTCTTTGTGGATTTGACTTCAGTGCACTCCTTACACTGGATTTGCTTTCCTCTGGCCACCCGACAACGTTTCATGTGCACCTTTAGGCGGCAGTAGAAGTGGAAGCTCTTATCACAAGCTTTGCAGATAAAACTCTTCTTGGAAGAAGCTTTCTCTTGTGGTTCCTTCGGTTCCTTGGTCCCAGCACCTCCTGCCCTGTCCTCTTCTTTGTCCAGAGCTTCAACTTGGGACTCACTGTTCACCTTCCATTTCCTGATCCCAGGTGCCTCTCCACTTCCTTCCGTCAAAAGCCCTGTGTACAAAACCACTCCTGTTTCAGTGGTGACCAGCAGGACTGAACACCAGCCCCCTGGTTCCCCATCTCCTGAATTCTCCCATGCAGGGAGTCACCCCTACGCAGTAGGAATGGGCATGAATCAGTGGACACACTGAGACACCACAATGGTGGCACATGGCTCTGCCCAAAAGCAGTCGTGGCAATGCATGGTACAAGGCATGAAGGAGCAGTCCTTTAACTTTTCCACCCACACATACTAGGGGCTGGATTAGGTGACAAGAGCAACATTCAGATTTTCCAAAGAGCTTGCTCCTCACCTGGTGAGAACGGGAAAAATTGTTGCTTCTAAGAGTCTGCCTCTTGCTCAAACATGTGAAGTTATGGCTGTACTTAAATGTTTGAAGATCTGAATATCTGATGATACTGCCTCACTAACTCTGCCACTGAGAGTGGATATACAGCCATTAATTACAAGAAACCTCAGGAACACTTCCCAAACACAAACTCTTTGAAAGAAAACACGATCTTGCTACAACCTTTTTGAATCTTCTGGTTAGGGCCCTGAGGTATTTTAAATCACTCATTACACTCACTTCTTACAAACTCTAATGCTTTTCTGAGTCCCTGTAACACCATCATCTCAAAAAGCAAAAGCTAGAAAACTCACCTATGATCTCAGTCTACAGAAAAGACCCAAAAGGAATACACATATGGAAGAAATCAAAATACAAACAGATATTTGGCTTCTTTGTTATAATGAGCACCATGCGATTGTGTGGCCACGGAAACCAATGCAGACTTCTTTTGCCAATGCACAGGAAATTCACCCTGTATTTGAAAAACTTCATTTCTGCCTTCCTCACTACGGGAAGAGCTCAGAAAAGTTCTCCCTGCATGGTGATATCACCCCAAATTTCCAACCAAC